>NC_058374.1:123453125-124831250 GCF_018350175.1 Felis catus
TGGGAAAATCATCCAAGTTGGTGCCACACTCCCTGCACATGGTGTTGTGCAACTGACTCAAGCTTGGACAATCAGAGTCTCTCAACAGAGTTTTGTTCTTAGGACCTAAAAGACCACATCTCTACTCCTTCCCAAAGAGAGATACTCTGAAATATGAGCTGTGAGTTATTAGAGACCATGTTTTCGTCCTCATTGAAGAAGCTACTCTGAGGAAACAAAGGCAACATGCAGGAAGAATGACAGGTACATGATGGAGGGTCCTAGAGACTCTCAGATTCCCTGGTTCAGATCATCCCTGAGGCTTCACCCCAAACTCCATTTACTTTAGAAAAATAAGATCAATGTAATTCAGATTGATACCCATGTCTACTCAAAATACCTTGAATAAAACTAGCCAGTATAACCATATCACATTAATTATAACTGCACTTCTTTTTAAGTTTGAACTGGTCTCCATCACAAGTGTCTCAATTCATAAGAAAGCTATTAAGCTCATCTGCTATTTCTCTTAAATAAATGGAATGCTTATAAAAAGATAGATAAGTTATGAAGTAACTTATTATAAGTCATACTCATAAATATAGTAAAATTTATTACCATCTCTTAATAAATTCAAAAGACCAGAGTGATATTGACAAGGTACCAGGTAATGATCTGCATAATTTCCCATTTCCCATTGGAAATACTGCCATGATGCACTATAAGAAAATTAAATTTGCTCTGTTCCACTCAAGGATGACAAAGAAAGAGTTTTAGAGAAGCTAAGAGACGTGTGCAAGGTTGTCCAATTCTTCACTGGTAGAAGAACCTTCTAGGCTCCATTCAAAGTGCCGAACACCATGTCTAGCAACCCACAGGTGCACCTATCCATCAGTTCTTCTCCATCAATTTTTCTTCCCAATTCTGGCCTTTCTCCACCACGTCACCCCTGAAGACTGTAGGTATTCCTGAGGCTGACTTCTACAACTTCCCTTTCTGACTTAGGGCAACCTCTAATCCTCTCTGCCTCTGCTTCTCATCAGAGGGAAAGAAATAGTTACTATGTTCATCCAACAAAAAGGAAATTAATGGTTGATTAGATGCCTGTTCAACACACTGAGGATGAAAACCAGTCTTCATGGTGAATTATTGAATTAGGGGGCCAACTTACAGTGAGGCTGTGTCTACACAAAGCCAAACATCCAGTCAATTCAGCCAAAAAAAAAAAATGGTTTAGCGGCAGGAAAAAATGAAATTAGTTGATCAGGACTGTGCAGACAAAATAAAACGAGAAACGAATGGCCCTACAATAGCATGGTAAACGTCCTGGCAGAATTTACAAACTTAAAGGCAAGGAAAGTAAGAGTGAGACTGCTGAAGCTGTCAGAAAAATGAAAAATTGAACAAACAAAAATAGACTCCTTAATTTTGAGTGGAGTTTTACGTTCCTCTGTTTCCTCTGTTATTTCTATTTCATTTTCCACATTCCAGTTGAAGATGGAAATCAAGAAAAATCCAAGCCAGTATCCACAGATCTGAGTCACATATTAGTCCAGGATATTAAAAAGAAGCGCTTTCCTACAGTAAGTCTGGCATATGACATATCATGATGCAATCACTCAATGTGATTCCGTTTCATATCTGGTGAAGTAAATATTCCCTTCATTTTCGACCGGGCAAGAAGTATACTGAGATGCATATTATCTGTGGAGAATTCTGAATAACAAAACTCATTTGATGTTCCCACACTGATTTTCCCAAGTCATTTTTAATACCATGGCAACAATCTGACAATCTTCGGTAAAGTGCGTAATTGTTTTGGTTGACTCTTTATGTAGTAATCGTTGACTACTCGGTATTAGTGGTGTATGCGGGCTGGGCTTTTAGGAGATGTCATTTTAATGTCCTGTGTCACTTTTAGAATGATGTTTCCATTACGAGGGCTGTGTTATCGCTGTGCTCTAGTATCTACATCCCCTAAGCTCCAAACAGGCTCTAAAACTGCATGAAGTTTTCATAACTATTTCATAACTATTGATTATCACGTAAGGTAGAAAGAGACATTACATATGAGTAATTTCTCCCTTCGTCAAGAATGAGATACAATGAATTAAAATGGTAGGTCTTAATTAATAACTTACTGCATTTAACTCTCCCCCAAACCCTAAAAGAATTAGCCCCAGGAGTTAGACAAAGGAAGCATTCTTCAAGACAAATTGGAAAGTACAGTTTTGTGGACTGAGTCCTGAACCCCAGGAATGAACGCCAGCAGCTGCAACATGAGCTATTTTCTGTTACCTTAAATACTGCTGGGCCATATGGAGCATTTCTGAAGACCTTCTATTTTAAAACGTTCTGTTCATATTTTATGCTTTTCCATATGTCTCATCCTTACTTAGAGTTTCTATTCATTTCCATAAAAATAAGATCTTTGTTTTACAAGAGTTCATTTTTCCCTCTCCCCTCATCCCTATTATAGCCACGAACCTCTACTTGGGTTATTACAGCCACTCTAGGACCCGCTGATTGTGGCAAGATGAATAGAGAATTATTTGAAAGAAAAACAGCAGTAGCAGATGATCCGTGGGGCTGCGGAACTCC
Source organism: Felis catus (assembly GCF_018350175.1). Taxonomy (NCBI): domain Eukaryota; kingdom Metazoa; phylum Chordata; class Mammalia; order Carnivora; family Felidae; genus Felis; species Felis catus. The sequence goes on from NC_058374.1 coordinate 123,455,706, forward strand.
TGTTTCTTTGCTCCTTCCAACCGACCCAGGACAGAGGATAATAGACCTGACGCTGGTGGTGAACTGCTTCGAAACGAATAAAATGTTTACAGAAATCATCGCCGAAACCCTGAAGGCAGAGCTGAAGGAAGAGATCATTTGGTTAACCGAAAATTAACCAAAATGCGCTCTCTGAAAAAACCGAGCTCCCTGTAGTTTGGGGTTGACTTCGAGCAATTATCCAAACAAAACAGTTGGCGCCTGTGCTGGCGACAAAATAGTGTTTGCATAAAGTAGAGGGAGAAGACAAATATGCATGAAAATTAAATTTAGGCCTCTGGGACTCCCCTTTTCGGGCCATAGAAGAGCTGATTACATGTTCACAGCTGGAATTGGTGTTGGCAGGCAGGCCTTATTCATGGACAGAGGGAGGGACTCCCTTTTTGAGCGCCGCTCCTGTGGCAAAGCAAGAATGGCAGCGTTAAAAGCATCTGATGTTTACAGACCTCAAGGCCCCATGGCCCTGAGCCCTTGAGATCTGGCACCAAGCTGGAGGGTTCTCCACTGAGGAATCAGCTGGCCGAAGAGCAGGCGGCTGCTGGGACACACGCTCTCTCTTCCACACCTCCCATCACGCTCTCACGCACCCACACTGCTGTCGACAACTTCTCCATCCAGAAGGTAGCGACTACAGCCAAGAGAATAGCCAGCATTCTGGACAGCAGGAAAGCCGAGTCTTGCCACGCCAAGGTTGAAGGTCACAACGTGATGCTGAAACCGTCTTGAGGCAGGGTCCTTTGGGCACGTGAGTGACCAGAAGTGGGTGTCCTGGCAGCATTTGACAATAGTTCTCTCGGCATGTCTGGTGGTAGATTGCACAAATGGCCCTAATTCTCCACCCTTCCTCCGCAGCGTGACTTTGCCCCATGTCAGGATAGAGTGTGTTTCCCCACCCCTTAATCTGGGCTGGTCATGTGACTCATTTTGCCCACAAGGATGTGGTTAAAGGTAGGAAAGGCTTCCTGTGCCAACTCAAAGCATGATGGATGAGCAGAAATTAGCCTGATGGAGGGGAAATGGACAATAGTGTCCTAAGACAAAAAAGAGCACGTTATGCTCAATAATGGTCTCTAACATTTATTGGGCGCTCATTATGTGCCAGGAACTGTTCAAAACATTTTCCTTGTATCTACTAATTTAATTCCCCACAACAACTTAATGAGGTAGGTGTAATTATTGCCCTCATTTTATTCAAATTAAGAAAACAAGGCCCAGGGTAGTTAAAAATCTTGGCCAACATCCCACAGATAGTAATTGACAGAGTTGGGATTCAAACCCGAGGCCATTTGGCTTCGGAGCCCATATTCTCTCACCATTATACTGTGGTGCTCTTGAAAAAACTGGAGAAAGATCAGCAAGACAAGAAGAGGTTGTCAAAGGCAAGAACCAAAACTTTGCCAATAGCCTCACAACCAGGGTCCAGTGTCCATTCTTGTGCTCTTCAGTTTATTCTCGTTAGAGCCGCCAGAAGGATCCTTTGAAAAGTTAAATCAGATCCTGTTTTCCTCACTAAAACCCTTCCAATCGCATCCCATTGCACTTATCTAAAAAATCAAAATGTCTTATCACCGTCACAAAGCCTTACACAGTCTAGCCCCCTGTCATCTCTCTGCCCACATACCTTGCTACTCTCCATCTTTTCAACTCCATTCCAGCTTCTTGACCACTCCAAACTTGTTCCCACCCAGGTTCCATGCCTTTGCTGGTGCCTGTCCTTTAGAATGTTATTTCTCTAGGGGCGCCTGGGTGGCGCAGTCGGTTAAGCGTCCGACTTCAGCCAGGTCACGATCTCGCGGTCCGTGAGTTCGAGCCCCGCGTCGGGCTCTGGGCTGATGGCTCAGAGCCTGGAGCCTGTTTCCGATTCTGTGTCTCCCTCTCTCTCTGCCCCTCCCCCGTTCATGCTCTGTCTCTCTCTGTCCCAAAAATAAATAAACGTTGAAAAAAAAATTTAGAATGTTATTTCTCTAGACCTTGGTATTGGCTCAACCTCTTGTCTCCTCCAGGCTCTCTGCCCCCTCTGAGAGGTCTTCTTGAATCATTTCCTCTAAAATGGCATCTCTTAAAAATAAATAAATATAAATAAATAAATAAATAAATAAATAAATAAATAAATAAAATGGGGCATCTCTTATTTCTATTGCTTTCATTTTTTCTTCACAGGACTTACCAGTTCCTGAAATTATGTTATGAAATATTTATTTGTTCGCTTGTCTGTAGTCTGGCTGTCCCATCAGAATGTACATTCTGTAAAGTAGGATCCTCAGTGTTGTTTATTGCCTAGACCAATGCTGCCATATAAAAAACACTCAATACATTCTACAAATTATCCCAGAGCCCTGATGTTGCTTAAGATGGCAAAACTCTCTAAAATTTGGAACACTAGGCAACACAAGTATGCTCAAAGCAGGACAGGTAGGAGTGTAAGAAATGCCTAAAGAAGCGGTCCTCAAACTCCAGGGAACAACAACCCACTTTAGTGTCAGAATCTCTCACGTGGGAAGCTCCTAGATGAAGCTAATTCAGGTGATATGTGGATAAGGTTGTCAGATTTAGCAAATAACCCATAGGATGCCTAGTTAACAGATAAGCAATGTATTGCAGGGGTCATGCTTATACTAAAAATTAATCTGGAGGATAAACTGAGTGTCCTATATTCTATCTGAAAACATTATGTGTCACACTTAGAGAAAAACCCTGTGGTAAAGGAAGTGATGATATTCAGTCTGGAGAAAATAATTTTGATTGAGAAAGAGATATGATTCGCAGGGATGTTCAAATATCTGAAGAGAAAAAGATCTTTAGTCTCTGTGACTCTAGAGGATAGAACTAAGACCAGATGTTGAAGCCATCTTTTCAGTAAGTACAGGTGGGCAATGGTGGAATGGGTCGCCTCTCATGGCAGTGGTTTTCCACCTCCAGGCGTGTGCAAGCCATACTGTTGAAAGACTTGAATGAAAGTTGATAAAAGGAGTCTGTTCTGGGTGAGTGTGGATTGGTTCCAAAGCCTGCTCCAACACTAAGAATTCAGTAGGCCAGAAGGGATGAGACCAGACAGACTTCCTCTGTATTAGACGGGACTCCATTCATTGAAAGTAACCAAAATCCAACACAAATGAGCTTAAGCAAAAAACTGGGTTTGTTATTTTGCACTGAAGAAAAAAAAGGACATTCTTGATTCAGGAATGAGTGAATTCAGGAGTGTAGGAATTATGTCATCAGGATTCAGATCCATGTCTCAGCACTATTTTTCCCCGCATTGGCTTCCTTCTCAGGCAATCTCCTCTTTCATGGTGATAGAATGATCACCTGTGTTCCAGGCCAACATCCTAACATGTCAGCAATCTAATCAGGAGAAAAGGATTCTTCTTCTTAGTAATTTCAGCAAAATTGCAAGGACATCATCTCATGGCCTGCTTTGGGTCAGATGCCAAGCCTCAAACCAATATTACTGTGCCCAGGAGAATCAAGTGCTCTGATGAGACTCTTGAGGTCATGTGCTCATGAAATTGGGAGTAGGGTCAGCCCCACCCAAATTATAGGGACTGAAAGTGGGGGAGAAGGGTGATGCTACTAGAAAAAAAAAGGGTATTGGATGCTGGGCAGATAAAATACCAGAGAGTCCCATATTTCAAGTTCAGTCTACATCGGTGATATTAATAGCATGACACATGCTAACACCCTTTTATTAAAGTCATCCTGCTCCAGCTATGCCTTCACAATTTCAACAAGTTCTTCCTTCACACTAGGAAGATGTGTCTCCCCACCTCCCCAAATCGGCCCCCTTCCCACTGTTCAGTTCCACTGAGTGAAAACAGTTCTTGAACAGGAAACATTTCAATTCTTTAGAAAGACAACCTTTCTAATAAATACAGGTGGACGATGGTGGTATAGGTTGCCTCTAAGGGCAGTGGTTTCCCACCTCCAGGATTGTGCAAGTCATAGAGGAAGGCAGCCTGTTCTAGGTGAGGGTGGGTCAATTTCACAGACCAGTCCAACACTAGGAACTCAGTACCTTGGAAAGAGAGAGAGAGAGGGGGATGGACCTCCTTTGTATTTCTTGAAAGTTTCTGAATTGAAAATGATTGTTGAGCAGCTAGTATGTCCCCGCTACTGCGGCCCCAAACCGGGAAGACAAAAGTAACTAAAGCATGGTTCATGTACTTCAGACTATCCTGACCTAGTGAGGGAGAGAAAACAAAATGCAGAGATGATAAAATGATGTGATGAGTATAGTGAGGCAGATATGCATTCAAGGCTATGGCAGCCCAGGAGATGGTACTTAACACAAGGGGGCCACATGGAGGGCTCTCATCTCTATGCTTTTCATAATGCAGGGCCATATGTTTGTGTGCGAGGATTTGCAACATCTTTTAGTTTGTCACCTTGCCATTTCAATGGTTACTAAGATAGTCCAAAAGAGACTAAATGATGAGCCATCGCATCGCTCTTTATAAAACATAAAGGCTTTTAGTTTGATAATAAAAGCATACATATTCATTGTACAAAATTTGGCAAATAAAGAAAAGACATGGGAAAAGGGGAAAAATACATAACCACTATTAGCACTCTTATGCTATTTTTATCCAATCTTCCTCCTTTCTCTGTCTAAAAATAGACCATTGTAATATACATGTATTAATGTGGTATATATAAAATGTATAATGGATGTGTATGTCCATGGAGATATATATGACACCAATAGTAATATAGATGATTTTATATTCTATTTTTAACTTAACCCTCCATCATTAGACATTTCCAATGCCAATAAATTTCCTTTGAAGACTTTTTTATGACTCTATAATATTGCTGTATGATAATATCACCATTCCTTTTGGACAGTCTTTTTGACAGAAGCAATAAAAAGAAATTGTCAAGTGAAATGACTCATTTTGGCAGGCAAAGACGTCAAATTCAAAACAGACTGAGATTTACAACTCCAAAAAATTTAAGAAAATTGAAGTGCCATAAACTTTAAGAGAGATAAAAATGTCATTGGACTTCCTTTGCTCATTTACCTCTCCAAGTATAGAAGCAGTTATGAAATATAATTAACAAATAACTCTCATGTGATTTCATAATGTCTTCCTTCACATTTAGACCAGCATCAAAGCATTCTTTATTATATTTATAGTGGTGGGTTGGGATGAATATCAGTTACTTTTAATACTCCATTGAAAAGAATTTAATGAGTCAATCTTATTCCAGATGGACCTATATACAGAGGCTGTGGTTCTTGACTTCACAGATGTCCATGTGTGTTAAATATCAGTAATGATTTTCAGATTATCTTATCTTATTTTGTAAATTCAAAAATGAGGAGGTAGTTCCATTGGAGGTAAAGGAATTGCACCCAGGAGGGCACAGGGAGTTCTAATAGGATTAGACCCATTAGTCTCAATAAATCCCTTGGTGTCAAAGTGTGGATAATCTGTAACCATTAACTTTAAACTGATATAGTTGGCTGCTCAGGCCACAACATAGAAACACTATTTGGATCTGAATTTATTTCAGACAGTTGGCCAAGACAAGCATGATTCTGTGGGGAAGGATGAAGGCCATTTGTCCACTGTCACCACTGTTCCCAAATCCTCATCTTCTGCTTTGCAATTGTATTTTTTTGTGATCTTTCTGTGTTCTAACTCCCCGTGGGGCTTTATTTCTCATCACCTATATTATCTTGAACTACAGGCATTGGTGTCCTTACCTGATTCTTTTGTTTGCAAGGATTATTTATGTCTTCCTCATCTATTTTGTTTCGATGCATCTAAACTTAAGTGTAGGAGGAACTCAATGTCAAGGTCTTGCCAGTCCTCTCTCTTTCTCCCTTTTTCAAGGCTGGACAGATTATCAGCTATAGGGATCACTGTACCCCAAAGCAGGAAAATAGGATTTATGCCTCCTGCCACACCCCTATTTTCTTCTATGCCTGCTCTTGTGTGCAGCAGGCTCACTGGTGCCTCCATTTCCCATGCTATAAGCACACCAGGCCAAACTGCCACATTCTCCCACCCGGGTTTACCGTTCATTGATCAAACTGAGGCTTTGGTCCTATTCTGGCCTCTGTGTCGATTGCCAATTTGACGGGGAGGGATTAGTGACTGCCTACCTCCAAACCTCTATCACTCCCACTCTATGGAAATACACAAAGGCAGACATGGCTTCAGTGAGAGTGCAATCAGCTTCCTGTACCACACACACACACATCACCTCATGGAAAGGCCTTGACCCCATGCCACACTCACTCCCAAAGAGGACTTACAACTTTCAAAGTTCACGTAACAAGGCACTGTTGTCATCTACTACATGCAAGGCATTGTGCTACATGTTGGTCTTAAACCGATAAATAAATGAAGCCCAATCTCTACCCTCTAGAGGCTCCAGCCTAGAGACAGCAAGATAACTAAATAATCACCACATGGTGTGACAAAGGCTGTCATGGAAGCCTGCACCAGTAGGATAGGAGCCTCTCACTGTAGCCCTGGAACATAGAGTTAGCAGACATTAATATTCCCATTTTACAGATGAGATAACTGAGGCTCAGAAACACTAAGCTCCCCAAAGTTAAGTGACACAAGATCATTATGCAGAGCTAGAGAAAGCTCTGGTCCACTGCATTTGCACTACGGAATGGTACCTCTGTGGAATCATAGGACTTCATTTATCCTGGAAGGGAAAGGAAGCTAAGATGATTGAGGATGTCATCCATTATTCCCTAAGGCCTCTGTCAGATTGCTTCACCCCATGTTGACACTATGATTCTCTGAACCTCTCTTCTAGACCTTATGGCTCACGGGAAATCACCTAGCATATGATTTCAGGTTGTATTTATCAGTCAGGTTAAGGCTAGGGTGTGCTGCAATAACAACCCTCAAGTCTCAGTGCTTCACAGAAAAAAATTTATTCTCGATAATTCACAATTCATGTTCATTAGCAAGTTGGCTTCAGCTCTGCTCCACATCAGTGTCATTCTGGTGTCATGTAGAAGGAACAGTCTCTATGTGGGATACTGCTTGTATCATAACACAGGGGAAAGAGGCCGTGGCTCTCACAGCTTCTGCTCAGAAGTGACACACTTCTGTTCATACTTCACTGGAACAATCACATAGCCAATCCTGATGTCAATGAGGCAGAGAAGCATGAACCTCCCATAATTCAGAACAGTAAATGTTTTAAACAACAACCTACTACCTGTATTCAGCACTGTAGGGGTACAACTAAACCTAGCAACAGAAGACCTGGAGGTGAATACTAGCTTATTCATGACAGGTGAACTGAAACAAAACTCTCCTAACCTTAATAATATCACACATAAAGAAAAATAACTATTGCCATCTATCTCAGGAACTTGATGTGAGAAGGAGGTGACAATGTGTAAGAAAGTTTCTGGTAAACTATCGAACACATTGCTCTTTTTCTAACATATTGCTTCAATTCATGTTCATATTCATGTTCCTACCTATAGACAAGGAGCTACAAACAGAAACATGTAAGTATGAAACATGTAAGAATTCTAGGAAAGACATACAGATACAGAAATTAAGAGAATGACAATGAAAGCAATTTGTGCAAAAGGAAGTATAAAGGAGAGGTAAAAGAAGAAAATGAAAAATTGTACCCTGTGGAGAAATTGTTTATCAAGCTCCTGAGAGCTAGGTTCTGGGCTTGGTACCATATGCAAGCTGGCTCATTTAACTTTCACAATATTACCATTTCACTGATAACAGTACTGAAGCTTTCTTCAAAAGTTACTTTAAGGTCATAAAGCAAGTGGTGACCTCTCTGGCTTATTCACCACACCAATTTATTCCAGACTCAATAAGTCAGAATGGTGAAATCAGTGTTTGGGGCAAATTCCCTGAGCAACGAAGTGCAAGGTGAATTTGAAGTGTCAGATGAAGGACAGTATGGGGAGGTTGCTGACATTTAAGAGTCCTTAACTATCAAAAATCTCTCCCCTCTCCCCCAAAACAAAGAGCCCAGGACCAGATGGTTTTGGTCCTGGTGAACTCTACCAAACATTTAAAGAAGAGTTAATACCAGTATTCAAATTTTTTTTTAATTTTTTTTTCAACGTTTATTTATTTTTGGGACAGAGAGAGACAGAGCATGAACGGGGGAGGGGCAGAGAGAGAGGGAGACACAGAGTCGGGAACAGGCTCCAGGCTCTGAGCCATCAGCCCAGAGCCCGACGCGGGGCTCGAACTCACGGACCGCGAGATTGTGACCTGGCTGAAGTCGGACACTTAACTGACTGCGCCACCCAGGCGCCCCCAGTATTCAAAATTTTCAAAACAACTTAAGAGGAGGGAACACTTCAAAACTCATTTTACAAGTCCAGCATACCCTTATACAAAACCAGACAAGGACACTACGAGAAAATGAAATCACAGGCCAATATCCCTGATGAACATAGATGCAAAACCCTCAACGAAGTACTAGCAAACTGAAAGGATCATGAAGCATAGGAAACAAAAGCAAAAATAAACAAAGGAGACTACATTAAACTAAAAGAATCTGCACAGCGAAAGAAACAGTCAACGAAAGGCAATCTATGGAATAATAGAAAATATTTGCAAACCATGTATCCGATAAGGAGTTAACATTTAAAGTATAAAAGGGAATCCATACAACCCAACAGCACAAAAACAAACTGAAACAAACTGATTAAAAACTGAGCACAGGACCTGAATAATCAATTTTCCAAAGAAGACCTACAAATAGCCAACAGGTGCTCATGAAAAGGTGCTCAGTATTACTAATCGCCAGGGAGATGCAAATCAAAACCACAATGAGATACCATCCCACACCTGTTACAATGCCTATTATCAAAAAGTCGTACGATCACAAACGTTGGCAAGGATGTAGAGACGAGGGCACCCCTCTACGCTGTTGGTGGAAATATAAATTGGTACACTCATGGAAAACAATATACATGTTCTTCAAAAAATTTAAAATAAGATACCATATGGTCCAGCAATCCCTCTTCTGAGTATATTTCCAAAAGATGAAGATGGAGTGAAGATGTCTGAGAAGATACCTGCACTCCGATGCACACTGCAACCTTATTCAGAACAGCTAAGGTACGGATGCGACGTGTGCATCGGTGGATGAATGGATAATGAAAATGGGGTATGTATGTACAACCACCTTCTGTCTTAAAAAGAAGGAAGTCTGTCATCTGCAACAACATGGATACACCTGGCAGTGTGGAGAACATCATGCCGGGTAACATGAGCCAGACACAGAAAGGCAAATAATGCGCAATCTCACTCATATGTAGAATCTCAAAAGCTGAACTCATAGAAACAGAGTAGAAAAGTGCTTCCCAGGGGCCCGGGGCGGGGGGTAGAAGAAATGGGGAGACCTTGGTCCAAGGGTACTAACTTTCAATTACAAGATTAAAAGTTCTGGAGATTTCACATACAGCATGGCCACTATAGTGGATAATATTGCATTGCATCCTTGAAATTTGCTACAAGAGTATGATTTAAGTGTCCTCACCACACATACACACACTAAACCACAACTAGATAGATAGATAGATAGATAAATAGATGGATCGATGATAGTTAGATACATAGATACAGAGATAGAAGCTATGTGAAATGATAGCTGTGTTAAGTAGCTAGATTTCAGTAATCATTTCACAGTGTATACATATATCAAAACAGCATCTTATACTGTAAGTATATATACTTATACATATATATATATATATATCTTAAATATATATAATTTTTGTCAATCATACCTCAATAAATCTGGGGAAACAAAGGAGGCCTTAACTGACTTCCCCAACTAAAAAAAGTCACTTGAGTTCTTATATTTGTTTGATTTTCTTTATTTCTTTTTTAATGTTTATTTATTTTTGAGAGAGTGCAAGCAGGGGAGAGGCAGAGAGGAGAGACAGAGGATCTGAAGTGGGCTCTGTGCTGATAGCAGCGAGCCTGACGTGGGGCTCGAACTCACAAACCATGAGATTCTGACCTGAGCCAAAGTCAGCCACTCAACCAACTGAGCCACCCAGGTGCCTCCCCTGTTTGGTTTTCTAAATAGCACTCATCCCTATCTGAAAATATTTTATGTGCTTATCTTTCTAGTTCATGGAGGCTCCTTAAAGGCAGGACTCTGTGTGGCTGGTTTGTCACTTATCCTCAGTAATGCCTGTCCCATGGTGGGCACTTGTGGTTTGAATTGTGTCCCCAGAAAGCAGATGTTGAAGTCCTAACCACTGGCACCTGGGAATGTGACCTTATTTGAAGAGTCTTTAGGGGTCCCTGGGTGGCTCAGTTGGTTAAGTGTCCGACTTTTGATTTCAGGTCATGTCATGATCTCACGGTTTGTGAGTTTAAGCCCCACATTGGGCACAGAGCCAGACTGGGATTCTCTCTCCCTCTCTCTCTGACCCTCCCCTGCTTATGCGTGCATGCACACTCTGTCTCACTCTCTCTCTAAAAATAAATTAATTAACTTAAAAGAAAGGAGTTGGGGCACCTGGGTGGCTCAGTAGGTTAAACATCCAACTTCGGCTCAGGTCATGATCTCGCGGTCTGTGGGTTCGAGCCCCACATTGGGCTCTGTGCTGACAGCTAAGAGTCTGGAGCCTGCTTCATATTCTGTGTCTCCCTCTCTACCGCTCCCCCTGTTCACACACACACACACACACACACACACACACACACACTCTCTCTCTCTCTCTCTCTCTCTCTCTCTCTCTCTCTCACATAAATAAACATTAAAAAAAACACACACAACTAAAACAAATGAGTCAGGGAGCCTGGGTGGCTCAGTTGGTTAAGCGTCCCACTCTTGGTTTCTGCTCAAGTCATGATCTCATGGGCGTGAGATCAAGCATCACATTGGGCTCTTCACTGACAGCACAGAGCCTGCTTGGGATTCTCTCTCTCCCTCTCTCTCTGCCCCTCCTCCTCTGCTCATGAAAGTACATACTCTCTTGCTCTCTCTCTCAAAATGGATAAATAAAACTTAAAAAAAAAAGTCTCTAGAGATGTAATCAAGATGTAAGTTAAGATGAGCTCACAATGGGGGCACCTGGGTGGCTCAGTCGGTTAGGCGGCCGACTTCAGCTTGGGTCATGGTCTCTCGGTCCGTGAGTTTGAGCCCTGCGTCAGGCTCTGTGCTGATGGCTCAGAGCCTGGAGCCTGTTTTGGATTCTGTGTCTCCCTCTCTCTGACCCTCCCCTGTTCATGCTCTGTTTCTGTCTCAAAAATAAATAAAATGTTAAAAAAATTAAAAAAAAAAAGATGAGCTCACACTGAAATAGGGAGGGCCTTTAATTTACAATGACCAGTGTCCTTCTAAGACAGGGAGAAGAGACCCAGAGACACACAGACAGAAGGTGGTTTGATGACAGAGGAAGATTAGAGCCACTCACCTGCAAATAAAGGAATGAACACCTAGGACTGCTAGAGAGAACCAGACACCAGAGCCTGCTGTGAGCGCAATGCCCTGCGACACCTTGACCTCAAGCTTCCAGCCTCCAGAACTGTGAGGGAATGAACTTGGGTAAGTCACCTGGTTTGGGCTACTTTTTTATGGCAGCCCTAGGAAACGAATACAGCACTTGACAACTGTCTTCGAAATGAATAGGGGCACCTGGGTGGCTCAGTCAGTTAAGCATCCAGGTTAAGCATCTGACTTCTGCTCAGGTCATGATCTCATGGTTTGTGAGTTCAAGCCCCGCATCAGGCTCTATGCTGACAGCTCAGAGCCTGGAGCCTGCTTTGGAATCTATGACTCCTTCTCTCTCTGTCCCTTTCCCACTCTCTCTCTGTCCCTCAATAAATAAATAAATGTTAAAAAAAATTTTGTTTAATTTAAATGAATGAACTGTGAGGTGATACAAGTTGAAAGAATTGAGAGTTGAATGCGGGAATGGATGGAAAGAATGGGAAGGAGGCACATTGGAAGCATCAACAGGACTCGTTATGAAGGAACCAGTCTGAGTTTCTGTTTCAAAGTTGAAAAGTCATTCTTGAAAGGATTCACTCCAATTTGGGAAGATTCCCATTGTGGATCCTCAACTTCAAGAGTTTTAGATCTGTAGGCAGTATACCAGAATGGTTAAAAGTAAACCACTGAACGAGACAGGCCTAAGAAAAATCTGGGCTTGGTTTCTTATTGGCTATGTGACTTTGGGTAGTTATTTGACATCTCTGAGCAGGCCCTGTTGTCTACCAGTGCTTCCTCTTACCTTTAAAAAGCAGACTCTGTTTCAGGAGATCTGGGTAAGAGGCTGCATTTCCAACAAGCTCCTGAGTGGTGATGCCCAAGCTGCTGGTCCTCAGACCATACTTTGAGCAGTGAGGGAGGGGCTAGAAAACATTTGTTTTTAAGGCAATCTCAAGGATGGATTCAGCAAGCAAAAGAAGCCCGAAATGAAAAATGACCTGGCTGAAAATATGTTAATACTTGAGCGAACTAGAACACTTGGCCAGCAGCAGTGCATAAATCCACCATCTATGGCCCACAGACCAAATCTGGCCCACCTGCGTCCTGCAGATCTCAAATTGCTTACTATCTTGACCTTCACGGAAAAATTTGCTGACCTTGGATTAAAAGGTCTGCTTCTGTTTTGAGAATCAAATAGTCAGGGAGCCACTCCAAACTGCATAACACGGAGCTTGAAGACAACAAAGAGAGGGATTTCAGATGGCAAGAAACGAAACCATAAAATGCTTGTCTCATTGGGCCACAAAGGAAAAGTACACAAATTCGAGAACAGAGTAATGGCCTTTTGCCCAAACCTTACCGAAGGTTAAAAATAAATTTCGGAAACAGGGAAGAAACGTAAGGAAGAACAAAACCCATTTTTCCTTGTTCAGCTCTAAGCAGGTACACTGTGCTCTCACTGTAAGAACTCAGAACAACTTCCTGGATGAGTTGAAAAACTCCCAGTGTCCTCTTTCCCTATCATCTTGTTGTCTTAGAGCCAAACGTGCCACGCTAGAAATTCAAAATGTTAAAAAGTCAAAAGAAAAAAACAAAAAAAAAAGACCTATAATTCTTCCATTTCAAATCACCAAGTGATTTTGCTCACAACTTGTAAACCACTGCAGTTGACAATCAGGATGTGTCTCTGAGGAATTCGCTTGGGAAGTCAATCTCCAGAATTAAGACCAAGAAGAATTCCTCATATTTAGGAGGTAGCAGGGCTATAAGTGAAAATAAGAATAGCAGTAAATACTTTCCTGGGGCCGTAACTTTGCTGCTCTAACCGCAAGTGTCTCTCAATTAAAATTTCAGTTGCTGAGTGAACAATTTTAGGTAAAGCTGTTTTTACGCATGTAAATGCCCAGTTAATCTCTAACCGGCAACATCTTCTCCTTCTCCCGTTTGGTTTGTTTTGGACAATGTAAAATCCAGAAAGCACCCAAGCTGTGCCTGCATGATGTCCACATTACCCCTGGCTTTCCTGCTGCCCTCGATCCTCAGGAGAGGGAAAAAAAAAAAAATAGCCCACACTAACTCCTTTCAGGAGGTTTGAGTATCCCGAATCTAAACCAGCTCTTATCTTAACTTGCCTATGTGAGATTTACAAACGGGAAGAGAACAAATAAAGAGTAATTTAAATTTTAATTTAAAAAACCCTCTATTTTCTTATCCCTTATCAAACTGCCAGCATTTTTCCTGCTGACAATGAGCAAGTGTCATTGGCATAGGCCAGACCCTACCCACAACCAAGGAATCTCTTTCATCTAAAACCCTGATCCCTTTAATAAACAAAATACGAAAAGGCAGTCAAAATTACGCTGTGGCTTTATAAAAGAAGGCAGGGAAATCCTCTGAGTACAATCCCCTGCTTGTTATTTTCACATGCCATGTGACTCCAAGTCATTCTGAAGGATAAAGAGACAGGGGCTGCCACCAGATCCCAGCCATGATTTCCCCTCCGTTCCCAGCCCTGGTCCATCTGTTCTCCAGAGGCCACATGAATGGCATATGTCAAGAGAGTCAGAGCTGTGCAAACTGCCCAAAGAAATCGCTCGGCCAACTTCCCTTTGCTTCCACGGCTTCAGCAATTGTTGCTGGCCAACCACCATATGGCGAATAATGAGTTTTTCGACCCCACTCAAGAAAAATGTCCGCTTCATTGCCAAGCATTAGCAATATGTGTGTTAATGAACAGTGGGAGCTGAATGCCTATACATTAACAAAAGTTGGGGTTTTTTTTTTTTCTTTTCCAGCTTCAAGCTCTGTCTCTTTCGCTCTGCTTCCTTTCAAGTAGGTGACAGTCCAGGAGCAAACTGTAAATTTTTTTTTTTTTAATGAGATGCCACAACCCAATGGGAGAAGCCTAGATTTCAAAACCAAAAATCTTTCTTTTCATCAAATGGCTTTCTACTTTTTTAAACAGTGACCAATGCAGTCCATATAGATATTGGGACGTCAAAGCCGAGTACCTGCATGCTTTTTGCCCTGGATGCATAAGAGGTTGAATGCCATTAGTGCTGTCTCAAGCAGGATGCACTTTTTGGCCTCTTTAAATAAACGCCTACCTCCTTACTCCAACAGAAAATGCACTTGATGTTCTTTAGCGGGAAGATTTAAGAACCCAGTTAAGATTTCAAGTTCACTACCCCAAGAGTAAAAGCCTGAGTAGGCAGATAATTTCTCTCAAGAGAAAAAGATCTTTGTACAGTCAGAAAATAAACATGCATTTAGTATAGATGCTGCAAGACAAAAATACCTAAGTTTGCACCCATTTTTGCATTTTCTAGGGCAACAACACGGATTTACCCCTGACAAGTTGTTTGTGTTTTTTTTTCTTTTGCATCTGACTGCTTTCTGACCTTGGCCTTCACATTCTCTGCATGCAAACATTACCAACCCTGAGAAAAAGAAGATAGGCAATTGACATGTTCTCTAATGCAATTCTCAGAGTCCGGCTATAGGTCAGTGGTTCTCAAACATCTTCAGTTTGCAGACCATTGTACCATGGCAGAAGTTCCAAAAGATCCTCCCTCTTATTTGCAGGTAAAAAAAGAAAGGCCTTGCTGGAATAAATCACCAGAGGGGTACTGATTTAATGAGACAGTTGAGAGGAATCTCACAAGCAAACTGTGAGTCAGTGCCAGACACAGTGAATGACTACTGTCATTCTCTTTTTATGTTTGTGATCTCTTAGAATAATACCTGCACCCTCTTCTAAACTCTAAACTTATTGGAGACATAGATTGCTTCTTTTTGCTCGCTGCTGTATTCTTAGTAGCTAGAGCTCAGTACCAGCTAGATGGTTGGGGTTACGATGGATACGTTTTCAATAAGCAATCGTTGAATAAATACTTTCAATACTTTAAGTCATCTTTTTTTTAATGTTTATTTATTTTTGAGAGAGAGAGGCAGAGCATGAGCAGGGGAGGGGCAGAGAGAGAAAGAGACACAGAATCTGAAGCAGGCTCCAGGTTCTGAGCTGTCAGCACAGAGCCCAAGGCAGGGTTTGAACCCACGAACCAAGAGATCATGACCTGAGCCGAAGTCGGACACTTAACTGACTGAGCCACCCAGGCGCCCCAATACTTTAAATCATCTTGAATATGACACCAGACGAGTCTAGGACCCATGAGCATTTTATAGATCACAGTTGGAACTCTGCCAGTGGGCACGGTAAGTTGATACTGAACATTACATCTATTTAATGGTATCGTCCTTCTGACTGCCACTGGCCTATAATTATAGTCTTCCTGTGTTTCTGCTCTAAAACTTTAATTGTAAAAGAAAAAAGAAATAAAATGAAAAAACATGCTCTATTTTGGTCAGAGAGCAGCTGACAGAGTGTTTTCTATACATTTTTTGGCCAGAAAATCTAGGGGCAACAGCATAATTTGAAAGTCATATATCTCACGCTTCACTCCACACTTCACCTTTGACTAACTCCCTCTTGATTCCTCCAAGCCTCAGTTTCCCTATCTGTTGATAAAAGGTGGTAGGAAACAAATAAAATAATACCTCCTTTGTGGCATTTTGTGGATTAAAATGTAAGTGATGCAAACTACTTAGGGTGATGCTGAACATATAGATTACAAAGCTTGGCTATTTTTGAGTTCACAATCAATGAATTTATTCTCAAAACATCAAATCTGTCTGATCCCAGAGTTTCTTATTTGAAGGAACCGCTAATAAATGCTAACTTGGAACATGAAAGGAGTTTATTATGGGTCTACTCTCTTATTTTGAGCCAAGCCTTTCCCACCCCCCCCCCCCCCCCCGTAAGTTATCAACTCATAAAACACTAAAAATGCATCACTGGGGAAAGAAACAGCTTAAAGTAGCCCTCTTCATGGCTCACACAGGGCATTAGAAACAAGCCCCCTTCTGCTTCCATCCTGAAGAGAATTCGCAAAAGCTTGGTCAAACAAAGGATTCTCAAATCTCTGGCATCCTACCTTCATCCTGCTGGTGGGCATCAAACCTAGTTCAAAGTTCAGCCCTTGAGGGAAAGTTGGGGTGCTTCGCCAAAGAAACTGCTCTTAATGGAAATACTTCTGCTGCATAACCAAAAACGTGATCCTGCAACGTTACAGTGAAATGAGCTGGAAACTTATTAAAGCAGAGTTGCTGTTCTGATCGGTCTACAGCCGAGAAAGGTATTCAAGGAGAAACCAAAGCCAAAAGTGTCAAGTCCACTGTAACTGAGAAGATCACTGCTGGCAGACCTTCTCTGTCCTGGTGCTGTCTGCTCCTTTGTGCACAGCTGAAAAGTTTGTTCCGACCCGGCAGCTTAGGAGTCCCTGGTGTAGGGCTGGGGACGAGGGTCTGGGACCATGCAGAGGAGCAGACAGGAACCTGGGAGGGCCAGGGAATTTTAATGTAAGATGTGGTTTCTCCTTTGGACTGTGTCCCCCTAGCTGGGTCTCCTCTAGTAAGCCACACGCACCATGCCCACCCCCCACCAGTCCAAGCCCAGTCTCTTCTTCCCTCTCCATGCTCATGCTACCCAGCCTCCCTAATCCATGGTTAAATGACTGCTGTGTAAAAATGATTCTCTGAATATTCCCCTGAGGAAGACTGCCCTGCTCCGAACGAGCTGATGGGGTACATGGGAGGTGACAATCGGGGTTAATACGACAGAGTTTGGAGTGGGTCCTGACCCACATGCGGTGAGCTGACCTGTGCTCTAAGGTCTCCTTGCCCTTCCCAACGTGTGTCTTTACTTGGGCTCACTAGGTTACCCTGGAATTCTTACTCTTACATACTCATGGTCTTGGGGTTAAGATATTGCCTCTAGAAGTTCTCCATTAGAAAGCCAACATTTTATTTGGAAGGGGATGCTGCATGGGTTCCTTCTCACTCTACTTCATCTCTGTGGACTTGCCATCGTAGCCATGCAAGCTTCCTCTGCTTTCCTCAAGCCCAGAACCTCATCCCCAGCCTGAGCCTTACCCCACCCAGTACACTAAGCCTTCTACCATGAACCCCTTTATGGACTTCCTCTGTCTGCCTCTACCCAGCCACTCTTTGTTCTCTCCTCCTTGTCAGGACACAGGTGAGCCTCTACCTGGCCTCTTCCTTTCATCCTCTGCTACCTCTCCCATCACCTCATTGTGTCGACTGTCCCCATTCCTGTTGGAAATCTCCATCTCTTCTGTACCTATAGACAACTCAGATCTTTTAGCTCTGATACTGCTATCTGACCTTTCTTTTTTCCTGTACTACCAAAACTTTTGGGGAAAGGGCGTCCTCTCCATTCCGAATGCCTCCATTTTCTCACCCCCAACTTAGTCCTTAATCTTCTATTTGAATTCTGCCTCCACTCCTGACACTGTTCTCCTGATGTCCGTCACCACACCACAGTCCCCCAGCCCAGCAACCACTTCTCTGTCCTCTTCCTTCTTGTCCACCAGGCAGCATTTCACTGTATTTTTTTTTGCAGCATTTTGCCATTTTGTATGTTTTTTGCTTCCACGACTGTCCTTTCTCTTTAGACATTGCCTTCTCTGCTTCACCCTCCATATTTCTGATTTTCTCATTTTCTGTCTACTGGCTCTCCTTCCATCTCTGTCTAACCCTCCACCTGTCTAAAACATAAGCATCTCCTAAAGCAGCACTGTATGAGAACTTTCTGCACAGATGGAAATGTTCTGTCCAATGCAGCAGCCACTAGCCAGATGTGGCTGATAATACAGGACATGTGGTTAGTGCAACTGAAGAACTAAATTTTACATCTTATTTTACTTAAGTTGTATTTAAATTGCTAGACGTTCCTAGTGGCTAGTATCTTAAGCAGCACAGCCACAAAGTTCTGTCTCTTCTTTGGTATATCCTTCCTTAGAGACTTTACCCTCTCTTGTATCTGGCCCTATCTCTTCTCTTCAGAGCACAACCATACTCTCTAACAGGACAAAGAAACAGCCCCATGTTTCCTGGTTGCCTTTGAAAATCTATTAACAACTCTCTGACCAACACCTGGAACTCGACATTTCAGATTCTGTGTTTTACTGCTATACTGACGCACTTGAAACTGATGTCATCCTGGCAAAGTTCAGAGTAGCGTCTGGCTTCTGTACAGCAAGCTGTTCTAATGAGGACTGAAGCAGTGTTTTCTGGTCACTTGGGATTGCTCTGTTGCATTTAATCTTTAGAATCCTGTCCTTCCAGACTGTAGAGCTTCATAAAGCCCTTTCTCAAGGTAAGAGCTTCTTCACGTGTTTCTATTTTCTTCCAACACTTTACTCCTTTCAGTTTTCGGACCACAGCTTCACCTCGTTGCCTATAGTTCTTGGGTCCCTGGCATGTGTCCAATAACAGAGGTGCTTGGTGGATCCTCTGGTTGATTCTCAGTTCATGAAGGCTGGTGATATATCCATTTGCAGACAGAGAGGTTGGAATGGGAAGCGGGGTGGCAGGAATGGGGACCAGAGAGGCGGACGATGACAGGAGACATTGTGACTAATTACTCAACACTTTTACCAACTTATTAGCTGAATCCAATTCTGTTAAGCCACCTAGTCTCAGGGCACGAACTTCTGTCTCTTTTATGGTAAAGATTGATATAAAAGCACGTTTTTAATTTTTTTAATGTTTTATGTATTTTTAAGACAGAGAGAGACAGAGCATGAGCAGGGGAGGGGCAGAGAGAGAGGGAGACACAGAATCTGAAGCAGACTCCAGGCTCCGAGGTGTCAGCACAGAGCCCAACGGGGGGCTCGAACTCACAAACCTCAAGATTATGACCTGAGCCGAAGTCGGACGCTTAACCCACTGAGCCACCCAGGCGCCCCAGAAAAGCACATTTTTAGAAGAGCCATCTGGAATATTTGTTTGAATTAATTAATGTAAATATGCCCAAGTTTCATCATTTTCCTGATTTTTAAACTCCAAACAGATTACATTTAGAAGACTTCTCTTTTCTTTACTTTCACAATAAGAATAATTTAAGACATAAATATTTTTTTCCATTTTGGGTCTCTAAGGTAGGATGACATACTGAGATGCATATATTATTGGGTAAATTCAAATATACATAGTATTTGACTTTACATTTCATCTTCGTGCTTCTCTAGCAAGGATATTTATTTCAGAACTGCAAGTGATATTCAAAAGACACACTGCACTCAAATAATTCCATCGGAATTTAAGTAAAATAAACTATCATCACATTATAAAATGCATTGAACAGTGTTTGTTGGGAAGTGGAGAAGACTTCTTAAAAGCTGTTGGGAAAAAAATTTACAAGTAAATCAGAAAGCACAGTGACACTGGAGGGGTGACAGAGACGGAGGTGATCCTTGAGACTGTCCAGCTTACCACCTTCACAGAGCCCTGAGCCTTGGCACCCTGGTGGCACCCAATAGGGGAACCTTGGCAAACAATTTGAACAGTCAATTCACCCAAGAAGATCTGTGGATAACAAATTAGCATGTGAAAAGATTCTCAACATTAGTCATTAACATGCAAATTTAAGCCATTACTCACCTGTGTGAATGAGAATCAAAACCAGTGAACCCTTGGGGGAGATTATGGAGCAACTGGAACTTTCACCACTGCTGCTGGAACTTTACAAAGATCAACGTGAAGAAATAAAGTTAAACTACCAATCGAACCATTCCCCTAATAGGTATTTATCCAGGAGAAATGAAAACATATGTCCATATGAAGGTTTGTACACAAACGTTTGCACTAACTTTATTTGTAATAGTTCTGAACTGGAAACAACCCAATCCCTTTCAACAGGTGAATGAATAAACCGTGATGTGCTACAAAACGCTACACTCCTGAGCAAGGATGAGGAACAAACCCCCGGTATGTGCAACACCATGGATGAATCTCAAAATAATGACACTGAAAGACGACAGGTCCTCTCCCCCGCAAAAAAACCAACCAACCCACCAAACAAACAAACAAAAAAACACAGCACATACTGCTTGTTACACCATTGTCATAAAATTCTAGAAAATGCAAACTAGCCTTTAGTGACAGAAAGCAGACCAATGAGTGGTTGCCCGGGGAAGGGAAGCATGGAGGGATGGGAAGGAGGGATTACAAAAGAAAAATGAGGAAACTTGGGGGGTGATGGATATATTCACTGTCATGAAGTGAGCTGGAGGTTTCACAGGTGTATACATAGGTCAAAATTTATTATATTTGTGTACCTTAAATATGTGCAGTTTATTTTATGCCAATCATGCCTTGATTAAAAGATTGCCTAGCTTAAGTCCATTTTACATTTTAAAAAGAAAGAGAGAAAAGTTCCCTTAACTAGAGGGAATGTACTTTGGTGTTATAGGCCCATCATCTTTCAGTTTCTTCCTAGTCTATGATATTCACTACCTACCATGCTAGTATAATCAATACTTCAAATAAATAAATAGATGATGATGATAAAGAAGAAGAGGAAGAGGAGAAAGAATAAAAACTAGAAGAAAGAAAGAAAGAAAGAAAGAAAGAAAGAAAGAAAGAAAGAAAAGAAGGAAGAAGAAAGAAAGAAAGAAAGAAAGAAAGAAAGAAAGAAAGAAAGAAAGAAAGAGAAAAAGAGACAAAGGAAGGAAGGAAGGATGAAAGGAAGGGAGAAAGAAAAAAAGGAAGAAGATAAAGGAAGAAATGGCTGGCTGGCTGGCTGGCTGGACAGATGGATAAAACATCTACACCAAACTGATCAATTTGCAAGCGTGTTTGCATTTCTACAGATCTCCCGGCTAGAAGGGTACTGGGTTGGATACCTCTAGCACATGATGAACCTCAAGACTCAGTAGATACTCAAAACACTTATGGGCCTTCTCAACCTTTTAACAGAAGAAACAATCTCCTAAGACTGAAAAGCTTGTAAAGAGATCAAGCAGCGGTGTCACACTTCATCTCTCATCCCGTGTAGTCTGGGATTATGGAGATCTAGACAAGGAAGGATGCCTTACCAGATCCCATTACAAATGATGCTCAAATACAGAGGTGACAGAGAAAAATGAATATATATTCAGAACCTACTATACTGGGCACCGAACTAGGTATTCTATATATACAATCTCCAGTCCTCAAATGTACCTGAGTATTATTACCTCATAATACATGCTCCTTAAGAAACTTGAGCGAAGTTAATCTGAAAATTTGTTAACTAGAAAACACCCTTGCTCTTTGAAGATAAAAAAAATGCAAATTCAAAGACCACATACGCATTTTCTTCTATCTTTCTATAAAAACAAGCCCACTCTTGAACAAAACTCCACGATAGAGGCTACAGAATGCAGAGACAGCTAGACGAATTAAATGACAGAGATGACGTCAGTTTCTGAGGGTCAGCATTGATAGGAAAACCTCATTGTCCTGTCACCAGGTCTCTGCCACCCTTCCAGACGCCAGAAAGAAAATAACCAGACAAGCACCGGGGACAGATTCAAGGGCACTGCTTGAGAGCACTTTGCCTGCTCCCTGCTTACAACTCCTACTCTGCGTCCAGAGGGCAGAGAGCTTTAAAAACCTGTCATGGGGCGCCTGGGTGGCGCAGTCGGTTAAGCGTCCAACTTCAGCCAGGTCACGATCTCGCGGTCTGGGAGTTCGAGCCCCGCGTCAGGCTCTGGGCTGATGGCTCAGAGCCTGGAGCCTGTTTCCGATTCTGTGTCTCCCTCTCTCTCTGCCCCTCCCCCGTTCATACTCTGTCTCTCTCTGTCCCAAAAATAAATAAAACGTTAAAAACCTGTCAGAGATGTTGTAATATTGAAAAAAATAAAAGGAAAATACATAACTGTTAGAATTTTAGTACAAATCCAAATACAGTGATCCACTTTCAAAATTTCAATGTTTGTGGCCAACGTTATATAACAAGATGAAGTTCTAATGCTCATGAATGAAAGCAAAGCTCTTCTATATTCCAGCAGACACAAAATGATTCCCCCAAATAACTTCCTGTAAAAAAAAAGGAGATATTTAATATCTTCTTTTAATTTGTTTCCATATAGGCATTTGAAGCACAAAATCAATTCGAGTTGACTTCTTTTTACCCTGCGAGGGGTTGGGGGAAGATTCAGTGCCACAAAATTAAAACTTTGCTTTAAAAAGGGAAAAATCAAAGATCTTTCTCAAATCAGACTGTGGACAAAGTTCTCCATTTGAAACAGAATATTTATAAAAGTCATCATGTAGTTGAACATCTTAACAGAAGCAGTAGGGTCAGCTATGGAATACTTCCTGAGATGCATTTTAATGGCATTTCAGAAACCAGAATTGTAGTAATGCTTGAAAAGAATCATGGGGAGAAAGTCCAACATTTTTCTCCAGGGCTGCTAGTTTTAATGGTACAAACTTATTGAACTGGCACCACAATAAGCACTACCAATTAGTATATCTATGTGCCCTGAATGTACATATCCAGAAGCAAAGGTTTTTATCTTTTTCATCTTTAAATCTGGACAAGAAGTAGTGGCCAAGTTCAAGCATGTTACCAGCTGATGTGACCACAATAGAGAAAGGCCATGCATCTGAAGCCTCTCCTTCAGTCAGTTAAGCGTCGGACTCTTGATTTCAGCTCGGATCGTGATCCCAGGGTCATGAGATCAAACCCCACACTGGGCTCTGTGCTGAGTGTAGAGGCTGCTTAATATTCTGTTTCTCACCCTTCCTCTGCTCCTCCCCCGCTTGTACTCTCTCTCTCTCTTTCTCTCTCTAAAAAAACTAAATTGTTTTTCGGTGGTTTTCATCTTTGTTATACAAATAAATAGGGAAGGTGGGGCAGCTGGGTCTTGGATCAAAATAAAGAAATCTGCCAGACCTCATCCACAAAGATGAAAACTAATCTAATCAAGTGTCCCCAAGCTGTGTTCTCATGGCACAAAGGGGGCCACTGCTGAAATGGTCATGATGATGCCAGAGCGTGGCCAATGGACACTGAAGTCTTCCAGGAGTCTTCACTGTGTGTGAGAACTCTGTGGGCTGATCAACAAAAGCGCCAGTAGGTGGCAAGGCAGTCCTTGTCCTCTCCTTGGGAAGCTCTGAGGTTTGCCTACCTGATTCCAATCAGTAACAAATACGTCACCCTCTGCTTTGCTGCCCATACCCCTCCTGAGAGAAACAGGCCCACCACAACCTTGTACCATGTGACCCACACTCACCCAGCATGGGTGTGGTTGGATAATCCTGGGCCAGATTGGACCAAACAGACCCCCCAGTCTCAGAAATCTGAAATCCAGACCCAGGGACTAAATCAACTGGCCGAAAAGTCTGGTAGACCCGTGGATAAGGGCACACTTGGGGCTGCCTGTGATAGTTCAAGTATAAGTGCAGCAGAGGAAGGTGGTCTACAGAAGCAGAGTGAAGCGGGTGTGCGTGGAGTAAGAAGGAGAGAGAGAAAGAGAGAAAGCGAGTGCACGTGAGCAACCCCGGAAAAGGGGATGAGAAAAGACAATAGAAATCACAACAGGGTGCGGGAAAGGGCATTTGCCTAGGAGAAAGCAGATGCCTTCCAATCCAGGATCTTCTGCTGTTCATGAGGTAGCTCCGTATAAATCATTTGACTTTGCTCACTTCTGGTTCCATGCTGACAGTATAGCTCACAGCTAAGCTCTCTTCAGCAACTTTGGGGTCTGGCAAAGTTGGGTTTAAATCTGTGCTTTGAATGAGAAAAAATGAAATATGGCCTTTTGTAGCAACGTGGATGGAACTGGAGAGTGTGATGCTAAGTGAAATAAGCCATACAGAGAAAGACAGATACCATATGGTTTCACTCTTATGTGGATCCTGAGAAACGTAACCGGAACCCATGGGGGAGGGGAAGGAAAAAAAAAAAAAGAGGTTAGAGTGCGAAAGAGCCAAAGCATAAGAGACTGTTAAAAACTGAGAACAAACTGAGGGTTGATGGGGGGTGGGAGGGAGGAGAGGGTGGGTGATGGGTATTGAGGAGGGCACCTTTTGGGATGAGCACTGGGTGTTGTATGGAAACCAATTTGTCAATAAATTTCATATAAAAAAATAAAAATAAAAAATAAAGATAAAAAAATAAATAAATAAATCTGTGCTTTGATCTTCACAAGCACTGTGACCTCAGTCACCTGACTTGTCCTTTTTGACTTCAAATACTTCACATGAAAAATTGAAATTCTACCCCTAATAAGGATTTGGGGAGGAATAAATAAAAGGATACATGTAAAGCAGTTAGTAAAGTCAATGACATAAGGTATCCAAGAACTACCAGCTCTACAATAATAAGGAATTATTAACTTCTCTGTGTATGTTTCCACTTCTACAAAATAAAAATAATAATGATATCTAACTCACAGCATTGCTGTAAGAACACAGAAAGCACAGAGAAGAGCGCCTGGCATAAAGTGAAGGCTCATAAATTTTATTTGTCATTATTAGCATTGTTGACATTGTTGTTAATTACTACTGCTATTATTACTGTCATCCCAGTGCTTTGCAGAACCCGGCAGTGCTTTCAACATCACCATTTTTGCAGATTAAGCTAGTTCATCAGCAAATGATAGAATTATTCTTGCCTCCGTTCAGGACTTTGTAAATCTTGGATGCTTCATTAGGGCTATTCTTGCTGACACTCCTATTAAATATGCTGACACAGAGCAATAGTTTATGTTAATGTGGTTCTTGAATTCTATCCAGGCAAGCATTTCAAAGTTATTCATGAAAGGAAAAAAATGAATAAAAGCAACCTGTTTGTCCCATAAGGGAGAGATGCTTAATTCAGTGATGGAAAGCCAACTGGGTATAGCATTGTTGAACCATTAAAAGAATGTGTAAAAATGGGGGTGCATGGGTGGCTCAGTTGGCTGAGCATCCGACTCTTGATTTCGGCTCAGATCATGATCTCAAGGTTCATGAGATTGAGTCCTTCATCAGGCTCTGTGCTGATAGCATGGAGCCTGCTTGGGATTCTCTCTGCCCCTCTCTCTCTCCTTCCTCTGCTTGTTCTCTCTCTCTCTCCCTCTCTCAAAATAAATATTTTTTTTAAAAAATATGTAAAAATGTTTGCTGGACAACACGATGAGGCATTATAGAAAAATGATGTGATGGTAAATTAAAGCAGAATATATACAGTTTTACATTTTCTATGATTGAAGTTCTGGTAATACCTACACATATGGGGAAAGTCTAAATAAGTCTTTGAAACAATGATAAGTTTTGTCAAGTCAGGAGGATCTGAAAACTCACTGCTTTGGCCATACTTTCTGCAATGACTTTTTCATAATAATATAAATAATTATATTGTGATCTATTAATTAGATTCTTCCAACATTTAATGATGAAAAAGTCATAGAAAACAAGTCCTGTTGTTTTCAAATATAGAGGAAGCTTATGATAATCCTCCACAGTTTTTTTTAACGTGTTGCTTTTTTTGAATTTTTTTAAGTTTACTATTTTGAGAGAGAGAGAGAGAGCACAAGCAGGAGAAGGGCAGAGAGAAGGAGAGACAGAATCCCAAGCAGACTCCATGCCATCACCACAGAGCCTGATGTGGGGCTTGAATCCACAAACTGTGAGATCATGACCTGCGTTTAGATCAAGAGTTGGATGTTTAACTTAAATGTGCCACCCAGGTACCCATTCCTCCATAGTTTTGACAGTGGTCACTTTCCTTAATTACACTCCATTAAATGTTAAATTAAAATTTGTCAAAGTTTAAATCTTTAAATAATAAAAAACAAAAAAAAATTTTTTAAATTAAAAAAAATTAAATCTTTAAATAAATAATATGTTATTGCTGATGTAACTGTGGGCTAACTCACCTTAATTCATTGCAGCATATAACTGTGGTGCATGAGTGGATAAACATTATAAACACTAGCACTTAACTATATACAGTTAACCCTCGAACAACTTGGGGTTAAGAGCATCAGCCCTTGAGCAGTAACTTTTGACTCCCCAAAAACTTAACTGTTGATAGCCTACTGTTGGTCAGAAGTCTTACCAATAACATAAGCAGTCGATTAGCACATATTTTGTATGTTATATGTATTATATACTACATCCTTACAATAAAATAAACTAGTGCAAAGAAAATGTTATTAAGGAAATCATAAGGCAGAGAAAATATTTTTACAGTACTGTATGTTTTTAAAAATCACATATAAGTGGACCTATGTGGTTTAAACTTATGTTGCTCAAGACTCAAATGTGCAAAAGAGCTTTCTTTTTATAAATCATCTCAATGCCATGCTAGAAAATGTTGAAATCAAGTAAGCCTCTAACAGATGTAGTTAGCAAAGAAGAATTTTCATTCCTCTCTAGAAGCCTCCGTGTGACTTCAGGAGGCACTCCTACACAAATGCATCGGTTTCCAGTGGCTTGGCCATCCTGGGCAGAACCCCTCAGCAATTGACATGATTTCACTAAGTAGGCCTCCTGTGTCCAGATGCTCTGTGACATTGCTCCTGTGAATTCTGTTGTCATGTCAGGTAGAATCTTGGTAGAGTCACAGGTTGAAGCGAAGACTAGCTCACAAGGTATTTATGAATGAAGACAAGTTTCACTACATAACGTCAAAAATGCATTCTTGCTTATCTGTGTAGTCTCATTCCAAGCCTTAATGGTGAGAGAAAGGGGCGAGAAGCTCAGTGTGAAAAATGAAGTGATTTACCACGCCATGAGAAGTATGGAGGAGCTGTTGTCAGCCCATCTCAGAGCTGACATCACAGAGTCACGGACAGCCTGTGCCATGTAATTACCACTTTTGTGGATGCTGTAAAATGTAAATGAGGTTACACAGCAAAAGTTCTATCATCTCAACATTTCCGAGTAAAAATCCATTATTGGAAGAACAGTGTGAACTTCTGGCCATCATTCCCCGGTACAGCCTCTCCTCACATTTTATGAAAAGCTAAGCCTGTGAGACACTCTATGATGAATTCTAAGAGCATTTTTATGAAGAATGAGATGGAAAGAGAGCAACTGCCAATGCCATAGCCTTACTTTGGAAGATTAACAAAGGAGCCCCAGCTAATGGGAAAATAGGAGGGAGATATTTCCCCCACCCA
This sequence comes from Felis catus, assembly GCF_018350175.1. Lineage (NCBI taxonomy): Eukaryota > Metazoa > Chordata > Mammalia > Carnivora > Felidae > Felis > Felis catus. The sequence continues at coordinate 123,483,182 of NC_058374.1, forward strand.
GTTGTCCACCCAGCCCAGCCCCGATAACAAGGGTCTGTGGGCCAGAAAAAAAATAAAAACAAATCGTCACCTCTATGTACTGCACACCGAGATTTTGAGGCAGGCCATGTATTTCTCTGATCCATGCCCTAACACCGTGCTTGAATCTATGAGGGACAGAGGAGAGTAGCAGATGAACAGTCTATCCCAAAAGATATGATCCTATATGTCAAGTGTTACGACAGAGGCTAACTTCGTGGTAATGATGCTTGCTGGAGTTGTAATCCCTCTTACAATCTAGGAGTACCAGAGAATCAGGCAGCGGGTGGGAGGTCCCACCTCACCTTGGGAAAGCAACACCAGGTGGAGGTGTGGTTCGGGGTACAATGGAGGCTAAACCCTGGGAAGAGGTCCGGCTCTGTACCATCAACCTACTTGTCAGCAGTAGGCCTGAAAAAGATTCTAACAGCTTCCGGGTGGATAATGAACAGAGGCAAATGGCACTTGTACATCATGTCTTCTAGAAAGCACCAAGGACCACAGACGGCTGCTCACTCAAAGATGAAAAAATATGACTTTATATAATGCTGTATAAAATGGAAATGTAGTTACATACGGCAAAAGGAAGGAGAGAATGAATCATCCTGAAGGCTCACAAAAAAACCTCCCGCAACCAATCATTTGGGGAATTTGAAAAAAACAGAGCTTGGAGATGTAGACACAGACTGGTTTTCCTGGCCGGCGAGAGGCAGAGTCCTGCAAGCAGGACATCCTTTCACAAACTGGAACGTGAGACTGGAAGTCACCGAAAGACCTTGAGGAAGAGAGAGATGACGTGAAGGGTTTCGAAGGCTCTATGGAGGCAGGCTTTCAGGGCTGGCTGGAAGACGTCTGCATTTGCCCAGTTCAATGATGAAAGATGATATGGTAGATCCAGCTGTCAAACTGCTTGGACGGTCTTAGGCTCAGGGCAGGAAATGCACGTGAAGGGAGGCACCATTGCGCTGGAGAGCGGAAGAGATTTCCGGAGAGGGGAGCTTCGAATTTGGAAGGAAAATAAAAGTGTCTGATGGAGAAAGACTAAGTAGGGTTTGAGTAAGGAAAAAACAAATGAACAAACCAACAAAACAGAGCTCAGCGTCCTTAATGGGAAGAACATAGCCTTACTGAATAAGATCAGAAACCTGCAAAAGAACAGGATGAGACAAAAGCACAGAAGCATTTGGTGACTAAAAACAACAGGATGCCAGGCAAAGCTAGTAAGCAGAGACAAGACAGAGCACCATAAGGACCACTTCCAAGTAAATTAAATGTCCAATAACAACATCAAGATCTTCCTGAGATGACTAAACGGAATCACCAACATTACAAAGACAAAACAAAACAAAACAAAACCCCCAAATCAATAGTAAGGAAAATGCAGCAGACGCTGTTGTGAAAACAGCTACAGCATGCATGACACCAGGTTGTCTGCAAACAGAAGCCACCTTTCTTTCGGGTAGCCACACCTCTGAGAAGTAGCCTGACCCCCAGTCTGAGGAAAAATCTCTGTTAATGATAATCTCATTCTGTTCACCATGATTAGCCTAGAGGAGGACACGTGACTCAGTTAAATGCGATGAGACCTGCAGGCAGGTCGGCTGGGGGCTCCGTAGAGGGGTTTGCTCAGGAAGATGACCGCACCCGGAAGACAGCTCTTCTTCTAGAAGGTTAAGTCTGTCTTACTAGTGGGAGGGGAACTAATTTGAAAGCAGGCCCCCGCACTGCGCTTGGCAGGCTTCTGCTGGTTGGATTTAAAAGAATTCTGGTATGGAGGACAAACAGGAAGCTCACGCCTTGTGAAATAAAGAAGGAACAAACCAGGGGCACCTGGGTAGCTCAGTCGGTTAAACATCCAACTTTGGCTCAGGTCATGATCTCATGGCTCGTGAGTTCAAGCCCCGTGTCGGGCTTTGTGCTGACAGCTCAGAGCCTGGAACCTGCTTTGGATTCTGTATCTCCCTCTCTCTCTGCCCCTCCCCTGCTTGCACTCTGTCTCTCTTTCAAAAATAAATAAACATTTAAAAAATTTTTTAAAAGAACAAACCAAATAAGTATACTCGTTTAAAATTTTACTTGATAGTGTCCCTAATAACCTGAAAAGTTAATCAAGAGTAAGAATTAAAAATGAAAGGTGGGGCGCTGGGGTGGCTCAGTATGTTAAGCTTCCGACTTTGGCTCCGGTCATGATCTCGCAGTTCGTGGGTTCAAGCCTGGTGTAGGGCTCTGTGTTGACAGCTCAGAGCCTGGAGCCTGCTTTGGATTTTCTGTGTCTCTTCTCTCTCTCTCTCTCTCTGCCCCTCCCCTGCCCATGCTCTGTCTCTCTCTCTTTCTCAAAAATGAATAAACTTAAAAAAAAATTAAAAATCAGAGTTAGCAGAAGGCTGAGGGTGAACACAGAAAACATAAAAATTGGTTTTAAATGATTGTGGTAAATAATATGGTTCAAACACATCAGGGGAGCTATATAGTTGAATTAAAATCAATGTACTTATAATTAATTAAATGAAAGATTTACTTTAATAAATAGTAATCCAAGTTCTAAATGACATAACTACAGACTGGGAAGTTAAGGGGCACTGGGAATAAGCATGGTTTGCTAAATTCCTTGCTTATGAAGGAAAAGGCAAAATACACTTTTTGCATACATTTTCCATCCTAGAAATACATATCGAAGAATATTTCATAAAATATTAAAGATTGCCGCTAACATAAGACCCTATTATAATCTGAGTGTTACAGTAGGAGGAAAAGGTATAGACAGATTAAAATCTTCCCTCAGGGGCATCTAGGGGGCTCAGTCGGTTAAGCGTCCAACTTCGGCTCAGGTCATGATCTCCCAGTTTGTGAGTTTGAGCCCCGCATCAGGCTCTGTGCTGACAGTTCGGAGCCTGGAGCCTGCTTCAGATTCTGTGTTTCCCTCTCTCTCTCTGCCCCTCCCCTGCTCATGCTCTCTCTCTCTCTCTCTCTCTCTAAGATAAACATTAAAAAAATTGTTTTAAATTAAAAATAAATGAATAAAATCTTCCCTCAGAAGAAAGGATAAATGAATGTGCCATTCCTCTCAAGATGGGCAAGACCCCTCTCTGCCTATTGTCCCTTTCACTGAATTATTATCTGTGAAACCCTTGAATGTGTGCCAAATATTTCTTGCTGTGCCCTACTAATACAACCAGTTATCACTTTTTCTGTGCCCTTAAAACACTAAATTTTCACTCTTAAAAAATTATTTATTTACTTATTTTGAGAGAGAGAGAGTGAGAGAGGCAGAGAGAATCCTAAGCAGGCTCCCCACTGTCAGCCTGATGCAGGGCTCAAACTCACAAACCATGAGACCATGACCTGAGCAGAAATGAAGAGCCAGATGCTTAACTGACTGAGCCACCCAGGTGCCCCCAAATCTGCACTTTTAAAAAATTTACACCAGGCATTTAAGGGTAACAGATCATGGTGATTTTATCTTTAGTTTTCAGAAGTTGAATTTGGATGTGTCTTTATGTGGATTTCTTTGAGTTTATCTATTTGCAATTCTCATAGCTTCTTGAACGTGTGTGTTTACATTTTTCACCAAATTTAGCACATTTCCAGACATTATTGCTTCAAATTATTCTTCAGCCTCACTTCCTCCCCCCTTTCTGGGCTTCCAACAATAAACACTTTGGTACCTGTGCCACATAACCACTAGAACGTTCTTTTCTTTGCAGTCCGTTTTCTCTCTTCTGTTCAGTTTGGATACATTCTATTGATCTTTCTGAAGACTTTATTTTTTTTCAAAGAGAGATGCGAGGAAATCTTATTAAAAATAGACTTCCTAGGTCTTGCCCTAAAAATTAGTAACATACTTTTCTTCCCCGAGCTCTTCATGTAACTAGGTCCTCCGTATTTTTCTGATACAGACTTAACCGTCACTTTTGCAGGGAGTTGTGCCAAGTTTACCTCTATTGTGTTTTTTTGCACAATCCATAATTATGTTGCTTATACATTTTAGTGGCTTCATCTGCTGCATCCTCTCCTACAAAGCCAGTTCTGAAATGTCAAAGACCATGTCTTGCTTGCTAGTGGTTGGCACAGAGTGGGCACTCGGCAAATACGATTTTGAATCAAAAGCAAAGAGACCAGCTACCCCATATATGCACAAAGAGAGACAACGGGCATGCCCCCCGTATTTTACTGAGGACGCTGAAGCTGGACCAAGAAAAAGATGGCACGTGTACCCACCACCCGGAGATTCTAAGATGGGTAGCAGGTAGCTCCTAAAGGGGGAGCCCACCTGTGGCCCCCTCTTGCCTCAGTGTGCCTAGATGACTCAATAAAATAAATTTATAAAACATTTAAAAATTTTTTTTACAAAGGGAGCACCTGGGTGGCTCAGTTGGTTAAGCTTTGGACTTCGGCTCAGGTCATGATCTCACCATTTGTGGGTTTGGTCCCTGCTGACCCAAACCCACCATTTGTGGGTTTGGGCTGTGTGCTGACAGCTCAGAGCCTGGAACCTGCTTCAGATTCTGTGTCTCCCTCTCTCTCTCTGCCCTCCCCCACTCATGCATGTGTGTGTGTGTGTGTGTGTGTGCACATGCATGCTCTCTCTCTCTGTCTCTCTCAAAAATAAAAATAAACATTAAAAAAAATTTTTAAAGAAGTGTGCAGACGAAGCATAGAAATCTATCTACTGGATGAAGGCACCATTAAACAAGGCTTAAACGAACCAGCTCTAGGCTAGGAAGTACCACTGGTTAGGATCACAGCTTGGGAGAATGCTGGATCTCAGCCTTGTCTCAGTTCCACCCCGCAGCAGTGGCATGAACTCCAGTCAGATACTGGACATCGCTGGTCCCAATTACTGTTTCAGAATATAGAAATTATACCATGGCACCTCACAAGGTCTCTGAGGATTAAATGAATACTTCAGGTGTAGGCGTAAAACAACGTCCGGTACCACAGTCCCACTCATCGAAAATTAGTTGTTGTTCATTTAGACCTGGGCTGAATGATCTTATCCCAGAAAACAAGGCGGCTTGGGTTTATGAAAGTTAAATAGGCTAAAACAGAGTCGAGACCAGCATACACATTCCTAACCGAGCCCTTATCTAGTATCCTTCACCATGCACTACATGCCTTTAATTTAGTCTTTGTTCTGTAATGTGCTACTCTTCACTCACAGCAAACTATGCAAAGTGTAGGGTCCAAAAGACACCTGGGTTTTCCCCAAGGCACAGAGGTTGGCATACAAGCTCAAACAAGGGTTCTGCACACTGAGAAACTCAGAGAGCCTACCTTCTAGGCGGGTTGAACCGATGGACCAATGGCCAGCATAGAAAATGCCTCATAGAAAATGAGAAATTTACTCATAGAAAATGCCTTTTGTTCCTTCAAAGTTCCATAGAATTTTTTTTTCCATAGAATTTAAAAAAGCAAGGCAGTGGGGGAAAGGCAAGTACAAAGGCCAGGAGGCACCAGTGAGTGGAGGCGACTGTGTTTTATTAATCCATGCGATTAATCCAGCATGCTAAGGAAGACTCTTTACAGAATCAAAATTTGTGTGATTTTGATCCACACAGATTAGAAAACACTGTTGCATTCACTTGCCAGTGCCTCCTTTGCTTTGTGCTTGAGTGGTATTCTTCAGAGTCCGGTAGGAACAAAGGAGAGAGAGCATTTATATGAGGACTAGCAGCACAGGCACTTTGACAAATGTCCTTCTCCCCCTCCCTTTCTGCAAAACACTTCCTGAATTTCCCAAGAACTAATCCCTGGATTTGTATTTGTACCATTTCCTCTCAAAAGCCAAATGACTGGAAATTGCCCCCAAATGCAGATTTCTGTCAACCCATGAAAAGTGGTTTTCACCAAGGGATGGGTGGATGGCAAGTCTCACCCCAAGCTCTTTGCAAGAAAGGGTGAGAACCACACATTTAAGGTTCCAGTGAGAGCCACCATTTCCTCATGAGGGCAAGTGACCTGAAAGAGTTTTGTCAGAATCGGAGAGTTTTCTCACAAGTTTTAGTAGGAGAGGAATGAGAGCCTCTGGATATGACAAAGAAAGAGCAAGAGAGCTTCAGGGACACAGACCCTGCAAGACCCAATCAGCTTCATCCGCCCTTAGTCGGCTATAATGTGATTCTGAGAACTGGCAGGAGATATGTCTCCTTATTTTGAAGCCATTTCCTCTCTTATGGGGAGAGCAGAAATGAGTCTTCCCCAGGAAGCCTCTGTGGTCTCCAACACAGGGGTCTCCAAACTTGGTGAGACTTTTCCAGACAATGAATTGTGCTGAGGCTGATATCAGTGCCAACAGAATAGTGGAGCAGGGTAGTGATCACAGAAACCTTCCCAAAGCACACTTACGGATGTGGGAAGTGCTACCCTCTCAGTTCTGGAAAGAGAATGGTGGCTTCCCAGTGAAACTGGGTGAGTGTAGGAAAGCAAGATCCCAGCTTGTCCCCCCATCCCAACCCCCATCTTCCCATGGTTCCCTTTCTCTACTGCAAAGACTGAGGCCAGCAGCAGACCTCCCAGGTGACATGTTGAGATCACCTGGTGACTATCAATCAACGTACCTCATAGAAAAAAAAAAAACAAAGTTTATGAGACTTCTGATTAGAAATAATTTTACACTCTCCTTATTTTTCTCAGGCCTCTCTCCCCAGTACCCAGCACAGTTGTTGACAGAGCATTCAATAAATATTTGTTGAATTGTATCATAGATCTTATTAACAGTCAGCTACCTTGTCTTTGGTAAATTCCTAACCATCCCATTAAATTATAAGCTCTTCAATGACAGCCATCCTAATGGATTTATCCATGTGTCCCCCAATATCTAGCAGAAAACCCAGGACACGGTAGGTTTTTAGCAGGTGGAGGATCGAATCTGTGGTCTGTGACATAATCTGCTTATGTATAGTCTTGTTGTATGGGTCTCAGGACCACAATTTGTGTTTGTTGGTGCACCCATACATGAACGCACTCTCGTCTGCATTTATTACTATGTTGGCATGCATGTCTGGCTCTGAAAGGAGCAGCACCAAGGAAAATGAGAAGTGGGAAGCCATAAACTTTGGCTGGTCATCGACCCTCCCATCTGAAAAATTTTTTAAAAATCACTCCTAGAACATTTTGCTGACTGACCATCTGAATTCCCATTGGTTGACTGACAACATTTCAAAATGGAGAACAGATCACCAAGTCTCCTCCTCCTCCTGCTTTATAGCAGAGAAGACTGATGAGTACACCAGCTTCAGTACACAAGTACACACACTGATCCTTGCACAAGCTTCCTAAGGTCACACAGCCAACGATGGAGCCAAGCCTGGATCACCAGAAGTCTCATTTCCTCCTTGAGCCTCAAGTCTCAGCAGCCTACTTTGAGCTCTATGACTCTGGGAAAACTATTCTTGCCAGTGTTCCCAACACATCTAGTTATTAGATCAAATAAACATTCTTAGTGTGTTTCTTACTCGTCTTTCCTTAGTATTTGATGACAGATAGTTTCTCACTCCTTGTTGAAACCCATTGCCTCCTTTAAGTGTCATGACAATAATGCTAATGATTACTAGGTATGTACTATGGGCCAGGCACTGTTCCAAAAACTCTAACTATATTGTGATATTTATCCCACACAATAAACCTTAGGAATAAACCTTAGGAGTTAAATATATTAGTATCCCCCCATTTTAACTTAGGAAAGTTAAAGAAAAGAGAGGTTAAGAAACTTGCCCAACATTACACAGCTAGTCATTGGTTACTCTGGAATTCAAACTCAAAAATCTAAATATCGATTGGGTACTTCAAATCGCCATGCCTCTTGTTGGCTTCTGCTTCTTCCTCACCATTCTAGATCTTGCCTTCTCAATTCCCCTCCTGTGCATACTCCTTACATACTATTTCTTTGAGTTCTGATCTCAGCCCCCAGATTTTCTTCCCTTTCTTAATCAGGTCATCTGCTCCCAAGACTTCCTTACAACCTTCTCAGGACTTCACAATATTTTCCTCGAGTTCAGAGCTTTATTCTAAGTGACAAACAAATAAAACATCTATAAATATGCCTATTTGAATGTGTCTGTTCAGTTCCATTAGACAGAACGGTCTCCTTCGCTAACTTCTGCTCAGCTAATAAGAAAATAGGTTTAGGTTCCTTTTTCTCTTCATGCCACTTGGGTTTGGTTCATTTAGAGCAAAAATAGCACTCTAATTCCTTCTTGTTATTTAAGTAAATGTGCATTTGTTGCTTTTAACCAAAAGGTTAGGTGTGTTACAAGAGGAACATTCCATCTGTCTGCTGAAGGGAAGATCCTGGTTGCTTAGTAGGCCAATTGGGACTCCAAAAACTCCTTCTTTGACCATTGCCACCATCTTGGGCCTGGCATCTGACATTGCGATCATAGCCCAGAAAGGAAAGTCCAAGGCTAATGTTCTATTGATAACGTTAGCTGGAGTGACAACCTCAAGTTTCGCATCATCCAGGAAGGTAGGCTCATTCATGGAAAGATGGAAGAGTTTCCTTCAGTAAGAGAGACAAGCCTCAATGTACAAGTACTTTTCAACATTCTATTTAGGTCATGTTTTCTAAGGTTCCAATGGCCAGAATAAGTCATTTGGCCAAGCACAGATTCAAGGAGTGGAGAAATGAGCTTTAACTCTTGATAGGAGGATTGAAAAAAAAACCATTTTAGGGGCGCCTGGGTGGCGCAGTCGGTTGAGCGTCCAACTTCAGCCAGGTCACGATCTCGCGGTCCGGGAGTTCGAGCCCCGCGTCGGGCTCTGGGCTGATGGCTCAGAGCCTGGAGCCTGTTTCCGATTCTGTGTCTCCCTCTCTCTCTGCCCCTCCCCCGTTCATGCTCTGTCTCTCTCTGTCCCAAAAATAAATAAACGTTGAAAAAAAAAAATTTAAACAGCGAAAAAACCATTTTAAAGAGGCATACTTTTGGGGGTGCAATGAATTATTGCAGCCATTTTTGTAATTTTGTGGATTGTCCTTAGTCCACAAGAATAGAAGCTTGAAAGATCCAGGGATGTGAGATTACTGGGGTTATTCAAGGAACAGTGCGTTGAGAGACAAAATCTGGGAGAAGCCATTTCAAGGGTGAATGTGATTGATCTAGACTAATCAAGATGGCAATGGCAACCTCCAAAATCTCCCAAACTTTGTGACTCTCTTTGTGTCTATGAGGGAAATAAGATCTTATTCTACTCTTTACTCTCCTCCCTAAAATGAATCCTCACTAATTCTCCAACCAGGTAAGTGACAGTACCATCATCCAGTTGGTTCAAACCAAAGAAATAAGAATCACTCTGGATCCCCTTATCCTCATATCCTAACCATCAGCAGGATTATTGGTTTTATCCATCTACAACTTATTTCTAACTCCCGCCCACCTGCTCCCATCTTACTGCCATAGTGGCCATCTGGTTCCCCTTCATCTTTCACTTGGACTTTTACTGTAGTCTCCTAATTGGTCTCCCTGCTTTCGCACTTGTTCCCTTTATAGTTAATTACCCAAATGACAACACTGAGATCATTTAAAAAAGGAAATCAGAAGATGGGACAGCTCCACCCAAAATCTTCAATGGCCTCCCGTTACATTTAGGATAATATCCAGAGCTCCTCACTGCGACCTAAAAAGCTCTTCACAATCTGCACTTTGCTTGCCTCTTAATCTCAGTTTATGCAACTCTCTTCTTTATTAACTATATTCTAGCCACAATGGTCTCTTTTTCTTTTTCCCCCCCGAACACATGAAATATACAAATCGTGGGCAGAATGTAAACTCTTCATAGACAGCTTTCCTGACCTCCATATTTTAAATACCCCCAGCCCTCTGCCATGCCGGTTATTCTTATCCATTAATCCATTTTTTCTTATCTTTTTCTTATTTTTTTACATTTTTGGTATACAGGCTTTTTTCATGTGGGTTTTACTGAGGCATGATTTATATAGAGGAGACCTCATTCTTTTTAGTGTCCAGCTGTATGAGTTTCATCAAACACATACAAATTTGTAACCATTTTCACAGTTATGCATATGGCATTCTGGAAAAGGCAAAACTATAGGAACGTTAAATAAATCAGTGGTTGTCTCAGACTGGGGTAGAGGAGAAGCTGATTGTGAAGAGGCATGAGGCAACTCACCCATCTTGCTTATTTGTTCACTTGGTAATTTCTGCCTTTCTCAAAAGACACATCCCAACAGGACAGAAACCTTGTATGTCTCCAGAAGCTAGCATGGGGCCAGTCACCAAATAGGTGCTCAATCTTCCTTTGTTGAAAGGCTTAATGAATATATAACCCTCCCCAACTTGGCCCTCTCCCTCAGTCTTCATCTGTAATCCATGGTCACGTCCTATGGGTGTTACCCCTTAAATGTCTCTCTTAGTCACTCCCTTTCCTCTAACTCCCCTGCTGTGTTTCTGCTCTCCTTGTTCCTCACTTAGATGATTGTAATCGCCTCCAAAATGGTTTTCCTGGCTGCAAGCTTGCCCCCTCAATCACTGCCTATGGCTGCTGCTAGGTACAATTGAATTACATCACTCCTTTGTTTAAGAAAGAAAAAAGAAATGCTTCCCCATTGCCTCACAACCGAACCAAACTAGCTCCACTCTCCTCTGCTCCCAGGTGCCTAACATTAACTGCCCTCCTTGCTACTTATAGGGCTCTGCTCCTATCTAGATTTGGTTCCCAGGACCAAAGGCTGCTGCTCATCTGTGCTGTTTATAGCCAAGTAAGCCCCTCATCTCTGCAGAGTCCCTGCTGTCTTCATATACCCCTCAAGGGGGTGCCCCTTCAATCCCGGCATGCCTGAAGACTTCATGTCCCCAAATTTAAGACAAATATCAACATGGCAAGGAATTTAGAGCTTTCAGAGCAAGCCACGTAATTGTTAACCATGATGTTTCTCAAAGGTATGGTTGCCCATCAAAACCATCAAATTCTGTATACCGACTCTTGAAGCCACACACTTTTCAGAGACCAGTAGTGGCAGTTATTTTCCATCCTTTCATTGTATTTTGAAAATAATTAGGAGGTTGGAATTGAATTACATCAGTTGGCTAGCACTAAGCCCAAATTACTCTCTATAAAACTAACGAAAGTGGACTGGGTCAAAAATCTAAATAATTTTTATTTTATATTTTATTTTTTTAATAAATTTTAATACATGCCATCAAGGCTTCAAAATATGAAATCCTAATTATTTCATTGGGATTGGGGAATTGGGGAGGGGAGAGGATGAGGGGGAATCACCAGGGTCCATCAAGGAGACTGGCTAAATTAAGGTATATTCTTCAAATATGTTACTCTGAAATTGTAAGAAAAAGAAGAAGTAAACTCTCGGTGTACTGCTATGTATAGAGCCCCCAAGTTATTATGTTAAGTGAAGACAGCAAAGTCCAGACTGCTGCAGCTTACCTGCACGCTTGTATTTGCTCATATACACACGTTTATTTGCGTAGAGAAAAATGTGGAAGGATTCCCAAGAAACCAGGAAAAGTGGCTTCCTGTGGGGGAAGGGGAATGAGGCAGACTTCAGCAAAGGGGAACAATACCTCTTTATATTTGGGGTTTTGAACCAGGTGAATATATGTCTGCCTTCCACTCAGTTTCCTAACGTGTTGTTAAAAAAAAAAAAAAAAGAGTTTGAGTGGGCATCACAGTGTGATTCTCAACAGATCTCATTCAAATTGCATTACTCCAGGTCTTTGAAACTATCATTAAATAAACAAAACCTTTCAAATAATCCTGGTATCTACACATAAGCAACAGACTTGTTGCTATATAAATACAAGTAAATAAACAAATACATTCTAAAATGATACATTGTCCAAATGAGAGTGTAACAGTTATCAGCCTTATGAATTGCCCTAAAAACTTATTTTCTCTTAGGTAGGAAACTGGATATGTAAATTAATTTATCTTTTCAGGTCAGCGAAATGGTCCAAAGTTGTCATAATACTTCAGGTGGCCGCATTGTATAGAATATAATTAATGCATGTGTGTATTATTTTGGCTTGACACAAAATGTCAAAGTAAAATGTCCTGTATCAATTTATTTGGGGAAACTATGCCTCCCACTGTCCTCTCCACCCACCCACCCCTCACACACACATGTATTTTGTGTAATTAATGCAGCCGTCGAGGTTAAATGCCAAAGTACCAAAAGTTGACCAGTGTGCTCTATTCTCCCACAAACCTGATTGCTCCAGAAATGAACATGAGACTCAAGTCTGGCCAAGCAGAATCACTGGGTGGGAGGTGAGGATTGTTAAAGATGCAGAGCAAAAGAAGGTTTCTCTGCTTTTCAAATTAGAAGCTCTAAGGATTTTATAAGCCTATAGCTGCCAGGACCCATTATTGCTATCCATTCTGAAAATAAACCCAAAGTGAGAATTATATCAAATGGAGATTTAAAAAAGAAAGAAAGAAAGAAAATTGTGATAATATCAGTGAAGAGTGGATCCAGCCATGCTTTGACCCAGTCGGTCCCGTGGATTTACCAACTTCATAGGCCAATGAATTCTTCATTGTTGCTATTTGAAACATATTTCAAATGCTCCTCAACAAAGTCTTTATGCTTTTATTTGTACATATTCTAGAGTTTCTAAAGAAACTCTGGTCTTTCTTGGGATTGTTTCTTAATTTACCTGAAAATGCAGAAAACAACAAATTCTTCATGTGATCAGAGAATCTGAAGGAAGGTAAGCAAGTTCTCTCATGAGAAGTGCTGGGCTATAAGGTAGAGGGGAAATATACAAAATAAAATTAGGTCTCTGGTTCCTAAAATAATCCATGCCATCTGCCATTCTTACTTCCATAAGTAAGTGATATTTTAATTTTTTTTTTTTTGCTTCTTTATCCTTTAAATAAGATGATCCTGAAAGCAATGAACTTCCATTACCTATACATGCACATCCTTCCCATATATTTTATTCATGCAGCTAATTAAGTTACTTATCTGTCCATTCAACGTATTTTTACTGAGTTATACTACATACTAGACATTATTCTAGAAACTGGTAATAGATGAAGTCTCTGTCCTCATAAAAGTGACATTCTAGTGGAGATGACATAAAAATAAATACATGTATAATATATCTGATGACAATTGTTTTATTGCTAAGAAGAAAAGCAAGACAAGGTAAGGGGGATGGAAAAATGTTAAGGATAGTGTACTAATTTATATACAGAAATAAGAGATGCTTTCTTGGACAAGGGGGCTTTAAAGCAAAGATTCGAAAGCAGAGACGGGGCAGCCATGTGATTTCTTGATGGGGGTAACTCCAACTACAGTCATAGGGCACAGGGAGACACAGGCCATAGGGAAGGAAAACAGAAGCTGAAGCAAAAGGAGGTTTCAGGTTGGGCTTTGCCATCTTGAAATAATATTATAAAAAATAAAAATGGAAAATAAAGGGGAGAAAGGTATCAGATAATTAACATGAATCAGGTCATAAATTAGGACAATCTGATTCAATTTTAAATAAAACAATTCAGCAAACATGTAGTCAGTTCTAACTTCCTATTAATGTTTGTGTGTGAGATTGGTTGCTTGGATATGATTGGGTATTATTGTTTGGATGCTGTATGTTTAAGGTGGTGTTAACCCAGTGGATCTATGAGTCCAAACCACTCTTGTACGAGGAATAGGATCTTACCTGAAAGGTGACGTTTTCACCGCACACCCATACTCCCCCAGCCCATCCATTCCCTGAGGAAAGGGCTTGTATTGCAAGCCAGAACCTTTACACCGAGAAGGAGGATCTTAGGAGGAAATGAGTAAGAACTCTCCCTTGGCCATGACGACAAACCAAGGAGCAGGGCAGACCTGCAGGGATGAAACTTAAGAGGACACATAATCTGTTAAAAGGTGGGAAGAGGGCCAGGAACCGAGTACCCCAGGCCAGCTGCCCCAGCAACAGGGTGTGAGAGATTAACTGAGGCAAGCTCAGAAACCTGTAGCTTATAAATTTCCTCCACTGCCAGCATTTTTTTCTAGCAGTATTTGTTCCATCTTAAGTCAAGTCTTTCTGAAAATCATCTTAGATGAGCTAAGGGAAATGAAAGGGAAGGGCTTTCTACAGTTGTAGAGAGGCAGGGGTAGCTCAGGGGTGAAGTAAGAAACCTCGAGAGAATGTGAAATGAGAAGGAACTTTTCATAGCTGGGTGAGTACCTCTGATTACCTGAGAGCATCTCTCCGTGGACAAACCTTGGAGCTAAACGTTCAGAGCGGGGACTGCCAAACAGTGAAGGTCCATATGGAAACCTCACCTCCACTCCTCTCCACCCAGGGGAGCTGGGACAACTCACCCTCCCCACTCCTCCATTTCTACCTTTGCAAAATGGGCCTAATGTTACCTCACAAACACCATCGTCCATGTTTTGCTGATGAAAAATGAACTTGCCAAGTCTGTGTAAGTAGTCAGCGTTAAAGACAGCATCAAATCTACTCTTTCCCTCTCCCCAGCCCGTGTCCTTAACCTCGCACCCCATTGCTTCCCCATCTTATTGGCACAACCAGCAATTTAGACAGCCAAACCAGAACCTAGAAGGTCACTGTGGCCTCCCCCAACTTTCTTGACCCGTAGATCCACTCATAACTGAATCCTGTCAGCCTCATCGCTTCTTGGCCTTTTGGCTAAGATCAAGCGTGAATCCTGTCAGCCTTACACTCTCAGTATCCTTCAGACCCATCCCCCCCTACAGTCCTGTCTTAGCTTCTCCACCCATTTCCTGCCTGTGGTTCACCTCACTGGGATTCCCTTTACACCTCCTCTTTCTACAATCCAACATAATAAATACAATAATAAACAAAGCACTCACCTTCTTAACTGTCCAATGGTTTCCCATCAACTAATTGATGATCAACTAACTTTAGTATGCATAAATATCACCTGGAGAACATGTTAATGCAGATTTTTTTTTTCAACGTTTATTTATTTTTGGGACAGAGAGAGACAGAGCATGAACGGGGGAGGGGCAGAGAGAGAGGGAGACACAGAATCGGAAACAGGCTCCAGGCTCCGAGCCATCAGCCCAGAGCCTGACACGGGGCTCGAACTCCCGGACCGCGAGATCGTGACCTGGCTGAAGTCGGACGCTTAACCGACTGCGCCACCCAGGCGCCCCTGTTAATGCAGATTTTGATCGGGGTGCCTGGGTGGCGCAGTCGGTTAAGCCTCTGACTCTTGATCTTAGCTCAGGTCATGATCACACAGTTTGTGAGATCAAGCCCCGCGTCAGGCTCTGGGCTGACAGCTCAAAGTCTGCTTGGGATTCTCTTTCTCCCTCTCTCTCTGCCACTCTCTCTCTCTCTCTCTCTCTCTCTCTCTCTCTCTCTCTCTCTCAAAATAAACTTAAAAGTAAATAAGGTGCAGATTTTGATTCAAAAAGTTGAGAAGGGGACCCAGGAATGTACATGGCTAACAGGTGTCACACAGGTGATTGGTACAATAATATGTGGATTCTTCTTACTCAAAGTGTGTCCATGGACCAGCATTATTAACATCATCTGGGAGCTTGTTAGAAATGGAGACTCTGTGGCCTGGCCTTAGAATAAGAATCTGAATTTTAACAAAGTTCCCAGCTGATTTGTATGCATGTTTTTTTTTTTTATGTTTTATTTTGTTTATTTTTGAGAGAGAGAGAAGGAGACAGAGGGGGAGGTGCAGAGAGAGAGGGGGAAAGAGGATCCGAAGTGAGCTCCACACTGACAGCAGGGAGCCCAATGTGGGGCTTGAACCCACGAACCTTGAGATCACGATCTGAGCTGAAGTCACACGCTCAACTGACTAAGCCATCTAGGCAGCCCTGATTTGTATGCATATTAAAGAAGTAGACTACACGTTGATCTAAAGAATCAAATACAAAATTTTCCGTGGTATGAGAGGCCAGTCATGACCAGCATTCTTGCTGTGATCTAAGTTTGACACACTGGAGAAACTGAGGCACAAAAGCAGCTGTCTTCTTCACCTTGGTCACCCCAGTGCATAGCACACTCCCTGCGGCAAAAGACATGCTGCTTTATTGATACACATGGAGTCAAAGTGAACTACATTAACGCATATTTTTAAACAGATTTTGAAGTACAGTATTACAGCCGTATTGTATCGTCGTCAAGGTCTGATTTAGCTGGAGTGAAAAAGAATGGAGGGAGCAAAGACGATCAGTGTCACGAGCCAGATACATTTTATTCCTTAAAACGCTGAACGTGTCCTCACTGGGTGGGGGAGGGGAGTACTCAGTTCCACCTCTGAAGTCCTTGCTGTTCGCAGTTGATTTACTGCCTGAAGTCAAATCCATGCTCTATATATTAAGGCACAGCCCCCACTTTTTTTGTGTTTTGTTTTGTTTAAGAAGAGCAAACTTTCCCCACAAAGATACAAGAACAGTCAATATTGATCTTCTTGACGGATGGTGCACCTCACGCCACAGGCCTCTCGAGCATCTGCTCATTACCACCCAGCCCTCCCCTTTGTGGGGGAATAATGCCAAGTGGCCTCCTGTGCCATCGGCCGCAGATTGCAAATATTTAAAAGAAATAAATTTCTCTGAATGAAAAGCACCTTTCATTGTTCTCCAACCCCCTCTCCTCCCAAGTCATGTTGATTTTGGGGCAGTGCCTACTGCCAGCACCTGTACTGTTCAATTGTTTGCTTGCCAACATCACTGTGGTTTTCTTGCTTGGGCTTAGGAACCATTCTAAGTACAGTAGCCAATGACGGTGACTTTTCTTTCTCTCCTGGCAAAATCTATAGGGGAAGCATCAACTTCAGGACACCTAGCAGCAACTGTAATTAGAGACACGGGAAGAGAGGAACAGAAATTGGGGCTTCTCTGTCTGAGTATGTGTCCCCACGTGATAATGAAAATGGACCACCGCTGCAATCCAGAAAGAAAAGTTGGGATTTCCTCAATACCGTAGTATTTGGCACAGAGTGCTTAAACTTGATTTTGGGAAATCCAAAACCTTCCTTTAACTAAACGTGAAGACCCACAGTAAGAAATAAGGATGGGATTTCAGCAAGAGGAAATTCGAATTGTGATTGAAAATAGCCACTTAGAATATTACCCTGGGGGTCTAAATATAAATATAGAATAAAAAGATTATTTCTTCTATGTGAAGCATTACCCACCATTTGGGGAAGTAGGATCATGCCCTGTGTGGTCTTAATCACTGCTCTTAATCTCTTCCCACTCAACATTAGAGTAAAATGCACTGCAGCCAGTCACTGTGACTGGCCAACATCGATGAAAAACTGAGTGTAGGGACAGTCTACGTTTAAAACTTTAGCCCTTTCTCTAGCCCAAAGCTGACTTCTCACTCAATGAGAGGGGTACAGCCTCCATTACCATCACCCCTGGGGAAGGCATTTGTTACTTTTCAGACTCTACATACTTTTATTCTACTTCTAGGAACAAGTATTTAGGCATCCATGTGACTCCAAATATTTTTTTTAAGTTTATTCATTTATTTTGAGAGACAAAGAGAGCAAGCAGAGGCAGAAAGAGAGGGAGAGAGAAACCCAGCCCAATGCAGGGCTTGAACTCACAAACCATGAGATCATGACCTGAGCCAAAACCAAGAATGGGATGCTGAACCGACTGAGCCACCTGACTGAGCCACCCAGGCACCCCTACGTGACTTCAAATCTTGATCCGTGTGGTTTACATTGAGTGCTTCCCCCCAGACTTCAGGGATAAAGCAAATGTCCACATCTGATTACAATAGCCCATTACATTTTGTTGGCTGCAGGGATTGAAATTCAGAACCAATGGGATATCATGAGGTTTTGTTGAGACTTCCAGTATCAAGGTTTGACAGTGGGACACTACAGACTCCGGGGCCACCACCGCCACCTTACCAATGAGGCAAGCACATGTTGGCTTTGAATTGCTTTTTGCATAGGACGGCTTGAGTTGGGTGAAGTGTACTCTCTTGACTGTTCTGCCTGGTGCCCAGGGACCTGTTTATGATATGAGGATTCTGTGGTCATGGAATGGTTTATTTCACTCTTGGTAAAACTGATCAATTCTGATAAAGATAGTACTGATACTGATAAGGATGAGGCCCACTTTGCCTTAGTTGACATCATTCTCCAATTAGCTGGGCCCAAAAATCCTAGGTCATTTCCTTAGCCCCCAAATGAAAAAGATGACATTTGCTACAAACCCTTACAACTAAAATAAAGGAGTATTTTTCTGTTGTCAATATATGGACTGAACCACAGTGTAAGGAGCTAAAACCAGCCTCCCTATGTGCAGTGAGGTAGGAAGATCTACATGGAATTGCATAACAAGTGTTTTGAATTATATGAAAAACATCAAGCCACTTTTAGTTTCTTGTAAGACCTTCACAAATTACAGAAATGTCCAGAGGAAACCTGAAAATACCATTGTATAAATTTAAATTTAAAATTAAATTCAGATTTACACAAAACAGATTTGTATGAAGAGTTAAATATTTTTAGAAAAATTGTCTGCAAAAATCATCAACTCTAGACATACTAAAATTTATATTTCAAAACAATTTATCATAAATGTGTCCCAATGTTGTCACCATCTCTAAAAATACTCTTAACAGCTTGAGTAACAGTTGCATCAGCATAAAAATTCTTCTGAAAATTAAAAATTATAAAAACTTATTTGCAATTTTGGCTATCCATTGATATTTAATAGTAAGGCACTACAAGCTATCTGCAAACTCTAGATTCGCTTGTTGATTACCCGGCTTCACTGTTGCATCACAAGCAGTGAGCTTGACTTTCCCATGACAGATCCCTCGAGGTCAGAATGTGAAGGGCATTTCTCTGGTTTCTCCACAGAAGAATGCTCCAGGAAATATTTGTCTGGTTGATCGAATTCTGGGAATAGACCAGGAAAAAGGGTCTGAAGGTCCCACAGACTACCACCTAAAATTTCAAGAAACCCCTATTTGGAGAGTCCACCTCATCTCTGAGCCCACTGTCCCTGGGTTGAGAGCCACTCTGCCTTAATTTTGCCAGAGAATGAATCCTTGTCTGACTCTGCAAGGGTGAGCAAAGGAAAAATGGAGTTCTGGATCCAGACTGCCACCAGCCCCTTGTTTTAAGCCCCTTGCTCCTTTCCTGCTTTAGACGCTATGTGAAACCTTCAAGTCCCAGGTTTCTTGGTGGTAGAATGAATTGATTCACTTCTCCTTGTAGGACCCCCATGTAGACTTGTGTTGGGAATCACTCCATTCTCTTAGGTCAGCGACCACATTTTAGCCAACTTCACAGCTTTCAAAAGAATTGTTCAGATTGTTCACTTGATGTTATCTCCTCTCTTTGTTTTTCTTTCTGGTGAGTGAATGCATTTTGTTTAAAAGCAGTGGTTCCCAATTATTTTCAAAATCACATAAGACAAAAAGTAGATGGCATTTGTAGGGAACACTGGGGTAAATGGATAAGACTATTCAAGGCCAAGGCCAACTGGTCTGACTTTACTTGCTATCCCAGCCCTCATAATACTATCAAGAGGACTAAATAAATTAATATCTCTGCCCACCTGTGACCCATTTGCAGCATACCATCTGAGAGGCTTTGTTCTGTTGCTAATTCTGCGGCGTTTGGAGAGAGGGAGAGGAGATAAGTAGATGTGGTCAGTCTACCATGTTTAACCAGCCACCGCTCACTGCTCAGTCTCCTATATTATCCAGGTTAGGTGGTATTTTTCCCCCTGTGATCATCCATTTCATAGTCCTGGAGGATCCATCTAGCTTTTCCAAATGGCATCTTCCTGATACTTCCTGCCAGGAGCGCCATAGGCACTTATGATTGCTATCCCAGGAAGTAGTAAAAGCGATGCTTCTTACCCCAATACCTCCATCTAAAGCAAATACCTAGCTCCATGATAACTCTTAAATCACAGGAGCCTGAACTCCAGACAAATCCAATCCAGTCTGGTCCCTGGTAACTGGAGAAAGAGGGCATCTAGCCCAGCCAATGAAATAGAACTGCAATGAAGACAAAGGAAATAAACCCAAAGAAACTAACATACATACCATTTGGTGGGACAGTACAACAGAGTGCTCAAGATCATGGGATTTGGAATTAATGGTATCTGTGTTGGAATCCTGCCTCCACCATTTACTGGATATGTGATCCTAGGAAAATTATTCTATCTTTCTAAGCTTCAATATCTTCCTCTGGAAAACAGATGGAAAAGTAATTCCTGCTGCCAGGAATGTTTAGGTGATGAAGCAACTACAAAGCACCTATAGCACAGAGGTCATGAAGGAATGAGTGGGGAGAAAATATTGAGGGGTTGAAAGGAAAAGCGTAATATTCACAAAGAAGAAAAGATAGGGTCTTGGAAAAAAATACCATTAAACGGAGAATGAAAGGGATCAAGGCCACAGTCTACAAACACGCTGATACTTAGGACCTCACCAGCCACAGAGAAGCAGGATATAGAGAGATATGCTATGTATAAAATAGGACATATGTATATATATTTGGGGGGGGGGATGTGTATGTGTGTACACATTTGTCAACAGCACTGAGGTCCTTCTATGCAATAGAAGTTCTAGGAATTAGCTTCGATGTTGTTTTCCAGGAAACTAACAAAGTCACCATCTTCACTTAGTTACTGATTAGCCCTTCAAATAGGGTCAGGTATCCTTGCCTTCTTTTTACATGACCATAAATAAAAATACAACCGATCTCTCATTTTATCCTCAGATGCCAGCCCACACACTATTCTACGTAGCACAAAGGGCCCAATGTGAATATTTAAAGCTAATACATTGAGGGATGTATGTGTATGTGTACAAGGCCAGACCATCACACACTTACAACTATGTGCCCTAACGTGTCAAAAAAAAAACCTACTAAAGTGGAAGAAAATAAATAAAAGGTCAACACCTTGACAGCTATGAGTACATACATTATTAAGCCTAAAGGTGTCACGTCTCAAGGAAACGTAAACTGAAGTTCCTTTCAGGTTCTCCTTAGGGCTGGGGTTTTAGATTGTACTCGGACAAAGGAATCATAATTCAATTATCCAAAGATTTATTACAAAACACTTTGCCCACACTGGATATTTTGATGTGTAAACATCAGAGTATTACACTCCCTGTATCCCAGGCTTCACATTTCAGATTTCATTAGCCAATAAAGCCAGGTTTATTTATAATAAAGTTAAGCCCTTCAAACCACTGACCATGGAAACCAGATTTTGAAATAATTCAGATTTGTGTTTCTGTTCTTTCTAATTAAGGGTAATATCGGGAAGCACAGACAGTGGGTAGCATTGTTCGAGCACCATGGATTTAAGCAAGAAAATCTGATTATCAGCTCATGTCAGAAGCCAAGCGATAATGCAGCTTAGCATTCGTTTGGGCTTTTTCTTTGGCCAAAAGATAATTACCGTTCGTGAGGCCTTACGTAAGTGTATCTAATATCTAAGGCCCTAAAATTTATGAATAGCAAAGACACACAATAGGCAAAGAAGAATTACTGTATTTATTATTTCTATGGCTTGTTCCACCATGATAATTTCATTATCTAGCAAAGTCAAACCTCGAAAATCAAAGTATAATTTCTTAAAGGACAAGAGTTAAATGCGCTGGCAAGGTTTTTGGCCCAATTTCCTCTGGTGAAAGTTATTTCTAACAAATAAGAAGTAGACCAGCCAGAATTCTAATAGGAAGTTTACCAAAGGGGATTCAGAGTTACCTATTGAGGCCATTGCACAAACAGATGTTAAGCTTCTGCCGTGAGATTTTTTTTTCTTTCGTAAGGTGTTATTTCTTAATCCTGTGCTGTGGAAAATAAATACAATGCTTCCTACCAAACAATACCAAAAACCTGAAGACTGAAAAGCACTTCTTGGCAAAGCTGATCGTATCAGAGTGAGCATTGCTGTAATACAAGCAAGCAACTTGAGCATATATCATGCAGAATAAATTTGGGGAACTCAGGGGGAAAAAGTTATTTGAAATAGGGGTTAGAGGTTTGATATATAAGCCCATATCTAATGAAGAGGATGAAAAGAAAATCAAGTTGTGAAATTTCGGAAATTTCTAAATTTCTAAATTTCTAAAATTTCAGACAAGAATGTTGAGATCCTCCAAAACATGAAGAGTCACCTGCTTTTTAGAAGAAAAAGCATGCTTGTCCTTCTCTATAGATTTTTATTTTTTTAGGAGTAGCTTTTATTAATGATCTACTACTCATTATAAACCAGTAGCAACAAACATTTTATTGAGTACCTGGTATAGACCAGGCATTGCTTTAAATACTTTAGACATAGGAATTCATCAAATCCTTATGGCAACCCGATGAAGCCAATACTTTCCTCTTCCCATTTCACAGAGGAGGAAAATGAATCCCACAGAGGTGCAGTAACTGCCCAATGGCTCCCACTGTTCCAAACACACACATACAAATATATCTAACAAAATCTCAATTTTAGTCATCTTCATAACTGGATTTGGTTTTAGATATTAAACTTCTAAACTTTAGCTCAAATAATTTTTCCCCTGGGGCTTCCAGAATTTATTCTGTGTGATTTATACCCAGGCTACTTGTATTACAGCAATGCTCCCTCTGACACCATCCTGAAGCCAAAGGTTCCTTAGGACTGGTCAGGGTAGTTCTGTGGGCTCAGGCCTTAACAATGAGCGCTCCGACCTGGGGCGGATCACTGAGCTCTCTGTTAAACAGAAGTCAAATGGGAACAATGGAAGTAGGAGAGGGGATGATAACAGAACTTGATGGAAGGAGACAAGTGTGGGTACCTGGGCCTGGCGGCCCTACAGCCTCCTGCTGCCAGACTCACAGATCCACCAGTAAGGAATCATTGGTGCTTCAGGCTGGGTCCACCCTGTGGACTTCCTATTTTCTATGTTTGCTTTGATCACTTTTTGATTGATTCCCCATGCCTTAACTTTTCCTCTTGAATTTTTCTTGTTTTTTTCTTTTTGCCTTACATTCTGGGAGATATTTTGCAACTTCTTCTTGCAGTCTTCTGTTAAACTACTTACTTTTAGCCAGCATATATTTGATTCCATGAACTCTTTCTACTTGCTCCGCGCTTCTTTTTCAAGGACAGAGCTGTTCTTATTTTATAGATCTCCTCAGCATTCCCCAGAAGGCGCTAATTAGATATCTCCTAAAGTGAAAAGTTTCTTCTGGCTTCTGAATTATGTCAGTTTCTTCGAATGTCAATTTCTCTATTGGGTCTTCTTGGTCCTTTTTGTGCAATTAGCTTTCCTTAAATTCTGGTAGTTCTTGGTAAAGGCATACCTCACTTTATAGCATTTTGCTTTATTGTGCTTCACAGATATTATATTTTTTACAAATTGAAGTTTTGTGGAAACTCTGCATACAACAAGTCTATGGGCACCATTTTTCCAACAGCATTTGCTCACTTCCTGTGTTCGTGTCACATTTTGGCAACTCTCATAATATCTCAAACTTTTTAATTATTCTTATGTTTGTTATAGTGATCTGTGATTGACGATTACAACTCACTGAAAGCTCAGATGATGGTTAGCATTTTGTAGCAATAAAGTATTAATTAAGGTATAAACATGGGGTTTTTTTTAGACATAATGCTATTGCACACTTAATTCTGTATAATAACAGAATTATTATATATATAATAGTATAGTGTAAACATAACTTTTATATGCACTGTAAACAAAAAAATTCATTTGACTTACTTTATTGTGATATTCACTTTATTGCAGTGGTCTCGGACTGAACCCTCAGTATCTGCAAGGTATGCCTGTATTGTGAATAAAAGCCTAGTTGATGAATTTCCTTTCTGTTTGTGCAAATGTGCTTCTCTTATTAGAGAATTCGGGGTTTCTTCCCATGACCATGAGCTTGGTAGAGGCAGCCAAGACATGGAACCAACTGGCTTCACTTCTAGGTGGGTGGGTGGGCTGGCTGGGGCTCCTCCAAACAGAATGAGAGGGTTTCATTCTTTTTTTTTTTTAAGTTTATTTGTTTTTGAGAGAGAGAGAGAGAGAGAGAGAGAGAGCAAGTGTAGGAGGGGCAGAGAGAGAGGGAGACAGAGGATCAGAAGTAGCCACTGTGCTGACAGCAGAGAGCCTAATGTGGGGTTCAAACCCATGAACCATGAGATCATGACCTGAGCCAAAGTCAGTCGCTTAACCAACGGAGTCACCCAGGTGCCCCAAGAGGGCTTCATGCTAAGACACCAGTTCTTATATGAAGAGTCCAGGTCCTCCCCCATTAAACCTCTCAGGGTTTTTTTTTAGAAAAAAATATGCTTCAGTTTTATACTGGAGAGAAGACTCTGCCTGAAAAATCAGTCCTGCCTTCTCATCACTCTCTACAGGTACAGTGACCTACTTGATGGAGGAGTTTGGAGGAAAGAAATGAGCATGGTTGACTCCGTTCACTCTCCTTCGTCTCTGGGGTCTACAGAAATCAGTTGACTCCAGTCTGCCTTTAGTCATGCGTGAAGCTTGTCAGGAATTGTCTGTTGTCTCCCACCCTTCAGGGGAGTGCTGCCATTTCCGAGAGCTATCGTCTTGGTTCAGGCAAGGCTGCCATTCTGGGGGTCTGAATAGAAAGCCCATTTTGGCCACACACCTAAATCACATTCCTAACCTATTTGATATTTCAATGTCTATCAGCCAGCTACTCTGTCTCTCCCTGGTTCAAAATTATGCAAAATAAAAATGAGAGCTGTGTATTGATCCCTTAGACCCCAATATAAACATGTGTCTGGTTTGTTGTTGTTGTTGTTGTTGTTGTTGTTGTTGTTGGTTGTTTTGTTTTCTGGTCTATTCAGCATCAAACCAATTCTTCGCTATGTCAGGAGGCAGCACCCAGCAGAAATTGAAGAGACAGACCTTCCATCATCTCCTCAACCCTTGGCAAATATCTTTGTTTCTCAACCTATAGAAATGCCTTCATGCTGTTTTCCAAACTCAGCTGTCTAGATCCACTTAGATGCTATGAACCCCTCAGGTCCTTTCTGCAGTTTGAAAATATAAAGATTCTCCCTGATACACTCCCTAGAGCCATTGTGAGGAATTAAACCCTTGGTGGTTTAGCTACATCTTCCTTTTGGTCTGTGCACTGCTCCCCTTCCAGTAAGTCTTGGTGCAATTGTTTAAACTTAAGATAGGCATCAGAAGCAGTTTTCTCCACAGTCTTACATATTTAAAGCCTTTAGAGGCAAGAAATATAACTGTTGCTTGGGGCAGCGCCTCCTCTTAATATTGCTATTCCATTTATCAGAAATAAAGTGGTATCACTAAAATACACCTATTTTTTTTAATTATAAAAGTAATGAGTGCTCCCTCTAAAAATCTTAAACAGTATAGATGAGTGTGACAATCCCACTACTCTCAAGAAGTCATTAAAATTACAAAAATGTTCTTGGGTTGCTTTCAGAAAGTTTTGATGCATATAGACTGCCATTATACACATACATTTTTTTTACACAAATGAGAGCACGATGGAACCCAGATAAAACTGTTTTGTCATGGTCCACCACTTCAGCATGGGTGCCACACTCAAAAGAAAGCAAGGCCAGGCCCTACATCCAAAAACTAGTAGGAAAGCAAGTAAAATCTTCCCATCAGTATTATAAACAATCAGCAAATAAAAGAAGTATTGCCTTGCATGGCAAATAGCAATGTGTTCTGAAATTGTGTCTCACATCTTCCCCTTTCTCCCTAAGGTCCTGCTCTTCACACCATGATAGCTTTCTCTTTCTCTCTCCCTCTCTCTCTCTCTCTCTCTCTCTCTCTCTCTCTGTCTATTTCTCTCTCCCTCCTTCCCACCCACCCCCTCTGCCTTTTCCCCTCTCTCACACCCTTTGTCCTCCCTACTCAAAACAAAATCAAAAAACAAAAACAGAAACTCTTCAAATTTTAATCCATGCTAGCTTTAGTTTTCCCCCCTTTCCTCCTTCCTCTCCTGAATATACTTTTATCCCTTCATAGCTTTAGCTCATTCCAAAATCAATAGTCCTCCTAGGATTCTTTTAGTTCTTCTCTAGAGCCAATACTGGATGAACCCAATGAAAAGCTGGACATGGCTAGTGGGCCCAAGCAGCAAAGGCACTTTTCTCTTCCAAAAGCCAGTGGAGAGGTCAAGGTTGTGAATACACACACACATCTTGCCCTTGTCCCCCTTGTCACGATATGATACTGTCTACAGTTTGCTTCTTCGACTTATGAATTCATCACAGGCATGTTTTCTCTTCAGCCCATGGTGTTCTGCCTCATTCTTTTTCAAAGGACATGGTATCATATAGTGTTGAGAATGCATTTAACCAGTCCCTGCTGGTAAATATATAGGCTGTTTCTGATTTGAGACTACCTTAAGGAATACTGCAATGAATAATTGCCCACATATTTCTTGTCCACATATTTCTTGATACATGAGGGAGTATAGATGTGCTCTTGACAACAATTTGACTTGTGTTTCTCTGGCTCCGCTTCCTATGATGTAATAACAACTAATACTCATTCTTTAAATGAATGAATGAATGAATGAATGAATGAATGAGTCAGCAAATAGCTAGGAATGTGATAATAAACCACAACCAAGGTAAATGACATAACAGTGGGCTTGTACAATAGGATTTAATCTCTACTTAGCCATTCTTGAATGCAACTTTCTTCACCTGTAAAATGGGGACATGCTTTTAAATACTGTTGAATGATTAGATTAAATGACATCAAAAAGGTGCTGAACCCAGGCCAATGTAAGCTTTTATTGAACTAAAATCATATGTCCACATAAAATGTTTAAGTGGAGTCTGGGTGCCGTGACCCTTTCATGGATACGGAAAATCACCAGAAGTGTTTGGTGCAGAAAGAGCTGCCTCAATCCCTGGAGGGCATGTTCATGCCTCCAGGATTTTGGGTAGTATTCACAGCCCTGTTATGGCCATTGTTATGTCCTTTGATCTTCCAATGACAATTTCAAAAATTAATTTTTTTAGGTGCATCGTTTCTATTCTTAGAAGAAATCTATAATGACAGCTATAAAGTATTCTAAGCCTTAGGGAATTGATATGCCATCATAAGCAAAAACATTTATTAAACCATTGCTTATATGCTAGCTAATATTTAAGCCATTGTGTTCTTGACCTTAGGGGATACAAAGAAGGCAACTAAATATTGTGGAAAGATCTTTGGAGCCACATAGACCTGAGTTCAAAGCCCAGCATTCAATCGTTCATTCAATCATTCATTCATTCAACAAAATTTAAGTGGTTTGAATGGCAGACACTTATCCTAACTTTTAAGTAAACAAATCTCTTTCATTTTCACTTAAAAGATACTTAAACCTTATCAAATGACTTAGCTTCCCAGGGTGCCTGGGTGGCTCAGTCAGTTAAGCATCCAACTCCCGCTCAGGTCACGATCTCACGGTTCATGGGTTCGAGCCCTGCCTTGGGCTCTGTGCTGACAACTCAGAGCCTGGAGCCTGCTTTGGATCCTGTGTCTCCCTTTCTCACTGCTCCTCCCCCACTCACGCTCTGTCTCTGTCTCTCTCTCTCTCTCAAAAATAAATAAACATTAAGAAGAAAGGTTTTTAAAAAATGACTTAGCGTCTCTTTTTCTAGGGTGCAATGTCAACTTTGTAAGTTTTTCATAAAAGTAACACATATCAAGTGTAAAGCACTGTGTAGTAAGTGTTGGTTTCTTCTATTCCTTCCCAATTAAGGGCTAAAGATTCAAGACAAGCCAAAAACATATTAACACCCTCACAGAACTTAATGAAGACAATATTATTAGCACATAAGAAAATAAAGAGCAAAATAGTTACATCAAAACCAAGTCTGAGAATTTCAGAGATCCTAGAGCCTCAATTAGGCACATAGTAAATACTTAAAAATGTCTATCGATCGGGTGTACTAATCAAGAATTCAAATAATTAGAGTCTCACGTTTGACAAGAGGCAACATAGCACACTAGGAAAAGTTCTGGCACAACAATTCAAGGCTCCGGTTTGAGTCTACGAAGTGTGGTCCGCCAGCCATGTTTCCTTAGACAAATCATGACCTTTTCCAGACTCGGTCTTCTCACTTGGGGAGCTAGAAGGTGAAGCTGCATCCTTTCTAAGGTACCAATAATTCCAGGTAAATGGTACTTGTCAAAACTTCAGAACACCACTTTGGAGTTTATTTGCTCAGTCTGAGGGTGAACTGCACATGGGTCCTCCAACCTCCCAACACCTTCCAGATATGATTGGAAGGGCCCAGAGAAGTGGCCTTTATCAATATAGCTCTGTTTTGGTTTTTACTCTGAATTTTAAAGTATAGGCCAGTGAGTTAAGAAACAAGTATCACTGAAAAAAAAAATCCATTTTAAAATCTAAAGACTAAAACTTAACCAGTCACGTCATGTTTTTAGCAAACACACTTACCATTGTGTGGAGTTTTATTGTCCCCCCTGGTGAATAGGAGCCTTTAAAAATGTATATGCCTAGAACTGAATACCGTGTCAAATCTATTGGCACTGCATGTTTAAACACCTGCATCTCATCATTAGCCCTTCATAATATTGTTAAACAATAATTATACTTATGATGAGTAATGGATCCAAATATATCTTTCTTCGAGATGTACTCTTTCTTGTGTGATAAGTAACCCATTAACAGAACATGCAAACTACTCAGGCAAAACAGGATTCATAAATACATCCAGATCATACTCAATAAAGTTTTTAAATGATTATAACGAACTGTAATGATGTCACCTTCTATATTAGAGAATCTTTGCCTTATTTTTCTTAGGATAATTGATGTCATCATTTCTGTTTACCGAGGTTCTAAATTTTACCTGTCTCATCAGATTTAAAAAAAAAAAGTTTTACCTTGAAATTTGACAAGTTTGGTTTTATTTTCCTCAAATTTGAAATGAAAATGAAAATTTGAGACAAAGGCTAAGCTTGGCTTTATTTAAAACCAACAGTGTTGGCTGATAGACGTGCAGAGCCCTCCATAGGAAACAACCCACCTACTTCCCCAAACAGAAAGACGACAGCAATCTCAATCACAGTGATCAAAATGGGCCAGTCTCAAAAAACCAGCCTTCAATACATTAGTCTATATGACTCAATATCAGTTAGTGTGAGTCAAAAAACAAAAGGACAACAGGTTTATTTATTTATTTTTTAACATTTATTTAATTTTGAGAGATACGCTGAACTCAATTCCCACAACAACATTCGAGGTTGGTGCTAATATCATCCCATCTTGCAGATGAGGAAGCTAAGACATAGGAAGGCAAGACCTACCTCACAGAGCAGAAAGCAGCAAAGCCAAGATTGACCCCAGGATTTGCTTGTATAATCACCACCCTTCACCATTTTTTCCATTTGCCACCCAGTCTAGCAATAGCCATCTGAAAGCAGGTGCCAACATCCTCAGCATCACATTGCTAAGGAACCTGGAATACAGGCAAGAGCTCAATGGTAATTCCAAACTCTACTCTGGAAGTGAATTGGCCTTTTGGAGACCCATCTTGTCCTGCCCCCTGGTTATCTCTGGCTTATTTCATCCTTTCTCAACATTCTAAAACCCCAAAATCATCTGAACAATGTGACATCCACCATTAGTGAAGGAGGCTGCCACTCACAGCCTTCCTGAAATAGTTGTTAATGTGAGCCCTTGATCCTCAGGCATAAAGTGTATCACAGAAGAGAGTTGACATGATCCCAATTATAGCAACCCATCCTGTACTATGGGATTGCTTAAAAGACACAGAGCTGACTGAAGTCGCCCTCCCTCCCTCATAAGGCAACGCATCTTTGAAGTGGGTTGAACACCCTCAAGTAGGTACCCTGGAGTGTTGACTGAGGCTCCAGGTATTAGACATGGGAGGATGTCTTGAGAGTCAGGACAGCTCCCTGGGAATGCTTCCTGCAGAAGCCCCCTCTCTTGGGGGGAAATCCACACCTGCTAGTTTGTCTGTCACCTCCAGAAGTCAGATGAATGGTCCTGTTAAAGGGAAATCATATCCTGCCACTCACAGCCCCCCAGCGGCTCCTCACTTCATTCAGAGTACAATCCCCAATGGCTTCTTACTGAACTTAATAGGACTGGTACCTGCACGCACACATACAGACAATCTGAACAGGATCTGGTGCACACATAATGGCTTTGACCAATTCAGTGTGTTTTTTAGCATAAAAAGGGAGCCTACCAATAATTATCCTGAAACAACAGGTGTAAACCTGGACTCTGCCGGGCAAAGAGGGAAGTCCCTGTTACCTCTCTTACTTCATCTACTACTCTCCCCTCGGGACTCTACCCCAGATGCTTTGCTATTCCCTCAATATCCTAGACTTGTTATTGTCTCAGGACTTTACACTTGTCATCCTTTCTGCCTGGAACATGCTTACTCTTTATGTAGTGACCTTCTTAACTTGACTGTCCAAGGACCTGTTTACCAGCTCCATTCTTTCTCTTTCCATGAGTGAAAACCACAGAACTGCCCTTGAGTTCCCCTCTTCTTTCTACCCAATGTTTATGCATTCATTCAACAAGGCACCCAATTAGTTCCTGACCTTGGGGCAACATGCTGCATGTAAGTGTAATCATACAATAATTTTCACTCAGGGGATGCATGGGTGGCTCAGTCAGTTGAACACCCAACTCTTGATTTTGGCTCAGGTCATGATCTTACAGTTCATGGGATCGAGCCCCACATTAAGCTCTGCACTGGCAGCATGGAGCCTACTTGGGATTCTCTTTCTCCCTCTCTCTTTGCCCCTCCCCTTACTCTCTCTCTCTCTCTCTCTCTCTCTCTCTCTCTCTCTCTTTCTCAAAATAAATTAAAAAAAGAACTTTTCACTTAGCATAATGCTTCCAAGTTTCATCCGTGTGTTAGCATGTATCAAAACTTCATTCCTTTTAATGGTTGAATAATATTCCATTGTTTGTATACATCACAGTATGTTTATTCCTTTATCTGTTGATGATCCTGAGTTGCTTCTATGTTTTGGCTATTGTGAATGGGCTGCTCTGATTGTCACACACATATCTGTTTGAATCTCTGTTTTCAGTTCATTTGGACATATTCCCACAGCAGCTATACCATTTTACATTCCTGCCAGCAATGCACAGGGGGTTCCAATTTTTTTGTATTCTTGCCAACATTTGATATTTTCTGTTTTTCTAATAATAGTCATCTAATGGGTATAAAGTAATATCTTACTGTGGTTTTGTTTTTACATTTCCCTAATGGCTAATGGTATTGAATATCTTTTTTATATGTTTATTAGCCATTTGTATAAGTTCTTCAGAGAAGTGTTTATTCAAGTCCTTTGCCAATTTTTAAATCAGATTATTTGTTTTTTGTAGTTGAGTTGAGGAATTCTTTACATATTCTGGATATTAATCCCTTACCAGATAAAAATTTGCAAATATGTTCTCCTATTTTGTGGTTGTCTTTTCATTCTCTTGATAGTGTCCTTTGATGCATAAAAGTATTTAATCTGATAAAGTCCAACTCATTTTTTCTTTTGTCGCCTGTCATATCATATTTAAGAAGTCATGGCCATAAATATGGCAATGAGGGTGAATAATGAGGATTTTTCCCTGTTTTATTCTAAGAACTTTACCTTTTTAGCTCTTACGTTTAGGTCTTTGATCCACTCTGAGCTAATTTTTATATATTGTGTAAGGTCCAATTACATTCTTTTGCATGTGAATATCCAGTTTTTCTAGCACAATTTCTTGAAAAGACTGACCTTTCCACATTGAATGGTCTTAGCATA
Source organism: Felis catus (assembly GCF_018350175.1). NCBI lineage: Eukaryota > Metazoa > Chordata > Mammalia > Carnivora > Felidae > Felis > Felis catus. Next base: position 123,514,933 of record NC_058374.1, read on the forward strand.
CTTGTCAAATATCAATTGACCATATCTGGGAGGGTTTATTTCTGGGCTGTCAGTTCTATTCCTTTGGTCTTTATGTCTGTCTTTATGACAGTACCACACTGTTTAGATTATTGTAGCTTTGTAGTAAGTTTTGAAATCAAGAAGTGTGAGCTCTCCTAATTTGTACTTTTTCAACATTGCTTTGGCTATTTGGGGTCCCTTGAGATTCCATGGATTTTAGGATGATTTTTTTCTATTTCTTAAAAGAAAAAGTTGGGATTTTGATAGGGTCGCATTACATTTCTCGATCACTTTGGATAGTGGTATCATATTAGTAATGCTAAGCCTTTTGATCTATGAATGCAGATGCCTCTCCGTTTATTTGGGTCTTCTTTAATTTCTTTCAGCATTTTTTAATAATTTTCAACATATAAAACCTAAGCTTCCTTGGTTAAACTTATTCCTAAGTATGTAAATGGATACATATGTAAATAGAATTGTTTTAATTTCCTTTTCAGATTGTTTATTGCTAGCGTGCAGAAACACAACCGGTTTTTTGGTTGAATTTGTGTCCTGCAGCCTGGCTGAAGTTGTTTATTAACCCTAACTTATTTGATCCTTTTTTTTTAACGTACAACATAAACACTTTATTAACAATCACAGATCATCCCCGTGAGCCAAGTGGTCAACCCAGACATCCAGGACCCAGCCACAGGTTCATGCAAACTCTGAGCTGCTCACTCTGGCTCCAAAAGGGTGAGCACGTATCCCTCACACATGGGGCCTTTCATGTTGCAGATGATGGAGTGTCTCCTGTCGTCCATGAACTGCATGTGCACCTGCGTACACTGTCCCTGGAAGCCGGTCCTGCCACACATCCTTGGTGACCCAGGCCAACTTGATAGACTGCACACAGCTCATGACCCTGATGGTGGTGCAGCGGCGGTCGGGCAGAGAAAGCCCTAACTCTTTTGATCTTGAAATAAATCTGACTAACCGACACTGTCAAGGCACAGACACTGACAGCAGCAGCCAGACTCATGAGCTGGTAACATGCAAGGAAAGGGCAGGAAGCTCTTTCTCCTTCTGCTGCAAGTTAGAGTGTTGCATGGAAGTGACGGCAGTGCGGTCTGGGCATCTGGTTCTCAGCTGTGGAGGTGTGGAGGTGACAGCAGATTATCAGCTCAGTTCTGCAGTGGACTTGGAGTCACTGTTCCTGGAAGCTCACCCTTGGATCTGGTTCCGTAGCCCTCCTGAAGATCCTGTAAACCACCCAGTTTCATTTTGCTCACTCCCTTTTCTGATTAATTGGCCAGAGTTAGCTTTTCTTGAGTGCAAATAAGAATCCTATCTGATACACTATCAACAATGGCCCATGCACCCATTCTCTGGTCCTACTTTTTCTCTATAGTACTTACCACTGTCTGACCTGTTGATGTACTGTCTGACTTTCACACTGAAATGGAATCTCCATGAGGTCACAGTCTTTTATTTTGTTCACTGCTAGCTGCCTAAAACCATGCCTGGTACATATTTCACTTAATGCAATTTGTTGGATGAATGAAACATCTAACTCTTGTCAACTCATTTAACACAGACAACAACTCAGGTCTGTTAAAAGGCAAAACTGAGGGTGTTCATTCAGTTTCTATGCCAATGATTCCACCCTGCAATGCAACTCGTACCCTATGAGTACAGGCAGAGACAATTCCTGGACACCAGCAGAGTCTCTAGTGGGACCTCCTCCAGGGATGCAGATAAGCTCCTTGTGTCATTTCTGTAGGGCACTGACTTGCCAGTTATCATCTGGGCCAATTACTATTGGTTTTGGGTCTAAGTGAATGGACATTCCTCTCTTTTTCTTTCAGACTTTCATAGTGGATATTAGAAAAGCCAAACATTTCTAAAATCATCCAGGGGCCACACTTAAACATCTGGAGAAGCACTTAGTTGAATATAAAAGGTGTCCCCAGACCATCTCAGACACAGCAGGATTAATTTCCTGCCGAAATCACACAGGAGATAGAGAACAAGCTTGCTACCATGGCATGCTGAGATGAAGACACTCCACTTCTCAAATTACTCATTCACAGAAGATCTGAAAATGTCTTCCTGTGCAAATCTGACTCACACCTGCTGAGAAACTGATGCTCTTTTCTAGGTCACAAGTGTCATGACCTGCCCTACATTTACCTTACTTCTCGCAGCCCTCAGCTCATCCACGGAATACCTACTTCCTGGCTCATTCTTAATACTTGCAATGGAAACGATGCATTCCAAGTTACTAACCTGTTTATGACCAACTCTCCTCCATGTTTTCCCATTCGAAACCACCACAGCTTGTATTCAAGCCTTGAATTGCACATAACTTTAAAATATGTGCTTAGCGTGCAATCACTGATTTGGCTAAATGTTTAAAATGTGGAATCACTTGAAACCATACTTTCCAGAAGGCAATGCAATTTTTTCCACAAGTACCAACAGTTGTATCCCAACAATGCTATGAGGAAAAGCAAGCATTGGAAGGATGGAGTTGGTGGGAAGCTCTTTGGATGGAATCCCCTCTCCATCCCCATGCCTTGAGGAGGGACGCAACAACTGAGGCTGACTCCAAACCCTGTAGAACAAATCCCATCCAGTGTGGGGTTACATGCTGGGAAACAAGACCAGTGGAAGTGGTGGTACAGATGGGGGAGCTTGCAAAGCAAAGCAAGGTCATGCTAGAAACAACAGCTAAACACAGCAGTAGAAAATCAGGGACAAAGGCTCACCAGACTATCTCTAGCACCAGCAGAGTGCCCAGCTCATTCACTCATTTATTCGGCAAATACCAACTGAGCATCTAATATGTATCAGGCGTCCAACCAAAAGTAAGGAGACACAACCAAAAGTAAAACAAATAGCCTACACCCTGCCCTTACAAAGTTTACATTCTAGCACATAGCAGGCCTTGAATCAATATTTGTTGAATTAATCGGTTGAAGAAAATGGCTGTGTTAGCACTTCTCTTTTTTCTAGTATAATGTCTTCATCCACCACATTACAGGGTAAAAAAAAATGATGATCTCAAATGGGTTGTCAAGAAGTTGGCCAAAATATTTGAAATTTAGTAAGAAGACTTACTGAAGACTTTATATAAAGATTTTATATCCTGTTTTAACAATGACCCTTGTGTATAATATTTCTTAGCATATTAATTAAAGGTAGTATGAAATGATCATGATCAGACGCGAAAAAATAATATTCACTTTGACTTTGGTCCCATTTATTTTTAAATTTGATGGGATACATATTTTATAATATAGTTATAATATAGTTATAACATTCCAATGAATGGAGTAGAATATGTTACATAAATAAATATAAATATATTGGAAATGGGAACTTTTCTTTCATTGCTAAGAGTTTGCAATTAAAATTTGGACACAGTTATTTTAGATCCTTGGGCACAGACTAGCAGGTAGGTAATTTCAAATCCATTCACCGAGGAGAGCACCAGCCCTGCATGTCCCTCCAGACCAGGCTTTGCTGGTTCTGAGGCAAGTGGGGCCAAGCCCTGAAAGAAGGGAGGGAGCAAAGTGCATTCCAGGTAGACAGAACAATAAGTGCAGAGGGACTAGGAGGGAAGTATCCATGAAGGGCTGAAGTAGTGAATGGCTGGAGAGAAAAGGGTAAGTGACAAGGTCAGAAGGGTAGTGGGGCCCAGACTGCATAGCATCTTGGAGTCATAATAAAGACTTTGGATTTTATTGGAAGTGAAATCGAAGACCATTGGCCATTTGTGAACAGAAGATGATATGATCTGTTTATATTTTGGGAAACATTAATAAGTCCTTAAGTCCATCTTTGACCTGGAATATATTTTTACCACCATCTGTCTGATTTGTGAGTCTATATCTCAAATGACTCTGAACTGGGAAGGGACAGCAAAGACGTATAAATTTATCCCCTAAATGACACTATCTATCACACTAAACATGGAGTTAATTCTATAACTTGATTTTTCCACTCAGCATTAGGTTATTGAGATTTATCCTTGATGATATATGTAGTTTTCATTCATTCCTCTAAGCTACTTGCAATAGTCTACTGTATAAACAGACCACAATGTATTTATCCATTCTCCCGTTAATGGACATGTATGTCCTTTCAATCTTCTATTATCAAAAATCAATGCAACAGAACTATTCTATGTGTCTGCTTGACTACACTTAGTCTCAAATTTCACACTTGAGGGGACATGGTTGAGTCAAAGGTGTCTGTGGAATATACAACTGTGTTGGATCCTGAAAACACTCTCCAAAGCGATTCTGCAACAGTGGGTATGAGCATTTCTCTACACCTCTGCCAACACTTGTTATCAACAAACTTTTTAGCTCATGTCAACTGATGAATATGAAACGATCCTTAATTATGGTTTTTATCTGCATTTCCCTCAACACTAGCATGCATGAGCATTTGTTTGCACACTTATTGGATATTAGGTTTCCTCTTTGTGAATTGTCAATTCATATCCTTTGCTCATTTTCCAACCTCATTACTTACCTTCCTCTTACCAACTGCTAGGAATTCTCCATAAATGCTAAATACCAATCTCCTGTTAGTATTTGCTTTTCCAGTATTTATCATTAACTTATAACTTGTCTTTTGGCTTTTATTATAAATATTGGTGAATAAAACATTTTAATTTTAATGTAGTAAACATATCGATGTACTTTTAAAGTTTGTGCTTTGTATGTATGCCTTCTTTAACAAATCCTTCCTAAGGGTTTAAGGTCACAAAAGTGTTTTTTATTTTCTTCTAAAAGTTATTCCTTTCATGTTTAAGTCTTAAACTCATGCCAAATTTACTTTTCTTTCTTTCTTTCTTCTTTCTTTCTTTCTTTCTTTCTTTCTTTCTTTCTTTGAGAGAATGCAAGCAGGGGAGGAGTAGGGGAGTGAGAGAAACAGAACGAGAGAGAGAGAGAGAGAGAGAGAGAGAGAGAGAGAGAGAATCCCAAACAAGCTTCATGTTCAGTACGGAGCCCTACACAGGGCTCGATCTCATGACCCTGGGATAATGACCTGAGCCGAAATCAAGAGTCAGATGCTCAACTGACTAAGTCACCCAGGAACCCTCCAAATTTACTTTGCTATATAGTGTGAAGTAGGCATTTAATTTCCCTTTTTTTTGTAGGAATGGTCAGTTGTCCAGATCCATTAATTAGGTAGTACTTCCATTCTCCATTAGTCTCTAATGTCCCTTCTTTCACACATCAGATTTATGTATTCTATTATATTCCATCAACTTATTCTTGAGCCAATAGCTCATTGTCTTATTGTAGCTTTATAGAAAATTTTGATATCTGGTCAGATAAGCTCTCCCATATCTTATTCTTCATAATTCTTTCTTCTCTTAGTCTTTTATCTTTCATGTAACTTGTAGGATCAGCTCTTTAACTTCATCAAAGTACCGTGATAATCTTTTCATTCATTAGTATAGCATCCCTTCCTGTATTCAGACCCTCCATTGTATATCCTTAAGTAATGCTTTGTACTTTCATCCTTGTAGGTCTTACAAACATTTTGTTAGGTTTTTTCCAAAGTAATTTATACTTTTGGTTTTAATAATTTATAAGTTTTAGTAATATGAGTATAATTTTAGATTTTGAGGGTACATAATAGATATTATCTTTTTTTCCAAAAAAGTCTTACACCTCTTTTTTTTTTTCTTGTATTTCATTGCCTTGGGCCCCCAGGACATTTTTGAATAGAAGCAAAGATAGTAAACATTCTTGTTTTCCCTTACTTTTTTTTAATTAAAAATTTTTTTTTATATTTTTTTTATTCTTTTTTTTTTTCAACGTTTATTTATTTTTGGGACAGAGAGAGACAGAGCATGAACGGGGGAGGGGCAGAGAGAGAGGGAGACACAGAATCGGAAACAGGCTCCAGGCTCTGAGCCATCAAGCCCAGAGCCTGATGCGGGGCTCGAACTCACGGACCGCGAGATCGTGACCTGGCTGAAGTCGGACGCTTAACCGACTGCACCACCCAGGCGCCCCTTTAATTAAAATTTTTTAACGTTTATTTATTTTTGAGAGAAAGAGACAGAACCCGAGAGGGAGAGGGAGACACAGAATCAGAAGCAGGCTTCAGGCTCTGAGCTGTCAACACAGAGTCTGACAAGGGCTCAAATTCACGATCAGTGAAATCATGACCTGAGCTGAAGTTGGATGCTTAACCAACTGAGCCACCCAGGAGCCCCTTGTTTTCCCTTACTTTAATGTAGATGTTTCCAAAAACACACCGTTAAATCTAATTATTTTTTCTGTAGATTTTTATAGATTTTTTTCTTTTTTTTTTTTTTTAATTTTTTTTTTCAACGTTTATTTATTTTTGGGACAGAGAGAGACAGAGCATGAATGGGGGAGGGGCAGAGAGAGAGGGAGACACAGAATCGGAAACAGGCTCCAGGCTCTGAGCCATCAGCCCAGAGCCCGACGTGGGGCTCGAAATCCCGGACCGCGAGATCGTGACCTGGCTGAAGTCGGACGCTTAACCGACTGCGCCACCCAGGCACCCCAGATTTTTTTCAAGTTAGGGAGGTTCCCTTCTATTTCCAGTATTCTAAAAAGATTTTTTTCCTCTCATAAATTAATGCTGAAGTATCTACTGGGATGGTTCTATGACTTTACTCTGTAAATCTATTAATATATATTTCACGAATTGATGCTTTGACATGAAACTATTCTTGCATCCCTAGAATAAATTCTACTTGGTATTTTATTGTATACATCGCTGAATATAATTTGGCTAGTTCTTAATTTAATATTCTTCATAAATGAGATTGAGCCATAGTTTATCCCATTTTATTTTAAATGTTTTGCTAATTTCAAAAATTAACTTAGGGGGCTTTTTCTCTTTCTCCAAATAAGGGTGATCTCACATTTGAAATTTTAATAAAACTCAGCTACAAAACTCTTAGCATGCTATTTTTGAGGGTATGGAAATTTCTGAATATTGACTCAGTAGTGTGTTTTTAATTGTTGACACAAGTTATTTATATAGTATTGACTCTGGATTTTATAAGTCTCCATTGTATTTGTACTTATATCTGCCTTTTCATTCATAATATTGTTTCTCTTTTTTTTCTAGACCAGTCTTGCTTGGATTATCTCATTTATACACCCCTTCCAATAAATAACAGTCTTTTGGCTTTTTAAATTATCTTTAGTTGCATTTGTTTTCTATTTTGGTGATTTTTTCTTCTTACTTTGATTAGTTCCTACTTTCTGCTCCCTTTGAATTCATTTTGTTGTCTGAGTAACTCTTAAGTTGAATGCCTCACTCTTTAATTTTCAATCTCCATTCTTCTCTAATATGACATTTAAGGCATAAATCTATCCCCTAAGAACCACTTTAGCTACATCTCACGTTTTTAAAATTATTATCATTCAATCCTGAGTATTTTCCTTCTTTTCCATCATTATTTCTTCTTTGACCTATGAATCATTCCAACGTAATTATTTTTGGAAGCCATATTGTGGGTCATATTTTTATTATTTATTTCTGGGGCAGATACTGTAAGGCACCTACCCTCACATTCTTTCTCTGCTCTTCCTCTGTAATAGAGCACTAGTTTGAAGCCACAATGTGCCCAGTTAGTGGACATTCCCTCACCTCTCTTGCAGTCTCACTGACCATGAGACTAAGTTCTAACTAATATGACATTAACTACTAAGCATCTCAAGCTTAGCATTCTCCAAATGCAACCACTGATGATTGCCACCAAAAATCTATTCTCAAGATTCCTACCACCTCCACTATCATGCACCCTTTTTTTGAGGCAAAAATCCAAAAGCCTTCCCTGATTATTCTTTTCTTCACACCCCACATTCGATCATGATGTCTTATTAGCTCCACTACCAAAATATTTCTCAAGTCTAACCACCTCCTCCAACTCATTCAATTGCTACAAACCTAGTCCTAGTCACCATCTCCCCTCTCTGGAATATTCCAGTAACTTCTTTATTGGATTCGAGGTCTCTTATTTCCCTAAAATTCATCCTGTATTCAGTGCCCAGTGAACTTTAAGAAGTTCAGATTATTTCTTCTCCTGCTATAAAATAAACTCTCATTATGGCTTCTGCCTTGCATGTACAAGACAAACTCCTTTCATCGGCCATGAGGCCCTGTGTGATCTAGTGGCTCCTGCTACCATCTCATCCACTCCTTTGCTCTCCACTACAGTGCATTCACATCCTGTCCACTCTTCAATGTGCTAAGCCCAGTCTGTCTCAGGTTGCTCTTTCTGCTTTAAATAGTGTGCCTCAAAGAACTTTCTGCCGACCAGGACGTCACCTGGGTGTCTCTCTCTCATAGTTCTGGATGAGGCTCAAATATCACCTCTTTGAAAGTCTACCCAGACCACCTTACCCTCGCTGAGGCCACATCCTCCCTGCCACCCATTTAATCTTTGACCTGATTACCCCAATTTACCTTCTTCACAGCATTGCAGTTTTCACTCCCTGCAATTACTTGATTTATTTTTTTTTTGTTTGCTAATTTTCCATTGTTTATATTCCTCCTTATCTGACAGGCTCTTAGAAGGTAAAGAGTTTTTCTTTACTGTTGCTTTCAGAACAGACTCCTGACCAAAGGCAGCCAGTATATGTAATATATAATGTGTAAAATTAGAATACACACATATACAATATGGACAATTTGATCTATAATATATGGCCATATATTAGACAGGATGCCCAACCCATTATGTAAGGTATGTTATATATAATATATAATGTGCAACACACAATATAGAACACATAATATATAATATGTAGTAAAGCATATAATAGTCAATATAAAACAGACAATGACAAATAATGGGAAAATCTTTTAAAGACACAAATCTTAAAATGTTCTAGTCCTATTCTAGAATTCCTCTGAAGTCACACAAACGTGGAAAGAAAAAAGGGGAAGAGAAAAAGAGGGGATGGAACAATCTGAAAGAGGATCCAGCTGGTGCCAAGCCCCTGACCTCACGGTGGCCCGGTGCTCACTTCAGCTGCAGGAAGAAGAGGGCGGTATGTGCCCAGGTGGCACCTGTCTGTAAGCTTGAGAGGCATTACGTGTCTGTACTGTAAGCTAATTAACAACCTCCGATCCTCACTGTGACTTGCGTCACTGCTTGTCAAGTGAATGGGCCCGTGGTCCCCTCCCACAAAGCTTTGCCTTCTTGGAGCCTTAAGGTACTAGTGGTGGAATGACAGCAGTGCAGGGACTCTCTCGGGGTCTCTTCCGTCCTCAACACAGTCCATACTGGGACTCATGGAATCCTTTAGTTGCAAAGGTTCTTAAGAGGTCACCTGCCTGAAATTCAAATAGAAAAATAAGGGATGAAACGGCATACTTCAGGTGCCTTATTTGTCTAGATTCCTGTGCTTGCTGTTTAGTGGTGTATAAGAACAGTTAGAAAACCAGGGCATGTTTTTCAACTAGGTTATGTTTCTCCTCTTCCCTCTGGTCTTTTTCCTTACTCTTAAAATATGATGTCCCGCATCCCTGGATTTCTGCCCTTGAATCCTATTTGCAGTCCCCATATGCTACTTTTCAGCAAGCAGGAATTCGGAGCTTGGGATGTCATCAGTGTCAGTGAGCTCTGTGGTCTTCTCCAAAAGACATTGCCATTCCCTCCGTGGTAAATAGGAAGGAAAGGAAGGCAACTGGAGCCCCTAGGATGTAAATTTAAGTGTTGGCTGAAAGGTTCTTTCTCTCCCAATCCTGCTTTTGTAAACACAGCTCCGGTAGGTTGAAACCTGGGAAGCTACCACAGCTCCATGACAACGGTACAGGCCAGCCATGGTGACCATCTCCATGTGCACACTGCAGTCATTTATAGACATGCATAGGCACGCTGTAGCAACACTCACTGTGGCTCTCACCGTGAGGAGAGCGCTAGGAACCAGTGGGTACAAGGTGGGATGGGGGAGAACATCACTAACCAGTCAGCCTTTTGCATGATGAATGAACTCAATTGTTTATTTTTATTGCTTATTTTAGATAGAACTCTTGTCCTAGTTTCTGCACATTGTGCCACGGACAAGCACTGCACATACACCTGATGCACTGTGATTCCTAGTTGTTTGATACAAGCCAGTTGTTTATCAAATGAATGTTATTTTCTCAGGATACATATCTGTGTATACAGGATAAAAAGGTAGTGTAAATCCCAGATAGAGATCCAAAGTTCCATAGGATGTGTTTCAATATTCTCCTTATTTTGAAATAAAAAAAAATCCTTCCCAGCTAAAAAGTAAAAAAAAAAAAAAGAAAAAAAGAAAAAAAACAGATATAAAGGAACATATTTTCCCATGTATCAAGCAACTGAACCCCAAACAATTAAACTCCACAGTCCCCCTCTGCTAACTCACATCTGCATGGGAGAGGGCTGCATGTCTCACCATGGGAATATAGCAAAAGAGGATTTCTGAAAGATTTGCTACAAGGCACCTAGTATCACTTCAGTAATTTTCACAAAGATATATTTCCATTCCTGAGATGATTTTTAGGTAGATTATAAGCTAATTCATCTGAACAATGGCTCTTCATTTGTTGAGTACTTGATATTGTCCAGAACACTGTGCTAGGGGCTAGGGGATCAACCATGAAGGCAGACAGACACAAATCCCTACCTTCAAAAGTTCAGAAGTAAACACAGGTAGTGGCTAAAGAATAAAACAAATAAATGCAAATTTTCAACTGTGACAAATGCATGAATGAGAAAGACAGAGTATTTTAAGAACATTATACTGTATTAGGATGAAATAGATTTAAACATTTACATCCTTTGCCGGGAGGCTTTGAAGTACTTCCCGCTTGAGTAAATGAAGAATGTTTCTTTGTCTCCTTGATGTGGAGCTAAGCCCTGTGACTTGCTCTAGCCAGTGAGATGAGCAGAGGCTTTAAATGCACATGCAGAGTTTGCCTTGGCCTCTTGTGTTTCCGTCTTAGCGAGAAAAAAAACATGCCCGAAGTAGTTACTCTTCCTAGACCCAGGAGACAAATGTAACAGACTAGACCCCAACCCACAGCCTTGAGGTGATCCCAGCTGAGCCCAGCAGAGCCAAGCCCAACATGCAGACCAGTGAACATAAATAAGAAACAAATGCCTCATGCTGAAAAATCGCTGATTTTGGAGTTGTTTGTTATGCAGAATGATCAGAGCAGAAACCTGACTGATACAAATATACTCGCAATAGGTCCACTCAGGAGTCAGAAGAGGTACCCCTGAGGATGTGACAAAGGTAGGGAATCTTGTAATTTTAATATTAAAATACCAAACCTTAATAAGATAACATCAGGATTTATTTGCATACTTTTGCTCTTCAATTTGATATTATTTTTGTTGAATTAGTCACAATCTTCAGGGTTCTTGACTTTTTTTTGGTGGTTAATATTTGCTAAAATTGTGCCTCAGCCTTTTGTTGGCCTGAGGAGCCTGTTGTCATGACAACAATACCTTAACAGACCTATTACCAGGACACTGGCAAATGTCTAGACACCATAAAAGCAATAGTCTACCACTTCCTTTCCTTGAGGAGATTAGAGTCCAAGGCAGAAGCTAGAGCCCAAAGAACCACACAAAATTTCAATACTACTGGATGTGATGAAGGAGAGCCACGTGGAGTACAGACAGACATGCGTGCAGCCAAGGAGTGTGGATTATGCAGATCTGGCTGGTGGAGAGCAGAACCTCAAAAAGAAACAAAACCAAAAGAGACAGGGATGTCTCTGAGATCAAAGTACCACGACTAAAGGAAGGTGACAAGAGAAGTAGAAGAAGGTTCCAGATGGAAGAAGAAAGAAAGAAGATTGAAAGAGACTGGGGAGCATCACAAGATTCCAGAGCACTGACAATGACTGGTACTGTGTGTCACACTTGTACTTCCTGGCAGGTGTAATGGGGGGCATCGGGCCACACTTATTTGTCTTCCCACAAAGCCAGGATCCCTGGCATCAGCTCTGTGCCAGGCACACGGTAAGCATCAATCGTTTTAAAGAATGCAGATGGACTTTATTTACGATCCCAAAAGGAGTCACAGAGCACAAGAGCTAGAAGGAATACTACATCCCCAAATCCTTATTTGACAGATGAGGAAACCACACGAGTCCACCTAAGCATGTAGAGACAAAAGTCTGGGCTCTGTGTTTAGGTCCACACGTGATCCCCTGTTCAGTAATCAGCACACAAATGGCCGTCAAAACCCAGAAGTCAAGTTTTCTTAGGAAAGTAACCCCACATCTGTGGGGAAAGGAAGGGGTCTCACAAAACAAGAATCGCCAGGTGGAGAGTAAGGCCCATCTCCACGATGTGTACCTCCATTCTCCTCCTCAGTGGACTTCTTTTTTTTTTTTTATTTTTTTTTTTATTTTTTTTTCAACGTTTATTTATTTTTGGGACAGAGAGAGACAGAGCATGAACGGGGGAGGGGCAGAGAGAGAGGGAGACACAGAATCGGAAACAGGCTCCAGGCTCTGAGCCATCAGCCCAGAGCCCGACGCGGGGCTCGAACTCACGGACCGCGAGATCGTGACCTGGCTGAAGTCGGAGGCTTAACCGACTGCGCCACCCAGGCGCCCCTCCTCAGTGGACTTCTTACCACTCATTCCAACCCTATCTGGTAGTCTTCTGAGTAGAGATAACCCTTGTCCACGGTGGTCAGCACCAAGCACTAAATGCTGCCCCAAACCACACTACTATGCACACTTCTTATTTCAGTGGAGATTTCTTGTGTCACTGCTCTGAGTTATATGGTAGCACAAGTAGGTGGCATCATTCAGAGTGTAAAGCAAACGATACCTCTTAAGGTTGTTCAGTGCACCACCTAAACACCTGTACACAGCAATCCTGAGATTTTTGCTCTCCAAACAATAAGGCTTCATGATAACCGACAGGCTATCTATGACAGTCCAAGGAAATCATGTGCATTCTGACTGTTCCATTTTATAGGAGACTCCTTCTAAAGGGTAAAGGCACCCATACGCAGAAAGAAGAATCAGGGATTGGGGTTATCTGATTTCTTAGAAAAGCTTTATCTTAAACTTTTAAGCAAGCCTATAATGCAGGTAGGATTTCTTTGTAAACAAAAACACTATTGTAATCAACAAGCAAAAAAAAAATGTCTTGAAAGAATAAAGGAGCTGGGATATTCATTGCCAGTCATTAACCTGATTTTCTAATGAATATGGCATTAGGCATTCATTAACAATCATTTGTGTTTATGTTGAACAGTGGATGTATAATGAAGGTTGGAAAATGAAAGCAAAATTAAACCAGGGAATTTTGGACAGTTATAAAGCAATTAACTTGTTTGGCAGTAATTACACATTGAAAGCTAAATCAAGTGCATTTAGAAAGCCACAAGAGTCGCCACATAAACCAGAGGTGCTTTGCTCTAAAATAATAGAAAAACCTCTCTTTCTTTCAAAATGAAAGAGAAAGGCAAAAGTATGGTATAAATGACAAACAAGGCCCAGGTCTAATGAAAAGAAATACGGTTACAGCCCATATGTTAGGGAAGAGGCAAGTTACTGAAAAATAGGACAGCTCAGCTAATTAAAAGAAAGAAAGAAAACCCTTTTGTAACAACAATGATGTGAAAACAGGTGGTACGTGCTGGAGAGTTCAAGTTTTTGTTCTGTTTGCGCACAGAGGCATGCACATAGATGCACACGTACACCCACACACCGTCTACATAATTGAAATAGCTATTAGATGTGTGAACAGTAAAACCTGAATCCATAGTCAGGTTCTTGGACAGCCACTACATCTCAGGAGTTACCAGGTCTCTGTCACTGACAATCTTGCAACTTGATTCCCCCAGCGTTTGACTATAGTCCTTTATTCAATTTAAAGGTCCATCGTCAAATGCACTCAGGAAAGAGAAGAAAAATGAGGTTCAATGGTAGGTATAATGAATGAACCGCCCCAGGGAAAAATCAGGACTGAACTAGAGAAGAGACAAAGCAAGTCAACCCAAGATTCCATGTGGCCCCAACACTCATAATGAGAAACTTTGCTCCAAAACTATATTTGGAATCCAATAAAGCTTTCAAGATGAATTTTCTCAGAACTTTTGATCCTATAAGAGTTAGCCAAGACATACTATAGAGGTGTTGTTTGGTTTAGTTTTTTCTTTCCAAGGGCTACAATCTATGACTAGGCTGGAGGACCTAGTCTTCAGATGAGCCCAAAGATCTGAGCCAAAGCAAAAAGTTTTCCAGACTGGAGTCTTGAACATGTTCACGCAAAAGATCTGAAGATTCATGAGCCCTTCCCATATGACAAATACCTTCGCAAACAGGGGTTGTGGGCGCTTGAGGGTTAGTAACCAAAAGAAAGGTTCCCAGGGGGATCTATAAAGGGCAGCTGGCTTTGTGGAAACATTTGCAAAGTGCTTGGGTATCAACTATGCTAAAAGCAAATACTTGCTTTGCCTAGGGATTGGAACAGAAAACGGAAACTAGGAGAGAGCTCTGAAATCTTCACTTAGATCATTTAACTGCTACCAAAAAAAAAAATGTGTTTGCCACAATGGGGTGTGTATGTTTCTTCCTAGAAATGTGGCCTTTCTTTAAAAATATAAACATGTTTATTTCCAAGCATAAGATCAAGACATTAAGCTGAAAAATTCTTTTCTCACTTATTTGAAACCATTTAAAATATTTAGATTGTCTGCCTTGTTCTGATCTAATATGGAGTGTTTTATTTGAGGTTTTCTTGGTCACAGAATTACTTCCTGGTTTTGACCAAGACCTCATTGATCTATCAGTGTCCTATCTCATACTCTTTGCAACAATCCTAATACCTTTTCCTGATTCTTCATAGACAAATACGTTTATATAAAGGATATTCAAGGAATACACTGTTCTTAAAAGCACTTGCTACCAATTGAGCGATTCTTACATTTTATAGCATATTGAAATCACTTAGGAAACTAGTTAAAATGCAGATCCTGACTCAGGAGGTCTAGAGTGGAGCCTCAGCCTCTGCCTTTATAGTAAGCTCCTAGGTGATGTTGAGTTCCATTCAGCAAGGTGCTGATCTACTCAGCTTTGTAGTAGGTAACTGGTTTGAAAAGTTTGTAGGATCAGGACCAGAGGTAACTGAAGCCTTGGAAATAGGTCAGTTCCTCTCCAAGAAGAAACCTGGAAAGTTTAATTGTCCAGAAATTAAGAATGAGGAATGAATACTCGTTAGAAATGAAATATGCAAGGAAAATGGTTCAGTCCCCACTACTCCATAATATGCGCTTCCCAGCTGCCACAGCTGTTTTTTTAACATTTCTCCAGCTGTTGAAATCCAGACAACTGAGTTTACCAAATAATTATCGAAATACTATGCACTACATTAAGCACCCAGAATGTAAACGTAAATGAAGCATAACCTCCATAAGTGTCCCCCAGGGAGATTACAACACAGCAGGATAAAATCTATGATAAAAAAGATGCTTAAGGTACCAGAGGAGCAACTAACCCAGAGCTAAGAAGAATGTTTAGTCAAGCCAAAAATATCAGGAGACAATTCTTGGAAGAGATGTTGAATCCCGAAGCTTGAGCAAAAAAAAATATCTAGTTGAAGAAGAGTAAGTAAGAGTATCATTAGCAGATAATCAGCATGGGGAAACATCTCCATTGTGAGAATATCCCAACTCTCCACAAGATGGGAGGTGAGTCCCTCCAATAGCTCCCCTAATCCTCCACCAAAGAACTATGGAGAGGCACCTATTCTTATCACTATTTTGTAGAGGAGAACTCTGAAGCCCAGAGGATTTATGACAGCCCAAGGCCATATCACTAAGTGGTGGCCCTGGGATTCCAACATGGGTCTGCCTGGTCGTACAGGCTTTGTTCTTTGCCTGTGCTCTGAGGACTTCAGCAACTGGGCTGTGGAATGGGAGGCAGGATTGATCTGATAAGGAATTGACATGGCATTTTTTTTAAGGATTCCAGCCTTGATTTTTCCTTCCCTCAACTAGAATTTTGCTCAATAAACAGAAAAATGACCCATCCAGTCCCATGGTGATTTAAGATTTTAACAACCTTGGACAGGATCCAGTTTACAAAAAATTTTGTCCCCTTAAAAAACTAATGATTTTACTCTCTCTTTTTTTTTTTCTTTGTATATTCATTCTTCTACTTTATTTCCAAGTTTTGGGTAATTTTCTCTTAACAAAGGTAACACAGACTGTCTTCTTCACAGAAATCACCACTACTAGCTGGATCCATGGTTCTAACTGGTAGGTCACATATAGGACTATGGCATCTCACAAACCCGTTGCTAACATGCAACCAAATATTGCACAAGGTTGAACTTTCTTTTTTTTTTTTTTTTTTTTTTTTAGCTTTGTACCTTTACATTTTTTTTTCAGGAATAGAATTTAGTAATTCATCACTTACATATAACACCCAGTGCTCATCCCAGCAAGTGTCCTCCTTAATGCTCCTTGCCCATTTAGCTCATCCCCCCAACGCAACACCCCTCCAATGATCCTCAGTTTTTTCTCTGTATTTAAGAGTCTCTTATGGTTTGTCTTCCTCCCTGCTTTTATCTTATTTTTGTTTCCCTTCCCTTACGTTCATCTGTTTTGTATCTTAAATTCCACATATGAGTGAAATTATATGATACTTGTCTTTCTCTGACTTATTTTGCTTAGCATAATAGACTCTAGTTCCATCCACGTTGTTGCAAATGGCAAGATTTCATTCTTTTTGATCACCGAGTAATATTCCATTGTATATATGCCATCTTCTTTATCTGTTCATCTGTCGATAGACATTTGGGCTTTTTCCATACTTTGGCTATTGTTGATAGTGCTGCTCTAAACATTGGGGTGTATGTGCCCCTTCAAAACAGCATTCCTGTATCCTTTGGGTAAATACTTAGTAGTACAATTTCTGGGCCGTAGGGTGGTTCTATTTACAATTTTTTGAGGAAATCTCCATACTGTTTTCTAGAGTGGCCACACCAGTTTGCTAATGATTTCACTCTTGATCAGATACTTATTTATTATCTTTTTAAAGGTCTAGATTTGGAAGAATAAGATCAGACAGGAAAGGCTGAGACTGGGATCAAGGGAATTGTTGACAAAGCCACAGCTAGCACTATGGAGACTTTGGGAAAAGTACAAAAAAAAAAAAAAAACAGAAAATGAAACGCTGACCCCTCTGGACTGTTACATCCCTACGACAGGGTTTGGTGGGGCCAGGAAATGTCTCTGGATTTCAGCCTCCACTTAGCCCCTTGTCCTGGAAAGCTTGTGTAGGATACTCACTTCCAAACGTACATGGTAGCCCCAGTGTTGGTGACTGCAGCTGGGGTACATAGTACATGGTACATGGGTGAACACAGAAACTAGATTCTGGAGACACAGTGATCTGGAAAGAAAAGCCATGGGTATAACACATACTACTTTCAGGAGTTCAACCAAGGGTGTTAAACAAGAGATGATACAGAAGCCAGACAGGTCAGCAGGGTCAAGTGGTGACTTCCTTCACCCCCTAAATAATTAGAGAGACCTGAGAAAGCTCAGAAACAGAGGAAGGGGGTGTGAGTTGAGGAAGTGGGCTTAACACACACAATAGTCAACTTTAAATTCAAAAGCACCAATTCCTCATTCTAATCCTCTCTTCAAGGAAAACAAAATCATGTGGGATTAAAAGATTCTTTGAATCTAAGACATAAACCTGATTCCTCTCAAAATAAGCACCAAGACGCAAACTTGAATAAAATAATTTACTCTTTCTGTAGGTCATGATTATAAAATTGATTCTCCAATTCCTCTGGTTTCAAAAGCCCAAGAATAACAATGGGAAAATGGATTTTAAGCCACATATTTATGTAGTTATTGCTTTTTGTTGATGTGTAACTTGCAGATGAGCTTCTTATCAACAATTACTATACATGAGAAATTGCTTGTAACCAAAAACTGTGCATTCTTTCTCAACACCTCTTGTAACAGTTTCCTAACAGAAAGTACTAGAAATACATCTGCTGGCAGTTCTTCTCTTCCTCTGGTAGCTGGAGAATGCGGGAGATGGACAAGTTATATTTTTTGTGGCCAAGTATTAGCAACTACATTATAAATCTAAGATCATCATTTTTATTTGAGCATAAACAAACCTAGTAAAGTCTTAAAAGCATTAACCTTCACAAAAATTATCAGGAATAAGAAGAGTTAGGGTTTTAGCTCTTCATATGCTTTATCTTTTATTGTGGGTCCCATTTCAGAAGACTCATTGAATTTTTTAGGAACCCGCCAGGCTAGTCAAAAGAAAATCACAAATCCTTAACTAACATATGCTAACTTTTCTTTGAGGAACAAAAGAAGCATCTTTGTTTGTTCCTCACCAGCAAACACCAAGCCATTTAAAAGGAGTCTTTTCAGTGGCAATGTTAGCAGGGAAATTCAATTGTATTTAATTAAGTTCTTCCCCCAAAAACTGCACACAGAAGCACTGAAGAGGTTATCAGAGGTCAGATGCCTGTCATGACTTTCTGACCCTCCCAAAATGCAAAATAAAAGATAGCGGTATCCCTGCTGGTAAGATGGGCTCCCACATTTGTGCCTCTCTCTTTCTGCTTTAATTTTATAGCAATCAGCACAATATGGCTGCTTTTTTCTGAACAATAGGACAGGCGGAAGTTAGATTTACAGCACAGGAAGGGGAAGGCGGGAGACAAGAGAGGCTCACTATGGCTTTTAAGGTTCAATAAGAACAAAACTGTGTTATCCATTAAAAAAAAAAACCTTGAAAATCTACTTAACATTCATTGTTGTCAGAAATGGACAGATGTGCACTTCTGAAATTTCGTATTCTAGGATGATCTCAAGTTGCCAACTTTCTTATACAGCCTATTTAAAAATGGTATTTAAGTGAGTAAGATTTCTTCCCTACCAAAAAGAAAGTGATATCTGGTCATGCATTCAGGAGCTCCCTGACTTTAAAACCATGAGGTACTGACATAGCAATCCTTATTTTCTAGATCTCCGTTTTCACAAGTCTGCTAACAACGCTTCCATGAGCAAATGCACTGACATGGTCAGAAGTGCTAACTGTGTTTCATGCAACCAGACAAAAGCTAATTAACCCAAATTTTATTTAGAATCTTGCATGGCTAATTACAAATGAGCCCCAGACATGGAACTTACTTCCTGAGATGTTTCATGTTTAGGAAATTGCATTCTTCAGGGACCCTGTTAGGAGAATCTTGGAATCTGGGGCCCGGAAGACATATTAAGGATCATTTAATCCAACATCCCAGCTGATGTCTGAGCCCCCCTCTAACACTCCCCTTCTCTGTCATCCAGGCTATAGCTGGACATCCCACAAAGACTTCCGAGTCACTGTTTCCTGCAGCCATTCATTTGCAGTGGGACAACCTTTTAATAAGCAAAAATGTGAAAATTTAGACTGAGAGGAGCCTTAATTTTGAGATCAAGAGCCCCCCAATTTTAATACTGGTTCTTCAACCAACTTGGGATTTTGAGCAACTCATTTAATCTCTCCATGCTTGTGTAAATAAAAGGTAAAAATATCTGTGTGCCCATCTCTGAGTCAAGATCCTTGTGTTCAAATTTGTATGCTGTAAATTTTTTTCCTGCAGGGATGTTTGGTCAGCACAAAAAATCAGCTTCAACTTGAACATCAGCTCAGATCAACTGGCAGCGGCTCCCTGGAATGTTACCAGGATGTTGAGCTTTCCCAGGGATCTTGGGAAACAGCACCATGATTATCATGGGCACAAGCAAGTTCCAGGGTGGATGGGGAAACATATGCCCGTGTTTACCATATTAGCCCTAAGTAATGCCTAGAAAAGAGCTATGAGGAGGACATCTGGGGTCGTAACTTTGTCCAGCAAGAACAGCTGGGAGACCAGGGCACGTGAGAATTATTCCCAGAGAAGTTCTTGTTCTTAGAGTTCAGAGCAACCTTTGATCAGCAAATCAGGGCTAAAAGTAAAAGAGCCTCTAAGCTCATATCCATTCCCTGTCTTGAAAGTCAAGCACTAGGTTAAGGAGAAAGTAGGATCAGCAGTGACTGAACACATCTCAACAACCCTACAGAGTAGGTATGACAGTCTGTCTCCAGGTGAGAAAACAGAAAGATTAGCTGGCAGTCCCAGGGATACTCAGCTACTAAATCAGGCGGATTTGAATTAAGATGTTTCCTCAAAATATACCCCCAGTAGCTTTCACTATTGTTCTATTTCCCTTCGAGATAGAAGTACAGAAAAATACTCTGCTGTGTCGCTCCCACACTCTCCCGTCTATTCTAGTGCATTGCACAACTGCAGATTCCTTTACCAGTTTTATCCATTATATCAAGTGAATACGCAACTAATTAACTTGCTACATACCTAAAAATAAAACACCAATCTTGGGGCACCTGACTGGCTCAGACGGTCGACCATTTGACTTTGGCTCTGGTCATGATGTCACAGTTCATGAGTTCAAGCCCTAAGTTGGGCTCTGTGCTGACAGCTGGGAGCCTGGAGCCTACTTTGGATTCTGTGTCTCCCTCTCTCTCTGTCCCTCTTCCACTCACTCTCTCTGTCTCTCTCAAAGATAAACATTAAAAAAATTTTTTAAATCAATCTTCTAACAAGGATATATATTGAACCCTATTAATCTTTCTTAATAAGCAAACACCTTATTTATTTATTTATTTTAAATTTATTTATTTATTTTGAGAGAGAGAGAGCGAGCGAGAGCACCAGCAGGGGAGGGGCAGAGAGAAGGAGACACAGAATCCCAAGCGGGCTCTGTGCCATCAGCTAGAAGACGAATGCAGGCCATCAGCACACAGACCACAAATCCGTGAGATCGTGATCAGAGCCAAGGCGCTTAACCGACTGCCCCAATAAGCAAACTAATGATCAAGGAAGACTTACTTGTCGATTTTATTATGCAAAACTATAGCAGTATATTCTTCACAGAACCCTCTAATTTTCTTCCATTTGATATAGCACCGCCAGGTACTATAAAATGGAGTTCTAGCCAAAAGTAAAATTACAGAAAGTAAATTTCTGATAAGCACAATTGGAAAGAGAGAGAGAGAGACATAAAACTGATTGTTGGAATTCCAAACCCTACTCCTACTCTAAATATAAGTCATAAAGGAGCCCAATAGTGTTTCCCCTGGTAACGGCCTGAATGACCAATGCAATGAGACCTCGCAACTAACTAGGGTGCTCTGAGTTTGTAGAGCATAATTAAGTAGATGACACAGAAACACAGGTGCCACAACCGGACTTGTTACCAAGGCAGCAAACGCCATCTGATACCCCAGCTTCATAAAGCGCATGTTCTGGAACTCTTTCTGCTAATATTTTAACTAGGTCCAAATTTTTAACCTTTGAATGAGCACGAGTAAAATGTCGTATGTCAGAATCAAAATGAGAATACTTTGAACATCAAGCCCTTTATTATTAAGAGCCTTGAAGCTAAACACTGAGATTCTTTTCCCTCAACTAAACAGTGATAACCAAATAAATATGATTGTAATACAAACACGTGCTGTGGTGTTTATCAGATGAGCCAGAACAAAAATTTGAGAGATACTAATCTTCCATATCAAAGAGTGAACTTGGCTTTTCTGTTCACAGGAGAGGCCGAGTTGTGTGTGAGGTGGGGAAAGCCTGGGCTCTGGAGCCTGACATGTTTCATTTGTCTCTTCCTTCCTTTGCTGGCGCTGTGATCTCCAGTGACTAATAACAAAAGCGAGCATTTATCAAACACCTACGCTGTGCCAAGCATCTACACCAGTTAGCTCTTTTAATCACAGTCTGATGAAGTAGATGTTAGGGAATTCATGTGGTAAATAAAACTTACCACGACATATGTGAAGTGATCAAGTTAAAGATGTATCTGAGAAATTAACTTTAATAATCTGAGGAAACGCCAGGCTTCACCAAGCACAACATACAAGGGCAGTGGAAACCTACGAATGTCAGACCGAATGGGTCTATAAGATGTCAGGAGCACACTGGAGTTGTATGTACCCGGTGTCACCCGAGAGAGGGCTGCATGGCCAGCAACGAAGGTAGTCCAGGCACCATAATGATAGTGGTTATAAAAACGGTGATGAATACGCCTCCTTCGGTCAAAGAGTTAGACAGCCCTGTGAGACTCCCCTGAATGAGGCGGGGGGTACTTTACGGAAATCAAGAAGAAGCAATAAAAACAAATCAATATTTAGAGGGGAGTAATTGTTTAAATTGTAAATTCAAGCATGCGTGTCTAAAAATGCCTGGGTGTCAGGGGCCCCTTTCCTTTCTTGTAGATTCTGGTCAATGAAATTAATACGTTCTATAAATGCACATTCACGTTGTCTCACATGTCCCTCAACCCACTCAACCCTGCTACTGGTAGAAAACCACCGACTGAAACACCTCAGCCATTAGGTGACCTGTTCTTTCTTTCTTTCTTTTTTTTTTTTTTTTTGAAAGAGAGAGAGAGAGAGAGAGAGAGAGAGGGGAGGGGCAGAGAGAGAGGGAGACAGAGGATCTGAAGCTGCCTCCATGCTGACAGCAGACAGCCTGATGGGGGGCTGGATCCCACAAACCACAAGATCATGACCTGAGCTGAAGACAGGGGCTTAAGGGACTGAGCCACCCGGGTGCCCCTAAGTGGGCTATTCTTGATGGTCTCCCCTCTTCCCAGCACTGCCCAGGAATGTGGGGCCTCCCCGGGGGGTCAGCCAGATGGTCTCTTGCAGGCATTTTCTGGAGAGTGAAGCAGGTCCTCCTTCAGGTGAGCTCGCCTCTCTGATAGGAGGTGATGCTGTGGGTTCGAATCCCAGACCCTTTGAATGCAGACCTCATGTGTCCCCAGCCACACTCCCCTAACGTTGGCCCCAAATCAGTTAATACAGCCTCTGGCACATAACAAGCATCGCGTAGATGTAGCTCTTTGCTTTTTTTATTTTTAAGACAGCTGCTGAATAATCTTCTGCAAAATATCATGACAGTCTGTGACTCATACTTTACAGTAACATATGCTTTCAGAGTTTAATTTGGTTTTGAACAGGATTAAATGTGCTGAAAATCAGACCACAAGATATTCATAATGAGGGACAGAACACAATGGTCACCTTACGTGAAGAGCAATTATTTAACATGAATTCACGAATTGCTTGATGGTGTTTTCTTGTGGAGACAGGCACAGCTGTTACACTGAGAAAGTGCCAAATTTTATTCATTTTTCGCCCGTTTCCAGGAAGAGAAAACCCCCTCTGTCTTCTCTTGCAAGTATTCTTGTTCTTCTGATGGGTCCTGATGACTTTGTGGTAATTACTGAGACACCTTTGTCTTTGTTTCAAAGTGTTTTTTTTTATTTTTATTTTTTTAGTTTTGATTTATTTTGAGGGAGAGAGAGAGAGAACGAGCTGGGGAGGGGCAAAGAGAGAGGAGGACAAGGCATCCAAAGTGTGCCTGTGCTGATAGCACAGAGCCCGATGGGGGGATCGAACTCACGAACTGTGAGATCATGACCTGAGCAGAAGTTGGACGCTTAACCGACTGAGCCACCTGGGCACTCCCAATATGTTTCTTACCAGCCTTTTTGCAACTGAGTGTGTGTTCATGTGTGTCGCTGGGGTATCATTTGGGTTGCTGGTTCTTTTATAATTAAAATGTGTGCTCTTCAATAAAGGTATGTACATTTATATAAGATAATACAGAAGTTGATATAAATGCAATGTAGGAAAAGGGTTTTGACTCGCAGAGTTTTTCAGTCGATGTGAGGAGCTGGGCAAGCCCTCAAGATCTGAGAGAGAATTCTATGAACCAAAAGGTTCAGTGCATTTTAGGGGATGACACACAGACCTGGGCCGAGCTCAACATACTAGGACAACTTCCTTGGGAGGCTGGAAATACAGTGGTAACCAGAGAACATTTCTGCAGTGAGGTTTTAGGTTGTCTTCAATGGGGCTATGCAGGAATAATAAATTCGTGGGGACAAGACATTTTCTTGATACTGGAGAAAGCATTAAAATGGTCCGCTCCCCAAAAAGGAGCAAGTTTATTCACATACTTGCCGTTTACTGCCGTGTGCAGGGAGCTGAAACAGTTTGCTCCCGAGACAGCAAAGATATTTTGCCCTGAAATAACTTTACAAACATCCTAGCCACTCTGTAAGAAGAATCTACTGTTCCGTACTTTGCATGGTTCTGATTTTGTTTTCTTTTATATTGGTGACCTTGAGAACGGATTCAAAATTCTTCACTTCTCTTTTAGCCTTCCCTACCCAGAGCATTGTGTTTCAAAACTACATCACTAATGAGTCAAATATTTGTCATCACAGTAGTTACAGAAAAGATATTACAACTAGTATGTGCAAGGACAAAAGATTGGTTTCTAATGTCGATGTTATTTTACTAAGAGAAAGGACTTTTCCTTCCCCCACTCGCAAACTTGTGCCTGATAATTGTGTCTTCCTCCTAAGCAAAACCTACCTGAATGTTCCAGCTCAATGTTCCAGAACAATTCTTGTGACTAAATAAATCACCCTCCTCAACATTTAGGGGAAAGTCAACATTAAACGTCAGCTAAAAAGAGTAACATAAACATAACTTCTATCTTCTATCCCTGAAATATGACCGGTACCTGAGTAGTTTTTATGGGAAAGTCCCCTAACTTAACTGTGGCCCAGTCCATGTTTGTAAGTGACCCAAATCAAAGTAAACCTAATTATCTGGAAGCACTAACCGGTCTCTCTGCCTCTTATCTCTCTCTTATTTCTCTGTTCCAGTCCCTCTCCCAAATTGACCAGATGGATCTTCATGGAGACTACTTACTCGTCACGTTATTTTCCCTGGTGAGAAATCACCAAAGGTTCTCCACACTCTTTTGTTTGGCATTTAAATCCCTCTGTGTCTTTACACAGACCACCTTCCCAGCCAGAGCCACCATTCTCCCCTAGTCAACCCCCCCCCAGACCCCCACCCCTACCGCATACACACACCTCACTTATCCCACCATGCTTCACACACTCCCAGCTCCAAGCAGCATTCATAGTCCGTCCTCTGCCTTGACACACTCTCTCTCCT
The DNA here is from genome assembly GCF_018350175.1 of Felis catus. NCBI lineage: Eukaryota > Metazoa > Chordata > Mammalia > Carnivora > Felidae > Felis > Felis catus. Next base: position 123,540,007 of record NC_058374.1, read on the forward strand.
TATCTCTATCCAGGTCCCCATTGTAATGATCTAAGAGCCCATTAGTAACCTTTAAGTACTTTGAGAACAGAGACTGTCTTGCTTGTTTTTCAGTCCCCTCTGTAACTAAGAAGGCCTTATTCTGGGTAGATGCTTACAAATATTTCCCGGGTAGATAAATGGACGCATGCAGAGATGGATAGGAGGAAAGATGGTCAGATTGATAGGTGGGTGGAAGGCCTGAGGAGGTAAGCGGATGAAAGGATAGATGAGCCAATGGTTGGCTGAATGAACTCATGGACTGTATCTTATTACATGAGATCCAAGTAAGAGAAAAAAAAACATCTAATAAAGTCACTTGACACTAACAAATTTGTGGAATTGAACTCTGATTCTGGTCTCATCCAACTTTGTTGTCAAAGACATTTTTAAAAGGTAACTTTGCTACTCTGCCTTACAGCCAAGAGCTATTTGGAATAGCTATTTATATAGTTAGCACGGGAATGGTATTTAAATTAATCTCAATCCAGATCTATTTCTAAAGTACTACCTAACCAGATTCTCCTTTCACTGACTGGCAAAACATTTTGTTTTCTCAATAAAATGATCAAAAATCAGGTTTATAGAATAATCAACATCTAGGCACGGGTCTTTGAGATTCCAAAGCAAGGATGGGAAAAGCCTGATATCAGCAGGCATGTGCTCTGCTTAGACAGGGGTGTGCAGCCTTCGCTCAAAGCCTATAGACTCTCAGACAACACACAATGTTACCAAGATGATTTGATCTCCAACAAGCCCCAGATTGCAAACCACTACCTGGGTACAGCAAGAGGATCTGGCATCAACCCACGTATGTACTGCAGTAAAAACTGATGATTTACCGCCAACTGCCAAGCAGAGTGCAGGAAAACTTCTTAAAACTGTTCCAAGAAGCTCATTTCCTATATGCAACATCTCATTAAGTTTTTGATTTGAGGTTTGGGGTGTTTTTTGTTTTTTGTTTTGGTAGCCATATTATATAACTTACTGTATATAACAGCCTCTACTGTTGACAAAAGTCCGGAGTTTTTTCTACATGTGCTTCTGGTTCTCTGAACCCATCAGTGAAACAGAGAATTCAATAGATGCGTCCCAGACAGCTGCACTAGAGGAGAGTCATTTATCCGGTCCTGGGAAACCACAGAAGACTTCCTAAAGGAACTGCCATCCAAACCTAGCCCAGACTGACAAGTGGGGAGGCAACACATATGATGGCAGAAAGATGACGGCCATGTGCACAGAACCACACGCAATTCAGAGAAATAATTCAGAGAAATGGCAGCAGAGGGAAGAAAGGGAGGTTAGCGGCAGAAAAAAAAACCTAGAGGGGAAGCAGGGATTAGATGGCAAAAGAACTTATTTATATTTATATATTTGTAAAGAAGTTTGGAATTTATTCTGTACTCGGGGGGGAGGGGGGGGCTGTAGAAGCTTTGAAGCCAAAGCGTGACTTTTCAAGCAAAGATACATTTTAGAGAGATCACATTTAGGCCCCAAATGTGAAGATTTTATGGGATAAAAAAGACTAGAGGCAGAGTAAGACTTAGGAGATCTTGCCATTGATGACTGCAAGTATCCCAGTGACCCCAACTCTTGGAATGGCCCCTGCCCAGAGTCCTCCAGGCTGGACCCCCAAATTCTCCAATTCTGCCCACACTAGTCCTCTGGATGTGTTTATGTCCACCCCTTTCGCTGAACTTGGCTTCTCTGGCCTGACCTTTGCATTTTCAGAGAACCTTCTCTGAGAATCAACTTTTGGTGATTTCCATCTTGGGCCTCCTCTGGGGATGCACTACCCAAGCTCTGCCTCCTAGAGCCCAAACCTGATGTCAAATCTCTGCAGCGTCCCCCGAGCAGGGATTTTACCCAAGGGGTTTCCCGGCACAAAACTGAACTTGTGGAGAGTTTTCTGCAACAAAAGCTTCCATAATTATGAGGAGCTGTGCAAAATTTATATACAGATATATATTTCGTCCACAACTGCATTTTTTGGAAATCAAAGGAAAAGTTGGAAAGGCAAAAAGGTGCACTGTACTTCATACGCACCCATTTACATGGTTGTTATCACCATAAACAAAAACATAAAGGCATGGGGAGGGGGGATCGGATCCAGAGACTGATATAAAATGAGAAAAAGAAGGGAGGGAAAGAATGTAGAGAGAGGTAAAGAGGCAACAAGCAGAGTAAGACCAAATACACATGAACTTTAAAATGCTTTAGAAAACAAGATGTACTGGGGCGCCTGGGTGGCGCAGTCGGTTAAGCGTCCGACTTCAGCCAGGTCACGATCTCGCGGTCCGGGAGTTCGAGCCCCACGTCGGGCTCTAGGCTGATGGCTCAGAGCCTGGAGCCTGTTTCCGATTCTGTGTCTCCCTCTCTCTCTGCCCCTCCCCCGTTCGTGCTCTGTCTCTCTCTGTCCCAAAAATAAATTTAAAAATGTTGAAAAAAAAAATTTAAAAAAAAGAAATAGCGAAAGAACGATGTAACAACAACTTGAGGAAGCAAATATTCGCATACACTCGAATTGTCTCAGTGCTGTTCCCAAACAACTGTTTTAGTAAACAGCACTGGGGTATGATTCCCTCTCATCACTGAAGGGTGCTTGCTGCCTGAATGTTCACGAGGATGTCTGTGCAAGGTACACATAAATTGCTAAAACTGTCGAGAGAAGAGCCTTCCAGAAGGAATGACTAATCACAAAAAGCTTCAGTCCTATTCTCTGGTCCTATCCACCTGGTACAATCATCTTCCAAAGAGGGAAATAAGATGGTCAGGAATTATGCCATTTGTATCTGAAATATATTCAATGGAGCCAGAGAGATAAATATATGTATAATGAAGTATTGAATTTGATTAGGGTCGGTATTGAATTATTAAATCAGTTCTTAAAGAAAAAAAAAAAGGTGTTGTTCTGAGAGGCAAGAATGGAATAAATCTGGGAGAAAACTCTATTTTTAAAAGATCCCTTGTTCTATTCAAATCTCTTTAAACTGAGAGAAATGAATTTGAGCCCTGTGAAGGTCATGACTCAAAAAAAGAAACCCAAAACTGATTGAAAGAGGCTAATCAAGGAGAGATTTGTAGCACTTTCATGAAACAACCTTCTGAAATGGAAGAGAATTGGCCAACAAGTCCATTTTACTGAGCATCATGTTAATATAACAGCCAATTATTGTTCAGCAAAAGCAATATCCCAGTTCATTCTTTTCCTCAAGGTAACGACTCTGGTCTGTGAGTTGAGAATATGAAATGATGGACTGGACACACGCCACAGAGGAAAAGTGTGGGGTAGGATTTGGGGCTTTTTACTGGTGGCAGTTCATTCATTAGAGGTTCTGAGTCTCCCGCTGGGCTCTTATTTCTAAGCCTTTTGTGTGAGATTTTCCTTTTAAAATGATACCTCAATGCAAACGTCCACATTATGTAAGAAAACACTTAGCACACGCCTAAGAAACCTGTAGAATGGTCATAGAAAGCACAGAAATATTTTAAAGCAAAAATAAAGGGAACAAAATGGAATATTTTAGGCTGCTCTGGCAGGTGGGTATTTGATGGTTGAAAACCTGCTCTCACACAAGCAGGACTGTAACTGTAACAATAGAAAAGACACTTGTGTTCCAATCATCCCGACAAAACTAAATTGCAGACCTGGGAACATTAAAAAAAAAAAAAAGAAAGAAAGAAAGAAAGAAGGAAGGAAGAAAAAGAAACACAACACCCTTCAAAAGAAAAATAAAACAATGCTCCCAAAATAGGCCCGATTATGTGGGTCACTGCATACTGTGTATTTCCCCTGTAGCATTTTATCGTGGTTACTGTTGCCAGGGGACACTTGATGCTCTCATTATATATGTTTGTCTTTCACATCAGAGCCAGTCTTTTTCCCTTGGATGCTCCCAGAACTGTAACAGAAATAAAAATAAGGAATGGACCCCATTATTACACAAATACCTACAAAGCAGAGGGAGTGACCCCCGTGGGTCACTGTGTTGTCCCTGGAAGCATTGATGCCCTTGCCCCGGGGGCCCCCAGCCTTTTGTCACAGGGTCAAAGCCAGGACCTCGGCTGAGTATCCTCTGTGAAGAATTAACAAGTGTGACAATTTGTGGGCCCTCCCCCCTCGGCCCCTGGTCCGGCCTGCCTGAATGCTGTAAATAGAGACATCTGGATAGGGCCCTTTCACTGCAGTAATTGAAAATGAACACGGATCAAGTTCTGGCCTGTTGTATTCATAAATCTTGAGGCTTAATTACATTAAAGGGAAATCTAGAGCCCAGCACTATGGAAACTGCAGATTCTATCAGGCGCTTGAATCATGAATCTTTAAGATAAGTGGGTTTTCTCTCCCTACCCCACCCCCCAAGTCTTTAGTAGGGTTGAATGGGAAATTTCCAAATCAAGCCTTCCAGTTTTAATGCACCAGGAAACTTCTGGGAAGATTTTGTGCTCCACTATTTGTCCATGTGCTTCCCTCGCATGGGCACTGGGTGACATATCATGGCACTCCTGCAAGGAGATGAGCATTTTGAGGCGCACAACTAGGTACGTTTCTACGTGTAATGGGGACGGACTTGACAGATATTTAAAAGATGCTTTCCCCCAAGTTGAGCAGGAAGAGTCTGCATCTAGTTAATATTTAATGAGTTTCGGAAAAAAAAAAAAAGAATTATGGCAAATGAACATTCCCGATGAAGTCAAAGCTCTCGGCATCCCCTTAAAAGGCAGCAAGTTGAAAATCATTCCTGAGTGATTTGGGATTCTGTTGAAATGTTTGTAAGAAATGTCTTCATTTGCTTCAACTCAAAATTCACTCAACTCTATCAACTGAGGATGGATTTTTTTTTTTTTTTTTTAAAGTGCAGGACACTGGTGGTTCGTGTAGTTTATACTTTTGCTACGATTGCATGTACTGTATGGCATTTGGCCCACTTTGGCAAGTAGATGGATGGAGAGTGTCGTCACATCTACACCTATCACCATGCGGAAGTGAAGCCCTTGGAGGCCACACTCCACTGTGTCTGTTGCTTGCCCCCAGACATGCCTCTCCCGGTTGCTCATACAACATGGGCATGAAATAAACGTGTGGGAATGAGCTGATAAATGAATCTACACACTCGATCTGTCTCTCTGGGGTCAGCTGTAATAATGGAATCTCTTACTGCTACCCCTTGTTCTCCATTCTTTGATGATAACTACCTAGCATCGAATAAGAAAAAAAATCACTGGGTGTAAAAGCACGTGAGGGACTGCGAGGAGTCTGGAATAACAGTTATCACTGATCTAGAATCTACTCTTTCAGACATTGTGCTAGGATCTCCATATACAGTCTTTCAAACCCTCACAAAAAGGCATCAAGTCACATATCACTGTTTCCATTTTCTCGGTTGAAAAACTGACTCAGAGGAATTAGGAGTCCAAGACCACTCAGCTGGGAGAGATGAAGCTGAAAAGTAAATAGAGGCCATTTTTGACTCCAGAGTCCATGCTATTTCCACCAAACTACACTAACCTCTAACTTTTTATGGACATCTACTATTTATAAAACACTTCCCTAAATATCACGGTCAGGATAATATTGTGGCAAAACCACGAGCACTGGCTTCAAATTCTGCATCCTGCACTTACTGGTTATGGCAGCCCAGACAAGCTAACTTCTCTTTCCTCTCAAGTTCCTCATCCTCAACTGCGGGAACGGTAATGACAGCAATAGAAGTTAAGTTTGAGGGTCATTTTGAAAGTGAAATAAGGGAATAACCTGACCCATAATAAGTGCTCAAGACACAATAGCTGTGTTAATCTCTCCTTCATGCAGCTTTCTGTGAGTGTTCTCTATTATGATTTAACTTTCTAGAAACCTCTTACTTGAAACTTACTAGACCCATTCATGAGGTTTAAGAGAAGGTCCCTAAAGAGGCTCGCAGCTAGTAAAGGAGAGAGACATGTAAATTCTCAGCCTTACTATATGGTACGGGCTGAATTGTATCCCCCCAATTTTATATGTAGAAATGCTAATCCCCAGTACCTCTAAATGTGACTGTATTTGAAGAGAGGGCCTTTAAAGAGGCAATTTAGGGGCGCCTGGGTGGCTCAGTCGGTTAAGCGTCCGACTTCAGCTCAGGTCATGATTTCGCAGTCCGTGGGTTCGGGGCGGGCGTCGGGTTCTGTGCTGACATCCCGGAGCCTGGAGCCTGCTTTGGATTCTGTGTCTCCCTCTCTCTCTCCCCCGCCCCCGCTCATGCTCTGTCTCTCTCTCTCTCTCTCAAAAATACATAATAAAACATTAAAGAAAAAGAGGTCATTTAAGTTAAATGAGGTCAAATGGGTGGGACTTAATCCAGTTGGACAGGGGACCTTTCAAAGTAGAGGAGATTAGGATACAGACAACACGCAAACTAAAGGAAAACCATGTGAGAACAGAGCAAGAAGTTGGCCATCTGCAGGCCAAGGAGCGAGGTCTTGGGAGAAACCAACCCTTGATTGTGGACTTCTAACCTCCAGAACTCTGAGAAAATAAATTTCTGTTGTTAAGCCATCTAGTCTGTGGCATTCTGTTATGGCAGCCCTAGCAAATCTGTACACTACACAAAATAGATTAAAAACCGTAATAGAGAAGCGCCTGGGTGGCTCAGGTCATGATCTCGCGGTCCGTGAGTTGGAGCCCCGCGTTGGGCTCTGGGCTGACAGCTCAGAGCCTGGAGCCTGTTTCGGATTCTGTGTGTGTCTCTCTCTCTGACCTTCCCCCGTTCATGCTCTGTCTCTCTCTGTCTCAAAAATGAATAAATGTTAAAAAAAATTTTTTTAATAAAATAAAATAAAAAAATAAAAACTGTAATAGAGGAACAAATAACCCCAAGACCAAAAGGACCCCCATAGAACTATATACTTTCATAATACCTTACACAATATGGTAATTGTTGATCTACTTGTCTGTATTACCTAGACCATAAGCTTCCTAACAGTAGGGTGGAGATATGTTTCCTATTGTGTCCCCAATGACTAGAACCATTCCTGGCACCCAACGGATATTCGTTAAATAAAACCGTGAGAAATGCTTTAACCTTCCTTTCCTGTGTTTCAGGGTAACCAAATAGTTGATGAAAGAAAGTTCTTCTTTATAGAAATATTATAGCTAATAAATGCAGAAGCAATGACAGAATTGGCAGCCATCTTGTAACTCTTAATGCAAAAATGGGTGTAGCCAATGATGAAAAACAAATGCTAAAATTATTAGTGAATGGTTGATGGGGAATTTACAATGAAAGGATCATGTTGAAACCATCTGTGTTCACTGATCAATCTTAAAACATCTACTAGGAGGAAGACTAGATATTTTATGACTTATCATGTGATACAAGGACATAACACCACCTTGGAAGTATCCTCCCTAAAAAAAAACTGTACCCGTGTTTAATTGAACCTCTAGATCCAACTACCTATTTACAAAAATACAGGGGTTAGAAGAACAAGTTAAAAGCCTCATCCATGAAGCAGTCAACAAAATCCAGGATGTGGGACATTTTGCAAAGAAATGACCCCCTTTTTCTAACAAAACAATGGTATGGGGTTGGAAGAAAAAGGACAGGGAGAGGGTTATAAAGTAAAAGTGAACTTAAGAGATATAACACAATAGCACAGAATGTGCAATTTGTTTGAGTCTTGACTCAATCTTACCAAATGGGAAAATGACATTTTTGAGACAATCTGGAAAAAAGAAATGTGGAGAAACATTAAATTGTGTTGATGAATTATTGATAATTTTATTAGGTATAATGACAGCATGGTCAGTATGTGCAAACATAGACAGATGTAAATTTAGGCATGGATATAGATATCCTTATTGATTAATGACCCATACTGAAGAATTTATGGATAAAATGGCGTGATGTTTGAGAGTTTCCATAAAAGTTTTAAAACTAACTTGATTCTCATAAATGTGTTATAAAAGAGCACAGATTTGGTTGTTGTTGATGATGATGGTGATGATGACACTGGTGTTTTTAAGGTGAAGACATCAGAAAGACACTTCTTTTGGTTAACAGGCTCAGCAAGATTACTCAGAAAGTGGCAGCACATGCTTCTTCTAACTCCTAGTCCCATGTGCGTGAATGTTTCACTTTAGACCCCTAACTCCAAAATTAGGGATAAAGGCATACATTTTAAATTAGCATCTATTCTGACGTAATAACTTTGCTGGGAGTCTTATATGCATTACCTCATTTAATTTTCACCTAAGACCATGAAGCGTGAGCTATTGGGCCCATTTTGCAGGTGAACCAGAGCTCAAAAAGGTTATATGATTTGCCCGAAGCGGCACAGGATTCAAACTTAGATCTCGCAGACTCCACATCAAAGGAGAAATTCAGATCCTTGGCCCTGGGGCCAAATCAGAGTGGCAATCACTGCATACTTCAGCTTCTTTCTTGGTGAGTTACAGCAAAGATTGGCTTAGTCAAAATTCTCAAACTTTGACCATGGGAATTCTTTTTCTTTTTCTTTTTTAAAAAAGAATTTAACATTTATTTATTTTTAAGAGACAGAGACAGAGTGCAAGCAGGGGAGGGTCAGAGAGAAAAGGAGACACAGAATCTGAAGCAGGCTCCAGGCTCTGAGCTGTCAGCACAGAGCCCAACATGAGGCTCTGATCCACGGACCGTGAGATCATGATCTGAGCCACAGTTGGACACTTAACCAACTGAGTCACCCAGGTGCCCCTCCTTTTTTTTTTTTAAGTTGTTGGACATGGAGCCCAACATAGGCCTTGCACTCACAACCCCAAGATCAAGACGTAAGCTGAGATCAAGCATCAGACACTTAACAAACTGAGCCACCCAGGCGCTCCAACCACTGAATTTTTTTTTTTACATTTAACATCTATTAACCTCACTTTTGCTCATGAAGCACACCCTTGAGAAATGCTCCATTGCTCTGTGCTTGCAATGGATGAAATCTTACCGTGTTTCTACCATTTTTGAATTACGGAATATTAATGCATACCAGTAAGTGGGAAAGGAAAAAATCTACCTATGTAGCAAGCACATAATTGATTGTGTGTGACCAGAATCATTTGCAATGGATAAGCAGTTTATTCTGTGAAAAGCAATATTTTCTCCTTCCAGGTACTGAGACCACTAGGTATTATACTTTCCCAAAGGCCATGAGATTTTAGGCACCCCTTCACCAACCCAGGCTCATAGGAAACTTGACTTCCTAGAATAGTGGCCAGAAAAAGGGGGAAGAAATTTACATTTTGCAAGATGGCCTTGTACTTTTACTCTGCTGTTAATATTAATACAAGCCCAAGGCTATGGGCCGAATTTTACAGCAATGAGTAAAAAGTTTTTTTTTTTTTTTCTCCAGATGTAAAGCCTTTGAACTGAAACTTGACTTATTAAAAGAAAAAGGGGAAAACGGAGCAATAATCTCAAACTGGGCTATTTTAAGAAATGCTTTCCACACATACCCAAAAATGTGTCACCTCTTCTTCTATCTCCATATGTCCCTATTTCTTTACACATTTCTGAACTCAGACATCGATGTCCATCTGCCACACAGGAGCAACAGGCTCTAAGGCCGGGAGCAGCCCCTGAAGCAGCTCCCATCAGATGCCAATGATTCCAGCTCCTCCTGGAAGAGTCCTCAGAGGCAACAACACCGAACTGAGCGGAGGATCCGTGTAAAGGAAACGCCGCCTCCGGGATGTGCACGGCAGCACCCTTCGTCTGCCAGATCCGGAGCGGATTTTCACGTGGGCAATTGTGAGATCAGGAAATGTGTTCTCAGACGACAAAAAGGAAAACAAGAACCTTGTGTTGAGCAGGGAGAAATGTCATTCCACTTGAAAGAAAACCCAACTGTTAGAAACAAGTTCTTCTCTCTTAAAAATCAAGAACCTGCATCATAACCTTTACAACTTCCACCAAAATGTTCACAGCATGCTCATTTTCCTCCACGTTCACAATATATTATATTAATTATAGATTTCATTATATATTTTATATTTAGTTATAGATAATTATGGATAATATAGAATTCTGTATATAATTATCTCTTTCTGAAAATCACTCAGTCAACAAATATGTATTAAGTGCCTGTTAGGTGCCAGGCTTTGCCCTCGGTGCTGAGAATGGAGGAGAAAGCAGGGCTTTACCTAAAAGGAGCTGGGGCGTCCAGGCGGCTCGGTGGGTTGAGCGTCCAACTCCGGTTCAGGTCATGATCTCGCAGCTGGTGAGTTCCAGCCCCGCGTCGGGCTCTGTGCTGACAGCCTGGAGCCTGCTTCAGATTCTGTTCCCCTCTCTCTCTGCCCCTCCTCTGCTCACACTCTCTGTCTCTGTCTCTGTCTCTCTCTCTCTCTCTCTCTCTGTCTCTCTCTCTCTCTCAAAAATAAGTAAACATTAAAAAAAAACTTTGTTTTTAAAAAAGGAGCGTACAGCCTAATGAAGACAGTAAAAAGAAACACGTCTTGAGTTTGAAGGTAGTGAAGAGATACATGGCTAACAACCTGTGTACATTAGAATAAACTGAATTCAAACAGCCTGTGGTTCATTGTGCAAACACCTAAGCAGAGGATATTAGTTACCACTGAATATTTTGTTAAATAATTGTGTTGCTCATCTTGAGTCTATGACTAAATAACACAGGTGGCAGTAATTTTACATAAGAACAACAACAAAGGATAAAGAGGAAACTGATACTTACTGGGCCTCCCAACGGGGCCCAGAACTCTGCTAGATGTTTCCATGTTCATTATCTTAGTTAATATCCATTAACCTGAACACTCACTTTATAAGCCTAGTATGTCCTCTACCCTGCAACTAGGGAAAACTAACACACTCCAGAGTTAGGTAACTTTCACCAAACAGTCCTGCTGGTGGGTGGCAGAGGTGAGATTAAAATTTAGGCTCTCTCACTCCCCAGGGGATGCAGGAAGCAGAAAAGCACAGGACCCACCCAACTCTCAGCAACTCCAAATTTTTTAAGTAAAATCTCTGGGTTTTTTTTTTTTCTTTCAACTGGTAATAATTCAAAAAATTTTTAAATGCTATGCAGGCCGGCCCAAACACGTCTGTAATCAAGTGAGGGCAGTCCATTTGAAACCTCTCCAACATTTTGTTCAGCAGAAATTACCCCACTGAACTGGGAAGACACGGACCATAAACACTACTGAAGGCAGCATACAAAGTTGTGTTGCGTTGGCATCAGTCCTTAATTTATTTTCTTCAGGGGATTAGCATGTGAAAGACAGAGACCACTACTCGCTTCCTACACAATATCGAATTGAGTGGGTGTGGCTGAGTCCTTGAAATTTAATTACCTATTTCCAGTTCTAATGTTGCACATTTTCTTTTTAACGTCTTATCTTTTTAACGTCTTAATGTTTCTAAAATCTCTATCTTATCACCAATGGCAAATAAAAATTCTTCTGTCCTTTCTCTTTTTTATTATATATGCTGAAGATTCATTTTACTGTGCTGGCAAACACTCAACTTGTGGTTGGATGTGGGTCAACTTTACTGTTTCCCATTTCAGTAATCTCTGACTTTATCGTCACTAACTGTCATGATTAGGGTGGACATTGTTGCTCATTTAGTAGCTTCTTAAGTTGAAAGCTTGATTCTTCTTTGTTTTCTTCCTGTTTTTTGTTTTTAATAAAATGCCATTGAGAGCTACATAATTTCTCCCTGGCTCCTACATGGGTGATCTCCAACTGGTTTTGCTATGAAGGGTTCAGTTCTTAGGTTCTTAGGTTAGAACTTCAGTTCTTAGGTTAGAACTTCCAAATTAAATTTTTACAGGAAAATTAAAGCATTTTCTAAGTTTTTATTGCATTATTCTTTGTCATCAATGTGACTTCTAGGATACCAAAGTTTGATATTTGTTGAGCGTTCCTATGTACTTAGTACATAAGTACATGATCAATTTTTATAAGCTTTCCAGATGTACTTTTAAATGTTTACTTTCTATTTGTATTTATACACATAAACACATATGTGTATGTGTCTATTTGTTAATTGTGTTACTTACTTTCTCCATGGTCATACCCATTTTTGTCTACTTGGTTCATTTATTTCTGTCCTGAAGACTCATCCATATTCTGTTTCTCTTTATGGGTGTTTCAGTTACACAAATAAGCATATTCTTTTCTTCTCTATCACTTTTCAACATGTACATACACACGTACATGCTATGTTGACTATCTTATCTTCTTAAGTGGTTGATCCATGTATAAATATTAGAATTCTCCTCTTTTTCCTTTTAAATGTCCTTTGCATTGAAATCTATTTTTTTCTGAAATTAATTTTAGTACACATGCTTTCTCCCTTATATTACCTGCTAAATCCTCTCCTATAGCTTAAAAATATTATTTTCATATTTTAAGTATATATCTGATATATGTAAAAGAATATATAGTCATGCATAAATTAGTAGGCAAAATAATATACATACATGAACTCACAATCCTGATCATGAGAATTTCCCCCAATGTTGAACCTTCCTATGTGTTTCCTTGCCAGTTCCCCCCGGGGTACACACTTTGTGAATTTGGTTATCATTCTCTTGATTAAAAAAAAAAAAGTTTAACCCAATATATCTGTGTCCCTTATAATACTTTGGTTCTACTCGTAACACTTTATGTTCTTCCACGACTTGTTTTATTTTTAATCTCATGTAATATTATATTTTTAAGAATCATTCAGTGTTGCTGCATGTTGCTGTAATTAATTCATTTTATTGTGATATAAGATTCCATTGCGTGACTATTTTAGAATTTGTTTACTTATTTTCTTAAAGTGCCTATCTGGGCTCTTTCTAATTTTCGGTTGTTTTGTTTCTTCATTTTTTTTCTATCACACAAACAATGTTATTATGAACATTCTTGAACAAAATTGAGCAAGAGCTTTTTATCTACGGCATACATTTGAGAGTAAAATTGATGGACCATAAATTTAAATATACCAGAAAATACAAAATTGTTTTTTTTTTCAAAGTAGTTATATAAATTCTTACCATTTCAGATCGTTGCACCTTCTCACCAATATTCTATTTAATTGTGGGGTGGGGGGAGTCCACTGTTATTAGTTTCCTGGGGCTGACATAACAAGTAACACAGACTTGGTGGCTTAAACAATAGAAATTTATTTTCTCACAGTTCTCGAGGCTAAAAGCCCAAAGTCAAGGTATTAGCAGATTGAGTTCACGCTGAGGCTTCTCTCAGTTTGTAGATGGTCATTTTCTCGTCTTCACCTGGTCTTTCCTCTCTGCACACCCATTCCTCGTGTCTCTGTGTCCTTTTCTTATGAGAACACCAGTCCAATTGATTAGGATTCAGCCCTATGACCTCATTTATCTTTAATTCCCTCTTTGAAAGTCCTGTTTCCAAATACAGTCACATTCTGAGTTTGTGGGAGTTAGAGGTTCACCTTATGAATTTAGGAGTGACACCAGTCAGTCTTTAACATTCACCTAGTGCTATCTCATTTGGAATTTAACTTGAATTTCCTTTATGTACTAATGGAAATGAATATCTTCATATTCCAACTGGCCATTTACATAGGCTCTTCTATAAAATGATTGTGCAAGTCTTTTGCCCATTTTTCTATCATGGTATTTGTTTTTTAAAAATAAAATTGTTACAGATTTATTTATACATCCTCGATATGAATGCTTTCTGGATTATGTGTATTGCAAATACCTTCTCCCATTTTTCAACTTCTTATTTCGTCTTCTTTATGGCATCTCAATGAACAGAGCTAATTTTTAATATGTTGTATTTATCAAGACTTTTATGATTAGTGCTCTTTTTACATTGTTCATGAAAATCTTACCTAGCTAGAGGTCATGAGGATGTTCTTCTATATTGTCTTTTAAAAGGTTTACAGATTTGTCACTTATATTTAAGTCTCTAATCTATCTTGAATTGATTCTTATATAGAGTATGAGATAAGACTTAAATTTCTTTTTTATTCCCTAGGGATAATCTAGGTGTATCTAGGGCTAATCAATTGCCCAAGCACCATTTGTTGAGAAATCCCTAGTTTTGTGATCTGCAAAATTGTAATAAAAATAAGAATCCCATCTGCTTGCCTTCTTGCTGGAATTCTCCCTACAGTTAGAAGAGCACCTAAATATATAATATTTATTTTTATAGAATATTCATATAATATTTATATAACATTTAATATTTATAACTTATCTTTATATAATATTTATATAATATTATATATATTTATATATGTATGAGTCTGTTTTCTTCCCCCATGATTATTTATTTTGTTTCTTAAATTATGCGTATGAGTGAAATCATATGGTATTTGCCTTTCTCTGACTGATTTATTTTGCTTAGCTTAATATTAACTAGCTCCATCCATGTCATTGCAAATGGCAAGATTTCATTCTTTTTCACGGCTGGGTAACATTCTATTGTATGTTATCATTGCTGATACAGTCTTTTGTTCTTCTCCCTCAGATAAGCTCTCATCTGCACCATCTGGGGTTCCTGCCACCATGCTAGATGGTCCTTGCCTCTCTGCTCCTCTTGACACTGTCTGAGATTCTCATCCCCTTAAGGCATGAGGCTCCTCTTTCCGCTTTCACCGACTTTCTCTTAAGAATAAACCCCTGGAGGGGCACCTGGGTGGCTCAGTCAATTGGACATCCAACTTTTTTAAAAAAATTTTTTTTCAACGTTTTTATTTATTTTTGGGACAGAGAGAGACAGAGCATGAATGGGGGAGGGGCAGAGAGAGAGGGAGACACAGAATCGGAAACAGGCTCCAGGCTCCGAGCCATCAGGCCAGAGCCTGACGCGGGGCTCGAACTCACGGACTGCGAGATCGTGACCTGGCTGAAGTCGGACGCTTAACCGACTGCGCCACCCAGGCGCCCCAAGGGCATCCAACTTTTGATATCAGTTCAGGTCACGAACTCAACGGTTTGTGGGATCGAGCCCTGCGTCCAACTCTGTGCTGACAGTATGGAGCCTTCTTAGGATTCTCTCTCTCTCCCTCTCTCTTTCAAAATAAATAAATAAACCCTAAAAAGAAAAAAAAAAATAAATAAACCCTGGATCTTTTTATCCTTTTCTCTCCATAGAGGAAGTGAGCAGAAAAGTGTGAACTTATATGTTAATTTTTATCCTGTCAAGCTTAGAATAAGTGTTTACAAGTTAAGTTAGAGATATTTAAAATTACCTCCTTTTTTTCCTACTAAAAACATCTACTTGTACAATGTTCCTTTTTGTTTTATCCAGGATAAACTTCATTTACTAAGAATCCCAGATCTATATGTTCTCTTTGTCTGCTTGATGTTGCTGTCACCGATGACTCTAGAACACAGCCCCTTTGAATACGATGCCTTTCGACATTTATAAGACATTTTCTGGAAACAAAAGGGATTTTTCAAATCTTGTCGAAGGTCAACACAGAAACATTTCATTCCTGCCTTAGTTCACTAAAATGTTCACTTTTAGTTCTAAAAGTCCACAGTTTTAGAACTGCCATGTTCACCGTACCACAAAAAATAGACTTTCAACTCGGCATCCACCATTTTCATTAGGCAAATAATAAAAACATTGCACACGTGAGAAAAGAGCCAATAGCAAAACATATAGTAAGTGTTTTGAAATTGAACTGGATATTTCTTCTCCTGTCTGCCTGGGTACAGGGCACTGCATACATTTCCATACAAATCAATTCTTGCTTAAAAGCTGAGGCTGTTCAGTAGACCTTTGAAATTGAAGTGTAGCCTCCCTCCTCAAACTGAACTCATCCTCTTTCTTTCTTTAAGGAATTCCTCACAGATTTAAGGATGTTCCTTATATACTTTATGTAATAAATTCATAAGCTAGTAAAATCCTCTCTGCAGTCATTTGTGATTTCTGTTTTCTTTGTCTGACTTTTTAAGTAATACGATCTGCTTTGAAAAATTGGCCAGGACAATGAAAACACTTCTCCAAGAAAGAGATGATCTGCCCAACTACCGTCCTGAAAATGCAATTCCTAAGAAGCCTAAATGGTCCGAAGGAGGATGCGTGATCCTGATGTTTCCTCTTCCTTCTGTGACCTTTCCTCCACTAACTTGTTCACCAGTATTGCTCTGAAGAACTACTATATCCGTACAATTCCAACGTTGTTGCTCCCAGTCACTGGAAACTTTTACTTATTTACTTTCTACTTTGAACCTAACACATACGATGATACGTATGTGCAAATCCAAATCAACATGCAGGCAAGACTGAATTTCTCTATCATATTCCTCCCAGAAAGCCACTCTTAGTGTCGTTAGTCACAGAAGGCGTTGGCAGGGTGAGCACTGTGTTTCTCTGAGGAAGTTCACTTTTCTCGTTTCCATGCTTGTGCCCTGGAAACGGTTAGTCTGCTCCTTCCTCTGTGGCTTCAAGGTGCAGAGAAGATGAAGCTACCGGTGCCCTTGTACTTGTGTAGCAGGTGTGCATGAGGCTCCGTCCCGCTGACCATCTCCCTGGAAAGAGTGAGAAAATGGCCGCCCTGGTGCCCAGGCCAGCTCTCCTGGCTGAAGCTGTTGTTTATGGACCGCATTCCTTTGTGCAATCTCCCCGGTTGTCACAGCGATGCCTTGCCGCTGTGTCAGCCAGGTCAGCTGAATGGGGATCTACATGGGTCTGTTTTAAAAATATTTTTAGTTCCCATACTTTCAAAAACATCTAGTTAAGTTGCCTAAATAGCTTGATCTTTCAAGCTTTTAAATCAGTTGCCATGGTAACAGATGTTCAAAGACAGGGACCTACGATTTTATATTAAACTATGTTTTCCTTGACTTCCCACAAACTTCACATCTATATGTTCTATCTTGGGGGGCGGGGTAAAGGCACACGTAAAATGCAATCTTCGTTCCCTCTTTGTATTACATGTTTTAAAAATAAAAAAGCTTCTACACTGCACTAAAAAAATTGGCCATAACTGTGCTATTTCATATCACTCTTAGTGTTTAATAAGACCTGAAAATATTTAAATAATAGTCATAGAAACGGAGACGGAGAAGGGAAAAAAAGCAGTAGGCTCTGTTGACTGTCCTCCAACTACACTTCAGATAAAATGAAAACCACACAACTCCATTGACTGGTCATCTTGAAACAAAGAACAAAAGCTTAATCACATATCTAGACAGGGCAATTAAAGTCAAGAGCACAGAAATCTAATTCTCCAAGCACATCCATGCATAATAACCACTTTTGGAAATGTGGTCCACACTGAAAAGCTTCTGTGTCTGTATAGAATCTGTACTTTTTAATTATGAGACATTTCACATAAAGAAGACGTGGGGGGCAGGGGCGAATCCAACAGCCATGGGAGGAGGCCTTTCCTTCTCCACAGACAGACTCTGAAACTGGTAGGTTTCTAGCACCAGCTTGTAAGAAAGAAAACAGACGGTGCTTTTTCCAAGAATCCATTGCAGAATTGCTCTCTGAAAAGGCATGTGAAAAGTAGTAGAAAGAGTGTGATGGGCAGTGTGGTAGTGTACCACAGAGATCTGGGTTCAAATATCAGCTCTGCCTCTTACCAGATTGTGATACGGTCTCTGAACCTCATCCCCTCTTTGGGATAAACCTTTTACCTGGGGACACCTGGGTGGCTCAGTCGGTTAAGCATCTGACTTTAGCTCAGGTCATGATCTCATGGCTCGTGGGTGCAAGCCCCACATCTGCCTCTGTGCTGACAGCTCAGAGCCTGGAACCTGCTTCGGATTCTGTGTCTCCCTGCTCTCTGCCCCTCCCTGCTCCCATCTCTCTCTCTCCTTCAAAAATAAATAAACGTTTAAAAAAAATTTTTTTTTAATTTTACTTAAAATGGATCTCCATTTACTAATTCAATGAGATCACTGTGGTAAACATCCTCCTTAGCAAGGTCTCAGTACATGTTCATCCTTTTTTGCTTTCCCATCTCCATCAGGGATCCCGGAGTTCAAAAGCAAGGAATGCCCTTTCCTAGTGACTCTTTCTTGAGTGGACGGCAGGGGTCTCTGCAGCACTACCCAAGATGCCATTTACAGCTCAAGGGCAAATGCTCTTGGTCTACAAATGGAGTCTCACTTGGTCAGGGAACTGGGTGACACAACCACAATTCCCTCACGTTTTAAGAGACTTGATCCCTTTTTATACTTCCAAACAGATTAGCATGACTTTTGTGTTAGTTCATATCTTCTGAGAAGCAGATGCCAAGACGGATGAAACAAGCAAGAAATGTATTAGGGAAAATACCTGTGGGAAAAAATGCAGAGAAGCCAGTCTGATCCCCAAGGAAGGAGAGAGAAGAGAGGAGGTTGGATGGAAGCTTCCTAGACTGACAGGCAGTCCAAGAAGAGTGCATCTCAAACGTCTGGGGGTCCTCAAGTCAAAGTCGGGCATCAGAGGAGTCTCCTGTCTTCCAGGATGGTCCTCCGTATTCCTGCCATGCTTATGCTTGGCCTCCTGCTAGATCTGAGAGGAGAATCCTCACAGCCACAGCTTCCTAATTGGGTTTCACATTTTCTCTGGATGTAGACACAACCTGAAATTAAAACTTAGATGTTTCAAAAAGGAGTCTGTGTGTGTGTGTGTGTGTGTGTGTGTGTGTAGAGAGAGAGAGCCAATCTTTTAAATAAGAAGATTTTTTACATGAAGCAAGCCATACACAGAGCTGCTGAAGACCCTGCCTTTGCTCTGCCCACAGCCCTTGTCACAGCTAGAGGACACTCTTCCACTCACTTTTGAGGACCCACCTACCCCTGCCCTTCTCCACGTCCGTGCTACAGGCAGCCTTCTTCCTCAGCTACCCTGAGAGTTCCCTGTACGTTCCACCATCCCATTTTCCCAAAAAGCTCAGACCAAAGTGGCTTCACTCGGTGGGCACAGGATTCCTAAAGAGTATTTGTTAACACTCACCACTGTGATAGATAAATCCCAAAAGCTCGATGGCCTCACACAATTGCAATTTATTTTTTGTATATCCAACAATCCATGAAGGTATGTAACAGGTGGTCTTCAACACAGTCAGGAACCTCTCCTGACCAACCCCTTGGGACTTGGGGGCCTTCTCTTCCAGCCAGTGGACAGAAAAGAATAGAATGTAGGAATTCCTCGGGAGACTTTCATGGGCCATGCCTGGACATGGAATCCACTGTTTCCCTACACATTTGTTGACAGGAACAAACTCCACGGCCACATCCAACTGCAAGGGAGGCTGGGAATTGCGGTCCAGCTGTGCCCTTCAGAGCAAGAGTAGGATTTGATTAGCACCTCACCATCTCTGCCGAGAAGGACTCAGTGCTGGGGCCAGAGGGCTGGGGTGTCAGGCCAACTGAATTACTATCTGTGCCACGGGGGCTGCGATGTTGCTTTCAAAGGTTTCTGAGGTTAGCTTCCAACACTACCCCCAGGACCGAGCTACTTGAGGGCTCAGCTTTGAACACTTAGTAAATGTTTTCAGGTGGAAAACTTCTATGAGAACATGTATTTTGAGTTGTAAACAACCTATTTATAAGCAGACTTTAGTAAGAAAGTCCATCTGTAAATTAGAAGCTAAAGATATATGTGAGAACATAAGTGCACATGTTAAATGTGAATATGGATATCAGGTCATTGAGAATTGGTGCCCGTCCTCTAACAAACTTAAATGCTTATCACTGGCATGCATGGATCCAAGGTATGTTGGGAAGTGACACTCCGTGATCATTCTGGCATTTTCTCAGTGCAATACACCGTCTGTTGAAAACACCATTAAAGTGATCTTTACTTCTGTAGTCTCTGTGACAGTTCAGATCGACTAAAAATACTGTCTTCCACCAACCTCCAATGAAGCAATACGTCTTATGAGAATACAGTTTGGGGACCCCATTCATTGCATTACAGTGAAATTGCATTTTATGTTCTTACACTTATGCAAATATGCCATTTCAAACATATGCTTAGAGAGAATGCAAACACTCCTGGTGACCCAGACACTTGGCTCAGACAACTAACAATAGTATCTTTTTTCAAAGCTATATCACAGCTTCTCCTTACTTTGAAGATGGCAACATAATCCTGCATTGCATCGTCCATTTTAGAGGACAGACAATATCATGGGCTTACAAATTAAAGTCGGGAAATTTTAAGTCTGCGAAGAAGTTGAACAATACATTCCTGATTAGAGAAATATGCAAAGACTCCCTTCCAGACGCACTTTGCATTTATAAAACACTTCCATAACATCTATAGACACGTGGACACAAATGATACCGTATTTGCCATGTCTGCACCGATGTTCACAAAACAAGATCAGAGATAGCAGACTGTGGTAGAAAGAGCCCAGAGACTTTAATTCTTGATTCATTTCTGCACGTACTGGCTGTGTCACCCTGAGCAAGCCCCCTGACTTTTTGGTGCTTTGGTTCCCTCCTTTGTAAAACGGAGATTTGGATTAAAGGGCTTTGCCAAATCCAGTGTTCTATATGATATCATTAATCTTTTGGGGGGTCACCATTTCTACAAATAGAAAATTGTTTATCAAACTATCTACCCTTTTTTATCCTTGGATTCTCTTCAGGATCAAAAGAAAAAAATATATGGAAATGAGCTTTGGAAATTACAAGGTGCTATGCAAATGTAAGATGTTTTAAAGAAAAATAATTGCATTCATAATGTCCAAATTTCTTGCACGTTTGCTTAGTCTGGACCCCAAGGTAGATATAGTGGAGCTTAAAACACAGCTATGCCGATCCATGTAAACATCATTTAGAAAGCTGGGAGTTATTTCCATTTTTGACAAGCTATGGAAGATAGCCCAAAGTCCAGACAAAGAAACACTGTTTACAGCGAGAGACTGAAGCATCCTCATAATGCCACGATACACAATAGGTTGCTGCTGTAGACTGCCTTCTTTAGCAACTCAAACCAGAATGTCCCCTAAAAGCCACACACAAAATGTGTATCCAAGGCTAAACTATAGGAAATTAAACTCTTCGGGGAAAGGGAAAGGGTCACTGCCATTAAGAAGGGCATTATTTATTATGAGACAGCCAGGCCTATAAAACGCCTGTAAAAACAGAAAAGGGATAGAAGTCTAGGACACCCGACTTAATATGAAGAGCCCCGGAGATGCCTGCAAATCAGCGAAAGCACTGTCGGCATGATGGCTAAATATCATCGAAGACATCCTAGAAGGTCACTGATCTAATTACTCACTAAAGCCCATGGCTGGAGAAAGTCCTGAAAACCAATGCATTCATGCCTCTTGTTTCTTGCGTCCCCCTGGTCCAAGCATAAGAATGTGGTAATGGTGAAGAGCTGGTCTTTGGAGCTGTTGCTGGTGGGTTTGAATCCTGACTGTGTCACTTGCCTGTTCTCTGGAATTAGGCAATGTATTTAAGTTCCTTGCGCCTCAGTTTCCTCCTGTATTAAGGAAACTGCTTCTCAATTTCCAACTATAAAAGGGGAATGATATAATAAGGCCCATATAGAGTATATACAGATACATACACAAAACGCTCAGCACCGTGCCTGGCATGTAGTATTTGGTAGCAATTATACCATTACTATCAGCCACGATTATCAAGACTCACTGAGGGATTAAGGCTTTCTACCTTATATTGTGACCACATCTTCTTCTAATTCTCCCTAACACCCTTAAATAAGTATTTTATAACTGCTAGTAATGACCTATTAGTATAGCATAGGGTCAATTTAGTGCAATGTGATCACCAATTATTTAGAGAGAAATGGAATGCAATGCAAAGGGACAGAACATAAAGGATAAAATAGACTAAAACAGAATAGACAATACATCGCATGTAATGAAATTAATATTGTTATGTGCAATTGGGGAGAAGAGGGCCAGGTGTGTGTGTGTCTGTGTGTGTGTCTGTGTGTGTGTGCACATTACTGAGATAGAGGATATTTTCTAATGTGGGATGCTATCAGAAATGTTTCAAAGCCATGATCCTAAACTCTTCCATTGTACCCTCTGGAATCCACAGTCCATGGTGAACAAAATTCCCTGTATTCTCAAACTCTTTTCTGAATGGTCCTCTTGACCTCTTACCATCAGTGTTTTTCAAACTTTAAGTGCATACAGGTCTCCTGGAGGACTTTGTAGCAGACAGCCACTAAAATATTCCCTAAGGATCTCTCACTCCTAGTATTTACAAACTGTGTAATACCTTCCCATATGAGCTGGCAGAAACAACCCACTTCTTACGAATAGAAGGCAGAAGTCATTGTTTACCACTTCTAAGACTAGACCAGCCTCAAGATGGCTGCAGACCAGCTAACAACTTGACCATAGCCCCATGATAGACATTGAACCAGAGGCACCCAACTAATGTTCCTGGATTCCAGACCCTCATACACTGTCAGACAATGTCCATTGTTTCCAGCTGCTGATGTGGGGTATAATTTGTTACACAGCAATACACAGGCTTGTTAAAACATAAGTTGCTGGGTCCATCCCCAGGGTCCCTGATTCAGTATACCTAGGGTGGGGCCCAAGATGTGGAATCCAGTCAAGTTCCCAGCTGATCTGGAAGAACACATTGATAAGACTGATGGAACTGAACTTAGATTCTCACTGAAGACCCCACATCCCCTACAGCCCTCTCTGTTGAGAGCTGTTTCATTTTGCTTTCACTCTCTCTCTTACTCTTTCTCTCTCTCTCTCACAGCCCATCATTACTGGGCATTCCCTTCCATATCTCGGCCCTCCCCTTCCCACTCTCCCTAGCTCAGAAAGTGATTCCATCTCCTCTCTATCTGGAAGGAGGCTGCCAGATAATCTTTTCCAGGATCCAATCCACTCTGTCATGATAAAGCTCTGATCAATTTGCCAACCTTATTGCTAGGAAAGCCTTGGAAATTCAAAACCCTCTTTTCTCTCTCAGATACCTGACTCTCAACAATTGAAAGCTGGCTTCCAAGGTCATTGTTTCTGAAATACTATTTTAAAATTCTAACTTAGTCCCAAGGGGGTAGAACAGGTAGAAAAGCAAGAATTCTAAAAAATGCAAAATAAGGGCTATAACATTTCAAAATGTTATCCCACGTGGTAGATTGCATTACCAGCTCCAGCTGTTCACCTCTCCCTGTATCGATGTCCCTTTGCCACGTAACTTTGTGGTGCCTCCCGCTCCACTTTGGACCCAGCCACGTGACTTGCTTTCGCCAATGGGAAGCTAGGAAGTGGGAACACACGCAGAGGATTTAAGTAAGGGGGTACGTACGGTATTGGACTCACTCATTCTTGCCCTGTGTCATTACGTGGGTATATGTCCCGGCTAGCCTGCTGGAGGCTGAAAGATACATGGGGCAGACTCAAGTGACCCCAGTCCTCCAGGTCGGTGCCATTTTGAATCAGCCAACAACCAATAAATCCCGGAGCCAAAATCAGCAGAACTAGGAGACTAGCCGAACTGCCTAGGAGACTCGCCGCTGAGCACAGATGTGTGAGGTAGCCATGCTGAGGTCAACCAGGTCCAGGCCACATTAGCTAAGCCCTCAAACACCCGAGCAAAAGAAATACTCACTCTTGTCAATGGTCTGTTACACGTTCGATAAAAATGATGTGAGAAAGCATATCCCTCTAAATGTATATCACTGATGAGATCCTTTATACTTACCAGAATTTTATTTACAAAGTTTTGTTGACTTTATTATTTATTAGAATTATAAAACATACACACACAGACCTACTCATCATGTACCCATTGTATTCTATGACTTAAAGTATCCATCATTGTGCTAATGGGGAGTGGGGAGGATGGACAGGGAAGTATTTGCTCCCTGAGAGAGGATTTCTGTAAGTAATTGATGGATAGGAATCTCTGCATGCAGCACGCTCTGAGACGGCTCCCCATCTCTGAAAACAATTAGAAGAAAGCACTAAATGCATCCCAGGTCAAGCAGCTGGGATCATCATGGAAGGTTTCTCTCTCTCTCTCTTCAAAGACACTGACTTGTCCTGGCTGCAAAATAAAATAAGCCTGCTCTGCCCTGGTTCCCTCAGAAGGAGTGACTTTGGGCCCTCAGTGACCAGGGGCAGAGACTGGGCTGAGAAAGCACCTCTCAGCACACATGCTGTCTGCAACCAGGGAACTAAACAAACCTGCGGACCTCTGATGGTAAGAGATCCACTGTGTTTCCCTTGGGCCGCTTGCACCTCAACAAATAACGTCTGTTTTAAGAGCTCAGATGTCAAAAAGGCTTAAACTCGTCTGCCTTATCTGAGCAGGACTGAACTGAGATATTGTAAAACTCTAAGAATTAGCAAGATCATGGTGGCTACTGCCATATCCAATCCAAAATAATATGGATTTTTTAGTGGGGCAACACTTCATGTATGCTGGGATCTAGCTATTCTGATTGCAAACTTTTTGACACCGCACAGAAAGCCAAACCTCTCTATTTTAACGGATCGTTGTTTATGTGTTTGTTTTGGGGGGAAGAGAGGAGTTGTTGCTTTTCTGTCTATTTTGCTGGTTTTTAAAGCATGTAACCCTCCTGTTTGGTAAATCTATCTATATGCAGATGAGAAAAGGTTCTAGGAAAGCTACATTTTTTTTCTACCCGTGCCTTGCAGATTGACCTAACAAAGTGCATCCATTTTAAAATGGAAACATTTTATATCAACAGCAGACTTTCATTAATAAATACAAAATAAAGTTTCATACAATGTGCTTTGGAAAGCAACTTGTTTCTGAATGTGATTGCATTATAGAATAAAACCTTAATTGGTAATATAAGTTCAGCCTATAAATATTTATTTTGAAACTGTTTTTACTTAATAACCTGCTCACCACCCTTCTGATTTTATTCAGCCTGCTTTTACATTTTAGTTAGACACAGTGTTCAGAAAAGCATAAAATGCTTGCATTCCAAGAGGAGTTGATGTGTAAAGAATAGTTTGCATCCTCATAAATGGGGCCTGACCTTCTGAATCCCAAACTTAGCCCGTACATGCCTTAGGATTCGCTGGGTTAAGACAGGTGTTTACTCTCCAAAGAACTGTGCACATAATGCATGTAGTAATGATTCACAGAATGGTTAAGTCATTTTATGAACCAGAGGGTCAACTCCAGAATGCAAACTGCATACAAATTGTGACCTGCGGTTGTTTCCTGGATCAGATTTTTAAAGGTAAAATTCTCACTGTTCTTAACTCAGACCTCTCTTTCTGGAAACTAAGAGGCAATCTCCTCATTCTTGGTGTTTAACGGGAGACAGCGACTTTGGAATCTCTCCCACTTCAAGTGCCCACAGAACTGCTCCTGTCCATTATCAGCGGTGGGTGTACATAAGTCTGGTTGCAAGACAAACCCTATGGTGGGGGGGGGGGGGGGGACTGGTGGATGAATTCACCCAAAGTGCAAATTACCTCAAGACTCAGCCTCCCCTTTTCTGTGGAACTAACAAGTGAATCTTACCGTCTGGGCAAAAAAAAAAAAAAAAAAAAAAAAGAAAGAAACACTGAAGTGAGCCTTTGAGAGATATTTGTGCTGGCAAGGACAGCATTTTCATGGTAATTTGTTAATGTTCTTGCAGAGCAGGGGTAATTTACTGCAGTAAAATCCAGCTAATAGAGATCTGAGGCCTTCTTCACGGAGACCACATGCACGCCTTCAGGCTGTCTGATGTCCCATTGCCACTCACCAATCCCAGCAGATCCCACAGACCCCACAGAAGCCCAGCTGGGGCTAGAGGGAGCAAGGAGCTTGGGGAAGGGTGGGGCAGAAGGTCTGGTGTTCAAGACGCTCAAACCCTGAGAGATCTTAACCTGACTGCTAGCTCTCTTTTTGGACCATCTGTCAAGAACAAGACAGAAAAAAAAGGGAGGTGGTGGGGGTATATAAAAGACATCTACCAATACTATTCATTGTCTTTTCTGATTATGAAGAAAATACATTCATTACAAGTTTTCAAAAACCTGAAAGACCCAAGAAGGGACAAAATCACCAATAACTCTATCTAGGCATCCTGATTCGGTTCCTTCTGGTCTTTGTGCAGAATTTAATTGCTTCATGCAACTTTATTGTGAATGAATTCTTTTTTTGAAAACAGGATTCTTGGAGCCACCTCATATCATTGCCTATTTGCACCGTAAGTTATAGAATGTTCCTGCTAGTGAACCTCAGCAGTGTCTTCCATTATTGCATAACTATAAATAATATTGTAGGGACCATCTTTGTACAGAAATCTTGGTCTCACACTCTACTTCATTTCTTAAGACGGATTCTCAGAAGGGATGAGTGGTATCAGCAGATATGGACATGTCAACGTACTTGATACATAAAATTGAGTCAAATTGCTTTCCAGAAAAGCTGTAGCCATTAGACACGTTCAGCAACAGAACAGGAGTCCCATATTAATGCCCTTCAGCAACACTGAGTTTTTAATCTGTGCTAATTTGACAGGTAAAATTACACTTTTTAGTTTATGGATACAAAATGCATTATGTATAGCTTGGTTTGCTCATAAAATTAACATAACTGGCCCATTTGGGAAGGCATAAAATCAGTCACTGAGAACCGAAAGTGGCCTCACAGAGCGTATGATCCGCCAGGTGAAGTGGTTTGCCCAGAGTCATGCGAACATTTAGTGATAGATTTGGAACTAAAACCAAGAATTCTTCTCATTCCCATCCTACTGGAGCAAAGTCAATATTTTTAGTAAAAATAAGGCCTACTTTAAAATGTAGAAAGAATGGAGAGATGAAGGGGAGTTTTAATGGTCATCAGATAAATTTTGTCCCCACTGATTGTCCCCATGTTCACAGCAGTGCACGAGGTGGGCGCTCTAGCCACCCAGCAGCTCATCATCACCTTCCTCCTCTCCGAGAGGGTTCTTTTGGAGGAGAAGGATCACAGGATGCAAATTTGTTTCAGAATTAACCAGAGCATATAGTCAGGGAGGTGCTCAGTCCTTTCTGAAAATATCTCAAGACACAATCTAACATCAAATATAAATGACTCCTCCCTGTCACGCCAAGGTGTCTGTGGCCCATTTATGGTGAGAACACGAAAGTCATGGACATGACTGAAGCCTTTCCATGATACCACCCTTCACATCTAAAACCACCTTTTAATTTCTGCTTTCAATTGTCTTCTCCATCTGACCCTGTTGTGGCTTTAGAACAGAGCCACAAATTCTTCCCGATGACAGGAGGGGTCTATGTCTCCTCCCCTTGAATCTGCGAAATCTTGTAACTGCTTTGACCAGTGAGCCCAGGAGAAGTGATGCTATATGATACACAAGGCTACATGACAGAAGGCAGTACAGCCTCCTCCTTGTGTGCTGGGAACACTTGTTCACGGAGCCATAAGCCACCACGTAAGAAGTCTGACCACCCTAAGGCCACCATACAACGAAGAAATCCACATCACACGGGGAAGCTACAGGTAGATGTGCTGATTAACAGTTCTCAGAGCCTAGCCTTCTAGTTATTCAGCCTAGATGCCAGACAAGGGAGTGAGGAGGTCTCCAAACCATTCTAGTAACCAGCCATTTGAGCCAACCTTGGCTTTCATGTCTTCCCAGCCAATGCCCCAGACATCATGGACCAGGAGCAAGCCATCCCCCTGTGCTTTTACTGAATCCTTGGCTCACACAATTAATGAGCAAAATAAAATGATTATATTGTCTTATGGCACTATGTTTGAGGCATTTGTCGTGCCACAATAATTAGCTGGAATACCCCTGTCTCACCGCATTACTGCTATGATCCAAAAGTTTGTGTCTCCCCCACCTCCAAACTCCTGAGTTGAAATCCTAATGCCCGGTGTGCTGGTTTTAGGAGATGGGGCCCTTGGGAGGTGATTAAGTCATGAAGAGCCTTATGAGTGCCATTAGGGGCCCCAGAGAGATCCCCTCACACCATGTGAGGACACAACAAGAAGTCAGCAGTCTGTAACCTTGAAGAGGGCACTTAATATAACCACCATGACAGCACCCTGATCTTGGACTTCAACCTCCAGAACTGTTGTTTATAAACCACTATTCTATAGTATTTTGTTATAGCACAAGTATTCACTATCTTCCTTTTCCCTGCACAGCCCATGAGCTACCATTTCCCCTACGTTTCTTTCAAAAATCTCTCAGGATTGGATCAGGGGAATTCATGACAATATTTAATATTAATATTGCTGATGGCTGCATTGAAAAAGATACTTGGAAGTCACCTAGAACACGAGGGGCTTAGAAATGGACTTTCCAGGTGATATTAAAATGTCAGATGTTTTGGGGTGCCTGGGTCACTCAGTTGGTTAAGCATCCAACTCTTGATTTTGACTCAGGCCATGATCTCACAGTTTGTGAGATACAGGCTCACCTACGGCTCCACATTGGGCATGGAGTCTGCTTAACATTCTCTCTCTCCCTCTGCCCCTCTACTTGCTCAATGCGTGCCCGCATGCTCTCCCTCTCTCTCAAAAAAAATAAATAAATAATTAAATTTCAGATGTTTTCTCTGTTCTTTTTTGTCACCCATTTCCTATTCCAGTTCCTGATGCCAATCCACATCTCAAATGTAGAGGATTTCCAGAAACTTCCCACACTCAATCAAGTGAATAATTAATAGAGGCCTATTTCATTATTTTTTTAAAAAAGCTACCATTCAGCTGAGTGCTCTGCTAAACATTTTCCCCACATTATCTTAGCATCCCAGTTGCATGAGGTAAGTCTGACTAACCCATTTTACTGAAGAGGAAACTGGCTCTGTGAGGCAAAGGAACACAGCTTCCAAATGGTAGAGTCAAGATTTGAACTCAGAGTCATAGGACCCCAGACCCAGATCTTAACCACTATTGGTAGCTTTCAAGTCTTTTGGTCACAGCTCATGATAAGAAATGCATCTTCCGTCAAGACTAGTGAATGCCGCCACACATATACTACTGAAATAGAAGTGTCAGAAAACAATAACTACCTTACCACCATGTACACAGCAGACTGACCTCTATTCTTTTTTTCTTTTTCTTTTTTCTTAAAGAGAGAGAGAGTGCTTGAGCAAGGGAATGGAAGAAGGAGAGAGAGAGAGAGAAAGGGAGAGATTCCCAAGCAGGCTCCTTGCTGAGCCCCAATTCAGGGCTCCATCTCAAGACTGTGAGATTATGACCTGAGCCAAAATCAAAAATCAGATGCTTTAAGTGACTGAGCCACCCAGGCGCCTCTATTTTCTATTTTTCAAATGTAGGTCGTAACCCATCAGATTGATCGCCTAACTGGCTGCTAACTGTTCACGACCCAGAATTACTGCACTAGCTTCTCCAATTTAACTTAAAATCTGAGAGGTCATTACCCCAACACCATTTCCTTCTTTTAAACTGAAGATCACTGCCCACAAGGTTAAAAGCCAAACTTTGATTCATTTTTTTAAATTACAAATAAGTCTTGAAAGTTCTATTCACCTCTTTTCTTTGTCATGTGAGGCTCTTCAATAAAAAGCTCTATCGGGTAAATTTAACAAACAGTCAAATCAATGCCTCAGTTATGTACTAGGTCTAGTTGTTGGACAGGAATGGAAAATATAAGTCCGATGTCCTTCTCGGATTTGCCTTTTTCCTCTCATCCCAGGAGGGCTGCAACCACAGCCCCCACCAGGCTCCAGGGTACAGAGCTGCTGTCCCCTCCTCACTCTAGCCATTCGGACTATCAGTGACTAAAGAGTCAGTCATAAGGTGGCTTCAAGTGAGAAAATGCGCTGGACAAATGTCAGAAACTAGAATGAGTATGGTGGGGAGGTAACCCCAAGAACTGGGAGAGCGGATACCGAAAGGTCATATGGCAGCGCTGGGGCTGGAGGGGCCTTGGTGACCACAAACAAAGCAATGATAAAGACAATGAAGAGGTACCTGAAAGGAGAGGAGAATGGAGGGCTCATCAGGGGATGCAGAGGCCCTGGGCCCATCACACAGAGTCCAAGAGAAGCTGATCTCTCGCATGGCAGTCGGTCCTCTGTTTTTCTGGGGATTGGCTTTCCAGTCCCAGTGACATGGATACTCAAAATAAAAGTATATCTTTCTTTATGAAGATTTGAAAGCTTTTACTGCTTTCAGATCCAAAGAGCCTTAATTAAAATAGATGCCCAAAATATTCTCATAGTGAGAATTGAGAGAAAGACAGTATGGGACAGCCATACAGTCCCAGACAAAAGACAGGACCTCATGGAGGACTATTCCCATGCTTGGGAATATTAGTGATATTAATGGCAATGCCTTTTATTTAAATGACACTTTATAGTTCCAAAAAAAACTGATTGCACATAATCATCTACAAAGTGAGGATGATAACATTACTTGCTTCGTATTTTTGTTGTAGAGACGAAATGAGTAAACACATGTAAAATCTTTAGACTAGCACCTCCCACATACTAGATGCTCAATAAATAGGACTTGTTTCTGTGATCAAGCCATATGATAGGTGAAGAAACGGACATTTGGAGAGACCCGAGGCCACACAGCTGGTAAGTGGTAGTTAAGGTCCTTGGGCTTTGTGTCATCCATCTATTCATTCCACAGGTATTCATGGAGTCCCAGGATCAGTGCCAGATTCGCACGACACACAGTGAATGTGACAGATGCAATTTCTTTTTCTCTAATTTTTATTTTTTTATTTTGAGAGAAAGAGCAAGCCGGGGAGGGGCAGAGAGAGAGAATTTGAAGCAGGCTCTGCAATGTCAGCACAGAACCCTACATGCGGCTCAAACTCATGAGCCATGAAATCATGACCTGAGCTGAAATCAAGAGTTGAACGCTTAACCGACTGAGCCACCGAGGTGCCTCCAGATGCAATTTCTATATCCACAGGCAAGTGCTTTTTCCCCACGTCTTACCATGTTTCTAGAATACAGGCATCAACTAGATAGCTGCTCCTTGTTTTAGGCCCTGCAAGGCAGTTTAAATAAGCTACAATGCAGAGCTTGTACATGCATCTTCCAGTATCTTGAGAAATTAGAGTTGGTGCTTCCTCTGTGCCTGTCCACAACTTTCTGGGGTCACTCCACCATGGCACTGGGTGTGCTATAACTTTGGATAATGATCTCTCCCCAACCCAAGACTGTGAGCTCCCTAAGGACAAGAACTATCCTTGGAGTAGCATGGAGTCGGTTGATTTCAATTCAATAAAAGGCTGCTTATCATATCAGTGCAGCTACCTTGCTTTTTCTTAAATACTACATTGGTCCTAGTTTCTAGCATCATGAAACGTTTTTATTCTTCAGAGTTTTTTGAGTTTGTGTTTTTCCCCCCATGATGGATTTTCAGTTTAAGAGGTACATAAAGCATGGGGTGTCTGGGTGGCTCAGTCGGGTAAGCATCCAACTCACGATTTCGGCTCAGGTAATGATCTCACGGTTTGTGGGATCAAGTCCGCAGTCAGTCTCTGCACTGACAGCACAGAGCCTGCTTGGGATTCTCTCTCCCCCGCCCCCTCTCTCTGCCCACCTCCCTTGCTCACACAGGCGTGCACTCTCTCTGGGTGTCCCCAAATAAAGATTAAAAAAAAAAGAGGCACATAAAGCTCAATGGGACCTGAAGTAAACAGCTGGAATTAAACTGGATTCCACCAAACCACCGGCAGCACTTCCATACAATTCCCAAGCCCTGAGCTCCAGGCAAATGGAAGGTAGAGAAAAGTAAGCAAAAGGCTAGAGGAGAGAGAAAAGGAAGTAAAGGTGAGAAAAATGGGGAACACAGTTCATACCCATTCAGGCATCACAAAGCAAAATTAATTAAAAGTGCCAAAAGAAGAATTATAAAGTGCCATCTGTCCACACCTCTTTCCCACCAAATCCAGAAGAATGTCTGGCTGATTAGATAGATAGATAGATAGATAGATGGAAATTAGATATAATTTAATAATAATTATTATATATCATTTATTTATAAAATATATTATTATGTATTATATGTATTAGGGAGAGAGAAATAAAGACAGAGAAAGATCAAGAAATATTCATCAAAAGTCAGTGTGGAGCCTTTTGAAGTCTTTTATTAGAAGTAAACCTTATTCTAAAAACAACTATAATTCTGCAAATGTAAAATCAGCCATATTCAAAAAAACAAAACCTATCAACCAGAAACATAGCTCTCACTTTGAAATAAAGACAGCACACTACTTTTGGTTGATTCAGTTTTGCCCAAAGTAGGTTTTTCTTCATCATTAACATATTTCATTCATATTAATTCCAAGTAGAGCAATTTTGAGATCAAAATAGGTTTCCACCAAAGCTGGAGTTTACAAAGTCAACAGTGCTAAATGTTAATGGATTCCGCCCTCATCAATCAGGGATATGGGAAGGTGGCTGGATCATTTTGAAACTTCATAAAAACTTCATAAACATCAAATGTTGGGAGTTGATCATGAAGAGGTGGAAGTTTAGAGACGTTCACAATACACTTTCCGAAGTTAGACTTCTATCCTGGTTTACCTAAGACAAAGGATTCTCTGGGGGATACAGTAAATTTGAACTTTTGCGTGGCCTTTTTATTTGTATGTGTGTGTTTTAGCAAGCACCCTGGAATGGCAAATGCTTCCTCCTCGGTGGAACCATGTAGATTCAGAAAAAGCCATCTTCCATTGAGAAGACAATTGTTTTCTATAGAGACAAGAAACAAACGCCCATGACCTGGGTCACCTCCTCCCAGCAGGCTTTTGCTGCGGCTTCCTCTGAGCAAACACAACAAAGTCCGGAGCAGTCAATCCTGCCGCCCCACACTGGGCCCCTGCAGTTGTGCTCTGCTATTTACCCTTCCTATTAATCTGTCAATGTTCTAGTCAAACATGCAAAACAATATGGTGGGTGCATAGTTTGATTGGCCATTGCTAAGTAACTTGGGCCAAAGATGAAGAAATGGAACTTCCAACCAACAAAATGTGAGGCCCAATTTGATTCTTAGAAAATGTTCAACAATACCAGCGCATGACAATTTTTCAGGGTGGCTGTGATTTAGCGTCCCTCTCACCAGAAAAGAGTGGTCCCAATAAATGACATTCAGCTCTAGGATCTAAATTCAGGTCAGGTTGCTGTCCCTATCACTGTGGGATAGGACTGTCTGGGAGTTTTGTAGAAGAGGTGTCTGTTCATGAAGAGACTATTAAGATTTGGTCTGGCACCCAGGTGAGCCCCTGACTCACCCTGACCAGTTGCCCCTGACAACTGAACCATTCTTTGAACTGAAAAACAAGAGTCCTTGGTTCAAACTCCCTGAAAACGTGTATCTAAAAATTATAGCTCAGTAGGTCTAAAATGTAATCCAAATTGTCAAACGTTATCAAACATATAAACTATGAGTAGCTCATTTCTTCACTCTGCTTGCTCTTCTGCTAGCCCAGATGAAGCCTCAGAATCCTTCTCAACACAAAGGTCTAAGAAGCCACTTCCACTCAACTGGAATTAGTACAAAATATGGAGCCTACTCGTCATTCTAGCCAGTCCTTGAGCTTCAAGTGAACAAATGTATCAGAATATAAGATGTGTAGATGATCAACAATTGTCCCCTACTAGTAATACAGAGCATGCATTTTCCTGCTGAGTGTTTTCAGAAAACACGAAGAATGGCAAGAGTAGCCAGCTTTTGTGACACTAGGGTGCCGGGACAGAGTACAGCAAAACAAAAGAAAATATGGATATTGAAGTTAGGCTACCTAGGGTCAAATTCCCTCATTTGCTCGCTATTTACCAGCTACTTGAGCTCTGGCAAGTATTTAACTGTTCTGAGATAAAATGTAAAATGTAAAAATAATATAACAATAATGTAAAATGGAGAAAATAAAAATGTATAATATATAATAAGTGAGGACTTCTCAACTCCCATCTCTGTTCCATTTTCTCTGATTATTTACTTCTCCACAGACCATAGGCAGCTCTTGGTTCATACCCTTGGCAGTTTTTGACACAAGAGAGAAAGGAAACTTTTCTTCCCAACCCGAGTTCAAAAACTGAGAAGGAAAATTCTGATTGGCTTGACCAAGGTTATGTGTCAACCACTGGACTCCCGCTCTGATTGGTCCAGACTGTCACATGCCCGTCCATAGCCGAGGTACTGTGGTTGGGCCACCCCAGAACCATTTGTTGAAGGTGGGTAGCAGTAGTTTCCCAAAAGAAGTGTTGATTAGAGGGAATGCTTTTCAGCATCAATAAACCAGTAAATGCATGCTCTATGATGTCATGGTGCAAGATGATTAAACAAAATAATACATGTAAAGGACTTAGTACCTGGCACATAGTAAGCATTCATAGATGGTAACAAAGATAATGGTAATTATCACTGTCATCATTGTTATCAATCTCTAGTCTCAAAAGTTACACCCAATAGTAGGGGTATTCATAGAAATATACTTAATGTTTCACACGGAGTTCATCACTTACCGATGTTAGTTTTAATCTGGCTAATTAGATTATGGACTCAAATAGCACTCTCAGTGAAAGAACTAAGCGCAAGGGTCATACTTTTCATACCTCAATTTGAATTCAAACAATAATTCAAATCATAGACATCTTACTTTGGTCCAGCTCACCGAAGAAAATGTTATGTTAAAGGATAAAAATAAGAAATTGATTCACTCATGCCTTTATTTGAGTTACTGTATGCTAGGCACTGGGCTAGACACTGGGTTATACAGGGAAGCAAAAGTGACCAAATCAATTATATATAAGGAGCTTATTTTCTAGAAGGGGGGGGGGGGCTAGAGAGTAGTAAGAAGAACTGTGGAGAACAATGAAACATAATAAGATGTTGAAAAGCACAGAATGGATTTTAGGTAGAGGCAGGCCCTCTGAGAAAGGGACATCTGGCAGAGATATGAACAAAGTAGAGGGAACAACCTTAAGAATCCCTGGGGGAGAGGGGCATCTGGGTGGCTCAGTTGGTTAAGCATCTGACTTTGGCTCAGGTCATGATTTCACGGTTCATGAGTTCAAGCCCCATGTCGGGCTCTGTGCTGCCGGCTCAGAGCCTGGAGCCTGATTCGGGTTCTGTGTCTCCCTGTCTCTCTACCCCTCCTCTACTCATGCTCTGTCTCTCTCTCTCTCTCTCTCTCTCTCTCTCTCTCTCTCTCTCAATAATAAACATTAAAAAATAAAAATTAAAATTAAAAATGCACATAAAAAAAGAAAAAAAATCTATAAAGAGTTCACCAAACTCCACACCCAAAAAACAAATAATCCAGTGAAGAAATGGGCAGAAGATATGAATAGACACTTTTTCCAAAGAAGACATCCAGATGGCCAACAGACACATGAAATGATGCTCAACCTCACTCATCATCAGGAAAATACAAATCAAAACCACACTGAGATACCACCTCACACAGGTCAGAGTGGCTAAAATGAACAAATCAGGAGACTATAGATGCTGGCTAGGATGTGGAGAAACGGGAACCCTCTTGCACTGTTGGTGGGAATGCAAACTGGTGCAGCCACTCTGGAAAACAGTGTGGAGGTTTCTCAAAAAATTAAAAATAGATCTACCCTAGGAGTGCTGGTGCATAGGGGCACATGTACTCCCAATGTTTTTAGCAGTGCTTTCAACAATAGCCAGATTATGGAAAGAGCCTAAATGTCCATCATCTGATGAATGGATAAAGAAGATGTGGCTTATATATACAATAGAATACTACTTGGCAATGAGAAAGAATGAAATCCTGCCATTTGCAGCAACATGGATGGAACTGGAGGGTATTGTGCTAAGTGAAATAAGTCAGCCAGAGAAAGACAGATACCATATGTTTTCACTCATAAGAAACTTAACAGAAGACCATGGGGGAAGGGAAGGGGACAAAAAAATAGTTAGAAACAGAGAGGGAAGGAGGCAAACCATAAGAGACTCTTAAATACAGAGAACAAGCTGAGGGTTGATGGGGAGTGTGGGGGAGAGGGGAAAGTGAGTGATGGGCATTGAGGAAGGCACTTGTTGGGATGAGCACTGAGTGTTGTATGGAAGCCAACTTGACGATAAATTATATTTTTAAAATTTCTGGGGGAGAGCATTCTACACAAGGGAGTGGTGAGTACTGAGTCTGGAGTATGACAATGTGGCCGGAGCAGAATGAATAGGTGAAAGGGATAGGAAGTAATGTTAGACAACTTGCCCACCCCATCCCCCAGGGCATCCATGTCCTAATCCCTGCAGACTATGAATATGTGACCTTACATGGAAAACGCAATTTTGTAGATGTGATTAAGTTAAGGACCCTTCAATGGGACATTATCCTAGATTATCCATGTGGGCTCAGTGGAATCAGAAGGGTCCTTAAAAAGTTAAAAAGGGAGGCAAAAGAGGAGTTTAGAGTATGGGATATGAGGAAGACTCAATCTGACGTTACTGGCTTTGAAGACAATAAAAGTGACATGAGCCAAAAAATGCAAGCAGCCTCCAGAAGCTGGAAAAGGCAAAGAAATATAATCTCCCCTAAAGTCTTCAGAAAGGAATGCAACCTTGCCAACACCTTGATTTTAACCCAGTAAGACCTGTGCCAGATTTATGACCTATGGAATTGTAAAACAATACATTTGTGGTCTTAAGCCACTAAATTTGTGGTGATTTATTACAGCAGCAATAGAAAACTTATATAGTATCATTCTTCACATCATCATATGATTCTTGCTTTCTTTCTGTGATGGTGAAAAGTTACTGTCTTGAAAATCCTTGACTCACACAATCTGTCAGGAACAACATCAGTTGCTTTAAAGTAAGTATACAAGCCCCACCCTAACAGTCTGGGGTCATCTTACCAGTACACAAAAGAAAGAATGGCAAAGGAAGCATGGGCTGTCTCTAGGTTTTCCTAGCTGAGGTATAATGTGTCCCTAGGGTGGTAAAAAAAAAAAAATTATATTATGAGGGCATGTAAAATTATGCTATAATTTATAATAATGTGGATAAATATAGAAACTAAGATAATGTTCCAAAATATAACACAAACAGCACTAACTCAAGAATGAAAATTATTGGCTGAAATGCAGCTAAAAAAATGTAAAAGCATATTATTTCTCAAACACCACCTGCACCCTCATTGCAAAGGGTCTGATACGTAGTCAACAAGAATGCTTCTTCTCCCATTGCTCCATAGTATGTCACTTAGACATCCGTTTGGTAGTCCAATTCCCTAAAACCGGATGGAGAAAGTGCGGGTTTACAATGAGGCAACAATGACAAAAACTGACATTTTTAAGATATTGGACCATCCTAACTATGAATTCTTTCCAGAGTTGTGAATAAAATTTTATACTGTTCTGCATAAAGTTCATGACCATCTTTTGTAAGATACAATCCTAGTACTGTTGGTTTTTTTGTTTGTTTTTGGTTGCTTTGCATTATATGCTACGTTTTTTCTAATCATCTCCAGGGTATAGAAATGTGATTCGATTTTATATGTTGTTTTAAAACGGCAAGCTAACTCAACTGTTGTATTAATTCTGAATTACAGGTCTATAGATTGAATGGGATTTTTAAAAAATTTTTTAACGTTTATTCATTTTTGAGAGAGAAAGAGTGCAAGCAGGGGAGGGGCAGAGAAAGAAGAAGACACAGAATTGGAAGCAGGCTCCAGGCTCTGAGCTGTCAGCATAGAGCCTGATGTGGGGCTTGAACTCACAAACCATGAGATCATGACCTGAGCCGAAGTTGGATGCTTAACCAACTGAGCCACCCAGGCACCCCTTGAATGGGATTTTTTATGTGAACAACTGCTAATAGTGACAGCTTTGTTTTGTCCTTTCAATTTTTTATGCTTTAAGTGTCTTGTCTTATTGCACTAGCTAATATCTCTAAAATAGTGTTGAACAGCTGTGATAGTAATAGGCATCTGTGTTTTTCCCACAGACAAATTTATTGTTTATTTACTGAAGCAAATAAAGCTTGCTTGCACTGGCCCCTGTGAGCTCTGGGAATTATTAAGATTTACAGTGTGTTCTAAGTAGAGAGGAAAAACCTAGTCAAATTGAGAAGCACTTTCAATAAATTTCTTTAAAATGTATTAAAATTACAAAACTAAACATATTCTTACCATATGGTCCAGCAATCGTGCTTCTCATATTTACTCAAGGAGTTTAAAAACATCTACACAAAAACCTGCACATGGATGGATGTTTATGGCAATTTTATTGATCATGGCCAAAACATGGAAGCAAATAAGATGTCCTCCAGTAGGTAAATGGTTTAATAAACAATGGTATTGGAATTCCATTGGAATATTGTGGAATATTATTCATCAATAAAAACAAACAAACTATCAAGCCATGAAAAGATGTGAAGGAACCTTAAATGTGTATTCTAAGGGAAAAAAGCCAATCTGAAAGGGCTACATACTATATGATTTCAACTATAGGCACTACATATGACATTCTGGAAAAAGAAAAACTATAAAGACAGTAGAAAGATAGTGGATTGGTGGGGATGGGATGAATAGGAGAGCATAGAGGATTTGGGGAGCAGTGAAAATGGTCCATATGGTACTAATAATGATGGACATATGTCACTATACATTTATCCAAACCCATAAAATGCATAACACTGAAAGGGAACCCTAATGTGAACTATGGACTTTGTGTGATAATGATGTGTCAGCATAGGTTCATGGATTAAAATAACTCTACAACTCTGGTGGAGGGCATTGATAATGGCAGAGGCCATGCTTGAGTGTGGGCAGGTATACTGGATATCTCTGTACCTACTTATGGGTTTTGCTATAGACCTAAAACTGCTACAGACCTAAAAGAACATCTCAGAATGAAATTGCCTAAATCTCTACATCTCTAATTTATTGTGTGTTTTCTTTTCATATTCATTTTGGTACATAATTTTTAATTGTAGTACTGAGGCTTGAACTTGAAAACTTCCTTTTCAATCAAAAGGAAGTTAAGACAGAAAATTGCATACAAAGGTGCTGGAAAAAAAGAAGAGGTGTGAGGACTTGCAAAAAATAAGAGGAGGTGATACAGACACATGACAATGTGTTAACCCTCATGGAACGGAGCTCCCAAAACAATATAAGCTTCAGCCTTTAAAAAAGTTATATATGCTTCATTGTTCCTAGGTAAACAGGAATTTATACAACATTTTTCCCATCAAATACCTTGTTTGCTGTATTTTTATTTACTTACCTATTTTTTCTTTGTAGATTGCTTTATCATATTAAATAAAGTCCTTCCTATTCCTAGTTTACAAAGGCTTTTGGGTTGGGGGGAGTTGTTTGTTTGCTTTTTAATTAGAAAGAGATCGTGAGTTGAATCCATAGCGATAATGAATCCACCTACTGTGATATTTTTGATTCCTAAAATTTCTAATGTTAAACTATCCTGAAATAATACCTAGTGGGTACATAAAATATAAGATATTTATATTATTTATGTATTCATATATAAGATAATATATTTTATGTCCACTGGAAAATTCAAGTGTTCACAAGGTTTTTAGAACATTGGCCTCCATAATCAGCCATAAAATCATTTGTTAACTTTGTTTTACTATGCTACCTTTGCCCGGTTGGCTATCGAGTAAATCGGGAAAATTTCACCAGTTTTACGTCTTATAATAATTTCTATAATGTGGAACTTCTAACTCTTTAAAACATCAAAAGAAGTCACTTGCAAAACTTTCTGGGCTCAGAGTCTTTTTCAGAGCAAATTATTTGAAAACCTTTCCCATTTTTGTCATGACTGCTGTTCTAGTTAGGTGTTCCAACTCCTCGAGTTAATTTAAGTTGGGTTTTTGCCTATTAATACAATAATTTGGTTGAGGCTTTTGGATGCATCACCACAAAATTCTACACAGTCTTCTTATATTTCAAATCTCTGTGCAAGAGGAAACTCTGGTTTAGCCATTCCATTTCCTTGGAATTGTAGGTGTAATAGCCTCTATTCTACTTCTCAAGAGAAAATTTATTTATTTTATTTTTTAATTCTTTTTAATGTTTATTTTTGAGAGAGACAGAGACAGAGTGCGAGCAGCGGAGGGCCAGAGAGAATGGGAGACACAGGATCCAAAGCAGGCACCAGGCTCTGAGCTGTCAGCACAGAACCCCACATGGGGCTGGAACTCACAGACCGCGGAGACCATGACCTGAGCCAAAGTTGAACACTTAACTGACTGAGCCACCCAAGCACCCCTACTTCTCAAGAGAAAGTTTAGAAATAAACACCCCTCCCCTCAGGAGATAACTCGGCCAAATTTACCAGGAGTTACACAATTTAAAAATTAATAAGGGTAGATCTCTGTCTGTCTTTATCTTGCTGCTTCTTCTGTCTTCTTGTGCCCAGACACAGCAGGCCTGATTTCTACATGGCAAGCTCCTGATTTCTACATGGTGAGTAGAATTCATACTTTGGCCAATATGCCTGCCAGTCACTATTTTATCTACTCAGCATCTCCACTGTGACTTGTGAGTTACCTTCAGTCAATTCAGATTGGAGAAAGTGGGAAACGCACACTAGCTTAAAAGTTAAGCCTCAATCCCCCAATTCATTTTTACCAGGGAGCTCTTTGCTTGGAGAGTCCTCTGATCTACATTAACAGAGCTGATAAGTTGACGGAAAACAGATGTTTATTCTATGAAGCAGGACTCTGAAGGGGAAGAAGTTATTGACTTCCCAGACATAACCCCTAACATACTAGAGATTCCTTTCATTCTCCATTTTATGTGTTTGTGTTTTATCTCTTCTTTTTGTTCTTAAATCACCTTTCCAGCAATTTGCATGCGGTCATCTCTTATCTCTAAGATAAGAGATTCAGTCTGGGTCAAAAGCAACTATAAAGACCTCACCTGCATGGCTTTATAGATCTTCCCTCTGTGCCATGTGGGGCCACATGGCACAGCTTCTTTACACGAACTTGCTTCTCCCTACCACCTTCTCTCCCTCTAACCAACCAGGTCCTCCCCCCAGACCAGGTTTCATAGCTTCTGCTTATTCATGTCAACCATTTGATCATGATCCTTAATGGCTCTTCCTCCAGCTGGTGACTTTTCAGCTCCTCCTCCAATGCTAACTGCAGGTTGTCTCAGGTACCCAGTTCAGATTCGGGAGGCAGGGAATCTTACGAGCTCAGCTCATGTCTTCATGCCAAGCCACATCACTGAGCCTGAGAAGCATAGGGAATGACTGTGACCCAGGGCCAGGCAACTGTCTGCTCCTAAGCCTACCATCTCCATTTGGCCTCCTCAAAAACAGCTCAAAATTAGCATGTTGAAACGGAATTCTTGATTCATACTCTTATTCACTCTTGAATGTCCATAATGTGACATTCCCCATCTCAATAATGTGACCACCATATGCCAGGTGTTCAGACCTATGTGTTCTCCTTGGTTTCTTCATTTCTCCCGTCACCTCACTCATAGTCTCTCATTCATCACATCTTATTGTTCTTTCTCTAATGTACATCTCAAACTCATCCATTCTCTTCATTTTTATTAACATCTCTTCATCTAGGACACCATTATTTCTTATCCAGGTTATTACAAAGCCTCCTAACAGCTCCCTAACCAGTCATTACACTTCTGATTCTTTCAATCATTCTATCCATATTCTTCACAGTAGCAGGAATGATCTTCTTAAAATATAAATGCAACTATACGACTCCCTCACTTAAAATTCTTCAGTAGCTGCCTATTTCTCTTAGAATAAAATCCAGTCTTTTCGCATGCCTGACACAGCTTCCCATGATCTGGTCCTAACTAAACTTTCCACCTCATTTCACAGTATGAAGCCCCCGTCCACAATGTGCCAGCCACACCAGCCTTCTTCCAGAGACTCAGGACCCTTGAAGCTCTTTTCTGCCTTAGGGCCTCTGCACAGGCCTCTGCTTGCTTGCCCATCCCTCTGTTCCTTCACTTGCTTTAGATATAAAGAGTCTTTCCTTGGCCACCTGGCCCAAAGGAAATTTACCCTGACTTGTAATAATTGTATTGCCTCATGCTTTCATATTTCACCTGTCCCCCTAAATTTTGGGGAAAGATACTACAAAGAGAGTAAAGCAAAAGCCAAAAAGAGAAGCAAAAAGAACAAAACAAAAATAAAATAAAATAAAATTTAGAAACAGAAGAGAAGGGGGAAGAGGCAAGAAATTAAAAGGAAATAGACATAAAATTGTCAAACTTCTTGGAGAAATAAGTTCACAAAATTATTAATAAACACAAATACTGTGCACCCCTCAGGTAAATATTCTAAACACTTCTTTCTAAGTCTTATGTCATGATTCCTAGCTTTCCTGCCTTGAAGATTTAAATAAGTAGGTTTTCCTTGAATTCTGGCAACTACAGTATTTTCTAGTTTGAGAACTTATCAAAATGAAGGTTCAAAATGAGTTAGAAGCATTTGAAGAAGTCATTATGAGCCACTAGAAGAGTCTAATGCTTCTTTTTTCATTGTAAGTTTGCATAGCAAGCATCCAAGACAAGTTTTAAAATAAAACAACCCTCCCTTGGAGCCACGGGTACATGAGGCATCATTTCCCCACAATAGCCTGACCCTCGAGCCTCCCTTTGTCCTCTGCAATGCCTCTTTGTAAATCACAGGTGTTTGTGGGCATAAAGCCCATCAGAAGGGAGTTTATTGTGAAGAGTCCTTTCTTTGCCACTTGTTCTAAACCTGTTCAGAGAGTGCTCCATGCCTTAGACCAAATCTCCATAAAAATCAAGAAACAAGAAGTTTTCTGTACTCTTGCCCAACAGCCGCACTATGACATTAGTTTCGACAGCTCTGTGACCCGGTATTATCCCAACTTTATTCACTAGCCTCTTTTTCTTTTTCTCTCTATTCCTTTTTTTTTTTTAAGAGCCTTTATTGGCATTTTTTATCTACTGTAAAATAAAAAGGAGGAGGATGTTTTTTTTTTAAGCACCCTATGTGGCAGCTAGAAAAAGCTATCCACAGTTACTGTAGTAATGGTTTCAAAAAACACCTGCAAATCAAAGAAAGACCATAGCAGTGTCTTCAGTTTTGTTTTTGCTTTTTGGGTTTTTTTTCTTCCTTTTTTCCTTTCCTTAAAGTTCCTTCTTGGCCATTATAGGGTAGGCTCGGGAATGAATTTATGTGACAGCTATGAAGTTAGTATTAAAATTGTGAATAGTGCCTAGCAGTTTTCATGCCCTTACTATACGATCGCCTCAATTTGCCACACAGCGGTGAATAGGGTGACGAAGAAGGGGGGTGGCAAATGAATGGGAGGAGGAGGGTGTGTGAATGGGAGGGTTTCCCTAGAGGGAGCAGCACGGTAGTCACGGGAGAAGAGTGATTTATTTTTGAAATTCCAGGAAGAAAGGCCAAGAGAAGCTGCCTAAGAGATCCTGAAGCGCGGGGTTGGGGCGTGGGGGGTGAGATAAATAATACGTCTGTACACATTTAGCAAGCGTCAACGCCAACTCTAGAAGCAGGGACGGGGCAGGGGCGAGGGGGGAGGTGTGGTGGTAAATCCATTCCTCTGGTCTTCCGAGACTGAATATTAAATGCCAGCAGGGAGCAGATGTGGGTAGGGGCTGCAGAATGGGAGTAAGGGCACGGAAGGAGGGGGTTAAGCGTTTATCTCAATGGAAATTAACCACTCGGGGAGAATTAGGAGAGAGCTGGAGCGGGCTGGGCGGGGGAGAAGGTCTCTTGGCGAGTTTAAAGACAGGGACTCTTCTGGTGCTGGCACTTGGGGAGGACGTTCAGAAAGCCGAGGCGAGCCCTGGCCGCAGAGAGCCAGGCGGGGCGTGCCCTCGGCCA
Source organism: Felis catus (assembly GCF_018350175.1). Lineage (NCBI taxonomy): Eukaryota > Metazoa > Chordata > Mammalia > Carnivora > Felidae > Felis > Felis catus. Next base: position 123,583,695 of record NC_058374.1, read on the forward strand.
CCCCCGTGGCCCCGCCCCCGCAGCACCCCCACCCCCGCCCCCCAGCCCTTTTTAGCATGCGGGCGGCAGAGGGCCGGCCGGGCGGGGGAGGGCGGCAGTGGGATCGCCGCGCGGGGCGCATTGTGGGCCGCGCTCGCCTCCGCGGGGGACCATCTGCTCGCTGTCAATGCATCACCTGCTCGTCTGGGCCGTCGCCGGGGCAACGTGGGGCGGGGGAGGGGGGGATTAAGGAGCGTGTGCGTCTCTGTCCCGGCCTTGGCGGCGGGGGCGGGGCGCTCCTCGGTCGCCCAGGGCCCGGGAGGGTCCGCGGGGCTGAGGGAGCCCCCCCACCCCGCGACGACAGTGGCGGGCTCAGCCGTTCGCCGCTGCCCCTCGGGCTTTGCAAAGGCACCCGAGCCGTTTTCACGGGCGGAGGTGGCTGGTGTCCCGAGGAGGGACGGGACGGCTAAAGATCCAGCCCTTGGCACCCTCCCAGAGGGCGAGAACTGTGACCCTGCGTCTACCTGGAGCTTCATGGGCCATGTCCCCGGAGCGGCGTCTGCAGCCTCCAGCAGGGAAACTGCCCCTCCCAACCTGGTCCCTAGGGACACGGCCCCACGCGGTTCCGAGCGCCCCTCAGTCCCTGGGCAACCACAATGGGGTGCGAGGTAGACCCTCCCGGGCTCCTGTCACCTAAGTCACAGATAACTTCCACACCTCTCGTGATATTCTGGTCTGCCGCCCCACGCCAAGACTGGGGGAGACTTTGACATCAGAATATGAGTGACACCTACTCTTTGGGGGAGGATGGTCCCAAGGTTTATCAAAAACGGATTTATTTTCCATGACGAAAGTGGTTCTGGAGATGAAACTCCCCAGAAACCCTGAAATCCCCCTTTCTACCTACTCCTCTCTAGAAATAATTTTAAACACAGGAGAACAATGAGCGATGCAGCCAACAGCAGGGGGCAGAGCGAGGCTGTGGATGGAAACTAGTGTCCGCTTTGGGATTACAATTGCTCCGAAGTCCCCAACAAAGGTCCTTCATAACTGCCAAACGATTCCATGACCCCTAAATTCCCTTACCTAAGTTTTCCATGGACTCCACAGCAGCAAGGAGTTATTAAGCCTTAATCACAACTGGCAATATATCTTTTTTTTTTTTTTTTCCTTTCTCTCTGGGCCGCCTGTTATTCCCCTGCAGAATAACCAGAAGCAGCAAAAAAAAGTTGAGATTCACCAAGTCCCAGGCCCGCCCCCCCTTCCGCCCCCCAAGACTGAAACAGGTAAAATCCTAGCTTGTTTCTAAAGGTCTGGAGTCAAGAAATCCCCAAACCTGTCTTGTTAAATCTCATTCCAGGGCCTAGCAACTCTTGAAAATCAACAGTCTTTCCTTGATTAACTTAGTAACTCAAACCTATTTTCTACAGCCCTGCTTTCTGAAGAAAAAGAGAAATTGGCCTCTTTTCAAATCAGCCCTTTGTGTTAAAGAAATTATTAAACTGTCCATTAACCTTTTCAAATTTTCTCCTTTGACTCCAGCCATTTTTCTTTTCTTTAACCAAACCCTTATTTAACGTTACACTAAATATAAGGTTATAATATTGATCCTATGTATTTCCCCAACTAAAATCTCAGAACCATCGAATACAATTTCTCTCATACTTTTATGATTGCTAGATATGAGCATAAAAATTAGACTAATTTTATGATTAAAATTATATTTTTTAAATTTATTGTTGCTATCATTTATTTGCTCTTCCTATCATTTATATGCAAGAGAAAAAAGTCAACTATAAAAATATCCATGTGTTTTGACATAATAGATGAAGGAAAAAGAACAGGTGTGCAATGTATTAATTTGCTCAAAAGACAAAGAAAATTCTACCCATCCAAAACTGCTGTTAATTGTGACTTTCATGAATTAAAGTTGAGAGTTCTGAGAAGGCATGCTCTTTGATTCACAAGATCCAGTGGACCCTGGAAAAACACAGTTAGGGGCACTGATCTCCCACATAATCAAAAATCCTCATATAACATTTGACCCCCCCCCCAAGATTAACTACTAATAGCCTACCATTGACCAGAAACATTACGGATAACATAAATGGTTAACACATATTTTATATGTGATATGTATATAAGCTGTATTCTTACAATAAAATAAGCTAGAGAAAAGAAAACATTAGGAAAATCATAAGGAGGAGAAAATACATTTACAGTACTGTAAAAAATCTACATATAAATGGACCCGTGCAGTTCAAATCCGTGTTACTCAATGGTCAGCTATACTTCCAAATGCAGAGAATCATGGCATCATTCCTACTTCAAGAAGAATGAGTTTGAGTCCAACCTTCCTATCTCTTGACAAGGTGATTGAAACTAAAAGATAAGTGACCAGTCCAAAACTGTCACAGACAGTATAGCTGGGGATGCCCAGGGCACTCTCCACCCCACTAACCCCCCCAGAGGAGTGCTTTCCACAACAGGAACACCTCAAAATGCCTTTTATCCACTCTATTCCTACTCCAACAGCTGCTGGCTTCACAGCAGACTTGAGAACTCTTCATCATTTCAACAAATAATCATTGAACACCTGCCATATGTCAGGCAAACTAGACAAAGATCCCACCGCTCACTGTTTAGTAGGGGTAAATAGATTTTTTTTTAAACATTTCTTCTCTTTATTCATTTACACAATAAACAATTCTTAAGCAACTAATCAACTACTGTGATAAGAGGAAAAAAATATATCCATAAATAAGATATGGATCTCTCTCTCTCAAAAAAAAGAAAAACACAAAAAAAGTAGAGCATAATGAACTCATTAGAAAATATCAATATGACAAAGTATCATGGAAGTAAAGAGGAGGCTTCAGATAAATTTGCCTGGATAGCACCACAGAGATGTCATAAACTGGGTCGTGAAGAACTGGTAGGATTCCCCAGCACTTAACACAGGGCATGGAACATAGCAGATTTTCAATAATTAGTTGTGAAATGAATGAATGACGTATTTTTCACGTAGACAAAGGGAAGACCGTCCAGGTAAAGATGTCACAGTGTGAACAAAGGCTCCAGGAAATATTACTTAAAGGGTGATGAGTGAGCAACTCATTGTAAGGAGAAGAGAGAGAAAGATGGAGTGCCAGTATGGAGGCATGTGGAGAAGGGATTTGAAGATCGTGCCAAGAATGTGGACTTTGTCTTAAGGACCAATAATTTTTCCACAGCAGAACACTTCTTTTAAACAGAATCTTGCAAGAAGCCCAAATATAATGCAATTGATCAAAGTAGAGCTGTCCTACTTGAAACAAGAATAGGACCTGATCCCCTGCCCTCTGGCCACATCTCCCCATCCAGGCACTGCTGGGGACCCCAGCATGCCCCTCGGAACACTCTTTGAAAACCAGTGCCATGGCCAGTGGGTCATTACTGAACATCATTGAACATGAGAATGTGAGTTTTGATGAAGCAGTTAGGATACTATTGGAATCGTCCAACTACAAAATAATGAGGATTTAAATTAGACCAGCAACAATGATACTGAAATGGAAGATAAAGAGATTTCAAAGATGGAAACCTTAACAGGTACGGACTTTCTACTTCAGGGAAAACAATTTCACCTCTGGTACATCTGAATTTGGGTATTTTAAATTTTTTTTCAACGTTTATTTATTTTTGGGACAGAGAGAGACAGAGCATGAACGGGGGAGGGGCAGAGAGAGAGGGAGACACAGAATTGGAAACAGGCTCCAGGCTCCAAGCCATCAGCCCAGAGCCTGACGCGGGGCTCAAACTCACAGACCGCAAGATCGTGACCTGGCTGAAGTCGGACGTTTAACCGACTGCGCCACCCAGGCGCCCCTGAATTTGGGTATTTTAAAATGGTGATACATAACAAAGTACATCCTGTTATTGTGGCCAGCACATTCCCACACTTGTAAAAGTTTGTGAAAAAAATACAAATTCCTTTGCAGTAACTAGTTAAAATGTGGCTCAGATCTCAGAACATAGAATTTTGGATGAGAGAAATCCACTACTCCCTTAAGTTACTAATCAGGGGGATCAATTTTTGTGCAACAATCAAAGTTACGGTGAACAGCATCCCCTCCCCACACCCCGTTAAATGTAAGCATTCAAGTGTTTTTCTTAAAAGTCATACAAAATTCATTATGGCTCACTTATAGTCAGATATAATTGCTGATTAAAGGTCCCTCATGGGTAGAAAACCTGTGATTTAAAGAATCCACAAATTATGGACTGGGTAAAAACAAAGATACATGCTCTTGCAAATAAGCTAATGGAAGAGAGGCAGCAAAGGGGAGCTGAGAAGCCAAGGAAATTCACATGATGAAGATAGCTGGCATTTAGCCAAAAGTGAAAACTATAAATATTAATCAGATGAGAATCAGTGTCACTTTACTGCAAGAATGTTCTGTAATTAAAAGGGTGGGTATTGTGCTGTGCATGTTAGCACAATTGCTGCCAATAATATCGGATGCCAGCAGCTCCTGAGTGCTGGAGAAAACAGATTCCTAAAGATGTCACCTACCAGAAAGTTTACTACATACACATGAGCCACTTATGTCAAATTCAAACGATACTTGAAAATAAAGGGGGAACAAATACCAGGGCTTCAAGATTGTGTTTCTGTCTTTAAAAGAAAACAAAAGACAAGGAAAGAAATATTTATTGGACACCTCTTTCATGCCAGCCATTTACCAGACACTTCCATCCATCGTGTCATTTAACCCGTACCTCAAACCTGCAGAAAAGGTGTCATCACAACCACATTTCAAAGATGCATCAGTTCCAAACTTGGCCCTGTTGTCATGACTCTGGGTGTGGCTGAAGTGGAACAGGAGAAATGTCCCTGACATCGGTAAAGTTACAAGATCATGAGATTAAGATGCTAAATGGATTATCCATGTGAGCAGTGTGTCTTTCAGGAAGCTGATGACCTTTGAAGTGGATGGGAAGTCTTGGAGGGAGGGCCAAAGCTCTCATTTGGGGAAATCAGCAGTGACTCTACTCAATGGTCAGCCAAAGGATGTTTAGCAGCATACCAAGAGAGTCAAATTAAAGGAAATTACTGGAGATCAGAGCAGTCATGTTTGAAAGAGGCAGAGGGGACAAGAGTATGTTGTTTCCTTCTTTCCTCTGTGCCTGGACACAGATGAGCAAGGGTGAAAACACCCACCACAGGAGAGTGCAAAAGCAGTCATCTCTTCAGAGGAAAACATGATTTTAGTTAGGTCAGAAGTGGAGGGATCTTTGAATGACGAGGCCGAGAATGTAGAGACCGCTTTCTTGTCTCTCCCTTGCCTACATTCTAAAATACAAATACTGTACTTAAGGGTCATTCAAGCCTTTCACGAGATGATCTTGTCCACTGGTGCCCTGGCAAATGTTTAACAACCAGCTCCCTGAGAGGAGAAAGCCCTGATTTGTAGCATCTGCCAATATCCCTGGTGTAAACACTCCCACCACGACCGACCTCAGCTTCCAAGATGACGTTAGTGAGCGCAGAGTTGCAAAAAGATCAGCCCAGACAAGCCAGGGCAAACTGGCTCCAGCACACCACTGCCCTTGTCTATTTCACGTTCTCCCGTCACTTCTTCCCCACTCCGCACGCTTGTTCCAAGGTAGGGTTGCTAACTGGGGCAGCTATACATTGCATGACTCTAGCAGAGCCATGTTCATCACAGTCATCACTGATACACGTATGTAATGTGACAGCTCTCCTGCAGATGGCTGATAAGTAGAGAGAACAGGAAACTGTCCCTAATTTGCATAGAGGCATCTTTTGGTTGTCATGCTGCTCAAAGACCACATACTGGAAGTCACAGCCAAATCCATCCCGCAGGCACCTTTTCTTTAGCTCACACTGCACTTAAAAACATTTGTTTTTTAAAAACTAGCTCGCCATTCATCTATCTATGGCCCCTTTGGGCTGCTTCCATAATTTGGCTACTGTAAATAATGCCGCAATAAACATAGGAGCATGTATCCCTTTGAATTAGTGTTTTCATATTGAATGGAGGAAGAAGATATTATATATATTATATATATATCATACATATACTATATATAATGGAATATTACTCAGCCACAAAAAATAATGAAATCTTGTCATTTGCAACATGGATGGAGGGAGCTAGAGGTATAGTGCTAAGCAAAATAAGTCAGTCAGAAAAAGACAAATAGCATATGATTTCACTCATATGTGGAACTTAAAAAACAAAACAAGTCAGCAAAGGAAAGAAAAAAAAAAGAGGGACAAACCAAAAAACAGACTCTTAACTGTAGAGAACAAACTGATGGTTACCAGAGGGGAGGTGGGGGAGGGGGGATGGGTGAAATAGGTGATGGGGATTAAGGAGGGCGCTTGTGATGAGCACCGAGTGTTGTCTGGAAGTGTTGAATCACCATTTATACACCTGAAACTAATATTACACTGCATGTTAACTAACTGGAATTTAAATTAAAAACTTAATAAAAATAAAAATAGAAACCAGCTTGCCAAAATTTAAAAAATAAGAAAACAAAAATCCAAAATTTCTGGATTCTCTTGGGGAAATCAGAGCAGGCTGCAGTATTAGTTAACAAATGGAAAGTGCCTCTGCCTACAAAAAGCTAGTCATTCAGAAGATGCCAGACCCTTCGGCCCACCCAGGCTGATATTTTACACTCACTATTTTCACTGTGACATCCTAGAATCCATGTTATCTCGACTCCATTTTCCTCTGAAACTCCTCCCCTACTTTGTCAGTTTCTAGAACAATCTTTCCACCTCAGGGCCTTGCATGTGCCATTCTTCTTCCTGAAACACTCCAGTCCACACCCCCTTCACTTGGCCAGCTCCTACTCACCCTTGCATTCCAATCAGCTCTCAGCCAGACTCCCAAATAGTCTTCAACCTGCTTATACCCGTGCCATGAGCCACCGAGGACCCTGAATGATCTTCTTAAAATGCAAATCAAATCATGGCACAGGGTAATCATAATGAGGCACAAACTCCTTAAAATGGTCCCTAATGGGTGGCATCTGGGTGGCTCAGTCAGTTGAGTGTCCAACTTCAGCTCAGGTCATGATCCCCCAGTTGGTGAGTTCCATCCCGAAGTCGGGTTCTGTGCTGACTCAGGCTCAGAGCCTGGAGTCTGTTTCGGATTCTGTGTCTCTACCCCTATCCTGCTCGCACTCTGTCTCTCTCTCTCTCTCTCTCTCTCTCTCTCTCTCTCTCTCTCAAAAATAAATAAAACATTAAAAACAATGTTTTTTAATGGTCCTTAAAGGACTATGTGATTTGGACACTCTCCCCATTCTTCAGTCACACTGTCTCCCTTTCTCCTTCACACACACCACAATTATACTCTTGCCACCTGGAATGTCCTTTCCCAAATCTTCATAGAGCCTACACCTTCGCCTCATTCAGGTCTCAGCACAAATCAACTGCACATCTTCAGGCAGGCCTTCCCTGGACAAACAGTACCCCTCCCCTACCAGCCTCCCTTCAACTACTCCCTATCACATCCCTTTGTGACTTATCATAAATATCCCCCCAGACCTCCACATCAGGATTCCCAGTGGTGGGACCTGTCAATCTATACTTTCATTAAGCTACCCCTGGTGCACCCATTTGGGAACAGCTCATCTATGGTATAATGGAAAGAAGGAAGGAAGAATATCCTGCATGTTAAGGAATGTTGTGGTTCATTGTTAGTATTTTGTTCCTTCTGAGCTTCTGTAGTTCAGTTTTGCACTGATCATACAATACCACAAACCCAGCCTAATTTTATGGCAATAAATTACTATCTTTTCCTTGTCTGTTTTGGAGAACCTGTTAGAAACAAAAGCAAAAATTCCTCCAATCCCTTTGAAAAAGTAAAGTGTGAAGTAAAGGATGGACACCTAGAGATGAACTCAGTAAACAGATAGGATGGGGAGAAATACAGATCCCCATTAAAAAGAAAACTGGAGATTCTGTGGGCATTTAAGAAGCATTGGGAAAATGTCTAACGTCATGAAGAATTGTAAGACTGAGATCTTACTTGAGGATTATGAAACTACAAAGGCTAGAGGAAAAGAGACAGAAAGTAGCCATAAGATCAGCAAAGCTCGAAGAATCCAGTGAGTGGAGAGATAGTTTTACCTGTCAGGGAGAGCATGAGAATCACAGAGAAATTATTTCCTAGCAGCTTTGCAAACTTTTGAGTTTGTCTGAGCAACAGTGAAGCCACTGGGGATGCCATTTTTATGATATGCCTCCAAATTTAACATTTAAGAAAAAAAAAAATCCCAAGCCAAATTTGAAAGCCCACAGCCAATAATGCAACTCAATCAATATATGATTGACGGTATTACAATTTCCAGAACAGTGGTAGAAAGAAATGTCACTCTTCTCTGAAAACAGCCTTTATCTCTCTATCTGGACAGAATCTCTCCTAGGACCTTTCCTTTTTTTTTTTTTCCTGGAAATTACAGGTACTTAAAAATATATGCATCTTCCCTTCTGCACTAGAAGTTCCTTTAGGGCAATGTAATCCTGAAGGCTCAATAACCAAAGCACTGGAGGAAGAGATGCCTGGTTTCAAGTCCTAAGTTGGCCACTTGCCAAATGTATGACCTTGTGCAAATTATTTGACCCCTCTAAATGTTATTTCCCTCATCTGTAAAAAGGTAGTGGTCATTTAACAAATTTAATAATAGCTAATATTTATAAACGCTCCTGTGCCAGGTAGGTGCTAAGTGTTCTAAGTGTTTTAGCCAACCCCCCATAAGAACTCTTTGAGGCATCTACAAGTTACTCTCCCCATAGATGAGGCAAACTGAGGCTTAAGAATGTTAAGTAGCTGGCTCAGGGTGACAGAGCCAATAAATGATTGAGATGGTATTTAAACCCAGTGTATTGAATGCTAAAATAAGGAAATGCTTGTAAAGAGCTCAGAACAGCAGCTGTATACCTAGAGTGAGTTGTCCAGAGATTCCTCATCCGTGCTCCCTTCCCATCTGTGCTCTTCTGCAGTTAGCAACCCTAAGCTACCTTATGCTCCAATCATACAATGTTTGTTGCTGAGGAATGGGGGCAGGGAGAACCCAAGAATAATCCATAAAGTAACTCACTCCTTCTGAAGTTAATCACCCTTCAATGGAAAGCTTCAAGGAAGAACCATTTTCCTGGAATATTTCCAAACCTTCCATGTTCAAAGGAAAATAAATAAATAAATGTCAGCCCCTGAGCCAAGCTTGAACACCTACAGTCAGTCTTGAAAGTGCAATTTCAAAAAACGACTAAAAAAGGCATCCTGTGTAAAACACAGATGATACTGCCAAAGAAAAGAAAATGGTAAATCAAAGCACGTTCCCAAGCCTGAACCAGTTTGCCATCATTTCTGAGTAGAGCAGGTACAGGATATTATGCATGGCTACACTGACCCCTAAGCAAATGCCATTTTTATTCTGAATTCCTGCTTGGAGCAGTGCAACTGAGCTAGCTGTCAGAAGCCATACCCATAAAGGAGATACAATAAATCCTAAGAAGGAGGCTCTCTCTTTTCTTCCCTAAAGCCACCACAACAATTTCCACATCTCATTTCATCTTAGACCTTTACACTTTCTGAACCCAGGGAGTTCTCACATGGAGATATAATTTTCTTTAAATCCCCCTGAAGCACTCATTTAATATGTGATAAAAATTACAGTATCACACTCCCTCCCTGGGTTCCTTCCCTTTGGGCCACTGGCTCAAGAGAGCCCAGATTGTAGATATTTGAGAAAAGAAAACTTACGTGAAATCAATAGTCTTATATCTTGTCCCTTCTTTGATGGCTGTCATTTGGGTTTTGGCCCATTCTTCATCTCACTTGAACCCACTGTGATTTTGTTTTATTTCCTGTCCATGCACCTCAGGTCCAGCCCCCTCCTTCTCCCAGGAGATCATGTGTTTGCTGGGTGTTTCCAAGATAGAAAGTGGAAGGCATTATCCAACCACTTTGGGGGTTTGTTGGGGTACCCTTCCATGAGGCCAGGGAACAGACTGACCAGGCTAACTCTCAAGAGGCTCACTAGTGCAGCTGTCATCTTCAAAGCCCCAGAGAAGAAATGGAGGGACAAGAGAAACACCTTTGAGAAGAGAGTAGAAGTTCATTCACCCAAGGTGTTAGTCTCATTATGACCTTCAGTTGGATCCCGGGAATGTCTGGAAGGTCTAAAAAGTAAAAGAGAACTAAGACCTAAAACAAATGTCATATATATTTATTAAAATTATATTTGTATTTTATATAAGTTATAATATATACTTGACATACATATATTATAGAATATGTGTGATAAAATTATATGATACATGTGTGTACATATATAACATATGTCTATATTTTTAAGTAGTTTTTGAGATTTTGGTTTTTTTTTAATTTTTTTTAATCTTCATATTTTTGAGAGAGAGAGAGAGACAGAGTGTAAGCAGAATAGGAACAGAGAGAGAAGGGGACACAGAATCTGAAGCAGGCTCCAGGCTCCAAGCTGTCAGCACAGAGCCCAACGCGGGGCTCGAACCCACAAACTGCGAGATCGTGACCTGAGCTGAACTCTGACGCTCAAACGACTGAGCCACTCAGGTGCCCCATTGAGATTTTACTTTTAAGTAATCTCTATGCCCAACGTGGGGCTCCAACTCACAACCCTGCGATCAAGAGTCGCATGCCCTACTGAGTTAGCCAGGCGCGTGTGTGTGCGTGTGTGTGTGTGTATGAAGAACTGGATGTAACAAAGATTGTCACACTATAAAAACACCCTTTAATCCTCAACTGGGGGGTACAAGGTTTTCCAAGCTGGCTCACTCCACTGCTACGCTCTCCTTTTCCTTCTTTCTCCAAACTCCACCCACACATTCCCTAGAGGCATAGATAAATGCATATGATTACTCAGAAGAGCTGTAGACGTGTGTATCTTCAAAAGTTAGTACAACTAAAGGAGGAGCCAAGGAGACACATATTCCTTGGCTTCCAAGTTAACCAATAATGTGATATCCTTGGTATTGTAATTCTTTAATGCCTTTTCAAACTGTTATTTTTTAAATATTTAAGAATTTTACGCTGGTTTACATTTACATTGTCTTTAGACATATCAATATCGTTTTTTTTTTTAATTTCTATTACAATATCTGGATCAGAGTCAGCGTCCTTTTTTTTAATATGAAATTTATTGTCAAATTGGTTTCCATACAACACCCAGTGCTCATCCCAAAAGGTGCCCTCCTCTATACCCATCACCTACCCCCTCTCCCTCCCGCCCCCCATCTACCCTCAGTTTGTTCTCAGTTTTTAAGAGTCTCTTATACTTTGGCTCTCTCCCTCTCTAACCTCTTTTTTTTTTTTTTTCCTTCACTCAATATTGTTTTTTGACATATGTGCTTTTCTCTTGAGGACAGCTCTGGCCTCACTTTGTATGTAATGTACACTTAAGTTCTTGTTTCAAATGCGCCTTCATCTACTTGGCAAAACAGAAGCCCTGATGGTACCCTGACCCATTCGCCTTAGATAGCAGTTCAGGAAATAAGAGTTTTCATACTTGAGGCTGCTTCTGGAGTTTTGACCCCTTCTCAAGTGGGTTAGCCATATTTTCCTTTCTATGACTATTGTGAGAAGTAATGATACATTCCGTTTTCTCCCTCCCACTGCATCTTCAGTGATATCTTGGTTCCTTTGATGGAATTTAGAGCAATCCAGGGGGCCTGTCCTCCAGTGAAGCTTTGGAAATCTGTAGGACTGTTGTAGTTGGGGTGGAGGTGAAGCTGGCCTTAGTGCAGTAGACATCTGTTGTTCTGCCTGCCCAGCAATCATTCCTGCTCCCTCAGGTAAGAATTTGCTGATATTCCTTTGGGGAAACGCTCATCCTGATGAGGTTTTGGGGTGATGTTGGGGGGTCTAGAGCTGACGACCAAGAAAAAACTCTTGAAGACGTCTTGGGTGCAAGAAGGTGACCTTATTAAAGCAGGGAACAGGACCTGGGGGCACAAAGAGCTGCACTGGGGTTGCGAAAGTAGCCCATTGTATACGATGAGGTAAAGTCACAAGGGAGGCCTCCAGAGGGACTTTGATATGCTAAAGAGGACTCCTAAAATACCTGAGACCTTGCTATTGTCAAGCTAAGGTTGTTTTCCCTCTAGTAAGGCGTTAACATTAGGACGGAAGGGGGATCCCGGAGAAATGTTATACTCTGTTTTTGCCTCAAGTATTTGTCAATGGGCTGCAGGTTATGAGGAAATTTAATTTTACCTGCCATTTCCTTCTTGCCTTTGCTCCCCAAATCACTATGGATGGGTGATGTTGGGGCTCCAGGAAACTGAGTCTATAGGTTTCTGGAGATTAGGCTATTGATAAGATGGACTTTTTCTTGTAATTTAGCAAGACATTTGTAAACTGATGGACTCACATCGTGTATGGCTGTGATGTCTATCAGTTGACCATTTGTTTTCTTTCCTCTCCTTTGTCCTTGGGCAGCCAGGAGTGCCTGAGGAATATCACACATACCCCCCTTGGGGGGGGGGGGGCGGGTGCTAGCTTGCACTTTGTCCTCAGCCTGCCCCGTGCTCCTTCATCAATCCTCTGCTCTCCGTTCTTGTGTTCAGTGGGGCTTGTGTCCCAGAACTAGAACAATAACTGGTTCAGAGAAGGACGTGTGGCCCCAGCCAGGCCAGGGAGAGTCAGGATGTTCACATGAACCCTAAGGAAAAGGGAAGAAAAGGGAATTCGCTTTCCACAGAGGCTAAACTGACAGAATAGAAACCCGTCGCTCCATTTGACCATTTCAAAAGAGTACGAAGCCACAGGGAGGGAGGCAGAGCCAAGAAAGAGTTCCCTGAAGACATGACTTCATAGCTGATCCAGCCATGCCTAAAGCTGGATATGCCCCTGAATTTGTTTCATGAGCCAATACCTTCCCCTCTTTGCTTAACCCCATCTGAGTTGGGTTTTCTGTCCTTTGCAACTGAAAAATCCTGATTAATAAAGCAAGCTCTGGGACCAGCCTTCCCCCCAAAACAACAACAACACAACAACAAAGATTTCACTGAGCTTACGAAGTGGGCTCTCTCTTTGTGCATAGACTAGTGTCCATCTCTGAATCTGGATCCGGGGAACTCTAATTTGGAAAGAAAACTAAGACAACCAAAATGTATTTGAACTCAATTTACTCACAGAAAGAGTATTCAGTCCTTTAACAAATATTCATTGAGCACCAAGGGCATGGGACGAGTCAGTGTGCTAGGCTGGGACATGACCCTGAACAAGAGGCGAGGTCTGCCCTATGCTCACACCCAGTGAAGAAAAATAGAAAATGAACAAGGAAGTACTACATCATGTGGTGGTATGCGTCTGGGAGAAACATAAGGCAGGGTAAGGAGGATAGGGCATGTGGGATGGGCCCATAAGGAGAGGCAGAAGAGCAGAAAGCAGAAGCCAGAGGCAGCCAGGCAGCTCTGAGGGAAAGGTGTCCCCACCAGAAGACAGAATGAAAGCAAAAACCTGGAGGTGGGAATGCACAGGGCAGGGCCACAGAACAGCAAGGAAGGATCCACAGGAGGTAAAGTCAGAGCTAGCTAAAAGGGAGGCCAGATCCTGTGGGACCCCTTAGATATTGTAAGAACTTGACTTTGACTCTAAGTGAGCTGGGAGCCATTGGTAAGTTTTGAAAAGAGGAGAGCTGTGACCTCATGTCACATATTGTTTTTAATTTTTTTTGATGTCTATTTATATTTGAGAGAAAGAGAGAGAGAGAGCAAGTAGTAGAGGGGCAGAGAGAGAGAGGGAGACACCAAATCCGAGGTAGGCTCCAGGCTCTGAGCTGCCAGTGCAAAGCCCAACGTGGGGCTGGAGTTCACAAGCTGTGAGATCATGACCTGAACTGAAGTCCGATGCTTAACCAACTGAGCCACTCAGTCATTTAAAGACTCCCTCTAGCTGCTTTACTGAAAACAGTTTGGAGGGGGGGGGGGGGGGGCTGGGAACTGGATGGACAAGGACAGAAGCTGAGAGATGCTATCCCAATTCTACACGAGCTGTTAGATGGAAATAGTGTAAAACCTCGAAATCCAAACAGTCTGCTAGAAGATGAAGAATTGAGTATTGAAAAACAATTCTCAATTCTCAAATATCCCCGCAGAGAAAGAGTTCAAAACCACAGCACATAAATAATTATTATTTTAGTCCCTGATAGTTCCAGACCAGTGGTTCTCAATCAAGGACCATTTTTCCCCCCAGGATACATCCGGCAATGTCTGGAGACCTTGATGGTTGTCCCAAATGGCAGGGGGAAGGAGGGGAGAGAGCTACCAGCATCTTGTGGGTGGAGGCCAGGGAGGCTGCTACACATCCACAATGCCTGAGACAGCCCCCCCGCCCCGCCAACAATGAATCACCCAGCCTCACATATCAATAGTGCTGAGGTTGAAACATAAATGTAAAGATTCATTGTTCTCAGTTTTCGTGTTCGTGATTCTTAAACTGGCACTAAATATGAAATCAGAGAAGCACAGACCAGAGTTGGATTCTTTTTCCCTTTGGCTAATCATTTGAAAGACAAAAGCTGTCACTGCTGCTTTACATTGAAGAACAACTTGCTGAAAAAAACTAAATACGTAGTGGCCTATGCTCTCTGATAGATCATTAGGAAAAGAAGTGACAGAAGAATATTCCTCTGTTTGTAACAGGAAGAAGACTTAATTTTTTTTTTTAATATGAAAATGTCATTTGAGGGAAACAAAAGTACCTGGCACAGAATTTGCTTTGGGGAGGAAAACGCCTTTGAAAACCCAACTAGTCGTATAATTAAGTGATAATGAATTCAGAGCGCTGGACTTTGTGCTCCATTCCAGCACGTTGGAGTTGAATCTGAGCTTGAAAAGCTAAATCCCTCAGTGCTCTGGCCCCTCATCAGTGAAGTGCAAATCAAGGCCTTTAACTGCTACAGAAGGGGTGTTTCCAAAAAAAAAAAAAGTGTGAACTACAAATACTATGTTTTCCAACTGCCTGCTTTCTAATGATTTGCTAGGTTGTAGATGCAAACCGTATTTGATAAAAAGAAATGTTTCCTTGGAACGAGAAAGCAAACTATCATATGTGATGTTTTCTGCACAATGTAATGATAATCTATTTCTTAAAAAAAAAAAAGAAAGAAGCTATTAATTTCCATTTTATATGGACAAGAGGAATGCTTTCTGGATTTTTAACTCACCAACAATTTCACTTACAGAAAGACTGAATAATGTTTTTATCTGTACTCTAGCTAACACCATGTGTAAGAAAGATGTATGAGAGCATATACGTACGTCAGATTGAGCTTTTCGCTTGGTTATGGAGATGGTTAATCTTTGAAAAGTTGTCTTCACAAAAGTCTACAAAACTTTAAAAATTACTGCAATGAATAGAGGACCTGTAAACACAAGAAATTTATAACTTGATGAATTATTTAATATGTTATTGTGATAATTAAAGGACATAATATAACCAACCCGTGGAGAGGCAATCCTTCAAAGAAGCCACTATCATTTGATGTTTTTATCTTGACATTGAAAAAAAACCCAAAAGTTAAAGAGATGGAAATTTGTTTTTGTTTTTTTACCAATTAGTATTGTCTCAAAAAAGGACTAAAACAAAAATTCCACATACAAAAAACTTAGGAGGTAAGCCCAATGGGAAGCAAAATAGATAGCCTGATACATGTTCAAGTTCAAGTAGCATTTTTATAAATAGGTAGACTTAAATGTCTGAAGAGAAATAGGGCTCTCCAAAAAAAAGATAAACGAATGGCAAAAGCAGTGAGTATCATACTTATTGGTTGAACACCAATTTGTATCTACCAGATTTGTTAGAGATCACAGGTTCTCACCTGGCTCTGACCACAGACGTGTGTCATGGTGCAACAAACCTTTCCAAGAAAATCAGTCAGCGTGAGTCTATTTGGGGAAATAGAATGGAAAACCAGGACAGAAGTCAGCCCAGGCTGCTATTCCCTGCCCAGAGATGACACGGTAACGGAAGGAAGAAGTTGGGGCAAACCAGTCTGGTGAAACAGTAAGACAGATCGGATAGACATTTCTCTTTTGTAATCATGCACACATCCAAAGCTGTCTGGCTGAGAACTTTCTGGGTCAGACAGGCAAGTAGCTTGTACTGCTGGCTCTGGTCAAACCAGTAGAATTAATGAACCATGGAGTTGCATGTCTACATTGGCCCACCTTCACTGCAAGCCAGCATCCCCCCATCCCCCCAGCTATGCATCAGGAAGCTCACAGCCTGCAGCCTGGCTGGCTCGCCATGGGATTTTGGCATAAGTCGTCAAGGCTATAACACAAGAGCAGGGTGGGAAGGAGGCCTTTAGGATGGCTTTGCCAAAGCCAGACATGGAATGTAGTCAGCCCTCTTGAAGTTCAAGACTGACATCATCCACCTGATGGATGACCAGCAAATTAAATGGACCATTTCAGGTGAGTGGTTAGAGAGTCAGATGAACTAAAACTTCTTTTCTGATTCTTTTCTGATTAGAAGATACCCACAGGACAGTCCAGTAGCACAAGAGAGGCTGGCCTGTGGGAAATATATTACCTCGAGCTTTGAATTATTGATTTTTTAATGGGAATGTGTTTTCTCTCAAACTGGATTATATGTTTCCTAGATTTTTCTATTATCAACTTCCCATGGCCAGCATTTAACATTTAAAGCAGACTTTAAAAATAATAAAAATTAAAAACTAAAAATAAAGACAGACTTCAGTGAGGCTCTGCTTAGAGGAAAGAATAAAGAGTCATGGATGACATTTTTCAGATTTGCAAGACAATTCATTGATAACAATTTTAAGTAATTTCTTCTGAAAGCGTGCAAATTAATGGCACCTTTGTAGATTATGCCTCTGTGTTTCTTCCCTTTGGTATTTTTTTTTAATCATCATGAATCAGAAGGCAAAAAAAAATTTATGAGCAATATTCAGAAGGCAATAGAAATACTTTAATGTCATTGAAGACCTAGTGTAAATTAAAGCACTTCTGTCAGGATATAAGGGTTAAAGAAATTGTAAATTTGGAGAAAGGTGCACAGATGTTACTTTGAACTCCAAGCATAAACCGGCTCACAGGCCTGCCATAGTCTAATGCTGAGTCATTGGCAAACGACAGAATCTTCTTTGGCTGGTTTGAGCAGAATAAGCATTTACTAAAAGTTATATAAGGTAACTCACAAAATCTTTGAGAGGGACAAGGACCCAGAACCTGCAGCCATCTGGCGAGGAATCCCAGGCAGCCCATGGCATTCTCTAATGAAACATCACTGCCACATCTGCTCAGCATCCCCTCCTTGGGAACAGACACCAGAAACTTCCATAGCTGTCTCAGACAAAGCGGACACCATTGTCCCAAAGTACCCATGGCAGGCCACCTCCTCCCACTGCTGTCTTCTGAAATGAGTCACACATGGATGGGCCCAGTTAGGAGAACCTGTCATACACGGGCATCCCAGATGCAAGAGAGTCCAAGGCCATGAGGTTTTGGCCTTCTACCTTGAGAAGGACTTATAGGTGAGAAACTATCAAAATGTACAGAGAATGTCCAAAGATGGCAGGTAGCCGCAAATGACAAAGTTCAGCATGAATCCCAATCTGCCTTTTCTCTCCGTATGTCTTCTCCCCAAACCCTCTATTCTCAGCAGCCTGGTCTCTTTATTATTCCTTGTGCTTCCTAGCCCCCAGTTTTACAATAGGAGGCTTATTTTAGCAGCTTACTCAAGATCACACAACTACTAAGAAGTAGAAGTCTATTCTAAGTCTATTCTGAGAGCCAGAGTCTGCACCTCCACCATGTGCTGAGACTAGATTTAAAGTCTACCCTTCACCACTGTCCCCAAGTATCGAGTACTAGGTGTTTAACGACATGTCCTAAGCAGATAGCAATTTAACTTATTTCAGCAATTGTGCTTTTTTTTCAACAATTATATGTTTAATGCTTAGAAGGGAATCTTAGCTCAGCCACTTAGAAATTATGTGATGTTGGACAAATTACTAAACCCCCTGAGTCTGTTTCCTCCTCCACAAAGTGGGAATGATGAGTTTCTCTCAGAAACTCAGGCCCAAGCCTGGAGTGGAAGACACACAAGGAATGTAAGCTCCACACAGGAACAAGCCTTGTGCTTTAATGGAGTAAGCCAATACTTAGCTGTGTGATTTCCAAGGTCCTAGGAAACCTTCCCACCCCTCAAGCAGCCCCCGGTAAACACACACACACACACACACACACACACACACACACACACACTCCCACAGACACATCTGCTCACTGATAACCAGAGTCAGGGAGATGCTGGGATCCAGCCATGAGAAATGAGTTTGACAAGACCATGGATTTGAATAACCCAAATTGAGACAGAAGTGGTAGCTATGAGATCCCATTCTGAGAGCAGTTGTACAGGAACAGGAGGGAAAAAGGCAAAGGACGCTGACAGTCTGGTGGTGGCAGGAGGTGGAGGCCATAGAGTACTGCCTGGAAGTAATAAGTGGGGAGGCAGGTGCTGAAGTAGCCCAGATATTCCTCACAGTGACAGACAACAAGCGCCATCTGACCAATGTGTAGAGTGAGCTGCAAATATAAGCAACCCATATTATAGGGATTATAAGATAGCAGTCACAGAAGACTGGAAAACCCTGATGTGATGTGCCTGCATCACCTTATAAGGGGGGAAGAGACTACCCACACACACACATCCCATCCCCCCCACACCGCCCAGAGTAAAAACAGTCCCAGGTAAGAGGGGCAGGAGGGGGTGCAGGGGAGATATCTGGGCCTCAAGCACATAGGGTTGAATTCATTTCTGGCCAATGAAAAACCCTCCCGCGTTTACTCCCCGATTTCTAATATCACCTTACAATAAACATCCCCCCCAGAATAACTGTCTATTTCTTATGACCAAAGCAAACAAAAAAACCTAACTGAAATAGTGGACTGAGCCAGGAACCCTTGAGACAAAAGGTAGAAATGTGGAGACTTGAAGGGTACACCCACACCACACACTCTCTTTCATCTCTCTCTGTCTTGCATGAATGCACTTCATCCCTGACACGACCTGGTGGGCTTCTATTCATCCTTCAAGACCCAGCTTAATTATTTACTGCTTTCTCTATAAAACCCTCCCCATGATTTCAGAAGGAATTAGTCATTCCCTTCCCACTTGTGAGAGGCTTTTATGCTTCCGTCTGCAATAATGTTCCCCTATCTTCTCAACCAGGCAGTGAACCCTTCCTTTATGTTGTCATCTCACACTATGACAAAATATGGGTCGTAAGCACTATGTTCCATTAAACTTATAGCTCCAGCAGCAAGCACAGGACATAGTACAGAGACACTGCTCGGCAGATGTTGATGGAGTGACCAGCCCTGACCTTGGTCCAATTTCCCCCTTCATTGTGCTTTGTCTCACTGCTTGGGCACCTCTTGTGTTCCACTTCCCATTCTGTTGGCTCACTTTTCTGACCCAGCTCTTGGCTGTGGCACCAGCTGTGCCCAGGTTTTGAGGTACATTCTACATAGCTCTTCAAAGGTCTCCAGTTGCCCTCCGTAGTAACTAGTTAACGACATACCCTTCAACTAGCTTTCAAGCCTTCCCATTTCCACTCTGTCTAGCAAGCACCCCTTGCCCCACATACCTTGAAATCACTTCCCAAAATAAACTGCCTGCAAACAGACACTCATCATCTCAGGCTCTGCTAAGATACAAGTTCATCATGATTTTGATGATACAGCACGCAGAAAAACAGAACCTCTGCAAAGACTACTCTTCTATCCTCAACAGGTCAGCTTGGAAAGCAGTCCCATTGTTATGAGGATTATGAAAAGAGATTGTATCTAGCAGGCACCTGTGGCTAGATCAGCACGAAACTACCACTCTCAGAGAGGAAAATAACCCCAACTTTGGAAGATGTTAGTCTGAAGGACCATGTTCATGTAGCGAGGTTATCTCCTCCATCCAACATGGCTTACTATCGGTACTAAGACAAACTAATCCTCTCTTCTAAAGATGGTCCACCCGTAGTTACAGTCCAGTCATTTCCAATGACAGCTCACCATTGGACCTGGAAGTCTATGGGGCTTTTGCAATAACTCGCAATAAATTTATCTGAGCACTGTGCCTTGTACGCAGAGAGAATAAATGACTCATCATTTTTTTTAGTGTTCATTTATTTTTTGGGGGGGGGGGGAAGGGCAGAGAGAGAAGGAGACAGAAAATCCTGAGAAGGCTCCACGCTGTCAGTGCAGAGCACGACGTGGAGCTCAAACTCACAAACCATGAGATCATGACCTGAGCTGAAATCAAGAGTCAGACACTTAACCAACTGAGCCACCCAGGTGCCCCTGGCTCATTATTTTCATCTGACTACCTATGTATGCAGATGAATTATGATTAATCAGAGAGAAATTCATTTTAAAATGTACTGATTTCAGCCAGGATGTATATTCTCCATCAGTGACGCATGTCCTATGGAAGGGGCTTCTGCAAACTACTTTAAAATAATGAAGGGGTGCCCATATTCCAGAAGTATGACAACTCCATGTTTTAAATGATAATGTAAAACAATAATTGCTTAATAATAATTTCTATGCACTAAGTGCCTATGTATATTATCTTAAACCTCTCAACAATCTTGCAATGAAGTATTATTAGTCTTATTATAAAGGTAAAACGGGGGCGCCTGGGCGGCTCAGTCAGTCAAGCATCCGACTTCGGCTCAGGTCATGATCTTGCCATCCATGGGTTCAAACCCCGAGTCAGGCTCTGGGCTGACAGCTCAGAGCCTAGAGACTGCTTCGGATTCTGTATCTCCCTCTCTTTCTGCCCTTACCCCACTTTCACTCTGTCTCTCAACAAATAAATAAACTTTAAAAAATTTAAAAAAAATAAATAAAGGTAAGAAAACTGATTCAGAATGTGTAAGGAGCTTTGCTGAGGCCATGGGGATAATAAATGATGAATTTATGGTCAAAATCCTGGCCTATGAGACCTTATTGTCACTATCACTCATTCATTCATTTGTTCATTCATTCACTCATTGGACAGTCATGTTTGGGGATATGGCATGTGCTATAAACTTTGGGTAAACATAGCCGTTCTCCAAGCCCTGCTCCTCAAAACACTTTTCTTCTGCCAATTTAATTCAATTATTCTTTCCACTCAGCTTAAGCGGGTTTAGAGTAATAGAATCTGACCTTGTCTTTTAGCTTATTTTTGCAGTCTCTAAAACCCAAGCTGCCTATCCTTTTTCAAGGATTTCTTGTTCTTTTATCACCTGTTTGTTCTCTGGCCTTTAACTCACCTACAAAGAAAGGTGAAAGAGGAGACAAGCCCATTGACTTGCATCTCCTCCGCCAGCCCAATCCCTTCCTTCTGCCCGGGAGAGCTGGGGTCTATAGAAACGAACCAAAATGTTGGCAAAAACAGGGTCTCATCACGTCCAGCCACGCTTCCCTGAGGCACAGAGTGGGGGCGAGAGAGAAATGTGTGGTCGCGTGTTCCACGTGTGCCCTTTTTGTTCCCAAACCAGGGAGACGTGCTTCCCTCTCCTCCCCATGCACCCTCCCCCAATCACAGCAAGTGACATCTCACCCTGGGCAAGTCCTCCCTCTAAAATGCCACCTGTGAACAAACCCAGCAAAGCCAGTCATCCATCAACCCCACCACGTCTCGGAATGACTGTCAACCCAATGACACAGTAAGGCTGGACCCAACCAATGCTGATTTCTCTAAAATGTGTGATTCGCTAAGTAAATTTATCTGTCATAGTGGCCCAGGCCATTCCCTGACAGGATGTCTCGTGATGAATGAGTGCTCAGAGACAGAATGAACAGAAGTGCTATTTCCAGATCCATCACCAGATAGGACGAAGATGAACATAAGTACCATGACGGGACATCTCTAGGAAATATTTTCAGGGACACCTGTGATGCCAAAGCTTAGCATCCACAACACCTGCATCTGGTTTTGACCAGGGTTGCCCTCGCCAGAGTCCAAGAGATGCTAATGACAAAACACACCTGGCCCAGCTGCTCAATTAACTGTTAGATCCATTACATGGAGTTCTTGAGTCTTTTTTTGTACTGTTTATTTATTTTTGAAAGAGAGAGAGCACACGAGTGATGGGGGGGAGGGGCAGAGAGAGAGGAGACACAGAATCCAAAGCAGGCTCCAGGCTCCAAGCTGTCAGCACAGAGCCCGACACAGGGCTCGAACTCACGAACCCACGAGGTCATGACCTGAGCCGGAGTCGGATGCTTAACTGGCTGAGCCACCCAGGTGCCCCGACTTCCTGAGTCTTAAAGAAACAGTATGGCAAATGCCCTTCGAGCCAGTAATTCAGCTCTAGGAATTCTTTGTAATGCATGCCAGGATTTGGCGATAGAGTTATCACAGTGTGATGATGGTGATGATGATGGTGGTGGTGGTGGCGGTGGCAGTGGCAGTGGTTGGCAGATGGTACTGGTCTATGCACTTCGTATATATTAACTCAGTTTGTCTTCATAGCAACCCCATCAGGTAAGTGCAGTTATTGTTACCACTTCACAAATGAGGAAACCGAACTAGTGAAGGGAATTTCTCAGTATGACACAGTAATAAGAGGCAGAGCTGGGACTTGGTGGCAGTCTTTCCTGAGACGGCTGTCTTAACCAGCAATGCTGATTTCTCCAAACCAGTCATCCTAGCGTGTTTCATCCTTCAACTGTGCAGAACTTCCAATTTTATATCTTGTAGTCCTCAACCAAAAAATGATAGAGAATCCATAATAATGTTCTTATCACAGAATTACAAAGACACCTTTGAGAAGAAATAATATAATCCCTGGGCAGAATAAAACACAGTTGGGTTATTTTTTAAGCACATTTAAGCTACACTGGCTTGCCACCTTCTTGCTGTACCCCCACCTGGTGGAGGGTGAGACCATCTTTCTCAAGTCTCTTTTTATAAGGGCACTAGTCCCATTCATGAGGGCCCCGTCCCCATGAGCTAATCACCTCCAAATGTTATCACATTGGGGATTAGGTCTTCACTATATGAATTTCAAGGGGACACAACATTCACTCCACAGCACCAAGACTCAGAGAAGTTAAGAAATGTGTTCATGGGGCACCTGGATGGCTCAGTCGGTTGAGCGTCCAACTTCGGCTCAGGTCATGATCTTGCGGTCTGTGAGTTTGAGCCCCGCATCAGGCTCTGTGCTGACAGCTTGGAGCCTGGAACCTGCTTCAGATTCTGTCTCCCTCTTTCTCTGCCCCTCCCCACTCAGAAATAAACATTAAAAAAATTAAAAAAAAAAAAAAAAAAAAAAGAAATGTGTTCAAAGTCACACAGCCAGTAAGCGGTAAGGCCAAAATTCAAATTTTCTGGAGCCCAAATTCAATGTTCTTTCTACCACGTAATGTTTCCAAAGGATTATGAGCTTGTACCCTTAAAAAAAAAAGCACCAATTCCACCTGAATCTAATATTTTGCCCCGTGATCTTATGAGAACCAGTGAATGGCTCTCCTCCAGGTACCTGAGAGCTTCCATGAAGACCACAACCTAAAAACAGAGACAACTCCCATATCATGTATCCCGTCTCAAATCATCCTGATGCAAGTAACACAAGATCCCCACCTTTCTGCTTACTTTTTTTCACTCTTCTCATTTACCACTATTAACAGCCACAAATATTAAGCTTTAGTGGACCCTCTACCGACTTCTTTTGATAAACAAGGATGTAACTCGAAGGCAGATTTCTTCTGAATGGAACACCCAAAATGTCAGATTTGTCGATCCAGTCATAAAAGCGCTGTGGGGGCTCAGGCCCCTCACCACTGACTGCTCTCAGAGTTTATGAACTATTTCATCTGTGTCTCAGCTCATTCTCCATTCCCAGGGTATTTGTTGCCAGGTAGAGGCCCCAGCACTGTATAAACAGTCTGCTGAGTTCGCACAGTAATCCACAGGTCTGGGCTGGCAGCGGGAGATAGTCAGGGATGGCGGGATTTGAGAATTTGAGCTCCACAGCCCGCTGGGTTTCTCTGGAGAACTAGAGGGCATGAAACCTGCTCTTCAGAACCCTGACAGCTGTAATAGATGCATGCGCACTGATCATTTCGATCTATAATTTGCAGAAACCTGATTTCTCTTATGACATGTGGCTATGTCAGTGGGGAGGCCAGACCAATCCTTCGCTTGGGCATCGAACCCTCATCCCTTTTAAACTTCTTTTGCTGCCCCCAACTTCCTATGTGATCTTCCCCAATTTTCCCTGTGTGGTCACCCTCCTCTCTCATACTTCATTCGATAGCCTTAGCCCTCCGACACTGTCAAAATTCTCCCCAGAGACCCACGGAACGCATCTTAGGACAGAATTTCTTACAATCATCCTGCCATAGTTTCGCTTCAATCAATATGCTGCGGGCTCGAGTCATTCGGTGAGTGTTACTGACTTGCCTTTAGCTTCAAGAAGCAGCCAGAAGTCTTCTCTCTGTACTAACAGAACCTGTGGAGATGCTGAAAAGTAATCAGGCCTGGGGTGGAAACATGGCACCTACACCCTTTTTCAGAGATTTCTCTGAGAGGAGAAGGTGAGCGAGCCAGGAAAACTCAAAGGCATCAGGAAGCAGTTTGCGTGCTGCCGGAGGCCCTTCTCCTCTGGAATCCGAACTGTCACCAGCACATGGGGCCCGGCTGACTTATGAAGAGTGGGATGCGTGCTCGTTTGGTATTCTGGAAAGGCACTGGCGTGTGTTGGGGGGCCGAGGCGCGCTGGCGACTCTGGGGTCTGCTAGGCTTTCACTCTCTCTGCCATGCCCCTGCCTCCCAGCGGGAGCTGACCCGGGCTTGGAAGAGGTTAACTAGCACAAACAGCCATCATTTGTGCCGAGTGGGAAAGCCCCATGTGTTGCCCCAGCTTCTCTTTATGAGGCATGAGGGGTGGTTTTTCTCTGTTGTTCAGACGGTTGGCACAAGGTAAGTACCCAGCATGCTTCTGCTTTAGGAGCCGGACGGGCCTGTCTCCAGGCAAGTGTTCGGGAGGCAAATTAAAAAAAAAAAAAAAAAAAAGGAAGCCATCGGAAACCCTCCTGTGTCTCAACTGGGGGAGGCGAGGGGTGAGGGGGGGCAGGGAGAGAAGTTGGGGTGGGGTGGGGGCCGGAGCAGAATAACGCTTCAGTGTGCGCTGAATACATGCGTTCACCTCGACCTAATCGGTTCAAATGCTCTGTTTTCAGATCCCATCTGCTTATCTCAAGGCGAGTTTGGGGAACAGCTCCCGTCCCATTGTGAGCCCATCATTTTGCAAATCTATTCCCGTCAGAGCTCTCATTATAACAGATGTCAGCGGAGGAATCTGAGCTGTCTGGGGACGCCAACCATGAAAAGGAGGGGCAGGGGCGGCTAGCTGCAAACAAAACCGTGCCCCCCCCCCAAACGTAAACAGCCATGTTTGTCACATGTTTGTCACAATATTTTCCCACATTGCCTAACAATTCCAGGGGACTTATTTCAAAAAGAAAAAGGGGGGCGGGGGGAAGAAATCACTGTAACAATAAGGAGGCGGAATCCAGCAAGTCCTTCCCCTCCAAGTTGAAGATTTGTGACCTGTTCCTAAAATCATCTTTCTGTGCAACAAAAAATGAGTATGTGTCTGCTCCCTACAGGACAGTTTCTTGCTAACATTAAAAATGGGGCACCAGCTTTTAGTCCGGGCAGTAAAGAGTTTAAATTGTTAAATGGGGGGGGGGGGGGGGGGGCTTTTTTCTTTTACTTTTTTTTTTTTAATAAACCCTGCTTTACCCTGGGTTGTGATTAACGCAAGACCTCAAATTTTACACACAGTAAGAAGGAGGGAACGATTTCTTGCCAGCCCTACCCTCTTGTCAAATAATCCATGTAAGATAATCCTCCCGGAGGTCTGTAGCCATAGGACTCCGGTCAAGGGCTGCTTACCTCGGGAGCGTTTTGTCTAAACTGGGTTTTCTGTCATCCAAAGCAAGGGGTTGCATTTGAAACTGGAAATACTGAGGGCTCTGGGTTTTCTCCCAGCTCACGATCTCGGTAGTTTGAAAGGCAAGTAAGTCCCTCTCACTACATTTTTGGTAAAAGATTATTACACTGGGAACTATTAAAAATTAGCGTTCATCAAAACGTATTAATTCCTGGAACCTGAGAGACTTCCCTCAATTCCCACTGAATATCAAAGCCCACCAGTGATTTTGTTTGAAGACCGAAGCCCTCGCCAAATCTGCACACAGGAACTTGAGTTAGCCGCTTTGAATTAGTTCTTTGTTAAAGAGAAGACAAATCCCTAAAAAGAGCATCCTGGTTCCTTAAAAGTTTTGTTTTAACCAAAACTTTAAAACAGCATTATGGGACATCGTGGGGTTGCAGTTTTGACATAACTCAGGTTGTGATGTTTGGTTGGTTGATTTTTCTATTTTTAAGACCAAATAATTGAGGCCGATTCCAGTGTTGTGGGCTATACACGTGCGGGATAAACGCACCTGTCAACAAGAATCCTTTACTGGGCACCTGAGTGGCTCAGTCAGTTAAGCGTCCACCTCTTGATTTCGGCTCAAGTCATAATCTCCAGCTGGTGAGTTCTGACAGTGCAGAGTCTGCTTGGGATTCTCTGTCTCCCTCTCTCTGCCCCTCCCCTGCTCTCTCTCTCTTAAAAATAAATAACCATTTGAAAAAAAAAAAAAAAGAATCCTTACTAACATATCCTGTTCTACGCCTAAATTTCACACCAACAAGGCAGCCGGGCAAATGTCGTTATTCCCATTTTATAGTTGAGGAGACTGAGGCCCTCAAAGATTTATGATTTAGAGCTCTGTCTATTGACCCTAATGCCCAGTGCTTTTCCTCTACACCCTATGTATGAAAATTCCCATCAATGCTCACATCTATCTGCATCATGGAATACCAAGCAGCCATAGGGGGAAAACAAACAAACAAACAGGTAAAAGGAGAATTGTCATCAAGATGAGAAAACATTTACAACATATGAAATGGAAAAAACACTTGATACCGAAAGTATGTGTCGTATGATGTAATCTGTTTTTATCAATGGATTCATTTACATGCCTAGATTAGAGATATGTACACAAATACCGGAGCACCCGGGTGGCTCAGTCGGTTAAGCATCCAACTCTTGACAGGCTTGGGTCGTGATCTCACTGTTCGTGAGTTCGAGCCGCATATCGGGCTCTGCACTGATGGAATGGAGCCTGCTTGGGATTCTGTCTCTCCCTCTCTCTCTGCCCCTCGCCTGCTTGTGCTCACTCTCTCTCTCTCCCTCAAAATAAGTAAATAAACTTAAAAAAAAGAAATACGTACACAGATACTAATCGCGGTTGTCCCTGAATGGTGAGAATTTTACTTTCTTTTCTATACTTTGCATTTAAAACATTTTACACAATAAACTTACAAAACAGTAGTTGCCCATCAGAAAAAAAGTAATGTATTTGATCGGCAGTACTTACCACAGATAATGTTCTCAGTGAAAGACAATTTAATAAGAAAAGAAAATCGCTCGATTTTATTTTGTTTAATTCTCTATGAACTCCTGACACAATGACCCAGAAACCTCTTGACTTTAGCTCTACGAACTCCACGGCAAAATCAAACATTGTCATCTGCCGTTTGAATGATATGCTTATTAAATTATCATTAGTACGTGTGACCTACTAACTATGTGACAGAATGCAGAGAAACGAGGACACGGCCTCAGTAACCGTTACAGTAGCATCAAGCCTTGCCAGATCCATCCAGCAGTGGGCTGAGACACCGCATTGAGTCTTCAAAGAGGTCACATCAAACCCCACTTGCCCCACAGGCAAGGTGAACTGCGGATCACACGGACAACGGGGAATTGTGTGTCTGCTGGCATGGCTGGAACCGACGCCAATCAAACAAAGGTTCAGCCTTCAGTTCAGTCCTTGACGGGATGAGATTCCTTTCAGACCAAGTCGGCTGACAGAGTGAGCCACTGAATACTTTCTGGCTGCATTTCATAACACCGATGATGTAAATGAATATTTAGCCTCGAACATTCACTTTGAGCAACAGTGCTCGTTATGTCCTCTAACTCAGTAATTACTACGCTAATTGAATACTATGGTGATTTGTCCTTGCTGGAAACAGCAAAATTGTCCCCTTAGATTTCCAGGCAGGAATTCATTCGGACAATCTAAAGTTTAATATTTATAATACCCCCGAAGACCTCTCGGCAGATCTGATGTTCACTGGTTCAGCATCTTCAGCAGCTGCTGTAGTCTTTATCGCTGTTCTTTTCCACTGTGCTTTTGGTCGCATGGGTCTTAGTTATGAAACATCCTCTCCTTGGTCGCCATTTTCCATGAAAAAGTCCCCTGGGTGACCTCAGGGTCTAAGTAAATAGTAAAACTTGGTGCCAGGCATGATTTGGACATCCAAAGCATACACTGTACCAAGGAGAGTTGAAGTTTCTGAAGCTGCCTTTTGAAAGCAACATTCTGAGATGATGTTTACGGCACATATTTGAGGTTGAACTATATGAAATTGACATTTTTGTAGGGCAGAAAGGGTTAACGATCAGCAATTTGATTTCGTTCAAGCACACAATACTTGTCAAACTACAAATTTTCAAATCAAAATCGGATAATGATCCACTGAAAATGCATAACATAGGTTAATATTCTGCCACCCTGCTTCTCAATAAACGATAACCCTCCAACACTGACATTTACGGGCAGAGAGATGCTTTGTGTAGATCTACTACCTGGGTCTGAACTCCAACCCAGTGCTTGCTAGGAGCACCGTAGTAGACAAGTCTAGGCCTCAGTTTCCCTGTCAGCAGAGTGGGGCTAATATAGTACCTACCTCATAGGATCTCTGTGCACATTAAATGAAGTACATTAAGTGCTTAGCCCCATGCCTGGGTATATAGTGAGTGCTCAATAAATTAAATTATTTGATTGAATCAACAAAACTCATCTATTATCTCCAAAAATGGCCTCATGGAGCTTTCACTCTGGCGGGTGTTATCGTTTTATCAAAATTCTTTGAGGGGTATTTGAAAGTTCTTCTTGTACAAGAAATACCTGCCAGTCACCAGCCTGAGACAGAGTTAAGATTCAAATAAATATCACAGCAATTATTCTGGGACTCCACGCACCCAGCTTATGTGCTCTGGAAGAGGGGAAAGGAGAAGGAGAATGTTGGGATATTTCATACTTGCACTCACCTTCTTAAAACTTTAATTACACTCCCAAATATTTGCCCAAGCATGACCCAGGGAGTCCATGACCCAGCAGAGAACGCCGAGAACTGCTTCTCAGGCACCCCTCTAACCTTGGATAAGAAGAGCTGGACATGAAGCGTTGATCCTAACCCTCTGTCATAAGTAAATCAGAAGGTGTTCATTCATTCATTCATTCACTCATTTACTTCACATTTACTATGCACTAGTCACTGTCTTAGGGATAAAGCAATGGAAAGAGACGACCCTCCCACAGGAAACTTACAGTACAGTTAGAGAAAAGGTTAAATAAATAAGCAATTACAGTTACTTGTAATAAGTAGTATGAGACAGTTCTCCGTAGGTCTCTCAAATCTCTGCATATCTTGGGAGCAGAAGCACTAACTGCCCTTTAGCTCACACTGCCTCTTCAGGAATGTTTGCATGACAAACATCCTTGGAAGATATAGTACTTCCCTCCAGAGAAAAGGGAAGATTTTTACTGTCTAGGATAATAAAGATAATGTCTCTCCTTGGGGTAAATTCTGGTCAGATTTGCTTGTTACCCACTATAAAAATTCATGTTCTCTAAGTTCAGGGTTTCCCTCCTGTGAAACAACCACTCATATACAAAGATCACCTGGCCCAGTCTGTATAATTTGAGCTCAGGAAACCAGAGCAAGAAAATGATGATACTCTGGCCACTGTTATTTCTGTGAGTAACATGCTTTCCTTTGACTCTGACCCAGGGTTCTTGTGTCCTCTGCCAGAATTCAGGAGACTGTGGAAGGCTAGTATTTTAGAGTAATCTTCTCAGAAATGGGGATTAAGAAACCAAATCCTGAAGGCTCAGTAGAGTTCACTTGTCAATGGGGAGAGAAGTTGCCTCAGATGAAAAAAAAAAAAATGGCCATGAGTATTGTTTCCCTAAAAGCTAGAAATGACTTTCCTGAACTTTACCCACCCCCATAGTTTTGTGAGCCTCCAATTCCCCGTAATATATCCCTCACTGCTTGAAATATCTAGAGTGGATTCTGTTTTCTCCACCCAACCTGACTGACATAAAGAAATGGGAGAAGCAAGAGAGAGAGCAAGACAGTTTCTGGAATGAAGACATGGAGGTCATGGAGATGAGGACGGGATTCAGAATCTGCTTAAAGGAGAAGGTTTTAAAGAGGTGGAGAAATCCTTCCCCAGCTGTCTCAGAAGAGAAGGAAGCAAGGGTGAGCATGAGTTAACCAAAGTGAAACAGAAAGGCAGGACATTAAAAGTTCTTTTCCCTCTCAGAAGCAATAATAATTGTTAACAGTTCTTGACGCCCTGATACACATCAAATAGTGATCTAAGGACTTTAAACGTATTAGTTCACTTCATGTTCACGATGTAATAAGTACAATTATTATCATCTCCACATCTACAAAAGAGGGAACTAAGGTACAGAAGATTGAGTGCAGAGCCAGAATTTAACTTGGGCAGCTCATCTTGGGGTAGATATACATGCAGATATGGATGCTCAGTTACAGAATTGGAATCCCATTAATATTATCCTTGGTTCTTGCTCACTTATTATTTTAAGAAGGACCTATCTACCCACCATCCAATACATGAACTACAATATTGACAAGCTACATTTACCTATGTGTTTCCCCAGTTCTGTTCCTGTGCCTCTCCCCATCCGAACTAATCATTATACTGAAACTTGTCTTCATCATACTTTTACTTATTATAGTCTTATGACATACATGTGTATACACAAAAATTGTATATTTGATTTTAACGTTTCCTAACTTCAATAAAAAGATGATGTGCTAAATGTAATCTTCTGAAACAATTTTTTTGCTTCATACTTTATTAAACATGAGATGTACATTGTTCCCACTTTTCAATTTTTTCATATTATGGTTAATACTTTTGTCTACTTGACCTATCAGTTACTGAGAAAACTGTATTAAAATCTTCCTAGTATGATATTAGATTTGTCCATTTTTTTCTTAGCTAATTTTGGTTTTATGCATTTCTGAGGCTATGTTGCTAGGCAAATACACCATTAGAATTTGTCTATTTTTCTAATAATGTGAACCCTTTCTCATTTTGTAGCAACTTTCATTATTTCTCATAGCATTCTGGCCTTAAAGTCTAAAGGTACTGGGACACCTGGGTGGCTCAGTCGGTTGAGCATCCACCTTTGGCTCAGGTCATGATCTAGGGGTTCGTGAGTTCGAACCCCACGTCGGGCTCGCTGCTGTCAGCCTGTCGGTGCAGAACCCACTTCAGATCCTCTGTCCCCCTCTCTCTGCCCCTGTCGCTGTGTTCGCCCAAAAATAAATACTTTTTTTAAAGTCTGAAGTTACTAATATTGGTGCACAATTTCGTATGACTAGCACTTGCCTGCTACATCACTTGTTATACTTTGGTTTTTCCACATCCTGATGTTTTCAATCTGTCTTTCTCTCTCTCTCTTTTTTTAAACCCAGTCTGACAATCTTTATCTTTTACCTGAGATATTTACGACTTAATTTTTTGCGATGACAAATGTATCTGGATGTACTTCCACCAGCTTCTTTTGTGCTTTCTATTTGTCTCACACTTTGTGGGTTTTTTTTTTTTCCTTTCTTGCCTTCTTTTGGATTGAATTTTTCTTCTTATTCCATGGTCTCTTTTATCAATTTAGAATTTATAATCTATTTCCATCATTCTATATTCCCATATAGATTTTACCATGCATTTTTAAGTTATTAAAGTCTAAAATTAATCATATATTTATTCTCATTTTACGAAATACGAGGCTTTAAAATGCTTTCATTCAATCAGCCATTTCTAATTTGCATTATTGCAACAATTATTATTTGCAACAATAGCATTATTGTTGTCCTGTTTATTTAATTCTGACTTGGCTTTTCACCATATTCTATATAATTGGTTTGTTTTATCTATACATAATTTTTTAACAGCCTTTTCACTGATCATACTTTCTCGTATCTAAGAACCTTCCATCTAGGAATACGTTTATTATTTCTCAAGTACATCCTTTTAGAATTCTCTGTGGTAAGATCCTGTTAGTAGCAAACTCTCTGTTTTTATTCTTCCTTTAAATGTCTTTATTACACCTTGACCATTAGATTTTTTTGCCGCATAATCTTAGGGTGACAGTTATTTTCTCCAGACATTCACAGAATCCCACTGTCTCTACTTGCTCTCACTATTGCTGTTCAGAAATCAGTTCCTTTCAACTGCCATTCTTTCATAGTCTATTTTTCTCTAGATGCTTTTCAGATACTCTCTTTTGGGGGGGATTCTAAAGTTCAAGTGTGATGTTTCTAGTTGTATATTTCTTTCCCTTGACCATGATTGGGGTGGCTTTGATTAATGAACATGAAAATTGATTGGTGCTTTTCACTGGTTCTGAAAAATACTTACCATTATCTGTTTAAACATTCCCCCTCCCTCAAATAGCTCATCTCTTCTTCTGAAACTCCAAAGAGTAGACTACCTTATACCCTATCCTGTGTCTCATCTTCCTTAAATATTTTCCATCTCTTTGTTTCGTTGTGCTTCATTCTAGACACTTTTTTCAGACCTAGCTTTCAATTCCTCAATTCTCTTTTTCACCATGTCAGACCTACTATTAAAATCCATCCATTGATGTTCATCTCTCTTCATCTAGTACAAGTTTCAAGGCAGATCATTTTCCTTGCTGTTCCCTGCTTGAGGAGTTGGCAGCTTTGTTTTTAGTTTCCCCTTACATACTCAGCCTCTGTTGGCTTGTGGGTGGCAACTATATTGGAGATTTCTTTTATTCTTCTCACTTTGGGTGAGATCTAGTTTTCCTCCTTTCTCCCATCCATAAGAGGCCATTACAATCAACACTAGACTTCATTGGGGTTTTAGCGGATGTCCTCAGAATGAATTTACATTCCTTTACAAAGGAATATCTTTGTGAATCTGTGTACCTCTTTGATTTTCTTCCCTCCTAACAGCTCTTTCATTAATTTTAGGATTTTTTAAAAATTTTATTCTGCATTTGAAGATTACATCAGGAGGGTAATTCAGAGTATCCTATCTACCATTCTTACAAAAGTAGAAGATTGGTTTGCTTTAAATTGGGATAAGAACAGACTCCAAAGCCAGCACACATCCCAGATTTTGTATGAGCAGTTCAAGCAGATGTTGGATATATATGATGTATGAAAAGCAAGTTGCAAATAAATGTATACAGTACAACCCAACTTTTGTAAAAATAACTATTAAAAAAGCTTTGAATATATATTTGCTTGTGTATGTACATGAGCATACAGAAAGATGTACATACAAAACTGTTTGGGTTATTTCAAAATGGCTAAGACAGGAGGTGAGAAAATAAGGGGAAAATATTATTAAAAAGGGAGAAAATATACAAGTTGATAAAATGTACAACAAATACTCTTCCAAATACGTACAAGTTTAATAAGTCTATGGACAAGGACTAAAAGGTAACATGGACGAATGTTTCCGTGGTTTAGGTATTACCTTGCCCAACTATAAAGGAATTGACCAGATTATATTGTACATATCCTTTAAGTTATCATTCAGGGAGCCCAGAATAACAACAAATGCACAGTAATCTCCTCTCTTTCCCGGAGACAGTCTGGAACCACTTCCTCTGCCTTATTCTATACTTACATTCCAGCCCATCCATAGTACCCACCTTGGCCTACTTGTGACCTTGGAATTCTCCCATCTGTTTACAATTTCTCCCTGAGTCTTAAACCCAAAGCTCAATATTGGTGAACTTAACTATGGCTCAGATTCTCCATCTGGATAGGGTGCCTCTAGTACAGGAATGGGGACAACCGATATGTGATGAGCTTGTATGTCAGGCACTAAATGGATGCTTGCTGTGCATTATTTTATTTTATTTATCTTTACAATAACTCTTTGAGGAGAGGTTCAAATGCTGAGAGAAAGCATCCTAGAGAAATTTGATTAGCGAAGGAAATCAGGACACTCATCCTGAGGAGGTGATGATGAAGCCAACCCTTGAAGAATGGGTGGGAGGGAGTTAAACAGGTGACTGCATCCCAAGGAACTGAATCCAGGAAATGCAACATGTAATGACTCAATACTAACCTTCTAATTGGCAAAGGAAACTATATGGATATATTTTTTAAAGCTAGGATTACACATTTGCCCTTTTAAGGGTAAAGGAGCCAATATTTGGAGTCCCATCGAGCTTGAAGCTCTGGCCAAATGGTCGTGTCACTGCTCTCTCTGGAAGGACCCAGGACACATCTTCCCTAAGAGATTGACAGGATTAATTTTGTATTTCAATTAGCATTTTCTTCCTGGTTGCTTTTAGGTTTTTTGTAATTTCTGTTGTTTAGATGATGAAGTGAACAAAATAAGCACTTAGAAGAAAGAATATTTCCTCAGGATCTTAAGGGATATGGGAGAATGGGAGAAAATTGAACAGTCACTTGATGGTGAGGTGGTACCAAATGGTGAAGTGTTCTGAAGAAGATCATTGCAAGAGAAATGAAGAGTATTGATGTTTGAAGCTGCTACAAGTCAACAATTTAGCATCTAGATTTTTTATGCTGCCCAGGTGTAGCCACTAACCACATATGATTATTTAAATGTTAACTAAATAAAATTAAAGATTAAATTTCTCAATCTCATAAGCCATATTTCAAGTGCTCAATAGTTATTTGTGGCTAGCAGCTACTGCATCAGACAGCTCAAATAGAGAACAGCTCCATTACTGCAGAAAGTTCTATTGGATGAACTGAGGAGAGCTCAGAAGCGAAAAACCCTAAGTGTCCTACTACATTTAGAGATACAATTTTCAATGCAGGACGCCGTGGTCCAAAATTAAATGTCTTACGTGGAAATCCTATCCACCTCAGTAAACATTTATTTAACCACCTTCCAGATGCAAGACACTGAACCAACCACTAGGGGAGATAGAGAAACAAATTAGATACGCCCACTGCCTTCAGACGTTTATAGAGATCTGTGATCTGCTTCAGGGGCTGAAAGAACTCCGGAAACTTTTCCTTAAGCACAGTTTCTTCCGAGGCTGGAATTAGAGGAAGTACCACATCACAGATTCTCTCATCTTAGCGTCAAAGTGTAGGTTTCTGGAACTTTGAGGACAATGGAATAAGATTTGTACACTGTGACCACATAGTTCTCCAGTACAAAAACCAAGGCTAGGATTCTTACAAAGTTTTCTCCCCAACCCCATTTTCAGGATAGACTAGAGAGAGAGCATTCTGGTGTGGTAGCACGTGGTCCAATGTGGTTCAAGGCTGTGTGACACTAAATTTCCACCTTGCTCCAAAGAAGGAATATAAATAGGCTTGTCCTGGCCTATTTCCTCTTTTGTAAAAAGAGCAACTTGGAGTGCAAAATAATATGCAGTCACAAAAAGATCATGTCCAAGTGACATTTTTTTTAATCTGAAAATAGGAGAAAAAAAAAATAAGGTTTTACTCAGCTAGATTGACCCGAGGCCCTCACCTGGAGACTGTCAGAGGGTGGTCTCTGAAGGTATGTGAGGAACTCCCCAGGCAGCGCAGTCTGGGCCTTGAATGTGTGGTGACACTGTACAGTGTGGGGGAGGAAAGGGACGGGAGTAGATGCGTGTTATATGAATTAGATAACCTATTCTTCCAAAATAGACAAGCAGTTAAAAAAAAAAAAAAAAAAAAAAAAAAAAAAAAAAAAAAAAAAAAAAAAAAACCTCTGCCAAAGATAATGCAGATTGAAGGTAACACAAAGGACACATCGAAAGGTAACCTACATGATACTGCCAGTATTTGCTCCGTTTTTACCTAAGAAAAATAGCAGTTTGGCCTGGTTCACACTCGTGCTTGCAAGCAATAAAGAAATGGCGCTATTCCTTGTGCTAGCCAATCGGCCACGTTATGAGGCACAAACAATGACCATTTAACAGGATGTGATAGGAAGGGAGCCCCCAAAAGGTGAAATTATCAACACCACTGGCAATATGGACATATATCCACTATCCTTAACTGTGAACCTCACTGTATGTAGGAAGATCCAGCGAACGATAGAATGGAGACAGGACGGTGACTTATCTACTTCATCTTCACACCATCTTCTCCTTCTACCTGTTGGTATGTTTTATAATGTAGGTAATATGTCAGTACAGCAGTGCAGGGGGGCAGGGTCCCCGATCAAAAACAGGAGCAATGACGCTAAGATCACCAACCACAGGACCTCAGACCTATGTCTGGGCCAATGGCTTATGTTCTGCCGCCATCTCGTGGTGAGCATGCTAGGGACACGGCTTTGGGAACTGGGGAGGACGGGCTTGGACCAGTGAACTCCAAACTTCTGAGGATCCCAGAGCCCAAAAGAAAAGAATCTGAATCCTCACAAGTGTTACTGTCTGCAACACCTGAAAAATGTGAGGACTCAGGCCAGTGTCAGGATCCTGCGACATTAGTAGGATACCCCACTTCTTTGGACCCCTCTTTCCTGAATCTGTAAAACATTGATGATTTGCAAACTCTTAGTGAACTTCAAAAACACCTCTGGTTCTAAAATGTCTATCATTTTAATCGGGTGTCACTTTTCATTTTACTGGCTGCCAAACCCTTTATTTATAGCTGCCAAACCCTTTATAGCTCCATAAAGAGCTGTAAGAGCGCAAAGTTAGCCATTCCTTCTCTGTTTCAATGTCATATTGTGTACACAAATATTGAAAGAAATATCAGGCCTCTATTTCAAAAGGTGGAGCCTCTCAGGCCCAGGATGCCAGGTCAGCAAACTGAAACTTAGGTAACTTTCAGGTCCCTCAAAACAATCCTCTTGGCTAGAAACACAGTATATCGGGTCAGCCAAGCCCCAAACGCCAAGCCATCTCTGGGTTCTCTTGTTTCCTTGTACCTTTTTCACTTCCTCTTTTTCTATTTCTTGTTCTTTATTCTCTGTCCCATAAAAGCTTCTTGCCTGCGGCACCTGGCTACCTCCATCGGTGGAGTGTGCAACTCTTGATCTCAGTATTGGTTTGAGCCCCACATTGGGTATAGAGATTACTTAAAAATAAAATCTTAAAAAATAATAGTAATAAAGGTTCCTGCCTTCCATCCCATTTTGGAGTTCTGTGGACCCTTGGGAATGGACACTGCCTACTTCACAAAGTGTTGAATGAAAGTTGTATCACCTAAATTGTCTTCTTTAATCATTTTTAAAACAGATTTGTTTCTTACAGTTATTAGGTTGTTTATTTTTTGTTGGTTTTTTTTTTTTACTTTTTAGTTTGAAATAATTGTACATTTACAGGTGGGGGGAGTACAAGGAGGTCCCAAGCACACTTCTCAACTCCCCCCCCCCACCCCATGGTAACATCTTACATAACTACAGTGCATGAGCAAAACCAGGAAATGGACACTAGTGTAATCTAGAGTTTATTCAGGCTTTACCAGTTTTGCATGTACTTCTTTGTGTGTGTGTGTGTAGGTCATTTACATATATATACCCTCATTTTAGATTACCTGACTTCTAGTACAGTGCCTGGCAGACAAGTGACTTTCCTTAGATGTTGGTGAAGAACAGCATACAAGAAGAGGGGACTCCTGGCAATTAGTAACACAAATCAATCCATAAATTAAAGCAGTACTTTAGTGGATTTTTCTAAGATAACAAGCTAGATCAATGTGAAAACCCAGCTTTTCACTCAGACCTATGGTCTTTTTTTTCCTTTTATTAAACTTAACAGATCATTCAATATGCCAGTCCTCAAGATGTCCATACAAATAACATCCTGCAAATTACAGAACCTCCTGGGTTTTCAACGGCTGTTCAGGTGGCCGATGAGGCCCTAACATGCACCTTTTCTTTTTCTCTTCTTGTTTTTAAGGCTGTCTCTAAAAGTGCTGCTGAAGGCCTGTTTTACTTGAGGCAGTGACTCACTCTCTGGGTCTCCATTTTTCCATGTGAAAAATGGCCAATGTCCTTTTCAAAAATGATATTCTAGTAATTCTATGGCTCTACAATATCAGGACTTTCTTTTTAAGACGACTCTTGTATAACATACAAATTTAATAAATATTTGCTTGTTACAAAAATGCCCCCCCATAATGTATTGAAAAAGAAAATTCTAATCACCTATAATCTCATCCACTGATGATATAGAATTAATATCTCTAAGGATTTACTTTTATTTCAGTTCTTTCTATACCTGTCCATCTGTTTTATATATATATATATATATATATATATATATATACACACACACACACACATATATATATGTATATATCATATCATATATCCTACACATATATGTATATGTATACATATATATATACATATATAAATATATACATTCAAATGCCTAAGGAAATAAAATATATTTACTTAATTGTGCATCTGCTGGAAGCCGAGCTACCCAGCCTGAGTGGCAGGGCCCGGGCTGTGGACGGATTGGTGACTGCAGGGTCACCACCCACAGTGAAGCTACTTGTACTCCCGCTTTTAGGTAATTCGGCCTTAAAACTACCTGGGGTGTTGTCTGTTGGGGAATTGCCCTCGGCAGGCCCCCTGGGAAAAGAACCATTAGGGAAGAAAATAAGGTTCCGCAAGAAATTGTGCGGCCTTACGTTTAGCCCTTGCCATCCCCTATGGAGACTCCTCTACTTACAGGAAGGATAGCCTCATACATTTGCCAGCAAAGAGGGCCTGTATAGGAGAGACGTATGGATTTTGAAAGCCTCACTCTGGCAACTAAGGAGTGTATCTCTGGGCACAGGTGACTTCAACCCCTAGGCCCACCTGGGCCCCCAGAGGCATTCCAGATGATGACTGAACCTAGTCGGTTAAAGTACAGAATGGTTCAATGGTTCCTAGGTGCATTGTCTCTCTCAGAATGTATGAGGCATGGGTTTCTAAGGCCTTTTCAGCCCCTTTCTGGCACCTCAGACCGAGGCAAACACATTGTTCTTCTGGCCTCATGTGGTTAGGAGGTCATGTCCTTGTAACTGTTCCACTTGAGGTGTTGAGAAATGGAGGGCCTTTCACGAGAACAGCAAAGCAAATGCTTTGTAGATTATAGATAAATGCAGACGCATAATGGAATAATGTAAGAAATTTATCTATAATCAAAGGGTATGCGGGAAAGTTAGGGGAAAATCACCATGTTATTTCTTAAAGGTTGTTTATGCATAAGAACATTTTCAAAATTAGGTAATGTTAGAAAATCATAGTTGACGTATGCTACAAGGAAATCACTAGCATATATAATGCCACTTTTGCTACAATAAATTGGCCAGTTCAACACACTGCTGTTTTCTGTGTCCATTTTTATTTTAGTTTTAGTTTTTATTTTAGTTTTTTATTTTCCAGTTTTTTATTTTAGTTTTATTTTATTTTCACCGATGCCGTTCTTCCTTCAGGAACTCCTGGTTGCTGGAGCTGGTCTCCGGCATGCATCAAACTATACTTGAAGTTCTGGGACACTAGGACCCCCAGAAGCTTTGAGTGCTGTGTCTTTTTCTGTTAAAATTATCTTGAGGGGCACCCAGGTGGCTCCGTTGGTTAAGCGTCAGACTCTTGGTTTCAGCTCAGGTCATGATCTCATGGTTTCATGAGTTTGAGCCCCATGTCTGACTCTGTGATGACAGCACAAAGCCTGCTTGGGATTCTCTCTCTCTCCCTTTTTCTGCCCCTCCCCAACTCACACTGTCTCTGTCTCTCTGAAAATAAGTAAATAAACTTTAAAAAAATTTATTTTAATTATCTTGAAGGTATTGCCTCAGATCATAAAATAGTCTTCCAATATTTGTAGAGTATTCCATCATTCTAACATACTATTAATATATTTAATCATTTCTATGTCAGGCATTTACTCTTCCCCCCTCCTTTTTTTTTCCTATTATGAGTAAACCTGACATGAGCATGTTTGCATGATTATTGGGTCACAGTGCAGTCATTTCTTTAAGACTCTTAATACAAACCTATATCGAGGAATTATATTCTTAAAAGGTAGTTACAATTTACATCTCTGCTAAGTGAGAGTGCATACATTCATTACACCTTTGGTAAAATCATTATTTTTAAAACTTTGCCTAAAATTTTACAGTTGGAAAATTATATCTCTTTGTTTTTATTTACATTGTTTTTACTGGCTAATAAATTTAGACTTCTGTGTATCTATAAAACAGCATCATATTTATCAAATAGCAAGGTTGCAAATTCTCTGTTCTTCACCTCAAATTAGGATGTTAGTGTTTTCTTATTAATGTCGTATTAATTTATATATTATGGGTGTGAATGCTTGTTATTTTGTTGTTCAGTTTTGCCCTTAATATTTATGACACTACCCGTCGCTTTATTAATATTTCTTTTGCTTTTTTTTTTTTTTTTTTTTTGCTTTCGCTAGAAATCCATTCTCTAGAATTACTTAACTATTTATGTACATTTTTTTCTTTCACTTATGATTTTGGTCTTTTATATTTAAATTTTAACACCTACGGACTTATTCTGGTATGAGATGAGCTGCTATGGTTTTCCTTTTTCCCCCAAATAGCCCCTCTTCTCCGGAAGGTAAGAATCCATCTCTTGCTTGTTTCTGCCATGTTTGGAGGAGAACTACACCACTGGCTTTCCTGAGGGTCCAGCTGGCAGACAGCAGATCATGAGATTTCTCAGCCTCCATAATCACATGAGCCAATCCTTCATGAAAAATCTCTTTCTAAAAATCTGTAGAGATCTTATTTCTTCTTTGTTTCTGCAGAACCTGACTAGTGGAGGAGAGAAGACAAATGAACAATTGCCACAGAGTGTGATCGGTGCCACAGAGAGTAGGTTGTTGTGACACAAGAAAGGTGGGACGAAGCTGTCTCTCAAGAGATCCAGCGAGGTCTGGGAAGGCTTCACAGAAGAGATGGTGCTAGAAGTAGGAATACTGGGCATTCAATACAAATCCTGAGTCCACTCACACCCTGGGTGATGAGCACCCACATCTAACCCCGGATTTCCCAACCTCAGGGCTATTGCTTTTCAGGGCTGGATAATTCTCTGCTGTAGGTGCTGTGCCCTGGAAGCATCCCTGGCCTCCACCCACTAGATGCTGAGGGGACACAAATCACCTGGTGGAGACCTACTGGTCTAATCCTACCTCTCCTCTCTGTCTAAATGCAAAAATGAATGTTCGGTTAATATAAGAAAGTATAGGGCTCTCAGGCTTCAGCTAGTCAGCCACCCTCCCCTGGAAATGGTATAAATAGTACGCAGTCCTTAAAACAAAGAAGGGTCTTCAAGCAACAGAGTCTACAAGGAAGAATTGTAACCTCAAGGAAAGTTCCCATATTCAAAGAGACAATCATAATATCACCTCTTCACCAGCAACACAGCATGAATAAAAATATTTATGCACAAAATGTTATATTCATAGAAGAAACCCATTTCATTAATGTTATATTGAACAACAGGGCATTTTAGTACCAAAAAATCATGGGAAATGGCTTAGGTCAGTGGTTCCCAAACTCTCAGGCTGCTCGGCCAATTTGCAGATGCCCACGCCCCACCCTAGCCCCACTTGCTTACTACAGTCAGGAGTGGAGACCGGGAATCTGATTGTAGTAAGTGCCCAGGTAATAGACAGCTGAGCTCTGGGGAAGTGATTTCCCCATCATCCCCCAGGGGGAGAGTGACAACCTAGGACTCAGGCCAGGAGGCTCCCGACTCTTAGTCCGGTGCTCTTTCTTTTACATCAACCTGAAGCTGGCAGGATTAGCAAAGCCCTCAGGGAGAAAGCACAGAAAAAACGCTATCCCAGGTCGGATGGCAGGAGGGTTGAGAGGAGGGATAAAGCAAATCACCTGTTTTTTGTCTTTTCTTTTAAGTTTACTTACTTTTGAGAGAGAGAGAGAGAGAGAGAGAGAGAGAGAGAGAGAGAATAAGCAGAGGAGGGGTAGAGAAAGAGGGAGACACAGACTCTGAGCTCTCATGGGGCTTAAACCCATGACCTGAGCCCAAGTCAGAAACTTAACCAACTGAACCACCCAGGTGCCCGGCAAATCACCTGTCCATGTGTAGTTCAGGAGTTAGGAAACTTCCTGTAAAGGACAAGGGAGAAGTGTTTTCACTTTGTAAGCCGCATGATCTCTGTCACAGATGGTTATAGCTGCAAAGCAACCATAGGTAATACATAAACAACCAGGCAGGACTGGGTTCCAAAAGACACTGTATTTACACAAGCAGGGGACCATGACTTGCCCACCTCTGATACAAATGACGTTTGGCCAAAATAAACATCAAGAGCAGCCTTGAAAGAAAAGTGGGGAAGGAGTCCTGGGTAGGCAAGGGGGCTGAAATCTGGCCTGTAGCCCAAGAGTTGCAAATAAGCTTTGTACTACTCAGCTAAATGCATCTTATATGGAGATTGATCATGACAAAAGGTCAATAATTAAGCAAACTACAGAAAGTGTTATCCTAGTTTGAATTCTCCAGAAGGCAGCCCTGAGGCCAGGATTCAAGTACACATTATTTATTTAGGAGGTAGCAGGAAATACCCTGTGGGAATCAGGGAAGTAGTGAGGAAATGCTGGGTGCTCTCCAAGGTCATTACCGCTGTGGGCTTAACCCTGCAGAGAAATGGAAAAATAGTGTGTAGAGCAGTGCTTCCCAAACTTGCAGGGCATCAGAAATACCTGGTACCAGGGTCCCACGCCCAGAGATTCTGACTCAGTAGGTCTAGGGTGGGGCCGAGGAACTGGCATTTTTCACAAGCTCCCAGAACCTGCCAGTGCTGCCAGTATGAGGATCAAACTTTGAGTCGCTCTGATACAGAGCACACTAGCCACACTGGCATTGCCGGAGATCTGGTTAGAAATATCAAGTCACAGGTCCCACCTCGAACCTACTGAATCAGAATCAGATTTTGAACAAAACTTGAAGAGTTTGTATGTACATGAAGGCTTAAGAAACCCAGGTGCAGAACACAAATCTTAGATTTATAGCTCCAGAGAGCTAGGGTAGTCATTCATACACTAACGCTCATGAGCCACTGGTTGAAATCTACTGGTGGTTTGTGGGTAAATGCCCTCCCTGCCCCTGTCTCACCCTCCCCTGCCCCTCCCCCCCCCCCACCAGCTTCTCATCTGCTCTGTGTGCAGCAAAGCAGCCTTGTGGAAAGCAATGCAGGCAGGGGCAGTTGGAAGTCAGCTCTTTCCACTGACGTAGGATGTAATAGGTCAACTTATAAGATATCAGAAAGCTTATTGTATATAAGTTCGGCTTAAACTCACTCTTCATGAACAATTGATATAAAAGGCTTATGTAGTTCCCTATCAGGGTTATCGGAAATTACTACCTCGCTTCTGTGACCTCGCCTGCTTGCTAAATAGATAACTTAGGATGCAAAACGCTCCCCCATCCCTTCTACCAAGATCTGGCCTAGGCAAGACCAACATGTAAAAAGTCACGTACTCGCTGCCCTATGGCATCTTAGGTGTCTAACTATGATTGGTCATTTTAAACCCTCTTAGGACAAAGACCTTTAAATTGATAGGTTCCCACCAAAACTAACGTTTATGTGTCACAATATAATTGGCTACCATGAAATGTTGTAAATTGTAATTGGTTAACCAAATAGTGACGTATTCTGACTTGCTAAAATCCATATAAGCTCACTGCTGCCTTTGTTCGGAGCCATTCTCTGTACTTTTCTCCTTAAGATCAGGAGGTCAGGTTTGGCCCAGCCGTGAATAAAATCTTGCCTCGCTTCTATGCAGCATCGGGTGGTTTTTCCGACAGCACCCTGTTTCATAGGGAGGCCCAGAGATGTAGGGGGGTGGAGTGGGCACCAGCAATCTGAGACTACTGCTGACAGACACAACCTAGCAGAGTGGCCGGTATTGCCTTGAGATATAGCATGTGCAGGTGGGAAGAAGCAAGCTCTGGAGTCCTACAGCCCTGAGTCCAAAACCTGACTGTGTCCCGTATCACGTTCCCAGTGGGAGGGATTACCTGGCCTCTCAAAAATCCAGTTTTCATCTGCAAATGGGGATATTTAAACCTTCCTTGGGTTGCTTATGGTCAGGCACTCAAAAACAATACTTAATATTATTGTTTTGTGATTACTGCCAAGCTATGAACCTCTCAATGCTGGAAAATCATAGACT
This sequence comes from Felis catus, assembly GCF_018350175.1. Classification (NCBI taxonomy): domain Eukaryota; kingdom Metazoa; phylum Chordata; class Mammalia; order Carnivora; family Felidae; genus Felis; species Felis catus. The sequence goes on from NC_058374.1 coordinate 123,628,061, forward strand.
GAAGTTCAGGGCTGAGTCATAAAGAATATCAGGGTGAGAACTCAAACAGCCGTGTGCATTAGTCAGGGTTCTCCAGAGAAACAGAACCAACAGGATATGTAGACAAACAGGAAAAGAGATTTATTAGGAGGGACCGGCTCATGCAATTATGGAAGCTAAGAAGTCCCTCCATCTGCGAGCTGGAGGCCCAGGCCCACACATGTCTTTGTGGAGCTCCAGCCCAGATCTGAAGGCTTGAGAACCAGGAAAGCCAGTGCTGGGAGTCTGAGTCTGAAGACCCGGAGAGCCAGCAGCACTGATGTTCAAAGGGAGGAGATGTATGTTCCAGCTCAAGGAGAGACCAAACTCACCTTTTTATTCCATTCGGGCCCTCAAAGGATTGGATGATCCTACCCACGTTGCTGAGGACAATCGTTACTCAGCCTACAGATACAAATGCTAACCTCTTCCAGAAACACCCTCCAGAGACACCCAGTATTGATGAGGGACCATGAGGCAGGCTGAGCCAAAGTACAAGCTAGTGTACCACCACCCCCCAGGTGGGATATGTGTGACATTCCTCAGGCACTCCTGGCTGCCCAAGAACGTAGGAAAGGAAAGAAAACAAATGGTTAACTGATAGAGATCACCGTCATGCAGGACTCGAGTCTCCACCACTTTATAAATGTCTTGGTAAATTACAAGAAAAAGGCAATCCTGTCAATAGCCTAATCTCCAGAAACCTATAGATTCAGTTTCCTAGAGCCCCTAATATCACCCTCCCCTCCATAGTGATGTGGGGAACAGGCAAGAAGGAAATGGCAGGTAAAATTAAATTTCCTTGTAACCCACAGCCCATTGACAAATACTTGAGGCTGGCCGAGTAGAACAGGTCTCAAGGGAAATCCCTACATTTCCAATAACAGTATTAATGTTAATGCTTTGCTAGAGGAAAAAAACAACCTTAGCTTGACAACAGCAAGCTCTCAGGTATTTTAGGAGTCCTCTTTAGCATATCAAAGTCCTTCTGCAGGCCTCCTGTTTGACCTAACCTCCCCAACTCCACGGTATAAACCAGTCTCTCTTCACAACCCAAGTGAAGCTCTCTCTGCCCACAGGTCCTGTCCTCTGTCCTCATGCTTTAATAAAATCACCTATTTGCACCAACAACGTCTTCAAGAATCCTTTCTTGGCTGTCAGCTCCGAACCCCATGAACCCCACCATCATCCCCAAACCTCATCGGTACTAATGTTTTGCCAACCATTAGGGCACCTCCTTAGTCCAGCCAAGTTAGCACATAAAATTAATCATCACACCATCCTCCAAGAACTTAGTATGGAGTATTACTCTATCAGAGGCTGCCTCTGTTTGGCAAACACTCACCTATATTTAGAGCAAATGTTCTGAAGAGGGAGTAGCAGCAGCCTAACAGAATTAACCCAGTTGTGGAGAGGTCATGCAAAAGAATCCTGAAAATATGCAATTAGCTACATTTAGATGAAAACTTTTGGCCCATGTGAAGGTCAGACAGAGGATTTAAACTAACAAACCTCATAGGGTCTGCAGTGGGTTGAATCGCGATGCATATTCTCATCCCCAAAACCTGTGAATGTCACCTTTCTTAAATAGTCTTTGGGGATGTATTAAGTTAAAGATCTGGAGGTGAAATGATCCCAGATTTTCCAGATGGGCCCTCTATCCAATGACAAGTGTCCTTCTAAGACAGAAGAGAGAAAGAGGGAAAAGAGAAGCCGCCCATCACGGGATGGGGCGGAGACTGGAGTTACGCAGCGGCAAGCAGAGGAACACCTGGAAGAAGCAAGGAAGAATCCCCCTGGAGCCTTCGAAAGGAGCACGGCCCTGCCAGCACCTTGATTTCAGACTTCTGGCTTCTAGAACTGCGAATGGATAGATTCGTGTGTGACCATCTGATCCCACAGGCCTAGGAAACTAATGCAGTATCCAAGCGCAAAAGAAACAAATACTCAATTCCAAGAAACCACTTGGGTTCACACAGAGCCATGCAAGCAGAAAAATCAAATGATGGGGAAGAGAGTCTGAGCACAATGAAGGACACAAAGTTCAGAAATCACACAAAATGTGTCCAAAACTTTTAACTGAAAAAAATGTTTTTTAAGTTTTTTAACTCAACAACAGCTCAAAACTATAACTGCCTGTGCTCACACGTGCAATATCTAATTCTTTGAAAGAAAGCCTTGGTACACTCTGTTTATGGAGTGTTTCAGTAACTGCTGATGTTATTTCCACTGTGTGGCAAAAGCTGTCCACCATATGGGCTTTACAGTTATGGCGCAATGTGGCCCAACCGCCAAGTGCCAACACCCGCACCTCTGTGCCTGGGGCTTTCTTCTGGCCACCAGAGCCTGCTCTGCCTGGGACCCACAGCAAGGTGGAGCACTGGGAAACGAAAGGCCCCGGGAGTATCCGGCAAGCATGTGGGATTGGTGGGACAGTGTACGTGCCCCAATCTCTAGCTGGGATTCTCTGACCAGTGAATCCTCAGCAGGACTGACCCCCAGCTACCCAGGGCACTAACCTGCTCCATGATGGATGCTTCCCTTTCCGTCTCCTGTCCCTACCTCCCTACAAATGTCATGATTGCTTCCCAAATAAACCACTACCACTTGAGTCCTTGTCCAAAGGTCTGCTTCTTGAGGAACCCAAGCTAAGGCAGATTGCAGAAATACCACGCTGGAAGTGATTCCAAACCAAAAAGCATAACATGAGGCCTTTTAGGCATTCTTTCTGAACTGCCCGCCGATTTCACTTCAATGTCAGAAAATGACCTCAAGTGTCAGGCTGGCCTTGCCTGACTTTGACATCTACCGCATTTACTCCAGAGACACACACTGAGCTATAGAACTCCCCTTTTTCTCAACCTCAAACCTACCCTCCACCAGTAGGCAACTTCTGACTCCAAAATACACGTTGTATCAGTCCCTACTCTCCATGGCCACTGCTAGTCCCCCGGTCCACCATTTCCATCTCCTGCTAGACTGTCACGGCAGCCTCCTGACGGGTCCACTCTGCTTCCACTCTTGAGCCTTCCAATCTACTCTTCAAATAGCAACTAAGGAAATCATTTGAAATAAATCAGTTCCTGTGACTCCCTTCAGAGAGACCTTCAGTAGCTTCCCACTGCACACACAATGAAATCCCAACTCCCTCTCCTGGCCTACAAGGCTTCTCCAGCCTCCACTCTCAATGCTCCGGAGACCTCAATTCCTCTCAGTTTCAGGAATGGACCCGGGTTCTCCCAGCCTCCATATCTTTTTTTCTATTTTCAAGTTATTATTTAAATTCTAGTTAGTTAACATATATGATAAAATTGTTCCAGATGTAGAATTTAGTGATTCATCACTTAAATACAACACCCAGTGCTCATCACAAGTGCCCTCCTTAATGCCCATCACCATCCCCCACCCACCTCCTGCCAGCAACTCTCAGATAACCCTTGTTATCTGTATTTGAGAATCTCTTATGGTTTTGCCTCTCTCTTTCTCTTTTTGCCTTCCTCTATGTTCATCTGTTTTGTTTCTTAAATTCCACCTGTGAATGAACTCATATGGTATTTGTTTTTCTCTGACTCATTTCACTTAACATAATACACTCTGGCTCCATCCACATCATTGCAAATGGCACAATTTCATCCTTTTTTGATGCCTGAGTAATATTGCATTATATCTATAGCTATAGATAGACGATAGATGATAGATAGGTGATGGATAGATCTAGATAGATATCACATCTTCTCTACCATCCATCAATCAATGGACATTTGCCAGCCTCCAGGTCTCTGTGCTTTCCCCTCCCTCTCCTTCAAGTACTCTGCCCAGACTCTTGGTATGCATGCTTCCTCCTCCCCATCTTTCATATCTCCTTCTCTGAATGTGTTCTCCAATGACCTCATCGAAAATCATCCCCCTACACACCCCACTATGTCATTCTCTAGCATTGCCCTCTGTTTATTTCCTTCATTGAACCTATAACCAGTGCCCTTCCATTTCTGTATTTATTTGCTCGTTCAAAAAATATATATATACCAGCCCCTACATGTGCCAGGCCCATTGCCCCTGCCAGGTGTGGGAGAGATGCAGTCATCAAAAACAGTCATGGCCCCGTCTTCACTGGGGAAACAGTCCAGTGAGATAGACAGCTGTTAAACAGGTAACATACACAATTTTAAAGCCGGAAATGTGGAAAGTATTATGTCCTGGGTCCCTCCAGAGCTCAAACTAGACACATTTGGCCTAGCTAGGAAAGGCATCCCCAAGGAAGTAAAAAAAGATCTGAGGGTCTGTGCAGGAAAGGGTTAACTCAGCAGCTGGGCATTGTTCACACCCTGCACATTCCCAAGAAAGGCTGTCTTTAGGACTTGCCCTGGGAGATGAGCCCTGAGCCCTGGGAACTGCTCTGCCAGACCAGAGTATTTTTGGCCACATGGTACCAGTTTATGCTAACAATGTGGTCCATGGTGAATGTCAAGTTTTTGCTCTGGGGGTTTTTGCCCTAGGGAGTAGCTGAGGTCAGTTACACAAGGGCTGCGTGCCTACATACTGACCTCCGCAATTAAAAACTCTGAATGTTTTTCAGGGTAAACTTCCCCAGTTGGCAACACTACTCCCGAGTTGTCACACACTGTTTCTGAGAGGGTGAAGCGTCCATGGGACTCCCCTGGGAGATGACATCCGGAAACTTGCGCCTGGTTCCTTCTTCATTCTGCCCCATGTGCCTTTTCACTTTTCTGAGTTTTATCCGTTTCCTTTCATTGTAATAAACTGTAACCATGAGTGTAACAGCTTTTTTCTAAGTCCTGTGAGTCCTTCTAGAAAATCATTCAGCCTGAGGTGCTCTTGGGGCCTCCGGACACATGACCAATGAGAGCCCTCGAGGTAGAGGGAACAGCAGGCTCAAAAGCCCTATGGTCATTGCTATCACTGTTTCCACAAGCCAACCTGGGTGGGGGGGCACTGACCTGGGAGGGGTGGCATTGTGCGTTACCCTCCTTCATCACCCACAGCATTGAATCAACAGCAAGTATCACTGGTTTTTAACCTGAAATACTTTTCAATTCTTTCACCTCATTTTTAAGCCAACCTTCACCTCTCTAATTCAGGCCCTACCCCCATCCTGTCTTCCAGTGAATCTCCATGCTTCATCACCCTCGAATCCTTCCTCCACCAGGATGATCCATAGGCACTAAAATGCTAATGAAACGTGGGGGAGGAGCCAAGATGGCAGAACAGCATGGAAGTTTTTTGTGTGTCTCGCGTCCATGAAATACAGCCAGACCAGCACTAAACCATCCCACACACCTAGAAAACCGATTGGAAGATTAACACAACAATCTGCACAACCTGAACCACAGAATTCAGCAGGTACGCGGCGCGGAGAGGTGAACCTGGGGAGCAAGAAGCCGTGGGAAGGGAGGTGCTTTGTGGGCGGAGACAGGAGGGAGAATATGGGAAAAGCAGTCTTTCCCAAAAGCAGCTGGAGAGAAAGTGGAAAATTGGAAACAGCCACAGGGACTAAACTAAAAAGGGAGAAAGGAGAAAGGAGAGGGTTTAAATTCCATTAAGACTGTAAACAAGGGGAGCGCGAAGGCTGCAACTCTGCAGCTCCATACCTGGCGGTGCTCTGGTGGGAAGGGCGAATCTTTGTCCGGGAGGTTCTCAGGCCACACGGGGGAAAAGCGGTTCCACTGCTGGAAGGACACTTGGTAGAGACTGTTGAAGCCACCTGGTCCCAGCAGACCCCGGAAGGGAGCCACATTTGCTGGTGCTGGGGCAAGGTTGTTGAGGGTGAAGCCTGGTGCCAGATGTGTGTTGCGATTTTCCACGGTCCCTGAAATGCTGAGGCTACACTGTCTTGCTTTTTTGGGGGGGAAGGGGGGGGCGGGCTGGCACCTGGCCGCAGTCTCGGGGCACCGGCAGCAGCAGGGTCCAGGAAGCATTCCTGGGTGCAGCCAACATTCGGCCATTGCTCATTTGGCCATTGCTCGGTGAGACCCTCCCGCAGAGAGGCGGAACCGGTCAAAGCCGCAGTCCTTCAGAAGTAAGGGGCCGGGGAAAACAGCCGCATCTGAGACAAAACTTGGGTGAGAGGTACTGCCTGGGGCCTGGTCACGGAGAGTGGAAAAGCGGGGAGTGGACGAGAACTGAAGACAGAGGACCGGTGCATGATTGCTGATCCGGGAGAACAGACTGGGTGGCGCCATTTTTCACCGCCCTCGAGCATGCACATGCGCACCAACCAGCACAGCAACAATCCACCCCAGCAGGCTAGCAGCGCCATCTAGGGGAGAGTGGAGTGGTTACACTGAGCCCCGCCCAACTGGGCCAACTTCGCTCTTCAAGAACACAAGTCTCACTGCCGGCTTAATTTATGAACTATAAAGAGTTACATGGACTGACCTCTAGGGGAAAACGAAGCAATTTCAGTCCTACTTCAATCTGTTAGCAGGTTCATCTATTCAATTTTTTTTCTCTTTTTCCTTTTTCTTTTTTACAACTCTTTTTCTTGAATACAGAAAGAGAAAAACTCATTTTTATTTTCAATTTTTGTTAAAAATATCTGTCTTTAATTTTTATTACCATATTTTTTACTTTTGTGTAAATTTTTTCAAATTCTACTCCCGTCATTTTATTTTAGTCTACTTCAGTGTACTCACCTTTTCAAATTTTCAAACAATTTCCTTTTTTTCTTTCTTTTTCTTTTTTTCTCTTTTTAATTTATTTTCTTTTTCTTGAATGCAGCAAGAGAAAAACTTCATTTTTACTTTCAATTTCTTTTAAAAATATTTTTATTTAATTTTTATTACTATATATTTTTGCTTTTAGGTAAATTTTTTCAAATTCTGTCTTACTCCCATCATTTTATTTCAGTCTACTACAGTGTATTCACTTTTTCAAATTTTCAAACGATTTCTTTTTTTGTCTTTTCTCTTTTTTCTTTAAATCTTTTTACTCTTTTTCGTTTCTTTTCTTTTTTCTTAAATACAGAAAACTAAAAAATTCATATTTCTTTTTAATTTTTGTTAAAAATATTTTTCTATAATTTTTTCTACTATATTATCTACCTTTGTGTATTTTAGTCCATTTTAATGTATTCATGTTTTCAAATTCTTAATTTCCTTTTTTACTCTCCCACCCCTTTTTTTTTTGTTTGTTTCTCTAATCTGTCAAACGACTTTCTACACCCAGACCTAAACACACCTAGGATCTAGCATCATCTATTCGATTTGTGTGTGTGTGTGTGTGTGTGTGTGTTTAATTTTTAATTTTAATATTTTTTATTTTATTTTTTTTTAATTTCAATTTTTCTACCTCATTAATTCCTTTTCTCCCTTCAAAATGACAAAAAACGGAATTCACCCCAAAAGAAAGAGCATGAAGAAATGACAGCCAGGGATTTAACCAACACAGACACAAGCAAGATGTCTGAGCAAGAATTTAGAATCACGATAATAAGAATACTAGATGGAGTCGAAAATAGATTACAATCCCTTCCTGCAGAGATAAAAGAAGTGAAAAATAACCAGAATGAAATTAAAAATGCTGTAACTGAGCTGCAATCACGGATGGATGCAGCAGCGGCAAGGATGGACGATGCAGAACAGAGAATCAGCGATATAGAGGACAACCTTACAGAGAATAACGAAGCAGAAAGAAAGAGGGAGATTAAGGCAAAAGAGCATGATTTAAGAAATTAGACAAATCAGTGACTCATTAAAAAAGAACAACATTAGAATCATAGGGGTCCCAGAGGAAGAAGAGAGAGAAATAGGGGTAAAAGGGTTATGTGAGCAAATCATAGTGGAAAACTTTCCTAACCTGGGGAAAGACACAGACATCAAAATCCAGGAAGCACAGAGAACCCCCATTAGATTCAATAAAAACAGACCATCAACAAGGCATATCATAGTCAAATTCACAAAATACTCAGGCAAGGAGAGAATCATGAAAGCAACAAGGGAAAAAAAGTCCCTAAACTACAAGGGAAGACAGATCAGGTTTGAAGCAGACCTATCCACAGAAACTTGGCAGGCCAGAAAGGAGTGGCGGGATATATTCAGGGTGCTGAATCAGAAAAATATGCAGCCAAGAATTCTTTATCCAGCAAGGCTGTCATTCAAAATAGGAGAGATAAAAAGTTTCCCAGACAAACACAAATTAAAGGAGTTTGTGACCACTAAACCAGCCCTGCAAGAAATTTTAAGGGGGACTCTCTGATGGGAGAAAAGATGAATATATATATATGTGTGTGTGTGTGTGTGTGTGTGTGTGTGTGTGTGTGTGTGTCTGTGTGTGTGTATATGTGTGTGTGTGTATATATATATGTGTGTGTGTACACACACACACACACACACACACACATATATATACCAAAAGCAACAAAAGATTAGAAAGGACCAGAGAACACCACCAGTAACTCCAACTTTACAAGCATCATAATGGCAATAAATTCATATCTTTCAGTACTCACTCTAAACGTCAATGGAGTCAGTGCTCCAATCAAAAGACATAGGGTAACAGAATGGATAATAAAACAAGATCCATCTATCAGCTGTTTACAAGAGACCCACTTTAGACCTAAAGTCACCTTCAGATTGAAAATAAGGGGATGGAGAACCATCTATCATGCTAACGGTCAACAAAAAAAGCCGGAGTAGCCATAATTATATCAGACAATCTAGACTTCAAAATAGACTGTATCAAGAGATGCAGAAGGGCATTATATCAAAATCAAGGGGTCTATCCACCAAGAAGACCTAACAATTATAAACATTTACATGCCAAATATGGGAGCACCCAAATATATAATCAATTAATCACAAACATAATAAACTCATTGATAGTTAATACCATAATAGTAGGAGACTTCAACACCCCACTCACAGCAATGGACAGATCATCTAATCAAATATGAATAAGGAAACAATGGCTTTGAATGACACACTGAACCAGTGTGGACTTATCCTAAAGCATCAGAATATACATTCTTCTCCAGTGCACATGGAACATTCTCCAGAATAGACCCTATAATGGGACACAAATCAACCCTAAGTAAGTACAAAAAAATTGCTATCATACCGTGCATATTTTCAAACCACAATGCTATGAAACTCTAAATCAACCACAAGAAAAAAATTGGATTTTTTCTCCAAGAACAAATACTTGGAGACTGAAGAACATCCTACTAAGAAATGGATGTGCTAATCAAGAAGTTAAAGAGGAAATTAAAAAGTATATGGAAGCTAATGAAAATGATAACACCACAACCTAAAACCTCTGGGATGCAGCAAAGGCGGTCATAAGAGGAAAGTATATAGCAATCCAGGCCTTCCTAAAGAAGGAAGAAAGGTCTTAGATACACAACCTAACCTTATGCCTTAAGGAGCTGGAAAAAGAACAGCAAATAAAACCAAAATCCAGCAGAAGACAGGAAATAATAAAGATTAGAGCAGAAAATAATGATATAGAAAAAAAAACAGTAGAACAGATCAATGAAATCAGAAGCTGGTTCTTTGAAAGAATTAACAAAATTGATGAACCACTAGCCAGTTTGATCAAGAAGAAAAAGGAAAGGACCCAAATAAATAAAATAAAGAATGAAAGAGGAGAAATCACAACCAACACAGCAGATATAAAAACAATAATAAGAGAATATTATGAGCAATTATATGCCAATAAAATGAGCAATTGGGAAGAAATGGACAAATTCCTAGAAATATATACACTACCAAAACTGAAACAGGAAGAAACAGAAAATTTGAACAGATCCATAACCAGTAAGGAAATCAAATTAGTAATCAAAAATCTCCCAAAAAACAAGAGTCCAGGGCCAGATGGCTTTCCAGGGGAATTCTACCACACATTTAAGGAAGAGTTAACACCTATTCTCTTGAAGCTGTTCCAAAAAATAGAAATGGAAAGAAAACTTCCAAACTCCTTCTATGAAGCCAGCATTACCCTGATTCCAAAACCAGACAGAGACCCCACTAAAGAGGAGAACTATAGACCAATTTCCCTGATGAACATGGATGCAAAAATCCTCAATAAGATATTAGCCAACCAGATCCAACAATACATTAAAAAAATTATTCACCACGACCAAGTGGGATTTATACCTGGGATGCAGGGCTGGTTCAGTATCCACAAAACAATTCACGTGATTCATCACATCAATAAAAGAAAGGACAAGAACCATATGATCCTCTCAATAGATGCAGAAAAAGCATTTGACAAAATATAGCATCCTTTCTTGATAAAAACCCTCAAGAAAGTAGGGATAGAAGGAGCATACCTCGAGATCATAAAAGCCATATATGAATGACCCAACACTAATATCATCCTCAACGGGGAAAAACTGAGAGCTTTCCCCCTAAGGTCAGGAACAAGACAGGGATGTCCACTCTCACCACTTTTATTCAACATAGTATTGGAAATCTTAGCCTCTGCAATCAGACAACACAAAGAAATAAAAGGCATCCAAATCGGCCAGCAGGAGGTCAAACGTTCACTCTTTGGTGATGACATGATACTCTATATGGCAAACCCAAGAGATTCCACCAAAAAACTGCTAGAATTGATTCAGGAATTCAGCAAAACTGCAGGATATAAAATCAACGCACAGAAATCAGTTGCATTGAGAAATCCTATACACCAACAATGAAGCAACAGAAAGAGAAATCGAGGAATTGATCCCATTTACAATTGCACCAAAACCCATAAACCCATAAACCTAGGAATAAATCTAACCAAAGAGGTGAAAAATCTATACACTGAAAACTATAGAAAGCTGATGAAAGAAATTGAAGAAGACACACACACAAAAAAATGGAAAAAGATTCCATGCTCCTGGATAGGAAGAACAAATATTGTTAAAATGTCGATACTACCCAAAGCAATCTACATATTCAACGCGATCCCTATCAAAGTGACACCAGTATTCTTCACAGAGCTAGAACAAATAATCCTAAAATGTGTATGGAACCAGAAAAGACCCTGAATAGCCAAAGCAATCTGAAAAAGAAAACCAAAGCAGGAGGCATCACAATCACAGACTTAAAGCTATACTACAAAGTTGTAATCATCAAGACAGTATGGTACTGGCACAAGAACAGATACTCAGATCAATGGAATAGAATAGAAAACCCAGAAATGGACCCACAAACGTATGGGCAACTAATCTTTGACAAAGCAGGAAAGAATATCCATTGGAATAAAGACAGTCTCTTCAGCAAGTGGTGCTGGGAAAACTGGACAGCGACATGCAAAAGAATGAACCTGGACCGCTTTCTTACACCAGCCACAAAAATAAACTCAAAGTGGATGAAAGACCTCAATGTAAGACAGGAAGCCATCAGAATCCTTGAGGAGAAAGCAGGCAAAAACCTCTTTGATCTTGCCTGCAGCAATTTCTTACTCAACACGTCTCCGGAGGCAAGGGAAACAAAAGCAAAAATGAACTACTGGGATCTCATCAAAATAAAATCTTCTGCACAGCAAAGGAAACAATCAGCAAAACTAAAAGGCAACCGGCAGAATGGGAGAAGATATTTGCAAATGATATAGGAATAGCATCCAAAATCTATAAAGAACTTATCAAACTCAACACCCAAAAAACAAATAATCCAGTGAAGAAATGGGCAAAAGACATGAATAGACACTTCTCCAAAGAAGACATCCAGATGGCCAACCGACATATGAAAAAATGCTCCACATTACTCACCATCAGGGAAATACAAATCAAAAGATACCACCTCACCCCTGTCAGAATGGCTAACATTAACAACTCAAGCAACAATAGATGTTGGCAAGAATGCAGAGAAAGAGGATCTCTTTTGCATCATTGGTGGGAATGCAAGCTGGTGCAGCCACTCTGGAAAACAGTATGGAGGTTCCTCAAAAAACTAAAAATACGACCTATGACCCAGCAATTGCACTACTAGGCATTTATCCAAGGGATATGGGTGTGCTGTTTTGAAGGGACACATGCACCCCCACGTTTATAGCAGCACTATCAAAAATAGCCAAAGTATGGAAAGAGCCCAATGTCCATCAATGGATGAATGGATAAAGAACTGTTATATATATATACAATGGAGTATTACTTGGGAATCACAAAGAATGAAATCTTGCCATTTGCAACTACATGGATGGAACTGGAGGGTATTATGCTAAGTGAAATTAGTCAGAGAAAGACAAAAATCATATGACTTCACTCATTTGAGGACTTTAAGAGACAAAACAGATGAACATAGGGGAAGGGAAGCAAAAATAATATAAAATCAGGAGGGGGGACAAAACAAAAGAGATTCATAAATATGGAGAACAACTGAGGGCTGCTGGAGAGGTTGTGGGAGGGGGGGTGGGCTAAATGGGGAAGGGGCATTAAGGAATCTACTGAAATCATTGCTTCACTATATACTAACTAATTTGGATGTAAGTTTTAAAAAATAAAAAATAGAGAAATAAATAAATAAATAAATAAATAAATATTAAAAATAGAATAAAATAAAATGCTAATGGGACTTAAGACCCATAGACCCTGGCCTAAAGCAGAGGTCTTCACAGTGTGCGTCAAGGTGTGTCTCCTCCTGCTGTTCTTATGTGAACCAAAGCAAGCCCAGCCTTATGGATTTTGTACACTGGACTTCCTTCCATTTTAAATAAAGGGCTGAGGGGGGCCTGGGTGGCTCAGTGGGTTAAGCATCCAACTCTCGATCTCGGCTCAAGACATGACCTCATGGTTCACGAGTTTGACCTCCATGTTGGGCTCTATGCTGATGGCACGAGCCTGCTTGGTTTTCTGTCTCTCCCTCTCTCTCTGCCCTCCTCCGCCACCTCAAAATAAATAAATAAACTTAAAAAAAAATTTTTTTTAAAGAAAGGGCTGTATGGGGCACCTGGTGGCTCAGTCAGTTAAGCATCCAACTTCAGCTCAGGTCATGATACCACAGTTCGTGAGTTCAAGCCCCACATCAGTCTCTGTGCTGACAGCTCAGAGCCTGGAGCCTCCTTCAGATTCTGTCTCTCTCTCTCTCTGCCCCTCCCCTGCTCATGCTCTGTCTCTGTTTCTGTCTCTCTCTCTCTCTCTCAAAAAATAAATAAACACTAAACAAAAGAAAAAAACAAAGGGCGGTACTGTTTGAAACAAAAATCAAAAACGACAACAATAGCAAAAAACAGACAAATACCCACGTCTGCACTGTTGTATAAAATAGAAGACAGGGTCCCCGGCACTACTGAACCATGGCCCGGGCTGCATCTTTGCCTTTCTGCCGACTTCCATTGTGTTCCCCCCTCTGCCTACAGCATTGATCTAGATGACCTAGGGCTCTGTTTTTCAAACTTTTAGTCTCAGGACTCCTTTACACTATTAAAAAGTGTGGATCTTCCGTAATAGTACCTTCTTGCTACTGAAATAAATTACCACAAATGTAGGGCCTTTCTTATCTTTCAGTTCTGGCCGTCAGAAGTCCAATACGAGTCAATGGGGCTGTATTCCTTCTGGAAGCTCTAAAGCAAAAAGTTATTATATGTTCTGCTGCCGGAGATCTCTGAGTCAGGCTTTGCAAAATCAATTTATTACACTAAAAGTCTCTTTCTGTGGTGCTGCAGGTACTTTATTTTAATTTTCACCTCTCCAGTTTATCCAGGTGTCTCACACTGTTAAACCCAACTGCCAATGCCAGGGTATCCGATCTGGGCAGAGCTGTTGTAGCTTCTTCCTTTCTCACTCTGGCAGTTGGATTAAGCAAAACCTGACACCTCAGAAGTGTTGCTGGAGTCATTTGATTCTCTGGCGGTTGGAATCTGGAAATGGTTCCCATTTAGCGAGCATTTCCTGCAAACTTGACATTGCGTTAGCACATCCTGTGCTTTATCTGCTTCAGACTTCACAACACATCCCCAAAGGAGCTGTCACGATCCTCACTGTACCAGTGAAGCGGACATAATCAGAGAAGGCATTCAGGTTCCCAACCCACATGGTAGGAGGGCAGGTTTTACTGACGCTAGAGCACAGAAAGTGTCCCCCACAGCACAGCTTACCATCTCCAGCAGAGAGGTGGACTCAGCCCTCTCTACCCCAACGTGATGTTACTATCTCAGAAGTTTCTAGTCCAGGAAGATGAAGATCCAAGTAACTCCGTTGTTTGTTCCAGGGACTTTCTGAAAATTCACTTATTTGAACAACAGACTACTTAACAAACAACAGGCCCTTTCTCAGAACTCTCAACTGGGGTCATCAAACCACTGTTTACTCTTCAAGGCTCACTTCTGAACCTCACCCCACTGTGTGCTCAATCCTAGACCGCTGTATCTTAACAAACCACTGTATCTCAACGAACCACTGTATCTCAACGTGTGCCGGTTCTCCGTCAGGCCCCTGCTTTGAAAGATCCAGAAGTCAGACCCCTAAAACACTATAAATCTCCTGCCTGGATGCAGCACCTCCCCATCGTAGCTTCTCGTGTACTGACTCTGTGCTCCTGATCCATATCCATATTCTCTTTAAGTCCCTTGAACAAATAAATCTTCACAGATACCTGTGTCCAACAGAGCAGTGAATCACCAATAAGAACATCTCTGGGCCCCCAGCCTCAAGGTCAGTCTGGCTCTGGTCCAGCCCCAGGAGTATAAATCCTGGACTAATTCCAGATATTCTCTGGTTCCCTTGACAGTTACCATAGCGTTCCAGAGCCAATTATAGTCCATCCTAGAAAAGATCTAGAGTTGCCTTGGAGGTCCCAGTTGCACTAAGAACATGCCTGGCATTTAAGGGCTGTGACAAAAATCAAATTCCCTGAGTCCATGTTATAAGTTTACACTACATAACAAATAACCATAAAACCTCATTGTCATACAATAGGCATTTATGGCTCACAAGTTTGAGCTCAGCTGGGATTTGGTCTGGGGGTTCTGTTATCTCCTCTCAGCTCATTCACCTACCTGGGACTCAGGTGATCTAGACTGGTTTCAGCAGAGGCTTCTGGGGTGACTCAGCTCTGCTCCACTTGTCCCTTATCCTCCAGCAGGCCATCCCTGGTACATTCTAATGGCTACAGCAGAGGACCACGAGATCAAATCCCAGTGCTCAAGACAATTTCTTCCTTTCTTTCTTTTTTTTTTTTTTTTGATGATTTTTTTTTTTTTTTTGAGAGAGAGAGAGAGTGCAAGCAAGAGAGGGGAAGAGAGAGGTAGGGACAGAGGATCTGAAGCGGGATCTGCATTGACAGCAGCGAGCCAGATGTGGGGCTCAACCTCACAAACCATGAGATATGACCTAAGCCGAGGTAGGGCACCCAACAGACTGAGCCACCCAGGTGCCCCAAGACAATTTCAAGTCTCTGCTTGCATCACATCTGCTAACATCCCATTGGCAAAGGAAAGCATATGGCAGAACTCAGGGTCAAGCAGGGAGGGAACTACAAAGTTATACTGCAGAGGTCATGGATCAGACGGGGGTGAAGAACAGGGAACAGGTGGTCTCTCCTCCAGACTTCTACCTCATAACACACGCTCCTGTATAGCTCCCCATAAACAGGAAGTCATCTGAGGTTCAGTCTCTGGGTTTTGATTTTTAAATGGCTTTGTACAAATCAATACGAGAAAGCAGAGGGAAGACACATTTGTGGTGGAAATCTTGGGTGCGTTCGATGTCACCTTCCCCTCCCATGTGACTCCCTTAGGTGTCACCTCTCTCTGATCTCCCCCATGAGGTCCCCAGCCTCTTTCTCTTTTAATCATTGTTGCGTGTTAGGGAAAGCACAGGTTTTGAGTCAGACAACCTTTGGTTGACTTCTCGGCTTATTCACTTACAGGCCATGCGCACTGGGGCAGAAGTACTTCACGTCTCTGAGCCTTAACTTCCTTCTGTGTGAAGCCAGAAGAAGATCTATTGCAGTGCCAGCTGTGAATAATAAATAACACAATGTGTAGTAAGTGCCCAGCAGGTGCGGCAGACATTGGGTCCTGTCTCCTTGTTTCTTCTGCTTTCACAGGGAGGGGCTGGGGAAGAAGGTTTTAAAATAAGAGGAGGAAATTCATAAGAACAATTTGATTTGCAAGAGGTAGAGAACATGACTCAAAGCAACTTAAAGTGAAAGAAAGAAAGAAAGAAAGAAAGAAAGAAAGAAAGAAAGAAAGAAAGAAAGAAAGAAAGAGAAAGAAGGAAAGAAAGAAAGAAAGAAAGAAAGAAAGAAAGAAAGAAAGAAAGAAAGAAATTATAGGCTCAATTAACTGAAAACCCAGGGGGTAGATCTTATTAAAGACCTGATGGGTAAAGCCCAGTATGATTAGGGCCCGTCCTCTCCTCTTAAGCTCATAACTCTGCTTCTCCCTACATTGGCTTCTCTCAGGGTGCATTTTCTTCCAAGTGGCCTCTGGGACTGCAAGGTCACCCTTCACAACACCACTGCCAGTGAAAATCCTGTCATCCAAAGCACATAGAATGGGAAAGGCCTGGTTCTCCAGGGGCACGGTTGCCACATAAAATATAAAAATAAAATATAAGTATGTCCCGTATACTTATACTAAAAAACGGTTTGTTGTTCATCTGAAATTTAAATTTACCTAGGTGGAACTGGGTGTCCTGTATGTTTATTTGCTGAACGTGGCTACCCTATCGAGAGGAAAAAAGTATAATATTCTTAATAGAAGGGAAGAGTCACACACACACACACACACAAAAGAAATACGCCCATTACAAAGGGAAAATGGCTTTAGTTCCGTCTTGTACTCCCTTCAATCCCAGAACTTACAGCCAGTCTCAATCCACAGATCTTGCCAGGTGTGAGCAGATACGCTTTATTTTCCTCTCTCATTATGATTTCTCTGTAGCAACAGCTAAAACAATAAAAAATGTTCTAAGGTCATTTACATGTCACCATTACATTTATGAAGGTAATTGGAAAAGTCGTGTCTGTCAACCCCATTATTTAACAGGCAAAAATGTGCTAAGATCCAAACAGCTCAAAAGACCCATCCAAGCCTACACGGTGCTTTGGGACAGAACTGAGTCTCAAGTTCAGATATTCTGAAACCTAACCATTATAATTTCCACTATGTCTCCGACAATCTTAGATAGAACATCCAGAAAAAAAAAAAGTCCCGGGCGCCTGGGTGGCTCAGTCGGTTGAGCGTCCGACTTGGGCTCAGGTCATGACCTCACAGTTTGTGGGTTCGAGCCCCGGCGACGGGCTCTGGGTTGACAGTTCGGAGCCTGGAGCCTGCTTGGGATTCTGTGTCTCCCTCTTTCTCTGCCCCACCCCCGCTTATACTCTGTCTCTCAAAAATAAATATTAAAAAAAAAATTTTTTTTTTTAAGTCTTGCAGCTGACTTTGTATCACTTGTATCACTTTGAGTTGAGAGAGTAAGAGAAACCTCTCTGCCTGCCTCATCACACCAAAGGCAGGCTCCACCAGAAAGAGGCGACATTTCCTCAAAACAGGTGCACGCGCCGCAGAACCTTGATCTGAGAAATCGGGGAGCCTGAGCTCTTGGGTTCCTACTCAGCATCCGCAGGGAGCCCAGCGAACGCAGTGCCTGGAGGCTCACCCGCAGGCCTGCCCCGCTCGCTCCCCGCTCCCGTCCCGTTCAAAGAGGCCTTCCTAGGCTTTCCTTTTGTTGACATCAACCGTGCCCGCCTGCGGAGCCACTCTTTTGAGCCACACAACAAAAAGAGGCAGCTTTCAAGATCTAATCGGTGGGTAAGACCACCCCTTCCAGGCAAGCAGGGTGGCTTGTCAGCTGTCAGCCGCAGGGCCGCATTCCGCGGGGGAAAGGCAGCAAGCGCCCTGTCCCTGACGCCACCGCCACCGCGCTCTGTCCCATAAAGGCGACCCCGACCCGCAGACGCAGAGACTACGTTCCTCAGAGCAGCTGCGCTTCTGTTTAACGCGTCCCATTGTGCTGTTGATTGAATGAGGCCTCTCGGGCAGTGCCTTTGCAAATGACACTCATCATGATGCCAGAGCACCGGAGACACAACCATCCTGTGTCCTGCCATCTGAGAAGGTTGCACCATTGCAAGATTTTTTTTTTTTTTTCATTTAAAAATGAAATGCAATCACAATAAAATCCACATTCCTGCCTGGTGGGTTTTATTAATTCTCCCCTAGTCTGAGCAAGTCCTTAAGGCAACGCGGTTCGGAGCATAAGCTTTGGAGGAGTGAACAAGTCCGAAGTCCACACTTGCTTGATGGGACAAGTTATTGAACCACTTGGAGCTCCACGTTTCTCAGCTAGAAAACTGATATAAAAATCTTACCTCCCCAAAGGGCTACAGTGGGGGACTGAGTGGGATAAGGCATGGACAACACTTCACCTGGCATCTGGCGCCTTTTAGCGGCCCAGTAGGTATTGGGTATTATTTATTTTACCAACTATACTAAAAGACAATAGTCAAAAACGTGTGTGTGTGTGTGCGCGCGCGCGTGTGTACATATATAAACACATATACATACCCCATTTCCTAGATCTTCTCTTTATCAGGTCGGATCCCTGTCTCTAATCAGGGGAAATGAGTTACTATTTGGAAAGTGATTATAAGCACTGAACGGTACAATAAGTGCTGTATAATTGCCAGCTAGTGTTGTTATTGCTGATAGCATGATTATTACGGTTATTCTTGAATGAGAAGCTACATACCCTTTGGAACCAGAACTCAGTTGACTTGATCCACTGATTAGTTACTGGCTTTCTCTGCTCTGCAATTCTAGGAGAAAAAGGAAGAAGAAATCTCCTAAGGGATGGAGATGAAGCGTGGTTAGAATTGGGTTAGAAGAGGGATCAATGACTGAGGGCCCACAGGGCAAATCCAAGCCCACTGCCTGCGCTGGTAAATACAGTTTTATCGAAACACAACCCCACTCACAGTTCATATGCTATCTGTGGCTGCTTTTGCATTACAGTGGCAGAGTTGAGTAGTTGCCAAATAGGCTTCACGACCTACAAAGCCTAACATATTTACCCTCTGCTCCTTTGCAAAGAAAGTTTGCTGAGGCACCTGGCTAGCTCAGCAGGTGGAGCAAGGGACTCTTGATCTTGGGGTTGTGAGTTCGAGCCCCACATTGGGTGTTGAGATCACTTAAAAATAAAATCTTAAAAAGAAAAGAAAGTTTGCTGGCCCCTGGGCCAGAGAGAAGAGAATGGACCTAAAACAGCATCTGACTCATAGTAGGTCATCAGTAAATATACGTTGAAAAGAATGAATGAACTGAATACTTGAATACCTAGGAAGCAGCTGATTTATTGCTGGTCCTGAGCGATCAAGGTCTTCATGAAGTCACAACCACTTCATATTGATGTGTCAGCTCTATTATTGTCCTGGGGAATTGCTTGAGCCATTGTTGGGAATGAATAGGGCATAAATATCACTTGTAAATCAGACACAAACAGTACTGGGTTCCTGCCAGTTGGCTCCAAGTGTTCCATCCTCTGCCCTATTCAAGCAGAAGAAGGAGAGAGGAAGCTGGTGATAGTGGGAGGTACATTAAGTTTACATTGAGACAATATAAAGAATAGAAAACAAAAGGGGGCAAACTCGCAAACGGTGTGTTTGCCTCTAGAGGTAACAACAGGAAAGAATGCACCTGATTCCCAATCTTGCAATAAGAGATGTAGACCTCAACATTCAGAGAGATCAATGAGTACAGTCATTTTGACAGCAAAAACTAAATACAACTTGAGTTTAGATTTTGGCTAAAGCTTTGGCTGGTTGACCACAATTGTCTGCTGAAACTTCCATCAAAATTCCTAGCTTAGGAGCCCCTGGGTGGCTCAAGTGGTAAGCGTCCAACTTCGGCTCAGGTCATGATCTCACAGTTCATGATTTGAGCCCCGCATCGGGCTCTGTGCTGACAGCTCGGAGCCTGGAGCCTGCTTCAGATTCTTGTCTCCTTCTCTCTCTGCCCCTCCCTCACTCACACTCTGTCTCTCTGTCTCAAAAATAAACATTAAAAAAAATTTTTTTTTTAATCCTAGCTTAAATGTGAATGCCTGGCCTTTCCCCAACAGAACACAAGCTCTTCGAAGGCCTAGGCTCATTTTGATCTACCCCCCCCCCCCCACCGAGAGCTTAGCAGTTGCCCAGTGCTGAGAAGTCTTACACAGGGGTCCTGAGCAAGACCAGATGACTGAAGAACGGAAGCAGCGCCTCAAACAAATGGTAGACCAGCTGTCTACTGGGTATCAGACACAAGATGGCATCCTTGGTTAAGAGATCTGGAGTTGGTCTCCTGGCTTCAGTCTGCCCTTATGATTTGTCATTGGCCCAGAATCTCCATCACTTGCTAGGACCAGTAACCTGAATTTCTTCCAAGAAACCACCTCTTGAACATTCTCAGCTACGTGATTTAGCTGAAAACACCTCTCCTTGTCCCAGAGATGGATCCTAATTGGTTTACATATATTCCATCCTTCTAGCCCCACTGGCAAGCTATTTAAAAATTAAAATTAGGGGCGCCTGGGTGGCGCAGTCGGTTAAGCGTCCGACTTCAGCCAGGTCACGATCTCGCGGTCCGGGAGTTCGAGCCCCGCGTCAGGCTCTGGGCTGATGGCTCAGAGCCTGGAGCCTGTTTCTGATTCTGTGTCTCCCTCTCTCTCTGCCCCTCCCCCTTTCATGCTCTGTCTCTCTCTGTCCCAAAAATAAATAAAAAACGTTGAAAAAAAAATAAAAAAAAAATTAAAATTAAAAAGACAAAATCTCTATGGCTTTAATATAATAGGTGTTTATTTTTTGCTCACATGAATGGAGTCCTATTTGGTGTGACTTTCGTGACTGTAATGGTTGAGAGACCCAGGCTTTTTCTATCTGGTGGATCCACCCATCTTAAACACATGGCTCCAGTCACTCTGGGGGTCATCTCCATTACAGTCAGCCAGAAAGGAAGGAATACATCAGGATCATCTCACTTCTACTCATATTATATCAGCCAGAATTGTCATGTGGCCACATCTAACTACAAGAGAGGTTGAGAAGTGTAGTCTAGCTGCTTACGCAGAGGAGATGCTGGATTTAGTCAACAGTGAGTCAGTCTCTGCCCCAAATGGGCATTACTCGAATCAGAGCCAGTGATGCATGAAGTTAGGTTTGTCGGGAATTCTGGGTAAAAGATACCCCATTGATTAGGCATGGAGAGGGAGTGTGCCTAAAATACTGGGTTCACTAAGCAGTCTGAGAATGGTACCAGCCTGCAGAAGCAGAGCTGAGACATAGAGACTGGGGACATCATTTGAATCCTGCATCAAGCCATGCCTGAAGCCAGGCCTATCTCTGGACTTTTCATTTGTGTGAACCAAGAAATTCCCTTTTTGTGTAAGCCCATTTGACTTGGCTTTTCTTTTGCTTGCTACTAAAATTATCAAAGTTATACCATTATTGTTGGCTACCAATGAACTCTGCCCTCCAATCCTCCCAATTCTATTGATGGCAAAGAGGCAGCAAAAGGAGAGGCTCAGGATGCAGAATCCGCAGCCAATCTGCCTGGATTTGAACCCAAAAATTTCCAATCGCCCCCGGGCACATTACATCTTTGTGCCTCGGTTTCCCCACTGATAAATGAAGAACAAAATAGTACCTACCTCAGGGGTGCCTGGGTGGCTCAGTTAGTTAAGTATCCGACTCTTGGTTTTGGTTCAGGTCATGATCTCATAGTTCGTGACTTTGAGCCCTGCATCGGGCTTGAGATTCTTTCCCTCTCTCTCTGCCTCTCCCCCCGCTAAAAATAATTAAATAACCTTTAAAAAAAATAGTACCTACCTCATAAGATTGTTGACGATCTGTGAAGTAATTTATGTAAATGCTGAGAATAATGCCTAATGCTTAAGAAGACGATACAGATACTTGCCATCATTACTGTGGTGATGAGTCAGACCTACCTCGCAGCCTTTGCCCTCACCTCAAAGAAGTCTTATCTTTTCAGCTACCTGATGCTCCCCCTAGATCCCCCTCCTCTCTTTTCCTCTGCACCCCTCTTTCATCCACACCCACTTCTCCTATCTTAATTGGCATGGAATTGGGGCGGGGGATAAATTATTTTACTACCCAAGATGGCTCCACTAGCTCGCCCTGGATAAAATGGCCTTTTTGGACCCTAGAGGTGCCATATATTAGCAATCAGAGATAC
This sequence comes from Felis catus, assembly GCF_018350175.1. Taxonomy (NCBI): domain Eukaryota; kingdom Metazoa; phylum Chordata; class Mammalia; order Carnivora; family Felidae; genus Felis; species Felis catus. Next base: position 123,650,198 of record NC_058374.1, read on the forward strand.
ACACAAACCAAAAGTACCAAAGATCCAAAACTCCATTTTTCACTTACTGTGCCTGAAAATCCTCTCTTGGAAGGTAGCAGGAGGGAACCCAAGTATAAAGTCAAAAATGCCACTTTTACTCCACTAAAATGTAGCCAAGCATGAACCACTCCATAAACCAGAGGCAATATTTATTTTCTCGAGGCCCTCTGAACTGTGTTTGACATGAAATCTATCATCTCTTTCTAGAAGATTCCACCCCCACTCCATCTGCGGATAGTCCACAAACCTCTGGGGTTGTACGATCCAAAAGGGGAGGCCAAAAGGCAGGTGCATGCGACTCCCACACTCAGGCTGGAAGAAAATTGGTCTCGGGTACTGTCGTTGCGTCTTGTCGCCACACGGGGTCACTGTTAAAGACAGATGCCGCAGACATCAGTGACCATGCTGCCTGCTGGTCGGGTTCTTGCGCAGGTGTCCCGTCCTGGTTCCCCAAGGAAGTTGATCTAAGGCCAGGTGAATCTAATGCGCTCCCAAGGCTGCCACTCTCAGGGATTGGCTCTTTCAGTTCACATGTCACTTTCCAGAACATCGGCTTCCCAGGCTCATGGAATCAGGATTCCCTCCTCACGGCCAGAATCACCTTCCTTTTCCTCTAATTTCCTCCAGTAACACCATTTTTTTTTTTAAGAAGGGCCGTAGTAGTACATCCTTCCCATCTACGGGGGACTCTCCTCCGTGGCTGCCAGACGCAATGCCTTTAGAAAGGAAATCGCCCTCAGTGACTCCAAAAGGCACTTCTCTCATGACAGAAAGAAAACACGTTAAAGATCAGGCAGAGCATCCTGCTACAACACAAAGTCCTGCTGACGCCTCTCAAGCAGGAAGGGAAGCAAGGAAAGGAAAGGAACTTGAGTTGTGTGCACTTCACCTTGGGCCCTGTCCAAGACCTCACCCACATTCCACTCACCCACACTCCACGTGCCACTTGAAGACGTTGCTTGCCCTGTCTGCTGATGTAACTCCTTGAGTTAATGTTATTAAATCTACAGGACACGGAAGGAAATATAATTTTATGTTTATTTTTGCTAAAATCCAATTGACGTCGGTGCACCTGGGTGGCTCAGTCAGTTAAGCGTCTGACTCTTGATTTCTGCTCAGGTCATGATCTTGAAATTCATGAGTCTGAGCCCCACATCCAGCTCTGTGCTGATGCTTGAGGTTCTTTCTCTTTCTCTCTCTCTGCCCCTTCCTCTCCCTGTCTCTTGCTCTCTTTCTCTCTCAAAATAAAAAAACTTTAAATACATACATACATACATACATACATACATAAAATCCCATTGACTCTCCTTTGGGGACCATTCAATCCCTTAGGGATTTGTGAACTATCAGGAGGTGACCCGTATGCCTTTAGATCAGTACCCAAAAGCCCACAAAATGAGCCCTTAGATTTTTTAACTTTTGTTTTTTACTTAATCAGCTTTCCAAAGTATGCAGTAAGCAGTTTTTTCATTGTAACTTTTTCAGTGACTCCTATGCACACACAATTTAGGCAATCATTAAAATATACACTGTATTATAACAAATGCAGGCAGTGGGCATATATTTTAAGAGCAGGATGATTAAATCAGATCTCTGCTTTTTCAACTACACGAGGTGTTTTTCTGTTTTCCCTTCTCCACCTTCCTCTCTTTTTCTATCTTCCTTCCTCATTGTCTAATGCTTTTTACCCTCTTGATCCTTCCAGTTGCCCTTTGACTGTTGGCCATATTCAACTGAAGTGTTTTAATTAATGTATTTATTGAATAAAGCATAATGGTCCCTGTTCTTTAAGAAACAGTTTTAGTGGAACTTTTTTCTACATCAAGGGCACAAATATATCATATTATGAAAATAGAAGAGCTAAAACTATGAAACTCTTTAAAGAAATCATTAGGGAAAAGTTTTGTGACATTGATTTGTCAATGATTCGTTGGATATGACACAAAAAGCATGGGCAACAAAAGAAAAACTAGACAAATTGGACTTCCTCAAAACATTAAAACCTTTGTGCCTCAAGGGACACTATCAACAGAGTGAAAAGGTAAGCCATGGAAAGGGAGACGATATTTGTAGATCATATATTGGGGAAGAGATTAATACCCAGAATATGCAAAGAGCCCCTACAACTGAACAACAAAAACAACTCAATGTTAAAATGGGCAAAGGTGTTGAATAAACATTTTTTAAAGAAGATTTACAAATGTCCAATGAGTACCTAGAAAGATGCTCTACATTATTAATCATCAGGTATACAGTGATATCAGTTCACATCCATTAGGATGGTTACTATGAAAAAAATAAAACTAACAAAGTGTTGGTGAGGATGTGGGGGGATTGGAACCCTGTGCACTGCTGGTGGAAATAGAAAATGGTACAACTGCCGTGGAAAACACTGTGGCAGGTCCTCAAAATTAAACAAACGACTGTGACATCATGAGCGACTCTAAGCTAGAACCACACAGCTCCGCTTCTCGCAAATTCCTGACCCGCACAAACTATCCGCTTCGTCCTGAAAAGAAATAAATGAACAGAATTAGCAGCTGATATAACAACTCCACTTTGGGGTATATACACTCAAGAATTGAAAGCAGGGACCCAAACAGATATTTGTGCACCCATGTTCCTGGCAGTGTTATTCATAATAGCCAAAGGTAGAAAAGCCCAAATGTTCTTCGAAGGATGAGTGGGTAGACAAAATGTGACAGACACATACAATGGAATCTTGTTCAGCCTTAAAAAGGAAGGAGGTTCTGACAAATGCTTCAACATGGATGAACCTCGAAGACATTCTGCTAAGTGACGTTAGCCGGACACAGAAGGACAGATATTGTGCCATCCATATATAAGCGGTACCCAGAGCAGTCAGATTCAAAGAGACACAAAGTAGAGCAGTGGTCACCAGGGGTGGGGGAAGGGGGAAATGAATGGTTATTGTTTAATGGATATGGAGTTTCAGTTTGGGAAGATGAATAAAAGTGATGGCTGCACAATGATACGAATGCCATGACCTGTACTCTTTAAGGTGGCTAACATGGGGCGCCTGGGTGGTTCAGTCAGTTAAGCAACCAACTCTTGATTTCAGCTCAGATCATGATCCCACAGTTTGTGAGTTCAAGCCCCACCTCGGGCTCTGTGCTGACAGTGCAGAGCCTGCTTGGGATTCTCACCCTCCCTCTCTCTCTGCCCCTCCTCCACTCATGTTTGCGTGCTCTCTCGCTCTCTCTCTCAAAATAAATATTTTTTTAAATGGTTAACATGGTAAATGTCATGTTATGTGTATTTTAACACAATAAAAAAGAAAATGAATTGCCCTTTGACCTATGTGCCCTTGAACTGTATTTTCTGAGGTTAGTAGTCCTCAACCAAAGAGAAAGAGAAGTAAAAGTAAAATGAAAGAAAGAAAAGATAATTGCTGCTTCAGATCTCTGAAAAGACTTAGTAAAGTTAGAATGATAAAAAAGTCAAAACAGAATGGAGACAAGTTGAAGAACCCACAGACCCTGACAGTTACGAGGCTTGTCCGGTTACACAGCCCGTTAACCAGAGAGGTAAACTATAACCCTGGAGCAGCTCTGATGGTTTAGTGATTTTCACATATTGGAGTAAGAAATTGGGAAAGATCAATTTTAAATGCTTCATTGAGTCTTCTCTGAGAGTTTATAACAGCACCACATCTGCCTCCATCTCTAACAAAGGCCTTCACTCCAGCCAAGGCCACAGGGCAAGAAGTCCTCGGGAACAGCATAGGCCACTCAAGCCACTGAAGGCTCCATCTCTGGAGAACCAGCTGGGGCTCGGGCTCCAGTAGGGACCATGGGACATGGCAATGTTGAAGGGAAAATATAGGTGGAGTTGAGGGATAAGTCATGGGGTTTACGAGTATCAGATTGCCTGTGATCCACTTGAAATTACTTAGGATAGACAATATGGAGTGTGTGTGTGTGTGTGTGTGTGTGCACGCACATTGATCTTTATCAAGGACAGAGGATGGTTAAATGTATCTCCCTTCCATCTGGAATACAAACTCTAGGAAAAGTTTGTTAACATTTGAAAGTTTCCAAACAGAAGTTTACAAGCCAGAAGTAACCACCACTTTGGTATCTAAACATCTCATTTAGCATGACATAAACCAGGATGGTTTTTCAATATTGACATTCATTGTGATTAACATCAATGTTTCCCTACCTTTTGGAACATTCCCACCAGGCAATAAAAATGCTGTTATTTCTCTCATCTTTTAAACATATTTCTTGCCTCATTTCCACCCCCCAACCCTCGCCAGTCACTGCCCTTATTCCTTTTCTTTTCATTTGCTGCAGAACTCCATGAAAAAGAGATCTACTCTGTCTCCAGTTCTCTAATCCCATTCTTCCTCAAACGTACTCCATTCAGGCGTTCTTCCCTACCTCTCCACCGAAATTGCTCTTGTCAAGTTCACCAAAAGCCGCCATGTTGCTGAGTCCAAAGGCACAGCATCCATGCTTCACCTGCCACCACCGTTCGACGAAGGTGATCATTCCTCCTCCCTGACCCGGTTCTCCTGCACCTGCTACTATCAGAGCTCATGCTCAGTCTGCTCCCTGTGCTGTCTCCTTTGGGGATAGTCCCTGTCCCAAGGCTTTAAATATGACCCACAGTGCTGGCGATTTTCAAATGTGGATATCCTGCCCAGACTTCTCCTAGAACTGCGGACTCATTCATTCAACTGTCCTTGACCACCGCACTTGGATATCTAATAGACATCTCAAACTTATCATATCCAAGATGGAATTCCTAAATATCCTGCCCACAAAACTGTGCTTTGCTCATGTCCTTCCTTCTTGGAGGTTGGCAACTTAATTCTTTGAATTGCTCAGGCCAAAAACATTGGAGTCATCCTTGACTCCTCTCTTTCTGACTCACTGCCGTCCAAACCATCAGCAATTTTGATGGCCTTCATTGTGAACTATACCAAGAAGCTGACTCCTTCCTGCAACTTCCATGGCTCCCACAGTGGCTCAGCTTACCAAAATCACTCACCTGGCTTGTTCTACAGCCTGCTGGGAGGTCTTCTCTCTTGCTTCTCCCAGGCCTATTCTCCACACAGCAGCTAGGACGATGGCCTCCTAATGAGCCCGGCTATGTCTTTCCTCTATTCAAACCCCTCCAATGATGCCCAGAATCCTCGCCAAGGCCCTTACCTCCCAGCTGCCATTTCTACTCCTACCTGAGGGTCTTTTCTTCTCTGTTCCCTCTGCCTGGAGTGCTCCTCTTGGACAACCACTTAGAAAATTCCGTCACCTCCAGTAAGTCCTCCTCACATTTCACCTTTTCACCAAGGTTTACCTTCTCTAATATTTCACTGCCCTGTTTAGTTTTCCTAGCTCTCCGGACACCCTTTCACCTGCTCTACTGCTTCTGTTCTGAAATTCTTAATGTGTTTGAGAGAGAAAGAGACAGAGTGTGTGTGCATGCGAGTGGAGGAGGGGCAGAGGGAGAGGGAGAAAGAGAATCTTAAGCAGGTTCCATGCCCAGCTCAGAGTCTGAGAAGGGGCTTGGTCTTACCACCCTGGGAGCATGACTTAAGCTGAAATCAAGAGTCAGAGGCTTGACCGACTGAGCCACCCAGGCGCCCTAAATTATTCATTGTTTTTTAACACGGGGCCCTGCATTTGCATTTTGCACAGGGGCCCACAGGTTACATAGACAGTCATACTGAAAGGTCTCTCCTTGCCTCCGTTTTCTAATTTGTAAAGTAAAGATAATAATACTACCTTCCTCTGGGTGCCTGGGAGGCTCAGTCGATTGGGTATCCACTCTTGATCTCAGGTCAAGTCTCGATCTCAGGATTATGAGTTCAAGCTCCATGCTGGGCATGAAGCCTACTTTAAAATGATAATAATAATAATAGTACCTTCCTCATAGGGAATTTGAGAGCATTAAATAACATAGTGTGCGTTGGGGCACCTGGGTGGCTTCAGTCAGTTGAGGGTCTGGCTCTTGATTTCAGCTCAGGTCGTGATCTCCCAGTTTGTGGGAATGAGCCCCATGTCAGCCTCTGCACTGACAGCATGGAGCCTGCTTGGGATTCTCCCTCTCCTTGTCTCTCTGCCCCTCCCCCTCCCCCTTACTCTCTCTCTCTGAAAATAAATAAGTAAACAGTAAATCAATCAATCAATCAATAACATAGTATGTATTAAATACCAGCACGTAATACTTACACATTCGTTCACAACAATCTGACTGTCTACTATGTCTCAGGGACTGCTCTAAGCATTGGGGAAATGCCTACGAGAAATCACTGCCATGGACCTTACTTTCCAGCGAGGGAAAGACAAGTGGCAAACAAGACACTATCACGTGGAATAGGTACTAGGTGAGGAACTAAAATGGAATGATGTGACAGAGTGACTGGATGACCACATTAGCTTGGAGAATCAGAGGTGGCTTCTCTGTGAGGTGACATGTAAATGGAAACTGAAGATAAGAATAAATCAATGATGCAAAAAGCAGAGGGAAGGGCATTCCGGGCAAAGGGAACCGCCACCGTGAGTGCCAAGGACGGGAACTGGCAGGCGGTGCGGGAGGCATAGGATAAAGGCAGGGCAGACGTAGCAGAGTACCCTACGGAATCTTCAGGACGAAGCAGGGAGAAGACCGAGCCCAGATCCGGTAGGATCCAAAGCCACGGCAACGGCTTGGTGCCCGAGCGCTGTGATGATAAGTCATCACTCAAGGGTTGTAAGCTGCAAACGCTCGATCTTGCTTACAGGTTTAAAAGAGAACTCTGACCAGTATGGGGAAAACGGGTTGGGAAGGGCCAGGGTGGGAGGAGGAGTGACAGGCAGGAGGTGGCCGCACCACTACAATCCTGTAGGCAGGACGTGACGATGGCTCGAAGCAGGGCAACAGTGCTGGGGGAGAAGAGAAGTGGTCAGATTCGCGATCAGATCCTTCCTGCTGCAGGTGGAAGGAGAAAGAATTGCTGCTATCAGCAGTGGGGACAAGAGAAGAAACAAACATGATTCCGAGCAGCTGAGCAGATCAGCGTTCACCGTGACCTCGTGACTCCCAAATATGACGATGTAAATGCCAAATAATTCATACCGACTAATTAACTAACCACGAACCCTCACTAGCAATCAGGATGTTACCAGGAACGAACAGCTAAGCAGAAAGTGCCAGGGTGAAGGCCAGTGGTTCCCCGGGAATGCTGGTTGACTGACTGGGGGAAGGGAGAACACGGAATGGGAAGTAGAGGGGCAGCTCCAGGGGAACTTTGCCTACTTTACAGTTTTGCCGAAAGCAGGACCTGCTGACTGGCCTCCACAAAAAGGAAAAACAAAATTAAAAAAAAAAAAAAAAAAGTCTGCTGCGTGGAAAGATTTCAGCTAACAAAGGAAGAGGAAAGGGCCAGGAGGACAGGGATACACGTGTTTGGACACATCCCCGCATGGGAAAGCTGACTCCTGAAAAGGCCAGTATCTGATGAGTGTGCAGGAAACCCTTTTGCCCCGTCAGCTCCTAATAACAACTGGTGTGTTTTATTTACTCTGTCAGAGCACGATGCAGAGGGACCAGGAGGGGTGTTCGGGGCCAGGTAAAGGCATGGACACTTGTCCATCTGTTTGTTCAGCCCTTTCTGTCGGATGGGAAGCATTACAGGGAGGGGATTCCTGGGCCCCAGTGTTCATGCTACCTGAAGACAGACACAGCATTTCAACCAAAACGGATAGCCCCTTGAGCCCTGGTGTCTTATGCCCACAATGATATCCTTCCTGGAAAATTCAGTCCTTGAAGAAGGGCGATGGACGAAGGGTGGCTCTCTATGAAGATTAAAAGTTTAGAATATTTCCTAACCATGTAGAAGGCTAAATATGTATACATGGTAGGGTACACCATATGAAGTTGCTGGTATTAATCCTTTTTTCCCCCTAAAATAGTGGCTATTTCATATGGTTCAACCTGATATCTGCCTCTGCAGGCTGATGAAATAGTCTGGGCAAAACACCCCCAAGGCAATAAACCTTAGCTTAAGTATATCGCACTACTCTTTCTTCAAAATCCTAGAGTGTTTCTGTTTCCTTGGAGAAAGTAATTTTGAGGGATTGGAGCATTTCGGATTACTTGCAGGAGGAAACAATTCACTTATATTCCTCCAGGATGTACCCAGCATTTGAGCCAACCACCAAAATGTTCAAGGCCCGAAGAAGTTTGGTGCTGGGGGAGGGTAGAAATCCCCTCGGGCTGAGAAGTGTGAAAAGAAATGTTTACAGTCCTGTAGATGCACAGAAAGAGAGTGAGCATTTCGTCATCTCATCCCGTTATGTTCTCATGGAGGCTGTGTCCTTGCTCAAGGACAGGGTCAGTGGTTTGGGGCAGGACTAGAGCCAGACCCTGATGTGTGTGGAACCAACTCTCTCTTCTGAACCAATACTCATCACACAGGGAAAGAGTCTGAGAATCTGTGGATGGAAATCACTTTCATTTGCAGAAAAGAGAAAACTATTTAACACTCGCAGATATCAAAATAAAAACCTAGGAACAATAATGATAAGAATGCAACAGAATAACATGTGGAAAAGCCAAATAACAAGGGGATTTCAGAATGCTTCACTGAGAGGAAGGCGCTGTGGCAGAGCGGAGTGGCGCAAAGTGCAGAAAGAAGTAATTTTATAATTGGCTCAGGGAATTTAAAAAAAACAGAAGAGTCTGTTTTAATAAATTTTTTTTGGAGGATGGTGGTGTTTCACATTGGGTTTTGTGTGTGTGTGTGTGTGTGAGAGAGAGAGAGAGAGAGAGAGAGAGAGATGGAAAGAGCGAGTGGGGGAGAGGCAGAGAGAGAGGGAGAGGGAGAGGGAGAGAGAGAATCCCAAGCAGGTTCCACGATGTCAGCACAGACCCCAAGGCAGCACTTGAACTCACAAATTGTGAGATCATGTCCTGAGCCCAAACCAAGAGTCTGACGCTTAACCAACCGAGCCACTCAGGTACCCTGTGGAGGGTGATGGTATTTTAGCTGAACTATCTAAACTGCTTACCAACATAGCTGAGAAAATTTCACTTCCATGGATTATTCTGTCAATCATTTGTATTGAGTGCTTACTACAGACCAAGCACTGTTCCAAGTATTTGGGATATTATCAGTTAACTAAACAGAAAACATCCCTGCCCTTAATGAGCATATATTCTAACTGGAGAGACAGTGAACTAACAATAGGCATAGTAAAGAGCAAACTGTAGGGTGACTAAGAAAGGGATACGTGCTCCAGGACAAAGAAAAGGATCAGGACAAGAGGAGGTGGGACATCAGGATGGAAGGGACACACATAGCAGTTTTCAGTTGAGTGATCTGCACAGGTCTTGTGGAGAGAGTGGCTTTGAACAAGGGCTTGAAGGAAAGGAAGGAGTTAGCTAAGTGTCTCCTGGGGGAAGGTCATTCCAGGCCCAGATAAGCTGCTAAGACAGGGGCATGACTGGCAGGTGTGAGCCTCACCATGTGGTCCCTAGAGCCGGTGTGGCACCTGTTTCTAGAACATGGCTGAGATCTTTTATATGGAACATGGAGCCTTGATCCATCCAATTTACCCATGTTGTGCTATGCCATGCAGGACAAGACCAGTAGACCATGTAGTGGACCATTGGGAATCAGCGACCTGACCCTCCGTTCTGGTCCAAGTATGCCTGTGGTTGATCTCAACAATCTTCTTTATATTTGCTCTTCAGGACTTCAGTGACCGTGGCTTTCTTTCAGTGTGACAACAAATAGCACTCAATTCAGTTTAGAATGTTAGTGACTGAATTAGATGAACCGCAGATAATCCATTCATGAGCTTAGGCATCAGGTATCAGAATGGTGGCCTACTCTAACAGGCAGAGTAGAGTGAGATTACCTGGCATCTAATACTAGTTCATACTAATTGATTGACCCTGACTAAATCACTTGATACCTTTATACCTCCATTTTCACATCTATCAAATCGAAATACTACTCTTTTCCAAGTCTATTTTCAAGCTTGTAATAAGGGTTTTTTTTTCAGTTTTATTTATTTATTTTGAGAGAGAGAGAGAGAGAGCAGAGGAGGGGCAGAGAGAGAAGGGGAGAGAGAAAATCCCAAGCAGGTTTCTCGCTGTCAGCACAGAGCCTGATGCGGGGCTGGAACTCATGAACTGTGAGATCATGGCCTGAGCTGAAACCAAGAGTCAGACGCTTGACCAACTGAGCCACCCAGGCACCCCACAAACTCGTGATAAGGTTTAAGTGACATAATACGGGCAAAAGTATGGTGGAAGCTATAATGCAGAGTGAAATGTGGCTTACTCACCCCTGTGTCCTCAGCCCAGCAATAGTGTCTGACATTCCACAAGTGTTTATTGAATAAATGAATAGGTAAGTGAAATTTACAGTGTGACAGCAATCAAGAAAAAAATCATTCTGTTAGATATGACTCATGTCTACACAATCAAAGTAAAGATGGGTCTTTGGGATAGCTATCTATATAAATCAGGCCAAAAAATATGTTATTCAGACTTTCACCTGAAGACTTTTTAAACAGAAGTTATTTCAAAACATGATAAAAAATTATAGATTGCTCTCAGCTTAACTTATTAACTCCTTTGATCTATAAAAACACAAGATATTCTTACCCAAGGCAGGGAAGGAAGAAGACAAATCAAAAAAGAATTAATTATTGCTCAGCAGATCAGTAAAAGAAAGAGATTTTTTTTTAATGAAGACAAATGTGAATTCCTTTTTAATAATTTCTATATTGGGATAAAGATAGCTGTTGAATTGTTTCAATGTTACAATAAGATATAAAGGAGAGGGGCGCCTGGGTGGCGCAGTCGGTTAAGCGTCCGACTTCAGCCAGGTCACGATCTCGCGGTCCGTGAGTTCGAGCCCCGCGTCGGGCTCTGGGATGCTGGCTCAGAGCCTGGAGCCTGTTTCCGATTCTGTGTCTCCCTCTCTCTCTGCCCCTCGCCTGTTCATGCTCTGTCTCTCTCTCTGTCCCAAAAATAAATAAACATTGAAAAAAAAATTTTTTTTTAAAAAAAGATATAAAGGAGAGAAGGAAGTATTTTGTACTCTGGCCAAGATGTTTTAAGTGCGAAAAATTCTTCCCAGTGAGTACACACACACACACACACACACACACGCACACGTCCAGGTGAATGTAACCCCAAACTATTTGTTTAATACAATTGAACTCCATTGAAAATGCTTACTCCGCATGAAAACCACATGCTCAGGCAGAAACATCCAGTTCTTCTACTGGGACACTACTTTTAATGGTAAAACGGGAATTTAATACTGTGAACTGAGATTCTGAGAGCCCATTTTATTAGTCCTGCTTGCTCCATGTTGCCCAGCATCTAAGTTTTATCAAGGACCACATTAGGCAGAGAGGACTTCAGGTAGGAGTGGGAGGCATCTCCAAAGAATCTCCACTGAATTTCTGCTCCTGGAGGTTTTCAGGGACATAACGATTATTGTCCCTTTCCTAAATGTTTACTTCCCAGAGTGAAAACTTAGAAAGGGGAAAATGGTGGGAGCTTGTGGATTTGTTAAACTATGTGAAGCGCTATTTAACTATTTGTTAAATATTAACTATTAACTATTTGTTAAATATTAGCAATTTGTTAACTATGTGAAGCAAGTTATAATTTTCTAGATTGATGCTCAAGAAAGATCAAAACTTAGCCGCTATTCCGCAAGATGGTTCTTCTTCCATCTGGCAAAAATGGCTGAGAGAATGAAACATAAATTCTAACCAGAAAATCAACCTTAGATCCCAATTTTTGCCCTTTTTATCCAGCAAACCAAAAGAGACAATTGACCGCCATGCAAACGGCTAGGTTTGTCCTACTTCGGAAGCATAAACTTGGGGCACCTGGGTGGCTCAATCGGTTAAGCGTCTGACTTGATTTTGGCTCAGGTCATGATCTCTCGGTTTGTGGGATCGAGCCCTACGTTGGGCTCTGCGCTGAGAGTGGTGCCTGCTTGGGATTCTCTCTCTCCCCCCACCCCAGTAAATAAATAAACAAACATTAAAAACAGAAGAAACATAAAACTCTTGCCCCGTTGGCCACCTCATGAGGTCCATAAGAACGTTGTTCAAGATTCAAGAACCAAAGCGTGTCATGTGAATACCTCAGCATCAACCTCTGGCTCCACACTACCTGTGTTCAAGGTCTTGTTCCACCACTTGCTAACCTTGTGACCTCAGACAAGTTACTCAACTTCTGTCTGCCTCAGTCTTCTCATCTGCAGAATGGGGATGGAGATAAGGTAATAATAATACCTGTGTCATAGGCTTGTGGGGAAGATCAAATAAATTAAGTGAGCTAATATTTTTTAAATGCCTGGCACATGTAAAAGCTGTGTTTCGGTCTGTGATGAGGAGGAGGACAATGCAGGTGACAATGACAGTGATGGTGAAGGTGTCCCTTCTTGGCATGCTACTCAAAGCAGACATGAAATACTTTATTACCAAGGACTGAAATCTTTGTAGCTGGCATGCTGTAGAGAAAGGAGCAGTTAAACACTAACAACCCAGCATCCTGGAGCCACAGAGGACACACAACAGTGTCACCCAGCAAGTGTCTCAGCACCTCTTCTGCCATTCCCAAAGAGGAGACCATCCCCTCCCGAGTTACCACACTAAGAACAGACACCAGAGGAGAGGTGTGCTAACCCAGGAGGACCAAGCTGGAAGCCGGGAGAAGGCAGAAGGGCAGCCCTGGGTAGAGGAAAGCCAGTCCCACACCTTAAGTAAGTGACGGCAACACAATAGGGGATATTGGAGGGAGCAAACTGCCTGAAAAATGTTACTGATCAAAAACCCTTGTCTCAGGGGTGCTTGAGTGGCTCAGTCAGTTGAGCATCCGACTTTTGATTTGGGCTTAGGTCACGATCTTGTGGTCTATGAGTTCGAGCCCCGCATCAAGCTCTGGGCTGACAGGGGGGGCCTGCTTGAGATTCTCTCTCTCTGTCCCTCTCCCTCTCTCTCTCCCTCCTTCAAAAAAAAAAAAAAAAGCCCTCACCTCAAAACAATTTTGAATGGTTAGAGACAGAGATTACAACAGTCTGCAAAAAAATGAATGTGGGTGGCCATCAAAAAAGTGACATTCCACTGGGGTCCCTGGGTGGCTCAGTTGGTCAAGCGACCGACTTCAGCTCAGGTCATGATCTCACAGTTCATGGGTTTGAGCCTTACGTCGGGCTCTGTGCTGACAGCTCAGAGCCTGGAGCCTGCTTCAGATTCTGTGTGTGTGTCTCTCTCTATGCTCCTCTCCACCCCCAAAAATAAATACACCTTTAAAAAAATGAAAGTGACATTCCACTAAGGGAGGACACACAGCTCAGCAGAAATGGGGCAACTCAGGACAGGAAATCTAGACCCAACTTGCAGCTACACTGAGATAAGGGTAGAGGTTTGTGTAGCTGCTGTCTATGACATTGGCCCATTTTAATAATATGATGATAATAACAATGATGAAGAGTGATTGAGCACCCACTATGTGCTAGGCACCATTCAGAGCACGTTGCTTGTTGACTGCAGGGACAGGTGGCGGTAGGGGTTTGAAACAACTTGAAGAACGTCTCTTCATAGCCATCAAATGAGCCCAACAGAAATAAAATTAATTAACAAAACGATTTGAACAATTTCTAAACAAAGCCATGAAAGTTAAATGTATTTTTTAAGGCAAACTGATTAGTGATGTATGTGAACAGGTCCTAGACTATGGAGTCTCCACGGCCAGTGGCAGGCTGACCTCTACTTCCCAGAAGCTTCTAAAATAGAATATTTGACCTCCTAAAATCTAGGACAGTATCTCTCTAAGAGTGATCCATAAAACACTGGATCTGGAAGTTTCGTTTGCAAGGGAGGGTCTTAAAAAATTGGAAAATACTGCTTTAAGCAAAGTTGAACTGTTTTCGGTTGGTTTTGTTACATTATGCTTTACCGCAGGACTTCTCAGAACCTCTAACGGGCTAATGAGCATGGTTAATCCATAAGAAAGGGACATCAAGGGCAGGGTTTTCCAAATTATTTGATGAGTGAATCCTCCCCTGGCTCTCCCGCAGCATCTCCCGGAACTATTTTAGGAAATGCAAGTGTGAGTTCATTTTATCATTTCCCCAGGTATCTAGCCCATTCCAAGCCCCAGATATTTAGTCATGTCCTTCAGAGAGAAAAGAATCAGAAAGAAGTCTCCAATGTCTTTCCCTGGTGGAAGGAAAGGTTAAGGCAACACACCCGTGCGACAGATAAGCCTCCAGATCTCATTGGCTTCACACAATAGTTGCTCATTTTTCCTCAAGCAACAGTCCCATGCAGGCAGAATCACCCAGGAAGCCTTGAAAACCACTAGTTCTGTGCCCCGCACCCAGAAGTGCTGATTTGATTGTTCTGGATGAGGGCCGGACATTGGGGGATTCCTTCTAAACTCCTCCATGACCCTAAACCAGGATTGAGATGCACTGAACCAAGGGATGGTAAGAAATTCCTCATCTGGCATCTTCCAGTCAGACCACTGGGTTAGCCTCTGAAGGGCCTGTCTGTATTGGAAGTGTCTTAGATTATTGAGCCATATAATATAATGTTATTTCCAAAACTCAAAGAGAGAAGGACTGCAGAGAGAGAAGAATTATTTAATCAAAACTAGTGTCTGTAACTGCATGAGTCTCTCAGTTAACTCAGTGTCATGAAACACAGCCTCATATGCCTGACTTGTGGATAAGCCCAGACTTTATCCTTTCTGGTTCTGGGCCTGACATTTTTCCATCATGTCAATGAGACTGGAACACCACCTCTTAGCTATTTATGCATTAAATAATCATTGTTTCAGGCAGGAGAGGGGAGTGGTTCATAGTACTGACCCTGGGGCCACACAGTTTGAAAACTGGATGCCCACCTACTAGCTGTGTGACCTTAGAAAAGTTGCCTAACCTCTTTGCCTCGGTTTCCTTCTCTGTAAAATGGGGAAAATAACTATTTCACTAAGAGTTGTGAGGATGAAACAAGGTAATCCATGGAGAAGTCTCGAATAGTGACTAGCATACAGAACGTTTTCAACAAATGTTGACTGTTACTATTTGTTTTTATTATTTTCAAATGCAGGTCTCTGCATCCAGGCTCTTAGAGATACAGAGAAGATGAAGGCCTCTCTCTGTCCTCAAGGAATTCACAATTGGGCCTGGGAGACAGATATACAGACAGATGGATTGTGACAGATGTGACTGGGCTTTCCTAGTATTACATGCAAAATGCTGGGAGGGTTTCCCAGGTGGTATTGGAGGGGCAGGACAGGAAGGCTTCCCCAAAGAGGTGGCATTTGACCTACGCCTTGAACGGTAAGATGAGACCTATACACTCAGTCATCTGTTAGGACGTGACATGGAAGAGAGGAAGGGAAGATCGAAATGCCCCCTGTTGGCAACTACAAAGAGACATGTTTCTGCAACAGAGTCTGGCAGCCGTGCCAAAGTGACGGCCACCACCCTCTCCCAAGTCAAAGCCCCGAACTCCTGCAGCATTCCCTCTGTGGGATGGTTCCTGTTTATGGGGACTCCCACAAATACTGCCTGGCACCAAGATTGGGACTTTGCATTCGGAGAGAGGGGCCTGCAGTTTTCCATGGTGTGGCTGGATATGTGTCCATGGGGCTGTGGGTCCAGGAGCAGGCAGGACCAGAAGCGGGATGGGCAGAGCCCTGGGAGGTGGGAGCTCGTTCTTGGGAGTGGCACGAGGCACGAAAATTCCAGAGCGTGTCTCCGCCTCGGCCCCTTCAGGATATCCTGTCATTCAACCAAGACATATATAGAGTCGAGAGTGGCCAATTTCACCACGACCCCTGAATTGGCCATTTTTCCTGTCTCGAGGCAGTTCTCACATATCATCTGCTTCAATCCAGGAAAAAGAGGGGGGAGCATTTGAAAGCAAACACTGAAATGAAAGAGAATTCGCTAGGAGTTCATCAGACTAGGTTAGAATAGCTGAATAGTTCCGACAGGTGCCTGGAGCCAGAAGGAGCAAATATTTTCTCACTATGCTACAAAAGTTCATGCTTTTTCTTCTTGGATTGGTGGTACAAAATTTCTGCTCCCCGCCTGAAACTACAGAGCAGGTAAGATGAGACTCGCATTTTTGTTGTTGTTGTTGTTGTTATGTTCATGATATGTTAAAAACCTTTTTGCTTTCCTCTGTGGTGATGGGTAAAGGGTACTCTCTGGACTTCATAAAATAAAGAGAAAGGCTGCAGAGAATAGGATCCTAATGGTCGTGAACCATCTTTCCAAAGGTGTGCTCACCCAGCTGGTTCTATTCCTATGCCAAACCCCGTTGTTAGGATTTCTGACGCTCGTGCTAATGTTCCTCTTTCCATTGCAGATGTTGGTATCCCCCTGGGGCAGGGGGGTTTCTTTTGTGTTAATAATTCACTGTGAATACCTCCCATTGCATCATTTTGAATATAGAAAATAACCACGGCTAAAGACAGATGAGCAGACAGATGTTCTAGGGAATTGTAGGTGATGTCTGGTTGAGAAACAGTGTTACAGAATGCATCGGGAACTCATCCCTTCTAGCTTCCACAGAGTTGTAGTAGAAGTACCCAAAGGGGTGCCTGGGTGGCTCAGTTGGTTAAGTGTCCAACTTCGGCTCAGGTCATGATCTCACGGTCCGTGAGTTCGAGCCCCATGTCGGGCTCTGGGCTGATGGCTCAGAGCCTGGAGCCTGCTTCGGATTCTGTGTCTCCCTCTCCCCTGCTCACACTTTGTGTCTCTCTCTCAAAAACAAATAAAACATGAAAAAAGAAAAAGAGGGGCACCTGGGTGGCTCAGTCGGTTAAGCTCCCAACTTCGGCTCGGGTCATGGTCTCACAGTTTGTGGATTCGAGCCCCGCGTCAGGCTCTGTACTGACAGCTCAAGAGCCTGGAACCTGCTTTGGATTCTGTGATTCCCTGTCTCTCTGCCCTGCCCCTGCTCACGCTCTTGCTCTCTCTCTCAAAAATAAACATTAAAAAAATTTTAGAAAGAAAGAAAGAAAGAAAGAAAGAAAGAAAGAAAGAAAACGAAAAAGAAGTACTCAGGGTGGTAGGGTCAGCATCTCTCGTGAAACCCACTGGAACACCAACATCTCAAGCAGGCTCACGTGAGCTGTCTTTTTTTTTTTTTAAACAACATTTATTTATTTTTGAGACAGAGAGAGAGAGAGAGAGAGAGCATGAACAGGGTTGGGTCAGAGAAAGAGGGAGACACAGAATCTGAAACAGGCTCCAGGCTTCAAGCTGTCAGCACAGAGCCCGACGCGGGGCTCGAACCCACAGACTGTGAGATCATGACCTGGGCCGAAGTCGGATGCTTAACCGACTGAGCCACCCAGGCACCCCTCACATGAGCTGTCTTAATAGAGCAAGTTGGGTATCAGATGTGCAGCTAGGTCAGCCGAAACGAGGGGTAGGAACAAGGCAATCTGAGTGATTTATTTAAAATGCATTTCCTGGGGCGCCTGGGTGGCGCAGTCGGTTAAGTGTCCAACTTCAGCCAGGTCACGATCTCGCACTCCGTGAGTTCGAGCCCCGTGTCAGGCTCTGGCCTGATGGCTCAGAGCCTGGAGCCTGTTTCCCATGCTGTGTCTCCCTCTCTCTCTGCCCCTCCCCCGTTCATGCTCTGTCTCTCTCTGTCCCAAAAATAAATAAACGTTGAAAAAAAAAATTTTTTTTAAATAAATAAATAAAATGTATTTCCCCAGGCATGATTTCTATTCATCATAAAACTTAAACATGATTCTGCATCTGAGCCAGGCAAATATTTTTCCCTACCGACTCGACGCCAGTTGGATGTCCTCTGATAATGCTTTTCACGAAAATGCTGGAAGCTAGCATAACGGTTTCGTGCTCCAGCTTAGAGGTTTGAGAGTGGTGAGTTTGAACCGTGGCTCTCATATGTTTGTTTATCAACTATGTCTGAGGACCGGTCACTGTGCTCCACAGCCTACTAGTGGTCCAAGCCTGAGCAGGTTAATTCATCTCTCTGAACTGCAGTTCCTCCCCTGACAGTGCTCCACAAACAGCCAGAATCATCATCTTCATTGTCATCATCACCATCAGCAGCATGGAGTGCTTGCTTAAGTGCAGAAATCAGGCCTTGACCAGGGTTTAAAGCTGAGTTTGCTTTTCAAAGGAGACTGTATATGAGACCAAATAAGCCATTCCATTTGAAAAGGACAACTTGAAAGTCAAGAGATTTCTTGAAAAGCAAGTATTAAACCTGACCTTTTGAGAAAGAAAAGAAAAAGTAATGTCCTTCCATCCGCTTATCTAAGTGGGAAAACCTAATATAAAGAAAAGCCGGTTTTAACAGATGTAGAGGCTTCATGACCATTAAAGGGAGTTGATTAAACTCTAGCTAAGGGTGGCTTTTACTATTACTCCATAAAGAATATTCCAGGGCTATTTTGGTTCATAATGATCATCAAATGAAAGCTGCCCATAAAAACAGATTTTATTTTTCTATGTGCCGTTGTACAGCATGCAGGGAAGAGGAATAAGCTAATCAAGGAATCAAAAGACCTAGGAATGCAAGCTGGTGCAGCCACTCTGGAAAACAGTATGGAGGTTCCCCAAAAAACTAAAAATAGAACTACTCTACGACCCAGCAATTGCACTACTAGGCATTTATCCACGGGATACGGGTGTGCTGTTTCAAAGGGACACATGCATCCCCATGTTCATAGCAGCACTATCAAAAATAGCCAAAGTATGGAAAGAGCCCAAATGTCCATAGATGGATGAATGGATAAAGAACATGTGGTACATATATACAATGGAGTAATACTCGTCAATCAAAAAGAATGAAATCTTGCCATTTGCAACTACGTGGATAGAACTGGAGGGTATTATGCTAAGTGAAATTAGTCGGTCAGAGAAAGACAAAAATCATATGACTTCACTCATATGAGGACTTTAAGAGACAAAACAGATGAACATAAGGGAAGGGAAGCAAAAATAATATAAAAACAGGGAGGGGGACAAAACAGAAGAGACTCATAAATATGGAGAACAAACAGAGGGTTACTGGAGGGGGTGTGGGAGGGGGGATGGGCCAAATGGGTAAGGGGCACTAAGGAATCTACTCCTGAAATCATTGTTTCACTATATGCTAACTAATTTGGATGTAAGGTTTAAAAAATAAAAAATTAAATTTAAAAAAAAAAGGAATCAAAAGACCAAGCTTACAGTGTGGCCTTGGCAAGTCACAGAACCTCCCGTCACCTCAGTTTTCTCCCCCCTAGAATGGGGATGATGATACCTCCCTGTTTATCTTCAGCATAGTCAAGATCAAATTAGATGATGCTCTTGGAAGTATGCATAACCATAAATTTCTCTGTAAAAATAAGACTTCTTCTTATGCAGCCTTTATATATTTCAGTAAATTTAGAAGTAGTTATGACATTCTCACCACCCCTACCTAGTGCTGGCCTGTGTGCTATTTGTGGATGGGAGTAAGTAAGAAGTAAGAGACAGGGTCCCTTCCCACAGGGATTTTTAAATGGAAAACAAAGACAACAAAATGTGTTCCACTGGCCAACCACATGAAGAGAAGAAGTTGAGAAAAGGAAGAGAGATGGGTGTGGTTTTGTGGAAATAGTGTCTTAAGCAGGGGCTTGAAAGATGAAGTTTGGGGAGCCAAGAGGAGGAAGAAGCACGTTTCTATCAAAAGAGACAATAAACAAAACACAGAGGTGGGGACAGAGAAGCATTACAGGAGCTAGCATTTACTACCTAAAATATTCCAGATACTGGGCCAGGCAATTTGCACATATCATTTAAAGGTCTCCGTAACCTGGAGAGTGATTATTTGCACCTCCCCCTTACAGAGGATGGCAAAGGGTGAGGAATGCATTCAAGACTGTACACTTAGCAAGATACAGAGCTTGATTCCTAA
Source organism: Felis catus (assembly GCF_018350175.1). Lineage (NCBI taxonomy): Eukaryota > Metazoa > Chordata > Mammalia > Carnivora > Felidae > Felis > Felis catus. The sequence continues at coordinate 123,670,150 of NC_058374.1, forward strand.
CTTAGGTTTTTTGACTCCCACATTTTGTCTCTCTTCATTGTATGAAACTGCTTCTTCTTAAACTTGATGGGAAATGAAGGAGATTAGAGAGAGGGGACCAAATCTATTTGGGAGAACCACCACCAACATCTTGGACAATGAGAGATCCTGAAGACAGGGCCAACGTGGGTCTGCATCATTCATACTAGCAGTTGATTCTCTACTGCTTAATGTTGCTAAGTGACTGTTTCTAGTGGGTCTGTTGTATTTCCTACAACTCATTCAATCAACAGATATTTTACTAAGCACTGCTATGTACCAGGCACTGTTCTATGTGCTTGGGAAATATTCAAGGACCAAACAGAAAAAGATCACTGCCTGTTGGAGCCCATAGTCTAGCTGAATTCTAATCAAAATGTTGCAAACACCTTTGGAGCAGGAACTATATGCTTCGTAGCATTTAGCACCCAGACTAGACTATTGCTGTAGAATCAATGCTGAAAGAATATTCTTGAGACCTGTTGATCTATGACCAATTGACCCTAAATAACCACTTTAAAATTTTTCCCATTTGGAAAGTGTACTCTATATTTCAGGATTCCCAATTGGGTAAGTGTATGTAATGAAGTTACCTTGCTTTATTTGACTCCACACTTTAGATCAAGGACAGCAAACAGGTGGTACAAGCAGCCTCCTTCATCACCTACAGCCATAGCAGACATTGCTTGTTGATCCCAACACTCTTTCTACATAAGGTTGAAGGCAACCAGCCAGTCATTACCAATCAACCTGTTGCCATCCCTGTCATTCCACGGACATGAAGCCAATGGGAAAGATTGGCCAACCAAGGTTCTGCTAATGGGACTTGATTTTTTTTATGTCTTCACAGGCAAAAAGGTGTGATAAGACATCTCTGCTTACAATTAGGACTGAGTGCCGATCCTGCTTGCTCAACTTAGAAATTAAGTGCCCAGATGGTTACACAAAGGTTACCAATGGCTCCGTAGGGGTTCGAGATTGCAGGTACTCATGAGAAAATAAATGTACTCAAGTCTTGAAATTTACGGGATTGTGAATCTAAATGGAAACTTCCCATCTCAAAAACTACAAAGCATTTCCGTGATTTTCCCTTACTTTAGGATTACATTCAATCCAAACTCACAACTTACAACCTTGCATCTAAAAAATATTTTTTTGATTCACATTTCCATACAAAATTGACTATATTGCATTGCACACAAACATTTTCCCCTCTTCGTGCCCTTCTTTATTTTTAAAATCTGGGTTTTGTTTCATTTGGAAAGTTTCTAGTCAGAACATGGACTGAAAAGCCATGGATCCGGCAGTCATGTTATTAGCCAGCTATGGATCCTGATGCTAATTAGAACCTAACGAGAGAAGACAAAGGAGTTACAGCTTCATACATTTTCTGTGAGCATTGCATTGCTGAAATCTTCTAATGATTCAAAACTCTCATAATTCAAGGCTAATCCTTGCAAAGGAAGACGAGCAGTTTCACTTACCGGCTAATGCAAGCAGCCACACAGCTCAAGTGTCAACAAAATGTTCAGTGTACTAAGTCTACTGATTTAGACATTAGACATCTCTCAATGAGCTCATTCCTAATTCAGGGATGAAGGATCAGTACTATTTCTGATTTTGTATAAAATGGAAACTTAACACTGTTACATTACACTATTTTAAATTCATGTTTGCTTAATATGACCATGATATATTCTATGACCAAAATCATCAATTTTAGTAAAAGCTTTCTGGGGCACCTGGGTGGCTCAGTTGATTGAACATCCAACTCCTGATTCGGCTCAGGTCATGATTACAGAGTCATGAGATCGAGCCCTGGGTTGGGCTCCACACTGAGCATGGCACCTGCTTAGATTCTCTCTCTGTCTCCCTCTACCTCTCTCCCCTGCTCTCCCTCTTGCTCTCTCTCTCAAAGTAAAAATTTTTAAAAAAAGCTTCCCAAGACTAACTGACCTAGAATTAGCAAGCATACGCAACAGGTGACCATTCAGGTACCAAAATGGTCACCCATTTTGACCAGATTCTCTTAGGAAGTATATAAAGATTTAGGATTAGAGGTTAAAATTATACGATGGCTTTATTGAAGACCTCTTTGTACTGCAACTTTTTTTCATGGCCCAGGTGGGCACTTGGTTATGTCCTCCCCACCCTACCATCCCCCCTCCAACACACACACACACACACACACACACACACACACACACACAGGATAAGATTATTATACTCGTGTTCTCTGTTGCAGAATTGAAGACTTTGATCCGTCATTCATTTATGCTGAAATAAACCCAAGATTGGCCCCTGAGGGGATGTTTCGTTCTGCCCTTGGCTCTTCCTCTTCCCATCTTTGTGAAGAGATGCCCCTGCCAGTATTCTCAAGCTTCCAGAGGAATTGTCAACTCTGTCTCCATCTTGACAGCCCATAAAGCCAGTAGCTCAGGGACTGGATTAGAAGTACAACCTTAAACTCACCTGCACACTATTCTTTTTTTTTTTTAATTTTTTTTAACGTTTATTTATTTTTGAGACAGAGAGAGACAGAGCATGAACGGGGGAGGGTCAGAGAGAGGGAGACACAGAATCTGAAACAGGCTCCAGGCTCTGAGCTATAAGTACAGAGCCCAATACGGGGCTCGAACTCACAGACCGCGAGATCATGACCTGAGCCGAAGTCAACCGCTTAACCGACTGAGCCACCCAAGCGCGCCATCCTGCACACTATTCTTAATAGCCCAGTTGAAATAAATGATATTCCTGGAGAATCGTCTCTAGATACACTAAAGTCAAATCCTGGAATAAGCCATCCATGCAGAGATTCCATCAAAATAGACAATGGTGTTTAGCCTCCATAGAATTGCTATTCCAGATCTGTACCTCAGATGGTATAAAAACTGTTCTAAGGAATTCATCATTACATCTCCCTTGAGGATATTGTGACATATATTGCCCACTACATTACACCACCTCTCACAGAAATGATTACATATAGAGTCCCTGCAAAAGACATTCTCATCCTAGGCAGTTTGATCCAGAGATCCTGTGCATCCCAGAACCTACGATCTTTTCCTTCTTGTATTAGCTGCGACAAGTGTGACGTCCACCGGTAGCATGTACCCAGAGCCTAACACTATTTCCGTTATCTACCAGCCCCACTTCTGACATCATTTCACCTTTATTTTCATTGTCATCCATTTTATACAATTAAAGGTAAATCATGATTAAGTTTTATTCTCCCTAGACAGCAAAATTCTGTTCAATCTATGCTTTTTAACATACAGGCAAGTGTAAAGAAAGACCTAAATAAAAATCTAGGAAAATCCCACTGCCCAGAGTTAACTGAATTGCTCTGATCATGGGTTTATGTCTTCTCCTTCCTCTCTAAGGTACACCTTTGAAATCAGGAAGTACTCGCTGTCTCTCCCTGGATGCCGCCATATCTGTAGGAAGGACTATGTCCAACCTCAGTGCTGTCCAGGCCATTGGGGCCCAGACTGCATGGGTAAGTGGCACAGCACTTTTCTTGGACTTTGATACTTGATTTTCAATGTCCCATTTCACAGAAAATTGAAAGGAAGGAAGTCTGATAAAAGGAGAGTGTCAGCACCTTTTTTAGAAAATTCCATCTCAGTCTATATGTAGAAAATCTTTCTTGCCCTGTCAGCTTTTACAAAGAAATCTGCTTTCCTCCAGTTAGAGATCTCCCTTTAAGAGAATTCCCTTACAAGTCAGAAAAAGGGACAATTGAAAGGATATCCATTTTTATAAAAAAGATAACTGATCATAGAGAGGATGTAAGAATTCTGGGCTACTATAACCCCAAGTACAATTTTCTTTAAGGTGAGATTTGATTATAGCATCTCAAAGAACGTAGTTATTGTTTGACAACAGAAATAATAGTTAAATCTACTAAAACTTTAATCTTAAGATGGAATCAAACTCTATAAGGACCAGTTCCACTGTAAGAAAAACTACTAGCCAAATCTGAGCCAATGGTATAGTTAGACTCCTGTGGTCAAGCATAACATTTGTGAGCTAAAATTGAACTTCTATCATGATTAAGGATGTTAACACTCAAGTAGTAACTAGGTCCTTGCTAGGATAGGCAAATTATGAAAAATCTCTTTTTTTCCCTTGGATAGTAAAAAATCAGGCATTGTAATTCATGCATTTACCATTTTTCCCCATTTTTCAGCGTAATGAAACATCTCCTTAAGGATCCACTTAAGGAGAGGGGCGCCAACAAGGCTCAGTTGGTTAAGCGTCTGACTCTTGGTTTCAGCTCAGGTCATGATCTCATCGTTTGTGAGTTTGAGCCCTGCATCGGGCTCTCTGCTGACAGCATGGAGCCTGCTTGGGATTCTCTCTCTCTTTCTCTCTCTGTCTTTTCCCTGCTCACATTCTCTCTCTCTCTCTCTCTCTCTCTCTCAAAATAAATAAACTTTAAAAAAAAGAATCCATTTAAGGAGAGAGATTAGTTCTCTTTTGCTTTTCTTTTTTTCTGACTAAAATAATACAAGCAAATTGCACACAGCTTGCAAAGTTTAGAAAGGTATAGAGAAAGAACAAAATAGCAAAATAGAAACTTCTTTCTGTCACATATAGGAAACCCTAAACGGTTTAGCTCATTTCCCTGGTCTTTTTTTTTCCCATGTGGCTTCTAAACAGTCGAGCCCTTCTTGCCTGATGTTGACACTGCTTTTTTTTTTTTTTTTTTAAGTTCATTTAGTTATCTTGAGAGAGAGCAAGCGAGCAGGGCGGGAGTGGGGGAGCAGAGAAAGAAGGAGAGAGAGAGAATCCTAAGCAGGCTCTGCACTGTCAGTGGGAGGAACCTGATGTGGGGCTGGAACTCACGAACCATAAGATCATGACCTGAACTGAAATCAAGAGTCAGAGACTTAACCGACTGAGCCACCCAGGTTCCCCTTACACTGTTGTTGTTGTTGTTGTTGTTGTTGTTGTTGTTGTTTAAACTAATGATAAAATGAATAATAACTTCCATTTATTCAACATTTCTGACATTAGGCACCAGAGAGGTACTCATCCTGTATTACCTCCTTTAATTCTTAAAACACATCTTTGAGTTAGACATTTTTATCTCCATTTCGCTTGTGAGGAATCAGAGATTTAAAGATGATATCTTACCAATTTCTTTTGGCCTGATCAATGATAAAGCAAGTTCAAGTTCAGGGCTGCCTGTCACCAAAGCCTGCTGTCTTTCTACTCTGCCCCATTACTGGAACAGAGCTTATAAAAAAAGAAAGAAAGGAAAGGGAGATCCTCCAAATGTGTTTCTAACTTCCCTCTTGATTGGTAGGTCCCTTTAGCCCTTCCAGTCAATGACTGGGTTGTGCTCCTTATCCTGGAAAGGTCAAGGTTGGGGTTCAGGAAATCCTGGCCTTCTCTATTGACTGTTCTGTCGAGTTCACACCAGCATGGGAGCACTGCGTGATCGTGTGTTACAACAGAATCAAGTGGTTAACCCACCCTTCCAGATTTCAAGACCTTTTTTAGCTCCAGATGTGATCATGCTCACATCCAGTTCTTAGAGACATCCTGATATGATACAAAAACTTTTAGGTTGGTTTTTCTCTTTCTAACCCACAAAAACTAATCTGATGCTGTTATTGAACAGACCCCCTGTAGACAAGGCTTTGCCCAGGATACAGCAACCAAAGTCAGCATGTGCAACAGAAGGAATGGCAATGTGCAACAGAACAGAACAGAACAGAACAGAAAGAATGTCCCCCACAGCCAGGGGGACAAAAAGACACTAGTCCTGCTCCCACGTTTTGGCTTGAATCCAGTTCTGTCACCGGGCGAGTTAATTGCTGCCATGCCAAATGGGGGTACAAAGTCCTACTCTACAAACCTGTAGTAATATTATAATATTAATGTAGATGAGAGTGCTTGACAGAGGGACACAAAGAAGGCACTTTAATAATGTTTTATAAATAAATGAATGAGTAACAGTCAAAACAGACTGTTAATGAAACGAAAGCCAAATAAAGTGGCATTCTTTCTTTGAGCCCTTCTTAAACAGCAGGTAACTCCTAAACATGAGCAGGCAAACGGGATCCAAAATCTTCAGTGGGCTTCATGCCGTCACAATGTGCCAGGCGCGAATGGGGCAAGGCTCCTGCCTGCCACTGAGTGTGCACGGTTCCTCGAGGGGTCACACATTTCCTTCTGCTGCGTCTTGAGGCCCGAGAAGCAAAGTATGTGAAAAGCAGGGACCGGACAGATGGTCATTCTTCTATCCTCTTGTTGGAGCAAAAGGACACTTCCCTTTATCTGCATCTTCCAAACATACCAAATGTCTCCAAAGGCTTCCTTCCTTTAGTTCAGGAAAGAGATAAATGTTCTACTTGGCTGTATATTTCACCTCTCACATTCTGTGGTGATGACAAGTGAGATCTTGCCTATCGCTCGACATTTCCGCAAGGATAAGGCCATTTCAGAGCTGCTGACGTGTGCCCATACATCTTTTTGAGGAAGCCCAAGCCCTGGAATGGCCTTCTTTCCAAGGCAATCATGGCATCCAGTTCCTTTTCAAAGCATCAACAAATACATTCACTCTGGATACCTCTGGGTTACTTCTAAAACTGTTTTAAGAGTGCCTTATTCCAACTAGAAAATAACACTTGTTTCAATTCTGAAAAATCAGAAAACACAAAAAAGCACAATGAGAAAAAAATTACTCATCGTCTGCTGAAATTAAGAATAAGGCATGAATTCTCACTTGGGGGGGAAAAAAAGATATGTCATCCTGACATAAGGAAGTTGTTTCTACCCAGATTTAACTTGCTTCTCCCTCATTAAAACTTTTACTGCTCTATCAGATCAGCACATAGAAGTCTTTATTCTATAGCACAAAAACATATTTTTAACGTTGAAAACAATCACATTTCAACAACCAATATCCTACTTGAGAGGAAATAGATTTTTTTTTTTTTATTGGAACATCCCAGTTCTTTTTATTCCACCGTGAACATTAACTGATTTGGGCAACAACTCAAAGTAATGGAAAAAGAATGCAGGCAAAAGGGTTACACAGAAATTGGACTGTGGCCAAAACAACCTGACTACTTCAAAGGGAAATGGTCTTGATTCTTCTTTTTGAGGTCAGCGTCATCAAATTCTGTACATGCATTTTTTTCTTCTGCTGTATTATTTGTGTTTCCAGATCTCTTTCTTTCCTGTTCTATGTTTCTTGCCATTCACTGCACAGGTTGTAAATAACGGACTTCTACAGATTTGAAACCAGTCTTCTAGGCACATTCCTTTCGGCTTTGAGTGAGAAATAAAGCTGCGTTCACACGAGGAACCTATTTCACATCAGTTTCCCAGGGAGACAATTTCAGCCGGAGCTCTAAGTGGTGCATATTCTCTGCCTGAACACTGTGAGCCAAGCTTTTAAACAAAGGTGGTCACGTGACGAAGTAGGCATTTCTGGTGTTCATTGGGAGAGAAAGTGACAGGGAGGACTTTGGCCAAGATCTTGCTGCCCAGGAAGTTTATTATCTTCCTTTAAAGAAACAGAACTGCTGATGATTTGCTGACAGCTTATAACAGGTGAGCCTCCTGCATGAGGAAAGTCCCAACACAAGAGACCACCAGAGTATCTAGTAACCAACAGGAAATGTGATAATGACCTAAAAGAGTTTTATCAGCTATTTGAGCCTCACAGTGCATCAGCAATGTGCTGTTATAGCACATTCTGTAATATCTTTTCTAGTATGGTTGCTGAGAACATCAATGTTATCATCTTTCTTCATAATGGGGACCTGAGGTGGTTGAAAATGATTTGAGAAACAGGAATAAAGTTGACACTTTGGCCTTAACATTTTTATTTAAAAACTGAACAACTCATTTCATAAATTTTGAACTTAAACCGTTCAGCTTAGGATATAAAGTGCACACCCTTTGCACTCCCACCCTCCGGCTATCTTTTTCCCAAAGTTCCCTCCAGGGTTGGCCAACTCATAAAAAGCAAACATTTATTGAGCACCGACTATATGCTACACATAATCGCATGTATGATAGATAGGTCTAGTCCCTACCCCCAAGGAGCTCACAGGTTAATATAAGAAAGAGACACAAAAGCAGACGAGGAGAATCAGTCATACCTGAGAGCCCCACAGAGGCCCTGGGGATTGGGAGGAGCTTTGCAGTTTGCCCGAAGGCAGCCAGCTGGTAAGCGCAAAGGGCATGTCTCATGGGAGAGACCCAGCTCTAACCCGCTACTCTCCCATTTCCCCAAACGACTGCTGGTTTTGCCAAGTCAGCTACTGGGAAAGCTGCCTGCCTCTCTCTAGCCTTCTCCTAGAACACTTGCTTCCACCATTAGCCAGATGCCTGTCGCTGCCTGGAGTCGATGCCATGACCCCTGGGCTCCCTCTCGTTCTAACCTTTAACTGAGAGGACATGTGGTTTTACAGTAAGATGGCTCACAGACCCCAAAGTCGGATCGGCCTCTGGTCCCAGCATGCCCCATACTCTTGTTCTGGGACCTTGCAAGTTCCTTACTCTCTCTGTAGGGCTATCAGATTCAGTAAACGACAATGGAGGACACCCAGTTAAAATAATTACAGAGAAATAACATACATGCATAGTGTCTGGGACATACTTATTCTAAAAAATTATTCATTGTTTTATCTGCAATTCAAATTTAGCTGGCATCCTACATTTTATCTGGTAAACCCTTCCTTCGGCCTTAGTTTTCTCATCTACAAAATGGAAATAATGATGCCAATACGGCTACCTCCAAAGTCGTGCTGAGGATTAGGTGAGCTCATACATACATAGGACTTAGGATGCGCCTGAAAGATGGCAGGTATTCAGAATATGCTAGTTACCATGTCTGTCTTTTGTGGTTCTCAGATCACTGGCTGGCCTCTTTATTCCAGCAGATGTGTCTTGGTTAGATTTTTTATTCTAAGGTACTGATCTTGTACGCTCTGGCTTCGTGGTTCAGGACTCGAAAGCTTGAGTCAGGCCTGACTGCAATGCCCATTCCAGCACTTACCAATCATGTGATTTGGGGCAAGTTACCTACCTCTCTGGGCCTCAATTTTCTTATCTATCACCTGAAGATAATGATGATGATAATGATGTCAACAGCACCCATGCCTTCCTCAGTTGTTGTGAGAATGAGACTGTGCATGTAAGGTACTTAGCGACAGTAAATGCTCAACGAATTCTGTCCGTCTGTTGTCAGGCTGATAACTCACAGTGCTGGCAGCCTGGTTGAAGATGTTCCTGTGTATCCCAGTTTTTATGTAGCTTGTGGCCCTTAGGTCTATTATTTTTCTTCCCACCATTGTCTGCCCTTCTGTGGACTCTATGGGCCACTCTGATACCTCAGGCCAAACCAAAGGCCTGCTCTTCGGAAATGTGGGGAGAGGAGCCTGGGTGTCTCCGTTGTTAAGCGTCGGACTCTCGGTTTCAGCTCAGGTCATGATCTCGAGATTTGTGAGTTCAAGCCCCACATCCCAGAGCCCGCTTGGGATTCTCTCTCTCCCTCCCTCTCTGCCCCTCCCCTGTGTGTGTTCTCTCTGTCTCTCTCTGTCTCAAAATAAATAAATAAACTTAAAAATTTTCAAAAACAAAAAGAAATGTGGGGAAGGTAAACATCAGCCTGCGTGGGCTGCTATAAAAGGATACCATTACAACAGACATTTATTTCCCACTGTTCTGGGGGCTGGGAAGTCCAAGATCAAGAGGTTACAGGGTGCCTAGGTGTCTCAGTTGGTTGAGCGTCCAACTCTTGATTTCAGCTCAGGTCATGATCCCAGGGTCATGGGATCAAGCCCTGCATTGGGCTCTGTGCTGATCATGGAGCCTGCTTAAGATTCTCTCTCTCTCTTTTTCTGTCTCTCTCCTCTTCCTCTGTCCCTCTCCCCCTCTTGCACTTTCTCTCTCTCTCTCAAATAAAAAAATTAAAATTAAAAAGAAAATTAAAAAAACAAGATGCTACAGATTTGGTTCCGGGTGAAGCTCTTCTGTCCCCACGAGGCAGAGAAAGAGAAAGTGCTCTGGTCCCTCTTTCCCTTCTTATAAGGACACTAATCCCTTCATGGAGTCCCCACCCTCATGATCTCATCTAAACCTAACGACCTCCCCAAAGCCCCACCTCCAAGTGCCATCCTGTTGGGGTTTAGGACTTTAGCATATGAATTTGGGCTGGCACAGACATTCAGTCCATAACTGTAAGGATTCACCTTGGCCTTTAGCCCATGGATCACAAGCCACTGGAGACAGGGCTGGGCCAGGATGATATACCTGCTAAGAGAAAGCCTTCCCTCCTCTACAGAATATGTGATGTTGAAGATCAGGAAGATTCCAAGGAGACAGCAAATTAATACTCAACCAGTAGATGCCTTCACCCACAGGCAGACACCCAATGGGACCTGAATAAAGTGAGCTGCTCATCTCAATGAGAAGTATGTGTTGAGACACCTCTTTAGAAATAAGTCTAGAGCACTGAAGCTGGCCTCACCAGCCCCTTCCTGCCCATAGCAACAGGAATGAAGGCCCCTTTTCTGTTCAGGCTAAATCTCATTTCACTTTCTTGTGAAAACACAAAGAGAAAACATTAACAGCCTTGAAAATAATGGTAGGCATTCACTGAATCTTGATTACTTAATGAAATGAATGGTTTGTAAACGCATTTAAACCACGGAAAATAATTGTAAGCCGTCCACATAGAGAAGCACAATTCTGAGCCTTTAAAGTCAGAGCTCAGTGGGAATTGCCATCTCCAAGTCTGACAGCCGTGTGACCTCATTGACGGTCCTAACTGAGGCCCTACCTCGCTTCCACATCCTCTTAGGTAAAATGGCTATCGTTAACACTTCGTGGGGTGAAATGCCAAGGGCACTACATGTGATGTAATTGTAAACCTTGGCATGTCATCCAAGCCTTAGACTGCTAACAATAATGAAAAGAACAGCACAGAAAGGAGACAAAACCAAGTCAAGTTGGTCTTTTTAAGACCGACATCTGGCCCATGAAGGTGTTCAGTAACAGTCTGCCAAATGGTGATGTGGCCCTGAAGAAACACTTCCTGAACATCCTTGTTCCAGAACTATACTGAAGTATTCAGATGAAAAGGTTCAGAGATCAAAGGTAGAAAACTGAAGGACTTTAACCATGTGTTCAAGAGTAGCCCTTTCCAATTCTACTGTCTTCCCCTGTTTTCCTTTCTGGTGAGTCTAATCATAGAAAAGGACATCTCTAAGGACTAAACAGAAGTCAGGTTTCATTGTTTATTTATGGGGACATTGACTACATTTTCTAAACCTAGCATTAGGGCACATGATGAGCTAATAATTGTTCTCTTTTTTTTTCTTTTTTTTTTTTTTGAAGTTTATTTTTTTATTTGAGAGAGACAGAGACAGTGCGAGTGGGGAGGGGCAGAGAGGGAAGGAGACAGAGAATCCCAAGCAGGCTCCATGCTGCCAGCGTAGAGCCCAAAGCGAGGCTTGAACTCAAACCCTGGAGATCATGACCTGAGCTGAAACCAAGAGTCAGACGCTTAACTGACTGAGCCACGCAGGTGCCCCATGTTCTCTTTTTTTTTTTAATTAAAAAAAATTTTTTTTTAATTTACATCCAAAGTAGTTAGCATATAGTGAAACAATGATTTCAGGAGTAGATTCCTTAGTGCCCCTTACCCATTTAGCCCATCCCCCCTCCCACAACCCCTCCAGTAACCCTCAGTTTGTTCTCCATATTTATTAGTCTGTTTTGTTCCCCTCCCTGTTTTTATATTATTTTTGTTTCCCTTCCCTTATGTTCACTGTTTTGTCTCTTAAAGTCCTCAAATGAGTGAAGTCATATGATTTTTGTCTTTCTCGGACTAATTTCACTTAGCATAATACCCTCCAGTTCTATCCACATAGTTGCAAATGGCAAGATTTCATTCTTTTTGATTGCCGAGTAATACTCCATTGTAACTCCATTGTATATATATACCACATGTTTTTTATCCATTCATCCATTGATGGACATTTGGGCTCTTTCCATACTTTGGCTATTTTTGATACCGCTGCTATAAACGTGGGGGTGCATGTGTCCCTTCAAAACAGCACACCCATATCCCTTGGATAAATGCCTAGTAGTGCAATTGCTGGGTCGTAGGGTAGTTCTATTTTTAGTTTTTTGAGGAACCTCCATACTGTTTTCCAGAGTGGCTGCACCAGCTTGCATTCCCACCAACAATGCAAAAGAGATCCTCTTTGTCCACATCCTCGCGAACATCTATTGTTGCCTGAGTTGGTAATGTTAGCCACTCTGACAGATGTGAGGGGGTATCTCATTGTGCTTTTGATCTGTATTTCCCTGATGATGGGTGATGTTGAGCATTTTTTCACATGTCAGTAGGCCATCTGGATGTCTTCTTTGGAGAAGTGTCTATTAATGTCTTTTGCCCACTTCTTCACTGGATTATTTGTTTTCTGGGTGTTGATTTTGGTAAGTTCTTTATAGATTTTGGATACTAACCCTTAATCTGATATGTCATTTGCAAATATCTTCTCCCATTCCATCGTTGCCTTTTAGTTTTGCTGATTGTTTCCTTCGCTGTGCAGAAGCTTTTTTATTTTGATGAGGTCCCAGTAGTTCAGTTTTGCTTTTGTTTCCTTCTGCCTCTGGACATGTGTTGGGTAAGAAGTTGCAGCGGCCAAGATCAAAGAGGTTTTTGCCTGCTTTCTATTCGAGGATTTTGATGGCTTCCTGTCTAACATTGAGGTCTTTCATCCATTTTGAGTTTATTTTTGTGTCTGGTGTAAGAAAGTGGTCCAGGTTCATTCTTTTGCATGTCGCTGTCCAGTTTTCCCAGCACCACTTGCTGAAGAAACTGTCTTTATTCCAATGGATATTCTTTCCTGCTTTGTCAAAGATTAGTTGCCCATACATTTGTGGGTCCATTTCTGGGTTCTCTATTCTGTTCCATTGATCTGAGTGTCTATTCTTGTGCCAGTACCACACTGTCTTGATGATTACAGCTTTGTAGTATAGTTTGAGTCTGTGATTGTGATGCCTCCTGCTTTGGTTTTCTTTATCAAGATTGCTTTGGCTATTTGGGGTCTTTTCTGGTTCCTTACAAATTTTAGGATTATTTGTTCTAGCTCTGTGAAGAATGCTGGTGTTATTTTGATAGGGATTGAATTGAATATGTAGATTGCTTTGGGTAGGATTGACATTTTTAACAATATTTGTTCTTCTATCCAGGAGCATGGAATCTTTTTCCATTTTTGTGTGTGTGTGTGTGTGTGTGTGTGTGTGTGTGTGTGTCTTCTTCAATTTCTTTCATCAGCTTTCTATAGTTTTCAGTGTATAGATTTTTCACCTCTTTGGTTAGATTTATTCCTAGGTATTTTATGGGTTTTGGTGCAACTGTGAATGGGATCGATTCCTCGATTTCTCTTTCTGTTGCTTCATTGTTGGTGTATAGGATTTCTCAATGCAACTGATTTCTGTGCGTTGATTTTATATCCTGCAGCTTTGCTGAATTCCTGAATCAATTCTAGCAGTTTTTTGGTGGAATCTCTTGGGTTTGCCATATAGAGTATCATGTCATCACCAAAGAGTGAACGTTTGACCTCCTGCTGGCCGATTTGGATGCCTTTTATTTCTTTGTGTTGTCTGATTGCAGAGGCTAAGATTTCCAATACTATGTTGAATAAAAGTGGCGAGGTGGACATCCCTGTCTTGTTCCTGACCTTAGGGGGAAAGCTCTCAGTTTTTCCCCGTTGAGGATGATATTAGTGTTGGGTCATTCATATATGGCTTTTATGATCTCGAGGTATGCTCCTTCTATCCCTACTTTCTTGAGGGTTTTTATCAAGAAAGGATGCTGTATTTTGTCAAATGCTTTTTCTGCATCTATTGAGAGGATCATATGGTTCTTGTCCTTTCTTTTATTGATGTGATGAATCACGTGAATTGTTTTGTGGATATTGAACCAGCCCTGCATCCCAGGTATAAATCCCACTTGGTCGTGGTGAATAATTTTTTCAATGTATTGTTGGATCTGGTTGGCTAATAATTTGTTGAGGATTTTTGCATCCGTGTTCATCAGGGAAATTGGTCTATAGTTCTCCTCTTTAGTGGGGTCTCTGTCTGGTTTTGGAATCAGGGTAATGCTGGCTTCATAGAAAGAGTTTGGAAGTTTTCTTTCCATTTCTATTTTTTGGAACAGCTTCAAGAAATAGGTATTAACTCTTCCTTAAATGTGTGGTAGAATTCCCCTGGAAAGCCATCTGGCCCTGGACTCTTGTTTTTTGGAAGATTTTTGATTACTAATTTGATTTCCTTACTGGTTATGGATCTGTTCAAATTTTCTATTTCTTCCTGTTTCAGTTTTGGTAGTGTATATATTTCTAGGAATTTGTCCATTTCTTCCCGATTGCTCATTTTATTGGTATATAATTGCTCATAATATTCTCTTATTATTGTTTTTATTTCTGCCGTGTTGGTTGTGATTTCTCCTCTTTCATTCTTTATTTTATTTATTTGGGTCTTTTCCTTTTTCTTTTTGATCAAACTGGCTAGTGGTTTATCAGTTTTGTTAATTCTTTCAAAGAACCAGCTTCTGATTTCATTGATCTGTTCTACTGGTTTTTTGTTTGTTTGTTTTTTGTTTTGTTTTGTTTTTTGGTTTCTATATCATTAATTTCTGCTCTAATCTTTATTATTTCCTGTCTTCTGCTGGTTTGGGGTTTTATTTGCTATTCTTTTTCCAGCTCCTTAAGGCATAAGGTTAGGTTGTGTATCTGAGACCTTTCTTCCTTCTTTAAGAAGGCCTGGATTGCTATATACTTTCCTCTTATGACCGCCTTTGCTGTGTCCCAGAGGTTTTGGGTTGTGGTGTTATCATTTTCATTAGCTTCCATATACTTTTTAATTTCCTCTTTAACTTCTTGATTGGCCCATCCATTCTTTAGTAGGATGTTCTTCAGTCTCCAAGTATTTGTTATTTTTCCAATTTTTTTCTTGTGGTTGATTTAGAGTTTCATAGCGTTGTGGTCTGAAAATATGCACGGTATGATCGCGATCTTTTTGTACTTACTTAGGGCTGATGTGTCCCAGTATATGGTCTATTCTGGAGAACGTTCCATGTGCACTGGAGAAAAATGTATATTCTGATGCTTTAGGATGAAAAGTTCTGAATATATCTGTTAAGTCCACCTGGTCCAGTGTGTCATTAAAAGCCATTGTTTCCTTGTTCATTTTTGATTAGATGATCTGTCCTTTGCTGTGGGTGGGGTGTTGAAGTCTCCTACTATTATGGTATTACTGTCAATGAGTTTATTTATGTTTGTGATTAATTGATTTATATATTTGGGTGCTCCATATTTGGTGCATAAATGTTTACAATTGTTAGGTCTTCTTGGTGGATAGACCCCTTGATTATGATATAATGCCCTTCTGCATCTCTTGATACAGTCTATTTTGAAGTCTAGATTTCTGATATAAGTATGGCTATCCCGGCTTTCTTTTGTTGACCCTTAGCATGATAGATGGTTCTCCATCCCCTTATTTTCAATCTGAAGGTGTCTTTAGGTGTAAAGTGGGTCTCTTGTAAACAGCTGATAGATGGATCTTATTTTCTTATCCATTCTGTTACCCTATGTCTTTTGATTGGAGCATTGACTCCATTGACGTTTAGAGTGAGTACTGAAAGATATGAATTTATTGCCATTATGATGCTTGTAAAGTTGGAGTTACTGGTGGTGTTCTCTGGTTCTTTCTAATCTTTGTTACTTTTGGTATTTATACATATGTGTGTGTGTGTGTGTGTGTGTGTGTGTGTGTGTGTATGATGTATGTATATATTCATCTTTTCTCCCCTCAGAGAGTCCCCCTTAAAATTTCTTGCAGGGCTGGTTTAGTGGTCACAAACTCCTTTAATTTGTGTTTGTCTGGGAAACTTTTTATCTCTCCTTCTATTTTGAATGACAGCCTTGCTGGATAAAGAATTCTTGGCTGCATATTTTTCTGATTCAGCACCCTGAATATATCCCACCACTTCTTTCTGGCCTGCCAAGTTTCTGTGGATAGGTCTGCTTCAAACCTGATCTGTCTTCCCTTGTAGTTTAGGGACTTTTTTTCCCTTGTTGCTTTCATGATTCTCTCCTTGCCTGAGTATTTTGTGAATTTGACTATGATATGCCTTGTTGATGGTCTGTTTTTGTTGAATCCAATGGGGGTCCTCTGTGCTTCCTGGATTTTGATGTCTGTGTCTTTCCCCAGGTTAGGAAAGTTTTCTGCTATGATTTGCTCACATAACCCTTCTACCCCTATTTCTCTCTCTTCCTCCTCTAGGACCCCTATGATTCTGATATTGTTCCTTTTTAATGAGTTACTGATTTCTCTAATATCTTAAATCGTGCTCTTTTGCCTTAATCCCCTCTTTTTTTCTGCTTCATTATTATAAGTTTGTCCTCTATATCGCTGATTCTCTGTTCTGCCTCCTTCATCCTTGCTGCCGCTGCATCCATCCATGATTGCAGCTCAGTTATAGCATTTTTAATTTCATTCTGGCTATTTTTTACTTCCTTTATCTCTGCAGGAAGGGATTCTAATCTATTTTCAACTCCAGCTAGTATTCTTATTATCGTGATTCTAAATTCTGGTTCAGACATCTTGCTTATCTGTGTTGGTTAAATCCCTGGCTGTCATTTCTTCATGCTCTTTTTGGGGGGGGGGGGTGAATTACATTGTTTTGTCATTTTGAAGGGAGAAAAGCAATTAATTAGGTAGGAAAATTAAAATTAACAAATTAAACACACACACACACACACAAATCAAATAAATGATGCTAGATCCTAGGTGTGTTTTGGTCTGGGTGTTGAAAGTGGTTTGACAGATTAGAGAAAAAAAGGGGAGAAAGAAAAAAAAAAGGAAATCATTTGAGAATTTGAAAAAGTGAATACACTGAAGTAGACTAAAATGAGATGATGGGAGTAAAATAGAATTTGAAAAAAAAATTATACAAAGGTAAAGAATATAGTAAAAAAATTAAAGAAAAATATTTTTAATAAAAATTAAAAATAAAAATTAATTTTTTGTCTTTCTGTATTCAAGAAATAGAAAAGAAACAAAAAAGAGAAAAAAGGAAATTATTTGAAAATTTGAAAAGTGAATACACTGAAGTAGACTAAAATAAAATGATGGAAGTAAAATAGAATTTGAAAAAATTTACACAAACAAAAATATAGGAAAGAAATTAAAGACAAATATTTGTAATAAAAATTGAAAATAAAAATGATTTTTTTCTTTCTGTACTCAAGAAAAGTAGTGTAGGGGCGCCTGGGTGGCTCAGTCGGTTAAGCGTCCGACTTTGGCTCAGGTCGTGATCTCACGGTCCTTGAGTTCGAGACCCGCGCCGGGCTCTGTGCTGACAGCTCAGAGCCTGGAGCCTGCTTCGGATTTTGTGTCTCCCTCTCTCTCTGACCCTCCCCCATTCATGCTCTGTCTCTCTCTGTCTCAAAAATAAACATTAAAAAAAATTTTTTAAAAAAGAAAGAAAGAATAGTGTAAAAGAGAAAAAGAAAGAAAGAAAATTGAATAGATGGACTTGCTAACAAATTGAGATAGGACTGAAATTACTTCGTTTTCCCCTTGAAGTCAGACTATGTAGCTCTTTATAGTTCATAAACTAAGTAGGTGGTGAAATTTGTATTCTTGAAGAGGGAGGTTGGCCCTGTTGGGCGGGGCTAAGTGTAACAGCTCCGTTGTCCACTAGATGGCGCTGCTAGCACACTGGGGTGGATTATTGCGGCGCTCAGAGGTGCCTAGGAGCATGCGCGGGAGTAGTGAAAAATGGCGCCACCCAGGCACCCAGTCTGTTCTCCCCTATCAGCAATCACGCACCCGTCCTCTGTCTTCAGCTTTCGTCCACTTCCCACTCCTTCACTGTCCGTGACCAAGCCCCAGGCAGTACCTCTTTCCCGAGTTTTGTCTCAGATGCGGCTGTTTTCCCCGGCCCCTTACTTCCGAAGGACTGCGGCTTTGACCGGTCCCGCCCCTCTGCGAGAGGGTCTCACCAAGCAATGGCTGAATGAGCAATTGCCGAATGTCGGCTGCACCCAGGAATGCTTGCCGGACCCTGCTGCTGCCGGTGCCCCGAGACTGCGGCCAGGTGCCAGCCCACCCCAGAAAAATTTCGCCGGATAATGTCGCAGCAGCTTTTCAGGGATTATGTTAAATCACAACACCAGGCTTCACCCTTAACGACCTTGTTCCGGCACCAGCGAATGTGGCCATTCTCTGGGGTCTGCTGGCACCAGGTGGCTTCAACAATCTCTACCAAATGTCCTTCCAGCAGTGGAACCGCTTTTCCCCACGTGGCCCGAGAACCTCCCGGACCCCACTCTGCTCCTGGGGATTCGCCCTTCCCACCAGAGCACCGCCAGGTATGGAGCTGCGGAGTTGCAGCCTTCGCGCTCCCCTTGTTCACAGTCTTGATGGAATTTGAACCCTCTCCTTTCTCCCTTTTTAGTTTAGTCCCTGCGGCTGTTTCCAATTTTCCACTTTCTCTCCAGATGCTTTTGGGGAGGGGTGCTTTTCCCGTATTCCCCCTCCCCTCTCCACCTGCAAAAGCACCTCTCTTCCCACGTCTTCTTGCTCCCCAAGTTCACCTCTCCGCGCCGCGTACTTGCTGAATTCTGTGGTTCAGGTTGTGCAGATTGTTGTGTTAATCCTCCAATCAGTTTTCTAGGTGTGTAGGATGGTTTAGCGTTGGTCTGGCTGTATTTCATGGACGCGAGATACACAAAATCTTCCATGCTGTTCCACCACCTTGGCTCCTCCCCTCTTTTATTCTTAATTTATAATTTTCATACAGTAAAACCCACCCTTTTCAGTCTGCAGTTATAGGAATTCTGACAGACCTAGTTTGTATAAAACCACCACAATTAACCTAGAGAAGAGCTATTCAATTCCCCCCAAATTCCCTTTGCTATCAAGTCCCCCCACCCCTCATCCCCCAAGCCCTGGCAAATACTGATTTGTTTACTGTGCCTGTAATTTTACCTTCATGTCATACAATTGGACTGATACAGTGTGTGCCTTTTGAGTCTGGCTTCTTTCACTTAGCATAACGCATCAAGGTTTGTCTGTGTTGCTGTCCGTGTCCGTAGTTCATTCTTTTCTAATGCTTCATAGGCTGTCGGGACCTGGCTGCAGCCAGTCAATCCATTCACCAGCTGGGAGACATTTGGGTTTGTTTCCAGTCTGGTGCAACTAAGAATAAAGCCGCCATTGTGCGCATGCTTGCACAGGTTTTTATAATAACCTAAGTTTCCATTTCACCTGGCAAAATACCCAGAAGTGGGCGTCCTGGTTGTATGATCAATGCATGTTTCACTTGGTAAGAAACCGCCCGGCTGTTTTCCAATGTGTGTGTATCATTTTGTCATTCCTACCAACGTGCGAGACTTCCGTTTTTTAGCGTCCTTGCTAGCAGTGGATAGAAACAGATTTTTGAAAAGCTTTTGCCATCGTGTGAAGCGGCATTTCA
The DNA here is from genome assembly GCF_018350175.1 of Felis catus. NCBI lineage: Eukaryota > Metazoa > Chordata > Mammalia > Carnivora > Felidae > Felis > Felis catus. The sequence continues at coordinate 123,689,696 of NC_058374.1, forward strand.
TATTTTAATCTGCATCGTTTCATATGCGTATTTGCTACTCATCTATCTTTCAAGTTGTTTGCTTTCTTGATTATTGAGAGTTCCTTAAATGTCTGAGCTACAAATCCTTCATGTAATACGTGGTTTGTAAATATTTCTTCGCAGTCTGTAGCTTGTCTTTTTTCTCTCCTAACACTAAGTTTTGATGAGCAAATGTTCTTAATTTTGGTGAGGTCAAATATATCAATTTTTCTTTTATAGATAGTGTCTTTTGTATCATATTTAGAAATCCTTGCCTAACCTAATATCACAAAGATTTTCTTTCATCTTTTATTCTGGAAGCTTTATAATTTTAGGAATTATGTTTAGGTGTATCATCCATGCAAGTTCATCTTTGCATATGATTTGAGGTACGGATCAAGGTTCGGTTTCTTACATATAAACACCTAATAATTCCAGCATTGTTTCTTGAAAAAACTATCCTCTCCTCATCGGATTGCCTTTGGACTGTTGTAGAAAAAACTGGCCATCTCTGTATGGGTCTATTTCTGGACTCTCTATTCTGTTCCGGTGATCTGCGTGTATATCCCTTTGCCATACCACGCCATCAAGATTACCATATCATCACACAAAGTCATGAAATCAGGTAGTGTAAGTCTTCCAACTTGGTCATTTTCAAAATCGTCTTGGTCATTCTAGCTTCTTTGTTTTTCCAGGTAAAATTTAGAATCATTTTGTGACTATCTACCAAAAAGCCCTGCTAGAATTTTAACTGGAATTGAATTGAATCTATAGGTCAGTTTACAGAGAAGGGACTTTTTAAAGTATTGAATCTTTTAAACTATAACCACACTGTATTTCTCCATTTACTTAAGACTTCTTTTATTTTGTTAGTGTTTTATCAATTCATCAATTTTATCAATTTATTTTGTCATTTGTTAGTTTCTTATTGATATTAGCTTGCAGATTTTGCAATTTTTGCATATTTTTGCATATTTTTATTATGTTCTTACCTAAGTTCTTCTTGGTTTTTGGTACTATTTTTAACGGTATATTCTTATTTCAATTTCCACCTGTTTCCGACTAGTTTATAGAAATACAATTGATTTTTGTGTATTGATCCTGTATCCTGAGAACTTATTAAATTCATGTATTAGGTCTAATAACTTTGGGGGGATTCTTTTGAATTTCCTCTGTAGACACGTTGTCTAAGAATGGAGACAATTGTATTTCTTCCTTTCCAATATTTATGCACTTTATATCTTTTTATTTTATTGCACTTGTGATGTATTATGTTTTGTATATCGTTGGATTCAGTTGGCTACAACTTTTAGAATTTTTTATTTTTTGCCTTAGATTTTTTAAATAACTTGTGTGTCTATGTTCATTAGAGATGTCGGTCTGTACTTTTCTTATGATGTATTTGTCAGGCTTGGGAACCAAACTAAGAATGTTCTGTGTATATATGGAGCTGGGAAATGTTCTCCCTTCTTCTTTTTCTTAGAAGAGTTTTTGTATAATTTGTATGATTTCTTCCTTAAATGCGAAGTAGCATCCACCAGTGAAGCCAGCTGGCATGGAGTTTTCTTTGTAGGAAGGATTTTAAGTTCAAATTCACCTTCTCAAATAGATAAAAAGATGCAGATCTGACCCTTTTAAATAAGAGAGGGAACCAAGAGAGGTTAGATTGGAAAAGTCTTAGATCATGTGTAGTTCCAAGAACATTTGGTAAAGCTGATGGGGAGCACTCCAGCCAAAGTCACCCAACAGAGGAGTCCTCCGTTTTGCAGGAATGGACCTGCCCTGGTATCGCTGCCATGCACAGGCATGGACCAGAAGCAGTGGCGGGAGGTGTGGCCTCATGAACAGGATGGTTGCTCGCTGGGAAATTACGCTCCCACAGGGTACATCTGAGAGGTATAATTTCATAGCGACTCTAGCCAGAGAGGAGGGCCTCGGGAAGCTGCCTTTATAACAACGACCCCCCCATCCCCCAGGTGATTAGAAACAGCAGGTCCAGTGAATCACTCTCAGAGGAACACCTGCTTAAATTTTTAAAAAGAAAGGCTGGGGCGTCTGGGTGGCTCAGTCGGTTAAGTGTCTTGACTCTTCCGCTCAGGTCACAATCTCACAGTTTCATGGGTTCAAGTGCCCTGCGAGGTTCTGTGGCACCTTGCAAAGCCTGCTTGGGATTCTCTATCCCCCTCTCTCTCTGCCCCTCTCCTGCTCGCATTCTTTCTCAAAATAAATTTTTTTAAAAATTTAATAAGTGAAAAGAAGGGCTTGCTAACTGTCTCCTAAAGAAAAAGGAAGCCCAGACTTCTTGGACACAGCATCACAGTCTTGGGAACTGGGATGAGAGAAGCAGCCTAATTACTCTGGCATCAGCCTTTGGCCTGTAGTTATATTCTCAGAAAATGGCTCTGCCCTGTGTTCTGCTCTATGTTTTTTTAATGTTTACTTATTTATCTTGAGAGAGACAGCGAGAGAGAATGGGAAAGGGACAGAGAGAAAGGGAGAAAGAGAATCCCAAGCAGGCTCCCCACTGTCAGCACAGGCTTGATCTCACGAACTGTGGGATCATGACCTGAGCCAAAATCAAGAGTCAGACCTTAACCAACTGAGCCATGCAGGCGCCCCACTGCTCTATATATTATCACAAGGCAAGGGCCGAGCAGAAGGGACACCCAGAGGTTGGAAGAGTCGTATCTGCCTCAGAGGAGGGTCCCAGAGAGTGTGTTTGAATGGGCGGAAAGGTACAGGCAAGGTGAGGAGGGAAGGGCATGCCTGGGCCGTGGGAGGGACAGAAGGAATGGGAGATGGGAGAGGAGGTGGCTCATTGCAGGGAGGAAGCTAACGAGCAGAATGCGAGCGCGGAGACTGGGATTCTGTTGTCATTTCCCGCAGATTAAAAATGCCTTGGAGTTGGGGCGCCTGGGTGGCGCAGTCGGTTAAGTGTCCGACTTCAGCCAGGTCACGATCTCGCGGTCCGGGAGTTCGAGCCCCGCGTCGGGCTCTGGGCTGATGGCTCAGAGCCTGGGGCCTGTTTCCGATTCTGTGTCTCCCTCTCTCTCTGCCCCTCCCCCCGTTCATGCTCTGTCTCTCTCTGTCCCAAAAATAAATAAAAAACGTTGAAAAAAAATTTTTTTTAAATAAATAAATAAAAATGCCTTGGAGTTGGGGCACCTGGGTGGCTCAGTCGGTTGAGCGTCCGACTTCGGCTCAGGTCACGATCTCACGGTCCGTGAGTTCGAGCCCCGCATCAGGCTCTGGGCTGATGGCTCAGAGCCTGGAGCCTGCTTCGGGTTCTGTGTCTCTCTCTCTCTCTGCCCCTCCCCCGTTCATGCTCTGTCTCTCTCTGTCCCAAAAATAAATAAACGTTAAAAAAAAATTTTTTTTAAATGCCTTGGAGAGAGAGCATTTTTGCAAGGCAGCACCGAGTACTGAGTCCCAGGGCTGAGGATACCCTGTGTGCTTCTGAGCCAGCCCAGAGGGCAAGCTATGGGTCACTCAGCACCTTGCACGCCTAGCCATAGGGAGAGGCACAGGGGCCACAAGAGGGAGACTGGCAGAACTGGTCCAGAATCTTCCTGGTCCTGCTCAGAGATGCACCCGGTTCCCAAAACACCACCTCAGCCCCAGAAGGGCCTAATATCAAAAGGAAACGTTAGAAGAGCTATTTGATGGTCAACAATCTATGGAGATGCTCTCCCAGCACCCCTTGCTCAGCATCGTGAACGCAAGTGGGTTTCAGATGAACTTCAAAGTGTATGCCTGGCACCTGCTTGGTTAGGCCCTCAGCCTTCCTCTTCATCCCCAACCCCCACTGCTCTTTTTAGGATAAAGACACAATCTTTAACAAGGCTCTTCTTTAATAATGTTGCCCCCTATTGAGACCAAATCTAAGTCAGCTGGGCCTTTGAGGGTTAGGTTTTTTTGGTGACTGCCAGTAGGTGGATTGAGGAAAGTTTCCCCCCTCCCCCGCCCTGCATTAGCTTTATCCCAGTTTGTAAACCAGTGTTTACCTGATGGTCTGTTAATCCCTGACTCTCTCCCCACCAGACTGGTAGGACCATGTAAATAAGGGACCGAGTCCTGATTCAAATGGGTACCCAGTGATTTAGTCCCTGAGTATTGTTACCTATCACAGTGCTAATCTGAACGAACAGAAACTGGAGAGGATGGGGAGCATCCTAAATAATAACCACCATTTATTGAGCACCTAATATTTCCATCCCTACTGCAACCTGCCAGGAAGACACTTGAACGGAATCTCAGAGCCATGCATTGACTTTCCCAAAAGGGTACAGCTAGCAAAGAGTCGTACTGGGGCTCAAACCCAGGAGGTTTTGACCGCAGTGTCCAGGCTTTTTCATGACACTATTGAATCTCGTGTAGCCGGTGCCCCAGCTGGTGAGAGCAGCCCAAACCAACATATTCGTTTTCAAGGTGATTTATAAATATTCGCTACATGTCCGTGTGTCTTCTCTTTTGCTCACTCCATGAACATTTCTGTTCTCTGTGCTGTGACGCTGGTACACAGCGGTGCTTGATGAGTACGCAGGATAGTGACAGATGGTACAAGTGCAGTAGACTCTGGGGCACCTGCCAGGGTTCGAAGCCTGGCTCTGACCCTGTAGTGGGAAGGAAGACCACAGACGCAAAATGTATAAGCTAGACTCTGTAGGTTACCAGTATTCTGCATGCAGGAAAGAGACAGGGGAGCCAGGGAGAACACCAGCCACAGGTGTGAAACTACACTCTCTCATCTCCCCATACCTACAAGTACCACTGCTCTTTTATGTTTTAAGTTTATTTATTTAGAGAGAGAGAGAGAGAGGGGCGCCTGGGTGGCTCAGTCGGTTAAGCGGCCGACTTCGGCTCAGGTCATGATCTCGCGGTCTGTGAGTTCGAGCCCCCCGTCGGACTCTGTGCTGACAGCTCAGAGCCTGGAGCCTGTTTCAGATTCTGTGTCTCCCTCTCTCTGACCCTCCCCTGTTCATGCTCTGTCTCTCTGTCTCAAAAATAAATAAACGTTAAAAAAATTTTTTTAAATAAATAAATAAACTAGAGAGATAGAGGGTGGGGGAGGGGCAGAGAGAGGGAGATAGAATCCCAAGCAGGCTCCGCACTGTCAGCATGGAGCCCGATGCGGGGCTCAAACCCATTAACTGTGAGATCATGACTGGAGCTGAAATCAAGAGCCCGACGCTTCACCGAATGAGCCACCCAGGCACCCCTATAAATGTTCCTTTAAAGAACTAACCTAGTGATTCAAATGAGCCATCGGGGTCTCTTCGGGAGAACTATTTCTCTCAGTAGATAAAAGTCTCTTTCCAAGAACCGTTTTTCATTTTCTATGGATGCTGATTTCTTGGAAGATACATGGCAGAGCGAGGTTGTGGGCTTTGTCAGTCAGGGTTGGAGAGGAGGGAGGGCTGGAAAGTGGACACTTCAGGTGCAGGAGGGGTGAGTCCCTCATTATCCCTTCCTTACCAGCTGGGTAACTCTAGGCAAGCCACTGTACTACCCTGTGCCTCAGTTTCTTTATCTAGAAAACAGGGCAAAAGATAGGACTTAACCTCAGGGGATTACTTTGACCAGTAAATACGTGCATCCTTTATTATTATCTAGAACCCCATGTCATTTGCTATTTTGTGGAAAGCATTTGTCCTGCCAACTTTAATTTGGGATAATATTTGATTCTGCCTCATTCACACAAACACATTTCATGACCATTGCACGATTTCTGCTCGGTGTTGGCTGGTCCAGACCACTTATTTTAATGGTCAGACTCACCCAAACTGACGGTAAATCCATGCTGATTCAGCACTCAAGGTGCAGAACAATGGCAAGTATAAAAAGAAAAAGAGGGGCGCCTGGTGGCTCAGTCAGGTAAACGTTCGTCTCTTGGTTTCGGCTCAGGTCATGATCTCACGGTTTGTGAGTTTGAGCCCCACATCAGGATCCACGCTGACAGAGTGGAGCCTGCTTGGGATTCTCTCTCCCCTTTCTCTCTGCCCCTATCCCACTTGAGCATGCTCGCTCTCTCTCTCTCTCTCTCTCTCTCTCTCTCTCAAACTTAAAAATATGAAAGAAAGAAAGAAAGAAAGAAAGAAAGAAAGAAAGAAAGAAAGAAAGAGCTCTTCTACCTCATTACAGCAGTACCTTCTGTCACTTCCCATTACTTTAAATCCTCTATTTGATTTTGGGCGTTGCAGTATCTGACTTTCTAGCTAAATGTCCCTCCCCACCAACATGTAATATAATGCTTGGCACATAGTAGGTATTCCCTGAATGATTAGTCAATGACTGAAATCCTCTAATGTCTAGAAAAGCTCCAATTCAGGTCTAAGATAGCCCAAAAGTGCAAAATCCATGCTTGTTTGGAATGAGCTTGTGAGTGAAATCAAAATTCTTTTGCCATACGAAGCATTTCCTTAATTGGCACCAACCTCCTATTAACCCTCATCAACCACCACTTCTCCCAAACCCCAACTACCAAGTTCCAGCCCCAATAAACTTTATATTATTCCCAGAATAGGTTGTGCCCTTTTACAACCCTGAAGCTTGGTACTTCCTGTTCTCTGTTTCTGAAATGCCCTTCAGAAGGTCATTTAAGCACGGCCAACTTCTACTAAACCTTCAAAAGCCCAGCTTGAATGATTCCTCCTCAAGGATGTCTCCCAGACTTCTCAAGGCAGGATCGATAGCTCTCATCTCTGGGCTCCCTCAGTGCCCTGTGTAGAGCACTGAGTAAGAGGCCTGGCTTTAGAGTCCTGCTGAGCGCTGAACTAAAGTCCCAGCTTTGCAACTTATAAAGTGTGAAACCTGGGGCAAGGTACATGGCCTCTCTGAACTTCAGTCTCTTCATCTGCTGATCAGCACCAAGAGCACCACCTGAAGGTTTCAGTGGGAATAATTTAATTAAAAAATTATAAAGTATTGGGGCACCTGGGTGGCTCAGTCGGTTAAGCATCTGACTTCAGCTCAGGTCATGATCTCACGGTTGATGGTTTCGAGCCCCACATCGAGCTCTGTTGCTGACAGCTCAGAGCCCTGAGCCTGCTTCAGATTCTGTGTCTCCCTCTCTCTTTGCCCCTTCCCTGCTTGCTCTCTCTCTCTCTCTCTCTCTCTCTCTCTCTCTCTCTCTCTCTCTCTCAAAAATAAATAAACATTAAAAAAAGAAAATTATAAAGTATAAAAATTAAAAAGCCTAAAGGATAGCAAATGCTCAAGAAATAGTAGATAGTCCAATGCCTTCTATCACAGCACCTGACTATATTGTGATTCATACTCCTTTGTGTGAGACTGGATGATGCAACAGGAGTTTTAATTATTCCTTATCCCTGGCCACTAGCACAGGACCTGGCACACAGTAGGTGCTTACTGCTTCCATGCAGAATGCTTTGTGTGGTCACAAACGAGTGAATCTGAGACCTTTCATTCCCTAGAGTGCCCGGGAGGTGCCCGGTCCCCCTGCAACGGCAGGGGCAGTTGTGCGGAAGGCATGGAAGGAAACGGAAGCTGCTCCTGCCAGGTAAGATCAGAGACGTGGTCTCCTCCCCCTTCTCCTTTCCCATGGTCCCTCCTTGAACACCTGTACAACAAGTGGGGTCTCTAAGAAATAGCGAGGTTCGTGAAAAGAGTATACGATCAGCAATAAAATGACCTCTTAGGGGCTGGAGACCTTTGAGAGAGTCAGTTCACTGCTCGGCCTTAAGTGCATCCATCTATAAAATGGGTTTGAAAAACACACCTATGTAATTACATCTGTTGAAAAAGTGAAGTGAGATCATCTATGTGAAAATATTTTGTGGGCCTCTACAGAGCTGTATAAATTACTGTCTTTGTTCCTGTTAATAATCACCACTATTGGGGCGCCTGGGTGGGTGGCTCAGTCGGTTAATCGTCTAACTTTGGTTCAGGTCATGATCTCGCGGTTCATGGGTTTGAGATCTGCATCCAGCTCTGTGCTGACAGCTCAGAGCCTGGAGCCTGCTTCAGATTCTGTGTGTGTGTGTGTGTGTGTGTGTCTCTCTCTCTCTCTCTCTCTCTCTCTCTCTCTGCCCCTCCCCTGCTCATGTTATGTCTCTCTCTCTCTCTCTCTAAAAAATAAAATAAACATTAAAAAAAATTAAAAAAACAATAATCACCACTATTGGCAAACTACTCTGTGGTCACTGGGTCTAAGAGAAGAAAGTCTTTTGTTGTCCCATGAAAGTGACATGCTGTGAACTACAAGCCTTAGATAATTTAAATACAAAGAAATTCCTCCGAAAGGGATGGACCTCAACTGTCTTCAGAAATGCAAAACTTGGGGGGCCTAAGTGGCTCAGTCAGTAAAGCGGTAAAGTGCCTGACTCTTGATTTCATCTCAGGTCATGATCTCACAGTTCGTGAGTTCGAGCCCCGTATCAGGCTCTGCCCTCTCAGCACAGAGCCTGCTTGAGATTCTCTTCCTCCCTCTCTGCCTCTTCCCCACTCATGCACATGCTCTCTCTCTCTTTCTCTCTGTCTCTGTCAAAAATAAAGAAAGAAAGAAAAAAAAGACAAGAAAAGAAATGCAAAACTGAGAGAGTTTTCATTTCACTCGTGAGTGAAATTAACGATGAGGCTGTTAGCATTTACCCTCTGGTTGTATCTCTGGGCTAACAAAGCAGTTCCCTTCGGAAGCTCTCCAGACTCTTAGTGAAAAGTGAGGCAGGGATTAGTCTTCACATTATAACATAAAACCAGCAAAGAATAAAGGCAGAAATAGAAAGAAGGAGCTTCAGGAAAGCACAGATGGAAGATACAGTCGAGAAACAAATGTTGACCAGAGCATCAGTGAGAGATCCAGGGCTTCCCGGAATGTAGATCACTTGGGTCTCACGCCATCTGTCTGGGTGTTCTGCAGGACGGGTTTGGGGGAGCAGCCTGTGAAACCTGCATGGATGACAATGTATTTGGACCCAGCTGCTCAGCAGGTATGTCTGATTTTTGTGTAATCAAATGCATTTGTAAAGGCTGAAGGTCAAACATGGCTTATGCAGCTGAAGGATATGTCAGGTGGCCTCAGAGAGGCTATTCTTAGGGAGGACTGGGGGGAAGCATCAAACAGTTATGCAGAACTAAGTCTACACAGGCAACACGAACAGTGGACAAAAATGCGGTCTTTGAAAAGAGAGACAGTGTTTTCTGTGGTTTTCGGGGACCCCTCGCCAGAGATGCCTTCTGGCAAACTTGGCAACATATGGTTTCCTCTCTCCAGGTTCCAGGATCCAACATCCACCTGTTGCTTGCCCTGGAGGTCTTTCTGGGTCCTGGTCTCAGCACAGACCTTCTCCCCAGGAGCCTCTTCTTCCACGATGGGCCTCACCACACTCTGTCCCTTCCTTTTGGGGAGTTCTCAAATACCTGAGGTGATCGAGGATTGTGGGCTCCATCTTGCAGATTAAACAAACAAACAAACATAAGTGACGCTGGCTTGTCCACTCTCTTAGTCTCCACCCCCCGGAAGTGGACTCTGAGACAAGGTAGCAGATTTGTCAAGTGACCCCAGAAACACTAAGAAAATGGCACGGGGGAAACAAAGGGTGTGTCCCATCAAGCCAGACAAGTGTGGATGCTTGGAGATTAATGCCCTGGGGAACAGGGGCGTCAGTGTAGAATACTCATCTGAGAGTCATCCCACCAGAGGGGAGCGGGAACCGCAGCGTGGTAGGCAGACTGATGGCTTCCGCAAAGTGTCCATATCTAATCCCTTGGACCAAGGAATGTGTTACCTTACATGACAAGGGGACTTATGTTTGCAGAAATAGAGAGATTTTCCTGGATTTTCCGGGCGGGCCCCCTGTACACAAAGGTCCTTAAATGTGGAGGAAGAACACAGAAGGTATAGTGTCAGCATGATGAGAAGTGAGAAAAACTCCACCAGCCTTTGCTGGCTTTGAACATGAAAGGGGGCCATAAGCCAAGCAACGTGGGCAGCCTCTAGAAGCCAGGAAAGACAAGATAACAAACTGATTCCAGCATGGGGCACCTGGGTGGCTCAGTCGGTTACACATCTGACTCTTGATTTCAGCTCAGGTCGTGATCTCAGGGTTGTGAGATCGAGCCTCGAGTCAGGTTCCAAACTCAGCACAGAGCCTGCTTGGGATTCTCTCTCTCCCTCTCTCTCTGTTCTCCTCTACTTGCTCTCTCTAAAAAACAAAACAAAACAAAACAAACAAACAAAAAAAACCAGCCCCCAATGGGCATTTGGGCAGAGCAGCCTTCCTCGGAAGGGCTCACAGGCCTTACTGGAAGTTGGCCGCAATGCACAGAATTAGTAAGGCTTAGAGAATGTGGGCATGGAAGGGACCGTGTCTGCCGGATTCAGAGCCTCCCAAAAAGGATATGTCCTGTAGCCTTTCTCCAACACCACCTTGGTTCTGGCCTTTATGGAAAAGTCAAATTTAGTAGACACGGCTTTGATTCAAATATTTTTTGCAAGAAAACCTATGCACGTACATAGACCTCTCATCCCCATACATTTGCACTGCATAATAACTTTGACCTGAAGCAGCAGAGGTATTGTCTCCTTCTAATCCATGGTTCCTTGAAGGCAGGACTTGTCTTTATCTCCAGTACCTCCCACAGTGCTGCCTGATGAGTAATTGAAGGAGTGTATAAATGAGTGAATGAATGAATGAATGAATGAATGATCTAATTCACTCCAACCACGTTGTCCTGACCCACAAACTTGATTTTGAGAGGCAGCATGTAGAGATAATTAGAGCCTTGGCCTTATACTCACACTGGCTTCAGCCTAGGGCTTCTAATTGTGAGAACTTTAAGTTTCTTAAGCACATTCTCTGTCTTTGTCTTCATCTGTAAAAATAGAAACAATACTGTCTCCTTCAGTGTTATTATGAGGATTTAGTGAGATAATCAGTGCACAATATATGTTAGCAATTATTAATACCTATTATTTCCTAGTGGCCCCCAATCTTATGTTTTTGTTCACCGACCACTCTCCATAGATTATTTCATAAAATATTGGCAAAAACGAATTTAAAACAGACGTTGGTATTCAGTGTGTTTTTAACATTATATATTATATTAAGGGACATGTCTCCCAAATTGGCCCTTCCTTACCATAATACTAGGATCTGAATCACATATTTTAAATAAATATTGAAATGGAAAGGGAAAAAAATAGCATCCAACACTGTTTACTTAACCAAGAAAGCCAAGTACGGTTTGGGGGTGAAAATTTGGAAAGAAGATGAGTCCATGGTGCCTCCAAGAGTTGGTGCTGGTTGCTGATACAAGGAAATTCTAAACACTTCTAAAGAAAGTGTCCTGCCTTCACACCTGTTTGTGCCGTGGAGGGAGGGAGGGCAAATAAGCGGGAGAAACAAAGGGAGGTGGATCAGGAACCTAACCTGACCCTCAGGGAAAAAAAGTCCAAGCTCTAGGTTCCAATCAATAGAACTTTGGAGATAATGGAATGTCCTGAATCTGCACCATCCAAGCAGGTGTTGGACATACATGGCCACTGAGCACCTGAAATACAGGTAGTGCAACGAAGAACTGAGTTTTAAATCTTAGTTCATGTCATTTAATTCAGATTTGAATAGCCATGGGCTGCCTGGGGTGCTCAGTTGGTTGAGCATCAGACTTTAGCTCAGGTCATGATCTCCTAACTTGTGAGCAAACCTGAATCAGGCTTGCTGCTGCCAGCCCAGAGCCCACTTCACATCCTCTGTCCCCCTGTCTCTCTGCCCCTCTCCCCCTCCTTCTCAAAATAAATAAATATTTAAATATGTATACATATGTGCATTATATATATAACACACATACATATTATATAAAGAAAAATAAATAAATTTAGATAGCCGCATATGCCACACGTGGCTAGTCTCCACCATATTGTATGGTGCAGCTCCAGAACATAATGGTTAAGAGATCAGGCTTTGAAATCAGACTGTCATGAGTTTGAAACCACCCCAAGCTGCTGTGTGACTCAGGGCAAGCTATTTAACCTCCCAAAGCCTTCTTCATCTATAAAACAGGAATAATAACACCTGCCTGTGGGACTGACAGTGGAGCAAAGCCCTAAGCAGCAGGTCACAAACACTCACTCAATGGAAGCACATAGGCAGTGAGGACAAAATCAGTCCAATGGTAAGCAAGCCATGGATGGACGGACGGACGGATGGATGGATGGATGGATGGATGAGTGGATGGATGGCTCAGTGATGGCTGGTCCTTTTCCATTAACCAGGACAAGAGCAACTCACAAACTTTCTCAGCTGAGCCTCCGCTGGGTGCCAGTGTTGTTTCATCCAGTGAGGCACTGGTCCCATAGCGGTGGCAGCTCTGTCTGTAAGTAGGACAGCTCTATTAGCCACAGTTTATTTTTAACACTGACTTTAACCTGCTGCCAGAACCCTCTCCTATCCTGCTGTTGATTAGTTTAGAAATGATTTAGAGTCACATCAGCTGAGGATTTTTATCCCCGCTGCCAATGCCCTACCTAGCCTGCTCTGTGCCTCTCTCCTGGTTAGTGCAGATTGCAAAGTCCACTTTCTCCAACATAACCCTCAGATCCTACAGCCGTGTCACGTTCATAGCAGCAGCTAGCATTTGTGGAGCACCTGCTATGCACGAGGCAGTGTGCAAAGTTTGACATGCGATGGTCTCTCTGGATTCCCACAGCTGTGCGAGCTGGGTTCCTCATTTTATGGAGAAAGAAGCAGGTTTCTCAAGGTCAAGCAGCTATTTCAGGGACAGAAGCAGAATTTGGCTCCAAATATCTGACTCCAGAGCCTGGGTGCCCAAACACGGCACTGTTCTGCCCCTGGTGAGATCTACCATGCATTAGACCCCTGACAATGATATTCTAAAGAGGAGACAGATTCACCAAGGAGCTGGAAATGCAGGTGACAATTGTGATCTGTAACAGGATGCTACAGGAGCACGGGAGAGCTAGCAGCTCAGTCTGCCAAGTGGCATAGCACTGAGGGCTTCAGGCACAGTCCCTCTGACCCAAATGGCCAGAATTTCGACACCTTTAAAGTCACACACCCCAAGTTTTTTCATGTCTCTAAAGATTTGCTGACACCAGTTCAAAAAATTCCAAGGACTCTTTAAAAGACATATCAGAATCCCTCCACCACTCACTTCTCCTTCCTAGGGACACTTTCTTGGCAATGGCTGGTGACCCTGCAATGTGTATCAGACATTCCCCAAGGCTGTCCTTGCCTGGTCAGTTAATCCAGTACAAAGTCTATACCAGAAGACAGGACACAGGGAGAAGCTCACAGCATGTAGCCCAGAGGGAAGCTTAGTGACAAGGACAGCTTTAGCAGTTAGCATCTAAGTTGGGAGCCTGGGCTGAGTTACATTCAACTCCGCCTTCTGCCTCCTCGCCCTCTTCCACTGGCTACATGACACTCAAGACCTTGAACCTCTTAGTCCGGCTTCCCCACTGCACTGTGAGTCCTTGAGTTTAGGTATTGTGAACTACTCATATTCATATATCCAGTAACTCCTACAGTGACTGCCTCTAGGTAGGAGCTGGGTAGATAGCTTTGTTTTGTTTTGTTTTTTTTAATGAAAGAGATGACTTTTTTTTTTTAATGTTTATTTATTTTGAGAGCGAGGTCAGGAGGGGCAGAGAGAGAGGGAGAGAGAGACTCCCAGGCAAGCTCCACGCTGTCAGCACAGAACCCAACGTGGGCTCGAATTCACGAACCGTGAGATCATGACCTGAGCCAACATCAAGAGTCGGACGCTTAACCGACTGAGCCACCCAGGTGCCCCTGGGTAGATATTTTGTAATTGAATTGAATTGAGCCTTCTCTACTGAGACACAGTACACCTCCCTCCACACCCCAGTTACCTCCGTGACCGATTTGACTTCTCTCTGGAACTCCTCTTCCAACAGCTACAGCCGTAGGTGAACATCAAAGTGCTCTGTTAAAATAGAAAGGATGGCAAATCAGTTTTTGAAGTGAGGATGACGATTCCAAATCCGATTCAAAAGTTCACATTATCTGAATGAATAGTTGAGCTAGGTGTCTCCCATTTTTCATACGTAATTCAGAGTTAATGAGCCCCACCTCACAGGGTGCAGCTAGCATCAGATGAGATAATGCTTGTAAAGCAAGTGGCAAAATGCCTGATGGGTAGTAAGTGCTCAACAGAGGGAAGTGCAGGGCCCGTTCTACAGTGAGCTGAGGGAGGGACATGCCTCAGGTGCCAAATTTAAATGGGCATCAAAAACTCAGTAATCAAGGGGCGCCAGGGTGGCTCAGTCGGTTAAATGTCCAACTCTTGGTTTTGGCTCAGGTCATGATCTCACAGTTCGTGGGTTTGAGGCCCATGTCGGGCTCTGCACTGCCAGTGTGGAGCCTGCTTGGGATTCTCTGTCCCTCTCTCTGCCCCTCTCCTGCTCATGCTCTATCTCTGTCGACATAAATAAATAAACTTTAAAAATAAAGTTATTAAAATATTAAAATTTTAAAATATTTATTAAAATAGTTATTAAAATATTAAAATAAAGTTATTAAAAAAATACCAAAGAAAGGCAGGATCCAGCTCTGCACTTGAGCTACCCTGTCTCATTCTCCCCACCTTCTGCCCTGCCTCCCCCTTCTCTCCCTATATCCTATCTCCCCTCCTCACCTGAATCCTGGTTCTGCAGGATGTTGTCTTTGTTGATAATCTAGTTGTACAGTTATTGGTATGGTTATAAAGCACCCACAAAAAATGTTGTAGGTAAATACAGAGAGGGGTTAGGGCTTCCAAGGGATTCCCGTCTAATAGAAGAAAAAAAATGCACACACTGAGAAAGAAAAAGCGGCCCTGACAGCTGTTGGCGGTCAGCCTTTTTGCTCCCAGCTAGGCTGTGGTGCTGCCCCACTGAGCACAGACAATTTCACGGAATATCACCATCGATGACTTGCTATATCCATGCTGGAACAAGACACAGAAACTAAGCCACTGAGAAATCACATCTGGACAGAGAAATGAACAATGACAATGGGCAACAATAAAAATAACCCAATAGCTGCCTCTCCTGGTCACCGTGAGTCGGGGAGCTGCTCACCCTTCAAGGCCAACCAAAGCCCCCACCTCCGTGGTGCCACTCAGTGGTCCCAATGCAGAATCTGCTTCTCTGGGCTCCAACAGCACCTTCTTTGTACCTTGTCCCCTACCACACCCTACTGTAACTACCAACTTTAAACCTGGTCCACTATCACACCAGACTGTCTATGCCTGAGAGCCTACTACCACCATCGGTCAAACAAAGTCAGCAGCAAGGGTCAGCAGTCGTGACAGAAGCAGCAGAGCCACTCGGGGATTTCCGTTGGCATGCAAAAGAGAGCACATTGGAGGCAAAGTCATGGAGGTGTGAGATGCAGGAGGCGTGTCTCTCCTAGGCCAGCCCACCCATCTCTTCCTCCCATTGTCATTGATCTATCCTGTCCTAGTGTGTGTCATGCTGTGTTGGGATGGGCTGCCTTCCTCTGCCATTAGACTTGGAGGGCATGGACTTTACCCTTTGTATCTCTGGGTCATTAATCCCAAGCACAGCACCCTGGACAAGAGAGGTGTTCAATATGTGTTATAAAGGGAGGAAGATAAACTAATGAGTCATCCCCATGTGCTTAGAACCTAAGATGTATAAAAGGAAGCAATGGAAAGTGAAAAGTAAAGTTGTTGGAATTAGATTGGACAGAGCCTTGTTCGCCAAAGAGAGAGATTTAGATTTCATTTGGTTATCAGTTGGGAGTCACTGAGATATTTGGGGGGAAGATCACCTGATGCCATTGCTGATCATATGAAATGGGTGGAACGGAGAGGTGAGAGTTTGGACAGCAAGGCCAGGTAAAATGCTACTGTAGCAGTCCAGGCAAAACATGATAAACACCTGAAGAACAGTTCTGATGGATACGAAAAGCAGGAGATTGAGGTGGACATAAGAATTCAAAGGATTTTTTTATTAGATGTTTGGAATACTTTATTAATCCTTGCTTTTCCAGTATTTGGTTAGGTTTTTAAGCAAGTGGGTCTTCTTAATTATGTTTCACTTGAATTAATATGAAATTGGCTGACACTGAATGCATGTGTAGTAGGCAGAAGTATGGCCCCCCCAAAGAAGTCCGTATCCGGATCCCTGGAACTTGTAAATGTGTTAGGTTACATGGCAAAAGAGAATTAAGAATTAATTAATTAATTAAGGTAATAAATTTGTGTGGTTTTAAGTCCTAATTAAGTTGTGAGGTCATTTGTTCCAGCAGCAAAAGGAAACCAATACAGTATGTTGCACAGAGGTCTGGGCCTAGGATGCTGGCAACCCAGCCAGGTAATAAATCTTGCTACAAATGAGCTGCAAACTGAGTGCTAAGGAATTGACTATTTATTTCAAATGCCCCTCATTTGTCATTTCTGAAACGGTCTGTCAGTGAGCCAAAAAGCCTGCTATTTCAAGCTAGAAATCATGGCATAGTTATTCTCTGCCCTTTCAAATTTCTTTTTTATGCTTGAATCTCCCCCATCATTCAGGAAGTAGGATTTACTCTAGTAGAGAGTAGATCCCCACCACCAGCAATGATTGAGCCAATGGTAGCTTCTCTGTGTTAAATATGGCAGACGCATACCAAACAACAAGTTAATTCTCTTCTTGAGGTGTACAAAGATGAAGTAACTAGTTTAAAAGCAGAGAAAAGCACTCCAGTGCATTCCAGTGCACCAACACATTATCTCATCCAGCTGGAGAAATTGCATGAGGAAGGGATTACTGCCCTCATGTTATATGTAAATAAATTGAAGGTAATAAAAGGGAAATGAAGCCAAGATCTAAACCAGGGTCTCTGGGACCCCAAATTTATGGTTCTTCCCCTCTCATCATGCAGATTCTCAATAAAAACTATCTCAAAGCATTACTCCTCCAGAATCTTTGGAAGAGGTCTACAATGAGTAATGAACAACCCCTGTGTTCTGCCTGCAGTGTGCAGCTGTGTGCACGGCATATGCAATGGTGGGGTGGACGGTGATGGAAGCTGTGAGTGCTACTCCGGGTACACTGGCCCCAACTGTGACAAGCGTAAGTACTACTGCTTTCCTTGACGCTATACTAGGTCAGATAGGCACAGACATATGTGCTTCAACTTTGTATTCACATAGTCGCATCCTGGGGCTCTACATGGGCAAGGTGCCATCAAATGTTTTCCTGGGAGAACACCAAAAATTAAAAAGACAGGGAAAAAAAGAAAAAGAGAGGATGGGAGGGGGAAGGGAGGAGTGGGAAGGGGAGGGGAGGGAAGAGATAGTCTAGAAGAGTGGAACTCATGGAAGATTTGGGAGCAATGTACTGACATAGCTGTGCTTTAGGAAGGTCAAGCTGGTGACAGTGCAAAGGATAGAATAGACAGGGTTGGAAAACCAGCCAAGGTCATTGTAATAAGTCGGCCACCCAGTAAGGGAGGTAAGGTGTGTTCTCAGTTGCAGGTCTCAAGGACAGAACACATTCATAGGAAACAGAGACCCCCTAAGGTTAAGTGATTCACTAGAGGTCACAAAACTACTAAATCGAAGAGCTGGAACTCAGATCATTTGAAATTCTTTAAATGCCCTATCACACTAGGCCCAAGCAAGAGGTAGAAACCACAGGGTGATCGAAACAAGGGAAGTATAATATAAAGAATTAGCAAGCTATGACAGGAGAGTGGCCACAGAAACGCAAAGTGAACTCTAGGGCGGCCGAGCATAACAGAGAAGGACAAACTTGGAAAGGGTGGCCATCCCCAAGGCTGAGTTCAAATCTTTTTGGAGAAGGTATGGTGGCAGCCCACTGGGTAGAGAAGAAGTTTTCTGGTTTGCCCAAGCCGGCATGGATCCACAGTCATTAGGCACACGAAAAACAACCCTCCGGGACACTGATGAGCCAAGGCTGGTGGGCAAGCACACAGAGGGAGTTGGGGTGTGGTGGGTGCCACAGACTTGGAGTGTGTAATGTCCGTGTGTGGAAAAGCTGCAAGAAGGTGGTCACTGGGTCCAGGTTGAGGATGCAGGGCCACCAATAGAGTGTATACTCTGAGTGCATGGCTGGGGCAGAGCAGCACTGAATGTCCTCACACGTTTGCACCACTGACAGACTATGCAACAGCAGCAAGCAAACACAGCAGAAACACAACACCGCACAAAGGAAGCAACAAGAGGAGCCTTCTCCTACAGTGGCCCTCAAGCACCCCCTACTGGCCAAACTTAACATATCACTGTAAAGGAGAAATGTTCGGAATCTTATCAAAGAGCAGGTAATGAAGGGTGAATTTGGAGCTTATCCATTATGAAATTGGACATTCTTCCTGTGACACTAGCCTCACTTATCCTCTGGATTTTACTCTTCTGATCTATAAAATGAAAGGATTGGACAAGATTCCAATTCAACGAATTCCAACTCGTTTTATTGAAAATCACTGAGGCACTATTAACAGTAAGGACGATGAATAAAACACAGCCTCTGGAGGGGGCAGACGCTCAAATGACCCGTTAAAATCAACAGCAGAATGAAACTCGAATGAATAGGATAACCCCTTTTGTAGACCTCAGTCAGCCTACTTCTAAGGCCACTCCTGTCATTGCCCAGTGGACTCATGAGCAAAGATTTTTTTTTAATAAGATAGCAGACATAGTCCAGAAGCCAGCTTCATGAAGAACATAGACATATTTGCCTCCAAATGACAAAATAATTCTGCCAAATCAAAAGGTAAACAATAGACTGGCACAAAATATTTGCAACCCACAGAGCAGAAAAGTTTTTCTAATAACATAAAGTCCATAGGCCATTTGCCAAAGAGCAGCGACTTCACAGGAGAAGAAATAAAAACTAGCCAACAGGTATAGAAAAAGTGCTTACCCACAAGCAGAAATGCAAATGAATCACAGGTTCATTTAAAACCATAATGAAGTGGTATTTCAGAGATTTGGAGGTTTGGGTTTGGTTTTAGTTTTTTGCTCACTATGTTACATAGATTGCAAAGATAGATAATACCCACCTGTGGGTATGAGGAAAATCACAGTACTGTCAACAGAGAGATGAATTGCTGCAACCTGAGGGAAATTTATCCATTAAATTTTAAAATATGCTTATAGTTTGCTGCTCTGGCCCCAATTCTAGGGATTTACCTGGAAAAAGAGAGACACAAGCACCAGTAGGTAAAAATATATGTACAAAGAAATCCATAACAGTGTTGTCTGGAAACTACTGGAAGATTCATCAGTAGAAAATGGTTGAGTGAACTGTGGTATATCCTATACCAGTCAGGATAATGCCAGCTGCTGTAAGAAACGAACACAAAAATTCACTGGCCTAACACAAAGGTTTCAAAACTGTACCAAGGCACCCTAAGGTACCACATCAAACTCACAAGGGTGTTATGGGGATATTGTAATTTTTTTTTTAAAGTTTGCTTACTTACTTTTGAGAGAGAGCAAGAGCACAAGCAGGAAAGGGGCAGAGAGAGAGAGAGAGGGAGACACAGAATCCAAAGCAGGCTCCAGGCTCTGAGTTGTCAGCACAGAGCCCAGTGCGGGGCTCGAACTCACAAACTGTGAGATCATGACCTGAACTGAAGTTGAATGCTTAAGCAACAAGCCACCCAGGTGCACCTGGGATATTTTAAACTTTTGAGGGAGACAGTGATGCATCTGTAGAGTACTGTACAAATGCTAGCTTGAGTTAGTTCACAATTTCAACATTAGGTAGCACTACATCCCTTTCAACAATGTCATATCTTTATAAAGCTGTGTTTTCAGTGCTTGCTAAGATAAAAAGCAGGTATCATGCAAAAATCCTTTCCAATGGAACAAGCGTGATGGTTTCCAATCTGATTCCAAGGTTTAAGAAGTTGGGCAGTGTCCAAAAGCTCACACATTCCAGGGGCACCTGGGTGGCTCAGTCGGTTGAGCCTCTAACTCTTGATTTTGGGTCAGGTCGTGATCTCACAGTTCATGGGATGTGAACCACGCATGCATGTGCTCTCTGTCTCTCAAAATAAATAAATAAGCATTTTTTTTAAAAAAGCTCATATATTCCATTTACAAGTAAATGTGGTTATTTAAAAATGAAGTAAAAATATTTCTCTTTATATTAACCACATTACTTTTTCAAACAGCTACTAGTAGGTCTCATGACACACTTACTGAATTCCTTGGTTCTAACAACTTAATAAATGGACCTGGTAGGTATTTCTTTTGGGACATGAAGAAAGTTAAGATACTAAACACTATGACCTGAGAATTTAGGGAACCTCTGGCTTACTCATGTACAGTCCAGTGTGGGAATCTGACACCAGCTTCCCGCTACATGGTGATTACAGTTCCAGATTTTTCTATTTTGTGCCTCTGCCATTCTATAGCACCTCAGAGTGCTCTGCTTTGAGCCATGGAAAGAAGAAGACAGGACGGAAGAGTCCCTGCTTATGAAATCCAAGATGACACATACAAATTCCTCTCAATATTCCATCAATGGAAAGTAGTCACATAACCCCACCTGGATGCAAAGGGATTGAAAATGTAATCCTTGAAAGGGCAGCCACTTCCCGGCAACAATTCTACTCTATGGAAAGAATTGGGGGAATATTCTCTATGAATGTTTGGTTCAACTAGCCACTGTTGGGGACAATCCCCAGTTGAGTGTTTTATATTTATATGCTTCTTGAGTGTGGCACACTGACTGCTCTTCACTCCAATATCTTTTCAAGGATGTTTGTATCACAGACAGCCTTGGAAGATGTAGGGTGTCTCTTGGGAACAAAGTATAGACAGGCTTACTGCCTGTTCTAGTTATCAATGGCTTGCTTTCAGCTCAAAAGTTGTCCTCTTTGCCTGCTCTGTGATAATGGAGGGGAACTTGTAAATATCTCTCACTTGCCAGCTAGCAAGACATGAAGTCTTATCAATAGAGAGTTTTGGAGGGACACTGAAGAAGGAAGGGTTTTCTCCTCCTGTTTCTGGTTTAGCTCACTCACCAGAGCCCCAGAGAACATGGTTTTTCTCCACTGCTCAGTCCTACACAGTTTATCCAGTGATAGATTCCTGCAGGGCTCAGCTTCCTCCAGGGTTTGACCACTGCATACTTTGTCAAGTGCTTGACTGAGGTGGCAGCAGTAGAGCCAGGAGCCCCAGACAGCACAGGCCTGTGCCCCACCATGCAGAGATGTGCTCACTGTTTGGTATGGCTTCTCCTCGATGCCATGCACACCAAGGTCTCTGCAGGGTTGGCCATCTGGAGAGCCAGCCATTCCACCTCTCCCACACAGCTGACCCCTGAAGATGCTCTGGCCCCAGCCACAGAACTATACTACACTTCTGTGGGGGTGGCTTCTTAGTTTCTGGTTCCGGTAGCACCCAGTGGCCAGCAGCTTCCCCAGGCACTAAGTGAACCCGGGAAGCTGGGCACCTCTTTGTGGATGACCTTCCCTAGAGCCCTAAGGGGAAGATTTCCAGCAAGTCTCACCATTAAGGCCCCTCAGCACCTTCTCTACCATTCAGTGACCAAGGCATGCCTTTTCCA
The DNA here is from genome assembly GCF_018350175.1 of Felis catus. NCBI lineage: Eukaryota > Metazoa > Chordata > Mammalia > Carnivora > Felidae > Felis > Felis catus. The sequence continues at coordinate 123,711,228 of NC_058374.1, forward strand.
GTGACATCTGGATCTCAGTCCTGGACAGAGGAAGGCTCTACCTTGGGTATTTATTTATCTCAACCCTAGGAAAGCGATTGCTCTTTATATACCTGCTATTTCTTCATTCTTTAGAACTCCTTTTAACACTCATGAACCAATTCCCCATTATTGTAATTTTCCATTGATAATTCTTTACACTAAAACATTCCCTTATTGTGTGGTTTCTGTCTCCTACCTGGGCCCTAACTAATACATTGCCTAGTACTTGAAAAATAAAACAAAACTTAGATTCCCTGAGATTGGGGCTCCTCCCCTGTAATGAAATGAAATCCACTTCATGACCCTTTCTGCATTGTCCCAGGGGACTCGGGGCTTGGAAGAACTAATGCAAAACTGCCAACACTCTGGCTACTACTCTTGATGTGAGCAATAAACTGTCCTTCATCTCTGACCCAGGAATCTCATAGCTTCTACTAGCATCCATGGAACTACATTAGCTCAATTTCGTAGCTTTGCATATTGGATAATATGCCAGATTCCTTATAGTTTCTGACAACCATATGTGCCCCCGATGTGATGAAGAACCACACAGTCGTTAGAGATTACAGTGGATCCTTAAATAGCTCCATAATATTTGGTTAAATTAAAAATCAATTTGCTAAATATTTTCACAGGATTCCATTTTGTTTAAAAAACATCTAAATAAATTTATAGGTGAATGTAGTATATGGGTTGTTGATATTGTTTACTTTGGGAATGAAATGGAAGAATGAGAATAAGAAAGAGTTCATTTTTACTTTCTACATTCTGGGGTTTTTTGAATGGTTGCAGTGAGTCTTTTTTAATTACTCTTTTTAATCACAAAGAACATTACATTGGTTGAATTTTTCAGAATCAGTTATTCTACTAATACAGGTACCTCAACAATATTCCTTTGCAGCCATCCCTGAATGTGCAGACTTGCTCTGCCCAGAAAATTCCAGATGCTCACCTTCCAGCCAAGATGAAACAAAACTAGTATGCAAATGCCTTCCCAATTACCAAGGCGATGGCCAATACTGTGAACGTGAGTAGGATTTAGATCCTGCTAGTCATTCATTGAGATGTTTAGATTACTAAACAGAAAAAAAACAAAACTTCATAACCTCTCTAATGTTAACACAATGACACTTCTATTTCTCTCTGTGTTAAGTTAAATGAAATATATAACAAGTACCGAGAAAATGTTCATCTGTGGTAGCTTTTCAGTAAGTGGCAATTTCTGCTTCTATTATCGAAGCACATAAATAGATTCTTACACATAGTTTTATATCAACCATATCAATGTTAGGATAAAATACAGTCTGTCTTTCTTCTTTCTTTATCCTTCCTTCCTTCCTACCCTCCTTCCTTCCTTCCCTCCCTTCCTTCCCTTTTTTTCTTTCCTTCCTTCCTTCTTTCCTTCCTCTCTTCCTTACTTTTTCTTTTCATGCTCATTCACTTTGTGAGAGGTTGTGTTATGTATTGAACATGAACTCTCAAGTCAGGCTGCCAGCATTCAAATCCCAGATCTGTTTATTATGAACTACATGACCTTGGACAAATTCTTTAACCTGCCTGTGCCTCCATTTTCCTATCTATCAAATGAGAATAATAATGGCTCCTCTCTTAGAGAGTTGTTGTAAGAATTAACTGAGTTAATGTATGGCAAATGCTTAGACAGGGGCAGTGCATATAAATACTACAAGAATTAGTGCTTTCTTTCATGCTATTTTATATTTAAATCCACACATAACATGGCATAGTAATATATCAATACAATATTTTTAGTTATAATCTCTGACAGCCATACATGAATCTGTTCAACAGGTAGGGGGCTTCAGGTGGGGTAAGATGAACTGTTTCTCTCTCTCTTAAAACAATGAATTGCCTGTGCAACTTTGATGAGCTTTTATCCTGTCATTGCCTCTCAAGCCATCAATCCATGTTTAAAAGAAATATGCCATCCTCACGCTCTTTGCACCTACGAGGGACCGAATCGGCACAGTTGCACGTGTCAAGAAGGCTACCACGGGGATGGCCGAGTGTGCTTACCAGTAGACCCTTGCCAGACAAACTATGGAAACTGCTCTGCAAAGTCTACCGTGTGCATATATGACGGTCCTGGACAGGTGAGCACATGATGCTTGGAACTGGGGTGTCTCGCAGTAGGACAGCCACCAAAGGTAAAACCGTGCCGTAGGTGTCATTTGTCTGCTAGGTTGGCCCAGTTTGCCATTTTGATGCTCAGTTTGGGCCTCCTCTCCAGGCACACCTCCATGTGCTCAGGAGGAACTTCCGTGTGTCCCTCCTCCGGTCTGTCTTCTGAACTCACACTTTCCCAGCTCCCCAGGGAGAATTTACCTGCCCTACACTCTCTTGTGTCCTGGTCCTAGACGGTGACAGACAAAATATATACACGACTCAAATGCGATTAACAAATTAACTGTTAACCAAGTCTTGAGTGGATATGTCATTGACTTTCACCTACAATCCTCCGTTTCTCTCTCATATCTTTTTGAGGCAAGAGAGGACTCTTAGAACCAAAAGACTGTGCCCCAAAGAGATGAGCACTGACAAAATGTCAGGCAGCACTGAAAGACAGTAGGCAGCACTGAGGATGTTCTGGGGGGAGACCCTGCCCCTCTAACTCACATCATGATCTTGACCGCTAAAAACCAGCCAGGTCCAGAGACCTTGGCTGAGGAGTTCTGCTGAAAGATCCCTTTCACTAATACCTCATCCATCTATCAACTATTTAGTGGGTGTCCACTGAATCCATAACTGCACATCAAGTTCAGGGGAGAAAATCTATCCACACAAAAGGATATTGCTGCCCTGATAGGAGGAAAGGCTTCAGTGTCTGACCCAAAGAGAGTCATGTGTCCCTAGCAATCCAGTCACCCCATGGCTCCTGGAGTCTCCTGCAGAGTACCCACCCAATCTCATCTTCCAGGGAAAATGCACATCACATGCCATTTCTGCCGTCAATGCCTGAGACAGATTTGGAAAGAAATTCAAGGAGCTGGGCCTCCATCCTCACAGTGCGGTCCCTTATGGGAAAAGTCACATTACACTCTGAGCCAAAATCCCAGGACCTTGGGAGTGAGATTGAAAATAAACTTTGTCTCCAAAAACTGGACCCCAAGGCAGATTTTCAGGTCTTAGAAAGCCCCCATGTTCACACAGAAATGGGGCGTTCATTATTTCCATTATTCCAGAGAAGGTTTCCTCAATTTTGGCATTATTAGCACTTTGGATTCTTTGTTGTGGGGCTGTCCTGTACATAGTAAGATGTTTAGCAGCATCCCTGGCCTCTGGTGACACTGCCCCCCTCTCCTCTTGTGACAATCAAAATATCTCTAGACGCTGCCCAATGTATCTTAGGTTGAGACTCCCAGCTGAAAATCACTCTTCTGAAGCAATGATATCTCCCATCTGAACTTCAGTCTCTACTCACCTGTAGACAATCTAAAACTGGGAATTATGGAGCCAGAAAGGCCCAGGGTTAGGAAACAAGAAAACCGAAAAGGTAAACTTTACAAACAAGGTGTAATTACACGTTTCGCAACCGGTGAGGTACATAAACCAGATCCCCAATTCTGGATACTTTGACACATTTTTAAGCCCGTGCTTTGGACCTGCCCCAAGTTAGCTTTTATGGCAGAACACAGATGGATTGAAGAAGGATGTCAGCTTCCATGACTAACGAGAACCCTTTGTTTTTCTCTCCGTGTCTTCTGAAGTCTCACTGTGAGTGTAAGAAACATTACCGCGATTACGTGCCCGGAGTGGGGTGCAGTGTGATCGATGTCTGTAAACTCAATAACCCCTGTCACAGGAATGCTAACTGCACTACCATCGCACCAGGCCAAACCAAGTAAGTCTGTTCAGTTCCATCACCATCATTCCAAGTGCTGGTCAGTCAGTGCTGTGCCTTCCTTGAAGGGCAGGAAATGTGTCTTAGCTCGTATTCACCCTCACCCCCACAGAGCACGATGCAAGAAGCATAGTAGGGGCTCAATAAATCTTTCTTTAATCACTGAATCATTCAACAGTCGTTTCCTTTATAATGACCATCAGAACATGCTGAAATACTGACCTGGCCCGGCAGCTCGGTAGTAAGTGGTCAGAGAGTGGGAGAAGGAAACCACCGTCGCTAGGAAAACAAACATCTGCTGTGATGACAGGCATTTGACCTCTAATGTATATACCTGTTTCCTCAGTCGTGAAATATTGCTTGCTGGTAGTACCTAACAAGACAGGGGAAGGTGAATAACATGAGTGGTGCTTCCTGGACTCCAGGTTTTACACGAAGGGACTTACCGAGAGTAAAAATATTTGTGTGAAAATTCCTGAGGCAGAGGTGCTCTGCATGGTGTTAAGAAGATGCTATTCGGAAGGGAAGGAGCTGGGTTTGAGTCTCGGATCTGGTATCCGCCAGGGGAATGACCTTGGGAAAGTGGCATCATCTCTCTGGTCTTTGTTTCTCCATGTACAAAATGAGCACAGTGATGTCTACTTCACAGTGTTGCGAACATTACATAGCAGAATGTTCTAGAAATTACCATAAAGCTATTATGGTCTTATGAGTAGATGAACTGAGGCTAGAATCCCAGTGTTTTGCTCCCAGACTGAGGCTTCTACCTTCTGTTCTCACTGTCATCGGCGTTGGAGAAGGACTCACTGTCACTGTAAGCTCAAAACCTTGGAGCACCTGGGTGGCCCAGTCGGCTAAGCATCTGACTTCAGCTCAGGTCATGATCTCATGGTTTGTGAGTTCGAGCCTCACGTCGGGCTCTGTGCTGACAGCTCAGAGCCTGGAGCCTGCTTTGGATTCTGTGTCTCCCTCTTTCTCTGCCCCTCCCCCGCTCACACTCTGTCTCTCTCTGTCTCTCAAAAATAAACACTGAAAAAAAGTTTAAAAAAAAACCATAGTCGACACTGAACCATAAAATTATTAAGCAGTTTCTGTGCTCCTAGAGCCCCTTTCTGTCTTCTTTGAAGCTTATTCTTTTTATAGTTGGGTCTCAAATGTGTGGATCTGCCCAGATAGGTTTTATGATTTTCATGTTTTATCTGGGCAGATAAGTAAGTCTGTAATCACTATGGGTAAAGTCAAGAACACCTGGGTTCAAGTCCCAGCTCTGCCATTTGCCTTACCCTCTCTGAATGATGTTTCCTCTGTCATAAAAGGAGAATTGTACCTCCTACCAGGCCTGTGAGCAGGATTAAATAAGAATACATTGATCAATCTCTGAGCAGAGCATGGCATGTAGAAATCACACATGTGAGTGCAACACCAACATGCCACCGTCATGCGTGTAGACACGTGTGCACCCAATACTCGTGTATGTATCACTTACGTACCTCTTACCATCCTCTCAGAAAGTCTGAGAAGAATACTTTAAATGCTTTCTCTCCTTTATAAGTGGCATTAAAGCTTGTATTTAGAATGTCAGTTGGGGCTGTCAGTGGATTTTAAGAGTAAGTGTGTCCCTCACAAACCTCGTTGATCATCGCCCCGACCAGAAAACGGACTGTCTGGAAAGGCTGGAAAGAGGACTAAGTTAAAGACTGGAGATGTTACATTGATAAAATAAGGGGCCATCACTCATTTAGTTCAGGCAATTTAGTTTACCATGGACAAAGATTTGTTTGTTTATGCCTCCCCAACATGGCAAGGAGTTTATGCAGAATATTCAAAATCATACTGTGTTAGTCACAGAAGTCCACCCAGTAAAGAAAAACGGGCTCAAACGTGGGCTGTCCCACTCACCACTGGAGTGACCTTGGACAGGTCACGTAACTTTTCTGAACTGCAGTTTCTTCCCTGACAGGTCCGCTAAAGAACAAGAATATCTCCCTGGCAAGAGTGGAGTTGATGCATATAAGCATCCTTTTAAAGTTGAAGCTCCATGTTGATTATTACTAAGAACAAGTATCTTCCTGCCCTGCCCTGGGCACTACATTTTAGAGGGCTCCATTCAGGTCTTCCACTAGCTACACCAGGGCAAGGGACTAAAGGACTAAGGGGACCTGCTCCCCCAGAGCCTGAGCCCCCCTTATAGACCATGCTCAGATATCCAGAACCCCATAATTCTCTGCCTAAATGTCTCCAAACCAGCCTCCAGGACCTGCACAAGCTCTTCCGGGTATCCTTCTCCCCTGGGTACGGCAGAGGCTGATTGTTTATGGAAGGTGTGGGTGAGCAACTTTGTTTCCACCGCTCTCATGAACACCCCCTTGGCTCCTGTCCCACCCAACTACTGTTCTTTTCTTCTAAAGTTTGTTTATTTTTGAGAGAGAGAGTGCAAGTGGGAGAGGGGCAGAGGGGGGGGGGGGGGGACAGAGGATCCAAAGCAGGCTCTGTGCTGGCAGCAGGGAGCCCAATGCAGGGTTCGAACTCAAGAAACGTGAGATCATGACCTGAGCTGAAGTCGGACACTTAACCGACTGAACCACCCGGGCTCCCCCCCAACTACCGTTCTTTAAACAAGCCAAGATATTCCCAGCTCCACACACTTGGAGATGCTTTCCCCCCCGCTTAGACATAGTTCCCTCTGCACCTCCTCTGAGTCAGGCTAATGCACTGATCCTTCACTGTTCAGCTCAAGTGTCTTCACCTCTAGGATGTCTCTCCTGGACTCCCAGTCCATTCAGCTCACCCCGGGCTCCCAAAGCGGCCCGAAATGCTTCTGTTATAACACTGACCACCCTGAACTGTGATGAGTACATAGCACAGAAGTGATGTGCACAAATACTGCCACCTACAGGCTGTGTGATCTTGAGTGAGATTCTTAACCTCTGTCCCTATGCTCCCTCGTCCATCTATAACGGGGCTAGTAACAGAACCCGCCTCGTAGGATGGTTGTATTAAATAAGACACCATAGTAAAGCCCCTACAAAGGGAACTGGGAAAGCAGCTATCAATAGAGGTTAGCTGTTAAGATCACTGATCTCTATTCCAATTAGAATGTAAGTCCCTGGGAATCCACGTCTTACTCATCTTTATTGCAACAACTTCGGTCATCGATTAAAACAATGACATGAGGGACAGTTTGGAGGAATAAATGAAGGAATGAAGTGAAGAAGTGAAGGAAGGAAGGAAGCCTTTTGGGACACCCTATAATTTCACTAAGTCTCATCCAGCACTCTATGCAATTAATTCCATCTCATAACATATAAAATGCCAATATCTCATGGGTGTTTTTATTTTTTTAACTTTTTTTAATGTTTATTTATACTCAGAGAGACAGAGCATGAACAGGGATGGGGCAGAGAGATGGAGACAGAATCAGAAGCAGGCTCTAGGCTCTGAGCTGTCAGCACAGAGCCATACGCGAGGTTCGAACTCACGAACCGTGACATCGTGACCTGAGCCGAAGTCGGACACTCAACCGACTGAGTCACCCAGGCGCCTCTCTTCTGGGTGTTTTTAGAGCCATAAGACAGCAAGAGACCTTTACTCCTAACAAAGAAGCAATTTACAAAAGAGGCCCCTGATGTGAATGTGCCACAGCCAACTGAGAACATCTAAGTCAGAAAACTGTCTCCTAAAATCTCAGACTCTGGACCAAGCTTTTAAACAACAATAAAAAGTATTTATATCTCATGCATTCCGTTCAGCACTGTGACCATTAAATTACGATTCTCCTGCCATCCTTAGGCAAGACAAGTCAAGTCACTTTACACAAAACAGACCATTGGCCTCATAAACAACTTAGAGAACTTTCAGAGAGAAACATACTTAGCAGTTTGTAAAAGTTCATTGTCTTGCTATTATCGGCTGCCTTCAAATGAAATTTATGTGATTTCGAACAAGGACTATTGTATCACTCCTAAGAATTACCAATCTCCCCGTGTGCTTCTCAAATTCACTGTCTTGTTGCACAGTGCTTAAGAGGAAGTGGATGCTTGAGCAGGAAACTCTTAGTAGACTATTGTTTCATGGTTAGATCTACCTTAGTGACTCCTTATAACAAGGTTTCTCAGGCTCAGCACTTGATATTTGGGGGCTGGAGAACACTTTGTTGTGGGGGCTGTCCTGTGTGTTGTAAGGTGTTTAGCGGCTCCCCTGGCCTCTACCCACTAGATGCCAGCAACACCTTCACCTAGTTGTGAATATATCCCCAGACATTCCCAAATGTCCCCAGGGCTGGGGCAAGGAGTAGGGGAAGCGGGAAAATACTGCTCTGTAAAAATCCCAAAGGCTCAGTCAGTAAATATCTGCCAATCTTCCATGCAGCCGGGAAACTCAGATGTATTCTAGAAATATCTTAAATGGTACTTTCTCCTAGAACCTGTCCCATATTTCAGGCACAATTAGTCACTTCCTCCTCTGTGTCCCATAGCATCCTATTCAATCTTCCGTTGTGGCATTTCTCTGGAACATCAGCTGTGTGTTTGTGGATTTGTCCTGCTATATCCCGGCTCCCCGACAGGACTGGTGGTGTTATTGACACCATCTCTATCGCCATCATCATCACTATCATCATCATCATCATCATCATCATCATCGATCATCATCTATCAAGTACTGAGCTTTTCCTGTGTGTCTGTCACTGTGCTAGCTATTCTCCATGCATTATCTCTTCCATCAACAATCCTAAAGGTATTAGTAAACTCATCTCATGGAGGAGGAAGCTGACACTGTAGGTGGCTAAGTGGCTTTATCATGTTGCTAAAAATTGTTTCCAGGCCCATCTTCAGCAATGAGACACTAAAAGGACAAGATATCTGTTATCATCATCTTTGTAGCCCTCCTCCCCAGCCAGGTTCCTAGAGTTAAGTAGGTACTTGGTAAATAATAAGTTCAACAATTAGGCATTGTCCCAAGTGCTGGAATATAATGAGGCATGAGTGGGATGCAGATTCTAAGAGAGCTTCTCATCCAGCAGAGGAGACAATATCTCAGGAGCTCATTTTGGTGGGGAGGGTTGTGCTAGAGGAGGGACCAACAGACTGCTCCTGTCGGGGAGAGTCTGGAGGCCAGGTAAGACCCCTTAGAGCAGGTCACACCTGAGCCATGAGGAGAGCATTAAAAAAGAAAGCAATTTAGTATTGCCAGAATTTGCAATGCGCAGCAGGAAGGAGACATAAGCAAGATCCCCCTTTGGGGGACTTTGCATGCCATGCTAAGTACTTAGACCTTCTTCTGTAGATAGATGGAGTCCATGAGAGTTTTAAGAATGAAGGTTTTCCAGATTTCCCTTTCGGAGAGACCAGTCGGAGGGTAGATTTGAGGGGAGGGAAATTAAGAGCAGGAAGACCAGTTAGGAAGTCACCGCAGCAATCCAAGCAGGGAACATAAAACTCTGAAATGTTAGTTCAGCCAACCTGTTGAAAATATGCCTATTTGCCATGGGACCATATTTGGAAACACAACTGAACTCGAGTGTATAACTGTCCTTTGGAAGCCTCTCCTCTTTATGAGTCATGTCTGCGGTATGGATGACCGCAGCCTCCCTGCAGCTCTCGTCTCTGCAGTGCCGCTCCCTGACCTCGTGTTTGGTTCTTCACTTATCCCAAGATCCTGTTGAATGTTGCCTTCCTAAGCACCTTGCCAGATTTAGCCAGCTGTCAACTAATCTTTGCTAGGTAGCAGTGGTGTGCCAGAGCCAGGGTTTACTGAGGCACGAAAGCTGATGGTTGAAGTTTCAGGATTTTGCAAGCTGGTTTCCCTCACGTTGGCAGTTTGAGATTGGCCACGGTGGGAGTAGGACCTGTGGAAATTGGCAAATCCTGAAAAGCAGGGGCCCTGCCCCGACTCCCGCGGAGAGCTGGCTATTAAACACTTACCAGCACAATACTGCCAGTGCGCCTTTAAACTTCCTCCTTAACTGTATTTGTCTTTTATGAAACTAAACTATTGTATAAAATTTCTGCAAACTTCATTGTTTATATATTCATTGCAATTCAATTGCTACTTATCGTTCAGCTGTTAATTATGTACCTGTTCTGAACCAAACCCTGCCCTAGATCCTGACGTTAAAACAGGGCATAAATATGCACACGACCCTTGCCTTTTCCCTGTTCTCAGTGTAGATGCAAAAGCAGATACAAATCAAATAACTGCACAGGTTAGGATGAAATTACAGCTGGGATTGCTGCTACAGAGAAGGGCTACATGGTCCCATGAGAGCACACACTAAGGCGGGTAGGGTCCTGATCTATTGTTGAGGGTGTGGGGAGAGGTGGCCGATAGCAGAAGTTTCCTATGAGGAAGGGTCATTTGAGCAGACATCTCAACTAGGAAGACAGGGTAAGGGGAAAATCTACTAAGCAGATCAGTAGCTCTACATCTTGACTTGGGGCTGACTTCAGTAGTCTATTCTGCCTCAGTGGTTCTGTAGAATTTAGAATCTGCATTTATAATAAGCACTCCAAGTGACACTGATGTACATGGTCTCTTGACCACACTTTGAAAGATACTGAGACGAAGAGTGTACAAAGATACCCAGTGTTTATAGATATGCAAAATTTATTAAATATCCATTTCTCGTGGACCTACTATATGTCAGGTATTGCCACAGGAATGCTCACCTCTATTTGTGCCTCTCCTCTCCTGGTCTTGACCCTCTTCTTCTGGGCACCGTTTTCCCCATCTGCAAAATGAGGGAGTTGGACTGTAGGATCTCAACACGCTAAGACCCTGAGAATGTGTTTTCACCCTCCCTGTAGATGCACTTGCCGGAAAGGTTACGTGGGTGACGGCTCGACGTGTTATGGAAACATCATGGAGCGACTCAGAGAATTAAACACTGAACCCAGAGGAAAATGGCAAGGAAGGCTGACCTCTTTCATCTCGCTCCTGGGTATGCAGCTACGGGTACAGGTTTCCACGTAAAAGGGCAACCTTCTTTCAGGCAAGACACCTCCAAGACACAATCATTCAGAAAGGGGTGGGCAGGAGAGGCAAGGTTTATCTATTGGAATTGGCCCTCCTAGGGAGGCATCTTGCAGGGGAAAGGGAAAGAGCAGGCAGCCTTTTCCAGGAGACAAGGAGTTAGTGCCAAGAGGTCCTGTCAAGCAGCAGTTTGTAGGCAGAGTCCTGAGGACAGGGTCCTGGAGTCACCACAGATTAACTGATCTGCAACAACAATGAGACGGGGCAGCTACTGATGTGAGGATGGAGACTGTCCTCTTTCCCTTGACCTTATGGGTCCTCCAGGTGTGAAGCAAGGTTGGCAGGTAATACTGGGAAAAGAGAGTGACTAAAACCTGAGGCTGTATCCATGTTCTGCAATGGGTGCCATTTGACTTTTGAGAATAGTTTTGGTTGGTGTGATCATCTCACACCTGGCTGGATGTTTAGGATTTTTGCCCTCCCCCCTCCCCTAAGGACTAGTTGTCTGTAGTGACATGTCCTTTCCCAGTCCCCCAGGCAGGGTGACAATCTAAAACACCCTCATCATTTCCAAATGCACTTCAGGGGTCCTTGCCCACACCCCCTTGAGAATGAAATAATACAGCTGATTGCAGCCTTGGACAAGTCTTTCAATAAAACACAAGTTTGGCCAATCAACAGAAAATAAAACACAGACTTGACCAATCGACAGAAGTTCCAAAATAGCAAAATCTAAAATTTACCAGTCACCAAAAAATGATTTCCCGGAAAGAGCACAAACGGAGGATGGGTCAAGGCCACGTTGTCTGCATAAATCTTAACATATATCCTGCACAAATGCCCTTCTCTTTCCAGGGCATCCTACAGGGGACAAGCATTTGTGGCATGCCTCAGGCTTCTTACAGCCTTCCTCTAAGAACTCAGACTATCCAGTGACAGCAGACAGGGTGAGAGTGTTCTCTGCAGGCTGTGCTCTCGAACATTTCCCTGGGCAAAGTCCTGTTGACCTTCTACCCATTTATGTAGTGCTGGTCAACCTTGCCTGCTGTGTGAAAGCCCGGATCCCACCCTGATGTCCCAGCTTCTCCAGGGGGATAGAAACAGGACCAGCTACATAACTTGTAGGACACCATGCGTAATGACAAGAACTTCTTGTTCAAAAATTATTAAACATTTCAAGATGGTAACAGTAGAATATTAAGCCAAGCATGAGGCTCTTCTGAGCTGGACTTGGATGGAACAGGGCTGTGTCTTTGCTCATTGGGATGACAACTGCTCAGAGAGTCCGGCGCAGGGACGGTGACCTGCTGGGATTGGCTGAGGATTTTGTCACATGACCCTCGTAGAAGGTCTCATTCCAGGGTCTCCTTGAAGCCAAGGCTGTGGCTGCAGGACATGCCACACAATTATGCAGAAGCTTTGGGGGCCATGGCATTATGATGCCATTCTTTCTTAGAGAGCTTCCTAGTTTACCAAGGCCTACTCTCGCCAATGAGAACAGAGAAGCTCTTGATTCAAACGGCCTAAATGGATAACAAGGGCCATTGCTTGATTTTACTCTTCATGTGCCACTGATTCATTTGGTGTTTTCTTTCTTTATGAATTTCTATTCCTAAGACAAAGCCTATGCCTGGCCACTAAGTAACCTGGGACCATTCACTGTGCTGTTGCCCACAGACAAGGGACTAAGAGGATTCAGTGTAAGTATTTACAATAAAGTGGGAAACCTCTATTAAATGAAGCCTACTGATGATAAAGATCATGATTTTGAGAGACTAAAATGGGGAACTATTTACAGAAAGTATACAGATTGTAAACACACAGCTCATTGAGTTGTCACAAAGTGAATGTACTTGTATATCCAGCAAGACCATTACTGGCTCCCTAGAGGACCCAAGGATGCCCCCTTCCAAACATGACCCCTTCAAGGGTAATTAATGACTGAGGGATCTTAACTATAGTCATGTGAAAAATAGGATTTACATAATGCAAAACTGCTTACTTCCTGCAAGAATTAACCTAATATATTAGCTACATATTTGTTTCTTATAATGATCATAAATGATAACAGTGGTAGAGGAAACTAAGAGAAAACTGTGGTCTTCCATGTGAACAGCTGTTGTTTGAGGTGATGTCATGCAGTGGGAATGAAGCTCATAGCACCTGGTGGAGGTGTCCTATCATGAGGGTGTCAATGAAATTGTTACATTCAGATTGATGGAGATAATGGACATATTGATTTGCATAAAAGTGGTTTATCTTCATCCACGATATTTTGTCACAATAATTGTTGCTGCATGGAATAAAAACACAGGAAGTTCCAGAACGTCTCACCCTAATCTGTCATCACCGTTGGACAATCTGAGATGAATCAACAATTTAACTTCAGAAGCACCCTCACATGTCTCCTACTGGGGAGGAGAACTCACAAATATTGAATGTCTCTGCACTATGCACTTTGCATGTGGTCTCTTGTTTAACATATAGATTTTATTTACACAGTTAATAAAAAGCATCTGTTGATTGATTGCTGATGATATATAATATTGACAAAATGTCGACTCGGTCCAGTGGATTGCAAAAACCCTAAACTTGCTGTTCAAAAACTCCATGGGTCTAGTCTGCACTTTCTTTTCATGCGATTTCTTGTTTCATTTCCGTATGCTCCCCGGGCTCAAGATGATTCCCTGGGTGCCTGCACCTTCCTTGCTCCTGGTGGTTTGAGAGGACATTGAGCATCGCCTCCCACTCTCCAGATTGTGCTCCCCCCAAAGTCACCTGTATCTGAAAGAGCCCAAGCCCAAGTTAGGGAGCCCTGGCATTGATGTCTTTGATTGGCCAATGCCCGCCTCACAACCTCATTTTCTCCTCCAAACAACAGTGGAGACTGAAAGAAGTGGCTCTCTCTCCTCAGGTAAAAGAGCTCTTGATGGATAAAGAGTCTGCTCAGTACTTTGTGAAACTCCATGTAATTGCTGGGCAGATGAACACTGAGAGTATGAATAACACAGACACCTTCTATACCTTGACTGGAAAGTCGGGAGAAATCTTCAATGACGATAAGGTAAGGGGCTCTCTGATTTTCACTCCCAGAACAAAAGCGTCTGCTGAACCAGTGCCCACAGCATCTCTGTCTGTGATTGGGCTTGCAAAGTTTGTGAAGAACTTCTTTCCTTCTCCCTTGTTTGTCAAAGCACTTCCCTATGAGGAAAGAAGCGAAGAACAACCCCAGGAAGGACCAGGCAGGAGGGGACTGTTGTGAAAAGAGGGTTATAAAGTGTGGGATTTTGCTCTGGTCTGAATTCATTGTCAAGAGAACATCATTCAGGTGCCAGGGGGAAGGAGAAGCTTTATAATAAACCTGTTTCCTGGAAGCACCGGCCCAAAGCCAGATCAGCTTCCCTCTTACAGAAGGGAATAGACTATATTTGCTTTAGGTTGCTGGAGTTTATCTTTCCTCTGCAAACCTAACATTGCATCTCTCCTAAGGCTGTTAGGTCTGTTCCATTGTTTGAGTAAAACTACCCTTCCCCCCCCTCACAAATAACTCTTTCTGTGACTTTACTGAGCAGGAAGGCACTTGATTACTAGAATGTACGTGTGTGGGTTATGGCCTATATCGTTGCATTTCACCAACTACCAGTAGCTGATAGATTATTGAGCACTTACTCTATACAAAGTACTGAGGTGAACCTTTATTTATGTTCTATAAGACTTGCAACAACCCCGTAAAGGAGATTTTTCAAGTGGGAAAACTGAGAGGTCGCAAGTAAAGGCCAGAGCCAGGATTCAAATGCAGGTCTCCTTGACTCCAAGACCTAAATCATTAAGTAGTGTGTTGTACTGTGTGTGTGAGGATAGGTGGATGGATGGATGGATGGATGGATGGATAGATGGATAGAAACCTAGATAGATGGATGAAAATTTTACTTTTCTCACAAGGACATTCTTTCACTCATTCATTCATTCATTCATTCACTCACTCATTCCTTCATTTATTCACTCATATTTCTTTCCTATAGCTTGTAAGAGCCACATAAAGGAAGAAGGAATTAGCTTTAGTCATTTATGCAGCAAAAAAAAATTTATTGTGTGCCTTGTGTGTACAACGCTCTAAAGTAGGTGATAAATTTACAATAAATTGAATTGTTTTGCCCTTTTTGACCTTGTGGTCTATTGGGGGAGACTTATGATTGCTTCTTCACATTTAGAAATCACTGGTAGTCATCAATGATTTCACACATTATCCCATCTGATCTTAACAAAAGACTAGTCAAATCAAGCAAGCAAATGCCATCTTTCCCATTTTGGGTTAAGTGACTTACCCACGCTCATATAACCCACAAATGGCCAGACCCAAGGACTTAAGACTTCTAATCCAGTACTCCTTCAAGGATACCAGCTTAATTTTATTTTTCTTGGTGTTTTAGGACAATCAAATAAAGCTTAAACTCTATGGAGGCAAAAAGAAGGCAAAAATTATACAAGGGAACATAGTTGCTTCCAATGGGCTCCTGCACATCCTCGACAGAGCCATGGACAAGATGGCACCCACATTTGAGAGCAACGCTGAGGTGAGGCATTTCAGGTAAAAGTTAGGTCAGTCCAAAGCCATCTTTCTTTGTTCCCTGGAGAGTTATACTGAAGAAGAAAATTCACACTGTGTGCTTGTCCTTTGTGTGTGCTAGGACCCCAGCCATGGGGAAAATGGGATCGTTTCTGTTTTCAGTAGAATTCTGGGTACCTCTGCCAACAGAAAGAAAAGCCTACAATAAAGACAGGCAAGATCTCAATTCTGTGACCTCTTTTATGGCCACATATGATGATTCTGTCCAGTGACCAGTTGTCATGAAAAGTTATCCCTCGTGCTTTGTGGAGGAGGGCAGTCCTCACCGCAATAAAAATTTATTCCTTTTGACTCATTTGATGATGGCCAAAGTCTATTTCCGAACATGCACATCTGAACCACTAATTCAATAACAACAGGAAACATTCTATATGTGTTGCAGTTGACCGGGTTCTTTTCCATCCACATTCACACATAAATTCTGTCATGAACCTTTTAATGTTGGGACATCTGTTTCTTAAACCACCTTATTTCTTCTCGTAATTTTTAGAAAACCATAATGACAATGTTACAACCAAGATACAGCAAGTTCAGATCTTTGCTAGAGGTATGTACTTTTCATGAATTTCTGGAAAATGGTTTTATGTCTTGTCTTTTGTATAATGAGCAAGGGTGTCAATTATAAATATGTGCTGAGGAATTACTTCAAGTATTTGTCAGAGATAGGTTGTAGATATAAAATTTCATCTTTCAAATGCAGGAAACCAATGTGGGACATGCTTTAGATGAAGACGGGGCTGGTGGACCATACACCGTTTTTGTTCCAAGTAATGAAGCATTAGTTAATATGAAGGATGGCACTCTTGATTACCTCCTTTCTCCAGAGGTATGGTATCCTACTTACTCTGACGGCATCATGTCAGCATTACTGCCTCAGTCTGCACCCATACAGATTTTTTCCTAAACTAGGGATGTCCAATAAATAACATATGTATCACCACCTACCCTCCCTCAACCAAGGCAGAAATCATTAATCAATCACAGTTCTCTGGAACTATGGTTGTGGCTCCAATCTCCTGGTCAGAGTTCCAAGTAGCTATTACCAGTCAGTTAGACTGAGCACAGGAAATAAAATCTATCTGCAACCCCAGATCTAAATGATTGCTTTGATTTTTCCTGGGTCTTCAAATATTTCTCACTAGCAAAATCAAGATTTTAAGTTCCCTCCAACTCTAAAACCACCTAGAAAATGAATTCTAAACCAGGCCATTCTGGACCAGGTGTAGACTAAATTTGAAAGGAATAAATGTTATTTTTAGATGCTCCATTCATTCCCTTCCATTGCTTCCATCTCTCTTCACAATAACCCTCTCCTTATATACCATAATCCTTCCACTCTTTCACATTTTCCTCCAGAAAGGAGATTTTTTTTTTTTACTCCTTCACACAAGAATGTAAATGACTAAAACCATTTCAGGTGTTTCCTCTCCCAGAAATAACAGCCTTAAACTGAACAGAGGGGTAATAAATTATGGAATTTTGTTCATTAGAATGTCAAATGATGGAATTATAGGAAGGGCCACAAGCTTTCCTCCAGTGCCCTGAAATTATGCCACCATCTTGGAAATGGGGCCAGACTATCCATGACCTCATGTAGATCAGTTCATTATACAGAATGGGGGGTCTGGATCTTTTAGGGTAGTGATTCACAAACTTCAGTAGACTTAGGAATCACCCATGGGGCTTGTTAAAGTAGAAAGTTTCACAAACCATACCCCAAGAATTTTGATTTAATGACACTTGTATGAGACCTAAAAATAGACATCTGGGGAAGAACCAACTTTCTAACCCAGGTGACCTGGGCTACACTGTTTTTTGAAACCTCAAACTCATTGCATGTATAGTTTAGGGATGTACATGGATACATACCTTTCTAGAATACTTTCAGGTATCTACAAGGATATTTTGCTTTCAGAAAACTTTGGATTAAAAATATGTGGATTGAGGAGATGAATCAGAAGGTAATCTCTTACACTGCAAATAGATGTTCAACATATTAAAACATCGCTACAGGTTTCCACTTAAAATGTCAGATTTCCCAGTGTCTTCAAGATAGGATGCTATTTTTAAAATACTATTCACATGCAAGTTTTCCGAAATGTAGCTATTGCAGAAAAATGGTTATAGCTCTCTTTGGAGTTCACACTCATACTTACTTTTAAAGCTAAAAAGTAATGTGGCTCCCCTAGGAAATTATTAAAATCTTGAGATTATATGGCCACGCTGAGTACATGGCTTCTTATATGATACCATTTAAAAAAAATAATATTAAAGGAGTTCTCAGACACCTAACCAGCTACACTTAAAATTAAAACGTTTTAACTAGAATTGAAAAAAAATCAACCTCCCTGCTTTTCTGTCAAGCAGTTTTGCTCAGAAACCTCTTATCTTCCTCTCTCCTCATAACTCCTTCCAGCTGTGGCTGGAGCTGGCTTGCTCTGGCTCTGGAGAGTAGATTGTGAACCTCTTCCCAGCTTAGTTCAGTGAGATAACCTTGTAGCTTGAAATTCTCACCTATGGTAAGAATATTACCATGACAGAAATTGGCCAACTCTATAAATCTGGGCTACTTTTTTCCCCCGTAGAACTGATTTACCAGGACACTACTGCTTCTGGCTCTCAATCTCCTTGTTCTCAAAGGCAGTACTTTTCTGCCCACAAAGAATATAAAAATTTCAAATCTCTTTTTTCTTAGCCCAAACTGTGCTTCTACTTTAATTCCTAGGTGAGGAATAAAATGATCATTTCTGCTCTTTTCTCAGGTCCAGAACCTGTTCAGTTAAAACTTCTCAATCTGTAGGAAGGTCCTTCTCTCTCCATGCATTTTAATAGCATCTTTTAGCTTTATTTCGGGGAACAACCTCAGCTGGAGACAGTAAAGCCCCCATCAGCTAAGCCAGTGAAATGGAAAATAAACTGATTTCATTAGAGGAATGGTTTCTAATTCTGATTTTGGAATGCCGTGTTTCCTTTCCAGTGTATCTTTCTGCTTCTCCCTGAGGCAAAATTTCTGTCCTGAAACCACCCTATCCCCACAGAGACCACAGCTACTGATTACCAGCCCCAGTTTATGACTTCTGTTTATGACTTCATCACTGAACTAGGCAAAATGAAAGCAGAGGCTGGCCCTTGCCAGCTCACAGATACCCTGCAAGTAAAATGGGACAAAGGGAGGTGAAATTAAAGAGTTGAAGGTCACATTAACAGTTTGGTAGAAACCCGCTCTCTTTCTGCCCTAGCATCAAAAGGCTTGGTTTTTTTGTTATTTTTACCTAAAACAGCAGGGAGGAAGCGAATGTCTTCATAAGGGAAAGGATGCATTACACCGACAGGCTCCCCAACACCAGCAGCACCTGGACACACATCCTGTCAATTTGAGCCGCGCTGGACTGAATGATGACCTTCATGGCTCCCAGCCATGGGACAGGAGACAGGCTCTCCACAATGGCAGGAATGACGCTCATCCATCCCTTTGTCCCTTGTATTCTCCTCTTTCTTGTAAAAAGGATCCAACACCAATGAATTCGTAGGGCTTTAGAAGTGAATTACCCAGCTGATAAAGGCTTTCCTACAGAATCAGAGGGTTGGAAGGGGTCCACACCAGGCCCGTTCTCTTGCAGGTGAAACCGAGACTAGAGGAGCTAAGTGGCTAGCTCAAGGTCACAGAAGCAGACTCGGGATTAGAACTCAAAGACGCCAACATCCAGCTCAGTGCTCTTCCCAGGACCTCTTCCCCCATTTAACTTATTGGCGCAGATATTTACGCAGAGTCCGCTGTGGGTCCTGCACTGTACCACCTGGCGACGCTGATTTATAAGCCAGACAGACAACGTCCCTGCCTTGCAAGAGTTTGCAGCCCAGTTTGGGCTGACGTTCCCCAGCGGTCCCCACTTTTTCTCACATTTTCTGCCACTGGACGCCCAAACTTGTAATAGCATCGCGTCTGCCCCCAAGCCCTCACTTCTGAGTACCATAAAGCAGCTGCAAGGGGAAGTGAAGACCCAGAGTCAAAGTGACTTGCTCAAAGCCATGCAGGAACAGAGCCAGGGCTCCAGAAAACATCACTTCCAGGGCTGGCTACCTGGTGTTCAACTTGAACATTCTTACGGTAACCCTGCTCTGCGCATACTGCCTTTGGCTTATAGATGTGGTGGCCATGCAATCTACCATCCACACCGGGACACCTGAGAGCGAATGGGGCTGCCAAAATAACAGGTGTGAACCAGGGCCGTCCCAGACAAGCCAGGATGCTGCCTGCGGGTAACTCCCCTGGCACAGGGACCAAGACAAATGCAGAAGGGAGTCTGAGTGAATGGAACTCAGATTCAGCAGGGATTTCTTTTGGCCCGGGACTTTTCGCTATTGTAACGTGTCCCTAGAATGGTCAGCCTCTGGAAGGTTACTATGATCTTGATTCGTGATCCTCCTCCTGTCCAAACCAGAGTAACCATGGCTGTGCCACGTGAGAAGCAGAACTCAAGGATGGCGGGGTCTGGGTGGCTCAGTTGGTTCAACAACCAACTCTTGGCTTCAGCTCAGGTCATGATCTCACAGTTCATGGGATCGAGTCCCACGTTGGGCTCCGAGCTGACAGGATGGAGCCTGCTTGGCATTCTCTGTCTCTGTCTCTGTCTCTAATAAATAAATAAACATTTTCAAAAACAAAGAAGCAGAACTTAAGGGCTATGAAGCTTCTAACTCTCAGCTCTGACTCTACTGGGAGATTGCAGACGTCCTGCAGCAGACCGCCATGGCCACTGGTCCCCAGAGAGAATGGTTCCCCATGCTCCTCACCTCTGTACGCTCTCCCCACGGCACCCCTGTGGGGACCTGCTGATGGTCCCAAGGCTCTCTTTTTCCCTCTGCTGCCACAGTTTTTCCGAAGTATGAGAAATCTTGGAAAAGGCTTTGAAGGAGAGATGACCATGTACCATGGTAGCATAGAAGGGGAAAATGTCCTGACCACATATTCCTAAGGATTGTATATTCCTAAATAACCATTATGTGGTCTGACAAGCAGGCATTTATTTATAGAGAAAGAAAACAGAATCCTAAACTGAGGCTCTCTTAGAAAATCCAGAATGTAGCTTTAGACACTCAGAGAGGTAATGGAGCAGAGTGACTGAGAACTTCTTAGTCGTATACCCCAGGTTAACTTCCTCTGTCGCGTCTTTAAAACTCGGTGTTATCACGCATAAAATGAGTCGGTAACAGTCCCTCCCCCATAGGTTTTTAAGAAAATTAAATAAAATGTGTGCATAATGTTTTCAGAACAGTCCCTGACACAAAGCAGGGATTTGGTGAATGTTAGCTATTTGCAGATGGGGTTTTTCTCACCTTCCACTTCCCAGTGAAGAGTTAATGGGTCATTTATTTTTCTTATTTTTTATTTATGTGTCCAGAGTCACTGGAGGAGGTACCCACAAGAGGGGGAAAGTTGTGTTTTCTGCAATGACTAAAGAAGTATTTTGATTCCTTTGCAGGGATCTCGGAAGCTTCTGGAACTCGTCAGATACCACATTGTCCCATTTACTCAGGTTGGCCCCACTTTCCTGCTCTATTTTTCCCTGCTTTCCACATATCTGACCCCTCTTAAATTCCATTATTACAGTGCTAGAAAATGTGTGACAATTGTTCTTTATCTGTAGCCCTGAGCATACCCTTAGCAATGAATAGTGAGCCTGTTATCAAAGAAATCCTCAAAGCCACAAAACTCATGACATCAAAGCTCCCATTATTTATTTCATAGACTTCCAGGCTATTTTTTCCCAGTGAGAACTTTACAAAATCAGGGCTCTATGCATTGCTCAAAAAGTCTCTATTGTTCTCTTTTGCAGCTTGAAGTGGCCACTCTCATTTCAACCCCACACATTAGGAGCATGGCCAACCAGATCATACAGTTCAACACAACCAACAACGTAGGTGAAAATTTTATCACAGATGTCATGACTCATATGCATTTATGCTCTGCTTATGCTTGTTCACCATGTTATCCTACCTCTATGCTAACTCACAGGCTTACAGTCTTTATGATTATTTCATTTGCTTGCCATTTCCTTCATTTCATTATTTCAATTCATTAATAATTTGCTGAGCAGCTACGTGTGTGAGACTCTGAACTAGATGCCAAGGATAAAGCAATGAAGAAGACAAGCTTACATTTCAGCAAGAAAAACAGACTTTAAACAAGGAATTAGCAGCCAGTTAATTATTTAATTATAATTGTAAGAAGTGTCATTGTAATTATAATGAGAGCTTACAATAGGAGGAGGCTGTACCAATCTGGGGGTCTAGAGGTCCTCAGTGAGGGAGCAATGTATTAGCCAAGCTTCAATGGATGAGTACAGTAAACTTGGTCAGAGATGAGTAGAAGAGAGTTCCAGGCAGAAGGGAGAACATGTGCAAAGGTCCTGAGGTGGGAGGGAACATGACTTATTCAAGAAACTCCATGAGGCAGTGTTATTCCAGTACTTCTCTGAGCTAATACAGCCAAAGCCTGACAGCATGCAGATTATGGTTCTTGTTGATTCACTGTTGATGAAGATGATGATGACGATTCATCTTTTCTGTGTCTACCGAGTTGCAACTATGTGCCAGACATCGTTCTGGGTCCTATATGTAGCCCACTGAGCAAATAGGGAAAAGTCTCTAGCTGCATGGAACTTTCATTCTAGTGAATAGGATGACAGACAATAAACAAATTAAGTAAGTAAATAAAACACAGCATCTATTAGAAAGTAGTAAGTGCTAAGGCAAACAAACAAACAAGGGGAATATGAAGCAAGGGTGGGGCTGACATTTTACATAAAGTGCCCAAGAAATCCTCATGGAGAAGAAAATATCAGGGCAAAGTCCTGAAGGAAATGAAGGAACAAGCAGCATGAATATCTGGAGGAAGGAACATTCTACAGACAGGAAACAAAGGATATTCCTGGATGAGAAACAGCAAGCTCATCATGGCTGGAACTGAGGGGTTGAAGGAGGAGCGGTAGGAGAAGTCAAGGCAGTAGGAGGGAGAAGGAGAAGTGGGGTCAGGTCACACATGGCCGAAGAACTCTTTACTTTAAATGAGATGAGAGGCCCTGGGGGATTTCAAGCAGGGCAGATGACATGATTGGATGCATGTTCAGGAAAGGCTAGTCTGGAGCTGATCACAATAACCCAGAGGAGAACGATGGTGACTCAGACCAAGGAGCAGGGGTGTGGGAAGACGTGGATGCATTCTGAAGCTATTTTGAAGGAAGCCTCAAGAGAATTTGCTGATGGATTAGAGGAAGAAGACTCCTGAGCTTCTGACTCGACCCCCCAGAAGGATGGAGTTGCCATTAATACTGCAGGTGGAGCAGATTTAGGGGAGTGGTGTGGAGGTCAGAATTCTTTGCTAATCTATTCATTTTCTGCTCCCTACCTACAACATTAGCAAGGGCTTGTCTGGTTTGGTTTTGGTTTTGGTTTT
Organism: Felis catus; assembly: GCF_018350175.1. Classification (NCBI taxonomy): domain Eukaryota; kingdom Metazoa; phylum Chordata; class Mammalia; order Carnivora; family Felidae; genus Felis; species Felis catus. The sequence continues at coordinate 123,734,160 of NC_058374.1, forward strand.
GGGGTGGGTTTTTTTGTGGGTTTTTTTTTTGTTTTTTGGGTTTTTTTTTTACTGATGTATCCCCAGCACCTAAAGCAGAGCTTAATACAAGGTCAATAAATGTATCTGAATGAATAGATCCCCAATTCGCCAACAGAGAGGTAAAACAGTTACGCCAAGGTCTCTTAGCAAATACATTATAGAGCTGGAATATGAGCCCAGCCCTTCTCATAGCAACCTTCCACTCAAAAAAAAGTTAAGTGATGTTGAAGGCTCTTTAGAGAGGTTGCCACTACTCAGCTCTGCCTGAGGATTGCTGGCCCTGCAGGACAGAACAAAAGGTGTCATTGCTTCTTTCCAGGGACAGATTCTGGCAAATGGTGTAGCAATGGAAGACACTGAAGTCAATGCCAAAAATGGTCGAATCTACACCCTGACTGGAGTTCTTGTTCCTCCCTCCATTGTGCCCATTCTGCCTCACCGATGTGATGAAACCAAGAGAGAGATGAAATTGGTAAGGAAACTAGAAAAATAAAGAGGGGCCCCTAAACAGCCCCACAGAGTAGGCAACATTCTTTCCTCTCACAATTCTCAGGAAGCTGACAAGGAGAATTTCACCACAGGAGACTCATTCCAGAGGGGTTTCCGCCTCCATGAAGAGGCAGGCAGACCCAAGGTCCTATTTCATAAAGTGTGAATGAAGGCTCCACTGGGGAATTTTCCACAATGATCGATGCCTCCCAGCTATATTGGCTTTTTAGAGCTGCCATAACAAACTACCACAAACTCAGAGGCTTAGAGCAACAGAAATTTATTCTCCCACAATTCTGGCGGCCAGTGGCCTGAAATCAAGGGATTAGCAGGGCCGTGCTCCCTCTGAAGGCTCTGGAAGGGAGATCCTTCCTTGCCTCTTCTGGCTACTGCTGCCTCCCAGTGATCCTTGGCATTGGCTTTCTTCCCTGTGTAGGTCACTGTGTGTCCCCTTCGCTTCTTTTAAGGACACCAGTCATTAGATTCAGAGCCGACCCTAATCTAGTATGACCCCATCTTAACTAACTACATTTGCAAAGACTCAATCAGGAGAACATGAATTTGGTGGGGAACACTATTCAACCCACTACCCTTGAAGAAGCAGGATCAATCCCTGTCTCTGTCACCTGGGACTACCTTGCTCCAGGCCCATAGCTTTACTCTAAGAAACTTAAAATAGAATTTCTTCTCAGAGGGATGCTCTGGCCTCACCAATCAACCATCTTTCTGTTTTTCTTTTCAAATACCAAACTTTCTGTTTGCCTAAGAGCTTGGGTACCCTCTAATGGCCTTTCCTGTTTCCATAGCAACTTACTTGGTTCAGCTGCTTCTCTTCAAAGCACCCCAAATTTCAACACTGCTGCACATGTAATCTTTCAGTTCCCATGGAAACCATACCCCCAAAGTTGCAGCAATAATAGGTCTGGGACACTCAATAATACTCTTCAGGACACTTCAATAATGCTTCAATGATTGTTCTCAAAATATCCTTGGAATATGGGCATTGAACAAGGAATAATGGCCTCATTTTATAGGTTTTATTTATTCCCTCTTCTTATCGTGAAGGCTGGAAATAGCCAGTTGGACACCTGGCACAGGATTGCGGCTGGCTCTTCTGATATGTTTTAGGATATTGTGATGGGAATAGTCCTCTTTGCCCTTTATATACCCTAAGGAGGATTTGATTCAACTCTGAGCACCGCCTTTTAAGAGAGGCAGAGAGCCACTTTCTGGCAGTGATTTATGCTTGGTTCATTCTCTGAAAAAAGTTTTGGCAGGTGCATCACCTGGCTTGGGCCGGGGTGAAGATCAGAATAGGCCAGCTGAGAATAGTCTCATCTTCTATTGCAAAGGTGAAAGATTTAGGAAAATAGGGCCTCTGCCAGAAAGACTCAACAGGAGTCTAATTATTGACTTCAGAGCTTCCCCACCCCAAGCAGCTGCAACTCAATATGTGACTTTGAGAGGCAACCCAAAGGATTTTGGTTTAATAGGGGAAAGAGCTTGCCAACACCTGCCTTAGGATAGTCTTCTTTTACTATTTTCTCTGGGTTTAAGGCCAAATCTATATGCTCTACATGATTTAGGATGGTTTCAATGAGGTCTATTAAAAGTACAAATGCATTCTCTATGAAATATTTAGGGCTAGCACAGACTAGGAGAGGCAGGCAGTGTCTAGAAGTCTCGATTTTCACCAGCTTGAACCCATAGCTGCCTTTAGGTATGTATGTTTAGAGGTTTAATTAGTAATTCTTTGTTCTAGTTAGAGCCCCCGCAGGAAACAGAACTTATCCCAACAGTTCAAATGAAGAGACTTTAATGAAGACACTACTACAGAGAGGTGGGCAGGGCTAAGGAGACAAACCAGTGATGCTGGGGCATCCAAGGAGAAGTAATGGCAGGAAACCATTACCACCCAAGACCAAAGAAGTGAGGAGGGAAGGGACTGGAAGTACCTGAACCCAATGAGGGCTGGAAGGATGGAAGAAGTGACATCTATCAGGAGCTATAGGAATGATATCCAAGCAGAGATGTAGGGAAGAAGTACCTTGATCTTGCCCTCCTCCTACCCACCAGTCTGCTGCTGGCACCTCACATTGGCCAAGACCAATCAGAAGCTGGCGGGAGAGGCTGAGAGACCGTTCTTTGATGTCTACCTGCTGGAGCACAGAGCCCAATAGAGAAGGTCAGAGAATTGATCTGGAAAGATTTGGAGGCACACACCCCTCTCCTTCCTCCTGAATTCAGAACCAATAAAGCAAGAAGCCCAAGGGAGTGAAAGGCAGAGATTCAACATTCAGCTCCACTGGTGGGAAGCTAATTGGAGAACAAGGCCACAAGTGTGCGGCCAGCACTAATGCGTCACCCCTAGCAGGTGGACAACTGTAGTGCCTCCCTGGGGATGGGCGCCTTACATGGCACAGAGTCAATCAGAAGCCTGAGGCCGGTGGACCCACAATCTGACCCTGAAAGCGGGGGTGGAGTGGGCCGCTCTGAACAGGCTGAGCTCCAGGTCCCAATCCCTCTGGCACTGACTTCACTCCTTGCTGGGGAGGCATCAGTGGGGAGTGGAGACAGAGGCCTCGAGTGTTGAACTAGTGGAACCCCCTCCGTAGGAGGGACACATGAGACTGGAACGGGTGGTCCCTGCTCTCTCTTCCAGGGGCGCCTGTACTGATCCATTGTCTTCCCTTCCAGGGCACCTGTGTGAGCTGTTCCCTGGTGTATTGGAGCAAATGTCCTGCTAATTCTGAGCGCACAGTGAGTGTGACAGCTTCATGAAACCACACAACACCCAAGCAACCCCCACTGGTGGTGTTTCTCATCCTTTCTACCTTTCTTCTTAAAAGATATTAATTCAGGAGCGCCTGGGTGGCTCAGTCAGTGAAACATCTGACTCTTGGTCTCTGCCCAGGTCATGATCTCACAGTTTGTGAGTTCGAGCCCCACGTCAGGCTCTGCACTAGCCGTGTGGGGCCTGCTTGGGATTGTCTCTCTTTCCCTCTCTTTCTGCCTCTCCCCTGCTCACTCTTTTTCTCTCTCAAATAAATAAACTGAAAAAGAAAAAAGATCTCTATTCCAACTGGGGTAACTTCACACTAGCTCTTAGCCTACTATATGGGGGAGGGTAGACAGAGCTGTGTTTGAATCCTTGCTCATTAACCCTAGGTGCATTGCTTAACCTTTACACTAACTTCCTTTGTCTGTAAGTAATAATAATAATAATAATAACAATAATAGGATTAGCATAGATAAAAACCCAAGTACAATACCTAAATCAAGTGGCTACTCAGTAAAGGTTCATTCCTTCCCTACTTAGCCCTCCTAAGTTTGTGCAGGGGGGGCAAACCTTTACCTTCACCATCTTAAGGTCTCCAGCCTGAGAATTAAATTAACATTAGACGGATTAACAAGAGGAAAGTTCACAGCTTTAGCATGCTCCTTGGGAGCCCCCTGAGGAAAATGAAGACGCCAAGAAACGGCAAAACCCAAACTTTTATATAGTAGGTTGACTAAAGAGAGGCAATCGTGGAAAAGTCGCGAAAACGTACAGGAAGGCTTGAGGAAGTTCACAGCTATTTTAACAAGGTCCATTGGTGCAGGTTTTTCTTGACCTCAGCTTCCTGTCTCTGGTGACAAGATGTCTCTTGGGTCCTGATGCAGGCAGGGCATCTTTCACAGGACAGTTTGATCTCCTGTTTTCAGAAAGAAATGGGGAGGTCAGAAGCCAGAGTGTCCCTTTTCTATCTGCTGTTTTTCAAGTGCCTTGAGTCAAAATAATCCCTATGCCGAAATGGCCTTATTTGGCACATTCTGCCACACCATACTCCTGTTTGCCCTTCCTAAGCATTTTTCTAGATAGAAATACAAAGACTATCAAGAAAATGATATTAGGACCATCAAACCCTCAAGTTTCACTGAATTCTGGACACATCTATTGAGAGCTGGTTCCTAGAGCATAAAGACAAATGAGTTACTGTTTTGTTCTGGTTTTGTTCTTGTGTTGAGAAGCTCTAATCTCACAAGGAAACAGATAGTATATAACAATCCAGAATTCATATGTCAAGGACTCTACTGGTGGCAAAAGCAAAATGCTCCAAGGTAAAATTGATGAGAGAAATTTCTGCCTATAATTTTGTCCTAAAAGAGAGCATATCAACCAGAAGTTTCATTCAACACTAGCATAGATCACTAGGGAAGGAGATGAGATCTTTAGCACAATCCTACTGAGAAGGACTTAATAAGGCAAAACATTAAAATTAAATAGGCACAGCTGTTCAGGTATTTATTTTGCTCAGTACAGCCATCACCGCTGAGTCCTGCAGGATGCTGTCAACCAGGGAATATGGAGAGGGAGGAGAAAAGAGGAAATCATGTTGACTAGCATCAGTAATTGTTGTGTGCCAGACATTGTTCTAAATGCTTTATATAGCAAACCTATGAGGTAGGTATATTATCATTGTATCCATCGTGTAATCTGGGAATGGGGTAAGGAAACACAGAATATCTTGCACAAGGTCACACAGCTAATATGTGGCAAAACCGTGACTCTACATTGCCTCAGCCCAAGTAAGGAAAAGAAGGAGAGGAAGAAGGGGTAATTAGACCATGGGTTAGAACCAGAAAAGCCTCAAAACTGCCCTTTGCAGGCTCCTATGATCTAGACTTGCTTAATTATCCTGAGATCTGACAAGAGGACTGAATATTACTTCTTCAGTGTCCTCAAAATTCCTTTATATATCTCAGATTTTAGGATTTTATAGTCCGTGAAATTCTCAGTGCTACCTTCTTAACCTTCAGCATCAACGTTTCTCTAACATAAACTTTGAGCCAGGGACAAAATGCTTACGATAAAACCTGGGATCAGCATTATCGTCCCATTTCACAGATGAGGCGGCTGAGGCCCACAGAGACTACGTGACTTGCCTCTGCTATCCTAAAGCTAGTACATGGTAAGACCCATTCTCGGGACATTTTAGAAAAAAAAAGATTTACCTGTCTGGGCCTCAGTTCCCTCATCTACAAAGAGGGATGAAAAATATCCACATGGAGTTAAAGATAGATGACCTCATATATGCAATGTGTCTGCCTTTAGTAAGTTCTCGCTGAAATGGGAGCTCTAGATAATTATGATTAGGCACCAGGGGTTACAGAGTGAAAAGTTGCATTTAAACCTGCCCCCCTACCCATACACACCACTCCTGATTGTAGATCTTTCTACAAGTTAGAGAGAGACTCTCTACTGCCTCCAAAATTTCTATATAGCAGGAGCTTAGGGATGGCTATTGATTGGAAGGGGAGGCTAAGCCACATCCTGGATGAACAGGAAAGTGTTCCCTGATTGATTGGCAATGTCTGCTATGGCACGAGAGGAGATGTAAAGATAAATGTGCCCTTATTTGTGCAAATCCCGCCTGTATTCTACCAAGAAGGTAACTGAGGCCTAAAGAAGGTGACTGAGCTCTGGCTGGGAGCCACGTGGGCTGGTGTGCTCTGGGGCGCTTCCCTGACATCGACAGTAAATGGAAGTAGGATGTCCAGTATATTCAGAAGCTGACCAACCCCCAGAGGACCTCAAAACACAGACTCAGTGCATTTTTCCCATTGGCTTTCTTCCAGACGCTCTTCACACACAGATGTGTCTACACTGGCAGAATAAGGAGCCTGAAGAGCGGCTGTGCCAGATACTGTAACGCCACTGTGAAGGTGAGGCCAGCAGCAAAGGGCAGCTCCAGGGCGACGCTCTTGGGCCTCAGGGTCTGCGGGCTCACAGGTTGCTGGTGGGGCCTTGGCAATGTCTTCCTACAGGGGAATGGAAGGGCGGACTCTACATGGCGTCTGGGTCACCCCCCTCCCTGCATCCATCTCTCCTGTGGCTCCCTATCGCTCTTAACACAGCCTACACTCCCGATGCTCCCACACGGCCCATCCTCTGCCAGGGCTCCGACCTGTCTCTTACCTTCACTCCCACATCAGAACGTGCACGCTTTCCCCTCCCTCCCTCGGAGAGCTCTTCCAGGATTGCCTTGGAACTGGTTCATCTTTCAAGTGTTTAACTCACCCCCTGTCACCACCCAATGCACAGTGGCCCCCCAGTCTCCCCTGACCTTTGTCCCCACCTGCCACCATTTCACTACGGTATTTTGTCTTCCCAGCGATTACAGATCTCGGAAACTTTCTTTCTTTCTTTCTTTCTTTCTTTCTTTCTTTCTTTCTTTCTTTCTTTCTTTCTTTCTTCCTTCCTTCCTTCCTTCCTTCCTTCCTTCCTTCCTTCCTTTCTTCCTTCCTTCCTTCCTTTCTTTCTTTCTTTCTTTCTTTCTCTTTTCCTTCCTTCCTTTCCTTCCTTGTTCCTCCCTCCCTTCCTTTTCTTTCTTTCTTTCTTCCCTTCTTCCTCCCTTTTCTTTCTTTCCTTCTCTCTTTCTCTTTCTTTCTCTCTTCCTTCCTTCCTTCCTTCCATCCTTTCCTTCCTTTCCTTTCTCTTTCTTTCTTTCTTTCTTTCTTTCTTTCTTTCTTTCTCTTTTCCTTTCTTCCTTTCCTTCCTTGTTCCTCCCTTCCTTCCTTTTCTCTTTCTTCCTTCCTTCCTTCCTTCCTTCCTTCCTTTCTTTCTTTCTTCTTTTCTTTCTTCCTCCCTTCCTTCCTTTCTTTCTTTTTTTTTTTTTTTTTTAATTTGTGGTCTCTTCCTGGACTTGATAGACCATGGGCTGCATGAGCAGAAGCCTTCACATCTCGTTCTCACGGTGCCAGAGCCGGGTTGGCACGCAGTCGGCCTTAGTACATGTGTGGCAAGCAGATGGCTGTGCACCAGCCGTGCTGTCATCTGCAAGAGAGAAAGTCGGGCTCACACAGGGTTGATTATAATAATGGAAATTAAAATATATTTCCTTTGAGGAACTGGCACTCTGCTTGCGGTTTCAAAAAGCAACATGCATTTTGTTTCTCAGATACCAAAGTGCTGCAAAGGCTTCTACGGGCCGGACTGCAACCAGTGTCCAGGAGGCTTCTCGAATCCGTGCTCTGGGAACGGCCAGGTGATGAAAACTTTGTCACGAATGCTGAGGTTGACCTGTCCTAAGTCAAGTGGAAAAATAAGTTTTAAAATCACTAAACCAAGAAGTGTTACAGTGTCAACCACTACTCCCAGGAAGTACAAGAAACAGATCAGTTGCTAAAAGAACAGAAGGTTCTGCAGCAGAAGGAATCTGGGGACAGAGGGCAACAGGGGTGGGGAGTGGGGAGTCTGGTGGTGTTCCAGTGTCTGCTTTCCTGCTGCTGACCACTTGACCTTGGATAGCTCAATGAGGCTCCCTCTGACCCCACTTTCCTCTTATGGGAGGTAGCAGGGTACCCTGCATTGACCTCCAAGATTCCTTCCAAAACTAAGATTCTGTGATAATTTAAACAAACAAACAAAAAAAAAGCACTGCCCAGTGATTGCTTTTTTTTTAAGTTTATTTATTTATTTTGAGAGAGAGACAGAGACAGAGTGCTAGTGGGGGAGGGGCAGAGAGAGGAGAGAGAATCTTAAGCAGTCTCCGCATCATCAGTGCAGAGCCCGATGTGGGGCTCAAACTCACGAACCATGAGATCATGACCTGAGAGGCAAGATCAAGAGTCAGACGCTTAATTGACTGTGCCACCCAGGTGCCCCTGGGTGATTGCCTTTTTCAACCTACCTCCACAACCTAGTAAAATGTAAAGGCCCAAATTTAACTCACCTAGTTTGGAGGCTAAACAAACAAAGGTAAAACAAGCTACGGTTAACATGGGAAATTACAGATCTACGCATTTAAGAAACCCAGATCTGAAATATGCCCCTTTTGAGGGGAAGGAAAAACCGCACTCATGAGTGGGTTGAGGCGAGGTGAGGAGAACAGGGCAGAGCGGGTACTAATCAGCTACTGCAGCTGACGGCGGGAGGCACGGGGCCCGACCGGGATGCACGACGCGCGCTGCAAAGCCAACCTGGAAAAGGCTGAAAAGGCAAAAAGTCTTACGCTGCAGGGGGAGACACTGCTGTCTGAAGTCATAAAGCAGAGCAATGGAGACAACGGCCAGCCTTCTTGCTGAAGGTCGGTGGCTTGTCACACCATCCCTCAAGCATTGTTTGCAGGTTCCCAGTGTGCCACCGTGACCCCCTTCCTCCCTGAATGGCTTCCCTTAACATTTGAGATCCCAACTCAGGAGCCCAAGCCTGTCACTGTTTTAGCATCCTACCTGATACCAATACAACTGTGCTTTCTACAAGGAGTCCCAAAGAGATGGAATCTGCACTCGAAAGAGTCAGGCCATGGCACGATGGCATCTGGGACTCCTTCACGGGTGAGCGTTGTCCTAACGCCCTTGGGGCCTCCTTTGCTCGCAGTGCGCAGATGGCCTTGACGGCAACGGGACGTGCATTTGCCAGGATGGCTTCCAAGGCTCCCAGTGCCAATTCTGCTCCGACCCCAATAAATATGGACCCCGGTGTGACAAAAGTAAGTGGCACTTCCCAGGCTTCCTCTGGCTCCTCAGCCGGGATCCCTGCTGCACTGCAGCAAAGCAATAGTGCAAACACGGCCCCTTGGCTAGGCATTAAACAAAAATGCAGTTGCATAATCTTGAAAACATGCATCATGCTTTTTAAAATTGCATCATGTATATATTTAAGAGGAGAGATACATAGATCTACCAAAATAAATATCGATGTATGTTTCTTCACTAAGATTAGAACTTGAAAGAACAAAATGATTAGATCAGAGTTGCTGTGGAATCAAGCCGACCAAAGTTAAATCCCCACGCTGCAACTGACAGGTTGTGTGACCTTAGAAAAAGTCTCTCATCGAGCCTCAATTTCCCCATTTATAAAATGAAGTTTGGTACCCACGTCATGGGTTTTTGATGAAATCAGATCATAATTTAAGGCTTTAGCACAGAGCTTGCACCAGCAAGAAATCCGTAGATGGAGCTGTTACTACTCTCACTACTAACTCATCCATTTATTACAAAGAACACAGCCCTTCCCCTCTCTTACCTTGTCTGATCTTCATAGCCACCTTTGAAGATGGCCAGGACATTAGAGCACAGCAGGGGCACGGCTGCCGATCTTAATCCACTGTTATTTGTGCCAAATAAGGTTTCTTGGGGGAAAAAAAATAAAGTTTTATTACAAAGCCTACTAACGCTGGCATTTTTATGAGGCCAGTGGGGCAGGATGCCGAGGTCAGGGAAGACTTGGTGGGGGCTGCCTACACCAACACCTCTCGTCCCGCTCTGTGGCTGCCTGCCATCCCGGGTGGGAGAGCCTCCCCTTCCTTCCAGCCCCCTGTCCCTTGCCAATTAAGCCCTGGCTGGTTTAAAAGTTTATGAAAAGTCTTTTGTTTTAAATCCAGCCATGCTTTTCCAGCCCTCTCACTCTGGCTCTCTTCCCTGTCCTGGATATTGGCTCCAAGCACCCACAGGAATCCCTCTCCCATCGCCCTCCTGGGGCAGAACCACAGATGCCTTCCTTTCTGATCATATCCAAATCCCCAAATCCTTGCCACTGAAGTTTGAGAAACTTCCCCTCCTTCCTCTCTCTCCCACATGCATTGGAGCCTGAGTCTGAAGCCCACATTGCAATTTTTAAGCACCTGTAATCAAAAGCAAAGTAAACAGCTCAAGTGGAAACTGGTAACAGGCATGTGGAACAGCAGCTACTACACTGACCTACTGTGTCGGCACTTGGGCACGAACAGAAATGAAATTTGAAGGCCTAAGTTCGAGTCCCTGTTTGAAAACTTAGCAGCAAGTTAAGCAATTTGCTTCGCCTCCCTGGGCCTCCGTTTCCTCACCTGGAAATGAGGATGATGAAAGCACTCACCTTCAGAGGCTGGTGACTGTTCATGAGATGGTGCAGTTCAAGTCTGGCCCAGTGCCTAGGACGAGGTCAGTGCACAGATACTATCAGTTATCCTGGTTTGCTGTGCTAGAGAGTGAGGAGCACGTGTCAGCTGCACATCAGAGGCCATGCTGGCATGAGAAACCCCTTCTACAGATTCCAGAAAGGTCAGAAATTTCCAAACTAAGCTCTCTAACCACAAAGTAAATGAAGAACGAGTTCCTTGGCCTCTTTCACACACACACACACACACACACACACACACACACACACACACACACACGCAAAGCATTTCTGAGACTGTGTTATTCCCCTCCTTGATGGGACAGCCAAGCTCCCTGTCTCAGGCACACTGAGAGACACTTGACAAGCTAAGAAATAGCCCCAGAGCCTTCCCCAGGCTCAGCCCCACGTTCTTCTCTTCTCTGTAGGCATGAGGGGCGGTGAGGGGAGGCGGTGTCTCTCCTCCATACCTCATGTGTCCCATTGCTACACTCGTTCCCCCAACCCCTTAATGTCCCTCTTCCTTCCCTTCCAGAATGTCTGTGCATTTACGGAACGTGCAATAACAGGATCGACAGTGACGGGGCCTGCCTGGCTGGCACGTGCAGAGAAGGCTCCACAGGGACGTTCTGCCACAAGCAGACCTCCACCTGCGGGCCCTACGTACAGTCCTGTCATATCCACGCCACCTGCGAATACAGCAATGGGACGGCAAGGTAGGCGCCACCCTTAACAGCCCACAGCCACTGTGCTCCCTGTAGACAGACCCCACCCATAACTACACTCTTTGCAAACAAAGCCCTGCTTTCTCTGGCTGCCAGTGTGGCTTTTGTGGAGAAAACCTCAGACTGAGCTGGGTTCAAATTGCAGCACCCCCTGCTTTGAGACTTACCAGCTGTGTGACCGTGGGTAAGTCGCTTAACCTCTCTGAGTCTCACTTTCTTCATCAGTACAGTAAGGATGATGTTGCCTACGTAGCAGGGCACTGGAGATTATAAAAACTGAATGTAAAAGCACCCAGCACCAGGGCTAGCACATCACAGGTGTTCAGTCATGGAAACTATGATTATTATCACCACTTATGCAAAGAAATGAACATTTGTCCACCACTTTCCAACCCTTTAAAAATGCCTTTACTGGGGCACCTGGGTGGCGCAGTCAGGTAAGTGTCCAACTCTCCAGCTCAGCTCAGGTCATGATCTCACAGTTGGTGAGTTGGAGCCCCACATCAGGCTCTGCACTAATTGCACAGAAACTGCTTGGGATTCTGTCTCTCCCTCTCTCTGCCCCTCCCCAGCTTGTGTGCACGCTCTCTCTCTCTCTCTCAAAATACATAAATAAACTTTAAAATAAAAAAAAATAAATAAGAATGCTTTTACTTCCTAAAGCCATTAATAATGACTCCCCTGTTAAAGGCATCTTATAGGAAATTGGCTCTTGGTCATTAGATCATGCAGTGGGCTTAGAGGTGTGGGAGGGGCAATGTCAGAGGAGATTTCCCTCTCCAGGAAAATCTGCTTCAAAGTCAGTGACCACCCAAGAAATATCCTGGGAGATGCAGAGAATGTCTGGTATTCTTGGTCTTATTTTTAAAGCATTTTTCTTAATTTGCAATTGCGTAGTTACTTACTTACCTGCTTATGATCTGTCTCCCCCACTAGACCGTGGGCAGCGTGGGCCCAGAGACTGTGTCTTCTCCTCCACGGTGGTCCGATAGAAATGCATCTGCCTTGAGAGTTAGGATCTGCATCCATGCATAAGTCAAAAATCACAAGTTATCAAAACTGTCCTTAAAACCTCTGAAATCACCCACAAAGGGCTATCAACATGGGTCTGCAGCAATACTATATAAACTTAGGTAAATCAAACAGTGTTGGAACCCATCAGTCTGTTTTTTTCATGCGGGTACCAGACTAAGAATTTTTTTTTTCCTCCAGGAGCCTTGATACATGAAAAACAATTCTATTTAAATTTGTGTGAAGCACATATGATTGAATTTGCCACAGTGACATGCGATAGGATGAAGCCACAGGCGACCCGGCACCTCTCAGAAGGGTCTCAATAAATTATTAGTGGAATGAAAGAATGAATGAACGGCGTGTTTGATAGTTACAGTATCATGATGGGACATTTTGAAATGAGTGTCTGAAAGAAAGGGTGATGGGTCAGTAAGCTATGTCCTCTCACGGAATCAGACGCCTGAGAGTGTCTTGCTCCAAAAACAGAAAATCTGAGGGACCAGAGAGGGGAGAGAGGAGAGGTCTCATCTGACCGTCATTTTCAAGTACGCTAAAAACTATTGCATAGAAGGGACGGGAGTTGTTCTCTGCAGAACCGCAGATGCTAAGCTAGAGGCAGATCCCAGCCCTGTGGAAGCAGGAAAGCTGCCAGAGGCGGGGCCTCACGAGAAGCAAGCGTGTACAGGTGCCCTGCTAAAGGCTCCACGTGCTGATCTCATCTCCACAGCTCTGGGAGCGAGATTTTAGACTCTCGTTCCCGAGGAGGAAACAGTCTCCCAGAGGTTAAGGGACTCGTCCAGGGTCACACGACTGCTATGAGATGGGGCCTGGCTTCCCAGGTCTGACTGCAGACCCCCCGAAGTGCCCGTGACCACCTGACTACACTGGCTCCCTCCACGAGGGCAAACTGTCAAGCGCCTGGCCAGGAACCGGTTCAGCCCTGGCTGGCTGGCTTTCTCCTGGGCAGTGACTGCTTCCACGTCTGGGGCTGAATTTGTGCACTCACTCTTCTTTCGCAGCTGTGTTTGCAAAGCAGGATACGAAGGGGACGGAAGCCTCTGTTCAGAGACGGACCCTTGCACAGGATTCACCCCGGGGGGCTGCAGCCACAATGTGAGTGTTGGTCTTCATTTCCAAGCGGCCTGGTGTTTTAGGAAATCCTGACGGAAGGCCTTACCAGAAAGAGCGGTGTCTGATGGCTTTTCGTGTTAGCAGATTTGCTGGATTCCTGAAGCTTTGAAGACGGTGCTGGTGATTTCTGTGAGCTTCCATTCCTAAATCCACATGTGCAAGGGACGTCCCAGGACCACAGGAGCACGGGTCTTTGGGCTCTTAAAAGCACAGCCTGAGGATCAGATATTGGAGATTATTAGTACTAAACTACTGATTCAACTGTTACAGCTTACAAGAGACGAGTGCACCTGATCTCATTTGCTCTTCCCTCCCCACCAGCCCAACGGGGCAGATGTTCTTATCCCCATTACACTGATGAAGAAACTGAGGTTGGGGACAATAATAGAAACTAAATTCTATTATTGGATATAGCCCAGAGGTATAGCCCAAGCCCACCGTTGCCTTCAGAACACCTTTTGATTACCACCACCAGGCCGGAGTCACCTCCATTCCTTACCCACAGTTTAGAACCTCTCTGGCCCACCCACCAAGTATTCATGGCCCACCCACAGCCACAGTGACTTGAGGTGGATCAGATCGCGTTTCTCCCATGCTGAAACCCCTTCAGTAACTTCTCTTGGCTCTGAGGGTGAAATTCAATGTTAATGCCTTGCCCCACCCCCACCAGATGCCCCTTGGGCTAGTCCTGCCCACTCAACAACATACCTAGCACCTTTCTCCTCTCGTGCTGCCTTTGAGCCTCCTAAGGTGGTCTGTCCAGTCCGACAGGTCTGGACTTGGTACCATGGTTAGGAGCTTGGTCTTCAGCATTATAGAGACCTGGGTTTGTGAAGTTTTGTAGCTGTGTGACCAGAGGCAAGTTACTTAACTCCTCTAAGCCTACTTTCCTTACCTGTAACACAGAGACAATAACCGTACCTTCCTCAAGATGATGGCTTATACCAGCCAAACACTAACAACAGTCCCTGGCTCAATAAATGACAGTGATGTTCATGGTGATGGTCATTGGCTGGCCAACAACAAGCAATTCTGTTCCTTAAATCATCTCACCTTTTCTGTGGATCTCAGTGCAAATGTGCATATAGGATACAGTGCATACAGAAATAATTGTTTCTATTGCACTCCATGCAAACATGCGTTTCTAGAATGTACCTCCTTTTTTGGCTTTTGGGATCATGGGGCTCTGAGGTTTCAGAGATTTTGCTTCTTTTCCTCCTGCAGGCAGAATGCATCAAAACCGGCCCGGGGACCCACACATGCGTGTGCCAGCAGGGATGGACCGGGGACGGCAGAGACTGCTCGGAGATCAACAACTGTCTGTTGCCCGGCACCGGTGGCTGCCACGTCAATGCAACCTGTTTGTATGTGGGCCCCGGGCAGGTAGGTGCCACGTACTAGAGAGCCTAGAGGAGCAGGACTCCTGCAGTGACTTCTCCCCGCTAGACACAGAAGCACTTTGGCTGGAACTTACTGCAGCTTTCTAATCCTTTGTAGTAGGGGAGAATGGGTTAATGGTCACAACAAACCTATGACGTGGGTACTTTTTTTTTTTTTTTAAGATTCTGTATATAAGTGAGATCATATGGTATTTGTCTTTCTCTGATTTACTTCACTTAGCACAATGCCCTTGAGGCCCATCTATGTTTCTGTAAATGGCAAGATCTCATTCTTTTTTATGGCTGAGTAATATTTAGATATAGATATAGATATAGATATAGATATAGATATAGATATAGATATAGATAGATATCTCACATCTTCTTTTTCCATTTATCAATGGATACTTGAGTTGCTTCCATATCTTGGCTTTTATAAATAATGCTGCCATGAACATGAGACTACAGATATCTTTTCAAATTTGGATAAATATTCAGAAATGAAATTGCTTGAAGGTATAGTAGCTCTAGTGTTCGTATTTTGAGGAACCACCGTACTGTTTTCCATAGTGGCTGCACCAATTTACATTCCCACCAAGAGTGCATGGGTTCCCCTTTCTCCACATCCTCGCCAACACTTGTTATCTCTTGTCTCTTTGGTGATAGGCCTCCTAACAGGTGTGAGGTGACATCTCATTGTGGTTTTGATTTGCATTTCCCTGATGACTAGTGATGTTGGGCATCTTTTCATGTGTCTGTTGGCCATCTGAGTATCTTCTTTGGAAAAATGTCTATCCAGCTCTTCTGCCCATTTTTAAATAGAATTGTTTACTGTTTTGTTACTGCATTGTATGAGTTCTTGGTATATTTTGGGTATTAACCACTTATTAGGTACATAATTTGCAAATATCTTTTCCCATTTAGTAGATTGTGATTTCATTTTATTGATGGGCTCCTTTGCTATGCAGAAGCTTTTTAGTTTGATGTAGTCCCACTTGCATATTTTTGCTTTTGTTGTAACATAGGTACCGGCGTTATTCCATCTTACAGAAGAGGAGATTGAGGCACAGAGATGCTAAATAATTTGCTCACATGACATAGAAAATAAATCATGGTGCGAGATTCACACCCAGTCAGACTCCAGAGCCCCACTCCTAGTCACCACCTGACCGTACAAGTTTCAGTAGAACTCTACAATCCGTCAATCACTCTCACTTAACCTCATGTAAGGGAGACTGAAGCAGAGAAAGCTACTGCTTAGGACCAGTCAGCTCTGGAGAGGTGATGACGACTGTACTGTGATTATAACCACGGAAAGTCCTATTCCTTGGAAGAGCTCGCCGCTGTCTTACATCTCACCAAGCATTTGGCAAGCAATTGCATTCATTTTGACTCACCTGAATTGCCAGATTGCATCTGAGAAAGAAAAAAAAAATGTCTTGGTATCTTTATCAGTTTGCTAAGGATGCCGTGACAAAGTATCTCTAGGTGGGTGGCATAGAACAACAAAAAGGTACTGTCTCACAGTTCTGGAGACTAGAGGTCCAAGGTCAAGCTGTGGGCAGGCAGGTTTGGTTCCTTCAAAGGTCTGTGAAGAAGAATCTGTTCTGTGCGTCTCTCCTAGCTCTGGCTAGTTTGCTGGCCATCTTTGCATTCCTTGGCTTATATGTGCATCATCCTGACCTCTGCCTTCGTCTTCACATGTGTTCTCCCTGTGTGCCTGTCTGTGTCCAAATCCCACCTTTTTATGAGGACACCAGTCTAATTGGATTAGGACCTACCCACATCCAGTGTGACCTCATCTTAACTAACTATATAATAACAATCCTATTTCCAAGTAAGGTTACATTCTGGGGTACTGGGGTCAAGATTTTAACGTATGAATTGGGGGTGGTGAGGAATACCCAGCTCCACCCATATTAGTATCTATCCCCTCTCTACTCTTTCTTTCTGTGGACAAATTTTAAAGGCATCCTGATGTGGGAAATGGAGGAAGAGAAAGGTCTTTTTATACTGCCATATAAGAAATAAAATAGACCATATTTAGGATGCCCACAGTAGTTACTAGTTGGCTTGAAAACAGATATTCCAAGTAGGCACAAATCCTAATTACCATGAATATTTATTTTAAAAGACAAACCATGGGGCATCTGGGTAACTCAGTCGGTTAAGCATCCAACTCTTGATCTCAGCTCAGGTCATGATCTCACAGTTTGTGAGTTTGAGCTCCGCGTCCAGCTCTCTGCTGTCAGCACAGAGACTGCTTCGGATCCTCTGTACCCCTCCCTTTTCTGCCCCTTCCCCATTGGTTCTCTCTTTCTCTCTCTCTCAAAATAAATTTTAAAAACTTTAAAATAAATAAATAAAAAGACAAACCATATTTGGCTTAATATGTCAGGGTAGGGGTGCGAGAAGGTGCTACCCCAATACTAAGTGGAGGAGATTAAACACCCACGTTTACAAAGTCTTGCCCTATCACGTAAAGACGTATTTAGGTGCTACTGTCCACATATACTTGCATCTAAGTTACACATATTTACCTTATAGTGCACACATAGCAAATAATAGTTATATTGTTAAAGATAAAAATTCATAAGTAGAAATTCTATTCATTTCTTCCCACAACTTAATGGGCTGTCTTATATCACGTATGGCCCTTCTAGGATGATGAATTTAAAAAGGAAGTAGCAAGAAACAATCAGACTGGGAAATGTAACGTAGAATGTGCAGACCAGCCGCTCTGGAATTGGAAGTGTAACAAATGAAAGCCATTCGTTCTGTTTTCTCAGGCCAAGCAGCTACGATTTCGTGGTTCGGTTTTCAGGCCACATGATGGCAAGGCATGAAAGGCAGTTGTTTTCACGTCTCCCCTTTGTTCTTGGAATTACAGAATGAGTGTGAATGCAAGGAAGGATTTCGAGGCAATGGGATTGATTGCGAAGAAATCACTTCGTGCTTGGAACAAACTGGGAAATGTCATCCACTGGTGAGTTACTTCATTTTCTTTAGCCTTACCTTAACAAGAAAAAAAGCTGGGGCTCCTGGATGGTTCAGTCGGTTAAGCATCTGACTTTGGCTCAGGTCGTGATCTCGCAGTTCGTGGGCTTGAGCCCCATGTCGGTCTCTGCGCTAACAGCTCGGTGCCTGGAGCCTGCTTCGGATTCTGTGTCTCCCTCTCTCTCTGCCCTTCCCCTGCTCATGCTCTGTTCCTCTCTCTCTCTCTCTCAAAAATAAATAATTTTTTTTAAGTTTAAAAAGAAAATAAGTTACCTGAGAAAGAAAGAAAGCTAGATTACTTCTTATTTGGACCTACTAATGAACAAAATCTTTTCTCCCCCTGAAGAGAGTCCCCAAGCAAAATGAGAGTAGTTCTTACAAATTTCGCCCCAACCCAAGTGTTGGAAGAACCAACATGTAACACAGGGTCCCCAGTGAAATCAGAATTTGAAATAAATAAAAATTCTGCAGCACAAATATGTTCCAAAGATTGTGTAGGACAAATTTATACCAAAAATTATTCATACCCTCTCCAAAGTTCACCTTCAACTTGGTAATTTTTTATCTGCTAAATCCAGCGATTCTGAACCAACAAGATAACTGGACTCCCATTTTGAATGTCATAACAGAGTTTACCACAAATTATTGGTGACAATGCCCATTCAAGGGTAGAGTGTGTCTTGTGTCTAAATTATGGAAGAACAGGCTTGCAGAAGAGCATCATTATGCACCTGACATCACAACCAATGAAGATTGCACCTTAGTCACAGTGCTTTTGAAGGCCAGGAGCAGAAGCCACACAAATCAACTTACGCAAAAAAGGAATTTTTAGGGAGTACCCTAGGGTAGCACCATGGCAGGAAATACAAGCAGACTTCCCAAGGACCCAGAATCAAAACCTGAAGACAGCAAGGTCAAAGCAGCCTCTTCCTCTAATCCTCTGAGACTATGTGATCTCTCATGTTGCTTTTCTCTGTGCATCTGTTTTCTCTTTGTCTCTTTCTCTCTCTCTCTCTCTCTCTCTCTCTCCCCCTCTCTCCCAACTTTTAATGTTTCTCTTTGCATCTTGGGGGTACACAGCTCCCTTTTCTTAGATCAACGTCACCCTCCACTCCCAAAGAAGAAAGGATCTGACCAACCCAGAGGAGTCCACGTGTCCACATATGAGCCAGTCAATGATGGCCAGGGAGGGTGACGACATATTGGGAACATGGTTGCCAGGGTAGGGGCAGAGTAGTTGTTAAAGAAGAAAGATGGGAGAGATGCCCCCACAGTATCTATTTCTCAAGAATCATGTGAGCCCTTCATAAATCTGAAGGAGATCCAACATTCTTGCTACCTTTAAGCCCAACCAAGTCCTGACAATCCAAACATGGGAAGTTATTGCTACTTTCACTTCCTTCCAAAGCCTGGAGGAAGAAACATAGAGATTCCAGATAAAATCAGTACAGGACAGCCGGCAAAGTTTGAATTTCAGAGCCCCTTCGCCCCCGGGAAGTTTGAATTTCAGTGAATCCTTCTTGAGCACCAGTGTGCCCCAAACATTACACGGGACATACTTACACTAAAACGTATTTGTTGATCTGAAATTCAAATTCACGTGGTGTCCTGTGCTTTCATAGGCTCAATCTGAGCGGGATGAAAGGGCAGAATGTAATTGTGATTAACGTTTATTGCCTCTGGGCACATTTGCATGTGATAACTGTTGTTGCCATTTCCATGGTGTTTGACAGTTTTAAAATGCTGTCCCCTATATGGATGCATGTGACATTCATAGCCCAGCAGCGAGGCACCAATCGTGTAGACAGGAACCTTTCGTTGCTACAGGGCAGGGTCTGTGGGTCACTCCCAACATCTTCCAACCCCAGAGCTGCACGTTCCCACCTTAGATGGAGCCAGAGGGCTCACAGATGTAACTCGAGGCAAATCTTTTGTGAGGAACGCCAATTCTTTCTTTTCTCTTCCTTTTGTCAGGCAACCTGTCAGTTTACTTCTTCTGGCGTCTGGAGCTGTGTTTGCCAAGAGGGCTATGACGGAGATGGCCTTCTGTGCTATGGAAATGCAGCCGTGGTAAGTGAGCAAGACAAGCTCTTGTGCAGAATAATAAAGACAAAAGTCTCTTAGAAACTAAACAAAACTCTTCGCTAGGATGCCTTTACAGTGTTCTGCCAATCATTTGCTCCAGGAAATTCCCTACGAAGCAAGCTGCTTGTGCAGATGGCATATGTGTTCTGTGGATCACAAGCCTAAAGGCTGCTGAGGGCTAGCTTTTGTTTGGTACCTTCTATGCACCAAGCAGGGGGACTTCCTTTCTTGGTGTCCTACCTCTTCCCGTTTGCAAACTTTCCTAATGAGCAGCTAACTGACCCTGCTAGCTCTCTAGAAGACAATCAAAGCTAAGCTGCCCGGGGGCCTCAGTGGCAGAGTGGGGGATCCAGCCCGAGGCTGTGTAAGCGCCTGGCTCAGGCACTTAGCCATCAGGGCCGAGTACTCAGGGAGAGGGCCGTGCACATCACACCGAATTGTCCTCGCTCAGACGTGGTCTGTCTCCCCAACCTCAGGACTGTGAACGCTTGAGGGCAGATCTTTGTCTTGTCTCCTACTTTGCTCCCAGTGTTTACAAAGAGTTGTTGAATGAGAAATAAATCGATAAATGTTCTCACTTCATTTTGTTCAACTTGCTGCACTTTGCTTCATGCCCTCCTCTCTGCTGAGACCACCCGGCCCACAGTCCTCAGGGCTGTGCCCCCTTCCCACCCAAGCCTCGCCCCAGCCCGCATTCCCCTGGGCTGATGGCCCATCTGGCCCTCAGCCTTCCTGCCTCTTCAGGGTCCTGCCCACCCTTCACTTTACGCTCTTCCTTCTACTCACCCTGTCGGGACAGGAGCTCCTGACACCCAGATCATGGAGGGGTGACCCAACATTTTCTCACTGCCCATGAGCCTCGTGTCCTAAAACCTAAGCCCCAACACTCTGCTTTCACAATGCCCTCTCCTCAACAGAAAGCAAGATGAGGTCCAAACCCTTAGCCCGGCGCTCCGGGCATCTCTACGCGGGCTCCACTCACTTAGCCCAGCCATCCGGTTACCTGCTCCACTCGCCTCTCCCACAGACCCTGACCTCCTCTCCCCGTCTTCCTGCCATCAACTCACGTCCCACCTGCACCCCCTCTCCCTTGGAGCAGCCCCCTCAGGAGATCACTCATGCATCTCAACTCTTGCCCTTGTCAGTTTACTAATTCGCTACCTGATAGGTATTTACTAACTCATTTAATAACCTCCGCTACTTTCAAAAAGGAGTGGAGACAACTCTAAGATTTATTGCCTCTGTGCATATTTGCATATGATAACCATTGTGGCCATTTTCATGGTGTTTAATAGTTTTAAAATGCTGTCCCCTACACGGATGCATGTGGCATTCATAACCCCAGCAGCAAGGCATCATCATATTCATTTTTCAGACGAGACACCTGAGTTCTCAGAGAGGTTAAGTGACTTGCCCAAGATCGCACTGGTAGTAAAGGGCAGACTCAGGAAATGAACCTGGTCGTTTTAAACTCAAGGGCCAGAGTTTCCCCTACCATACCTGCACATGTCACTGATCTAATGGCACTGCCTTCAAAGTCTTAACTTCCCCCAAACAAGTAAAAGTTGTGTGAGGGCAGAAGTCATCTTTTCCTTTTTGTGTCTTCTACCCTCCCTTCACTCCAACCTGGTGCCCACCGCAGCGGTTCAGTATACATGTTCATTAACACATTCCACGGTAGAGAAATGCAAAGTAGGAGTGGCTAAGACGGAGCATGGCCCGCATCACAGCTTCTATTCTAAGCACTTTAAAACCTTAAGTCCTCCAAATTTCACATCAACCTATCAGTTGGAGCTTTTATTATCCCCATCTTATAGACAAGAAAATTGAGGCCCAGAGAGACTAAGTAACTTGCCTAAGCAATTAGGAAATGACCAAACCAGAGTGAAAACCGGGGTGGTTGGACCCTGCCTCCCAAGCCACTACTCAAGGTTGGCTCTGAAAGAGGGCTGCCATTGAGCCCTGTGGCCCTCCATGAGGTTGGGTGCCATGTTCTTAACAACTCAATTCCAATTTGGAAGAACTTCAGGTGGTTGTCTGTCTGAAGTTTCTGGAATTCCTTCTTTGCCTCAAAGATAGAGGGTAATGGAGCCACTAAGCATGAAAGAAATGCGCAGCTCTGGCAACGTGGAAATTCAACCAGCTGGGGCTCCCATTCATGCTGGAAACACAAATGAGCCCAGCCATAGGAAGGCTAAGTGCGTGCTACTCAGACACGCACTGTGGTTATGCTTCTCATTCATTGTTCCTTTTCTCGTGTTCTCTCTCATCTCTCCCTCCCTCCCTTGCACGACACGAATAAGGAGTTGTCATTTCTCTCTGCGGCAGCTATATTTAACCAGTGGATAAATGTGAGTACCTTTGTTGGAATGTAGGAAATGTACATAATTTTAGAAATTTGGAATGCATGGAACAGAAAACCGAAAGGAGGGGAGCTGGTAGGAAGGAAGGAAGGCAATCGTCCAGAGCGGTGGCTCTCCACGCTGACTGCACTTTAGGATCTCTTTGAATAACCATGCCGAGGCTCCCACCTGCACACCCTCTGATTCGATTGGCCAGAGGTTTACCTTGGGCATCATGCATTGTAAGAGCTTCCCGGGTGATTCTAGCACGCAACCAGGGCTAAAAACTTCTGGTCTAGGTTAAGCCGGAGGGGTCAACTTTTCAACCAATTCAAATGTATACATATAGCTTCTCGCATCAAGAGGTCTTTGTGAAAAGTTAGCATATCATTATTGCAATTCACCGAGTTGGATTTGGTATTCATAGTTGCAATCTGGGGTAATCCATGTGCACTTAGCTGTCAGCCCAACATGCCTAGAGGAGCTTTTTCTTCTCCCCTGGAAAGTTCTATAATGCAGAATCCAATCCCCGCTCTACCAGTTGTCTGAATCTCTCTCATCTTTGCATGAGTGGACCAAGGTCCCTTCACAACCAGTGTTTTATTCCCTTTGAGAAGACACGTGCCAAGATAGGTAATCCACTCCAGGACAGCTCCTTACTGTGTAGGGCCTCTCTGCCCCCACCACATGGAAGGGCAGGGACTGAGAATCCTATTGTACAATGATGATTTCCATATAGACTAACCCCACATGCATAAGCTTGCCCGGTGGTGAAGTGGACCCAGCTCATCACAATACACAAGAACACATCCTCCCCAACCCTACTTTCAATACTTGAAATCAGCCATGGTGGGAGGGTACACACCACAGAAATCAGGGAACGCTACAAATGAAGGCTTTTTGTTTGTTTTTCCTGGGAGCAGCTGTTAAACCTAAGCGCACCACTTCTACCCAGAACTGGCTCTAGGGAAGAACAAAAAGTAGGTTAAGTTTGATTTCAGGCCTCCAGTGTGTCCCCCATGCTGAAATGCTTCCCATAACCTTCCCACCATCCTTATTCCAAGGGCATCCAAGGGTTCCCAAGGTTCTCCGCACATACATGTGCACACACACACCCACACACACATGATCAGCAAGACGGTGCTCTGATTCTTTGTTTAGACTAAAGGGTAAATGACTGATCATGACTCAAAGTCTGACTGGAGGATCAAGAAAATGTGCCTTTTGACAAAACTCACAATTTAAATCAGAAGAATGCATCTCATAAGAGCATAGGGGGCACCAGCCAGTGGGTGGGATGGATTTGGGAAAGGGGTCCCTAAGACCTTTCCAGTATCCCTGAAATTACTGCACATGGGAAGTTTTCATCTCTGCCAAGCATTCAGCCAGCCCTGTCTGTCCTCTAATGTGAATCAGGCCTACTTTCCTTCCCTCCTATGATTCAGAATGCTTCTCTACAAGCCATGCTGTCAGCCACCTCAAACCTCACTGTCCTCGTGCCCTCCCCGCAAGCTATTGAGAACATGGACCAAGATGAAAAAGCCTTTTGGTTGTCCAAGAGCAATATTCCAGCCCTAATAAAGTAGGTATTGTGTATTTAATTCTTCACGATATCTTCTTAGCATCAGTGTGAAGGAAGTTCAGTGGAGGGAGGTCACGTGGTCCTTGAGATCCATGAAACTCAAATGTTCCAGAACTCTCCTACCCCAGAATGATAACAGTTAACGTTATTGACAGCCAACTCTGTGCTAACTGCCTTAGGTGTAACTCAGTTCATCCTCCCAGCAACCCTATGAGATGGGCATTAAAATTAGACCTATTTTAGAGATGTGCAAACTGAGGCAAGGGTGATTAAGTAACTAACCCAAGGTTTCATGGCTGATAATTGCAGGGGAAGAGGTTCTGGCTCCAGAACCTATTTTCTTAACTACTCAATGATACTGCCTCATGCATGGATCCTTCACTGTAGCCATTACGGACTGTCGTTTCAGATACCATGTGCTACTAGGCACATACAGAGTGGCAGATCTGTGGGCTCTGTCACCTTCTGACATGCTGGCAACGTCTTTGCAGGGCAACTTCCTTCACCTGGCAAAGGCAGATGGGGTAAGAGAATGTTGTAATTTGTCTGTTTAGTGGAGATGTGTCATCTGTGTTCATGCTGCCCTCTTAACAATTTCTGTGTTGTGGAAATGTCCAAACATGAGCAAACATGGATCAAGAATAGAACTTCCATGTAGGCATCACCTAGCTTCAACAACTGCCAACATATATTCATACACACACACACACACACACACACACACACACACACACACACAGGCGTGCACACACACATTACTCTGTAGTAGTGATCCTATAAAATGTGCACCCCCCCCCCACCCACTGGTTGGTCATGTGGCTCCTTCCAACAGACCACAAACTGATCCACAAAGGCAAATCTTTCCATTGTCCTGGGTAAATGTTATGCAATTTCACAACTTTGGTTATTTGTATATGGTTAACTAAAAGCTGATTACTGGTAACCTACTAGAGACGTTATAGATTGCTAAAATTGTATTTTAGGTCGGGGTGGATCAACAAATATCTGTTGAGCACCTTCTACGTGGAGTTAGGGCAGTGCCAGAGCCCCATAGAGCTTGCCCTCTGGCCCTTACTGCCGTGTGTCAGGACTTAGATTCCATCTTCATCAGGAAGTCTGGCTGCCCTGCTGCATAGGGTAGTGTTTTATAGCTCTTTATGTGAACTGCACAAGATGAAAATGATGATTCTGCTAGAAAGTGGGAGCTGCCACATCAGTGGACCCTGGGCCACAGTCAAAAATGTCTTAGAATTACTGCTCTAGAACATTTTTACCTCGCTACTCATCGGCGTGAGCACTGTGAAAAGGGTCTATGCCTAGAATTACCAGAATGTATGTACTTCATCAAATCAGTCTTTTTAGAAAGCCAAAAAGAGTTGAATACAGCCCATGGATTCTTTATATATTATAATAATTCCAATGCATTACATACATATATCAATGTGTTGTTTTCTGTAAGTGTTTAATTTTTTTTATGTTTATTTATTTTTGAGAGAGAGAGAGAGAGACAGAGCATGAGTGGGGAGGGGTAGAGAGAGAGGGAGACACAGAATCTGAAGCAGGTTCCAGGTTCCAAGCTGTCAGCACAGAGCCTGATGTGGGGCTCGACCCCATGAACCACGAGATCATGACCCGAGCCCAAGTCAGACATTTAACCACCTGAGCCACCCAGGCATCCCTTCCTTCAGTGTTTTAGCTGATTCTATTAGCAAGCATTTATTGAACACTCATCCTGGGCAGGCTAATCGCAGGTTCTATACATTCTGAGATAAATCAATTGGGACCATTGACCTGGAGGAACTAACCACCAGAGACACATTTTTAATGAGTTCCTATGTCTGATATAAATGTCTCCCTTTAACCAAAAGAGATGTGCAAGGTGGCCAGGAATGCTTATTTCAGGGATTCTGCTGATGTAACTTGGGAGCTGCTCAGGGTGAGACGAGTCCCCTTGTGCACCTAGGGTCCCAGAAGGGATTTTAAATAAAGGGTAATGGTGAGGAGAAGAAGAAAGGAAAGTAGAGAGAATGGAGTCCCAGTTGTGTCATGGTTAGTTGGTGACTGGGTTGGTGGGTAGGTGGGGTAATCAATGCTCTTGAAAAGTAGCTGGATGCTGATCAGGAAAGTTGGTTACTGTCCCCATTAGTTTGCTAAGGCGGCTTTCACCACGCGCCACAAAGCGAGTGGCTCAAACAACAGAGAATTTTGTCTCAAGGTTCTGGAGGCCAGAAGTCCCAGATCGAGGTGTGAGCAAGATTTGTTCCCAAGGGCTGTGGAAGGAGCTGTTCCAGCCTCTCTCCTTGGCTTGGACATGGCCTTCTTCATGCTCACACAGTGTTCTCCCTGTACAGCTATGTCCAAATTTCCTCTTCTTCTAAGAACACCAGCCATATTGAACTAAGACCTACCATGATGATCTCATTTTAATGTGATTACCTCTATAAAGACCCTATTTCCAAATAGGTCCCATTCTGAGGTACTAGGGGTTAGGACTCCAACGTATGAATATTGAGGACACAATTCAACCCACACAACACTGTCTACACTGCTTTTCAAACTGCAGGGTCACTTTGGTGAGCCTCAACCAGCACTCTCCAAATGAAATAGAAAAGACAAGAATTGGTATTCTGGGACCTCCCAAATAGTAGAGGAAAGTATCACTTCATTTTGATTGTGTGCATGCGTGTGTGTGTGTGTGTGTGTGTGTGTGTGTGTGTGTATGATGTCTAGTGTGTCACAATGTCACAATTAAGGACATTTCTAGCTTTGGGTCATAATCCAAAGTGTGAGAGTTGCTACTGCTCAAGAAGTGTAAAACCCAGAAACACTTTCAGTCCGTGGATGTACGACTCTAAGGACACTCACCTTCCCATGGTGGCTTGCATTTACAGAATATCACAATCGAAGGAGCCTCTGTCATTGACAGCGACAATGCAGCCACAAATGGCGTGATACACATCATCAACAAGGTACAGACTTGCAATGTTTCACACATCCTGTTCTGTGTCTTTTGCGGGGACAGCCGACCCTTAACGTAAAAGTAACCTGTGTTGTGCTCCATGACTTTAGTGTTAAAACTGTTTAGAGGCTCTGTTCATTCGGTCAGACTCAGCCTATTTATTCAGGCTATATTCTGCCACGGGCCCTACATCAAGGATGGTCACCTAGATTATATTTCTTACTTATGAGGATATCTTAATCAAGAACTGGAGGAGAAGCAAGGGGTTATGTATAGTTTTCCTCTCCCCTTTCTGCATTGTTGTACCCTAAAAAGACGGGGGGAAGGAAGGCCCTAGAAAAAAATGGAAAAGGGTAGAAAAGGTATTTTGAAATATTCATTTTCTTCTAAGACACAATTCAACGGTACTCAAAGGTATGTGATTAAAAAAAAAAACATAGTGGGCAATGGGAGTTTAAGCTATCCTGTAATTTTCAGTTACTATATTAGGATTTTCATAGAAAATTAAGGTGAGAAGTGAGGGTACATTGGGAACTTTTGAAAGGTGGGAGATTGGAAAAGACAATTAACTAATAGCATTTTAACTAAAATTATCCTCACTTGGCACTTATATACTCACTTTTGATTTTCATTTACAGAAAAGTTCAACTATTTCTATTCAGAAAAGAGAGGCAATTTTAAGACTCCTAGATGTGTTATTTTGTAAAAAAAAAAAAAAAAAAAAAAAAAAGCCTTGCAATTTCTTTGTATTACTGAGAGGCATTAAGAAAAACATTTTTGAGCAAGTGATTCATCACTTGCACAGAAATATGTTGGGTTTATGACTTTTTTTTAATGTCTATTTACTTAGAGAGAGTGGGGGAGGGAGGGAGGGAGAGAGAGAGAGAGAGAGAGAGAGAGAGAGAGAGAGAGAGAGAGAGAGAATCCCAAGCAGGCTCCTCACTGTCAGCGCAGAGCTTGACGCGGGGCTTGAACACATGAACCGTGAGATCACAACCGGAGCCGAAATCAGGAATCAGACGCTTAACCGACTGAGCCACACAGGCGCCCTGGGTTTATGAAGAACATTACTTAGCAAAGGTATTTTTCTTCTCCAATCCTGGCTTTCCAAAGGACTAAAAACCTTTTTGGAAAACATAAAATTACCCCGTCTCATTTACACACCTTGTTAGTACAGCAATACCTCAGTCTGTCTCCTGAACTGAGTATTATCATGGGGCCAGTTCAGGTGTCACCTCCTCTTTCAAGCCTTCCTTCATCCCTGCGGCCCATATCATCAAGGATGGCGTGTACTATCTGGGTACCAGCACGTAGCTAGCTACGTGACCTTGGGCAAGCCACAAAACCAATCTGAGCCTCATTTTTCTCCTCTGGTAAGAATTAAATAACACCCTCTCTCTCGATGCCTGCTGCCCAGCAGGCCTTCCCTCCACAAATGCTGGTTTTATGCCTTTCTCCTTCCTCTGTCCTCCCATGGGATGAACTGGGTGTATGGTTCATCCAGCACACGATGCCCTCCCACCTGTGCATCCCAGGGGGGTGGGCTGCACTGCTGTGTCCCTCAGCTGCAGTGGCACCCAGCCTCGTCCACGGTGACAGTTAGGATGGTTGACAGCCCAGCAGGTACAAGGCACCGTACAAAATATCACATCACGTTCTCTCATTTAATTTTTACACCGGCCCTAAGAAAAGAGACGTGACTGTCCTCACGTCACAAATAGGACAGATAAGGGGCACCCAGGTGGCTCCGTCAGTTAAGTGTCAATTCTTGATTTCAGCTCAGGTCATGATCTCACGGTTCGTGAGTTCGAGCCCCGCATCGGGCTCAGCACTGACAGTGTGGAGCCTGCTTGGGATTCTCTCTGTCTCCCTCTCTCTCTCCCTGTCCCTCCCTCGCTCGTGCTTGCTCTCTCTCAAAATAAATAAATAAATAAACACTCTTTTTAAAAACTGAGACAACTAAGGCCCCTCATGGTTAAATAACTGGATTGAGGAAGAAGTTATGTGACCACAAAAGATTCCTGGACACCTGTCAACTGGCTCAAGGTCTCTGCTTAGCCTCTGGGTTGCGCTGGCCCCCTAAGGACCTCCTATACCCGCCCTTGGACCTTCGTCAGGGCCACCATGAACACTTGTACAAGTTGTGCCGTGTATAAAGGCGCCTGGCTAAAACCCAGCCCCCTTCACTCCCCAGGCTGTGCACCCATTTGGTATCACCAAGTGTCAGAGGAAATGGTGCCCTTTTTAAAATGCGCAGAGAGGGGCGCCTGGGTGTCTTGGTCAGTTAAGCGTCCGACTTCAGCTCAGGTTATGATCTCATGGTCCGTGAGTTCAAGCCCGGCGTCGGGCTCTGTGCTGGCAGCTCAGAGCCTGGAGCCTGTTTCAGATTCTATGTCTCCCTCTCTCTCTGCCCCTCCCCTGTTCATGCTCTGTCTCTCTCTGTCTCAAAAATAAATAAACGTTAAAAACAAAAATTTTAAATGTGCAGAGGCACTCTTCATTGCATGTTGTCACATGACACGAACCTACGTACCAGAGGGCAACAAGCCCTGCTGACACATGCTAACAGAGTTTGGGGGCTTCCTTCCCCAGGTTCTGGTACCTCGAAGAAGTCTAACTGGCTCCCTACCAAACCTGCTCACGCGGCTGGACCAGATGCCCAACTATTCCATCTTCCGGGGCTACATCATTGTAGGTACCAAATTCTCTGCGTGACCCACTCGCTCAGGTCACCTGGCAATGGGAATCCCTCATGCGTTCTTGTCTCCCTCCATTGCAGCAATATAATCTGGCGAGTGCGATCGAGGCAGCTGATGCTTATACAGTGTTTGCTCCAAACAACGACGCCATTGAGAATTACATCCGGGAGAAGAAGATTGCGACTCTAGTAGGTATTGGGAAGGATAACCAGGCAAATTATTTTCTGAACGTTCAAACTCAACCTCTTTCCATCCATCAGTCATGTACAATCTCACTCTTTCAATCAAAACTTCCTTGTCCATGTGCAGACACTTAACGTAAACCCACACCGAGACTTTCTCCGCTTTCTTGTTTCATTCATACCCATGGAAGCACACACTGGGGCCCTTGGACACGAGGACGCAGGTGTCCCAGGAACCTGGAAGGATCCTCATAGTCACCCTCCTTCCCGGCCCTGCCTCTCTGGCCCCGGGCCACTGAGATGTCTGCAGCAAGGACAGAGAGAAAGTGGGTGGTCTCTGTCTTCATCCTCTTCTCCCACCTCTGTCCTTCCTGGTTTCTAACATCTGGGGCTACACAGCCCAAATTTGTCAAAGGATTTTGTCAAAGAATGCAGAGCTCCAATATGACACTGTCTGCCTCAAAACCCTTGAATGCGTCCCCATCTCAGTTCAGACTACCTCCCCAGATATCTAAGGCCTCCATTAACTGGCCACCATTCATCCTCTATTCGGTGGTGGCTCCGGAATTTTCACATAGGGGCCGGGGGTTGCCCTTCCCCCAGCCCCCTGCCCCCAGCCCCCTGCCCCATGGTGAGAGGACATGTTTGAAGGTGTATTTGCACAGCAAGCACACAGCTTTCTTTCCCTTACATCTTCAAATAGGGTGACTGAGCCCCAGATACTAATGAAATGCAGATTTACCTGTGAAGCCCCTTAGTGTCATCCTTGGGCCCACCCATTCTCTGCAGAAACCACGTGGTCTAACCGGAGGGACGGTCTCAGAGACCCTAAACAAGCCAAGATGTGTTTGGTGCCTTTGTTCATATCTACCCACACATACAGACACACATGTGCACACACACACACACACACACACACACACACACACACACACACTGCCCTTTTGCCTTCACTACCTCCTGAATCTCCCTACCTATTCTTCAAGTCCACTCTGACTGCCTCAGGGAAGCTGGCCCTGGCCACCAGAGCCTTCAGAAAATCTCCCCTGCCTCTGAATTCAGACCATTTGCACACCCCTGCAGTACTATCTGGGTGAATTGTCCTTTCAAGTGAGTGAACCTTAGCTCTCCAAGTAGATTATAAACTCCATGAAGTCAGGGACACTGTCCTAGATTTTTGTGACTCGCATATTGAAAAAGCAGGACACCTGGGATGGGATCAGGATCCTGGGATCTCCTCTGCCCTGCCCCAGTCCCTTTGAATGTGTCCAGTGGAAAATATTCTTTTCCTCCCCTGGGATGAAACTTTAGGCAATCCCACAACTTTTCCGTTTTTCCCAAAAGTCCTATGACCATATGAAGTCACAAACACAGTTTCAATTAAGTTAAAAAAAATTCCAGTAATAATCAACATGTCGAACTGGATTTCAAATCACATCTCTCACTGTTCCCTGCTGGGGCTTTGTCTAGGTGAGAAACTGGAGGAGGGGGCTTGTTCTTGAATCAACCAGGGTCCATCAGGAGACAGAAGCCATACCAAAGAGAGTTTAATATCATGAATTGTTGATCAGGTACAAAGCTGTGTAAACATAACTGAAAGGTTAAAAGGAGGGAGAGAGAAGTCACAGAGGTAGCAGTAGCAGGAAGCATCTAGACCCAAAAGGCTGGAAGAGCAAAGGGAAGAGGTTAGAATTACTAAAATTTAGAGAAATGCAGAGGAGAGCCTCTCGGAGCTGTAACTCCGACCTCTGCAGAGGGGGCAATGTTCACCTGGTGTCTCTGACCCTGGAGGAGGGTCCCTGGGGGTCCAGGACCCAGACTCCAGCAGAGGGTGTTGCCTGGCAGGGGCTGAGAAGCCCTTCCCTCCAGATCCAGCTGCCCCTCCGGGGTGCAGAGTGGGGCTTGGGTGATGCCCATAGAAACAGGAAGCAAACAGAAGGAGGAAATCCCTTATCCCTCCTTCAGTTCTAATAGGCCTCACAGTCTCCTTCTAGCACTTTCTACTGGCAGAACCTACCAGGAGCCCAGGCAAAGGAAAACTGTGGACTGCGGTCACAGCTGCGGCATCACAAAAGCAGAGTGTGGAGGGTGGGTTCGGGGTTCCCAGGAGGAGAACTGAAAAGGGTAGGAAGGGTCTTACCTAACTGGTACCATCTTGAGATGCCATTGCTGTTTCTGGGCCAGGTCAGGGTTTCAAAGCGTGCTCTCTCTCCCCCTCCCTCTTCCTACCCTCTCCCCACTCTGGTGGGTCCTTCAGAGACCCCACCCATCACCAGTGGTCTCTGACTGCTGTCCCCTGACCTGTGTGCATGCATCCTACTGCTGTAGTCATTTATCTCCTCCTTGGACCCTAAGCATCCAGAACCCGCCTCCGGCTTTTCCCCAGGGGGAGCCTGTCTGCCCCAGTGAGCACCCATCTAAGATAGGACCTAAGGCCCCAGTTCTCTCAGAGAACCACACATCTGGTCCACAGGACACACACCCTCTCTCGTCCCAGGCCAGCGCTGGGAGTGCTGGCCTGTCCACCCTCCTCCCCCCTCCACCCTGCCAGCCAGCTATGGCATGAGATTGCTCAGCTCTGAGTATAACCTGGTCCCACAGGTCACCCTATCTGCAGGGCACACAGATCATGTTCTTCAAAACATCCCATCGAATCTCCTCTTGTAGCCCCTGAGGCGAAAGGCAGGCTGGGGTGTGGGGACCCTCTCTTCACAGCACGTCTCTTCAAAGAAATCATCTCAGTCTGGGTTTTAGGGTCACATCAGGAGTTCCTGACCATCCCACATGGAAGACCGGCCAAGTCCGAGGTATTGCGTCTCAGATTTAGTATTTAACATCTATCGCCTCATGATGTCTTGGCAAAAACTTGCAGTTCAACAAGCTGTTGCTCTTGTGATCCCCACGGTGCCTGGCAAGTGACTGGGACAGGCTGACCTATGGGTTGACTCTCAGTTCTGTGTGCTGCCCAGGAGGAGGACGTGCTCAGGTATCACGTGGTCTTGGAGGAGAAACTCCTGAAGAACAACCTGCACAACGGCATGCACCGGGAGACCATGCTGGGCGTTTCCTTCTTCGTCGGCTTCTTCCTCCGTGACGACCAGGTGCGATCCTTTTACTTACCACCAGGAAGGAGGGGCGCCTGGGCAGCCCAGTTGGTTAAGCGTCCGACTCTTGGTTTCGGCTCAGGTCATGATCTCATGGGTTTCGTGGGTTCGGGCCCCGCCTCGGGCTCTGCCCTGGCAGCATGGAGCCTGCTTGGGATTCTCTCTCCCTCTCTCTCTGCCCCTCCCCTGCTCCCGCTGTCTCTATCTCTCTCAAAATAAATATATAAACCAAAAAACAAAACCAAAACAACAGGAATGACATGAATGTCTTAGCGCCTATCCACCATCATCACTTCCATGTTGAAACAAATCTCACCAGTGCTTCCTCCACCTTATCCACAAAGGACAGTGCCTATGTTCCACCGTAAAGTGCCTATGTTCCACTGTCAAGCTTCAACACACTCCCTGTTACCAGCCTCGGGACAATCAGTGCAGCTTCACTAATCATGATATTTGAATTCTAGCAGTCACAGGTGCCCTTTGACAGTGATTCCTAACAAACCCAGCAGATAGTCCCTGAGCACTCTCTAAGATAACAGTGGACATGGCAGCAAACCCCAACTCCCAGGACATGGCACTGGCTGAGGGGGCCAAGTGACACGTGGGGTCCAGCAGCCAAATGAGTAACGTCATGATTGTCTGATCGCACAGACCGCGGTCCTGGGACCGACAGCCCCCACACGGATGCTCAGTATTTACCTCACACCACCCCTAATTATTTCAACATCTTCAGGATTCATGAAAAAGAATTGATGAGACTAAACGTTTGAAGTATTTCAAGTGTAGGGGCTCCTGAGTGGCTCAGTTGGTTAAATGTCCAACTGTGGCTCAGGTCAAGATCTCACAGTTTGTGAGTTTGAGCCCCGCATTGGGCTCTGTGCTGACAGCTCAGAGCCTGGAACCTGCTTCAGATTCTTTGTCTCCCTCTCTCTCTCTGCCCCTCCCCTGCTCTCTCTCTCTGCCCCTCCCCTGCTCTCTCTCTCTCTCTCTCTCTCTGTCTCTTTCTCTCAAAAATAAACATTAAAAAAATTTTTAATTTAAAAAAATAAACTAAAAATAAAGTGCTTCAAGTGTAATTCTCTAAATATTTCAAACATCAAGGAAGAACAGTTTATGAAAATTCAGTGAGAAACTCACAGGGTGATTCTAGTATAAATTCTCCTAAGGAAAACTAATAAAAACAAATTATTGTTTAAGATAACCTAGGTGTTCTGTGAAAAGGAAAGTTTAATCACAGACATTTTTGAACAATAACATTATTGGAGCCTTTCAAAAAGTGCAATCCTGGGGCACCTGGGTGGTTCAGTCAGTTAAACATCTGACTTGAGTTCAGGTCTAACAGTTCATGGGTTCGAGCCCTGCATCAGGCTCTGTGCTGACAGCTCAGAGCCTGGAGCCTGCTTGGCATTCTGTCTCCCTCTCTCTCTCTGCCACTTCCCTACTTGTACTCTCCCTCTCTCTCTCTCTCCCTCTCAAAAATAAATAAACTTTAAAAAATAAAAATGAAAAAGTGCAGTCTTAAAAGCAATGCTCTCAATGGTATTGTCATTGAACCACAAGTTAATTTTTGTGTGCGTTTTGTTTTAACCTGCTTGGGTTAAAAAAAAAAAAAAAGAGCTTGAGTCTTACAGAATAACCTAACTCCAAATATTCTCCTCTGACTCCTGTAAATAATCCCACCTATTATACAATAACTTTGAAGAGATCCTTTTAGATACATTTTCTTATTTTTCCCGTTAAGCAAGTTTTGATTGGTAAAGAACTTATTTTTTTGTTTTTATCCATATCATTTTTTTAAATGTTTATTTGTTTTTAAGAGAGAGAGTTTGTGAGAGTATGCAAGTGGAGGAGGGGCAAAGAGAAAGAAGGACAGAGGATCCGAAGCGGGCTCTGTGCTGACAGCAGAAAGCCCAGCATGGGATTCGAACCCATTAACGGTGAGATCATGACCTGAGCCGAAGTCGGCCGCTTAACCGACTGAGCCACCCAGGCACACCAAACTGTATCATTTCTTATTTCATCACAGAAAGACAAATTTTCTAATGCATTTAGTTGGAGCAATTTCAACTCTGTCACAGTTATTTTCCATTTGCTCGGAAATTCTTTGATCTAGAGAAATCTTACAATAGAGGCTTTATCCTAAAATAAACAAATAGTTCTCTTACAGTCAAGGTTTTGCTTTTATTGATAACTCATTTGCTTTCTCTTAGGACCACGGAGTTGTAGGAAAAATCTCTCTAATCGAGTAAAGTTGTGTTAAAATAAAAATTTTATTTTTTATTTAATTTTTTTTAAATTTTTTTTTTAACGTTTATTTTTGAGACAGGGAGAGACAGAGCATGAACAGGGGAGGGTCAGAGAGAGGGAGACACAGAATCCGAAGCAGGCTCCAGGCTCTGAGCTGTCAGTACAGAGCCCGACGCGGGGCTCGAACTCACGGACCGCGAGATCATGACCTGAGCCGAGGTCGGCTGCTTAACCGACTGAGCCACCCAGGCGCCCCTCAAATAAAAATTTTAATGCAGCCTGTAATTCTCTGAGTACATCTCACCATGAAGATGATTCAGACTTTCTTCATGCAAATCAACAGTATTACAGCATCAGAAGTTCTGCCATTTTGATATTTTTTAAAGTGTTCAGTGTCTCAGAATTCTGGAAGTTTGTGGTGCAACCACCATTCGACACGACCAGTAAAGTTCCCGGCTAGTCTTACAGATCTACACAGACGCTAGAACACCTGTGGAGCTCGGCCGTGATTTACCTCAACACCCAGTGGAAAGTCACCTGACTTCAAATAAACATGAGGGACTTCAACATTCCATGGGAGTTCAAGTTTCAGCACTTGGAAGAATCATTTTAATATTGCTGCTGTGGGGAGTCTGGGGATGTTATTAATCATTTTGAAGCCCTTATTGGTTACAAACTTAACTTTTTCTTAGTGCACTGAAGATTTCCCCTTCTCCCAACTCACACACACACACACACACACAGAGACCAATTTTTTAAAGAACCATTTGTTTCCAGTTTTATTGGTTACATTAATGAACGAATTAGTAGATTCCCTTGTTTTGTATTACTCAATCATTAAGGTATCCTCTCCTTAAAAAAAATCAAAATAAAGCAAGTTATAGCTCAAAGTTGAATTGGAGTTAGCAACCTTTCATGAAGAACCTCTGAGCATTCACCACACACTGGGAAATGATACTATCTAGTGGAACTCTTCTCACAAACAAAAACACTAAAAAAATGCTAGTTATTTTTTCTTCTTAAGTGCCTGTCACTTGGCCTTTGTGAGGGTTGCTTGCCAATTAACCATAGAGATGTGCTAAAAGACCAGTGAGTCTCATTCTCCACATCTTCGTTTTGGAAGGCATTCACACCTCCAGGACCACCAGTCCACAGCACAGCTGAGCACATCCATGGTGCCATTTTGCCAGTGGAACTAACATAACAATCATGATTCAGAATTCCTCAAATGGTCATAAACCACCTAATGTGAGAGGTGGAGTGAAACCTTAGAGATTCTCTAGAACAGCCTCTTCCTTTTACAAAAGAGGAAGTTGAGATTTAGAGAGGAAAACCATTGGCCCATCGTCACACAACGAGTTGGTGCCAGGTGCGAGACTGTTACGTAGACTCTCCTCCCTTAGGAGGGCCTTTTCCACTACAGTGTGTTACCTTCCAGGTGAATACTGGAACATCTCCTAGGTTGTTGTGATATTGTTGCCTCCAATCCCAATCTTCCCTACTTCCCTCGAAATCACTACACTAAAACTCACATTTAACCCTCTTGGTTATAGCTCTATGTAAATGAGGCTCCAATAAACTACACCAATGCAGCCACTGACAAGGGAGTGATCCATGGTTTGGGGAAAGTTCTGGAAATTCAGAAGAATAGATGTGACAACAACGACACTACGATTGTACAAGTAAGTTATATCCAAGGCCAATGATGCAACTGTTGGCTTAGTTTTTTACAAATTTGTTAAGCATAAGTTTCATCTATCAGGGCATCTCAATTCAGTTGAAAAACACTGAGTGAGCATCTCTGATGTACAAAAAAGCAGAATCAGCTTGGCTCTACAAAGGTATATAAGACATGATCCCTACCCCAATGGACTCAAAATCTGGCGCAATAAATTATACCTTGAGTACCTGGGAACGTGCCTGGGGGGTTGTATTGAGCAGAATTCTTAAGCCATGGTCTTCGTCAAAGGGAAAACAAGCCATGCCTAGAGCAGGCTCAGAGGGGGGCTATGGTCCACCTATGGCAGATATTGGCCAAACCTGGTCTATGAGGAGAGAAAATAAAGAGGTGGGTTATTTCAGTGTAACATAAGATGCAGTAATGGAGACTTTTCAGTCCATGAGATAGTGTAGGATCTTTCTCGATAGTAATAGCTGCTGACATTTTGGGGGCGCTTCTTATGTGCCAGGCACTGCACATATTCTATGTGGTTTTAATGGTTTTACACAGGTTAATACACATGTTACATGTACCATGCTCACAATACCCTACAAAATAGGTACTATTACTATCCCCATTTTGCAGATGGGGAAAACGAGCCACAGAGAAGCTAAGTAATGCACCAGGTTCACAGAGCTAGCAAGTGGCAGACAAGGAGTTAAAATCCAGGTAGTCTGGCCCCAGAGCCAGAACCCTGAACAACCACACCATCCTGTCTGGTGCGAGCCAAGTTAAGAACCAGTCACACTGACCTCCTCCTGTTCTAGGAATGGGTCACATTTAAAATTTTCTGTCATTCCTAACTAGTGCTCATTGTTTACAATAGTATCTATTAGCTCCGTACTGACCCCTCAGCTCCCTGTGCTCCCAAGGCCGGCACGGTGTGTGACACATCCTCTCAGTCTGGGAATCTCGACAAATTGACTAAATAATGGGTTTTCCGTGAAGGAGGGCTGTTGTTAAAGGAATTGGGATGTAAATGAGGTAAGAGGATAATTAGTACCAGAGAGTAGAGGAAAGCAATGCTAAGACATCCCAGACCTCAAGTAGTTGAAGGGCTTATCTAAATGAACAGGAAAGAAGCTGATCGGATGAGCTCCCCTAATATCTTTCTGAGTTTCAATTCTATATGCTAATACCGTCAGCTTCAAGGTCTGGAAAATACTTTGCAGTAAAAGCAATAACCATGAAATGTTCACTTTGCCTCTGTGTTTTACCAAGGGAAAATGTGGGAAGTGTTCCCAGCAGCCGATCTGCCCACCTGGAACTAAACCACTAGTAAGTATTTTGTCTTCTTTTATAAAATAGTTTCCAGATACTAGGAGGTCCAAATTAGAAAATGAACCTCAAGCATATCTCATTTTCTCTGCCCTCATCTCTGTATTTTAATCCCTGCGTTTTAATTTAATTTTACCTTCTTATATTACATGCATCTTTCTAAAGTCTTGAATCCATTTTTTATGGACCAAAGTAAAATTTAATTAGTACATAAATAGAAGCCGGGGTTCATATCATTCGATGCACAATGCAGGAAGAGATTTTTCACTTTCTACATCTTTCACATCCCAGAAGCCAGTTGAGGATAAGAGCAAGAAATCTTATCAGAGAAGGCAGACTCTATATCCAAACAACATCCAATCTGGATGAGTTTCCTTTTAGTTGAAGTTACAACTTCCTCTAAGAAACAGATGGCAAACTTGGGAGAAGTAAACATGTCTTTGAATTGATTACTAATCTATGTTTCTTGTAGCTATTTATTATAAGGGCCAGTCCTGATAATGTTCCAATCGTTACCAAAAAAAATAGATGGGGAGCGCCTGTGTGGCTCAGTCAGTTAAGCGTCCGACTTCTGCTCAGGTCATGATCTCACAGTTCGTGGGTTTGAGCCCTACATCTCTGTGCTGACAGCTCAGAGCCTGGAGCCTGCTTCAGATTCTATGTCTCCCTCTCTCTGGCCCTCCCCCACCCACCCTGTGTGTGTGTGTGTGTGTGTGTGTGTGTGTGTGTGTGTGTGTCTCTCGATCAAAACTAAACATAAAAACATTTTTTTTAAATAGATGCTTATGCACCTTCCATAGCATGAGAATAAAAATTTTTAATGATGGGGCACCTTGGTGGCTTAGTTAAGCATCCAACTCTTGGTTTTGGTTCAGGTCATGATCTCAGGGTCATGAGATCAAGCCCTTCCATGCCCAATGGAGCGTGCTTGGGATTCTCTCTCTCCCTCTCCCTCACGTTGTCTCTCGAAAGAAAGAAAAGAAAGAAAAGAAAGAAAAGAAAGAAAAGAAAGAAAGAAAGAAAGAAAGAAAGAAAGAAAGAAAGAAAGAAAGAAAGAAAGAAAGAAAGAAAGAAAGAAAGAAAGAAAGAAAGAAAGAAAGAAAAGAAAGAAAGAAAGAAAGAAAGAAAGAAAGAAAGAAAGAAAGAAAGAAAGAAAGAAAAGAAAGAAAGAAAGAAAGAAAGAAAGAAAGAAAGAAAGAAAGAAAGAAGGAAAGAAAGAAAGAAAGAAAGAAAGAAAGAAAGAAAGAAAGAAAGAAGGAAGGAAGGAAGGAAGGAAAACTTATAATGAAAACAATGCTGATTCTCTCACTGGAGTTTTAATCTGGTACATTACAGGATATCTTTATCTAGTTTACAACTTTTCCTACAACTTCTCCTGAGTTAGTTTTCTAGACAAAAGTTCTGTTTACAGAGTACCACCTTAAGGTATCCTAATTTGGATTTTCCCTGCTTTCACTTCTGGCAGTCAACATTGTGATTTTGTGTCTCCTTTCTTACACAGCAGCTCCAAGAAACCAACCCCCTCCCTTTCCAGAACATTTCAGTCAGAGAAACAGCGATATGTCACCCACGTACTTTCTCCTAGGGACTGGAACTTCTTCTTCCCCAAAACGTTGACATCGTTTCTATTGCATAGGGCGAAGAGACAAGGAGATGTATCTACACCTTTTATTTCATGGGCAAGCGATCCGTGTTCATTGGGTGCCAGCCAAACTGTATGAAAACCGTCATTGTGAGTATAAGGATTGAATCGCCCTTCCAATTCCTGCAGCAGATGGGGAAATGTAATCATATGTCATACATGTATTCCTTCCGCCTCTCCTCTTCCTCCTCATCATCCCCACTCCCGTTGTCATCGTCATTCAAGGTAGCGGTGGTTAACAGTAAAACTCAGGCCAGCCCTGTAAGTCAGGAAACAGGTAAAAGCTGCAATATTCAATTGTGTGGTGAAGAAACAGAAGGACTAAGATGCTAGAAGGACCATCTCATTGTTGCAACAGGGTGAAATGCCCTGTGAGTGTGCTTGCATGCAAAGGGATGGAGAAGACAGCCAGTTCCCTAATAAGGGAAAGAGAAGGTGCACCTGCTTGTTTAGAAAACGAACCCCAGAGCTAAGTACGTCTGTGCTGTTGCTTTGGGATCTGCAGGAAAAGTCTTTACAACTTCCTGCCCTGCTTCTCTCCCAGAAGACTAGGCATAGCCCCTGCCTATCCTACAGAAAGCAAGGTGGTCTGGCCCTCAAGCTGCAGAGCTTTTGTGGGCTTTTTTGGTTTTTGTTTTCCAGGATCCAGAAATGTTTTATCGGAACACAGCCATGCTCATGCACTTACTTTCTTACTGAAGTAGAATTAACATACAATGTTATATTCCTTTCACCAGTACAACAGGTGAATCAACAATTCTACGGGTGGAATCTAAAAACAAAACAAAGGAACCAAGAAACAAACCAAAAACATAGACTCTTAATTTTTTTTTTCAACGTTTTTATTTATTTTTGGGACAGAGAGAGACAGAGCATGAACGGGGGAGGGGCAGAGAGAGAGGGAGACACAGAATCGGAAACAGGCTCCAGGCTCTGAGCCATCAGCCCAGAGCCTGGTGCGGGGCTTGAACTCACGGACCGCGAGATCGTGACCTGGCTGAAGTCGGACGCTTAACCGACTGTGCCACCCAGGCGCCCCAAACATAGACTCTTAAAACACAGAGAACACCGTTGCCACGGAGGGTGGGGAATGAAATAGGTGAAGGGGACTATGAGGTACAAACTCCCAGTTATAAAGTAAGACACGGGGATGCAAAGTACAGCATAGGGACTATAGTTAGGAATATGCAGTAGCATCATATGGTGACAGATGGTGACTGCGCTTATTGAGGCCACCACTGAGTGACCTAGACATTTGTGTTTTGGCGAACTCAAGAATAAGAGGCAGAGGCGATGGGGATTAAAGATGACGC
Organism: Felis catus; assembly: GCF_018350175.1. Lineage (NCBI taxonomy): Eukaryota > Metazoa > Chordata > Mammalia > Carnivora > Felidae > Felis > Felis catus. Next base: position 123,774,928 of record NC_058374.1, read on the forward strand.
TCATCATGAGGAGCACTGAGTAATATATGGACCTGTCCAATCACTATAGTGCACACCTGAAATTACGATAACATTATATGCTAGCTATAGTGGAATTAAAATGAAAACCTTAATAAAAACTTTAGAAAAGTAAAAAAAGCACACAGCCAGGAGGGCTTCCCTTAACTCCAAGAGATTCATTTATAAAATGCAGAAGGCTTCCCCTGCAAAGGCATCTCACCCTCAGAACCAGTGGGGACGACATAAGGCACACCAGGGAGGGGCCCGGGGTCCTGGATGGTGACCACAGCTGACACATCCCCCTCCACCCCTGCATCACCTGCATTATTCTTTTCTCTGTTCCTGATGCCCTCTTTTCCCGTTGGTCTTCATCCCCGCCTCTCGCTGGCCTTTCTGCTTTCCCTCCTTCCTGCCCTCCGCTCCTTCCCGCTCAGGGTACCTCTCATGCACTGTCAGAGCTCCGGACAAAACCCGGGGATGGAGGTGTGGCCGCCTCCCTCCAAGCCCAGCCTTGTCCCCCCCCCCGGTTGCAGACGAGAGAATGCTGTGCCGGCTTCTTTGGCCCCCAGTGCCAGCCCTGCCCAGGGAAAGCCGAGAACGTCTGCTTTGGAAACGGGATCTGCTTGGACGGGCTGAACGGCACGGGCGTGTGCGAGTGTGGAGAGGGCTTCGGGGGCACGGCCTGTGAGACCTGCACCGAGGGCAAGTACGGCCCCCAATGCGACCAAGGTGCGCACCCTCCTCCCCACCCCGGCAGGCCCCACGCCAAACCTGCCAGGGCCCGATCCTCGCCGCTCCGTCGCCAGCCTGTCTGGGCAGGCGGGCCAGAATCCCACCCCTACTATCAGGGAACTGTAAGGACGTCTGTGTCCTGCGATATGCACAGAACATATGTTTCCAAACATTTCCAGTCACTAACTGCACCTACCAAACGACCCCCAATCTGTTCGCAGACGTTCTCCCACCAACCTCACGTTTCTGTATTTGTCTGTGCGCCTGGATCCTCATGTTGCTTACCCTCTCGGGTTTGGACATTGCTTGATAGTCTGAAATGCCCGTTCCTGCACAGTCTCTCGTTTGGTCTGCACAGGAATCTTATATACTTGGGTGTTCTGGTACCCATTTTACAGACGAGTATATTAAGGCAGAGTTGAATGGTTCCCCCAGGGTCACACCTGATGAGAGGCAGAACCGAGATTTGAATCACACCTTACTTGGCTCCAAAGCCTTGCTCTTGAATCCTGCTGTCCTCTGTGTAAAGATTACTCTATTAATTCACCTTTAGCAAGCCACCTGCTTTAAGCTGTTTTGTTTTCACAAAACCATCATCTGTTTGCATTCTCTGACCCTGACTTCCTTGTGCCCAGGGACACACGCACACACGCACTTGGGAGGAGTTTCTTAATCCACGATGGGAAAGCAAGGAATTTTTCTACCTTGCACTAAAAACCATAAATTGGACCTGGCTATCACTGCTTTATTAGTAGCCTGTCCAAGCCAAAATCAATATATAAATGAATCATTATAATTGGACCATATACCATATAGTTGGAACTATAGTGCTGATTCTTTCTGTCATTTGGAAGCGTTTTCTGTTTCCATTTGTGCAGGGCTTCCTAACCTGTGATTCATGGGGTCATGGAGTCTAGCAACGCCCCAAAGCTGAAACCTTTTCTCGGGGGAAGGCATCCAAAGCTTCCAGCCAGTTCTCAGAGGCTCATGACACTGCTGCGTAATAAAGGAATTGGCATTTCTATGTTACTAAAGAAGGCAACGCCACACCAGGGTTATATAAACCTAGTGGACAAATCTTAGGGAACACACGTGCTCCCAGCCCAGGCTGTCCCACACAACCCTGAATCCTCCGATGACTTTAGCTGAGGACACTCGCAACCTGCTCGGGTCAGCAACCTACAGTGCTTCACAGTCCCACAACCGTGGTCTGTGTCAGGTCATGGCCTGATTCGATTCTGTCTCCTGTGCCCCTGCCCTCCCTGTGAATCCAGCCCTCCATTAACGACAATGAGTCCCTGGAACCAGGTTGGCGAATGAAATGCCTCTCACGGGAAGTGACACTTTATAGTAAATGATAAATGAGCTCCTGAGCACAGGTCAGAGGTCTAACAATTTGTGGGCACTTTTCCACTTAGCGTGTTCTTGTGTCCACGGGAGATGCAACCAAGGACCCTCGGGTGACGGCTCCTGCGACTGTGAGGTTGGCTGGCGAGGAGTGACATGTGACAGTGGTAAGGGCGAGCCCCTCGGTCCTTATGATCTGCTCTTAGCCTCGCGTCTTAGCAGCTACATTTCTTTCTTCCTAAAATAGAAATGACGCCTCTGTTACTTCCTTTGGCAATCCAAGTAATTCCTACTTGCTGCAAAAAGTTTGTAAAATAAAGACAAGCAGAAGGAAGTCGATCAGAACTGCTCACGTTCCCACAGCAGGAAAGAACTCTCGCTAATGTCTTACATTGACCTACTGGCCTTCCACTCTTTTTCTGGGTGTATAAACATCTGTGTGTGAGACCGCACTCTACATACAGTTTTACAGCCTACTTTTTCTTTTTTTTTTTTTAAGTTTTTATTTAATTTTGAGAAAGAGAGAGAGAGAAAGGAAAGATTGTGCGTGCACAAGTTGGGGAGGGGCAGTGAGAGAGAATCCCAAGCAGGCTCCACACTGTCAGCACAGAGCCCAACACAGAACTCGATCCCACAAACCATGAGATCATGACCTGAGCCAAAATCAAGAGTCAGACACTTAACCAACTAAGCCACCCAGGTGTCCCTACAGCCTACTTTTTCATTTTACAGTATGTAACGGATAGCTTTCCACATGGATAAATATAGATAAATACCATTTTTCAGTTTTCATGCAATATCTCAGTATATGACTATACCATGCTTTCTCAAACCAATTTTCGATTGTCATCATAGCACTGCCATGAACATACATCATTTTGCATTTGTCTAATTCATCCTCTGATATTTCTAAAGATGGGATATCTGCGTCAGAAGTTGGCACTTTGGGGGCGCCCGGGTGGCTAGGTTGGTTAAGCGTCTGACTTCAGCTCAAGTCATCATCTCACAGTAGGTGAGCTCGAGCCCCGCACTGAGCTCACTATTGTCAGTGTGGGGCCCACTTCGGATTTTCAGTCCCCCCCTCTCTCTCTGCCCATCCCCCCCCCCTTAAAAATAAACATTAAAAAAAAAAGAAGTTGCACTTTTGGAGGGAGGGTTTGCTACTTCTTGCCGAGTTGTCCTGCAGAGGTTATATGTGTTTATTTTCCCACAACAGGATCTGAACAGGCCCATCTCCCCTAGCCACACCACACTGCGCTGATGTTTCTTAATGTGCCCCAAGGACAGCCCTCCGGACTCACTCCTCTTCCTGCTCTCCCTCCTGGGAGAAAAGACCAGCCCACCCCACCTGCCCCCCCCCAATCTAGAAACCACCCACGTGGCCTTCATGCCTCCCTGGCCAGCATGTCTGCATTAGTCTAACATCCACATCCCATCCTGTGGCTCATCCTCTCAGTGAGAGGCTTGGGGTCTGTCCCTGTGCCTCCTGTCCTAGCTTCTTCCACTCCATCCTCCACATGGCTGCCAGAGAGAACTTTCCAGAACACAGGTGTCTTAGTTCAGGCTGCTATAACAAGTGCTATAGACGAGATGTCTTATAAGCCACAGAAATGTCTCTCTCAGTTCTGGAGGCTGGAAGTCTGAGACCAGGTGCCATCGGGCTCTGGTGAGAACCCTCTCCTGGGTTGCCAACTGCTGGTTTCTCACGTCCTCACACGGCAGAAGAGGCAAGGGTGCTTTCTGGGGTCTCTTTTATAAGGGCACTAATCCCATTCATGAGCACGCTTATGACCTAACCATCTCCAAAGGCCCAAGCCCCAACACCTTCACCCTGGAGATTAGGTTTCCATATATGGATTTGAGGGGTGGGGTGACACGAACATCTCCCCCACCCCCCCGCCCCGCCATAGCAATAGGTAAGACCATTATTCCCACCCCCTCCCCAGGACTTGACAACCTGCTATGACTCTTCATTGCCTCCAGGAGAAAGTTCATTTCCTCCAAGGGACACACCTTAGCACCTTCATTGCCTCCAGGAGAAAGTTCATTGCCTCCAAGGGACACACCTTAGCAGGGTAGAGTACGAGGCTATTCACCTATTGGCACTCACCCAGTTTTCCAGCCGGGTCTCAGTGCACATCGTGCACACGCAGCTTCCGGCCTAGAAATGGAAATAAGTGGTCAAGAGTGTTCAAAAAATAGTAGTATGAGAGCACAGAGGAAAGAGCCTCTAGACTGGAGCCAGGAAGAAAACTCCTCTGTTCACGTGCAAACTCCTCACTCCCAAGCGCCTGGCGGCATCACTGAAGCCAGAGAGGGGCGCCACCTCCGTCTCAAAAGAGCACGCCGTGTAGCCACCCCTATTAACTGAAGTTGGCTCAAAGGTTTAGAGCACGTTTCAGAGAGGAGGACCTAAAAGATGACTGGGATTTCAGTAGACAGAGAATGGAGAGATCACAGACTTCCAGGCTCAAGGAAGAGCATCCATAACAGCACAAAATTGCGTTGTACCCATTTAGCACCTTGGAGCCTGTCAAGGTTCCCTCTGACACAAAACAGACCTCTTTTGCAGTCAGGTCTCCGCTGCAGAACCTTCTGTGTGACTCGGCCAGCTCTAATGAGATTCTATCCCAATGGCTGTTAACGTGGGCATCCTCCCCAAAGGGTACTCTTTCTTCATCGCTAATGATTTCTTTCTGGATCCTCCCCTGCTGAGAAATATCTGGTAACTGAGCATCCAAGAGCGAGAGCCCATGCTATTCCAGGAAATTTAGGAATTAATTCAGCTAATAGATAATAGGTACCTTGCTATATGCCTGTCCCTGGACTATTTTTGCAAATACAAAAGAAGGGGGGATGGAGTACCAGGCTAGCTCATTCATAGAGCAAGCAACTCTTGATCTCAGGGTTGTGACTTTAAGCCCCATGTTGGGTGCAGAGATTACTTAAAAATAAAATTTAAAAAGAAAATTTTTAATGTTTATTTTTGAGAGAGAGAGAGAGAGAGACAGAGCATGAGCGGGGGAGGGCCAGAGAGAGAGGGAGACACAGAATCTGAAGCAGGTTCCAGTCCCTGAGCTGTCAGCACAGAGCCCGATGCCGGGCTCGAACTCACAAACCGTGAGATCATGATCTGAGCTGAAGTTGGACACTTAACCGACTGAGCCACCCTGGCACCCCCAAAATATAATCTTTTTTGAAAAAAGGCAAAAAAGCCTTTTAATATTAGTTATAATTAAGCTTTGCTTGTTTATTTCACTCCGTAATAAAGTGATGAAAAACTAGAAAGAATAAAGAACACAGGAAATAGAAATAAGAGTAGAAAAATCAGGCCCCAGGGAGGAACATGCATCAACCTCCAGACCCTGATGGAGGATACTGTGTTTTACTCTCCTCACAGCCTGGCATACAGTAGACACTCCATCAGTATGTTCAGCCTTCAGATTTGGTGCTGAGCTTCCTGGCAGCCAAAGCAAAACAAGGATTTATAAGCTCATACAGTTTCACGTAGCTCACGTGATGCATATCATTACTTCTGAGGACTTAAATCTTTTCTGGGCAGCAAGTACTCAAAGAAAGCTCCCGAGTTAGGTTTAATAAGAAAGGACTGAGCCAGCAATTGGTTCTCTTTTGCAGAGATCACCAAAGACGACTGCAATGGGGTATGCCACACCAGCGCCAAGTACGTACCGCTGAGCTTTTCTCTGGAAGTGATGCAAAGGGGGTTCTTTTCTAGGAGTGTCCACGTCAGGCCCTGTCTTCAGGGTAATAGCTTCCTGAGACCCTTTCTGAAGACTTATGATGAATTTAAGTATGAAAGGAAAAATCTCTCTGAAAAGGCCACCATCAACTTGCCACATCCAGCCTTCGAAACAAGCTGCCACCTGAGTTACCTGGCATATCGGCAAAAAAGCCAGCTGCTGCCCCCAGTTCAAGCCACAGGGGCCCTTTCATAGAGGCTGAGGGAGCCCAGTGCCCCTGACTGCCATCAAACCTTACTCCCCATTCACAGCGAAGCCTTATGTGTTCATACTTCAACGTCATACTCCAAACTCCCAGAGGGGTGTGATGGGTTAACTAATTGGCCCAGTAACTGGACTTAGACCTGAATTCAGATCAGCCTCTGTCATTTGCATTGTGTGCATGACCTGGAGTCAATTACGCTTCTAAGCCCCAGTTTCTCCATCCGTAAATGGGAATAGTAACATCTACAGGTTAGGGCTACTGGATAGCATGTAGGTTATGAGAAGTAATGTGGGAAGCACGGCTCCGAGGACATGAGTGGCCCTCTAAAGATTGCTGGCTGTCCTCCTTATCCCGGGCCGATGCCCACCCATGTACTCTCTGCAGTTTCGGCCGCCCGTCCAGGGCCGTGCTGGGTAGGGACTCTCCTTCCGAGCCTTAGGCAAGACCTCTGAGTGAAGCAGGGGGCAGGAGCCAGGACGCTGGGGACACAGTGGGTGGAGGTTCTGTATTCTTTCCCCACAAACAGCGCTTGCCATTTCTTGTTGCAGCTGCCTTCTCAATCCGGACGGGACAGCCTCTTGCAGATGTGCAGCAGGATTCCAAGGGAATGGAACAGTCTGCACAGGCAAGCGAGGAAGGGACCGCTGGGGTTACAAGGGTGGCACAAGTCCTGCAGACTGTACCATTCTGCCACCACCAACCACTGCTGCTGCCCTGGATGTAACTGGGCAGCCGACCAGGCCCCCTGGGCGAGAAAACTGCTGTTAGCAGTTGGGGCGTGTGTTGGGTTAGGAATGCATGGGACAATTGTACCTGTTCTCTTCTCCAAGCAGCCGTTCACAGCCTTGACCGCAACTGAAGTCACCTGGGGAACTTTGAAAACACCAGCTTGATTGACCTAGCATGTGACCCAGGCGTGGGGACTCTGGAGTGGGACAGACAGGGACCCGAGTCCTGGTTCTTCCTCCTACTACCCACACAGCTTTGGATGGGTCTCTTATTTGCTCTGAGCCCCCTTAGCTCACTTTTAAAGTGAACATAAAACTGTGTCCCTTGCAGAGTGGTTTGGGGACCAAACGACCTCTCTGTGCAATGGCAGAATGAGGCAGAATTTAAAACAGCCCCACACCAGACTCTCCCGGGTTTGAGTCTAAGTTCTTATAACTTGTATTACCTTGGGAAAGTTGCTTGACTGCTCTTTGCATCATTTTCCCATCTGTAAGTTGTGGTCAGTAAGAGAATCTCCCTCCCTGGACCTTTTGGTGAGAACGAGATTAATAACAGCCTTTGCACAGAGCACTCAGTAAATGGGATCTAATACTCTTAAGGTGCCCACCACATATTTGGTGCTAGAAAACTGGAAACGCTTAGCGTCATATTTCTCTCGAGCACCTTGTCCAGGCAGCCTTCTGTCCAGATTGTGGTGAACAATGAACATACCAACCTGTCTTCTAGACCATCTTACCCCAGGGGGTTCTCCCAGCGTGCAGGCACCCTGACCCTGGTCCCAGATGTTTCCTGCGGTAAGATGTGCACAGTATGCCCGTGAAAACAGCTGGGAGGAGCAAATAACTGGAATATTTTTCTTGCACTCTGTTTTTAGGAAACAGTAAAAGCAGGGTTATAGGAGAGCGACCAACATTTCTGTAACACTTTCATGTACGTTATCAGATGGGAGTCTCCAAACCTGCAAACAAACCTCAACAGGTGGACCCCAAGGTTCAGATTCACTGAGTAGCTTGTCCAAAATCACACCGTGGGACTCCAAGTGGATCTAGGTCTTGATCCACTTTGTGTACGTGTTGTGAGGTTGAAGTCCAAATTCTTCTTCTGTGGGTGAATATCCATCTGTCTCCAGATGATTCATTGAAAAGACTCTCCTCTCCCCCATTGAAATGTCTTGGCACCTTTGTGGAAAATCAATGGACTCTGGATGTATGGGTTTATTTCTGGACCCCCAGTTCTATTCCATACATAGACGCCCTTTATCAGGTTGAGCAAGTTTCCTTATATTCTTTGCCTGTTGAGCTTTTATTATTAAAGATATTGAATATTATCAAATGCTTTTGTTCCTTCTATTGAGGAAGGAACAAGTGGATTGGTCTTTAATCCGATTGATAGACTGTAGTACGTTAACTGATTTTTAAATGTTAAACCACCTTGCACTCCTGCATAAGTCCCACTTAGTTATGGTGTATTATTCTTCTTGCCGAATTTGATTGACAAGTATTTTCTTGAGGATCTTTGTGTTTATACCTGTGAGGGATATTGATGTATAGAGTTTCCTTGAGATGGCCCTGTCTGGTTTTGGTATCAGGCCTCATAAAATGAACTGGGAAGTCTTCTCTCCTCTTCTAGTTTTTGGAAGAGCTTGGGAAAATTGGTATTTATTCTTCTTTAAATGTTTGGTAGAATCCACCAGTGAAGACATCCGATGCTCTGCGTTCTTTTGAATTATCCGTACTTAATCCAGTGCCCGGCATCTTGAAGTAGCTTCCATTTCTCACGCAAGTAAAGAATGCATCACTGTTTTTTTTCCCCCCTCTCTCCCCGGCTCGGCTCTGTGTCGCGTCTCCCTTCTGTAGCCATCAATGCCTGTGAGACCAGCAATGGAGGCTGCTCTGCCAAGGCTGACTGTAAAAGAACCACTCCAGGAAGCCGGGTGTGTGTGTGCAAGGCAGGCTATACAGGCGACGGCATCGTGTGTCTAGGTGGGTACCATCCTTCACCTGTCCGGTGGCAGTGGCTTTACGGTCAGAGCCCCGGTAAGTGATCCTATTATTAGCACATGCCACTGTTGGAACAGTCTGTGCAGGAACGTATGAGGTGTGTAAAGGTGACCACAGGGGTATGAAGGTGTGTGATGTCCAAAAATCACTTGGGAAGGAAAAAAAGGGAGACACTTTTTCCAATTAAGCATGACGGTGCTGACTGAATTTTGTAACATTTATTAGTTCCTTTCTTATACAATAACACATTCTCACTGTAGAAAAATTACAGAATGCATATATGTTGGGGGGGTGGGTAGATTCTAGAAATAACCACTCTTCCTATGGTCGTATCACTTCATTTGCTATGGATGCACCTACCTGTTTAAACAACAATTCTGTCTTATGATACATAATACTTACTATGCTTAGCAATGCAAAAGAACAGCACTCCCAGAAAGTAAGTGTTTCTCCAAATCATTATCTTAATGTCTATACACTGTTCTACTATTAAAGGTATGCCATCGTATGCTGACTTTTAACATTTTAGTTGTAACAAAATACATTCACACCAAAGTATTGCAAGAATAGTATAAAAGAAGACCCACTCGCTCTTTACCTGGATTCACTATTGCAAACATCTTGCTTCACTTGCATTATCATTTGTTCTCTTTATATATGTACCTCTTTTTCCTAAACCATTCGAGAGTAGACTTTTTTCATATTCCCGTTATCCTTAAATACTTGGGCATATCTGAGAATGAGGATAAGTTCTTACATAGCCACTGCAGTTACCAACTTCAGTCAATTTACTATTGTTTTAAATGTTTATTTATTTTGAGAGAGAGAGAGAGAGAGAAAGCGGGGGAAGGGATAGAGAATTCTAAGAAGGCTCCGTGCTCAGTACAGAGCCTGAGGCAGGGCTTGATCTCACAGCCGTGAACTCATGACCTGAGCTGAAATCAAGAGCCAGACATTTAACTGAGCCACCCAGGTGCCCCAAATTTACCATTAACATACTACTTTGTCTAATTACCATTTGTATTCTAATTTTGTCCCCTGACCCAATAACATACTGTTCTGGCTTTTTTCCTCAAGTGCAGGAAGTAGTTTAGGGGTGGGCATCATATTGAGCTGTTATGTGTTAGTCTCCTCAAATCAGGGATGGCTCCCCAACCTTGCTTTGTCATTTATGACATTGACATTTTGGAAGAATATAGGCCACCACCCCAACTTTTTTTCATAGCATGTCCTTCCTTTGGGGTTTGTCTGATGTTTTTTCCATGATTATATTGAGACTGTGCATTCTAGACTCGATATCACAGGAGTGATATCGCATCCTTCTCAGGCTATCACACAGGAGGCTCATGATTTCCAGCTGCCTCTCTTTTGTGACGTTAATTTTGACCACGCAGTCAAGGTGTTGTCTGATTTCTCCACTGTACAGTTCCTTTCTCCCCCATTGCTACTAATAAGCCACCAATAGGGAGATGCTTTAACACCAAGCAAATATCCTGGTCCTCATCAAAATGTCCTTCTAAATTTAGAATCTGTCCCTGAACCAATTTTATGATGAGAGTTACAAGCGACTGTTTCATTCCTAACTCTCTTCCTTCCTAGCATGTTGGATTGGATCCAAGATTCTGTTGTTTCAAGTCCCTGGCTGCAAATGCTCATATTCACTCAATAGCGGGACAGAAGCAAGCCCACAGATGAGGCCCCTGCTGGCACAGCCCCAGCCCACAGGAGCTGATTCTGAGAAACCGTATCTGGTACCTTCCCTGCTGGCTTACTTCTGCCACAGAGCTGTCACAAAACTGAATCACACTTTAACACCTGCTGACACACTTTGACACACTGACACCTTGTCCAGTTCTAGCCATCCCGCCTGGTTCCTCAAGATGTCTTGATTGGAAAAGGAGGCTGGATTTTCATGCCAGGTTCTGGCTTTTTGTTTTAAAGAGATCAACCCATGTTTGGAGAACAACGGTGGCTGTCACAAGAACGCAGAGTGCACACAGACGGGACCCAACCAGGTGAGCTCAGCCCCGCCCCCATACAGGGTCCTAAGTTTTCCTAGGAGCAAATTCCTGGATCTTCAGGAATTCACACCCGAGGGAAAGGGGTTGAGAACAGACCTATGGGCACCAGCAGCATAAAACCAATATTTTAGGGGGGAATTCTGAAAGAATCCCTAAAGAGGCCATTCTTTGGGAATAAGAAATGGTGGCTGTGAGGGGACCAGGGGGTTCTTGGGAGAAGGGGCTTCCTGAGTGGGGAGGGGTAGACCTCTGCAAACACCACATGGTTCCAGACTCGCCTAGAAAGTTTCCAACGATGCTCTCCTTTCAGCTTTCTGATGCCTAGAAAGCTGAGGCATCATCTTCTTTGGCTTGAGGCCTTGAAATGCATGTGCCACAGCGTAAGATAGCACTTTCAGGGGCACCTGGGTGGCTCAGCTCGTGAAGTGTCTGACTCTTGGTTTCAGCTCAGGTCACAATCTTGTGGTTTCATGAGTTCAAGCCCCACGTCGGGCCCTGCACAGGCAGCACAGAGCCTGCTTGGGATTCTCTCTCTCTCTCCCTCTCTCTCTGCTCCTCCCCATCTTGCGCTGCCTCTGTCTCTCTTGAAACAAATAAATATGCTTAAAATAATTAATTTTTTAAAAAGATAATGTTTTTAGGCCCTCTGCTAATCACATACTCCCTAACACAGTGAGTTTTGCAACCCAAACAAGCACAATAGTCAGGAAATTATATACATCAGATACTGGATGATGAAGTGAAGTCCCATGGAATGTTCTATCAACCTTGTTTAGGCTGCAACCTCAGTGCCAGTTCTCCCAATGATTAGAACAAGCAGGTGCCTAAAGAGCCCAAAAATAAGGGGGAAAAAATACCCTTATTTTGAAAGAATTGTGTGTGTGTGTGTGTGTGTGTGTGTGTGTGTGTTTACACATATAGTCTTGGTGAAAACCAGAACAGGCAGTATTTGGCTACCTTAGACACGTTTTGGGGTTCAGCAGAGCTCTTATTTCAAACCACATATGGAGAAAGGAAAACCTAGAAGCATTTTGGTGCTCAGGGTGTCTACAAGTCCTTCTTCAGACCTAGAAGGCAGTGAGAGGGACCCAGGGTTGATCTCTGGGACAGGACCTAAGCCCAGGAGAGGCAGCTGGTGGGTGTCTTGGTAACAGTTTGGGTCAAGGTCAGGACCCAGAAGAAAGGAAGAGGCAGAGGAGTGAAAATCTGCCATTTGGCCCTGACTGACCCTGTCAGTGAGTCCAGGATCTAACAAGCAGACATCAGACCAGAGCCACCTCTGCTGTGTGGCTTGGGTGGATTGGAAAAGAAAAGCCGCCCCTCTGGTGGACGCATTAGGAGCAAGTGCCCTTCCTTCTGGGCGCAGAACTAGGTAACTAGAACGTAGCTGGGTTTCAACCCTGCCTGCTCCTGTGCCCTTGTTCCTGAGCAGAGCACCGGGGAAATGGGGGTGAACTAAACAGTCCCCAGCTTCCCATGGATAGTGTCCCCTCCCTCAAGTTGAAGCCCCCACTGACATCGTTGGCCAAACAGTGGGTCTGACTGATTGTTTTCACATGGGCCACCCATGTGAGGCCAAAGCCCCCCTCCAGCATCTCCCAGCGCTGGTGCCTTGGGGCTGAGCCTGGGTGGAGAGGCACAAGGTCTCCGTGTGAATGGGAGTGGGTCATGGCTTAGCCTCCTTGCACCCGAGCTTTTACCAATCCAAGTGACAGAAGGGGTGAGTGCCAAGAAGGCAAGGGACCAAATAAGGTAAGAATGTATTAAAAAAGAAACGAAGTCTCTTGGCAGCAAAGTCAGGCTCCGTAGGAGATCCCAGTGCTAGAGTGAAATGTGCCGAGTGCGCTGAACGTAGGATGACGATTGCCCTCGTAGGATAGATCTTGCCGATATCACATATAGACCCTTGTGACGCCACCGTGACCACCATAGACCCGGAGCGTGAGAGCCAGCAGAATCTCTCAGTGAAATAACCCGTTTCCCTCCCCTCCCCGGACAGGCAGTGTGTAACTGTTTGCCCAAGTACACTGGCGACGGGAAGGTCTGCACGTTCATCAACACCTGCTTAACCGTGAGTAGGGCTCCGGGGCCGAGGCCCAGAGACGTCCGGCCTGGGGTGTCTCCTACCTGCCTTGCGGGGGACGGCTCATCAAGGAGGCCACATGCAGAGGCCGCTTGTGGGCCCTGGGGCATATTTTCCCCTCAGGTTCCAGTTGTAGCTGGAGAAACTCCATTCTCTGCCTCTGTCCTCACCTCTGTGCTGGTGTCTTCTCTTCTACTGAAAACTACCGCGGACTTAAGGCCCACCTGCCTCATCCAGGATGCTCTCCTCTCAAGGTCCTTAATTACATCCGCAAAGACTCTTTCTCTAAACGAGGTCACATGCACAGATACAAGGGCTTAGGACATGAGCATACTGTTTAGGTACAGAGCAAGCGAACGGCACAGCCAGAACTTGAATCCATGTCTGTCCTACTCAAAGGCTGCACCCTTGACCACTTCAGGGGTTCTTGTTCCTCCCACGAAGCGGTCAGCCCCAGAGGAAGTGCTGTCTATGCATCGTACTTCCCTTATTCACATCGCTGCCCACCCGGAGCCTCCAGCTGTGGGTGTAAGAACAGCCCAGATGCCACATAGTTAAAGCCCTTCCTCTCTGAGCTTCATCCCGATTGTCCCCTTGTGTCGATCTGGCAAATGCCTCAGGAGAACATGTCCTCACATGAAATGATTGCAGAAAACAGGGTGCTGGGGCATGGAGCTGTCACAAGCAGACCCATGCAGCTTTATTTGCACAGCAACTCTTCAGGGACCATTTCCACCTGGTTTTTTCAATGGCCACCTTGTCTTGGCAACTAATGCAATGAACCTACTTGCGCCTGACAGTCAGATACAAGAGTCATTAACTCTTGGCCACTGCACCCAGGACTGCCACCACCCACTAGATCCTTTCAAGAAGAACAAAAGTTTGTTTTCTTGCAAGATGAGTGTTAAGGCATGCTTTTATGCTGATGAGTACAGTCCAACAGAGAGAAGGAAACTGATACTGAAGGAGAGAAGGTGGAATGTTCCAGGAGGAGGGTATAGGAGTCGATGAGGAGAAAGGGCCCCAGAGCCCACAGGTGAGCCCCAGGCAGGAGCAGGGCCAGTGGTAGGTAGGCAGGTAGTTGGTCAGTCAGGCTGTTAGTCAGGTAGATCATTAGCCAATCAGTTCGTTCGTTAGTGAGCCAGTCAGTTAGTGAGTCACTCGTGGGCACATGCTGTGTGGAGCCCTTACTGTGAACTAGCTTAAAAATGCGTCTGATCGCTTTAAATAAATTCTTAGTCCCGTGAGGACAGAGACGGCTCGCATTTCTACATATTCAGTAGGAAACCTCTCACGCAGCTCCCCGGCTCCCAGGCACCATTTTAGGCACTGGGAATTCATCAGTGACCAAGCAGCAAAGTCTCGTCCCGTAAAGAGTCTACACTGAGGGGGAAGAGACGGACACCTCGTGTGTAAATGACTAGTCAGACCGTCAGTTGTTAGTTCATTTGTTAAGTAAGGAAAGTAGGGTTGGTGACCAGGCGCAGGCAGGTGGTGAACGTCAGGGCGGGAAGGTGGGGTGTCTACGTCTCCATGAGGTATGAGGTGAGCCCATCAGCTGAGAGTGAGGGGCAGTGGTTGAGAGTTGGAGGGAGGAGTGAAGGTGTGAACTGTCTTCCCCAGAGAGAGAAAAGTTGCTCTCTGGATGAGCACCGATGTGATAGCTCTGAAGGCGGGTGCGGACATCACACACGTGTGACTTTGTCCCGCAGTCCCCCGCGAGTCAGGGCCGGCCCAGAGGCAGTGGTTTACCAAGCCGTTGTGTCAGCCGCTGTGCCGGGACAAAGCTAGGAGCAGGGGCCAACTGCACCGGGCAGGTGGGTGAGAGAGAAGCAGCTGGAAGGAGGGGAGGCTCCTGTGGGTCAAAGGAGGCTGGAGCTGCAGCATTAGAAGAGAGGAGTTGAGATGATGAAAGCTGGTGGTCAGAGAGAGCAGGATGCTTGAGGGAGAGCCTCGGGAGGGGTCCACTTTAATGTGGAGACGAAGCCAAGGGTGGCCAAGGGGTGGTGGCAGACGCAGGGTGCAGACGGAGGCCACTGACAGAGACGTTCACGCCACCAAGCATGGCCACGGGTGTGGAGGGAAAGCTGGTGATCCAGGCGCCACCGCCAGGACCAAAGAAACGGGCCATCATGGATTCCGTGTGTTCTCGGGGAGCTGGGGTCTGTGAAGGATGAGGCAGTAGAAGTAGTTTGGAAGCTCAGTAGGAAAGACACTACCCCAGCCCCAGGCCACGAAAACAGCTTTGCTTGAGGGGTGCGGGGGAGCAGCGTTTGCAGGAGACAGACACGTCTTCAGTAAGAGGCGGAGAGAGTTTTCTGGAGACTGCTGGGAGTTTGTTAATGGTGGTGAGTTTCAGAAGGCACCAGGAAGGGTTTGTGAGGGCAGGAAGGGGTGGGTGTGGGGTCAGATCAGCAAGGAAGGGAATGTCCGTGAGGTAGGAGGGAACCTAGAGCGTGTAGACTTGTTGACAGAGAGAAGCAGGAAAGTGGCACAAGAGGGGGTTTGTCTTGGTGCTCTGACAGCAGGCCGGGTATCGGGACGGTAAAATCCAGTTGCCTTAAGAGACGGCAACTGGTCTTGAAGAGCTCACTGAGCTGTGTCAGCTTGAGGCAGGAATCTGGGACAGACAGGAAGTCCCTCCTGGGCCCAAATATCATGCTCCACTAAGGCTCTGGGAACAAGCATTAGAGGGAAGGAAGATTTTACAGCCGACCGTTAAGTCTGTTGACCTCCTTCTTTGCTCAACCCCATCGGGGTTCTTTTTCCTAAGCTCACATTCTTTCCCCACTTAGAAACTGCTTAGGTTGCAGACTCCTTCTTGGTGTTCCTACAGATGTTGGCTTTGCATTGAACTTTGCTTTGTTTCTATTTTTAGGTCTCTGTCCCATCTTCCACAGTTTTTAAGCTCTTTGTGGACAAGGACAGTGTGTTCTATCTCTTTTATACCAACTGCCTTCTAGCTGATGACTATTACCTGGCCATTATGAGAGCAGGATTTAAGCCTAAAGCTGGGAACCGTCGGGCAAGATTGGTCCCTTTCCAGTCACCCCCCATGTGCTGAGAAAGTTTCCATTTGGCACCTCTGGGCTTGTCCGTTTACAGCTGGAGATCTGCTCGGTTGGACTCGCCCTCTTGGGATACATGGCTCTTACTATAGGGAGTTAATAGGCAAGTTCAGGAGAAGGGCAATAGTGCAAACCAGTCAGTTAGAAGGTGGGTACAAAAATACATTTCAGTACAGAACTGCTTTGTGAATATCGGCAGACCTGGCAAGCGAACCGGGCTGACTCTTACCCCCCACCCCTTGGAAATTTTATCAGAAAAATGGCGGATGTAGTGAATTTGCCATCTGCAATCACACTGGACAAGGAGAAAGGACATGTAATTGCAAGCCAAACTACATCGGGGATGGGCTCACCTGCCGCGGCAACATCTATCAGGTAACGAAAGGCCTGTTTCCATAGAGCGAACCCTACTTGCCTCGCTGTGCTAGGAATCCAGGTCCCTAAGGACTGCGCAGGAGTTTTGTAACTTGTAAAGCTCTACAAAGATGGGAAATCCTGCTTTTATATAAATTGGCAATGGAAAGAGATTGTATCTACCCATGAGAATCCTCACATCGATGAGTTCTGGAGTCAGAAGCACCTGGGTATGAATTCAACTCTGTCAATCAGTAATGAGACATTAGGCAATTACATTACCTCCCTATGCATCAGCTTTCTAATTTGTAAGAAAAAAAATTCTAATGGTACCAACCCCATTGGGTTGTTAGCCGATGTAATGTACGTAACACGCATAGAGCACACAGTAACTCAAAGGCATTACCTTGATGTGGGTGCCGTTGGAACATATGTGTGTGCGCACACCCACAGACATCTGTACTGGCCATAGCGGATGAGGAGCAATGATACTTGTAGATTTCTACCCCTTTATAAAGTGAACGTTCTGTTATTTGGCTTAAAGAGGGACTAGAGCATTCTGGCTAATCAAATATGCTTGTTAATGGAGGAATTAAATCTTCCATAAACCTATAACTGTTTTTTTTTTAATATTTGAACTTTAAAAAGTGCTTCTAAACCTTAACTGCTTTTGGAAATGGCTAGACCTTTCTTTGATAAATCAGATGGTGACTCCAGCAAGGTTTTGGAACTCACAGCATGTTCCCATAGTCGTTCTGAACATCAGTGGGAAGCCTGTAGGTGGGGCTTGAAAAAGAAGACCCGTGAGGGCAGATTTCCAGCTGAAAGTGTGGTAAAGACTCTCAAACTTACAGAAATTGTCCTGCGACAACCTTGAATTGATCTTGCGTGTAACCCAAGACATGAAGTGACCCTCCTCTATCTTTGTTTCCAGGAGCTTCCCAAGAACCCAAAAACATCCCAATACTTCTTCCAGCTGCTGGTAAGAACATGTGTGTCTGTCTGTAGCTGTAGGAGTTGGGTCTCCAGCCAGCTACAGAGAAACTGTAGCCTCTGGAGTCAGTGAAGGGAGAAGAAAGTCTGGGAACGTGGGTTTCTGGCCCATTCTACATAGAAGAATGCACTGCATGCAAAAACTGCCATCACACCAGAGGAAAGAAGCATTCCTGGGGCAATTGGTTAACTCCGGGTGAAAATATTAAGTTAGGTCTTTATGCACATCATACATTGGGATAAGTTCCAGATATATTGAAAAATAAAAGATAAAAATATAAACGAATAAGGGGCACCCGGGTAGCTCAGTCAGTTAGGTGTCCGACTCTTGATTTCAGCTCAGGTCATGATCTCGCGATCCATGGGTTCAAGCCCCGCGTCGGATTCCGCACTGACAGTGCAGAGCCTGCTTGGGATTCTCTCTCCCACTCTCTCTGCCCCTCCCCCACTCTCTCAAAAACAAATAAACTTTAAAAATATATATCTAAATGAATACAATCATAAAACCTAGCAGAAAATATAACTAACCAGAGGCTCTTAACATTGACAACAAGGCAATTAGCATAGCTAAACCAATCATCTTATAATCAATTATCCCAATTATGTAAAATATTTGCATGTAGAAGAGACATTGGAAAAAAATACCTAAAAAATAATAGGTTGCATCTAGGCAGTGGGGCTATGGGTAGTTATTTCCTTCTTCATGCTATATTTTCAAATCTTTAATACAATAAGCCTATTTTTTTTTTTTTTCCGAGAGAGAGAGAGAGAGTGAGCGCAAGTTGGGGAGAGGGGCAGCGGAGGAGAGAGAGAGAGAAAATCTCAAGCAGGCTCCGCACTCTGTGCAGAGCCCAACCTGGGGTTCGATCCCACAACCCCGGGACCATGACCTGAGCCAAAATCAAGAATTGGAGGCTCCACTGACTGAGCCACCCAGAAACCCCAACATATGTTATTTTTATAACCAGATAAAAATAAACATTATTTCAATGACAAAGACTAAGAATGAATTTGAATCTGAGACTAAATAACACACAGATCTCCAGATTCAGTTTTCACTCCCCTCTGTCACCACTGACTTTCTGTATTTGTTTGAAACTGTACGTATGTTAATTAGGTACCTGCCATGTGGCCCCACCTTCCTTCCCACAGGAACATTCTGTGCGAGATCTGAGCGGTCCGGGCCCTTTCACTGTCTTTGCACCTTTATCTGCAGCTTTTGATGAGGAACCTCGGGTAAGCATGAAGCTCTAGGCAAGCCGAAGAGGTGTGGAACGGGAACCCAGTCTTTGGGTGTCACCCTGGAACCAATGCTGGAGACATTTCTGGGCAGGAGATTTAGGATTAGCTAGAGCAGATCAGCAATGAAAGGGGCTGCCTGTCAGCTTAGGGACCTCCTATCAAAAGAAAGCATTTAAGTGGATTTAGGGTAACCAATGGCCAGAGGCCCTCTGAAAAACATTCCTGAATCAGGTAGGAAGCTAGAAAAGATCAACAATTCTTAAATGATCCAAACCTTCCATAGACATAAATAAATAAACAAATAAACAAACAAACAAACAAACATTAAAAAAAGAAAAAGAAAAAAGAAAACGAGAAGAACAAGAATGCTGGGTATAAGCTTTTAAATAAGTCTTTTTTTCTTGCAGACCTTATCAGAGCCGTTACTATTCTAACATTCACTGGGACTCCTCATGCAGGATTACCCATTAACATATAATACTGTGGCAAACATTTATGGAGTGTGCCAGACACTGTTTCTAGTATCTGACCTAGATTCATTCATTTAGTGTTCATGACAACCCTGTCATGGAGTGCTATCATCCCCATTTTTGCAGTCAAGGACATTGACGGAAGTAAATTTCCCAAGGCCACACGACTAGCAAGTGGCGGAGTAAGGATGGAAACATGACTCCAAACCGTGCATTCTTCTCTCCACACAAAAACAGGCACAAAAATACTTCTGGAAAGTTTTTGACATTTGATTGTTTTTCTCTAAAAAAGCATCAAAAGAGATACCATGAAGCAATTGAAGCAATGAGAACCTTGTGGGCTTCTTATCACACTGACTTAATGGTTAATATTGTTTGTGCTTTGATTTACAATGGAAAAGCATTGTGGTCTTTTCCACACTAAAGGAAATCTGGCCCAGGTACCTCTCCAAGAGGCACAGGTGCGGTGCAGCTTTGCCCAGCATTTTTCACAAGAAAAGTCTTTTTGCAAGTAGCATCTCACAGGACTTGGGGTCCTTGCTGCATGCATTGAGAGATGCTGGACCAGAGGAACTCCAAGCTCCCTTCCACTCATTCTAAGAGTCCATATCGGAAGCAGGGAAGAAGGGAGGGCCACTTTCTCCCTCTTGCCTGAACAGCCTGTACCCTGTAAACCTGACCACGAGCCACCCCTGACTGCCTCCTTCCCAGTGCAAGTTGGGGGAGAGTCCCTGGGGAGAGCATGGAGGAGGGGAGGGCATGGAAGGGGCCAGCAAAGGCTGGAACCCTCCCATCTTCTGTTACAGATTAAAGACTGGGACAAACAGGGCCTCATGCCCCAGGTTCTTCGTTATCATGTGATCGCCTGCCACCAACTGCTTCTAGAAAACCTGAAATTGACCCCAAATGCTACCTCTCTCCAAGGGGAGTCAATCGTCATCTCCGTCTCTCAGGTAAGAGAGGCCACCTCGGGAAGAGGACCATCTTTCTTAGGCCCTCTCTCTTCTCTTCTTTAGACTAATACCAGTAATAATAGTAATAACAACAACTAAGACATGTTGAGTGATTGCTATATGCCATGTAGTATTCTACGTATTTGATGTGTGCTAACTTTTTTAATCCTCCAAAGAAGCCCATGATGTAGATACTATTCTTTCCCCAATTTATGAAGTAGGAAGCGGAGCTCAGAGAAGTTAAATGACTTGTCCAAGGTCACACAGCATGTAAATATTAGAGCTGGAATTGAAACTCGTAAGCAAAGCAGCTCAAGCGGTCATCAGAACGGCTTTGGGTTAGAAGCTGGAGGGGGTGAACACTTTTGACCGAAGCCACCTGACCATGCTGGCCCCCTCGCCCCCTGCAACAGAGAAACTAGTGGTAACTGTAGAATCCATTGCAAAGGGAAGTAAGTTGTGGTGGAGGCAGAAGGTGGTGCAGACAACGCAAGTGATGTACTTGTTACTTCATATTTGAGAATCACAGCGAAATGACCACTGTGGTTGGTTCTTTGCTATTAACTCCTCCAGGTGGAAATTACAGTCTTGTCTCAGTTTTCCTTTTATAGTCATAACAAAGAAACGTGCTCAAGGAACTTAGATCTTCAGATTTTGCCCACAGCCCTACTTAAATGTTCACTTTCGTGATGACTTAGCATGTTGGTAAAGCATTCTGGAAGAAATGACTTTGTCCATTTCTCTTTGTGCTCATTTTTTTTTCTCTCTCTCTCTTCTTGGTTAATTTCAGGACACGGTGTATATAAATAATAAGGCTAAGATCATATCCAGTGATCTCATCAATACCAATGGCATCATCCACATCATAGACAAATTGCTGTCTCCCCAAAACTTGCTTGTCACCCCCAAAGATGCCTCTGGAAGGATCCTGGTGGGTTCATTATCATACTCTCAGCCCAGAGTGACTCATAATACTCAAAATGTGTTTTCACAATTCTGATTTTGAGGCATCTTAATTTTGCTGCTTCCGTCTCAAGCTACTATTAAAAGCCTAGTGAATATTATTCTAGTAAGAAGTAAATAGGTAAAAGCCTAATTTAAAGAGATAAATGGATTTTATAAGTTTTTCTTTAGTTTCCACATGGACAGATGGTCTTGCATAGATTTGGAAGATGGAGAAATTACATAGATGGATGAGATAGATGGATGATAGGTAGATAGATAGATAAATGATAGATAAGTAGATAGATGATAGATATCGCTCAAAGCAAACCTGGAGTAAAACTCATTTTCAATTGAAAGAAAAGACAAATTTGAATTTGATTGTTATTTATTAGCATCGGCCGGGGTTTTTCATTGCAGACCACAGAACCCACTATACCTAACTTAAACAAAAAGGAGATTCTTAAGATACTAAGTTTAACAGCAAATCTCTTGGAAAGCCAGAGAGTCTAATTCAGAAACTACATAGCTCGGAACAAAGGGGCCCAGGGATACCTGCCAGGGGAAGGCACGTGACTTTCCTGCGGGACTGCTCTGACCTGTCTCCAGCCTCACCCCCTACAACCTCCAAGTCCCAACACCAGATGCCTCCACCATTGTGCTGGTCAGAATCTCCTGCTAGCGGTCACCTCCGCCTCTTGTTGTTTCCTTCCACCGATAATCCTTGTAAAAACTCTTCTGTTTGGTGGATCCTATGTCACACACGGGGCTGGAGCTGCAAGGCAGTCTGGGAAAATGTCACGCATGGTCCCCCATCCGCTGGACTGCGGAAAGGCGTGGGTATGCCAGAGCCGGAGTGGGTGCTGACGGGCCAATCTGCAGTAACTCTCACGTTATCTTACCCTGATTTCATTCAGCTGAACTTTTGTTAACGTGCTTGGTGAACTGTATGGAGAAAGGTATTATTCCTATTCTTATTGTCTTTGCAGCAAAATCTTACAACAGTGGCAATAAACCACGGCTACACCAAATTTCACAACCTACTACAGGTAAAAACCCAGGGGATTACCTGCCTAAGGAGGTTTCTTTTTTGAAGGGTTTTGTTTGTTTGGATTTTTGGGGGGAGGGGGTTGTTTCGTTTTGTCATTAGTGTTTTGTTTTATTCGGGGAGCAAGCCAGCCATTGTGGGAATCTGTGTAGGAAAGTCCCGACTTCCAATAGAACAAAGTCATTCGCTGTCACTCCATTCCCAAAACAGCATTCGGTTTATTCAGCTATATAATGTACACTGGCCAAATTAGAAACTGATGTACCTGTGGCTGAAGCAAGGGAAAGGACTCAAGCATCACCTCTTGCGCTAGGGGCTTCACATCTGGAATTCTCACCTCCGTAATAGGGGCAGGCAAGCCGACATGCAAATCTGGGAAATCTATGCCCCAAGGCATAGGTAGACATTGCATTTAAAACTACAGTGAAACCTTGGTTTGCGAGCACAATTCGTTCCAGAAACATGCTTGTAATCCAAAGCACTTGTATGTCAAAGCGAATTTCCCCATAAGAAATCGTGGAATCGTGGAAAAACATTCATCTAGAAATGATTACAATACTGTAATATGTAAAATAAAGAAAATACAAAATATAAAGACAAAGAAATAAATTAACCTGCACTGACCTTTGAAAACCTCTGTGGCTGGTGAGGGAGACCTGGGAGAGGAGGGTTATTGTGCAGGACGACTTTCACCATCACTATCGATGTCACTACTATTGGCTCGATGGAATCTTTTTCCGCATGGGGGCCGTTGTATATGCTCGCATGGATGTTGACTACAGTCCAGGGTTAACAAACTCTTGCCGTGCACTGTATTTAATGGAACTGGCAATAAGGCAGCAGAGGAAAGGGTCTCTCTCTGTCTGCAGGCAGCCTGAGCTAGGAGGAAGCAAAGCATTCCTAAGCTTACTCCTGGATGGAAAAGCAAAGGCCTGTCTTTGGTGCTTTGAAGTGACAAAAAATATACTACTGCCAGTTGTGGGCACCTTCCAGTGTTCCGGAAAATCACTGATTTCTGCCAAACACCATGGCCTGAGACCAAGCATCTGACCACGGGAGACGATCACTCACAATCCCACAGCAAGAGAGAGAGAGAGAGAGAGAGAGAGAGAACCATTGGCTCAGCTGTGATCATGTGATGTTTGGAGTCATGTATGAGTGATGCAAGACATCACTCATTTATCAAGTAAAAATTTGTTAGAAATTTTAGGTGTTTTCTGTGGAACACTCGTAGAACAGGTTTTTTGCAATCCAAGGTTTTACTGTTTATCTTTCTGACTTCACTTTTCCCACAAATTGAGTAGAGAAACTTCTTGTCCAAAGATTTCAGAGGAGAATCAGGGAGGGACAGGGGTCTTCCAAGGTCCCCTCTCCTCCTCAGACCCTGAGAAGCCCCAGGAGGACTCTTAGAACCCAGAACCCCACCCCACCCCCACCCCTACCCCTTTTAGCATTGCCTACAAACTTCTGCATTGACCAGCGATTTCCAAAATAGCCCGGGGCTCACCCTTGGAGTTTTTCAGAAATGGAGATGTCAAGGTGTTCAAAATGAGACTCTCCAGGGATGTCAAAGGCAAGGCCCCAAAACCTCATAGTCACCCTCACACCTGGGTGACTTTTAGAGAAAGTTATAGGCTTTTAGAGAAAGTTAGCAAACCTCTCTGGGGGGCTCAGTAGGAAGGAATAATAAAACCTACTTCATAGGGTTATTGGAAAAATTACAAGGAAGAATATATATAATGCACCTGGGTTACAGAAGGTTCTCAAAAAGATTCCCCTCCCTTTGTCTAGCAATTTCTCTTCTGAGTCCATGTGATCTAGAAATCTCATACAGGAATATCTCAATATTGTGTCAGTTTCACTTTTTTAAATGAAATATGGGGAAATGCTAAGTGGACCTTCCAGAAATTAAAATATTTGGGCAGCAGTAGCAAAAATCAAAAAAAGATATTTGTTACACGTTATTTTTCTATTCACAAAAGCCCAGAATTGACTTTCTGTTTTGCTCCCTAAGAAAATGAGGGTCAGAATGGTTGGGGCGCCAGGCTGTCACCCTTGAACCAGCTGGAGTCCCAGGGAGCCCCGGGGCGGGCACGACGGGCCCCCCCCCCCAGCCCCCGGCTCGCTTCCGTCCTCAGAAGGATCCTGTGCCTTGTGGCTGGGCTTTGCCGTGCATGCGCCCGACTCCCTGTGTTTCAGGACGTGGGCTTGCTGAGCATCATCACTGACCCCATCCACACTCCAGTCACTCTCTTCTGGCCCAGCGACCAAGCCCTGCAAGCCCTACCCCCTGAACAGCAGGATTTCCTGTTCAACCAAGACAACAAGGACAAGCTGAAGGAGTATCTGAAGTTCCACGTGATCCGAGATGCCAAGGTACTCTGTTAACATACAGACGTGAGTGCAGGGGTGCCCAAGGGGGATCAAAGCCAGGAATGGTCAATGTGTCTCCACCTCCGAGGTGCGAAGGACACCTGGGCATGCCCCCCCACCCCCTGGTGTCCTCCTCCGACTGGTCCCATGGTTAATGGACCCCCGCAGTGCGCCAGGACTGTTCTGTTTCTCCGACCTCCCATGATTTCCTTTCCAACTTGAATCAATACCCAGGAGCATCGTTTCCTCTCTCGTGCTGCAAGTCAACTCTCCTCGGCCCCACTTCACGTGCAAAAAGGCTGTTGGTAACAGTTCCCAAGTTCCCAACTCATTCTCCCCCAGTTCCACAGTGTCTAGGCAAAGGGCGGATTCCCCCAGACGCGATCACTCCTGAACGGATCTGCCGTGACCGGGGAAGCAAGATCTTGTAGCCGCATGGTAGCTTCTGCTGAAACCCTGTCACTCTGAGTCCTCAACCAGGACCCATGTCTCTCTCCAGGACTGAGTCTGCCTAATCCAAGAATGCCAAGCACCCTAACTTTGGTTCATTCATAGGGCCCGTATTAGCGTCTTAGGGCTGCATAGCAAATAACCACAAACTGGGTGGCTTGGAACAACAGAAATGTATCCCTCAGACTTCTGGAGGCTGGAAGTCTGAAATCAAGGTGCTGACAAGGTTGTTCCTTCTGGAGGTTCTGAGGGAGAATCTGTTCCATGTTTCTCTCCTAGTTTCCGGTGATTGCCGGAAATCCTTGCCATTCCTTGGCTTGTAGATGATGCACCTCTCTAAGCTCTGCCCCTCTGGTCACATGGCTGTCCTCTCCCTGTGTGTTTGTGTCCACATACAATTCTCCTTTTCCCTTTTCTTCTTATGAGGACACCAGTCATACTGGATTAAGGGCCCACTCTACTCCAGTGTGGCCTCATCTTAACTAATTATACGTGCAATGACCTTATTTCCAAGTAAAGTCACATTCTGAGGTAATGGGGGTCAGTGTATCTTCAACTAAACTTTTGAGGGGTCACAGCTCAACCCCTAACAGCACCCTATGCCATTTCCCTGACCTGCCACTGGCTTCATACACCAACACAGCATCTGCTCTGGACTCCCAAGCATGGAAGGGGCGTGGAAGGGGGATTGAAGCTAGCCCAGCGGGGGGACACTTTCCCTACAGACAGAATTTCCAACTTCTAGACAGCCCATGATTATGCTTCCTTTTGATTCTATCGGCAGTCATTTTAAAGCTGGAAAAACCTGTGGCCGGATTTGGTTGGTTGGCAAAGCTCCTCTGGGTGCTCCTTCAGCCCAAATTTGGGGTATTAATGTGGTACCGTCGCTCTTACAGATTTTAGCAGTGGATCTCCCCAGATCTGCTGCCTGGACGACCCTGCAAGGCTCTGAGCTGGGCGTGAAGTGCGGCACTGGCCGTGACGTTGTGAGTATTAACAGCTTTCCCCAACCACTACCTCTTCAAGAAAATATTCGGTTTTTTCCTCCCATTGACAGCAAGCCCTTTTCTCTGGCTCCCTTCGGGGGTCTTACCCTGAGAGTAAGTATTTAGCTGTGAAAAACCTGATAAATCCTGGCCAGCATAAGCCCTGGTAGCAGGTGTTAGGGGCCCCCCCTTACACTTGCAGAGAGTGGCTTTGGGTTGGTTTGTTTTTGTTTTGTTTGGACAAGGATAGTATACTGTTATTCCTTTCTCTTCCTTCCCAGCCCCACTGTGGCCTCACCTCTAGCCCCTTGCTGGCAGGGGGAGCCAGCTCTGGGTTCCATCTACCTAGATCAGCCAACAGAGAGAAAGTTTGCAGTTTTCACCTTCCCTGGCTAGTTTCTGAGCAATATTGCCTCCCTGTAATTCCACATAATGAATGGGTGTGATAGGATAATATTAGCTACATCCTATATCCTGCATATAATGGGGAATCCAACATGACAGTGACTTAAATACATAAGGACTTGTGTCTTTTTTAAGAGAAATCTGGAGGCAGCCAATCCAGAGCTAATATGATGGCTCATTGGCGGAGCTCCTTCTGTTTTTCTGCTCTGCAGCGCATTTCCAACCTCAGTGTCACCTCAAGGTTCATCGTGGCTGCTGGAGCTCTAACCATCATGTCCACTCTCCAGGCAGCACAAAGGAGGAAGGACAAAAGGGATGCAGCCCCCAGCTGAGTTGCTTCCCTTCAAGGAGCCTTGTTAGAAGGGCCATACAACATTCTGTTTATATCTGATGACCAACCTATCAAAGAAGTATAATAAGAATATCCAGTGCTCATTCTGGGTGCTAATATAGCTTTCAGTGCATTTTGCAATGTATCATTTAGTGTGATCTTTGTAACAACCCCGTGCAATGAAATCATTAATCCTATTGACCTGGTGAAAACAAACCTCAGAGTAGTTCGGTAACTTGTTAACAGTCACACAGCTGTTGTGGAAGTGGGGGGATTTGATCACAGTTTTCCACTCTTCTTTCCACTGAATCACGCTGTGTCCATCCCATCAGTAGATGCTGAGATTTATCTCTCTCTCTCTCTTCTTTTTTTTTTTTTTTTTTTTTTTTTTTGCCAAAGAACTACCTAAAAGCATTTTTCTTCCTTAGGGGGATGGGGAAGCTATATTCAACAATTTCCTAGCTGGGTGAACTTAAGGAAGAAAGCCCTGGAATTGTTGCAAGCAAAGCCCAATAATGTATCTAAAACACTATTTAGACAATGCCCAGTACATGGAAAAAGAAGTTATTGGCATCATTATAGAGCTAAAGCCATTGCTTGTATCTTCTGAAAAAAAGGTTGTGCCCGCACTTTGCTGGCAGCTAGCACTAAGTAAAAACAAACTGCACTATTGCGCATAAAGTGGCCACGTTACCTAAGTTTATCCTGAACCACAGGCAGGTCATGCCTGCTCTACCCCAACACCCTGGCTGCCCCTGTTTCTACTTTGGTGGAGGCAGTGTTACAGAGTAGCCAAGAGTGTAGGCTCCGAGGCTGACTGCTTAGGTAGGAACGCCCACACCACCACTTGCTGGCTATCTGACCTTGGGCAGGTTATTGAACCTCTAGCTGCCCCGCTTTTCTCATCTGTAAACAGGGATACTCTAGGGCTGCTGTGAGGATTAAAAGAATTTGCACAGGTAAAGCACACAGAATATTACTTGGCACATAATACATGCTGAGTGTTTGACACATATATGCATATATACCATATATATATATATATATATATATATATATATATTTATATATATATATTTATATATAGCATACACACACACACACACACACACACACACACACACACACACATATATATATACATATTTAGTTCTTTCTGAGCCTTGAAAGTGCTGACCACTTGATATAACCTAGGTAGAAGAGAAGTCTGAGAAAGATTGTTGACTGTTCTCTCTTTCTCCCTCTCTCCCTCCCTCGCAGGGCGAGCTCTTCCTGAATGACCAAGCATGCAGAATTGTACAACGGGAACTCTTGTTTGACCTGGGTGTGGCCTACGGCATTGACTGTCTACTGATTGATCCCACCCTGGGGGGCCACTGTGACACTTTTGCCGCATACAATTTTTCGGTCAGTGCCAAAATCAGTGCTATGGTAGGAGACACTTGGGGTTCAGCCCTCATGATCTATCATGGACTCTGCCATGAAACCACGCAGGGTTGGTCCTCAAGGCAGCCCAGGGCCCATGAGATCTGAGGGCCAAATGATGGTGCTCTTGTCAGAATCAATAGGCATCTACATGGCTCTATCCAGGCCTTGCACATTCCCATTTATTCACCAACCTACCCATCCATCCATTCCCTTGTCATTAAGGAAATAGTTGTGGGGTACCAACGGGGTGCCAGTTATTCTGCAACAAGCTATTCATTGTCAAACCCACCTATCCAGTCATTCACGTATTCATTCAACAAACTTTTTTTTTTTTTTTTGCGATTCTGCCAGATGAGACCATATAAAATTGCCCTATTTATAGGGTCTGACTACAAAAACTGGCAACTTCATCTGGTTCAACCTAGTATTATATTATTCAACCTAGGTTGAACCATATGAAGTTGCCATTTTTGTGCCAACCTCCATTTATTTTATTCATTCATTCTTTTAACAGTGGTGATTCAATCTCTATCCCGGGCCCTGGTTGTAGGAGGCATTTTAAGATTTTATACTCATTCATCCATCATGTATCATTTATGGAGTACTACATCTGAGCCAGCCATTTGGCTCAATGCTGATGTTACTCCTAAAATAATCCAATAACAGGAGTTGCTAGTCACAACTCTATGATGTAGATTTGGGAACTGAGTCTCAAAGAGGTGAAGCGTCCTATGTGGCAAAGTCTGTGACCAGTTGGCTTTGGTACTTGGCCACTTGTAGGGATTCAATAAATATCCCAAATTATTCAGACACCAGTCCGATACCAAAGTAGGCGATGAAAACCCAGCTGCCCTTTCTGCTGTAGGGGTTGTGGCCTTCCTAATTTCCCAAAGTATATTCGCACACATTTTTGCAGTTAATATTTTCCGTCCCCAATCCCCTGAAGATCAAACAGAAAGAATCATTCTATTTTGTAGATCAGAAACCTAAGGATCGAAATGCGTGACTGGCCGAAAGTATCACACCTAGTTTATAACGAAAGTGGTATTTGTGTGCATGCTTCCAGGGCCAGTCTACCAGATGCCTGTATGGCAGTGCTCTGGGCCAGCTCTGTCTAGCAGGGAACTTTTCACCTCAAAGAAATAAACCAAGGAGCCGAGGGCCAAGACAGACCTTCAGAATTCTCCATGGCAAACTGGCAGTGTGTTTGCTTTTGCATTCTTTTTTTTTTTTTTTTTTAATTTTTTTTTTCAACGTTTATTTATTTTTGGGACAGCGAGAGACAGAGCATGAACGGGGGAGGGGCAGAGAGAGAGGGAGACACAGAATCGGAAACAGGCTCCAGGCTCTGAGCCATCAGCCCAGAGCCTGACGCGGGGCTCGAACTCACGGACCGCGAGATCGTGACCTGGCTGAAGTCGGACGCTTAACCGACTGCGCCACCCAGGCGCCCCTGCTTTTGCATTCTTGACCACAGCCAGAATCTTAATCAAGATTAAGTTCTTCATCGACCCGTCAAAATATTAACCAGGGGCATATCCTTGTGTTTACCAATATTCTTGATGTTTAAGCGTTTCTTTTCTTGCATACTAGGGAGATTGTTGGAGTTGTGACAATACCCCCAGCTGCCCGAGGTGGAGTAAATCAAAGGTAATTACAAATGCAGTGACAACGTTTGGAGAGCAGTATGTTTGTTCCATGATTAGACCCCAATCTTCTGGGAGGCATGAGTAAGTGTACGTGTGTGTGCATCTCTGGGTATGTTGTATAACTGTAATTTACAACATTCTTTTCACAACCAGGCATTCTTAGCCTAGCTGAGATGAACATTCTTAGCCCAGGCAACTTTTCAACCCAGTACCTACCTTCTAGGAACTGTCTAGAAAAATCATGGGATTGTAGACTTAGAAGGGACTTTCCAAGATAATGATAGTTATAAAAATAATAGTTGCATTTTGAGTGCTATTCCTGTCCCTGGCTCTGTGTTGTTCCCTTTATTTATCCATTACCCCTATTCCTCCTTGTAGCATTCATAGGAAGCTATTACTACCTCTACATATGAAAAAAAAAAAAAAAAAAGAATCTCAGAGAGGGTAAGCAATTAGGCCAAGGCCACACAGCTAGTAAGGAGCAAAGCTAGGATAAGGGTCCAGAAAGCAATGCAAGAGTAATGGTTAAGCCAATGAAATTTGGAGTCCATGGCTATGGGATACAATTTCAGTGGGCAATCTTTGGCAAGTTACACAATCTATATGGTTTTGCCTCCATAAAATGTAGCAAATAACAATTCTGTGTGTGGTTATTAGGAAAAGTAAAATTTTTAATGTGGGTACAGAGCCTGGCACATAGTAAGCACTCACTAAATATTGCTTTTTTTTTTTTTTTCACTTATTCCAAAGCCAATTTCTCTCTCCTCTGCTGGTAAAACCCCTAACAAAAACACCCCCGCAAAACAAAATGTAACTCATCCCTTCCCTGCTGATGATTTGGGAGCCTTGCCACAGACCGCACGCATGATGGAAAGCTACCTCTACCCCACTCTCTTTCCAAGAAACCTCAAACTTCTGCAGCTCTAAGGGTCAACAAGTCCTTCCTCTTAAACCTGGGGAGAAATCTTTCTGTGGACTCTAGCTCTGTCCCCTCCCCCACCCATCTGCCTATCTATCCCCCTAAGCAAAGAATTCCTTTGTAAAGGGCTCAGGCCATTGAGTCCCATTTTCAATTTGGGCAGTACCCAGGTTCCTCCACTGGGGGCGGACTAGAGCCAAAGCGCCCAAGTCTGGGCGGTGGAAGGCGGAGGGTTGGATCACTTTCTTCCTCTAGGGAGTGAAGCAGAAGTGTCGATACTACCTGTCCTTGAGAGGGTACGTGGAAGGCTGCCGGGAGCAGTGCGTCATGGTGGTTCGGCTCCCCAGGTGCTGCAAGGGCTACTTCGGGCGAGACTGTCAGGGTGAGGGCGCCTCTTACCACCTCGGGATCCTGATTGTCCCATCACTGCGCGGCATTGTGAAAGCACGGCCATTGCGGGGGCGGGGTCGAATGCATGGCTCTTCATAACTCCTCTAAGAAAAGATCCAAAAGCAGTCATTCTAAAGAGCTGGGTAGCTTTCCTTCTCCTTTTTCCTTTTGCCATATTCTGTTTCTTACAGAGTTGAGACTCTACTGTGTGTAGATTGTCATTGTGTTGCACTTTTTTGCTCCACATTCTAGCAGAAGACATTTTCCAGGCTGCTGGAAACAGCACATTTCATTTCTGAAGCTAGTCCATGATACTGATTAGCACATGAGTTTAAATGCATCGAGGAGAATTCTACCTTGGCACAGTGCTGTGCTGTGTGACCATGATGTTTCGGATGCCATCATTCCCTGTTATGGGGTGAACCTCCCTCTCTTACCTCGCCAGGAAAGGGCTCCTTGCCAAAGAACACTTTGGCCCATCCTGAAATCTCTACATAGACAGAACTTCTAGCCAGTTATACATCAACAATAGCTGAATAACAAAAAGCCCTTCCCATCTGCCACACATTGTTTTAATTAAGCACATTTATTGAGTGCTACTTCCCATATATGGCAATATACTTAAACCTGGTGACAAGGGGCACCTGGGATGGCTTAGTTCAGCGTCCAACGCTTGATTTCGGTTCAGGATCTCTTGAACCGTGAGATCAAGCCCCCCATGAGGCTCTGTGCTGTCAGAGCCTGCTTAGGATTCTCTCTCTCTCTCCTCTCTCTGCCCGTCCACTGCTCACACTCTCTCTCTCAAAATAAATAAATAAACATTAAAAAAAAAAAAAAGATTTAAAGCTGGCAATGACCTCTAAGAAGTAGATGCCATCATTGTCTCCATTTTACAGATGAGAAAATAGAGGCAGAGAGAGGATAAGCAGCAAGCCCAAGGTCCCACAGAGTGTCTCCCGAAGCCATGGTTTCAACCACCATGGAAACTCCATTCACTGTGGTCCGGTTGAGAAAATCCTGGGCAGGGTGTACACGCAATCACCCAGTGTCTGTCCACACTCCATCACTTAAGCGTGCGCTTTTCACAAAAACCAGTGTCACGCCTTCCACTTGTTCGGTGCCTTATGTTTTTTAAAGCACTCTCGGTTACAGTAACTTATTTGATCTTCAGTCACAATGTGATACAGATCAAGTGGGCACCGTGTCGTCACCATCATCATCATCTGGAGCTAAGAGAACTGAAGCTCAGACAAATTCAGCCCAGATCTACTCAAATCCAGGGCTCCTAACCCCGAAATACAGTGCCTGGTTCAGCATATCACTCTGCCTCGGTAGAATGCTATCAGATACACTTAAATTCATGTTCCAGAGGCCACTGGCTTGCCCTAAATACCCGTGACACTATGTGGGTGAGTTCCCGGGGCCACGGTCTTCCTGGGCCAGTGGATATCAGCCCTGCAGCTGAGGGCAGGTCAGCAGCACATTTACTAAGGTGCCGAGCGGTTCTGGGCCTGGGGAGGCTGTCGAGTCACTGCCGTTTCATTTCTTCCAGCCTGCCCTGGAGGAGCGGATGCCCCTTGTAATAACCGGGGGGTCTGCCTCGATCAGTACTCGGGCCTAGGAGAGTGTAAATGCCACACCGGCTTCAACGGGACGGCGTGCGAGCTGTGCCTGCCCGGGAGATTCGGGCCTGACTGTCAGCGTACGTTCGTGGCTCCCACTCCCCCTGCCTGTTGTTCGGCCGCTGTGTTCCCTGTCCTCGTCCACGCCACCTGCTGGCCCAGAAACATCCCTCCTCCCCTCTCTCCCCGTCCACCCACCTCCCATCTGCCTGCCTTCACGTGCTTTTCCCTCCCTGGATGTCTCCCAGTTTCCATCCATGGAAAGAGCCTCACCTCTAGAAGTGAAGTCCACATCCCTGCAGCCATCAGGACAAACTGTGGCTGAACAACATTCATTCATTCATTCAACCAACATGAATTTAGAGTCCTTATTAATATTGGTAGCTAATGTTTCTAGAGCACCTCCTACGCACAAAGGCAGGTGTGTTTTACTGCTTAATCCTCACAACTACCCTCTGCGGTAATACTGTTACGATCCCTACTTACCAGATGAGGAAACTGAGGCACAGAGAGGCCAAGTGACTTTCTCAGAAGCCTGGAATTGTTCTAAGTTGTAGGGATGCAGTGGTGTTGGAAGGGGGCCAAATTCCAGCTCTCAAGGAACGTACACTCAAAGGGAGGAAACAGATTAAAACTGCAGAAACACAGATAGTTATAAAGATAGAAAAAGAAGCAGGTGATGGGGATGGGGAAGGAAAGGAGGCACTGTTTTAAAAGACATCTCACACCAGGAATATTTGAGGAGAAACCTCAAAGAGGTGAGGGGCCGGTGTAGGGACATCCAACAACAGCCCAGTCCAAAGGAATTTTCCACCATGCTGGAGATGTTCTATAGCTCGATTATCAGGAATGGAAGCCAGTAGCTACGTGTGGCCACTGAGCACTCAAAATGTGTGACTAAGGAACTGATTTTTTAACATTTTAATTAGTTTAAATTTAAATAGCCGCTTGTGGCAAGGGCTGCTGTATGGTATGGTGCAGACTAGAGAAATGGATTTCCTAGAAGAGAAATGAACAAGCGCAAAGGTCCTGAGGCAGAAGTGGGCCTGGCATGAAAGGAACAGCAAAGAAGCCAGGGTGGCTGAGCAGAGTGGGCAAAGAAGAGAAAGAGAGGAAGGAAATGAAATCTGAAGGTCACCAGCGGCCAGGTAACGTAAGAGCTTCTCGGCCAGAGACAGCCCTTAGAATAGACAACATGTCTTCTAAGTGAAGGACTGTGAGTGGTGGGGGGAGCGGTGAGGGGAAGGGGTTCATGAGCACATTGGAAGTGTTGCTTCCGCTGCCCTGGGAATATGCTGTAGGAGAGCAAGAGCAGAAGCAGGGCCGACACCAGGGAACTGAGTGCAACGGTCCAGGTGGCAGCCGGTGGTGCCTTGGGCTGGGGCGATCGTCCTCCATCAAGGTGGCAAGAAGGGGAAGAACGGGTCCGTACCTTGAGGACCTCACTGTCAAATGGGTCTCTCTGTTAGGAGGCCCCCGATGAGGTTCTCTCCCCCTTGTCTTCAGTTACAAACCCCATGACACCCTCTACTTCTGTGCTTATAACACTCACCGTGTTCGTAATTACATGTTCAAAGCCAGTTACTCCTGGACTGTAAGCCCCTGAGAACAGGAACCTAATGTCTTCTGTTTCTCACTGTAACCTCATTGCCGAGTCATGTCTGTCCCGTGATAGCCACCAAATATATTATTTGTGCAGCGTTTGAAGGAATGGTGCCCCCCACCTGGACAGCACAGCCAACGGGTGGTCAGAGAGCTGGCCGATTGGATTTCAATGCCTGATCACTGATTACTGACCACGTCCCAATTTGCTTTACAGCCTGTGGCTGCTCAGACCACGGACAGTGTGACGATGGCACCACGGGCTCCGGGCAGTGCCTGTGCGAAACGGGGTGGACGGGGCGCTTCTGCGACACTCAGACAGGTCTGTCATGGGAGTGGTCAGCTGGCGGCAGCACCGTGCTGCAGCGGCCCCTCTGAGAGCATCCAACTGACGTTGGGGGTCTGAGTGACACCTGAAGAAAACAACACAGCAGGTGTTTCCCTTTCCACAAGGAAAAGATGATTTGGATATGTGGCCCTGGGCCTCGGGAGGTTTGGGGACTTGCAGGAAAACTGGGTGAATAGATTTAACTCAAACCCATGAAGCCAGCATGCAGTCCTTTGCAACCATGGAAGGGCCCAACTCGAGTAAATGATACAGGACTGGGCAGCAGTGGTCCCTCAGGATTGTGGCCCCTTGGGATCATGGCCTTTTGGGATCATGGTCCTTAGGACTGTGGTCCCTCAGGATCATGGTCCTTAGGATCATGGCTCCTTGGGATCATGGCCTCTCAGGATCATGGTCCTTAGGACTGTGGTCCCTCAGGATCATGGTCCTTAGGATCGTGGCCCCTCAGGATCATGGCCTCTCGGGATCATGGTCCTTAGGACTGTAGTCCCTCAGGATCATGGTCCTTAGGATTGTGGTCCCTTAGGATCATGGTCCTTAGGATCGTGGCCCCTTGGGATCATGGCCTCTCGAGATCATGGTCTTTAGGACTATGGTCCCTCAGGACCATGGTCCTTAGGATTGTGGTCCCTCAGGATCACGGTCCTTAGGATCGTGGCCCCTTGGGATCATGGCCTCTCAGAATCATGGTCCTTAGGACTGTGGTCCCTCAGGATCATGGTCCTTAGGACTGTGGTCCCTCAGGATCATGGTCCTTAGGATCGTGGCCCCTTGGGATCATGGCCTCTCGGGATCATGGTCCTTAGGACTGTAGTCCCTCAGGATCATGGCGCTTAGGATCATGGCCCCTTGGGATCATGGCCTCTCAGGATCATGGTCCTTAGGATTGTGGCCCCTTGTAATCATGCTCCCTTGGGATCATGAGCGGCCAGTGTTCTGCGGCCTCCAGTCCATTCTGAGCCCTGTGTTCCGGTGGAAGGTCCTCCCGTCCACCCAGAGCCCTGTGTTCTGGTTGAAGGCCTGAGATGTGAAGGGTGAATCCTCCACTGTGAATCGCAGGGGGCAGAAGGGCGCGACTAAGTTCTTCCTATGGGTTTAAGCAAGGTTCCAGAATCCCCTAGCTCAGCTTCCTCCACCTTCGCCCCTCCCCTGACCACCCCATGGCTTCCTGCTACCTGTTGACACTGCAGTCCTATTCACGCACCAAAGCTCTGGACTTCTGCCAAGCTTACTGGTGCCCTCAGAAAGCCATGGAATTTCTCCTCTGATTTAACCATCTCCTTCTGGAACCCTGTGCCCTTAGGGCCAAAGAGCTACTCTGCCAAATTCATCCTTGTTGAGGTATAAAGCTTTAGCTGGTTGCCCATAAAGGTGACATATTACATTTTAGTCTGAGTAACATTTCAGGGTTAATGTCTTAATATTAAGGAGCAATTCTGGAGTCTCAGAATCCGCAGGCTGGGAGGAACCTTTGCAAATCACCCTGTGCTCCCACTGTGAGGGGGCACTTTTGAAACTCAGTGACAGGCTGGAGAGCGAGTCTTAGAGGGTCCCATGTCTTCCCGCCACAGGCACGTGATGAACAGGGACCTCTTTGTTTACAGTTTTGCCCCCAGTGTGCACGCCTCCTTGTTCAGCTGACGCCACCTGCAAGGAGAACAACACGTGTGAGTGTAACCTGAGCTACGAAGGGGACGGAATAACATGCACAGGTGAGTCCTGTCCGCGCGTGCGAAACAGCAGGGCAGTGCGGGAGCGGAGCGGGACGTGGTCTGAGTGCCCGGACTTCCTCCTGACCCTTCCACTCCCGCCTGGGCCATTTCGCCCATACCTACCCTCTCTGCGACTCAGTTTCCTTAGTGGGTTTACTCATGCCTGACCTGCCGACCTCCCAGGTCACTGTTTTGAAATCGCTGCACAGACTCAAAGTGAGGCACTTTACTTTACAGTGTTTTTGTAACTCCACAAATCTGGACTTTTAAAAAAATTCAGAAATTACATTACAATACTAAAAAAAAACAAAAAACATTTACTGGGGCACCTGCGTGTGTGTGGCTCAGGTGGTTAAGCTTCTGACTTTGGCTCAGGTCATGATCTCATGATTTGTGGATGTGTGCCCCGTGTCGGGTTCCGTGCTGACAGCTCAGAGCCTGGAGCCTGCTTTGGATTCTGTGTCTCCTTCTCTCTCTGCCCCTACCCCACCCCTCAAAATTCAAAAAAAAATTTTTTTTAGTAGTTACACTCATCACTTGGAGAGAACCACTCTGAATTTGGCAATGTCTGTATTTAGTAGTTAAGATACAGCTCCATCCACACGGAGACCCAAAGGAACAGTGGTATACACGAGGCAGATGTTTATATGTTTATTTTTATCTCATATAATAGTTTGAATGGAGGCATCCAGGGCTAACGTAGGTCTGAAAGGACATCTGGGAGCCCAACTCCTTCTTATTGCTCTGCTATTGTTCACTTGCCTGGCCTGAGAGGGTCAGTACCATCAGCACATCCCAGGCAGCAGGATGGAGAAGGAGAAGAAGGAGGCAAACTTCTTTCCCTTTAAGGATGCACCTAGAAGTTGCTAAAAATTTTGTCTATTCCCATAGCATTGGCTGGAACCTCATCATCCGGCCGACCTAGCTGCAAAGGAGCCTGGGAAATGTAGTTTTCAGTTGGGCAGCCATGAGCCCAGCTAAAACTCCATTGCTGTAGAAAAAGGAGACAATAGACATTGGGAGAAACCTACTAGTGTCAGCCCCATGTACTTTCTAACTTCTTTCATGAGTAAATATTCAAATAGAGATACTTGCTTTACAGAAATGAGCTCTTGCTATACCTGCTATTTTGTAGTCTGCTACAAGGCAGCCAGGAAGTGGGTCACTCAACAATGGCACCAAAGACCCAGGTTCAGTCTTTCTACTCTGCTATCCTCGGAGAAGGCCTTTTGTCCTCATGTTTATTCTTTCAAGGTCTCAAGTGGCTGCCACGACTCCAGGCAAAAAGCCAGGCAAGAGAAATCAGATGGCTTTCCAGCTACCCCTTAAATCTAGTATTGGGTTGAAATTTGGGAGATGGTGAAAAAAAAGGTCCTAACGGGTAGCACAACACAGTGGGGAATGCATGGACTTTGGGGCCAGACCAACCTGGGTTTAAATCCCAGCCCTACCATGTTACCACTGTTTTGCCTTTGTCGGATCAGTTAAACTCTCTGTGTTTCAGTTTGCTCATCTGTAGAATGGGGGTAATGATGCCCATCTCACAAAGTACTCAAGAGTGCACTAACTCTGCACACACATACACACACACACACACACACACACACACACACACACACACAACTGTCCTAACATTAAAACTACTACCAAAATGGAGCCTAGAGGTATATGACAAAGGGGCCAGAGGTAGACGGATATCATCAGGCCTGGTCTTTGAGGGTATCAGCCACGGGATACCAGTGTTTGCAAAGGCTAGCACAGAGGCCACTGGGCATGGGGAAAGAAGGCCCCAATATGTCGGGGACCATTTACGTCCCAACGCCACTGATCCCAGGGCTGCCCATGCCCCCATCTGAAGCCCACCTTGCACAGACAGTGCTTAAATGAGCTGTCTCCCCTCTGCTCCTGCAGTTGTGGATTTCTGCAAACAGAACAACGGGGGCTGTGCCAAGGTCGCCAAGTGTTCCCAGAAGGGCACGAGGGTCTCCTGCAGCTGTCAGAAGGGCTACAAGGGGGACGGCCGCAGCTGCATAGAGATAGACCCCTGCGCCGACGGCCTCAACGGAGGGTGTCATGAGCATGCCACCTGCAAGATGACCGGCCCGGTGAGTCTCTCGTCCCTCCCCACCCCCCGCCCCCAGGATGGGAGCCCTTCTGCACCTTGTTCAGCCTGGCTTCACCTCACTTAATGTTCGGCCTCTTCCTCAGCTTCCTTCCCACCTCAGTGCGTGTGTTGCTAGGTCTGCAGGCTAAATGCAAAGTGGCATTCTAAGCAGAAAAGAGGACATTAGGGGGAAACTGGTGAAATCCACATAAAGCCTATTGTTTAGTTAATAGTAATGTGCCACTGTTAACTTCTTAGTTTTGACCAATGTGCTATGGTTATCTAAGAAGGCAAGGTAGGGGAACCTGGTGAAGAGTATATGGCAACTCTTTCTGCTGTCTTTGCAACTTTTCTATAAATTTAAAACTATCCAAAATTAAAAGTTTATTAAAACAAAAAATGTTGGTGAGAAGTGGCAGGAAAAGTGCAGGTTTGCGCCCTCACCCAAGGCTTTTTAGAGTGGAATCGGGGGCGCCTGGGTGGCTCAGCCGGTTGGGCGTCTGACTCTTGATTTCAGCTCAGGTCATGATCCCAGTTTGTGAGTTCGAGGCCCACATTGGATTCTGCACTGTCTCAGCACAGAGCCTGCTTAGAATTCTCTCTCTCTCTCTCTCTCTCTCTCTCTCTCTCTCTCTCTCTCTTTCTCTTTGTCCTTCCCCCTGCATGTGTGCTTGCTCGCCCTCTCTCTCTCTCTCACACACACACACATACACACACACACACACACACACACACACACACACACACACACACAAAATAAATAAATTTAAATGTATATGGAGAGTGGAATCGTGCCCTGGTGCCCTGTTTATCCATTGGCAAGAGAAGATGGTGGACAATAAAGTCCGTTATTGAACTTGGAGTCCCTCCCTGAGCCTTAGCTCCCAGACTTAACACTCTGTGGCCCAGGGCTGGCTACTTACTTTCTCCGAGTGTCAGTTTCCTCATTTGCTAAGTGAGCCTAATAATAATACAGCCCTCACAGAATTGTCGTGGGGATTAAATGAGATCATTCATTGATTCAGCAAGTGGTCACCAGGTACTTACTGTCTGCCGTCGCAGGTGCCGGGATGTAGCAAGAAAAAGCTTATGCAGGGGTGGAGGGAGGGGGTCATGCCCAGTGCAGAGACAAATGCACGAGCTACTTTCAGAAAGCACCAAGAGTGGGGAAGCACATAAACTGGGCCGGTGTGCTAGAAAGGGCTGGGACAGCTGCTTTATTTAATGCACCAGGGACGCTCTCTCGGAGGAGGTGACATTTCAGCTATGACATTTCCTCATGAGCCTGTGCGGACATGAGACGTGGCCGTTACTTTGTTCCCGCTGGACAGGAGAGGCATTTTCCTGGTGCTGCTGAGCGTCTCCTGTGCCGGATGGTGGCCCGCAGAGCGTGGAGGGGTCCCGGGGTCCTAGAAGAGGGGCTTCTCATCTTTTCCGCTTTCCCCACAGGGCAAGCACAGGTGTGAGTGCAAGAGTCATTACGTGGGAGACGGGCTGGACTGCGAGCCGGAGCGGCTGCCGGTGGACCGCTGTTTGCAGGACAACGGGCTGTGCCATGCCGCTGCCAGCTGCACCGACCTCCACTTCCAAGGTCAGTGCGGCCGGGGCTGCTGGCCCAAAGCGCCCTGGTCTCTGTCAGGCTCGGGGAAGGTTTTCAATGTTTATTTGTTGGAGAGCGAGCGCACTGGTGGGGGAGGGGCAGCCAGAAGGAGAGACAGAATCCCACGCGGGCTCCGTGCCCTCAGTGCAGAGCCCGACGCGGGGCTCGAACTCACAAACCGTGAGATCAAGAGTCATACGCTTAACCGACTGAGCCACCCAGGCGCCCCTCAAAGCACCCTAGTCTCTGTCAGGCTTGGGGAAGGGACTTGTGCAAAAGCAAAGGGGAACACAATGAAAAACCACGGCCAAACAGCCCAGGCATTGCCCAGGACCCAGTTTTCAAGGAGGTAGCCGGCTTCCGTAGCGGAGGAGTGGAATAAACTCAGATCTGAACCCTGAGCCTTAGAACCCGGATGGAGCGCAAAGGTCATCCGTCCTGACTTTTCCTGATGCGCCCTTTCCCCAAGTTGCTTAGCAACCATTGATCGGAATTGAATCTAAGGAGCATAGTTTACGGTTTAACAACAGAGAGGAAGCCCCTGCCACACGAAGATACAATTTCTTAGCAGTTGTTTTGATAATACACATCGATTGGCATTTACGGCATTCTCTTCCAAGGATGATTTGAATGGCTTGTAATAAGCCCACAGGTGTAATGAAAGAATCACCACATGCAGTCAAGTAAAAAAGCCAAGTAGGAAGTATAGAGGTTCAGACAACAGGGCATCTGGAAACCTAGCAGAGGAAATCCACGAAGGACCCAGCCACACACGTAATTCTGAGCCAGCGCAGGGAGGGTTTCAGTGGTTCAGAAAGCAACTCGGGGCGTTATGTGCTCTGGCCGATCAGGATTTATGGGAGGTCTCTGACTGGGTTAGGTTTGTTTCACAGATACGGTCATTTTAGTGAAGCAGTTTTTCCATAGAGCAATAATAATTACTGATTTAACACCCGTTATGTACTGTCTTAGTGCATTCGGGCTGCTACATCAAAGTTCCATGGACTGGATGGCTTATAAATAACAGAGATGTATTTCTTACAGTTCTGGAGGCTGGAAGTCCAAGAATAGGGTGCTGGCATGGTCAGGTTCTAGGGAGGGCTCTCTTCTGGGTTGCAGACTGCTATCTTCTTGTGTCCTTATGCAGCATAAAGGCTAAGGAAGCTCTCTGGGGTCCCTTTTATAAGGGCACTAATCCAGGATGCCTGGCTGGCTCAGTCAGGAGGGCATGTGACTCTTGATCTGAGGGTCATGAGTTTAAGCCCCATGTTGGGCATAGAGATTACTTTAAACACACACACACACACACACACACACACACACACACACACACACACACACACATATATATACACTAATCCCACACAAAAGAGTTTTACCCTCACAACTTAATTGCCTCCCAATGGCCCCACCTCCTAACATCAACATATTGGGAGTTAGGATTTCAACCTATGAATTTATGGCGAGGGGTCCATAAACATGTATCAAATCCTAAGACACCTCAAATCCCTTTTGAGGATGAGATAGAAGAAGTGTAAGCAACTGAAATACATAGAATATATGATATTGTCTCCTTGCAAGGAGATTGCCCATGTAGCTGAGGACATTTTTTAAATTAATAAGACAAGGAAAGACAAGTAATAAAACAGCAGACAGCAGTTTATCTCATACGGATAGTGCAGTGAGAAAGCAAGAATAGAGGAAAATTGAGAGCAGGGACTCGAACAGATGTTTGTACTCCCATGTTCCCCGAAAAATGGACATAACCTTAGTGACCATCAGCAAATGAACGGATAAGCACACTGTAGCCTATTCATACAGTGGGATATTATCCAGAAGGAAATTCTGGCACGTGCTGTGATATGAATTAAACTTGAAAACATTATGCCATGTGAAATAAACGAGACACAACAGGATAAATATTGTGGACATATATAAGGTATTTATAATGGGCAAATTCATAGAGACAAAGTAGAATAGAGGTTACGAGGGGCTGCAGGGAGGAGGGTGGAGCGTCATTATTTAATGCAGACCGAGTTTCTGGTTGGAATGATGGAGACATTCTAGAAATGGATAGTTGCGATGATTGCATGACATTGTAGATCTACTTAATACCACTGAATTACACACTTAAATGGTCAAAAAAGTAAATTGTTATGTTATGTATATTTACCACAATATTGCAAAGAATAGTCAGGGATGGGAGAGATCTCTAGGTAAGATGAGAGAGGGAGTCTTCAGAGAAGCTTAATAGAGGCCTGGGACTGTGGCAGAGACTTGAAAGTTGTCAAGGCAATGACCTCAAGGTAACAGGGTCTCGCCTGGGAAGAGGGGTGAGCTCAGGCACGCAGTGGGCATAGAGAGTGCGGACAAGTCAGTCACGTAAGGCTTCGATCTCGAGAGAGCAAACCCAATGGTGGTTGGGTTAAAGCAGATGGGAGAGAACATGGCACAAAGTTTGGAAGCTCCGTTGGGGACATTCTGTGTTCAAGGTAAAACTGCCAAGCAGAGAGATTCTACAGGCGATTGCTGTTTAGGATGGGGGCCAAAACGAGCAGCTGGAACCGGGACGTTGATCTGTGGGTCATTTGCCTCAAGAAGTAGGAAGTCTAGAAGGTGCTTGGCTTGTTTCTGGAGGACACGATCCATTCGGCCAGCCCTGCCTGTTCCACGGCTCAGTCACAGGTGGAAACTTATTCAGTTCATCCATCTTCTCCAGGGGGCTCTTCTCTTCTGCTGGCTCGTGAATGCCAAGAAAGTGTTGGCGGTGTTGCTAAGTGACCAGGTATCATGTTGGACCCACCTTCTGTTGTAGCTGAGCGGTTACCCTTAGCAAGACAGGATGGCACTGGGCTAAGGCCCCAGCTTTCCCTGTGGCACAGTTACAGAGCCATCCCACACTCAGGAGGACGTGCCCGTTCTCCCGGGTCAGAGGAGGGCAGACCGGTGCAGCCTTTGCGGCAACCAATGTGACAGTGTGTGCTGAGAGCCTTAAAATAATTCATGCTCTACGGCGCCTGGGTGGCTCTGTCGGTTAAGCGTCCTGCCCTTGATTTCATCTCAGGTCGTGCTCTCACGGTTCATGAGTTTGAGCCCCACGCTGGGCTCCGAGCTGACAGCACGGAGCCTGCTTGGGATTCTCTCTCTCTCCCTCTCTCTCTGCCCCTCCCCCTGCCTCAAAATAAATAAATATAAACTTAACAAAAAAGCTAAAAAAATTGTTTTAAATTCATGCCGAGACTCGGTAGCTCCATTTCAGGGAACCAATCCTCCAGAAACAAACTAAGGAGGGAATAAAGACAAACGTGCCATCTCAGCATTATTTCACATCATAAAAGATTATAAATAACATATATCTAATACTAAAGGATGGTCAAATATACTGTTACATGTCCACTCAAATGCACTGTTAAGAATTGTGTTGTCTTAGTTAGAAGACAAGGTTATCCATCCTTACCCAAGCTGTTATGCTGTTAAGTGCTTGCATTTCAGACCCAAGGCTGACAGGATCATGTAGCCTGTGGATCGTGCTACTAGGCTATAGTCAAAGAAGATCTTGAACTGAGCTCTTTTTTGGGGGGAAGAAAGTGCCCTTTTTGTGGCATTTGATAATGAACTTGACAGTGTAAAAATGTGACTTGGTTCTTGAACTATTTGTGGTCTCTGCATTCCTTGTCTGGCT
The DNA here is from genome assembly GCF_018350175.1 of Felis catus. NCBI lineage: Eukaryota > Metazoa > Chordata > Mammalia > Carnivora > Felidae > Felis > Felis catus. The sequence goes on from NC_058374.1 coordinate 123,818,478, forward strand.
AAAATATCAGCCAGTAAACATGATAAATCTTTCAGTATCTTAGGGGAGAAATGGCTAGAAAACCTTTTTAAGGGCATAGTGGCAATCAAAAACATAGAGTCCTTGGCAAAAACTTTCATGTCTGTAAAGTTCACAAAAATTATTAAATTTTAAGTATTGAGGGGGAAATCATGTTGCCCAAGAAAATTTATAATATGGGGAAATCATCATAATTTAATGTTAAGTTTTTTAAAAAAAAGATTTCTGGGGGCACCTGGGTGGCTCAGTTGGTTAAGCTTCCAACTTTGCCTTAGGTCATGATCTCACAGTCTGTGAGTTCAAGCCCTGTTTTGGGCTCTCTACTGTCAGTACAAAGCCCACTTTGGATCCTCTGCCCCCCCCCCCGCCCCTCCTCTCCTCATTCTTTCTCTCAAAATAAATAAATAAAAACTTAAAAAATAATAATAAAAAAATAAAAATAAAAAAAGACTTCTAAAAACTCTATATGCAGTATGCAACCACATCTGTAATGTATATGACATGTAAACACAGAGGTAAAAAGACTAGAAGAGTATGAAATTATATCGAAATAAAAAGTCACCAAAAGAAAGTAAAAATTCTTTAGGGGAAGTACACCAAAATTTAGCCATGGAGTAATTATTTTTAGGGGGTAAGATTATAGGTGATTTTTGTTTATTTCTTTTCTTACTTTTCTGTATTGCCCAAATTTCTACAATAACGTGCTATTTTTATAATTAAGCTATCGTTGATAGCGTGCTATAAACATCGGGGTGCACGTGCCCCTTCGAGTCAGCATTTTTGTATCCCTTGGATAAATACCTAGTAGTGCAATTGCTGGGTCATAGGGTAGTTCATATTTTAATTTTTGGAGGAACTTCCATACTGTTTTCCAGAGTGGCTGCACCAGTTTGCAGAAAAGAGATAGATACTTTAAATGCTGTGTTTCGACATCCCTGGAAGGGGAGTGCCTCTGGGATATGGCTGGCCTTCAGCTTTGAGAGCTCTTTGCTGGAAGTCCTGTCCACCAGGCGGCTGACCTGGACAATTCCTCTCTTTTCCTCTCTAGACGCCACCGTTGGAGTGTTCCATCTACGCTCCCCACTGGGCCAGTATAAGTTGACCTTTGACAAAGCCAAAGAGGCCTGTGCCAACGAAGCCGCGACCATGGCAACCTACAACCAGCTCTCCTACGCTCAGAAGGTGGTCCCCAGTTCGTGGGCACCATGCAGGCAGGGGCTACAGGGGACAGGGTGCAGCTTCTTCTTAGCGTGAGGGAGACTTGGGCCATTGCCTTCTTGGAGGGGAATGCAGGGTCCTCCTAGAGCAATACTGTCAACGTGTCATGTCCACTGGGCACGTACGACGTGGCAGGAGCTGTGCAGGTGCTTTGTTAGCAATACCATCCATCTATACAGCATCCCTGGAAGTAGGTGTCACTCCTCCCATTTTACAGACGGGGCAACTGAGACTCTGAAAGGTTAAGTAATGTGCCTGGAGTCAGCCAGCCAAGAGGTGGCAGACCCAGTACTCAGATGCAGCCCTTACTCCAGATGTCTGTTCTCTGCCATGACATTCATCCACCAAGGCAGAAGCACAGACTGGGAGCGCATGTGTCACAGCTAAAAACCAGAAAGAGATCAATAGCCACAGGCCGACGATCTCCCCGAACCCACAAAACAGCCGAGTTTCTCCGAAATGTCTGGAGGGGCTGTGAAGGTCATAAGAGGGGGTTGCCCCAGCTCTCGGATACGACCAGGTAGGAGATGACTGGTAGGAAATCTTAATTCAAGAACGGACAGAAGAGAAATGAGTGTGGAGGACGTGGGTCCCTCTAAGAAAAAAAGAGTACTGCTTTCATCCATTCAATGCATTGATCAAGAACAATTTAATGAGAACCTACTGTGTTCCAGGCACAGGGGTACAATAGACAAAATGAGCCATCACCCTGGCTCCATGGAGTTTACAGTCCGGTGGGAGAATCAGACATGCGGCAGAGGACCTCACACCAAACACTCAACTGTAGCTGACCCACTGATCACCGCCGCGTGTGTCCCCCACAGGCCAAGTACCACCTGTGTTCTGCAGGCTGGCTGGAGAGCGGGCGGGTTGCTTACCCCACAGCCTATTCCTCCCAGAACTGTGGCTCCGGTGTCGTTGGAATTATAGACTATGGACAAAGAAACAACAAGAGTGAAACGTGGGACGTCTTCTGCTATCGGATGAAAGGTAACCACCCCAGCTACGCTTCCGATTCTGGCCACGTAGCCGCTGAGCAACCCTCAGCCTGGCCAGCCAATCCCCAAGGGTGAGCTGGAGCCGCCGCGGCCCCTGCCTCACCGGAGTGGGACCCTGTGTACCCCTGCCCTCCAGATGTGAATTGCACCTGTAAGGTTGGCTACGTGGGAGATGGCTTCTCGTGCAGTGGGAATCTGTTGCAGGTCCTGATGTCCTTCCCCTCGCTGACAAACTTCCTGAGGGTACGTACCGCGTCTGCTTGGGTTGCCTCAGGGGAGGAAGGCAGTTAGTACAGAGGCAAGTCCTTGAAAGAAGCCAAAGGCTCTCGGTCATGGTTAAGACCACGGGCAGTGGACCACATTGCCAGAATTTGAAGCTTGGGTTTGCCACTTACTTGCACCACCTTCAACAAGTTACTTTCCTCTCTGGGCCTCAGTTTCCTCAGGATGGAGGAAATGGAGAGGATGATAGCACCAGCCTCATCAATGAGTTAGTATTTGTAACGCACTTAGACTGTGGCCAGCAGGTGGAAACTGCCACACTGGGATAGCTGGCATGGTCTTTTTTTGCATCCAGAGCAGCTTAAGAGTCTGATCTGCAGGAATGAGACACTCTCTTGTCTTCGCGGACAGGGCAGGGCACAGTTGGTGGGGCCTACCTGGTGATCAGACAGTGAGCCAAATTACCAACGTGGAGTCAACTTTCAACTCGCACTTAGCGTTGCACTTACAGTCACTTCAGTATTCTACAAGTTAGGCCTAATGAAGAGAAAGCTCCAGTTGGAGAAGGATTTGGTGCTGACTGATCAAAGAACAAAGCTAAGAAAAAGAACAAGAATAGCTAACAGTTCTTGAGCGTTTACTTTGCACTGTGCATGTATGAACCCTTTCAGAGCACTTATAACTCAGTCCACACAGAATGTGAGCTCCCTACGGGAAAGGAGTTTCTCTGCCTTGTGGATGGCATATAGCAGGTGCTCGCTAAACACTCGTTAGTACGAATAAATTCTCACACGACCTCGTGAGGTCACTTCTGCTATTATCCCCATTTTGTAGATGAAGAAACTGAGGCTTCCCAAGGTCAAGGGCACAGCCAAGGAGAGGGGACTGGGCATAAGTATAGGGCTTACAGGATCAGGATAGAAGTTAAACCAAGAGCTCCAAAACAGTGAGTCATTATCCATAGACCAAACAGTATCTATCTAATGGTTCTGACATTCAGGATTACCATAAACACACCAAAGACAAACACTCAAACTCATGTTTCTGCGGTGCAGGGGCTTGGCTTGTGCCAACATTTCAGAGAAAACAGTGTCAGAACAAAGCCCACTGGCTGTGCGTCCGTAACTTCTCTGGGCTTCAGTAGCCCTGTTAACACAATGGCAAAGTTGAACTAGGTAGTTCTTATAATGTTTCAGCAAGTATTTGCGACTGCTTACCACGTGCTTGCGATATATCAGTGAACAAAACAGACACACAAAGTAAACAGTAAACCGAATAAGTAAATGGTATTGAATACCAGAAGGTGATTATAAATACTGTGGGTGCCCATTTTGCTGAGTGATAAGGGAAGGCCTCGGTGGGAAGATGGCATTTGAGGAAAGAGTGAATGGAAGAAAGGGAGTTAGCCACGCAGATCTGAGGCAAGAACATTCCAGGCAGAAGGAACAACCGGGCAAAGGATGAAAGGCAGGAGTGTGCTGCACAAGTCTGAAGAAAAGCAAGGAAGCCAGTGTGGCTGGAGCAGAGGGAAGGAGAGGCCAGCGGGGCCCCGCAACAGGGTCCAGATGGGTTGGGCCTCCTGGGCCATTGTAAGGCCTTTGGCTTTTCCTCTGAGTGAAATGCAGACCATTGCAAGGTTTCAATAAGATTCGACCTCATGTGTCAAAGGACTGCACAGGCGGCCATGTTAAGAATGGTCTGTGGGGGCGCCTGGCTGCCACAGCAGGTTGAACTTCCATCTCTTGATTTCGGCTCAGGTCATGATCTCACGGTTTGTGGGTTTGAGCCCCACATCGGGCTCTGCGCTGACAGTATGGAGCCTGCTTGGGATTCTGTCTCTCTCCCTCTCTCTCTGCTTCGACCCCACTCAAAATAAATGAATAAACTTATTTATTTGTGATGTGGCTGTGACTTGGGCCCATAGGATTCACTGAGGAAAGAAAAAGTGCCCCTAAGGCTCTCCGGAGAGGCAGTCAGAAGAAACGCAGCCTGAGCGGGGGCCAGCGTCAGGAAGGGTCCGGGGTGGGTGGTGCCCCACAACCCTGCACACCAGGACCGATCGCTCTTTCCTCTCCCCAGGAAGTGCTGGCCTATTCCAACAGCTCGGCCAGAGGCCGGGCATTTCTGAAACACCTGACTGACCTATCGATCCGCAGCACCCTCTTTGTGCCACAGAACGGCGGGCTGGGGGAAAACGAGGTGAGGCGGTGCCTGGTGTCTGTGCCTTAGACAAGTACTTCTAGACAGTGTCAGTATCTATCACCACAAGTCACCCCAAAACTCAGTGGCGGCGCATTTACACAGCTCACACGTCCGCGGGTCAACTGGCGGGTCTGGTCTCGGCCAGGCACGTTCGCGTGTCTGTGATGGCCTGGCTGTCGGCTGACCGAGGCCGACCTGCCTGGGCCTCTGCCCCACGGGCCACCTGTCCTCCAGCAGACCAGCCCGGGCATGTCCTGGTGGTGCTGGCAGGAAGCGGTAGTCAGGAGTGAGCCCAGTCCTGCCGGCGCTTTCCAAGCCCCCCGTCGGTCACGTTGGCTGACGTGCCCCTGGCCCGGACGGATCATGTGGCTGAGCCCAAAGTCAGGGCGGGGAGCACTCAGAGTTCCAAGGCGAAGGGCAAGAATGCAGGAGGGGGAACAACCAGAGCCGCTGATGTCACCAGTCTGCCACACTAACGTTCGACACGTCACCGAGGGATTGGCAGTTCCACACAGGTGGCCGGCGGCAGGCTCTGACAGCCCCCCCGCCCCCGGCCCCCCGGCCCGGCCCACCCAAGGGCTGAGAGGAGTGTAGCTCGGCCCCCCGTCACCCACTCAAGACCCAGTCTTCGCAAACATGACATTCGGTGCCACAGCCTAGCCAGGTGTGAGCCTCTGGCCGAGAGCCCAGACGAGCAGAAGCCCGAGAAAAACCTGACATTCCTTACCTCCACACGGAGGCAGAAAACCAAGGCCGTGAGAAGCGATTTCTTTTCCCGGGGTCATCCTTATTATTAAAGACAAAATTGCTTGACTTCTACAGACCATTCTCGTGTTTCTCCTTTCCTCTCAGACGCTGTCTGGGCGGGACATCGAGCACCACCTCGCCAATGTCAGCGTCTTTTTTTACGAAGATCTTGTCAACGGCACCGTCCTGCAAACTAAGCTGGGAAGCCAGCTGCTCATCTCCTCCAGCCAGGACCAGCAACAACTGGTATGAGACATCTTCTGGATTTCCTGGCAGAACTGGAGATCATACATGCAAAGCTCTTAGCATACAGTAGGTGCTTAATAGCCGGCGACTAGTACGCGGACCGGACGGAAACTCTAAACCTGCAGTCTAGGGAAGGTATTAGCTGCACATGGTAGCACACCACGCCCTTAGGCAGCCCCTGCCCCTTGACAGGCAGATCGCTGCTGACCGCCAGCCCCAGAAGCTGGTAATGAGCGAGGAACTTGACATGAAGCCGTTCTTAAAGCTCTCTGACTCTCCGCCTCTGTCTCCTGATGGTGGCGCTGATGATATTGGTGATGACAGCGATGGGGATATTGACGACGATCGTGAGGGTGATGATGGCGGTGACGATGATGGCGGTTATGATGGCATTTGGACGATGGTGGTGATGGCGTCAGTTTTGATGACTAACGTGGTGGTGATACTGACGGTGATGATGGTGATGGTGACAAGTGGTGGCGGTAGTGGTGACCGTGACCGCCGTGGTGCCGGAATCACAGGCACTTGTGAGGAGTCCGTGGATTAACGCTTGCAGCGTGTGACAGTCGTTCATGACGTGTGGCAAGTGCCCAAAGAGTGTTGCTTTGTCATCTTTACCTGACAAATGGCTTAAAGATTAGTGGTTTAGACCAGGGTTACTCAAATTTTAAGATGCATTTAATCACCTAGAGACTTGGGAAGATGCAGATCCGAATTCAGTAGGTGGGGCATGGGGACCTCAGTTTCCGCATTTCTAATGAACTCTCAGTGATACACACCACCACAAGACGGTAGATCACGCTCTGACTAGCAGGGGACTAGATCACTTAAAAATCCATTTTCTAACAGCCCGGGGTGGTGCGTAGAGCAGTGGACCCGAAGTTCGGAGGCTCAGGGTTTGCCATTTGCTACCCGGATGGTCTTAGACAAACCATTTTCCTTCTGAGCTCTTACCTCTCAGACAAGCAGGCGGGACAGAATGGCCCCTAGGGTTCCCTGCAGCCATTAGATCTGCCTTTCGGCCCAAGGGCAACTAGTGTGTTCTGGGCTGTCCAGATGGTGAGCAGAAGTCCTGCGCTGCCTGTCGGTAGCAACAGGTCTGACACGCAGACTGCAGGACCTCGGAGAAACTGAGCAACTTCCTTCCATGGAGGGAGGGGCTGCCCGCGTGGGGAAAAGAGGCAGATGGCCACAGATCTCCGCCAGCCCTCCTCTCACTTCCTCTCATGTCCCTCTCTCCTCCTCTCATTTCCCCAGGAGACCAGGTTTGTCGACGGAAGAGCCATTCTTCAGTGGGACATCTTTGCCTCCAATGGGATCATTCATGTCATTTCCAGGTCTTTAAAGGCACCCCCCGCCCCATTGGTGAGCATCCAGGGTTCCTGGCAAGGGGTCCGGCGTCCATTCCCTAAGAAGCAAACTGTCCCTAGAAGCCCTGTTTCCTTTTCTCTGGAGACCGGAGGAGCCTCCCACGTCCATGGCGGCTGGCCTCAGGGATGCAAGGCCCTGGTTCATCTCACTCCTGCTCCCCCGCACGTCAGCAACATAACCCCTGCCACCGTTAATATTTGTTGAATGAATGGGCCAACAGAGAAGCCACTGGAAGGGGAGTAAGAAATCCTGAGCTCTGGTTTGGCCCCTCCACTTCTTCAGCCATGCAACCCTCGACAAATCCCAGAACATTCTGAACCCCATTTTTCTCATCTGCAAAATGGGAGTCATAATGCCTACCTCCAGGTTCTTGGGAGAGCTAGGAGTCAAAAATACAAAATAATTAGGATAGTCCCTGGCACACAGCACGGGCTCTTTAAGGGTTGGTTGGCTGGTTGATGGTGTCAGTATTCTTCTTTCTGAAAGTGTGAGGGAGGGGCGCCTGGGTGGCTCAGTCGATTGAGCGTCTGACTTCAGCTCAGGTCATGATCCGGCAGTTGACGAGTTCGAGCCCCACGTCGGGCTCTGTGCTGACAGCCTGGAGCCTGCTTCCAATTCTGTGTCTATCTCTCTCTATCCCCTCCCTTGCTTATGCTCTGTCTCTGTCTCAAAAATAAACATTAAAAAAATTAAAACAATAAAAAATAAAAGTGTGGGGGAGAGGTGAGCCCAGCTGGCTACTGAGAAGCACCATAGCATACTGGGTAATTGCACAAGCTCCAAAGCTAGGCTGGGTTCAAAGCCCACCTCTACTCCTCTTTGGCTGTGTGATATTGGGCAAGCACTTACCCTCTCTGTGCCTCACCACCGCCCCCCTCCCAACCATGTAAACACAGAAACAGTAATAACTCCCTACCTCTTGGAACTATTCTAGGTTTAACTGGAGTGTTTCACGGAAAGGCCTTAGAACAGACCTTGGCAGTGGCAAGGGCTAAATACAGGTTACCTGTCTTATCTTTATTTTCATCTCAACTGGCCCCCAAGATGCCTCAGGCCAGCAAGAATGGGGTGGGCTCCAGAAGGCACCCCTCTCCTCCGACGGCACCGGTGCTAAGCATCACCGCCTCCCCTTTCTGTGTGCAGGCCTCAGTCCACGCTGGCTTGGGAACAGGGATATTCTTTGCCACCATCCTGATCGTCGGAGCCGCCGCTCTGGCTGCCTATTCTTACTTTCGACTAAACCGGAGAACAATTGGCTTCCAGCATTTTGAGGTGAGAGAGAGAAACATGGGAGCATGGTGGTGGGGCGCTCTCTGCACTCCAGCCCCTGGCTCTGGGCTCCTTCAGCTGACAAGTGGCTTCACTGAGCTCACCCAGTAGCTGGGGGCTCCGCGCGCACCCCCCGCGTCCTGGGGGGTCTCCGGCTGGGAGAGGAGCCACGGTGCAGCCGTAAGCCCTTCTTCCCGGCCGAGGGGGGCTTCGGTGAGGAGGGCGATGGGCTGCCAGCAGCACAGGCTCTCGGAGCCTCCGTGCAGGGGTCTGGCTTGGAGGCACATTCACCAGGCGCCCGGAAGGTCGCTCACCTTGGAGGAGTCGGGAGACAAGCACCCACTGTGATCGGTGGGGGCTTCAAGGCCGGCTGACTCCGGGGGTGGAGGACAGGGTTGGGACCTGCACGGTCAGGCCCCACGGTGCAGCCAGCCTCAGATGTCACCCCGTTTTGAACTGCTGGGCCCAATGTGGGTCAGCGGGTCTTGGCTGAGCAGGGGATAACTCTGGGGACTGGGCTTGGCAGCGGCCCCACGGCTGAGCACCTTCCCTCATGTGCCTTCTGCCCCCGCCCGGACCACCCTGTGCCCCGGCTGCCCCCACACCCGCCTGGTAAAGACGGCGCAGAACCCCGGTGGCAGGCCGGTTCCTCATAGCAGGTCACCTGCCTATTAATAAGCTCCAGCACTTTTACCAACAGTGTGCATGCTGTATGAGCCCTTTTATGTCAAGTTCAAGGACAGGGAAAACCACTTCAGGGTGATGAAAGTCGGAATAGCAGTTACCCTGGCTGGGATTGGGTACTGGCAGGCACAGGCGTGAGGACACTTCCTGGAGAAGGGGGAGGGGATGGGAAACACCCTACACACTGATTTGGGTGGTGGTCACACCTGGACGGACAGATTGAGTCACTGCGCTGAACATTTCTGAGTGGTGCATGTTGGTCCCGGTCGAGGACTGTTACAAAGACAAGGCTCCCAGAGGGGGAGGTGGGGCATGGCTGGCTTTTCCTGCCGGCCTGAATGAGCCGTTCCTGCCTGGGCACATCTTGGCTCTAGCCTCTGCATGTCTTTCTGAGCAGTCCGAAGAGGATATCAACGTTGCAGCTCTTGGGAAGCAGCAGCCTGAGAATATACCGAACCCCTTGTATGAGAGCACTCCCTCTGCTCCCCCAGAACCTTCCTGCGACCCCTTCATGGTGAGTTTGCTTCTTTACCTAGAACCAGAGTCAGTTGTGGGTAAATGATGTCTTTCAGCAAATCCAAGTGGAAAGCTTTGCACCAAGAAAAGCACATTTCTAGGACATTCTTGGGGCAACGAGCCTAAAAAAGCCAGTGTTGCAAGTTGACTGAAGCCATGCTGGCTGTTCAGTGTCCCCGAGTTCTCTCAGGGGGACTGAAGTCTCCAACAGTTAGAGGTAATCAGGGAGAACCAGAGGTTGCCCACCCCCAACCTCCTGACCAGGTGAGAAGTGACACGTTACATGCACAAATCCTGACCTTCATTCTGCCACACACATTTGTGAGGGAGCCTGTGCAAAATAAGACTCAGGCCCGAAAAAGGGTTTTTTTCTTTCTCATGTTATGCTTTAAACTTATATTTAAATTGTTGGGGTGCCTGGGTGCCTCAGTTGATAGAGCATGCGACTTTTTTTTTTTTAATGTTTTATTTATTTTTGAGAGAGGGAACGCAAGTGGGGGAGGGACAGAGAGAGAAGGGGACAGAAGATCTGAAGCGGGCTATGTGCTGACATCAGCGAGCCCAATGCAGGAATCAAACTCATGAACCCTGAGATCAAGACCTGAGCTGAAGTTGGACACTCAGCCAACCGAGCTACCCAGCTGCCCCAAGCATGTGACTCTTGATCTCAGGGTCGTGAGTTCAAGCCCCATGCTAGGCATGGAACCTACTTTAAAAAATGTTTTTAGGGGCACCTGGGTGGCTCAGTTGGCTGACCGTCTGACTTCAGCTCAGGTCATGATCGCACAGTGCACGAGTTCGAGCCCCGCGTCCGGCTCTGTGTTAACAGCTCGGAGCCTGGAGCCTGCTTTGGATTCTGTGTCTCCCTCTCTCTCTGCCCCTCCCCCACTCATGCCATGTCTCTCTCTGCGTCTCAAAAATAAATAAACATTAAAAAAAATGTTTTTAAATAAACCTATTTACATTGTCAACAAAAGGTTTCTGCCCATTGTCAGGGCTGCTTCTTGCCTTCGGAGCTATGTTCCTTTGGATGCCAGCGGGCCGGGTCCCACGGGACCAGCCCAGAGGCTCCTTGGTCCTGGAAATCAAATGCGAGCCAGCAGGAAGTGAGAGCAGAGTTTATTGAACGTACAGAGAGAGCAGATGCAGACGGAGCGCCCGGGAGGCCATGACAGGAAAGGAGCGTCAGTCTGGTCTTTGTTCTGGGTCTGGGGTTTTTTACGGAGGATGGCGGTCTGGTGTACACGTCCTCTCAGGCTTCCGGGAAACAGCCAGAACAGAGACGAGGGTCCAGGTGTTAGTCCTTGGAGCCAGAGGGCCTTGGCGTAGAGGTGTCTAGATCAGGTGGTCTGGAATAAGCCTATGATGGCTTACTCCAGTCATTCTCACTTTAGATGTTATCTGTTCTAGAGAAATCATGAACTCCTGCGCCTGACAGGGAGGTCATAAGGGATTTGCCTTCCGAGGCACGTGTGGAGCAGGGTGGGGGTGCAGGTCCTAGCAAGAAGAGACGCGGGAAAGGAGCAAAAGCAGATTTTTATGGAGTCCTTCACTTGCCCTATCTCACTTTGATCAGCTCTTTTATATCTAGAGGGGCGTGTTCTGCTCTGGTATTCCAGGAAATAACCATTCGTTTCTTTCTAGTTAGTGGTCTCTGAGCTTAGCTGGGGCCCCACTGACTTCAACCCAGAGGGAGCCCATGGCAAGGTACCTGATTCACTGAATGTGGAAGGCACATCCTACCTGTCATCTATTACTGGGCCTGGAGGGAGAAGCTAGTAATAACATTTAACGCTTCTTTTCATATAAAGATAAGAATTGGCAGCTAGTATGTACCTCCGCAGACGGAGCTGACGGCATCACTCAGGCCGAAGGAAATAACTTGAATCTGGGCTGTTGGTCTAGAACCCTCATGAAAAAGGAAGCACAGCCAGAGAGCTGCTGCGATTGTTTTGCGCGTGAACATATGCCGCCCTTCCTCTCAAGACGTTATGGTTGTTGAATTCTTGTAAGGTGGTGCTGAAACATTAAATACTGTATCGCCCCTTTTTTTTTTTAATTTTTTTTAACGTTTATTTTTGAGACAGAGAGAGACAGAGCATGAACAGGGGAGGGGCAGAGAGAGAGGGAGACACAGAATCCGAAACAAGCTCCAGGCTCTGAGCTGTCAGCACAGAGCCCGACGCGGGGCTCGAACTCACGGACCGTGAAATAATGACCTGAGCTGAAGTCGGACGCTCAACCAACCAAGCCACCCAGGCGCCCCATGTATCGCCCCATTTTTAAGCTCGTATAGTACAATCAACGTTTTTGTTTTTCTGCAGTGAACCAAACGTAAAGATCTTGTGTTCTTATTGCGATAGATTGAAAGATAACCAGATCTTATCCTATTTTGTGTTTCTAATCAAACCTGTGTAAAAGTTTCCCCATCCAAATTGAAAGGGTAAGTTCAGCTATGCATATCTCAACTAGTAGTTTATTTCTGTAAGCGTTGTCATGTGGAAATCGGCCTCATTTAAACAGCTGCAGGGGAGGTGGGGGGAATGTTATCCACCTTATTCAAAGCTCTTCGCGTCTTCTCAGCTGCTTGTCCCCTTCTGAGGGTGCCAGCCCCGGGCATGAAGGATTCTCCCGAGGCAGGAGAGAGGGTCTCCCAAATGCAGGAGTCAGATGAACCTTTCTCATCAGACCGGGTGGCAAAAAAAAGTTCCAGGAATAGAAGTCCTAAGCTGAGGGTGCCGTTCCCACAAGTGACCTTCTACACTCTCCTACCTTTTCTATTCAAGGTGGGGTGCCTATACAATATCTGTAGCCAATCCAGTCATCTGGAACACGTCTCTTATGCTAATTAACGAAACTTCGGTGCCAATCAGAGCCGCAGACGGCACGAGGCTTGGGTGCTGCCTCTGGAATAGGGCTTCTGAGTGGGCTCTATCAAATGCTCAAGAATTTTTCATCTGAAAGGTTTTAACTTTTTTTTAGGTTTCTTTATTTTGAGAGAGGAGAAAGTACAAGTTGGAGAGAGACAGAGACAGAGACAAAGACAGAGAGAATCCCAGGCAGACTCCACACCATGAGCACAGAGCCCAATGCAGGGCTTGAAGTCACGAACTGTGAGACCATAACCTGAGCCGAAGTCAGACGTTTAACCAACTGAGCCACGCAGGCGCCCCTGAAAGCAGTGTTTTGTAATCCCATTAATAGCCACCTTTTGTAGGGTGCTGATACCTTCCTTAAGGTAGTACCTAAGTTAATCTTCATACCTCCCTGTGAGGTAAATATTATTATGGCCCTTTACAGATGAGGGGGAAACAGCAGAATTGAAATGACCTGTCTAGGGCACACAAGCTTCAAGCAGCAGCGACTGCCCCCAGAACAACCATCCCGCCTCCCGACACAAGACAGACGGCCACGTGAACGACCCCCCTACCACAGACGTGTGGGCAGAGCACTTGGAGAGGGACTGTTTAGGCTGTAGGGAAGGCAGAAGTTTTCCTCCACCTCTTAGGGTCCCTGACTGGGTGGGAAAAGTAATCTGGACAGATTCACAGGAGAAAAGCATATACACTTTATTGAAAGTTCACATGTACGCGGGGGCCTTCCGGACAGCCGAGAGCAGGAAACTTTTCTATCTTTTACACAAAGAAACAAGAATGGACGAGACAGGGGTTTGGGCTTGGGGTAGTAAACGGTGAGGCAAACTAGAAAATAAAGGGTTAGTTTAACCAGGTTGTTTGTGCAGATTTCCTGGCCCCAAATTCCTCGTCTCTGGTGATAAGTGTCTTCTTTTGTCCTGGAACAGGAGGAAGAGGGAGGGACAAGGAGGGGAAGGTCAGAGTGACCATCCTGCTGCTTCTGTTTTTTTCAAAAATTCCTTCAGCTTAAGATATTAAAAATGCCAAGATGCCATATTTTGGGTAGTATGTCCTGAAGCCCTTCAAGGCTTCAGACCGGTGGCCGGAGGGAAGGTTCAACCTGGAAAGACTTGACAAGCAGAAGGTCCCGCGCCCGGCGTGTTTCAGACCCCTCTCTTTTCCAGGACGCTGAAGACCAGCAGCCAGACGGCAGTGACCCCCTGGGGGCGCTGTGAGGGCCCAGACCTGCGGCGGCCCGCCATCCCCGCGGCCCGTCAGCCAGAGCCGCCTCGAGGCTGTCAGCTGCGAATCCTCAGGACGTCGCCTTTCGGAAAGGAAGGTCCCTTGACGTTTTAAAGTATGAAGCACTCAAGCAATACCTCATCTCTTTGTTAATCTGAAGGATCGCTTTGTTTCTGTGGGTGAAGGGCCATGTTAAGTCCACCCACCAACCCGGGGGACTTGCCCCTCCGCTGTCCTTCCTTTGTACCTCTCTGTGGCACTTCACTGCCTCCTCCCCGACACTAACTATGACCTTTGTCTCCTTTCCCTGTTAGAGTGTAAGCTCCCAGAGGCAGGGACCCGCCTCTTCCATCTTTGTTGTCGGCACCTAGCCCAGTGTCTGGTACGTGCCATGTGCTCAATAAATGTTTATGGAACAGAAACGAAGTCACGGAACAAAACCAGTGTTTGGGGAAACAAAAAGAGTTTGCCACGGGAAGGGTCAAACTTTGAAGGTAAAATCCACCTTTTAGGCCTAACCGGGGCCTTTCGATTTAGCCAAGACCTGCCTTATAAGTTCTTCTTTCTCAATTCTGTCTTGTTTGCTGAAGAAGACGTGATAACCACAACGAGATACCGCTTCCACCCACTAGGAGGGCGATAATCAAAAAGACAGCTAATAGCAAGTGTTGGCACGGACGCGGAGAAATCAGAAGGTCTGTACGTTGCTGGTGGAGATGTAAAATGGCGGAGCCACTTGGAAAAAGTTTGGCAGCTCCTTAAAAACTTAAACATAGTGATCCAGAAATCCCAGAAATTCCTAAGTATATACCCAAGTATATATATATGTCCATATAATAACTTATATAGTCATGTTCATAGTAGCATTATTCATAATAGCCAAAAAGGAGAAACAACCCAAACGTCCATCATCTTATGGATAACCAGTGGTATATCCAGTGATGTATCATTCCACCCTAAAAGGAAAATTAGTACTGCCGATGCATGCGAAACCATGGATAAAACCTGAAAATGCCATGCCAAGAAGGCAGACACAACAGACCACACGTCGTATGATTCCACTATATGAAATTTCCAGAATAAGCAAACTCATAGATTAGTGATTGCCAGGGACAGGGGGAAGGAAGGAATGGGATTAGTAGTTTTGGGGTAATGGAAATGTTCTGGAACTTGGGACGGTTGTTCACTGTGCACAGCTCTCCCAAGCAATGCAGGATGTCTGCTATGCCAGGTCCCTGCCCTTAAAGACCAGAAGTGGCCCTCCCATCGCTGTGACAAGGAAGCACCCCCTCCCCCGCAAACAACCCACCACACACTTCCAGATGTTCGCTAGGGGGCAGGACTGGCCAGGTTTGGGAATCACTACTGTGGACAGAGAAGTGAAAGCCTGGGTTGAGCAGACCTCAGGCTCTCCGGATGCCCTCAGGGCCCAAATAACTGTTCCACGTCATCAGAGGTGTTGCAGAGTTAGGTGAGAAATTCTGCTGGCCCCGTGTCTTAAATTTTTTCACAACTCCAGGAAAGGCGTAGCTCACCATCTCTTCTAGGACAACACGCCATGATGAAAGCAATGCCACATTTCTAGATCGCTCCCCAAAACGAATGAGGCACAGATTGTCCGGTGAGTCCTCCAGTACCACTATCACAGGTGCAAAAAGGCAAGCGATTAAAAGGAAAACCAGCACAGGCACCTGTGTGGCTCAGTTGGTTAAGCGTCCAACTTCAGCTCAGGTCATGATCTCATGGTCCGTGAGTTTGAGCCCTGCATCAGGCTCTGTGCTGACAGCTCGGAGCCTGGAGCCTGCTTCGGATTCTGTGCCTCCCTCTCTCTCTGCCCCTCCCCGACTCCCACTCTGTATCTCAAAAATAAACACTAGGGGCGCCTGGGTGGCGCAGTCGGTTAGGCGTCCGACTTCAGCCAGGTCACGATCTCGCGGTCCGGGAGTTCAAGCCCCGCGTCAGGCTCTGGGCTGATGGCTCAGAGCCTGGAGCCTGTTTCCGATTCTGTGTCTCCCTCTCTCTCTGCCCCTCCCCCATTCATGCTGTGTCTCTCTCTGTCCCAAAAATAAATGTTGAAAAAAAAATTTTTTTTTAAATAAAAAAATAAACACTAAAATAATTTTTTTTAAAAAAGGAAGACCGGCAGGCTACCCATGGGAGGAGTGACTGAGGCGCAGTTCCCGGCACATCGAGAGGTCAAGGAAAATAAGGTGGTTAAACACATGCGCACATGGACACACACACACAGAGAAACAATTTTTAAAAATAAGCTCTTCGAAGTATTTATAAATTTATCCAAAACCCAGTAGTGATGTGACTTCATAGCAGTCACTCCTAATTTTGTATTATTCGGTAATATCTGCCCGCAAAACATTGCTTCCAAGTTTGAGCCTTCCTGGTAATTTGCAGACAACCACGTGGATGACTGTCTTCTCCTTGCTCTCAAGAGGGAACAGAGACTCCAGGGGGGGTTCTCTGCTGCCTGCGTAAGTCTGAAGCTCATGCCAATCGGGGCGCCTGGGTGGCGCAGTCGGTTAAGCGATCTCGCGGTCCGTGAGTTCGAGCCCCGCGTCAGGCTCTGGGCTGATGGCTCAGAGCCTGGAGCCTGTTTCCGATTCTGTGTCTCCCTCTCTCTCTGCCCCTCCCCCGTTCATGCTCTGTCTCTCTCTGTCCCAAAAATAAATAAACGTTGAAAAAAAAAATTAAAAAAAAAATATTGAAGCTCATGCCAATTTTCTGTCTGTGCCTTACCTACATTCTTCAAGCTCTGAAAACGAGCGAGTGTGCTTTGCTGGGGTGCTGGGACAAAAGGAGCGAGAAATGACCCACACGTCTTCCTCTCCTCAACAGGATGTTCTTTTTAGGGCACGTTAAATTTGATATGGCTTTGCCACTAAAGCACACAAAAACATACGACTTAACAGTGAACTGGACGACATAATTCAAATTTTTATTTGGCACTAAGTTCAATATCCTGTAACAGAAAATCAACATTTAGAATAAATAGCAAATTCACATTCAGAATAAATAGTAAGTCTACCTAGCTCGCATCTGTCGTGCCCGATACCCTACAGGCACAACCTGTCATTCTGCTAAATACCTAGAACACGGTTTCCCCAGCCCGGGTCCAAGCGTGCAGTACAAAGTACAGAAGTGCTGTAGCGGGGTGGGTCCCCGGGGAAGCAGACGCCCAGATGGAGTTCACATGCAGGAAGAGTGTGGGGGGAGTGTTCTTGGGATCGACACCCGGAAACGGAGGAGAAGGAACGAGAAGGGAAGGAAGCGGGGCTGGCAGGGCAGGAGCCGGCTGCTCCAGGAAGGAGGCAGGACTTGGTCCGAGGCAGGGCTTTTTCTGGAGGGCAGCCACCAGCTGAGGATGGTAAGCGGCTCACCCGGCGGCCGGAGGGGGGAGTCCTGCGGTTGGGAAGGGTGTTCTGGGCAGCCACGCCCATCGCGTCCGCGAGCACCACCACAGGTCGGCGCAACGAAGGACAGTCGGCGAGCGCCGGCCCGTCCAGTTCCACCCCGCAACGGTCACGCTGCGTGCCGCAAACGCTGGCCACTGGCGTGCATGTGCCCGGGGAGCCGCTTAGGGGACCGCGGCGCGCTCGCCTCCAGAGCATCTCTCCAGCGGCCGCACGCAGCTCTGACCTCGTTCCCCTGCGTGCTCTTAGGGAGGTGAGCTTGCCGGAGCCACCGCCACAAGCCTCTCGCGCGGGGGCGGGGGCGGGGGCGGGGGCGGGGGGGGGGCAGCAAACTCCGGCTGGGGAGCCAAGTCTAGCCTGCAGCAGTTTTTGTACATCAGGTGGTGATGGCACACGGTGTGCCCGTCCCTAGAGCAGTGGCCACAGAAAATCGCCGGCAAAGCCGCCAGTGCTTCCTATCTGGCTCTTTACGGGCAAGGCTCGCTGAATCCTGCATCAGAGAAACTTCACTCCCTTTCTTTAATCCGCCAGGGTGTTAAAGGTTAGCTAAACTTGGAGCCAGGCTCCCAAATGCTAATGCAAAAAAAAAAAAAAAAAAAAAAGGAAGAAAAAAAAGAAAATTGGTACGAAAGGAAATTAGTATTAAGAGGGCAAAACACAGACTCCCCAGTAGTTGAATAGAGCAATCAAGGAACCCTGC
The DNA here is from genome assembly GCF_018350175.1 of Felis catus. Taxonomy (NCBI): domain Eukaryota; kingdom Metazoa; phylum Chordata; class Mammalia; order Carnivora; family Felidae; genus Felis; species Felis catus. The sequence continues at coordinate 123,836,191 of NC_058374.1, forward strand.
CTCCAGCCAAGTTTAGTCTTAGAGCATTCTGGAAAAGAGCCCCCGAGTGGGTCGTTGGCAGCAAATGAGCCTTCAGCAGAGGGAATCAAGTCCAATATTTAGCACACTCTACTGCTTAAAAGGCCTTTGGGAGGAAGAGAGAGGAAAAGCCGTTTAGTTCACCCAAAGCTCAATTAGCTAGGAGGGAAGATTACTTCTCATTTCTCTTCTGCGATAATTAAGAGGGCCAATACATTCACACAACTAGTAATTTGGTCTAAGATGGGACTGAATCAGTAACAGGTGGTTTATGTTACATCGCATTAACGGTGATGGCAGGAAGTGGAGCTGAAGGAAAAGAGAGAGAAAGAAGAAAAAAGAGGCTGTATGAGGAGGAAAGAGGGAGCCCTGAGCCAAACTCCTAAGACACCTGAAAAGCCGAGTTTCATCCATAAACAGCTGCAACGCCAGCCGTGCAGGCCCCCGCCAGGGCAGTCTGCTGTGGGTACCAAAGCTATTTTTCAATGTGCAGACCAATTTAATTGTGTTCACTTTCCAAACTGATTTTTTTTTTTTTTAATGGTAGAAAGGAGACTCGCTTCGCTTGTACCAATATGCTTTCATCAGTGTGCACAACAGAGAACTGGGGAGAACGTGACGCCCAGCGCAGCGGGCCAAGTCCCAACAGAGTCCCAAGAAGGAAAGGTTACAATCCACCCTGAGCACACACGAGAATGCCCGTGTCTGTCCTTGCCGTGGAAACGGCTGTCCTGACCCAGGCTGCTGGCCCTGGCGTGGGCGCCGTCCGCCAAGTGTGGGACCTGCTGAGACAGATGCCAGGCTTCTGCTACACACGCCAGATCTCAATCCCGCCATGTCCAAGGGCCCAGAGACTGAAATCTTAATTGGTAATATATTGTAAAATTCACTATTCACCCCGAGAAAATGTTCTCCCCTAAGGCGTGCGTCACCTAACCTAGCTATCCGTAAAAGACAGTTTTAAAAATATCTCTACTTCATTCTCGAGGAAACAAAACACAATGCAATGGGCACCTAACATCCCCTGACTACCTGATTAGATCAAAAGTAAGAAAAGCCTTTTTTGCTTCCTCGCTCAGCTTCTCCAAGCAGAAACTCTAAGGCCAACAGCACCAGCTCGTCCACTGAAGACCCTAACACCAAGCAGTTCTGGGCATCCACCTGTGCCCATTAAATGCCCGTCTCCAATACCCTCTGATGCTCAAAACACATAGGAGCTAACACACAGCAGACAAAATGCCTACCCCATTCCCAATAAAAGAATGGAATACTGTGTTTATAACAAAAATTTACAAGTAACAAAGGGGGCCAAATCGGGTCCACTGGGTCTAAAGGGCATCGCAAAGGGCATCGCAAAGGATGTCAGGGAACTCGTTTAATTTCTGATGAAGCTAGCATTTCATCAACCCCTGGTTCTGATACATTTGCCACACTAAAACCGCGGACACGGCGAGCGCTCTCCGCAAGCCCCCCTTCCGTGGACCTGCCATGCTGCAGGGTAAAGCACGAGAGTCACGCGCGTGGCCTTGAAAGCAACGAGACAATCGGCGAGGGCGAGCGGGGCTGCGCCTCGGCCGCCTCCGGGCTGCCAGGCCCTTACCCTCTCCCACCCTCAGCACAGCCGCCTAAAGAAAGCCACCCACGCTCCCAAAATAGCCACACAAACATGGCAGGGAGGGACCGCGAGGGCTACGCGGTGACAGGGCCGCCTCCTCCCCACCTGCTGGTTAACGCGTGTGTTTTGACAAGATTCCGACAACCCAGCAGGGGTCCCGGCGGGGCATTTCATCACAAGGACATTTCTTCGCCTGTGCCACTTTCTGCCCGCCGACGGGCGCAGCAAACCAACGCTGGGGTGGCGTTTTCAGGGGTGACGAACTCCCGCCAGGCCCATCACAAATCCCGCGGGCGCTCGCGGCCGGACCGCACGCCGTCTGTTCTGCAGGCCGGGGAGTAAACCGGAAGCTCCTCTCCCCCTCTTCCCCTGCCGGGGGAAGCAGTGAACCGCCCACGCCACGTGGCACCGCGCGGCTTCCCCGGCAGGGGGCGGGCACAGCGAGCGGACACGGAGGCCAAGCGAGGGGAGGCCAAGAGAGGGTCGGGGGACCCGCGCCTCCTCTTGTTCTTTCACAGAAGACGTCCCAGGGAGGCCGAGTCTCCCTTCGAGCGAGGGGCCAGGAGGCCGAAGCCCCAGCGCCGCGGGCCCGGGGAGTCGGCCGCGGCTTGGGGACCGTCTACGCCCCGTGCCGCCGTGCGAGGCTACTGTGGAGCCTGCGGCGAGCGGCTTGCGGTCCCCTCCGGCTCCCGGAGCGCTGCCTGTGAACGTTCGGCCCCTCGCCCACGAAGAGGCAAGAACGGTTTCGGCACTTCCGCCGCTGGAACGGAGACCGGCATCGAGAGGTCTCACGGGGCCCGGAAAAAGGACGCCCGGGCCGGGACCTTGGTAAACACGACGGCCAATCACAATTTCAACACCCGGCCTGCCCTGAAGCCAACCGGTACGGGAAACGCAGAGGCCGGGCTGCCGGCGTCTGTCCCGACAACTCGGGGAGGAGTCTCCCAAAGGTACCAAATAAATATCAAAAGGTATCTGTGTCTTGGCCGAAAGCGACACTCATTTGCACACGAGTCGACCGCACACGTCCAGCCGGCCGGGGGTCGGCTTCCGGCCTCTTCCGCGGGCGGGCCCCGCTTACTCGGCCTGGGCCTCCTGCAGGAGCGGGGGTCTGAGGGCGGGGGCCCGGTCCGACCAGGCGGGCAGCTCGTGCTGCAGCGGAGTCCGCCGGGGGTAGAACGTGTGGCTGACGTCGTAGTTCAGGAGGCAGCTGAGAGACGCCATGTAGATGTCAGCAAAGCGGGACAGGCGCCTCAGGAAGTAGGTGGGATTCTGGTCTGTGCGGAACAAGCTTCCGAACTGGGTGTTGAAGAAATTTTTGGTCATTTCTCTGAAGAAGCAAGAAAAGAGCAAAGCCAGACAGAACAATTCAGAAGAGTCTCTTTTTAAGTTACTGAAATCAAAATCCCCCTTTCGAGTTCTACCAGACGTTTAAAGCAGAGATAATACCTATCCTTCTCAAGCTATTCCAAGAAATAGAAAGGGAAGGAAAACTTCCAGACTAATTCTATGAAGCCAGCATTACTTTGATTCCCAAACCAGACAGAGACCCAGCAAAAAAACAGAACTATAGGTCAATATCCTTGATGAATATGGATGGAAATATTCTCAACAAGATACTAGCAAATCAAATGCAAGAGCATATAAAAAGAATTATTCACCATGATCAAGTGGGATTCATTCCTGGGATGCAGGGCTGGTTCAACATTCGCAAATCAATCAACGTGATACATCACATTAATAAAAGAAAAGATAAGAACCGTATGATCCTGTCAATCGATGCAGAAAAGACCTTTGACAAAACTCAGCAACCTTTCTTAATAAAAACCCTCGAGAAAGTCGGAATAGAAGGAACATACTTAAAGATCATAAAAGCCATTTATGAAAAGCCCACAGCTAACATCATCCTCAATGGGGAAAAACCGAGAGCTTTCTCCCTGAGATCAGGAACACGACAGGGATGTCCACTCTCACTGCTGTTGTTTAACATAGTGTTGGAAGTTCTAGCATCAGCAATCAGACAACAAAAGGAAATCAAAGGCATCAAAATTGGCAAAGATGAAGTTTTCACTTTTTGCAGATGACATGATATTATACATGGAAAATCCGATAGACTCCACCAAAAGTCTGCTAGAACTGATACATGAATTTAGCAAAGTTGCAGGATACAAAATCAATGTCCAGAAATCAGTTGCATTCTTATACACTAATAATGAAGCAACAGAAAGACAAATAAACTGATCCCATTCACAAGTGCACCAAGAAGCATAAAATACCTAGGGATACATCTAACCAAAGATGTACAAGATCTGTATGCTGAAAATTATAGAAAGCTTATGAAGGAAATTGAAGACGATATAAAGAAATGGAAAAACATTTCGTGCTCATGGATTGGAAGGATAAATATTGTCAAAATGTCAATACTACCCAAAGCTATCTACACATTCAATGCAATCCCAATCAAAATTGCACCAGCATTCTTCTCAAAACTAGATCTAACAAACAATCCTAAAATTCATATGGAACCACAAAAGGCCCCAAACAGCCAAAGTAATTTTGAAGAAGACCAAAGCAGGAGGCATCACAATCCCAGACTTTAGCCTCTACTACAAAGCTGTCATCATCAAGACAGCATGGTATTGGCACAAAAACAGACACATAGACCAATGGAATAGAATAGAAACCCCAGAACTAGACCCACAAACATATGGCCAACTCATCTTTGACAAAGCAGTAAAGAACATCCAATGGAAAAAAGACAGTCTCTTTAACAAATGGTGCTGGGAGAACTGGACAGCAACATGCAGCAGGTTGAAACTAGACCACTTTCTCACACCATTCACAAAAATAAACTCAAAATGGATAAAGGACCTGAATGTGAGACAGGAAACCATCAAAACCCTAGAGGAGAAAGCAGGAAAAGACCTCTCTGACCTCAGCCGTAGCAATGTCTTATTTGACACGTCCCCAAAGGCAAGGGAATTAAAAGCAAAAATGAACTACTGGGACCTTATGAAGATAAAAAGCTTCTGCACAGCAAAGGAAACAACCAACAAAACTAAAAGGCAACCGATGGAATGGGAAAAGATATTTGCAAATGACATATCGGACAAAGGGCTAGTATCCAAAATCTATAAAGAGCTCACCAAACTCCACACCCGAAAAACAAATAACCCAGTGAAGAAATGGGCAGAAAACATGAATAGACACTTCTCTAAAGAAGATATCCGGATGGCCAACAGGCACATGAAAAGATGCTCAACGCCGCTCCTCATCAGGGAAATGCAAATCAAAACCACACTCAGATATCACCTCACGCCAGTCAGAGTGGCCAAAATGAACAAATCAGGAGACTATAGATGCTGGAGAGGATGTGGAGAAACGGGAACCCTCTTGCACTGTTGGTGGGAATGCAAACTGGTGCAGCCGCTCTGGAAAGCAGTATGGAGGTTCCTCAGAAAATTAAAAATAGACCTACCCTATGACCCAGCAATAGCACTGCTAGGAATTTACCCAAGGGATACAGGAGTACTGATGCATAGGGGCACTTGTACCCCAATGTTTATAGCAGCACTCTCAACAATAGCCAAATTGTGGAAAGAGCCTAAATGTCCATCAACTGATGAATGGATAAAGAAATTGTGGTTTATATACACAATGGAGTTACTACGTGGCAATGAGAAAGAATGAAATATGGCCCTTTGTAGCTACGTGGATGGAACTGGAGAGTGTGATGCTAAATGAAATAAGCCATACAGAGAAAGACAGATACCATATGTTTTCACTCTTATGTAGATCCTGAGAAACTTAACAGAAACCCATGGGGGAGGGGAAGGAAAAAAAAAAGGTTAGAGTGGGAGACAGAGCCAAAGCATAAGAGACTCTTAAAAACAGAACAAACAGGGGCGCCTGGGTGGCTCAGTCGGTTAAGCGGCCGACTTCGGCTCAGGTCATGATCTCACAGTCCGTGAGTTCGAGCCCCATGTCGGGCTCTTTGCTGACAGCTCAGAGCCTGGAGCCTGTTTCAGATTCTGTGTCTCCCTCTCTCTGACCCTCCCCCGTTCATGCTCTGTCTCTCTCTGTCTCAAAAATAAATAAACGTTAAAAAAAAAACACACAGAACAAACTGAGGGTTGATGGGGGGTGGGGGGGTGGGTGATGGGTATTGAGGAGGGCACCTTTTGGGATGAGCACTGGGTGTTGTATGGAAACCAATTTGACAATAAATTTCATATATTGAAAAAAACAACAACAACAAAAAGACAAAAACAAAAATCCCCCTTTTATTTTCATAGGACTCACTTGAGGGGAAAACTGGCCTAGGGCAGCCCCCACCCCTCATCAGGAAAACTGTGTCCATCCACTCATCAAAATGACTGTGGTCACATTTCCCAGTCAGGCCAGCCAGAGAACACGTGGATGACCCTCTAAACATACCCATTATGTTTTCCAAACCAAAACAAAGGAGGCAGGAGAGGGGCATGCGGGCAGATGCAGAATGCTCTCATGTCCAAACTTCCCTCCTCTATGGAATGGGATCCAGACCCCCTTTCGAAATGGTTACAGTGAGAACTGAGTAAGGTAAGACAACTAAAGCCAGATGAGAAACTCCAAAGTACTTCGATGTCTGAGAAGTTAAGGCTTATGTTGTAGTGACGTAAATAAATCTCCATCATCCGTTACACCGCTCCAAGCGCCTCACCGCCTCCTTGCAGCCCAGGTGACGGCATTTTGCAAGGCCGCTCACCCGCCCCAGGCTCTAAGGCCCTGCAGCCATGCATCTGTGTGGAAATCAACACCCCATCGCGCGCGCGCACACACACGCACACACACACACACACACACACACACACACACACACACACGGGATAGGCACACCGTCTGCTGGCTGGGACCCCTACACACAGAACAGTCCCCCAAAGTAGATAAATACCACTTGACTGTTAATAAATCAGTTACAAACACAGCAGAAGACATAACTGCGTACACGCTGTGTGACAAAAGCCACTAGCTGGTAGCAGCCACCTGTACAGTATATGGTGACAGCAGATGCTGTGACAACCAGAGTAGAAAATTTCACAAACTCCTTTAGGTCTGCAAACAGAACAACATAAATGGTTTTTACACTTTTGGTGAAAACACCTCATTAAGGTGTGAGGTTGCTGGAGACTTAAATCCAAAACCGAATGTGATGGGGAAGCAGCTCCTTCATCTGACAACCTGAGAGTCCTGGTCTGGCCTTTGGGTCGCGGGCCCCGAGGTTCAATCACACAACAGGCCTCCCCGCCTCCCCTCACCCTCTCAGGCAGCACTTTTAGACCAACATTAGATAAAGAATCAAGGCAGAATGAGCCCCGGGCAGCCAACACCTCCGCCAAGAGGGTGGAGGAAGGACTGAATTCAATATGGCTGTGGCCTCTGCAGCCCCAAGGGAGGATCCTGTCCCCTCTGCACGCTGCCCCCCCAATCAGGCTGGCCCTTGCTCAGAGGCCAGAGCCCGGGCAGTGACCGTTCCTCCCAGTAAACAGTGTCCGCACACACGGCATCCTTCTAAGGCAGGCACGACCGTCCACGGGTCTCTGTCCGACGACTGTTCCCAGAGATGCCCACCCGCCAAACTTTGCAGACGGCAGGCGGGCCTGCCTCACCAATAAACATTCTGACACTGAGTGCTGGCACATTCCCGGTTACCAGTGGGCGCCGGGCTGTAGGAGCCCTCGCCGTGGTTCAGAGCCCGGCCTCTATGCTGTCCCAGGAGGCACGCCGTGCTGCCGGCGTGACCGACCTCGGGGCCACCAGCTGCCTAAATGGACGAGTCAAGCCGGCCGGGAAGACGGATGGGAAGGAAGAGCTCCTTCAAGCCCGGCCTGCGGAGGCAAGGGCAGGAGGTGGAAGGAAGGTCACTGCTGCCTCAAGCAGATGTCACATGTCCCTCACGAAGGGCGGACACCGCTAGTTCCGGGACAAAGGGGGCACATTCCTACCCGGCAGCTAGGAAAGGACGGATTCCTCGGGTCGGCCCTGGGAAAGGTGTGTGGCCCGCGCAGGGTGCAGGCGGGTGGCAGACTCGCATTCGAAGCAGGCCCCTCTTACCTCATCTCCTTTCTTTCCTTTTTCCACTCCTGCAAAACCAGCTGTGACTCAGCATCTCTGTGAACCTGCAGGACGGGACACAAGCTAATTACCGAGGATGCTGTGGCCGCAAATAAGCTCAGTGGGTTATGAGAGGTTTTTAATGGGCAGCTTCCCTTGGAAGAATTTCACTCCCTGAGGGCAAACACACAGGCGCTTGCGTGAAGTAACACATTTTCAGCTTCGCAGTTGCAGTCCTGCCTTCTTCACCAGAACAAAAGTTTCTAAGCAACATTAGAAACGTGGTTTGACAAATCGAGATGGAACATTATGAGCCTATTAAATAAGGCCCCTATTAAACTGGAGCTACTGAAGTATGGTGAAGGCCATAAAATATGTGTGCATGTTATGTGTGTGCCATGTATCCGCTACACATATGTATCGCATATATAAACATACTTAATACACACCACCTATTACGTATATTACATGTAGATATAAACATATAAATGGCAGTTAAGTGGAAATCATTTCAGCAGGTCTAACGGCACATCGCTAATTGCAAGCGTGTCAAAGTATGTGCATATATTTGGAAACTAACATGGAAGTTTTTCTTCAATCTGTGCAAGGAAAATAGGGTTATAAATGGTTTTAATGTCTTTCCTGAATATTATATGATCTTTTAACGCGTTCAAGAGAGGGATGCCTGGGTGGCTCAGTTGGTTAAGCATCCGCCTCTTGATTTCAGCTCAGGTCATGTTCTCAAAATTCATGAGTTCAAGCCCTGCATCAGGCTCTGTGCTGACAGTACGGAGCCTGCTTGGGATTCCATCTCCCTCTCTCTCTCCCCCTCCTCCACTAGTACTCTCACTCACTCTCTCTCTCACAACAAAAAGATAAACTTAAAAAAAACAAAGGGTTCAAGAGAAAATAAATACTCGTTTTGTAAAAGACAAGAAGGTAGAGTACCTCAACCAGACGGAAAACACGGAATTTTCTGGTTGGGCTGAAATGTGAGCAAAAGGCAAAAAAGAAAAGCGACAACTGCCCACAACCTCACAAACGGAATCTCACAAGTCTCTCTCCGAGGCTCTTGGGGCTAAACACAAACACGCGTGCCAGGGTCAGAAGTGCGCGTGATGGCAGGGGACAGGTGGGGCTCCCTGCGATCCATGATCCCAGGGGCAGCCCTGGAACCCGGAGGAAAATACCAAACAAGCAAACCATCTGCTGCTCACGAGGGAGCCAAGACTCTGTTGATCGCATCTGCCCAGCTCAACAGCCTAACAGTCACCGGCTAAGGCGACTCCGCCATTCACACAAAACCCATGTTCACTGAGCCTGTAATGTGGATATTTTCCCCAACACCACTGCCTATACCACCAGGAAGCAGCTACCACTGGATGGCCACTGGCCGGCTGTGCGTTACTGGGGCACCGGAAGACGGGTCCAGCGCTTCTGGGGGTGGTGATACGGGTTCTGTGAACATAGTTTTCACATTTTAATCAAGAAATTACTATAGGGGCACCTGGGTGGCTCAGTCGGTTAAGCGTCTCTTGGTTTTGGCTCAGGTCACGATCTCACAGTTCGTGGGTTAGAGACCCATGTCGGGCTCTGTACTAACCGCGCAGAGCCTGCTTGGGATTCTCTCTCTCCCTCTCTGTCTGCCCCTCCCCTGCTCGTGCTCTCTCTCTCTCTCTCTCTCTCAAAATAAATACATAAACGTGAAAAGAAATTTTTTTAATAATAAAAAAACATTACTCACTATAGAATCCAGGCTCTACACGGTACGTGACTAGATCAGAAAAGGTGAAATGTGTGGGGAACCGCAACACATTTTTATACACACGTACACACAAACAAACACATACGTACACGTATGTATTCAGCACCTACTATGTGCCCAGCACTGTGCTACATACGTGCCGAAGATACGACAGAGGACAAGACAGAGGCCCCAGTGGGGGTCACGCCTCGGTAAAGTGACAAAACAAAGTGACAGCACAGAGAGTGAGGAGTCAATCTGAGAGGGAACCCCCACCCCCACCTTTGCCCACACACCCATCTCAGCCCCTAAACTAGCACCTACGTCCTTGCCTACGCCGGAGGGTCCCTTACTCCGCCCATTCATGCAGGAGGGGAGAACTCTCTGGTGAGGGGATTACCGAACTTAACCTACCCACACTCTCTTTTTTGACACTAGCTGCCACTGTTGCCCTGCAGGTGGGCCCCCATCCCAGGGCAGGCCCTGCAGACTTGAAATCAATCTAGAGACCACATCTGCTGCACCAGTCCTCCCACCCAGTGTGAGCAGGGTACTGCGACCTCGCCAGCCCGACGGCCTCTACCAGAAGAGGACAAATCCAGCCCATCACCACTTTTTTCTATCGGCTTCTGAGCTTAAGAAAAAGTTCCTTTCTAAATGGTTGGGGATGTGAGGAATCAAAAGAAGAACAACGTTACCGTGCATGAAAATGACATGAAAGTCAAATCGCAGGGTCCACCAATGTCACAGGGACACCACCACAGGCGTTGCCCGTGGCTGCTTCTGTGCCGTAAGCACTACTGAGTAGCTGTGACAGAACGCTTGGCCCACACAGCCCACCAGACTGACTGACCTGGCCCTTTGCGGAAGTCTGCCGCCCCCTCAGCTAAACGTGGTCGTGACGTGATAACCTGGGAAGACTCTGTACCACCGTCGGCCAGCACCGCCGCCATGAACCCACCATCCCGGGCTGCGCTTCAAGGCTAGTTAACAAAACCCTCTTTATTCCTTACGGCCACTTTCTTTTTTTTTTAATTTTTTTTTTTCAACGTTTATTTATTTTGGGGACAGAGAGAGACAGAGCATGAACGGGGGAGGGGCAGAGAGAGAGGGAGACACAGAATCGGAAACAGGCTCCAGGCTCCGAGCCATCAGCCCAGAGCCTGACGCGGGGCTCGAACTCACGGACCGCGAGATCGTGACCTGGCTGAAGTCGGACGCCCAACCGACTGCGCCACCCAGGCGCCCCAACGGCCACTTTCTTAAAACCAACATCATACTCTTGTATCTAATTCATCAGACTTGGCTCCGAATGACACACTCTGCTGGCTCCACGAATAAAAAAAGCAAACCCGGCCTCAGACGACAAATTTTTCTCTTCAGGAAATAGTCCAAATAATGTGCTACGTCTCTGAAAATAAACCCCACGGGGGAGTTTCCAGAAACATGTGACACAGGATCACTGGAATAATTTAGCTTTTCAGGTGAACACGGGGGCAGCAGGCAGGGTGGAAAGGGAACAGGAAGAACAGTGAGAAATGACATTCATTTGGATTTTTTTTTTTTAATTACCTGCCGTATTTCTCTATATTCCAGTGAGTGTAACCAGACAGAAAGCTGTCAAAAGTGCCAGAGCGTGAGGCGACAGTTCGAGGTGAAGACTCTAGAGCCAGACTGCCTGCGGCTATGTCCCAGCAACCCCCCCACCCCTTCAGCAAGTTATTTTCTCCTCTGTGCCTTGGCTTCTTCATCTATAAAATGGGGGTGTTAGTGCCTACTTCAAAGAGTGCTTTTGAGAAAGAAACGAACATAAAGCCCTTAGCATCTAGAACACTGTCTAGAATATGGTATCTAGAACATGGTATCTAGAGCATAGTATCTAGAACACAGTTCTAGAACGTGGTTTCTAGAACATTCCTATATAGCTTGGTTCTGCTGTTCGCTAACTTTGGAATTCAGCATACGTTACTTATCTTTCAGCCTCAAATTCCCCTCCTATAAAATGGGGTCGGCAATGTGAATGGTAATTCCCTTTTCTTCCTCCCTCAACCTTACACCTTATATGTTTCTAAGGTCACAGAATATTTTCAGCACTTCCATTCTCTAAAACACACATTCCTTAGGGGTGCCTGCGCGGCTCAGTCGGTTAAGCATCCGACTTCAGCTCAGGTCATGATCTTGCGGTTTGTGAGTTCAAGCCCCACGTCGGGCTGTGTGCTGACAGCTCAGAGCCTGGAGCCTGTTTCAGATTCCGTGTCTCCATCTCTCTGCCCCTCCCCTACTCACATTCTCTCTTTCTCTCTCTCTCAAAAATAAATAAACATTTAAAAAAATTTAAATCCACATTCCTTAATCATCAAACTTTTTGTATCGGTCAGAGAGCAGAAAACAAAACAATTGCCCTCAAAGCTAAAATGTAGTGACACTACCCATGTGCAGATTGTGTCTGTGTGTCCGCCCAGCTGCCACCATCACAGAGGGACTGCGCCTGAGGTAAAGAGTCTTTGCCACACCTGAGACCTCTAAACCAAAGAGCAGGGAAGCACGTTCACGCCGTGCTCAAAGGCATGGACTTGAGCATCACACAAGCCTGAGTTCAAGTTCTTGCTCTGCCATCTTACGACCTCAGATGTGTTGCCCTAACCTGTCAAACACCCAGTGTCCTTAGTCTAAAGTGGAAAAAGCAGACCCACCCGCACAGGGCAGCTGGGGGCGTCAATGAATAATGTGTGTAGAACAAGCACTCAGCACGACGTCTGACATACGAAACGTAAACTATTATTACTGTGTGACCTATGCACAGACTTGAAGCCACATTAGCCCAGAATCGATGGCTTTTATTTTTGGAAAAGCATCTCAGGGACAAGCAGAGCACGGGAAACAGAACGAGTCCTCACCACAGACGAGCCAAGAACAGGTGGAGCCAGAGCACAACGGAAACAAGGCCCGGGACGTGCGAGGACACACGCTCTGGACTATGTGCGCCCTGGAGCCACCGGCCCTCGTGGCTCCTCCTGAGCTCACCACCAGCTGCCGCCACACCGGCTGCCAGCTGGCTGGCGAGGCGGTTCCCTGCCCGTTTCCACAGCGGGCTGGCGGGCTGCGGGCAACAGGCCGTGGCCAGAGGCTGCAGGTGCGTCAGCCAGGAGAGCGGGCACCCACGCTCCTTGTCCTAAGAGAGTCAGCACGCGTGCCGAGACGGCTGCGGGATAAGCTGGCTGAACCAAGCGGGAAGCGAGGCGTTTCAGGAGACTGGGAGTGGGTCCCCAGCAGCAGGTCAGAAAACCGCCGAAAACAACATTCCTCACTAACTGTCCAAACCTGGCTATATAGCTTACGCAAGCAAAAAATGGCCACTGAACTCCAGCCAGCCAGCCAATTGTAGGTATTATCTTCAAAACCAAATGGAGGCGGCATGCGGGGACCTTAACTTTTGCTTTGAGACTCTCTCCAGTCAGCTGTGGTGCCTAGCCTGATGTATTCATTCCACAGGACCCTTCACGTTACAGATAGGGAAACTGAGGCCCAGAACTGAGTAGTCCACAGCAGGCTAAAGGCAGAAACAGGACTAGACCCAAACATTAGCAGAAGTTCTCGAATCCCACAATCCCATGGGACCTCTCCCAACAGAACTTTAGTGGGGAAGAGAGGACACTTGGATTTCCACTGAAGGAGGACTCTACAGAGACACCTGTGTTTACATGGCCCCATAAAGCTCTCTCTCCAAATGAATGTGTAAGGCATTTTTAAAGTTCTCTTTAGGGAAACTGGTAAAACTCTCTTAGGGGCAAAACAACCCAGGAGTTATTCTGCAGGGTGACTTACACCTCATGTAACCATGAATAAATATCTGAAATAACTCTGATTTATGGACTAACTTCAGACTTACGGAAAAAGTAGGAGAGAAAAAAAAAAAAAAAATCCCAAACCTGCATCTGCTCCAATAACCCGGTCAGGGTCTGCAGCCAAGTCATGGTTTGAATGTACTGCTCCGTGTTCATGATTTTGAGCTCAGATCTTAACTCCGGGATAATCGCACCTGTTCGCCAGCCATGCTTCAGGGTCAAATCCTAATCGCAAAGATCACAAAAAAGTCAACTCATCTCAACAGAATTTAAACCATTTCATTACCTTTCCCAGATGCAACAGGTGTTCACTGAACTACTCTTCAATTGTAATGGTTAGTTATTAACCAAGCCGAATTCAATGAATTACATTTAATTAAAACCAAGTCAGCCCCAGGCTCTGACCATTACACCCATTTCTGTTTTGGGAATAATTGCTGTGAATCACAGCCCCTGCAGAGACACAGGGTCTCCGATCATTAACTGTGGTCTGTAAAACAACAATTAGGTCAGGGGCAGAATGAGGCTCAACCAAAATGCTGACTGTTGAATTCATCCACAGACCACTGGGGATCACCCACTGTGCATCAGGCCTTGTGGGCTCGGGGGAATCCTAGAATCTCAGACTCGGAATGATCCTACAACACACACATACATGGTCAAATTTTTCATTCCAAATACAGTAATCTCATGATTTGACAATAAGCCAGAATATCTGACGTCAGCCATATCCTGGAAGATCTTAGATCTACAATCAACCATACTAAATGGTCATTCATTCCCTCATTTGGCAAATATGTATCCAATCCTCACAACTGCTAGGCCCTATTCTAGATACTGAGGATAAAACAATGACAAAAACAGACAAAACCCTGCCCTCATGGGAAATACAGACAAAAAATTAGCAAGTAATGCAAAAAAGCAGGTGGTGATAAAGACAATGATCAAAAATTAAGCAGAATAAGAAGGAAGAAAGTTACCATGGCATATATACAAAGTGGTTAGGAATACCAAGCCAATAAAGGGACCTTCAAGCAGAGATCCCGAGGGAAGGAGAAAAAGTATGCAAATATGTAGGAGGAGAAAAATTCAAGCTGGGGGGGGGGGGGGGGGACAGCAAGTGCAAAGGCCCTGGGGCAGGAACATGCTGGGGGTGGGGGTAGAGGTAGAATTGTTAAGGAATGGCAAGGCAGGGAGCCTAAGGCAGAGTAGGAGAGAGGGCTGAGGTAGGTCATGTCTTCAGAGAGGTAGGCTGGAGGACAGATCAAGCAGGGTCTTGTAGGAAACAGGAGGAAATCAGGCTTTTACTCTGAAGAAGAAAGGAAAGATTTGAGGTTTTAGGGAGTAAAGTGGTATCAGGTTTACAATTTTAAAAGTTCGCTGGCTATTCACCTACAGCTAGAATCCCCACTCTGTAAGTCCTAAGGATGACCAGCCTCTTCACCTACTGAATTTCCTTAAACCTTTCAATGTTTCTCCTTCTCCTCGAATACATGGAAACCTACAGCACCTTTGTTTTTTGTTTTTTAATTTTTTTTAATGTGTATTTTTGAGAGAAAGAGATAGAATATGAGTGGGGGAGGGGCAGAGAGAGAGAGGGAGACACAGAATCTGAAGCAGCCTCCAGGCTCTGAGCTGTCAGCACAAAGCCCGACATGGGACTCGAACCCACAAACCTCGAGATCATGACCTGAGCCAAAGTCGGACGCTGAACCGACTGAGCCACCCAGGTGCCCCTGGCACAACCTTTTAAATATTGCCAACTGTGGCAAACTTTTGAAGGTAGCTTTTACTTCTGAAAATAGGTAAAAAGTCATCTGGAATATTCCTAAGACTAAAGCACATGATAATACATTAATAATAATAAAACTAATTTTCTTCTGTGCCTCAACCTGGTTTTCAAATCTATCCCAAAAGGGGCACCCAAATGTGTTTTGAAAACCAGCAGCAACGTTAGAAGTACCCACATTCACAAGGTGACTCCCTTGAAGGGTAATGTTCATTGCTCACATAATTTCTGACATTTTTTAGGTAATGAATTGATCTCATCACTTTGTAACAGCGGTTTTCAAACTCTGGCATGAGATCCAACTATATGCTGTCTCCAAGAGACTCATTTTTAAAAAAAAAAATTTTAACTTTAATTATTTTGAAAGAGAGCCCGCATGCATGCGATCAAGCATGAATGGGAAAGGGGCAGAGAGAGAGGGAGACACAGAACCCCAAGCAGGCTCTGTTCTGTCAGCACAGAGCCCAATGCAGGGCTTGAACCCACAAACCATGAGATCAAGACCTGAACTGAAATCAAGAGTCAGATGCTTAACTGGCTGAGTCACCCAGGCACTCCATATTTTTTTTTAAAGATCGTATTTTTAAGTAATCTCCATACACAACATGGGGTTCAAATCTACAACCCTGAGATCAAGAGTCGCAGAGCCCACTAAGCCAGCCAGGCGTCCCTCCGAGAGACTCATTTTAGACCTAAGGACACACATAGGTTGGAAGTGAAAAGATTAAAAAGACCTACCAGGCAGACGCAGAACATGCCACCCAACAAAAGCAGAATGCACATTTTTCTCATAGTGCACATGAAACAGCCTCCAGGACAGACCTTATGTTAGACCCTACAACAAGTCGTAATACATTTTGAAATCACACAAAGCATCTCTTCTGATCACACAGAACGAAGCTAGAAACCAACAACAGAAGGAAAAACATAGAAGTTCACCCTCTGAAACAACCAATGAGTCAAAGAAGAAATCACAAGGGAAATGAGAAAATATCTTATGACAAATGTAAATGCAAATGCACACACGACACACCAAAACTTATGTGATGCAGCAAGTGCGGTGCTAAGAGGGAAATTCACAGCCATACAAATTTACATTGGAAAAAAAGAAAGGTCTCAAATTAACAACCAAACCTGACACCATAAGAACTAGAAAAAGAACAAACTGAACTGAAAGCTAGCAGAACCAAGAAAATAAAAAGATTATAGCAAAGATTAAAACGGGGGGAAAAAGGGGGCGCCTGACTGGCTCAGTTGGTTAAGTGTCTGACTTCAGCTCAGGTCATGATCTCACAGTCCATGAGTTCGAGCCCCACATCGGCCTCTGTGCTGACAGCTCAGAGCCTGGAGCCTACTTCAGATTCCATGTCTCCTTTTGTCTCTGCCCCTACTCTGCACGCGCTCTCTCTCTCTTTCTCTCTCTCTCTCTCAAGAATAAATAAACATTTAAAAAAAATTTTCTTTAAACAGGAAAAAAAAGGAAAAAGAATAGAAAGACAATATATAAAAAAAAAAAAGAAACCAAAAGTTGGTTCTTCAAAAGGATCAACAAAATTGACAGACTTATCTTGACTAAAAACAAACAAAAACCAGAAGACTCAAATTACTAAAATCAACAATTTAAGCAGTTACTACCAACTCTAGAGAAATAAGAACAATTGTAAAACCTGTAAACTTAGTATAGAACGACTTGAATAACCTAGTGGAAATGGACAAATTTCCAGAAGCAAACAAGCTACCAAGACTGAATCATGAAGAAATAAGAAATCTGAAAAGACCTCTTGACCAGTAAGGAGACTGATCCGTAATCAAAACCCTTCCAACAATGAAAAGCCCAAATCCAGACAGACAGTTTCACTGGTGAATTCTACCAAACATTTAAAAAGGGATTAACACCAGTCCTTCTAAAACGCTTCTAAAAACTGAAGAGGAAGGAACACATCCTAACTTATTCTGAGGTCAACATTACCCTGATATCAAATTTTAGCGTGAAAAGCTAGACACAGACAGCTGAGCCCCACCAGAGTTTCTGACTCAGTAGGTCTGACGTGAGGCCTGAGAAATCGCATTTCCAACAAGTTCCCATGTGATGCTGATGTCACAGGGACCACGCCTGAGGAAACCATTGCCTTGTGAGTGCCTCTCAGAAGGCTAAGACCTGTACCTGTGTGTCCCTTCACAGGGCCACGCACCCGCACTCCTCAAGGGCAGCACAGAGTTATCTCATCAAGGCCCAAAGACACTGGTTCTCAAGAGGCCATGTCACTCGGCCAAACCTTCTGGTAGTATGGACCCCCTGACAGCAGCACTCTATATTTCTGTGTCACTAATAAGCACTTCTGTATGCAGTCCCTGATTTAACTCTGCTCACAAATAAGGACGCGGGGGCTTGGAGGACGTGTGCAAGCTCATCCAGCTAAAAACAGCAGAGCTGGGGTGAAAACCTGTCTTGCAGTTCTGAGCCCATGATTCCTTCCGCCAGACCTCAGCCCGGTGGACAGACTCGATTATGCAGGGTGCGTGCTGAAATGGCCTGGGACAAGGGTCTCTGCACACAGGCGCTGGAATCACCACCCCCCCCCCCCCACCTCCTCCACCAGCAGGCAGTCTGAAGTCTGAGTCCACAGACCTCGGACGATAGCACGTGTGCTCTGAAAATGCCTCCCAGGGGGGTCTACCGTGCAGCCCATTACAGCTCACAGCTCCGAAGACGGGCGTCAGACGCAAGAGGGACACAAACACGAGACCACAGTCATGTGGGTCAAAATGCTCAGAAATACCAATCAGAGTTTGATCGCCAGCCACGACCCTGCTCTGGTGACTCGGCGGACACTGAGCATCACTCAGACTTTGCAAAACGTGCATGGTGCAACTAGCCCGGGCCCACTTAACAAACAGAAATCCCCTGCACCAGGAGCGGGGCACAGAAGGAAATGTGACTGATTCAGCCTCGTTCTAATTATAGATTAAATCGTAATTCAAGTCCTGAGACACCACTCTAGTCATTCCAATGGGCATGAAAAGCCTCACTTTCTTATAATAGCTGTTTCCTGGAAATGCCAGTTTTTGGAATTGCAGGAGCTCCAACTGAGTTTACAGACTCTTCTGTTGCACATGGATGCTTCTGATATTTAATAAAAAAAAAAAAAAAAGAACGCTTACATTTATTTCTTACCATTATTTAAGTGGATTTTTCTGATAAATTCTGAGTGAATTGCTAATTTCTCTACCATTTAAAAAAAATGATCTTTTTTTATAACTATGATCCATTCTATTCTACAAAAAAATGAGACATAAAAAAAATATGTGACCTGAAAGCATAAAAGTGTTTTAAACAAAAGAGAAATTCCTTAGTAAGTGGGACTAACACATCTGTCCCCCAAAAAAGAAATGGAAAAAAAGGACTCACCGCCAGGTCACTGTATATGTGGTCGCCAAAATACAACACTTTGGATCCTCTCCACCCAGTAAGCTTCAAAAATTCATATAAATTGCCCTGCAAGAATAGAAAAACAGAGATATTTTTAAAAAGAAAAGAAAAACATAGATATCATGTGAGATAGAAACCTGTGTCACCGGTACAACCCGTAGCCCGAAATATCTTTTTTTATTTGTTTTTATAATTTATTTAAAGTATCAAAATATAAAGATAAAAACACCTTTGTGTGAAATCTCTCAGACCTTTGTTCTAAGTCAAATGTATGTTCCAAAAATGATCTGTATTGTATATACCTCTTTGTAACGATCTTTTTACACTGAACATTCTGTGACCATGTCAGTAAGTATTAATCTACCATTTCAGTAGCCGAGAAGTACTGTGATTCCTTTTACCAATTCCCTCATGTTGGACACTTGTTACCTATTTTGTAAGTCATGATAAACATTCTTGTAGCAAATTTTTAGCTACATGTTAATACTTTTCTTGGTCTAACTTCCTAGAATTGGAATGGCTGTATCCAAGCAAATCTTCCACGGCAAGAAAATACACTTACCGGCAAACCCGGCCTTGTGTTATAAACCCACCAGGAACGTATCAGGGTTTGTTTGTGGTTTTTTAACCACAAGTATGTGGTAGTACTATTCTATAATTTCATGTGTTTTATAAATATTACAGAAATAAAAAGTTTTAAAGGATGAGATGAAGCAAACTCAGTAACACAATCAGGGTCAGAAATTCAATCATTTATTCAAACATTTGAGAGCTTTACTGATACCAAAATATATCAAAACTACATAAAACACAGCTCATCAGGAAACCATTACTAATTTAGGTGAGTCCTACACCATGTGACTCAATGCTTCTTGAAGTGAAAAACCCAAGGTTTACTATTAGCATCTTAAATTCTACAGACTATGAAAGTAATGCTTTAAATTTTGTTTTCAAAGACTGCTCAATTCTGAGTTAATCTGGATACAGCACACTGAAAATACATTGACTTAAGTTTAAATTTTGCTTTAAGTTTAAAGCATCAATTCAAGCAGAACTCTCAGAACTACACCCGGCACACGGTAAGACTCAACAAATGTCGGCTGTTAGCATTTTATAACTGACCACAAAGCAAAGGAACAAAAAGGAAAAATCGGTCATGAGGTACCTGCTTGTAAATCTGGCCTTTCTGCAACTTGTGGATCTTATCCCAGAGTAAGACACCTTTCTCGTTCACCTTTCGGAAAGGTCTAACAACAGAAACAGGAAACATGATCTGCGGGAATCTGCTTATGAAACATGACACAGTTACTGGCAACAGAAAGGGGCTGCACAGACCTCGAAAAGCCTGGGCACCCAAACTCCACCTCTACACTCCCTGGTTCAGTGCCCTCATCCAGGGCAGACCCCGGTATCCAAACGTATTTACAGAGGAAAGAACTCCAGGGTCAAATAAATTTGCAAAACACGAGGCACTACTTATGGCCGTCTTAACAAGTCATCCATGACTCTGAAAAGCCCACCCAGTACAGAAACTTTCTTTGACCCAGATTTCCTAAATGCATTTGATCACACAGAAAATCTGCTTCGCAAAAACACGCTTCTGGAAATGCTGCCTCAATACGTGTGTCGAGCTTGGCACTTGAAATTCAGCCACTCTACATAAAAAACAAATCTGAGGATAAGGCATATCATTTTATGATGCAAAATGGGAATAAGAATAAAGCCTTCAGGGAGCTCCCCTCTACTTAGATGGGATGAAGCCTGATCCATGAATCGATCAATAAAGCCAATTATATCTTTAAAGTTAAAAAGAAAAAAGAATGTATGCAGGGTCTATTTGCCTTTTTGTTTGTTAGTTTGTTTTTAATGTTTATTTTTGAGAGAGAGTGAGACAGAGTGTGGGGAGGCGGGGGGGGGGGGGGGGGGCGGGCGGCCAGAGAGAGGGAGACACAGAATCTGAAGCAGGCTCCAGGCTCTGAGCTGACAGCACAGAGCCCAACACAGGGCTTGAACCACGAACCATGAGAACATGATCTGGGCCGAAGTCGGACGCCCAACCAACTGAGCCACCCAGGCACCCCTGTTTGCCTTTTTTTAAGGTAACATTTATTTGGCTTGTTTTTCTGATTAGAAAAACATTTAAACTGAGTGCAAAAAATCTGGAAAATGCAGAATACGATGAGGAAGAGGAAAGTGGCCTATAATCCCAGTGCCCGGCTATAAACACCTAACATTTCAGTACGTGTCTTTCAATCTATAAAGATAACATTTGTTACCCTTCTCTTTTTTATGAATATAAATGAGGATCACCATATATCCTGATTGGTATCTTTTTCTCCTCTAATACTGTGAGCAACTTCCCATGTGATTACATATTTTTCGTACGTTGTATTTTATGATCATAAAACATGCATGCTGCTTTTTTTCCCAAACACATCATTTCTCATGGCTGTATAATATCTCCTCCTATGGCTGTTCCTTCAGGTTGTCTCTAACCATCATTATAAATAAAATGGGAGGAACAGAGGTGTTGCAGGCGTGCAGAACAAAGGCAAAATAAATGGGTGGGGGGGGGGGCGGGCAGGGAGACCTGTGCTGCCCACACCCTCCCCCCCAGGAAATAGTCTAAGACAGCACTCTGCCACTGTGTATAAGTGTAACAAGGAGAGGGTGTCCTCGGTGAAGGGGGAGATGAGGCCCTTGTCCTGATCACACCCTGGGATCTAATAAGAAAGTTCGGGAGAGCGTTTTCTCAGTGAGAAAGCAGCCAGCCAACGTATAGCTGTTTTTGATCAACACTTAAGTTTTTCCTTCATTCCCTTGAATTCTCAGTCTCTGCACATGGCTCTTGGGTCTGCCTCTTCCTTCAGGAATCACTATGACGCTTGGAAAATGGGAATTTAGTGTCCCAAGAGAAATTTAATCTATTCAACATGAACTACGGAGCACTGCATTATGATACGTTAAATCACCTGGCAGAGAGGGAAAGACTGCCTGGTTACCAATCGCGGAACAGAAAAAATGTGGGTTAAAGTGCTTCTTTATACAAAGTGCAGATTATTCTTATAACCCCAGTGCAGTAACTGTCAACACTATTGATATCTGGGGGGACGACTCTTGGTGAAGAGGTCGGTTCCGCACATTAAAGGCATTTCAGGATCCCTGATCCGCACCTATTCATGCCAAGAGCACACCGGAGTCACTGTCAGAACCCACGACTTCCCGCCCCTCTGTTTCCCATGACAGGAACACACCACGTAAGTCTTGGTAGAGAGGTACTCCACTTGACACAGACCTTCTGCAGAGTTCTGCAGAATCCAACTGGAATTTAAAAATTTTTTTTTTCAACGTTTATTTATTTTTGGGACAGAGAGAGACAGAGCATGAACGGGGGAGGGGCAGAGAGAGAGGGAGACACAGAATCGGAAACAGGCTCCAGGCTCTGAGCCATCAGCCCAGAGCCCGACGCGGGGCTCGGGCTCACGGACCGCGAGATCGTGACCTGGCTGAAGTCGGACGCTTAACCGACTGCGCCACCCAGGCGCCCCAACCAACTGGAATTTTAAACGCACCACTTAGAGCTGTACGGAGAAAAATACCCACCAGGCAGTTTTGCTGTTGCTGCTGTCTTGTTATGCTTCCCAATGTACCTGCATCAAGAAGTCTAACTTAACGATGTTAACACTACGTATGGCTTTTCACTGCTGTCAGTAGTTGTTTTTTTTTTTAAGTTTCTCTTTTATGTTTTTATTTTATTTTTGAGAGAGACAGAGAGACAGAGCGCAGGCAGGACAGGGGCACAGAGCGAGAGGGAGACACAGAATCTAAGGCAGGCTCCAGGCTCTGAGCTGTCAGCACAGATCCCGACGCGGGGCTTGAACTCACAAACTGGGAGATCATGACCTGAGCTGAAGTCGGACACTTAACCAACTGAGCCACCCAGGTGCCCCTCAGTAGTTTTCTTAAAGCCTGACTCGTAGGACTCAGGTTGAAGTGAGAACAGTCTCAAGCTGTCGGCTATGCACTAATCTCACCCTCCGTGCAATTACTTGCTAGAAGGGTTAAAAATCAAAAGCCATAACGTCAGATGCTTCTGATTTTCCAGCTAGATTTTACCAAGTCGCACTACGTAAGTATTCACGGCAGCAAGGGACTAAAATCTAGCTCTCCCGGAAAGACACTCACCTCCGCTTATCGTTAAAGAAGTTTGGCTTCTCAGCCTGAACGATGACCACATCAAACAGGTCCCTCCAGTCTTTTCCGACAATGTACCTCATCCCTTTGTCCCTGGAACGACACGCCAGCCAGGTGAGTCTCACAAGAGAGGGATTAACCACTTTTGCGACTTTTTCTTTCCAATTTCCAACTGTTCACATAAGTGGGAATACAAGGCGTGAGCTGGAGCCAGCAAGGTCACCCACAGCAACTTACACAAAACTACTGGGGCTGTTGGTGATGAGAAACATCTTCTTGCCATGATCAGCCAGTTTGGCCAGCACTGCGCGGGTCTGCTCGGCGTAGCAGATGTACTTTTCTGCGAGCAAGAGAAGAGTACACACGGACTCAGCGTGAAGTCCGTCAGGCTGCAGGTGGTTACCAAAAGGGGCCCAGGGGCCCGGCACTGTCCAGGGCACCGGGGGCAGAAAAGTCTTAAGGCAGGGTGGCCCCACCAGTACCGGGTCCATCGGGGACCAAGCCCCTGCCTCCTGCCTGGGTCTGAGTGAAAACACGAAGTGCCTGCAGCCGCCCGCTCCCCTGTTTTTGAGTCACTGTTATGCCGAGTTCTGAGACAAAGGGGAGGGAGACATCTGAACCGCGAGGAAGCCAGGTCCGCACGCTGCACTCGGAAGGGCCCTACGGCCCCTGCTCGGCCCCGGGAATGAAGGCAAAATGCCTGCGCCGTGGCCTGGCAGGGGGAAGGCTGTCTTCACCATGAGGCTACATACCGATATCTGCTTCGATTGCTCGGTACATGATTCCTTTGATGTGCACGTCTCGAATTGAATCCTGTCCAAAGAGAGGTTTTTAGTGAGTGAAACCGTAAGTGAGGTCGCCTGAGTAACAGGACAAGCGAGACGGCATTCGGGACGATGTCCGCCTTTAGAAGCCTGGTGATGCAAGCACCAAATGAAATCGAAATTCTGGTCCATCTGGCACAGGCGGCCCCTCGGGGGAAACTTAGGTTTCCATGGCGACAGTGGCAGGTTCCAATGCAGTTGTCAAAAGGGCCCCTGGGAGGAGGTAACTTGTGCGAACAAAGCTGAACAAAGCCCACGTGATACATGGCAACGTCTATGCAGGATCACGCAGAAACGGTCCCAGGGCATCTGCGGAAAGGGAATCCTTGCTGTTTCGTCTCTGCACCCCGCCCTGGACCCCAAGGGCAGGTTCTATCATCTAGAGAAAGAGGTTGAGGCCAATGGCAGGACCTTCAGTTCAGTGAGGCGGGGGATCGTCAGGGAGACAGTAACCCAGCCAGTAAACACCATCAAGAGGAGGCCGCTCACCGCCCCCACGCGCCCCAGGGTGTGGCAGCCTGATGGCCTGCAGCTATCAGAGCACAGCCCTCCTCTCAGGGGGCACTAAGCAGGTCTGCTACCTAGGTGGCACGCCTGGAGGCACATGGACACTTACTGGAGGGTGTGGTCGGGGACTGGGCTGCAGGCAAAACGGGGCCATAAGCCTTAGAAAACCGGTAGACTTCTGTCACAAGTGAGCACCTCTGGACTATAAACTCAACCCCGATCACCTTTTAGCACAGGCTTGTTCAACTTCACATCAACAGAAGGCAGGGGTTAAGAGCAAGCCGGAGCCAAACTTACCTGGCCTGAAATCTAGGCTCTACCACTTACGAGCTGTGTGACTTTGGGCAAGTTACTCAACCTCTCTGTGCCTCAATTTAACTGTAGAATGAGGGTAAAAATAGTACCTACCTCCAGGCATTATTGTGAGGATTTAATTACTTAATATGCATAAAGCACTCAGAAAAACAGTGCCTGGAATATATGTAAGTGTTCGCTGTTGGTGCATAAACATCTCTCCTCATGCCTGCAAAGGGTTATATAACTGAAAGTGATTCTTCTTCTTTTTTTTCACAAGTGATTCTTAAAGTATTTCAGGGCACCAAAAGGAGAACAGAAACTAAATATTTAACATTAGTTCAAACAATACCAGACTAACATTGAGAAGCTAGACTTCATCCTTCATCTTCCTAAAACCCGTAATTTTAGCCAAAATTTAAAACCAGTCCTAAGCATGTAGGCATAAAAGCATTATAGTACATAAGTACAGATCTTTTAACTATAAGTACTTAGGGGCACCTGGGTAGCTCAGTCAATTAAGAATCCAACTCCAGACTTTCGCTCAGGTCATGATCTCACTGTTCATGAGATCCAACCCTGCATCGGGCTCTGTGCTGCTTGGGATTTTCTCTCTCCCTCTCTCTCTGCCCCTCCCCTGCTCGATCTCCCTCTCTCAGATAAACATGAAAAAAAATTTAATACACAATATATACTACATATATGAATATATATGCATATATTTACTATATATATTTGAAATAAGTATTATTAAGTAATACATGAACATGTTTTTAAGTACTGAACAAAGTTCAGACAGCTTAAAGAATACGTATAAACACACGTTTGTGAATATAAGTGAAAATATATAAATGTGAAGTTACATAAATGATGTGCATATGCATGTGTGTAAGTTTCATAGCTGTCTATAAACCTCCCCCACTGGGTTTCTGCACAGCTTTTGCAGGGCCTGGGAAGGCCTCCATGGAACCTCTGGGGACAAGAGGGCTGCAGCCTTGGTGTGATGTCACCCTCTCCACAGGCAGGCGCAGGGGTGAGCTGGGTCGCAGGGGTGAGGTGGGCCGGCTGGACCTCAGCCACCACCAGCCCCTCTGACCAGATGCATGGGCCCTGGCTTTTGGTAGGAAAGAATTAGAAATCCAGATAACAGTATGAGTGCCCTCTTCTTTTAACACGAAATTAGACTGATTTCCAAGTGTTCTGGTGTAACATCTTTCTTAACAATTTTCAAGGTAAAACCGTAAATAAAAGAGATCCCAGACGAAGGACTGTTTCAAACACCTAGCCAAAGGAGGCTAATGATTCTGTCCCTTTGCTGAAATGCTTGGAGAGTCGTGGCATCACCGCCTCTCACCTTGACGTCTTTGTACAGATGGACAGGCTCATAGTCAATGTTGTTCTTGAGAAAGTACTCGTTGACACAGGACAGGAGCGACATCTCCGGCAGGGAGAAGATGTCCATGAACTGCTTCATGGTGTTTCCGTGAGAACTCTGCAGGCAGGGAGGAGAACTTCAGAAGCGGAGACTTACCTGAGGGAGGTCATCAACATCTGGATCCCTCTCCCCAAGAAAAGGATAATTCTAACAATAACAAAGCAGAAGCCTTCACCTTTTTCTTCTCATTCCCAGCACAGCCGACATCCTACTCTAAGCATAACTGGGAAATCCAAGGAAATACCCTGATTTCCCCCCCCAAAAGTCTAACCAATGTCACGCTCCTGTGACAACTCTGTCTAACTTCCAGCTCACTCTACCCCACCAAACCCAGAGGAAAGTCAGCAAGTCGATTATGGCCTGGGGAATGGCATTAAAAGCCACGTAACTCTCCTGAATGTGAGCACCTCCGTGCAGCCATATGTGAGCCTGAAAAAGAGCCTTTCTCTGAGTGCCTGCGATTTGTAGCCCTAAGTTTACCAGCTGACCAGGCATCTTCCAGTGCATTTTGACAATGTAAACAAAAGCCCACCTAACAAGACTGGAGCAAAAGCTCAGAGACAGAAGTCAGAGAAGCAGAGGCTTCCCTGCAGCACAGGGTGACCTGTTATCTTGGACCTCAGGGCAGGTGACCTCTACTACGCGGACTTCATCAGAAAGTGGGGACACACTGGGAGGAAGGGTGACAGACAGGGGCGGGTTCACGGAAAGTGTAGAGAGCCTCTAGCAGGTAGAGAGGAAAGGGCTAAGAAAGGGCAATCTTGAAGGACCTAGGAGAAACACCAACATACGAGCCTCTCTCAAATCCAGGGTCTCTCAAAACGTCCCAAATGCCCTTGTCAGTTCCACAGGACCACACAGAGACCCCAAATCTACCAGGCCGTGTTTTGAGAAGGAAACAGATAGGCTGCCTTAAATGAATAATCTCTCATTACCTTTCCATAAAAGTCACTCATCTGTTCCAAAGGCACGTGGGACCCCTCGTACATTTCAATGACTTCTTCATCAGGGACAACGCTGAGGCCTCTGGAAAAATCACGGGCAGTGCAGTTAGACTCACGTAGCAAGAACAGCGATTTTCAGACCTCTGGCAACTGCTGGGATTTTCAGCTGAGGTGCCAGACACCACGGTCACAAGGAGGTGAGACGTGCCGCCGGTAAGCGCTACAAATCACAGGCGAGAAGCTGCTATCATTACTAACAGCAGGCCGTTGGAATAAGGACGGAAAAATAATACGTCCTAGATGCCAGATGTGAATTCCACACACTCATTCACTTACTTCTCAGCAATCCTAGGAGGGGAGCACTATCATCCTCCCATTTCCCAGCAGAGGCAACTGAGGCCCCAATAGGTCACATATCTTAGCCAAGGTCACCGAAGTAAGAAGTGGTGGGTCAGGACCAGACCCCAGGCTTCCTGGCTCTCAGGCCCAAGCTCCTCAACCTCTACGTCATGCTGCCTCTCTCAACAAAGCACAAGGCCTTCCTTTGCCTTGCGGTGGGTCTTTGTTTCTATTTTTATGTTTTTACTACATTAGGGAGAGACAGGCTAGCTTTGTCTGTACCATCCTCCTGACCTCTGATGCTCTAACCTAAGGTCAGTGCTGAGGAGGGAAAAGCCATGCATGAGGCTCGGGCGGACTAAAAACCCCATGACACAAGGCAGGAAGCCCAGATGCCACCTCCAAGAGGGATGACCCCAGATGCTATGTGACAGCAAAGGCCAGTTTCCTCATCTACAAAAAGCCAGGGTGACATCTGCCAGCTGCCTGCCTCCAGGAGCCGCAGCAGAATCTGTGAACCAATCCAGCCCCTCCACAAAGGGAAGGGTGACTTTTGGAGTCCGAGTGACCTGGGTTTCACCCTGCCTCGGCCACCGGTGCTGGGAGCAGGTGCTGTCACTGGGGATTTCACGTTCTCCTATTTCCCCACCTGGCACTGCCTGCTCCAGCGTGTCGTGAAGAAAAATGTCTGTTCCCCAGACGTGTCTCTCGGGAAGGTGCTTGAGAAACAGACACCAGTGGTGAGGAGACCACAGAATGAATGGTGGGAAGTCTCCGCAGTGCCACATGGGAGTATCCACGAGTATCCATGGGAGTCTTAGTTACGAACAGGCTGCTTATCACATAAAATCACCTGGCCAACAACACATACAAGTTGTAATTGATGGCTGACATGCAGCTGTGATGGGAATCTAATTTCAGCCTTTTCCCTTTCTTCTCCACCCTCATAGAACTTTCAAAAATACCCAAGGAGATGCATTAATATTTTGCCCCCGATCTTGGTTAACTTGATACATTGCACTTTATCATTCACCAGATCAGTCTGGACAATGACCTTGGGGCAGAGCTCCTGCTAAAGTATCAGCGCTCAGGCGTGCACACGCCTAAGGCTCTAACACTTAGAAAGAAACTATAAAAAGTGGAAGAACTCTGCTGGGGGAGTCATCCTTCTGCCCCCAAACTAGGCACTACCCTAAGACACACTCACAGGCACAGAACCTCACAAGCTGCATCTTTAAGGCCCAAGTAACCAAAGGTCAGCTCAAAAGCGGGGAGAAAGCCAGCTGCAGCCAGCTGAATTCCGCGACAGGCTGGTGGGGAGGGAGGGGGTTTGGGGGGACCGCCTGCACCTAGATGTAACCTCAACCAGCGCTAGGATCAAAATAGAAACTACTTGGTGGGGGGGCGCCTGGGAGGCTCAGTCAGTAAAGAGTCTGACTCTTGATTTCAGCTCATGATCTCACGGTTCGTGGGTTCGAGCCCAGCATCGGGCTCTGAGCTGACCGTGCAGAGCCTGCTTAGGATTCCGTCTCCCTCTCTCTCTTCCCCTTTTCCACTCACTCTCCCTCTCTCAAAATAAATGAACTTTAAAAAAAAAAAAAAATTGAAACTACTTATACAGCCCTGTGTGACTGCGAGAAATAGAAAGGTTAGGAGTGCAAATCTGACCGAGTCTGTCCGGAGTTCAAATCCCAGCTTCCTTAATTAGTAGGGCTATCACCTGGACAAGCAATTTAACCTCTTTGGGTCTCACTGCCATTTTCAAAATGGGGAACAATGATAGCACCTCCCTCCTGGCATAACTGAGAAGACAGAAGAGTATACAGAGGTGCTAGCAAATGTGCCTGTGATGAGAGCAAATGCAGCTTTCACAAGGTCCCCATGAAGAACTTAAATCATAGGTACAAAATGGGACTGTGGGGACAGCCAGTCTGCCTCCTCCTCTGCCCCGTGGCATCCCCTCCCACGGCCCACAACACAAAAGTCGAACTGATGTGGGAGCCGGGGACCCGCAGCAGGTCTCAGAAACGGGTGAGGCTGAGGAGGGGGCACTCTGCCCGGCCATGGGCTCATTCTCACCCCTTTTAAGGGAAAAGGAAGGGCATTCCGCGTGCTTCTGCCGCCCTGAGCATGCTCTGGTCTACACGACGACTCACCCTGAGGCAGGCAGTGGAGTTATGCCAATCTTACAGAGGAGGATACCAAGGCTTCGGGATGGCCAAGAACTTGCTCAAGGCCACACCCATGTCAGCAGTGGGGCTGGGGTCCACGCTCAGGAAGTGTGACCCCAGAGCCCCCTCGGCCCACCACATCCCCTCGGCACTGCGGCCACAGCGACCGTCCCAGGACCTAAACCTGGACACTCCTCCTCCAAACGCCTCGGCGGGTGTCTGGCTCTGCCCCACACTCCCTGACACGGTGGACAACTTGCCCACAGAAGAAGAAACAAGACAATCAGGAGCCACAGGACGGCATCGTCTAAGAAGAGGAAGGAAAGACCAGGTCAGGCTGAGAGGGCAGGGTGAGACCTCCCGGCAAGTCCGCCCTGAAGGAAGGATGGGTGAGATTTCAAGAAGCAGCGAGGGAGGAAAACCGTACCGTGGGAGAAGGCCAGCATGAACAGGTGGCGAGCAGCAAGAAAGAACTCAGAGGAAAGGAACACATGCACCCTGTGCACTGCCTCACGCACTCCGAGACCGGCTGTATCTGTTGGCAAGAGAGAGTCCCCTTCTCCTGTTGACCTGGGGCGGGGCGGGGGGGGGGTGGGGTGGGGGTGCTGGGTGCATCACACAGAGGGGTCTGCCTGGAGCAAAGCCAGAGGGAGAGAGCCAAAAGATGGAAAGAGTTGTGAGAGGTCACTTTGGCCCCTGGAGCCAGCCACGCCTACAACAAGCCCAGACCACAGGCCCTGGGTCTGAATCCTACTTCTGTGCGGCCTTGGGCAAGTTACTTAAGACCTCTGTGGTAATACTAGTACAAGCCTCACAAGGTTATTCTGAGGATCAAACTAGTTAACTGAAATAAAGCCCTTGTGACGGTGTCTGTGCCGTAGCAAGACGTCACGTTTGCTAGTGGCTGTGTATTATCACCAGACTATTATTCTCATCAGCATCGCCATCTCTTCTCCCCTCTGAAACACCATTAAAATGATAATAAAAGAATAAACTACTCCAAAAGTCAAGGGAAGTGAGAGCAAAAACATCAGCAGACAAGACATTTCAGTATGTTCACCGGAAGACACAAAGCAAGTGCCTGACACAGCAAGTGGAGAACAGAGGCCCACAAGGGGACACCAACGAGAGGAACCGAATAACCGCCACAGCCCCCCCAGAGAGGCTCAGCCCTGTGAGGCACTGGGGAGCTCCTGGGGGATGTGCTCCAGCAAAACGAGGGAGTAAACCAGAGAGAAGAAGGGACGGGAACCAGGGAATGGGGACAGAGGCCAACGCAAGCTCCAGGATGAGCAATCAGAGAAGGGTAGTCAATTAAAAAAAAAAAAAAAAAGTAAGTGATAGATTACCTAAAACATTTGAACTGTTGGGAAATAAACACACGGATGGTATCTGTGATGGGGCATTTAGAAAAAACCAAGGACACCTCTACGGAAAACGAAGCAAATAAAAAATGATGTTGTTATGAAATCTAAGAAAAGGCACACGCTGTACAAGGAAGAAAGCAGTCACGGTGCACGACCTGGTGTTAAGAAGGAATAAGACTGAAGAGTCACGATGCAAACAATGACCAACACGGAGGAACAGGCAGACATGGACCGTCACGAGGCTCTAGAAACGAGACTGCAGAAGCCGTGTGTGTGTGTGCACGCCAAGTCCTGTCCCGTGGCAGAGATGATGTCCAGAATTAATAAATTAGGAAACAGAAATATGAAAAATAAGCACATTACTGGAAGAAAAATGCAAAAAAAAAAAAAAATCAAGAGTGTAAAGGGGTTGGAGGGCAAGGGGGGGACACAGGACTGCTGCCCACAACACTTTCAGCACTGATTCTGTGAACATATTTAACTTGGATAAAAAAAAATGTTAACTTTAATAAAGAGTTTGTGGGGCGCCTGGGAGGCTCAGGTGGTTAAGCATCCGACTTTGGCTCAGGTCATGATCTCACAGTTCATGAGTTCAAACCCCATGTCGGGCTCTGTGCTGACAGCTCGGAGCCTGGAGCCTGCTTCCGATTCTGTGTCTCCTTCTCTCTCTACCCCTCCCCTGCTCTCACTCACTCGATCTCTGTCTCAAAAATAAATGAACATTAAAAAAAATTATAAAAAAATAAAAAGTTTGTGAAAGAAGAATCTAAGATATGCACACCTCTGTTTTTAAGGTACAACAACGACACTCCTAAATCCTCCCCAAATTCAAGAATTGGAAAAGGCGAAATCCTTCATGTTCAGTTTCAAAGATTTCAGCCTGAACTAAGTACTTCTATTAATTCTAATAAATGGGGGGCAAGGAGGGGGGAATGTCTTAATATCCAAACTACTCAACTGCCATGGTGGGAACCAGAACCCGCTGCCTAACCCCAGCACCCCTCCCCACCCAAACCCGTATCCCAGAACCCTCACTCAGCTAGCAGACAGACACCTCTGGAGAGCCCTCCTCCCGCAGAGTCCCCCAGAGTGCCCCTTCATAGTCTCAGCACACATCCATCATCGCCTTCGTCACTACGGACTGCAGTCACTGGCTTATTTATGTGGCTTCCAACCTACACTCCCAGCTCCTTGGAGCATCCTCATAAGCCAAACCCTCCAGACCTGGCATGACAGTAGGTGCCAATCAATGTTCCTGAAGGAATGAGTGAATAAATCACAAATACGCACACAGAAACCCTCTGCATCACTAAGCGGTCAGCGGGTCTTGAAACCCAAAACCACTTGGTTACTTTGGGTGAATTAAATTTACCTCCTCTCACTCTTACCTGTAGACGGTTCCCAACTGGATGTAATGAAAAGCATCTATCTTCATCAAAACCGCCTTCAAAAACATAAACACATGCACAGGTGAGTAGCGCAGAACAGACAGCATGTTTATGAGGACTGTGGGTTATAAATCGTGTCAACACCAGGCTGACATGACAAGGAAGTACCCTGTATGTATCTGACACGGACCTTGCTTGCTGATTAAAGCACCGTGCAACCTGCCAAGGAAATGACTGCAAAATCTGCAAAACAATATGACAACTGGCTCTTCCTTCTAGAAATAAACAGTATCTTCCAAATGGCTAATGCATTCACTCATTTTTTCCAACACATAGTCTCCTGAAAAAGACTTTATCTAAAGATGTTTTTTAAATCATTCGGTTCTGCAGCCCCAAAGAATATAACTGAAAATCACGTTCTGTGTTCAGCAAAGAAAAGCACCAAGAGTACACGTTCTTCCCAAACACCATCAAACTGTAAAAGAACGTGAGGGTGAAACCTACCCGCTGCACATCGTAGTGAAGTCCACGGATGGCAAAATTTGGGTCATACTCATACTTCCTGATTTCCGCCGGATACTAAGAAAAAAAGAAAGGAACCATTTTTCAGCAAACAACGTACTGAGTTCAAGACACGGATCGCATCCGGTCCCTGTACAAAAGCTGAGGTGGCTCATGTACTTTGGTGGGAAGACGGGGTCAGGACGGAGCACAGCCTGGCCCTCTGTTCTCAGACCAAGTTCCTCTTGGCCACAGTGCCTTCCCTCCACCCACTCCCATCTACCTGCCCAGACACAGGTAAGGCCTCACCCCTGCCCCAGCTTCTCTCGTCTTAACTCCCTCCGCCCATCCCATCCCTCTGCCTTGGGACTCCTATTTCCCTAAGACCCCGGAGACACATCTGCTTCTACCTCCAAGACTTCACTTCCTCCTACTGTATTTAAGGCTGCTGATGAATAGTCCCCTCTGTTGGAAGCACAACTTCTCCCAACACGTTATCAACCATCCATTCAGCTCACATGTGAGCACCTCAGTGTATGAGCCCCCTGCATGGCCCCACTACCAGGTTTCATGAAGCAACCCCAGCAGAAAACTTTTCAAAGGGGGGCAGGGGCCCTCCATACAGCGTTCATTGCTTTCCTCATCTGGACTGTCAGCCGCTGCTCACCCTTCGGGGGCTGGAAAGACCTCACCATTACCAGGTGCAGTCTCCCACCCACTCGGGCCAAGAGGGCCCCTCCCTCAGTGTGTGGTACGCAGTTCCTGCTCGAACACTGTGACTCAGAACACGCGTTGACTTCTAGAGGCAGCTAGGTTCCCCTGGCATTTCCTATTCTTAAACCATTCTTCGAAATCTGCAAAAATCCCAGCTCTGTTCTTATCTACTGGACTAGGCATCCAAGTCCTTCTCTCCCTCCCCAAATCCCAGAATTAGAACACCAGCTACCCCAAGGGGAGCACCAATGTACCGAGCGCGGTATCTGCTGCTACTGCACGCGGGCCCTACCATTGCCATTTTACAGATGGGGCACCAGGGCACTGAATGAAACAATGTGGCCTGGCCACACAGCTGGGATGCGGTGGGGCGGGGAGTCAGGCCTGGGCCTTTTTGCCTGCTCTCCCGACTCCCCTCTGCCCTTGGAGTACAGTCTTGCGGGACAAAAGAATACTCCTGAGCCTAGAGAGGCTGTGTCACCAGGATCTCCCAATCACGATGTCAACTGCTTACGTAAAAACCTGGACAGCTATCAAGACGCACAGGAGCCTCTCTGCAGGACTGGACTAACCTGTCGTGACCAGGGCCACGTTTGGGTGAGGACGCTTCCTGCTCCCACCAGCTGAACTGCACGCAGCAAGCGTCCGAGCTGCACAAAGTGCTGACTCAAATGTCACATCTGAGCTCATTTATCTGATGCCCGCCACTCATGCCAAGAAATCACCAAACGCTATTTCCACTCAGGGGCGTTTCCAAGACCTCTGAACGCTGTATGCGGTTCCGTGTCTTCACTCACACACTTCACACACACATGCCCGGAACCCACCACACGGCACCGCGATCCTGCCCATCCCTGGAGTCTCCTCCTGAACTTGGGAGTGAGGAGGAAGGGGGAGGACCCGGGGAAGATACTTCAACGTTCCTGAGACAGGTGCTTCTTCACTGAGCCAGCCACGTGCTACCCGCTGTTCTGGACACATCTGTGACTTTATTCTACGTACTCCTCACAGCACCAGCACGGAGGAGGTCGAGCATCTCCTGTCCGTTCGTTGAATAATCTGAGAAGCGGAGTCAAGCGAACGGCTCGGGCTCACAGAGATAGACAGAGGCTGGGCCGGACTTGAGCCCCGGCCCGTGTCACACCCGAGTCCACGTCAACCACCTGTAATCAACTCTGATGAACGCTGAGCCACCGCAGGAGACGCCCATCCTGTGACGGCAGAGCCTGCCGCGTCCGACCGCCCGGTGGGTTCGCTCAGGAGGTTCACGGTGGGACACAGGGCTGGCCACCGGCGCGAGAACCAGAGACAGAGGGTACGCTCTCTGCGCACAGACTCCTGGAGGCTGTGGCGGCTCTTCTCTGAACGAGGTCTATCCAGACTCCCCAGCAGGACACGGACATCACAGGGAGACACGGCCACGCACCCACCCGTGGGCCCCAGAGCGGTGTATTCTTGCGGAGCCACTCCTGATAGACACACCATGTTTTTATGTCACAGGCGGCTGAAAGGGCCTCATGGGACACTATTGTCACAAAGAACACAGGCCCCAGTGCTGAGGGACCAGGCGTCAAATCCCAGTCCTACTCTGTGTAGCTGGGTGACCCTGACAAGGTCTCTAAGTGTCGGTTTTCTCATCTCCAAAGTAAGGATACCAGGAGACCTACCGCAGGTGAAGTAGAGAGAAGAAAGCAAAGGACGTGTGCGGGGGGAGCCCCTGGCTGGCTAGGTCAGCAGAGCATGCAACTCTTGATCTTGGGGTTGTAAGTTCAAGCCCCACATCAGGTATGGTAATAATAAAATCTTTTAAAAAATTTACTTTTAATTAAGAAAACAAAAAGCAAAAAAAAAAGGAAGCCTGAGGGGCTGGGGGGGTGGGGGGGCAGTCTCTGGCACGTAGCCGTAGCAAGTTGCAGTGAAACGGAGTTGCTTTGCTGGACTAGGAATCGGGAGGCCTGGGCTTTGAGACCCCCTCTTCTAGCCTCTGCTACTTCCCAGAGGACTTCAGGCAAGTCATTCAACCCCCCCACCCCTTCCTTCATATGGAAAATGAAACAGACTTGGGGTGATTTCTCTGCTCCACTCGTGCCCCCTGAATTGTGATTTCCCCTGCAACCAATCAAGTCAGAAATGTCCTCACGGCGGGCCCCTTTCCAACCCACACACGTGCGCACGTGCACGGGCCTGTGTGCACACACATACACGAGCTCACGGCATCTCTGAGAATAACCGTCAACAGGCTTGTCCCATCGAGGAAGCCAGAGCTGCTCCCGTCAGCCAGGGGGTTACGCTTTTCTCCACTGGCCTAGGACCAGATTTTCTGGACTCTTCAGAGTTGAGAAACTTTCCACCAGCCTGAAAAACATGACTCACTCAATGTGTCGTGAAGATTACTGGTGTCTCTAAAAGCAGAACAAAGGGTATAAAAAGATAAAAGACCTAACGGCACAGGGGATTTTTATTAACCCTGTCTGGTTTCCTTCAGCACCTGGATTGGTTCTAACTCCAAGGGTAATCTGAGCAGGCTATCACGTGGGGACAAAGGTGGAGCAAGATGCTCCAGAAACGTCCCTTACAGCTTCAAGCACAGTTAATGCCCAGGAGTGCCCCCTCTGCATACCCAGAAATGTGTACATTGTCCCTCCAGGTCTGCGGCTTGGCCGCGTCTCCAGCTAATTACAGAGCTCTCCACAGGGCTAGCAACCTATACATCACAGCACCGCTGCTGAGTTCCCGAGGTCCAGATGCCTATAAATATAGGTTTTTCAGAGGTCTCTGAACGTTTCAGGAGTCTAAATTATGCGTCTAGTCGGTGGCAGGGCAAAAGGGCATGAAAACAAAGCTCTCCAAAATCTTCACAAAATGGGAAGCGAGGACAAAATAACCTGCATCCGAATGGTGACTCCACACCAGGCACAACACTCTCACCTAACCGTGTAATTCCATAAATAGGTCACGTGCTTACTGAGCGGGTCCTCTACGCCAGGGCCTGGGAATATGGCGGGAGCGAACAGATGGAACAGATCGCACAGTCGCTGACCGAAGTTTACATCCCACCATGGGGAGGCAGACGTACACAAACACCCAGCAGAATGCCCCGTGGTGAGAAGTAATACAGAGCGAATGCTCTACAAGGGTTTGGAGAGCTGAAGAAAAGAATAAGAAGTTGAGGAGCAAGGCCTCGGACCGCCTGGGGCAGGGAGGGATCGTCCAAAGCAGAGGAAGAGCAGGTGCAAAGGCCCTGGCAGTTCAAGGAGCAACGAGAACTCTGGTGTGAGGACAGGTGGGGGGAAAGTGGGGGCGTGGGAGCAACGGAAGGCCTTCTCTGTCATTCCAAGTGTGCTGGGAGGGCTTCAGGGGGCCTTGGGTCCAGGAGTGATATGGTGAGAGGGTGATGGTGGCCTGGCCCAAGGTGGTGGTCGGGAGGGGGGAGAAGGGGATGGAGTTAGAACATGTTTCGAACGAGTATCTTTTGAAAGAGTGAGAAGAGAGCTCACAGCTGCACAGAGCGACCCCCTCCCAAAGAGCAGAGCATAGAAAGGGAAAGAGTAACTTCACGGTGCAGAGACGCTATAAACACACCTCGGCCACGTGATCAAGGCCAACATCAATGGCGGTGAGTCATGTAGACAGCACGCACCCTTGATGCGATATGGTGAGAATGGCACTTTACCTCTGTGGTCTTCCTCCCCCAGAACCCACAACCTCAGTCTAATTACGAAAAAAAAATGGCAGACAAATCCCAAGAGAAGGCATCCTAAAAAATACCTGACTAGTACTCTTTAAAACTGCAAGGTCATCGGGGCGCCTGGGTGGCTCAGTGGGCTGGGCGTCCCACTTCAGCTCAGGTCACGATCTCGCAGCCAGTGAGTTCGAGCCCCGCATCGGGCTCTGGGCTGACAGCTCAGAGCCTGGAGCCTGTTTCGGATTCTGTGTCTCCCTCTCTCTCTGACCCACCCCGTTCATGCTCTGTCTCTCTCTGTCTCAAAAATAAATAAACGTTAAAAAAAAAAATTTTTTTAAATAAAAAAATAAAAAAATAAAACTGCAAGGTCATCGCAAACCAGGGAATTGTGAGAAACTATCAAAGCAGAGCCTAAGGAACCATGACAACTAAATGTAATGTGGCATCCTAGGTGGGACCCTGGAACAGGGAAAGAACATCAGGTAAAAACTAAGAGGATCTGAACCCACTATGGACTTCATTAAGTTAATAATAACATTATGAACGTGGTTCTTCAGCTGAGATAAATGTACCACAGTAAACTGTGATCAAGAGGAAACCAGGCATGTGTAGACACAGGAATTCTTGGTATTACCTCTGCAACTTATCTAAAAACCTAAAACTCTCCTAAAATTAACGGTTTATTTTAAAAAGAGAAAAAGAAGAAGGGGCACCTGGGTGGCTAGGTCAGTTAAGCATCCAACTTCAGCCCAGGTCACGATTTCACGGCTCAGGAGTTCAAGCCCCGCATCGGGCTGTGTGCTGACAGCTCAGAGTCTGGAGCCTGCTTGGGATTCTGTGTCTCCTTCTCTCAGTGCTCCTCCCCTTTATGATCTCTCTCTCTCTCTCTCTCTCTCAAAAATAAACATTAAAAAAATTTTTTTAATAAAAAAGGAGAAAGCAAGAACCCATAGCATTTGCTGAGAGATCAGACGTGGAGCACAGGAGAATGTGAGGCGTCATGGCTGATGTTAGGCTCCAGATTTGAAAAAAACGGGTGAATGTCAGTGCCTGTTAATGACAGGGAACACTGATGAGGGTATGGATGTGGAACATGAAGTCAAGAACTCTTATCACTCTCCTTCTATTCCTTGGTGGACCCATGAAAGGAAAATACAGTCATTACCCTACATTTTATTCTATTTTTATGAAAACTTCTTTTTCTGAAAAAAAAAGAAAAGAAAAAAAGCATAATTAAGGGGCTAGAACTTTTACATTTGCTTTTTGGGAAGATGCTAAATTGCAAACTTACTGTTCTATTACTGTGCATCTCAAAAGCAGATGTCTTTCCATCTCTACAAGTACATTTAGTCTTTGGCAGGAAAAATGGCACCAAATTAAATGCCTCTTGGAAGAATTATTTTGTTTAATCAGAGCAAGAGAAAAATCTGCATAAGCATAATTGACTCTATTAATATGCCTGACATAATTAGTGTTATGACTTATTTCTTTTATCCAAGCAACAAAGACATAATGGGAATGAAACTTCAGTGATCTTAAGTCCAGAAGCTTTTATAATCATGATTGTACCTCTTTTTCCCCACCTGTTTCATCTCCCTTTTCCCCCCACAATTCATACATTTTTTATCTTCATAATTTTTTTTTATCATCACGAATATTTTATTTCCATATGAACAACAGGGTGGAAATGAAAGGTGTTATTAATCCCACAAGGAACAACATGGAATAAAGAATATTTATGCCTTGGAAACAGATCTGAGTTCAAATTCTGGTTCTGTCTCCTACTGATCTCGCGGCTTTGAACTACGTGCTCATCTCCATTAGCCTCAGTTTCCTCACCTGTAAAACAGAGACAACATCTATTTGTATGGTTGTCACGCATATTAGAAATACCAGTAGTGGGCCACCTGTGTAGCTTAGTTGGTTAAGCATCTGACCTTGATTTCAGATCAGGTCATGATCTCATGGCTCCTGGGTTCAAGCCCCGCATTGGGCTCTACACAACAAGGGGCCTATTCAGGGTCTCTCTCTTGTGTGCACACTCTCTCTCAAAATCAATAAACTTGAAAGAAAGAAAGAAAGAAAGAAAGAAAGAAAGAAAGAAAGAAAGAAAGAAAGAAAGAAAGAAAGAAAGAAAGAAAGAAAGAAAGAAAAAGAAAGAAGGGAGGGAGGGAGGGAGGGAGGGAGGGAGGAAGAAAGGCAGTAATGGCTAACATTTATTGTTTTCTATGGCCAGAAAGAAAGAAAGAAAGAAGGAAGGAAGAGAAAGGCAGTAATGGCTAACATTTATTGAATGTTTTCTATGGGCCAGGCACTTTATATATATTAACTCATTTAATTACAATGACTTTGTGAGGACAGTACTGTTACTGTACCCATTTCACAGAGGAAGAGACTGAGGCTCAGAGAAATTAGGTGAGTTTCTCGAGACTACCTGAGAAGTAAGTGGTGAAGGTCAGGATTTGAACACCAGCGGTCAGGCTCCAGAACCTGTGCTTCTAGCACCAAGCAGAAAATCAACAGACAGGACTGTTAATAAAATGACCGCTATTTTACGAGTGATAATCAAAGTCACAGCAAATGCCACAGACAGGACCTAGGTCTAGAAGGCCATCAGCAATGCAACACCCCTTCAGTTCAACCTCCCCATGGGGTCGTGGAGAGGTGGTGCAGGTTGGCAGACAGGGCAGTGAGGGCGGGACCAGCTAGTTCACACTCTGCTTTCACAGTCAGGGGAAACGTCTGCAGGTTAGATGGAAGAAAAGAGAGTCTCCTGAGCAGATGGGCAAATGCAGCTGGATGGCAAGTGGCTAGATGGGTTTCCATATGGGAAAGTGGCCGTAACTAAAGACAGCTGCCTGTTGGCTTAATGGCAGAAGGGAAGGTTATTTTTGACACGTGCCATTACTGAATTTTGAATAAGGAGAAAATGACTTGCTTATTAAGTCCACTGATAACCAAAAGCTGAGGGGATCGGGAAATATGTTGCCTCAAATGGTGAGGATCCAAAACCAATGGAAACTTTGGCAGCGTTAACAAAGGTACGGTATCCAGAACCAGGGAGGTGATGGTCTCCCTCTATTCCATACTAGTCAGACCCCACCCGCATGAACATCTTCAGTCTGGGGACTCGCATGTGAGGGAGATAAACCAGAGCACACACAAAGAAGGGTAACTGAGATGATAAAAGACCAGAAAGGCAGCCAAATGGGAGTGGCTGAAAAAACTCAGAATGACCAGCCTGGAAAGAGAGACATCTTGGCCAGCACAATGGCAGGACTACAGAACACGTAGCCCAGTAGATTAAACACCATCCTAGCAGATAAATCAGGTACAGAACATGGGTTCTCCTGATCTAGGTTTCTAGATTTCGCACACCTACCAGTCTGCCCACCCCAGCCCACCTTTGCTGACAAACTCCTTCCGGGGTCCCGGAAGTATAACCTTCTTTGTTGTTCTCCTAATTCCCTCAAGCAGAGAAGGTTGTCCCAACATCCTCTACGCATCCCTAGCTCTTTGTTCAGACGCACGGAGACGCCTCCAGGAGGTGGCCGCATAATTCCTCTGCTTACACGACTGCCTCCCCGCTACAGTGCTGGTCCCCATATGCTACTCATCCTCACGCCCCCTGCTTCTACCACAGGGCCTGGCACAGAGGGGGTACTTAGTAAAGGCTGAAGGAATGTGTGAAGGAATAAAAGAGAAGAGATGGATGGTGAAAGCTGTCTGAAGGCAGAATTGTTCGACCCGCCAAATCAGAAGTGCCCCCTGCAGAAAGGCACCCCGGTCTGAGACAGACCCTGGAGCTGCACTTCTCGGGGGCGTTCTGGGGGTTCTCAAAGGGCACTAGGACCTGCTGACCTCTGAGGATGCTTCTCACTCAGGTTCCTGAAATAGATACTCAAAGTGGACTACAGAAAAGCATGTCGGGTTCTGAGTGTTTCTTTTTGCCTTCCTTACTATAAGGTCTCAACAACACTATGCACCAGAAGACAGTCACATGTTCTTTATATAAGAACAACTCAAGGCAGGAATGCCTGGGTGGCTCAGCTGGTTGAGTTTCCGGCTCTTGATTTCAGCTCAGGTCACGATCTCAGGGTTCATGGGATTGAGCCTCCACATTGGGCTCCATGCTGACTGTGGAGCCTGCTTGGAATATTCTCTCTCTCTCTCT
Source organism: Felis catus (assembly GCF_018350175.1). Lineage (NCBI taxonomy): Eukaryota > Metazoa > Chordata > Mammalia > Carnivora > Felidae > Felis > Felis catus. Next base: position 123,877,262 of record NC_058374.1, read on the forward strand.
CTCTCTCTCTCTCTCTCTCTCTCTCTTTCTTTCTCCCTCCCTCCCTCCCTCTCTGCCCCTCCCATGCTTGTTCTCTCTCTCTTTCTCAAAAATAAATAAATTAACTAAAATAAATAAAATAAAATAAAACAAAACAGAACAGAACAACTCCAGTCAGTGATGAGGTTAAAATATTGCCTATTATTTGAAGGATTTCTTTTAACCAGAGCTCAGCAGGCTGCCGGTTCATCAGCTCTGGGAGAAACTCCGTCACCACTCGGTGAGAAATGAGAGCACGGAGTCTGTAGCCCAATCTCCGCTAACGCATAACTTGAAAATCTTTCATTAAAGAGACATCCAGAGATTTAAAAAAAAAAAAAAAAAGCAACTATTTTCTGGTACAAAGTTCCAGTGATGGGAGATAAACAAGTTCTGGAGATCTATTACACAGCACAGCACCATATTGCTAAAACATCTGCTGAGAGGGTAGATCTTATTTTAAGTGCACACGCGCACGCAAATAACAATAATAATAATGAAGGGGGCAGGAGGAAACTTTGGGAGGTGACAGATGGTTTATGACCTTGGTGGTGGTGATGGCTTCACAAGCATACACTATGCCCAAACTCATCAAGTTATATACATTAGGTGTGTACAGCTTTTTGTACGTCAATCATACCTCAAAAAAAGTGGTTTGGAAAAAAAACCAACAGGCTTCTGGATAGAGTCATTTGGAAGGGAACAAAATCTACTCATGCATTCAACAACAATTTACTAAGTGATGTCTGTGTGCCAGGCACAGGGCCAGATCCGCTCACGGCTGCTCTCCAACGTCTAAGAGAAGGAGGAGGGAGACCACAACGTCCCTGTGCTCTTACCCGGTGTTCATTGATGAGAAGGTCCCGCGCGGCATTAAATATCAGCGTGTGGAGGTGCTTTGAGTAAAACACCAGGGTATAATCGTAATCAAAGCCATAGATTTCAATGTCCGACAGGCTCATCTCATTGTTTGAGAAAATGGCATCTGGATTCAACAAGTTGTTCATAATTGAAGGCACCAAGTCTAGAAGTAAAGAAAAAATGTATATTATATCATGTGATAAATAAAGGTTAGTAGGATTCCTCAGTGAGTCAACCAAAGTGCAAGCATGAGAAGCCAGTCGCAAAGGACTGCATGTGGGATGATTCCATTCATCTGAAATGTCTAGAATAGGCGAGTCAAACGGAGAGACTGCTAACGCGTGTAGAATCTCCTTTTGGGGTGATGAAAATGTTCTCCAATTGGTGATGAGTGATGGCCAGATGGCTGTTGTGAACTGAAAGCCACCAAATGGGAGACCTTCAAGTGGGTGAATGGTACAGTATGTCAATAGTACCTCGGGCGCCTGGGTGGCCCAGTCGGTTAAGCGTCTGACTCTTGGTTTGGACTCAGATCATGATCTCAGTTTTGTGAGTTCAAGCCCACATCAGACTCTGTACTGACAGCAGGAAGCCTGCCTGGGATCCTCTGTCTCCCTCGCTCTCTGCCCCTCCCCAACTCGCACTGACTCTGACTCTCTCAAGATAAATAAATAAATAAACTTTAAAAATAGTATCTCAATAAAACTTTATTTAAAGAGAATCTTTGGGGGCACCTGGGTGGCTCAGTCGGTTGAGTGTCCAACCCTTGATCTCGGCTCAGGTCATGATCTCACAGTCATGAGATCAAGCCCCACACCGGGCTCTGCACTAGGAGCATAGAGCCTGTTTAGGATTCTTTCTCTCCCTCTCTCTCTGCCCCACTCTCTGCTTGCGCACAGGTGCACACTCTCTCAAAAATAAAATAATACAAAAAGGAATCTTTGTTTCAGTATCACAAGAAGATTTGTTTCATTTAAAAAAGAACATATACTAGTTACAGATTTCGGAAGATGGAGAAACACTTAGATAATTAAATTTAAATATCACACATCATCTCCTCACCCAGAAGAAAACTACTAACATTTAATGCATTGGTCGCAATACTGTTTCATGGATGTGTTTTACGCAGTTGGCCTCACAGTGTACGTATAGCTTCATGTGCTCTGCCCACTGTGTTCTCCCATCACCACCAACAGGTGCATGTGTGAAATAAACTATCACAACATCATCCTTCTGTCTCCTCTCTGCACTGCCCAAAGTGTCACATCATTTTCAAGAAGTTATAAAAGAAGTCTAAAGATACCATCTTTGCATTTGATTTTTACTTTCATGGAACACAGTTAAGAGTTCATAATTTTTCATTTTCCACCCATAATGACAGTAAGAATAAAACGACAGAGGGAGGCATCTCCCAATTATTAGAGGAGTCGGAAGATGCATTGACAGAGAGTAGCCCCCTAGAGCCTAATCATGACGGATGAACTGATCACAGAGGTGAAATCTCAGACTGTGGGTCTTCAACCACCGTATCCTCGACGAAATCAGGATTAAAGACTGTACGGTAGATTTCCAAAAACAAAAAGGAAATATGATATTCAGTTAGTCCTTCCATGGCAAGAACCCCATCATGCAACATTCTGTGACAAGAACACAGACCACTCTATCCTCCTGAAAGGATATGTGACTGTATTCTTTCACCTTTTATGATGGTTGCACACCAAAACGGCTCACAAGTGGGCAAATGCTGAGAGCAGGTGACTTTTTGGGAGACAGGTACAAATTTCTAACACATGCACACAAAACTCAAACCGTCCATATCTGACTGCTCTTTACATTACTGAGGACAGTCTCTCGACTCCACTACAGGGGTTAATATTTATTAAGCACCTACTATATGCTACGTGCTATCACAGCACTTTATATTATCTCATTTAATCCTTACAGCAATCTAATGGAGCAAATACTGTATTATCCCAATTTTATATATGAGGACCTTTGAGCACAGAAATTACGTAATCTGCTGAAGTATACGCAGTACTCTGAATGGCAGAGCCGAGATTTGAACCCAGCAAGTCTGGCTCCAGAATCTGTGCTCCTAACTCTCTTCCCCGGGGTTACAGGAATCAACAAGCATTTGAGAAGGGTACACTTCACCCTAAGTAATCCTTCGTCACTTTCGTGCTCGCCAGAGTCTACACTGCTCCCCCCGCCCCCTTCCCTCTGCTCATTTCTTTGTGGCTAGGAATGGCCCATGTTACCCACTTTCATTCTAAGGGGCCACCTGAAATACTCAGCAGGTACTGCTTTCACAGGGTGGGTGGCAGCTGCAATGAGGAGACCAGGCTAGCCACTGCGAGGTATTCTGAGCATCTGAGGAGGCTCCTCACGGCTTTACGGCTTGGATCCCTTTGGGAATCTAATAGAAACCACAGAATCCTCTCCCCAGAGAAATGCACATTCGGATTTTGCAGAAAACCTCAGGGAGGCTCACCCCCTGAAGCCTATTCACGGTCACCAGGTAAGCTGTCATGTTACACTAACTTAAAACTAAGCCTTTACGTTCCGACACGGAACACCCAACAGAGGCAAATGCGCGACTAAGTGAATGAATTTATGAACACAGGCACCTATCTCTCTCCCACTGACAACCTAGGTATGGCTGAGTCTACCAAAACTCCAAACTGTCAAGAGGCACCGAGTCCCTTTTATTACTTTTCTTTTGTCAAAAATCAATGAGACATTCACCTTGGCTTTCTTTTGCAAATTTAGACACTTGTTACTGAGGGCAGTAAACAAGGCAGTGACATTTAAAAAAATAAAACAAACGCGAAGGTAGACCGTTCACAAGAGCTAGTCCCGGGACAGGGAGAAGCCAGCAGTCCCAAGCTCTTTGGCACGTAACACCACAGATCTTCTGGCCTTACGTGGTCAATGGGCCACTGCGGACGATGCTATTTTCTGACTGTGACCACATGGCACTATCCACAGTAAGTAACGCAGGATCACTTACAGAGTGACCAACGGCTCTGCTTTCACACATGATCCTTCCATGGGAAGTTCTAACAGCCTGTTTAAATTAGAAGTTCATGTTTAGAAAGGGTTGGCAATAAAGTCTCTCTCCCTTTCTACAACCTGAGAAGAAAACGTGAAGCCGTCAAGGAACCCTGCCGGGATGCAAAGTCACTACCAGCACATCTCCAAAGGCTGCCCAGGCGTGTCCCGCTGGAGGGAAAGCCCAAAGTGTATTAATCACATGAACGTCGTCACCAAAAAGCTCAGATGTTTAATCTGTCATCACTCAAAATAAACACGAGGAACACGGGAAGCTTAAAAGGGATTTCAACGCCCCGTAAAACCACTTCAAAAACGTGCTGAGAAGAAACACAAGTAATTACAAGGCAAAAGGAAAGAATGCCAAACACTCACAAAAAGACAAACAATCTGTCTAAACTGTAGACTCTAGAGTATAAATGGAAGAAGGGCCCTTGACTAGTCACCTCTGTACTTTCCCAAAACAGAAACAAGACTGGGTACCAATTTAGAAAGTGAATTCCTTTTGTACCGAATGGATGATGACAGCAAGACTATACAGTTAGTACAAAGAAATAGAGAGACAGCTCTATTACTCTGTCCAAAGCTCTGACGACAGCCTGGTTCCAAGGCAGACACCTGGGCTAGAACACGGAGGGCAACGGAGGCCCCACTAGACTTTGCGTGACTGAGAAGGAATTTGGGTACAGCTGTCTATAGGAAGCCACAGACTGGGGCTCATGCAGCATAACCTAGCCTAAGCTGCCTAACACAGCTACTACTCCTCAGCTGCGTTTCTTTGGGAAATCAGCCCTCCCCAACTGTTATGGCCTGTGTGGCCTCAGTGAGATTCCACTCCCGACTCCAGGAGGAGAGCACATGACCCAGACCTGGCCAAACAGCACCTGAATTCCCCACCAACATGAATTCGTTTGGAGAAGGCTTAGGACCCCCTCTGGCCAATCATCATCATACTTTCCCTATAGCCAAAGTGTACCAATAAGTTCCAATCAGGAAAATTTCTGGATTTAGAAGGGAATTTCACAGAAGAGGCATTCTTTTCTTCCAAACTTGGATCTAAAAGGATATCAAATGAGATGGGTGGGGCCATCACTAAGAACCTTTAAAAAGGCCAGTGGGGGAGAGGGGAGCCCTGGGTGGCCCAGTCAGTTAAGCAACCAACTCTTGATCTCAGCTCAGATCTTGATCTCAGGGTCAGGAGCTCAAGCCCTGCATTGGGCTCAGAGCTGGGCGTGAGGCCTACTTTAAAAAAAAAGAAAAAAAAAGCCAGTAGGGAAGAAAGCAAGGTCAAGAGACAAAGCTAATACTACCTCTGGATTTTCCAATTGCACAAACCCATAAAATTTCCTTTAAAAATGGTTTGTTTGGTTTTTTTTTGCTTAAGCTAAATCCGTTTGAGCTGGATGTTTTATTGCTTGCAGTCAAAAGATCCTAACTAGGGGCGCCTGAGTGGCTCAGTCGGTTAAGCATCCGACTTCAGCTCAGGTCATGATCTCACGGTTCATGGGTTCAAGCCCCACATCAGGCTCCGTGCTGATCACTCAGAGCCCGGAACCTGCTTCAGTTTCTATGTCTCCCTCACTCTCTGCCCCTCCCCTGCTCACGCTCTGTCTCTGCCTCTCTAAAAAATAAATAAAACATTAAAAAAAAAAAAAAGATCCTAACTAAAAGTTCATTTCAAGCATATTCAGCCACTCAAAATTCTTACTGCCTACAAATGTTAACATTTTAACTCAGTATTAAATGCATTCCCCGTTTAGACTCCAAAGCATCATTGCAATCTTAAATTCTCATTCATATGCCCAACTTTCAGCAAGACGGGTAATCTACCATTACTCTGTTCTCCAGAATATGCTGTAGTTGAGTACCAACTTGAATTAAATTCACCTAGAATATTCTCTCTTTTTCTAACTACATAAACACTGGCTAACTATAATAAAAGAATGTCAGATAAGATTTTCCTTTATACTGTGCTGCAAAACAAACACCAGGTGAGTCAAAGAATTAAAGCTCTTAAAAAAATGTTTAAAAGGTGTGAAAGCTAGATTACTATTTACCTCATCTTTCCAAATATAAAAGCAGTAACAATAAATCACAAATGGAAAACATCCACAGATTTACAATCTAAACATGTGTATCCAAAAATAGCACAAACAATAATTTGAGGGAAAAGGTTATATTAAACAGAAATTTAAAGGTAAAAAGCAAAAATATGAATATGCTAAATATTGAAAAACAAATCCATGGATGCCTGGGTGGCTCAGTTGGTTAAGCCTCCAACTCTTGGTATCAGTTCAGGTCTTGATGTCAGGGTCATGAGTTCAAGCCCCACACTGGGCTCCACATGAAGCCTATATAAAAAGAAAAAAAAAAAAATCCAATAAAAAAGATAAAGGGGATGCGCCTGGGTGGCTCAGTCGGTTAAGCATCCAACTCTTTGTTTCAGCTCAGGTCATGATCTCAGGGTTCCATGGGATGGAGCCCTCCATCAGCTCCACGCTGACAGCACATAGCCTCCTTGGGATTCTCATTCTTTCTCTCTCTCTCTCTCTCTCTCTCTCTCTCTCTCTCTCTCTCTCACTGTCTCTCTGTCTCCAAATAAAGAAAAAAAAGATAAAGCATCAGAGATTTCCTCCATAAGAGAGGAAATTAAATGGCTAATAAATGTAAATGTTCAACCATTCTAATCATAAACAAAATTAAAAGTTAACTCTCGGGGCCCCTGGGTGGCTCAGTCGGTTGAGCATCCGACTTCAGCTCAGGTCACGATCTCACGGTTCGTGAGTTCGAGCCCCGCGTCAGGCTCTGGGCTGATGGCTCAGAGCCTGGAGCCTACTTCTGATTCTGTGTCTCGCTCTCTCTCTGCCCCTCCCCCATTCATGCTCTGTCTCTCTCTGTCTCAAAAATAAACACTAAAAAAAAAATTTTTTTTAAAAGTTAACTCTCTCTGAAAGATGAGTTAGAAATGGTTTTACTGTACTTCATTTACTCTTTTTCTATAAGAAGCATGTGTTACTTGGCTCAGGAATAAAAGATACCATTTTCCTCCCATCAGATTGCACCAATGTTTTTGTTGCTTTTGTTATTTTTGTATGTGAACTCTTTGTGGGGGGGGGGGGTCCATTCTTGTTTTTTGAGGGTTTTGTTTTGAATGTTTATTTATTTTTGAGAGAGAGAGTGCGAACAGGGGAGGGGCAGAGAGAGAAGGAGACAGAGAATCCAAAGCAGGCTCCAGGCTATGAGCTGTCAGCACAGAGCCCAATGTGGGGCTCGAACCCACGAACCTCGAGATCATGACCTGAGCCGAAGTTGGATGCTTAACCGACTGGACCACCCAGGTGCCCCTCTTGTTTTGTCTTTAATGACAGAGCAGAGCTGGTGCTGGTGCTGACACTGGGCAGCCTCACTCCTGGCTATTTAGGAGTGTAAGTCAATTCAAACTTTCTAGAAAGCTTTCTAGAAATGCTTTCTAGAAAACATTCATACCCTTTGACCTACTATTTCTCCTTCTGGGAATCTATGTTAAGGAAATGTTCAGAAATGTGGATAAAGACTTAAACATACAAAGATTTCATTACAGTGCTATTAATAAAGCATACCCCGGGGAAAAATACGCTCCATTTGGAAGCTCAAACATACATCTCAAATACTTGAACCAAAACACGTTAATGAGAATAGGATCAAAGAGAAAAGCTGAAGTGCACTTGAAAATTCTTGAAGTTCAATTTTTGGACAATGCAAACCACAATCCAAAGACATAAAGATGCCATTTTTCTTTAACTAATTAGGATTTTTCGTTTTGGTATAAGCCCTACACTTCAAACTATTCTCCCAGAAGAAAAAAGAAAAAAAAAAAAAAAAAGAACATTCAGATCTGAAGTCCCAAAGAAGAAAAAGAAGGTAAGGGGGACAAAAGGAGAAGGAAGCAACTTTTTTTCTTAGAGGTGACAAAAAACAGGGAAAGTCTACATTCCCCCACATACCACCACTCAGCTTTCTGTGAACCTTCCCAGGGCTCAATGGGCCAACAAGGAATCCTCGTGGCGAATAATCACGCGCATTTGCTTCTCTCCAGGCCCCAGATGAAGGTGCACAGACCTCACTTAACATAGTTATAATCCCTGCCTTACAAAGAAGGAAAATAAGATGGAACTAAAGTAACAGCTCAAGGTCATATTTCTTTGTAATATACATCTATGCTCCTAAATCAACAAAAGAGCAGATTTAAAGTATTTGTTTTTCTCTAAATGGACCAAATCTCTACTTGAGGTTAGATTTCATCATATTCGTACACTTAATGAATATTCACAAATATTCAAAATATTTTATTAATTATTTCATACTTCTTTAACATGGCTTCAAATTCTCTTTTAAAAGTTCGTGGGGGGGCGCCTGGGTGGCGCAGTCGGTTAAGCGTCTGACTTCAGCCAGGTCACGATCTCGCGGTCCGTGAGTTCGAGCCCCGCGTCAGGCTCTGGGCTGATGGCTCAGAGCCTGGAGCCTGTTTCCCATTCTGTGTCACCCTCTCTCTCTGCCCCTCCCCCGTTCATGCTCTGTCTCTCTCTGTCCCAAAAATAAATAAACGTTGGAAAAAAAAAATTAAAAAAATAAATAAATAAAAATAAAAAAATAAATAAATAAAAGTTCATGGGGAGCCTGGGTGACTAAATCAGGTGAGCTCTTTGTTTCGGCTCAGGTCACCACCTCACGGTTCATGGGTTCGAGCCCCATGTCAGGCTCTGTGCTGACAGTGCACAGCCTGCTTGCAGTTCTCTCTCTCTCTCTCTCTCTCTCTCTCTCTCTCTCTCTCTCTCTTTCTCTGCCCCTCCCCCCCTCAAAAATAAATAAATAAACTTAAAAAAAAAAGTTCACATGTTGGGGCACCTGTGTGGCTCAGTCGATTGAGCATCTGACTCTTGATTTTGGCTCAGGTCACGATCCCAGGGTCATGGGATCAAGCCCTGTGTGGGATTCTGTGCTGAGCGTGGAGCCTGCTTGGGATTCTCTCTCTCTCTTCCTCTGCGCCTCTCCTCCACTCACTCTTTAAATTAAATAAATGAATAAATAAATAACCTTGCATGTTATAAACAACAAGATTTCCAAATTTCTTTTAAAAGGATACATATAGGGGGTGCCTGGGTGGCTCAGTTGGTTAAGTGTCTGACTCTTGGTTTCGGCTCAAGTCGTGATCTCACAGTTTGTGGGTTCGAGCCCCATATCGGCTCTGTCCTGACAGTGCAGAGCCTGCTGGGGATTCTCTCTCCCCTCTCTCTCTGCCCTACCCCATTCACACAGTCTTTCTCTCTTTCTCTCTCAAAAATAAATAAACTGTAAAAAAAAAAATTAAAAATTAATTAAAGGATACATATAGAGAGGTGCCTGGGTGGCTCAGTTGGTTGAGTGTCAGACTTCAGCTCAGACCATGATGTTATGGTTTGTGGGTTCAAGCCCCGTGTCAGGCTCTGTGCTGACAACCCAAAGCCTGGAGCCTGCTTCAGATTCTGTGTCTCCCTCTCTCTCTGCCCCTCCCTGACTCGCACTCTGTCTCTCAAAATTAAATAAATATTTAAAAAAAAATTTTAAGGATACATATAGATTGAAAATATATGAAAAAAAGGTATAGGGACTTTTTGTGTCTATGTTGAAGCAGGAGTCACATCCCCCTTCCACTGTCTCTACCCCAAGTGAGCTCAAGGTTCTGAACCCAAACTGTAAAGCTTTTAATGTTTCATCTGCAACTGGCAAGTGAAATGATAAGGAAAAGACAATCACCTGAGATGATTTTCTCTTGGCAAACTTCACCAGTTACGACTTCCTCCTGTCAAGTAAGGCTTGGGCAAAGGCAGTCGGTTCTACTGACACCTGTCTGAAAACCGTGAGTGGGTCCTAATGCAACCGATGTGTTAGAGAACAATTTGACCGTAATGCAAATGTCACGCTTATGTTTACAGTTATGTTTAATGCCAACAAACGTGATCTGATGTGGTTCTGACGACTTTTATCCTTTCTGCTAATAAGCAGTTACAGTAAGGGAGCTAAGAGTAGAGCAAACAGTGTGACTTGAAATACAGACGATTCCCAGGAGCGCTATTAGACCTCAGAGATTCAAATACAACTATTTTTAGCCAGAAACTACTTTCTCCAGTATCCCCAGTTTCTCCAATGGCCATTCAATTGTAAATCGCCTTTACTTCTTCAATAGCACATAGATGCAGAGACAAAACCAAGTGACCAATGTATCCTTTTCACCACGAAGGTGAACATTATGGGGTTACCTGTCCAGCGCACCCCAACCCTTAGATAAGAAACGACCGTTCCCCACCTCCAAACACACGAATTCTGTGTTCTTCTGGGATCCCGCGCCACCCCTCCAGCCGTGTTGGGCAGTCCAGGCTAGAGCACCGGATTCACACCGAGCCACACTTCCCGCTCCTGCGGTAGGAACCTGCTTCAAGCCAGGCGAGCCCAGAGTCCTTCTCTTATTTCTTTGTCTTTACTTTATAGTTCTATTGAGGTACAAATGGTGTATAAGAAATCACAGCTTGACAAGGTCTGGCATATGTATACACGTATGAAGCCATCATCCCAATAAAGATAAGAAGCAGATCTAGCATCCCCAAACATTTCCCCTCATCCCTTGAATTCTCCCTTTATCCTTGAGACCATCCCCACGCAACTACTGTTCTATTGTCTTTTTAAGGTTTATTTGTTTTATTTTTTTTTTAATTTTTTTTTCAACTTTTATTTACTTTTGGGACAGAGAGAGACAGAGCATGAACGGGGAGGGGCAGAGAGAGAGGGAGACACAGAATCGGAAACAGGCTCCAGGCTCCGAGCCATCAGCCCAGAGCCTGATGCGGGGCTGGAACTCACGGACCGCGAGATCGTGACCTGGCTGAAGTCGGACGCTTAACCGACTGCGCCACCCAGGCGCCCCAATTTTGTTTTATTTTTGAGAGAGAAAGAGAGAGAAACACACAGGGGAAGGGCAGAGAGAGAGACAGAGAGACAGAGACAGAGAGAGACAGAGACAGAAAGAGAGAGAGAGAGAGAGAGAGAGAGAGAGAGAGAGAGAGAGAGAATCCCAAGCAGGCTCTGCGGTGACAGCACGGAGCCTGATGCGGGATTCAATCTCACGAACAGCGACATCAGGACCTGAGCTGACCACTGAGCCACTGGGGCATCCCTGTTCTATTTTTTATCAGATTCATTTGCATCTTCTAGAGTTTTATACAAAGAAGGTCGCACAGTATGTAGTGTCTTGGTACACTGGTTTTCCCACTTACTCAACCCTCAGGCACGTTTTCAGTAAGCAGTACTGCACACCTACTATGTGCCAGCCACCACACAGGGAACAGTGCGGGGACCCTAAGTGAGTAAGTGATGACGCACGAGCTCTGTAGCGACAGCATCACAGGCAGTGGGGGAGGCCGAGAACCCGCGAGCCGACACGCGAGGCGAAGGGGAACTTAGCCCGGTTGCCCTCTCAGACGAGATGGCAATTCAAAAGTCATTTGTGCTCCATCTACAACTCTAAAAAGCACCTCTCATTTTTCCATCAGTTTAGATATTTCATCCAGGGAAGAGCAATCCATGACAATTACAACTACTCATCTGAATAATTAATAATGCATATGACATTTGCACAACTCCTACCAGAAGTTAAAATAACATCTTTACTACTCAGTAAATAATACCTGCCATTTTGACTGTTCTGTGACAATCTATCATGCTTCCCAACGTTCTAAAAATAAAACCACACAGGACTACATTTGAAACAAAATTACATGTCATAATGGTTTAATGACAACCTAATCTTAAGTCATTTGATAAAATGCACAGTTGGTAGAGTGTGTAACTCTGTCTCAGGGTTGTGAGTTCAAGCCTCACCCCCAGTGTGGAGCCAACTTTAAAAAAAAAAAAAAAAGAACAGGGGTGCCTGGGTGGCTCAGTTGGTTGAACATCTAGCTCTTGATTTTGGCTCAGATCATGATCCCAGCATCATGGGATCAAACCCTGTATCTGCACTGAGCATGGAACCTGCTTGGGATTCATCCTCTCTCTCTTTCTCTCCCCCTCCCCAACTTGTGCACACGCGCACGTGCTTTCTCTCAAATAAAAAAATTAAAAAAAATAAAAAACTGCTCAAAAGAAAAGTATCTGTTTCCTGAGGGAAACTTCTTAGAAAAAGAAAATGTAGCCATATCAAAAGATCAAATACTAGGCAAGCTATCAAGAATTTTTCATTAAAGTATGGAGGAAGTAGAAAGGCAATAATTATCAATGCCTTCTATACCGTCCACTGGGCACTTCCCATTGATTATTTGATTAATGCTCACAAGAACTCCCTAGGGTAAACACTGCGACACCCAGTTTGCAGATGAGAAAGGCTAAATTGGGAAGGTCCAAGGTCATACACTTAGCAAACAATAAAATGTCGGTCAATTGCCTGGCAGACTATTTGGCACATAGCAGGCACTTCATAAATGTCAGTTCCCATCTCCTTTACACATGCATTCGACTCATATTTTTCCTAAACAGCATAATCCCAGAAGCCAGGTCCCCTGACTCTTTCATGGGATCTCTGAGATCAAAACTATTTTTATAATAATGCTTAAACGTGCCAGACAGAATACTGTCGATTAGGACATCCACATCCTAATCCCTAGAATTTGTGGCTATGCTATCTTTACATGACAGAGGGGAATTAAGGTTGTAGATTAAATCGGGCTGCTGATCAGCTGACTTTAAGAGAGAGACTAGGCTAGTTTATCTAGGCGGGCCCTAATCACAAGGGTTAAGTGTAGAAAGGACAGAAGATTCAGCGTCACAGTGATGGAATGTGAAAAAGGCTCCACTGACCACTGCAGGCTTTGAAAATGAAAGGGGCCCTAAACCAAAGAATGCAGGAAGCTTCTAGAAACTGGGAAAGGCAAGAAAACATTCTCTAGAGCCTCTAAAAGGAACAGAGAACTGCCAACACTGATTTTTAAGACACTGGAAAGGTAAAGAGATTCTACATCCCCACCATCCAGTTTAGGAAATAAACCCCTTAAATCTTCACCTGCATTCTCCTCCCGCCAAAGAGGTAACCACCACTCCGACGTTGGTGTTTATCATTCTCCTGCATTTTTTACTTTTAGCACATGCATGTGCCAACACCCTGAATTTAGCCCGGCGAGACCCATTTCAGACTTGTGATCTCCAGAACTATAACTGATTTGTGTCGTTTTAAGTCACTAAATTTGCAGTGATTTGTCAAAGGAGCAGCAAGAATTTTTGCCTTTTTCACTCTTATTTTCTCACCAATTTACAGTGGAGCTTTCCAGAGGCCACACAATGTCTGACAACTCAAGGGACAGAATGCAGAATCCGATCAGAGACCCCAGCCATCACCTACTAATCCAGACACTGCAGAAATCTGCAAGAATGTGAAACTATGACATTCTTCTAAAGTTCTTTTATTTTGGAAAGTAGTCATTTTTCATCGAAAAAGTGTGTCATTTATGTTAGCAGGTAACAGATTTGTTGTTATTTCAAATGAAGTGATAAATACCTATTTTTTTAATCTCTCATTTTTAATTTCTAATATAGCCACTATCAGTGTAATCTATATAAACAGAAAAATTTGGGGACCTTCAATAATTTTAAGTGTGTAAGTCCTGTGAGCAAAACATTTGAAAACTGCTACCCTAGCTATGCCTGCCTTGTTCGCTACTATAAAGTAAGCCACACATAGACGATACTCAAAAAATACTTGTTAAATAAAATGGATACTCAAACAACATTCTGACACTGAGAGTAATCACATTTCTCAAGCAGGTTTTCCTGCTCAAAAGAGAACAAAAACATTCCAGGTGGGCCCAAAGTAATCACAAGAGTTACATCTTGGAGAGTTACGTCTCTAAATACAAATTAAAATTTTATTCTGGTTTATATATCATTATCTCATAAATTCACTTAATAGAAGACAGTTCCCCCAAACCCTAGTAGACTGAAAAAGAGGAGTTTCTCACAGTCAAGGACCAACCCACTAAAGTACAAAAGTGTCTTACCAAGCCTGATCAATCGGCTAACCTCTCTTTCTCACTGCACCATCTTGATTAAAACATGAAGTATGTAACTTCAAAAATAAAAGAAAAAAGAAAACACCACCTTTTTTTCTCCTAGGCACCCGCTAATAATGCATGACAGGCACATAAAAACTTCTAGGGGGAGGTAGTGATCTTCAATCTGCTAAATGCTTTTTTTTTTTCATTCTTTTTTTAATGTGTATTTATCTTTGAGACAGAGAGAGAGAGAGAGAGAGAGAGGGAGAGCGCGCGCAGGAGGGGCAGAAAGAGGGAGACACAGAATCTGAAGCAGGCTCCAGGCTCTGAGCTGTCAGCACAAAGCCCAACGCGGGGAGCCTGCTAAACGCTTTTTTAACAATTGTAGGGGAAAAGGCTTTTTATTCTCTTTTTTTCCTTCATCTAAAATAGAGCTTGTCAAAGTCAGGACCTCGTTGACAGGAAACCTCACAGGAATTAAGCCTGCCTTGGATTCTAGGTGTCCCAACAGAAGCAGCATGCCCCTGGGGCAGGGCTGGCTGCGCCCCTCGCTCTGAACCAGTCTGAACCAGTCGGACAACAGGCGGCTCCCTGTGGTCAGTACCAAATGGTTCACTTCCAACGGGGTATCGGGAATCGACAAGCTAGACTGAATGCAAAGAGCTTCCAAAGTAATGAAGTCAAGGGGAGGGGCAGCGATGATGCATGATCACCATCTTCATATTTAAACAGCTATCATATGGGAGAGGAATTAGAATGACTCTGTGTGACTCAAACCCTCCAAAATAAAATTGGCAGGCTTGTGCTCATATGGCAAACTCAAGCAGATGCCAGATGGCCACTAATAAGTGCTATGGAAAAACGAATCCTTCTTCCAGCAAAGGGCTGGATAGATTCTAAGACCTCGAAGGGTCTCTCTGCTTCTCTTCTAATTTAGGAATTTCTTTCCTACCTGAAAAATGTGGAAATTATTACATGGCATGTTTCCCCCTGAAATCTTCTTGCTACTTCTTCCCATGGCCACAGGATCATCAATATCTTACAGCAAAATAAAATGAGACATTTAAAAAGTACATCTGACCATTTTTAAGATACACGGAAAGGTAAAAAGATACTACATCCCCATCATCCAGTTTAGGAAATAAACCCCTTAAATCTTCACCTGCATTCTCCTCCCACCAAAGAGGGTAACCACCACCCTGACTTTGGTGTCCATCATTCTCCTGCATTTTTGACTTTTAGCACATGCATGCGTATCACTATAGGTGATCTATGGTATCTTTTATGTGTTTTCAAGCCTTTAAAAATTAGTATACATGTAGGGGCGCCTGGGTGTCTCAGTTGGTTAAGCGTCCAACTTTGGCTCAGGTCATGATCTCAAGGTCCGTAAGTTCGAGCCCCGTGTTGGGCTCTGTGCTGACAGCTCAGAGCCTGGAGCCTGCTTCAGATTCTGTGTCTCCCTCCCTCTCTCTGCTCCTCCCCTGCTCGCACTCTGTCTCTCTCAAAAATAAATAAACATTAAAATTTTTTTTAAAAATTAGTATACATCTGCAACTTGTTTGGTTTTTTTCATATATACATACACATACACACACACACACACACACACACACACACACACACACACTCGGTGTTGTTTTTACAAGAGTCATCCATGTTGGCATATAGGCACAAGTCTTATTCAGGAGACAACATACATTTTCTGTAAGTGTTTTGGGCTGCACCCATGGACCATACATTCTGTTCCAACTGCTGAACTCTAATGCCCTAGCACAAAACAAGCCCCCAAAAGTATGGATATGAATGGGTATAACTGTGTTCCAATACAATGTAATACATGAAAATAGCAAGCAAGATCTGGCCCATGAACTATAGTTTGCAGCTCTTCCCATAGTAAACATTATTTTCTTTCGGTGTCACTACAGCATTTGTCTGATATGAACACCTTTTGGGTTTCTTTGGTTATAGCATTTGCCCCAAATCTCTTTTCTCATTCTGTTAATTTCAACCTTTCTTTGTTGGTGAATCTCTTATAACAGCATCCAGCTAGAATTTGTTTCTTTTATCTGATCTGACAATCTTTTCGTCTGAGTTGATCATGATTACTGACATATCTGGAATTATTCCTACTACCACATTTTATGATATCTCTTGCTTTTTGTCTGTTTCTTTTACCTCTTCTCTCCTACTCTCTTTTCAACTTATTTTTATATTGTCAATACTTATTTAGATTCACTCACATGTCAACCAATACCTTTGCTTTCCATTTGGGACTGAGTTGAAGGTCTAGCCATCCAGGCAGAGTTTCCATTTGCATCTATCAGGAATCCCAGGACATTATCACCTTGGGACCACTTTTAGTTAACTTCTCAGTTTGATTAACAGACCACGCAAGCAGACTAGATTCAAACCCAAATGCACGTGAGGACCAGCCTGATTCCAGGGTTACAAGGAGATTTCCACAACCTCCCAACACACACAGGGAAAAACGTAGAGCAGAGACCAAGATATCTAAGTTTCCCTGTTGTCTTCCTGCATGGAAGGCAGGTCTCTGTGGGTCCTGGATTTATGAGATTCAGAGAGGGAGAGACAGACAGACAGAGACAGACACAGAGAGACAGGCAGAGAAACAGAAAAAGACAGAGAGAGAGAGACAGAGGGAGAGAGAGAGAAAGAGTGTGTGTGTGTGTGTGTGTGTGTGTGTGTGTGTGTGTGTGTGTGTGTGTGTTCCCTCCCACCAAGCATAACCAATAAAACCCAACAGGTGCTCCAGGACAGTAACGCCTTCAGGGCTGCTCACCAGCCTCCTTTTTTAGGCCCTGCCACTACACTTTAGTTCCCCAGAGCTCAGCTATACGTGCAAAAGAATGTTCTTTGTAATTTTTCCAGCATGTGAGTATTCTATACAAAAAGATTTTTAAACTACCCATCTAGTCTACCAGATCGCTGGAAGCCAAAATCCAAAAAGAACAACTCTAAAATACAGAAGACTTGTCTGCCTCCACATGTCTTCAAGAGCCCAGTCAGACTCCTGGATCTCAGTCCCCTGCTGAGTCCTACTCCATAAGCACCTGCTCATGACAATCCTTCACACTCTTACAGACTAACAGAGGGTTCAAGAAGTGCTGGGTTCACCAGAGAGGGCTGAGATGCTCCAGAAACCTCCTGAAACTATAGACGAAACTGTGTGTGTGCTTGCACTGTGAATAACTGTGCAAATCTGCCTGTTTTTCTACAGAGAGAATACACAGCTTTCTCCAGATCCTCAGGGGGACCCTGACTCTGTTATTCTATGCCTGTTACATAGAAAAGGCATCAGGTTGTACAATTAAGCACCTTTGGGTATCATTATTATACGTTCTTGTTAAACTATTGTTTGAACCTCCCAAGTATAGTCTCTAGAGCCTCTATTTTGAGCTATTACCTCAAAAGCAGGGTTCCACCGTCAAAAGTATTTGGGGAGTGCTACACCAACACCCTCCTCCTTGAAGACTCATGCATTTTAAAGACTCTGATAAGCCTACCTGTAACAAAGCTTTTTTGACATGTATTTTCAACATTTCCGTAACCACATCTCTTGGAAGATGGTGGAACACAGTCTGAGAAACACTAGTCCCGTCTTAAAATTACCTCATTATTATGAAGCTGTTTCCTTAACCCACTGCAGTTCCTTGAGGGAAGGGTTTGCACTTTATGTTTATTCTATATACACTAAGCTTATACGACTGTCCTACACACACAGTGCTTACGAAATGCCTAATTTTTGAATGAGAACGAAATGCTCTCAACTGAGAACTCTGAATAAAATCCTTCAACACCCTGTAAAAGCTTCTAACACTTTGGACTAATCCCCACACTTCTTTCCACAAGTTAATACACTTCACAGCCCCAGCTAAGCAGCCAAACGCTCTACACAGACCAGCTCTGAGAAGATGCCTGAAGTGGGGGTGGGGAGTGGGGGGGGGGGAGTGGGGGGGGTGCGCTAGGCATGCGAATCCCTTGCTTCTCTTCTTTCTCTTCTGTCCCAACCTGCAGCCTCACCTGACACAGGTCAGGGATGAGTTCCAGGAAGGTGCGCATGGTGGGGGGGCATAACAGGAAATCACAGACCACAACACAAACACATCCGTCCCTTTAATTACAATCGCACGATGATTTCTTAGAATTCACCATTCTAGGACACGGTTTCTTGAGCCTGGCCTTACCCACACCTGGGGCTGGATTATTCCTTGCTGTGAGGACGCTGTCCTGTGCATTACAGATTGTCTAGGGGCATCCCTGACCTCCTCATGCTGGAGGCCAGGGGCAGCGCCTCACCCCCAGGTGCGACAAGCCAACAGGTCTCCAGACTTGCCAAACGCCCCCCACCCGGCCCGACGCCGGTGGAGACCCACGGCTCTGCAGGGAATTTTTGCTGGAGGTTATAAACCGGTATTTCTTTTCCTAAAAATATGAAGAACCTTTCCTTTGAGCTGAGTTTGACAGGATGCATAAATATTCTACTTCCAAAATCTCAAGTTTAAAAAAAAAAAAAAAAAAGACAGCCCAAATGAGGGACATTCTACAAAGTACGTGACCACTTCTCCTCAAAGCTGTCAAGGTAATCAAAACCTTGAGGAAAACTCAGAGAAACTGTCACCACCAAGAGGAGCCCAGGGAGACATGAAACTAAATGCAGTGTGCTGTTCTGGGTGGGATCCTGGGGCAGAAAAGGACATTGGGTTAAAAACTAGGGAAATCTGAATTAAATATGGACTTGAGTTAATACTGATACATACTGACAACGCATCGACGTTGGTTCACCAATTGTGACAAATGTGCCACAGTCACGTGAGGTTGGGTTTATAGAAACCACATGATTTTTCTGTAAGTCGAAAACTGATCTAAAAACTAAAGTTTACTAAAAAACTTCTTAAAAACAAAAATGGAGGGGGAAAAAGAAGGGCGGGAGAGAAAGGGTAAATAAAACATGTAATGAAAATCAGCTCTTCCCTGAGCAGACTTCATTCTGGGAGAGCCTGCAAAGGGCTTGTTTGCATCAGCCAAGAGATCCCATGACCAGAAAGCAATCATCAGAAAGGGAGAAAAAAAAAATTTATCTTGTCCTTTCATAAATTGAAAAAAATAAAAATAAAACCACATGTTTTTGTCTGAATAGCCATATTTTTTCTGACTCTCATTTCTACAGACACAGTTCAAGTGTCACCCGCAGCAAGGGTTTCTGCAGCCCCTGGATCCCTGAGCAGTTCATCTGCTCTGGTGTCAAAGCCCCTGGGGTCCCTTGTTTATGTCCCCCAAGCTGACTGTCGCTTATCTGTTTACCAGTCTCCCCCTCCACGTGACAGCAGTCCCACGCTGGGCGTTGGCAGGGACTCACCCAGGGTGGGCCCCTCCCCCTGAGACTTGCCCATCTGTGAATCAACAGCCGTTAAGCCCACTGCTGGGTACTTAATAAACTCTTGGTGAGTGAATCAAGCTGGACGTGTATATTCTTACAGACCTCGGCTAATGGCGGGTAGGAACGGTGCAGCCCCGGACTGGGGGAGAAAGGAAATGTCAAACGTTAGTCCCTGTGTTCTCCGGGGTGAGACAGGGACCTCCTAGGTACGTGCCGGGGGCATGAAGGAGGGATGGGGCACACCGATACATGATTCCCAGACCTATAACACTTGAAAAGGCTTACACGTTTAGTCCAGCGGCCTCCTTCTACAGAGAGACATCCAAGCTAGAGCGATCAGGGGGCTTGTTCAAGGCCACGCAGCTAGTTTGGCACTGCCCTAAGCTGAAGGGTACCTGGACTCAAGCTAACGAACTCATCTCCACCCCTCGCTAAGTGTGTGTCTAAAACTGGAAGTTACTTACTAATGAATAATACTAGCTACTAACTACCATACAGCTGCTGCGTGCCAAGCCCACGCTAAAAATCCCCACATTATCCCCAGATCACTGGTGAGGAGACTAAGATCAGAGAGGAAAGATAACAAGCAACTTGCACCTAAGACCACAGAGGTATTTAAGTCTCAAAAATCTCCTCTGAGCTCTCATACTCCACAATTTCACTCTGATTATCACACCCCAAAACCCAAACTCTGGCCTCATGCTGATCTTTATCACCCAACACTCTAGCTGTCTCACTCGGCAGGCACTGTTCTAAACACCTTCCGTGGATGGACACAATCATTCCTCACCAAACCCTAGGATGCGGTACTGCTGACATCCCCATTTTACAGATGATGAAACTGAGGCTTCATGAAGAATGGCAACAATTCGGCCTGTAGTTTCTTATAAAACTAAACATGCAATTACCACTCAACCAAGCAATGGCATTTAGACAAATGAAAACATGTTCACACAAAAACCTATATACGCAAATGTTTACCGCAGATTCTTAATTGTCAAAAACTGGGAGCAACCCAGATATCTTTCAGTGAGTGCAGTACAGTTCAGCGGTTCACCACGGTTAAAAAATGGTTCCGCTGTGGTTCATCCACTCCATGGGACGCCACTCAGCAATAAAAAGAGAACACACATGGACACAACACACACAACCACTTGCACGCTCAGTTACGCTCAGTTAAAAAAGCCAATTCCAGAAAGTCACATACTGTTTGATTCCTTCTATATAACATCTTTGAAATGGCAAAATTTTTGAAATGGAGAACAGATAATGCCCCAGGGACTGGAGAAAGCATTGGCGGGAAGTGGACATGGCTATAAAGACAATGTGAGAGATGTCGCTAATGATGTTCCGTATCTTAAGAGTATTAACCACAGCACTGGATTCTTGAACCTGCATATGATAAAACCGTATAGAACTAAATACACAAACACAAGTGAAGTCAAAGTAGAGGGCTCTGATTAAGATCTGTGCAATGTATCAGCATTGACACACTGCTTGAGATACTATTCTTTTGCAAAATGTTACCACTGGGAGAAACTTGGGTAAAGGGTATGCCAGACCTCCCGCATCAATTTTTACAACAGCGTGTAAATATATAATAATTTCAATTTTAAACAGTCTTGCAAGTCCCAAAGCAGAGCTAGATGATCTACATTTGTTTCATCTAAGATCTGCAACGTCCAGGATCTGGAAAGGCACCCTTTTCACCATACCACACAGCCACTTCCAAGTGCAGTGCAAAATTTAACTCTGAGCAAAGGAAAACTAAGAAGCCCTTTTTTACAGAATTCTGCGTTGCCAGCCACTTTGAGCTCTCTCAGAAAATTATCCCAGTTGGTGAAAATCAGCCCCTTGCTTTCTCTCATTAAACTGACTTCTGGCCAAAAGATTGAAGATGGGATCCTACCAAAAGTTCTCTCCCACCAAATACTTTCCTTATCCACGCTACCCCACCCCACCGCACTGCCACCATCAGTCAGTACAAACATTTCAGTTCTAAATCTTCCTTGAAAGTAGCAGCACCAATGGCTTAACACTGGCCTTTAATGCCAGGCCCCAAATGGTCAGCTGCTACAGAAAAGTAGCGGAGCACAGGAAACGGGACAGAGGGTCAGGGGCTGAGACAGACCCCAGGTCAAGGTGTGACCTTGGCCAGGTTCCTTAAACTTGAGTCTGACTTTTCCCATCTACAGGATGGGGATGTGGCATCGTCCCTCCGAGGTATGGGAAGGATTCAGGAGGACTATCTATGTACCTGGCACTAGGATTTCCTCGGGCCTCCCACCGCCTCTGCCCATTTCCCTCACCAAGCTGATTTTATGTTCACCTGCCAACAAAGGAGTCACTCCCTGGAATCCCCTCCTCTCTAAGGTTGGTAGATAACCCAGAACACTCTCAACTTGGACCCCTCCTATTTCAAACACGGCAAAAAAAAAAAAAAAAAAAAAAAAAGGAAAATCGCTTCTGGCCACCGACAGCAGCCCAGCAGCTCAGCTCCAGAGGCACTCGCCGCCTGCCGGACTCCGGCTGCTACTATTATTACTCTCCGTTATTAACAATACCTAACAGTGCCTGGGGGTGACTGCCTCCTAAGCGATGTCCGTGGAGCCCAAAGCGCTTCCGATGTAGATTTCTGGCTACGAATCGCCAGAATTTATAAAACTGCTTTCCCGACAGGAGAAAGGAAAATTGTAAAGTTTCCGGAGGTGCATTTTTCCGCGTTTCCCGGAATCGCACTGCGGGGGAGATGTCGCCGCAGTTGGGACTGGGGGAGACCGAGGGTCACGACTGGAGGGCCCTGGAGGTCAGCAGCGGGACCCGCGCGGGTGCGAGGGTGCCCGCTCACCCGCTGACCGCCTGAGACGGGCCCCTAGGCACTGGAGGTTCTGCGGGAACCGCCGCACTCACCTTCCGTGCTCCTCTTTGCCTCCCGGTAGCGCTCCCACAGGTAGCCTTTCATGTCCGGGGCCGTTCCAGGTGCTGTGCACAAGGGCCGTGCGGGGCCCGCGCGCCGCCACCCCCGGGCCGCGGTCCCGCAGGCGCTCAGCAGAGCCGCCGCCGCCCTCGCCCCGGCCCGACGGGCCACAGCCGCCGCCGCCGTGGCCATGCTTCCCGCTGCCCTGCTGCTAGTGGCGCCCAGATACCGGAGCTCTACCCGCGCTCAGCCTGCCGGCGGGCGGCTCCCTGCGTCGGAGCACGTGGCGGCGGCGCGGCCCGCCCCTGTGGCCGCCGCGGGGGCGGGGCCTGGGCGGGGGCGGGGGGGGGGCTGGTCCTCTCCGGCAGGGGGCGGGGAAGGGGCGTGTCTGAGGCGTGGTCTGGCCCTGTCGGGCACGAGGCGGGGCGGGGCGGGGGCGGGGTCTGGGCCTGTCTGACAGGGGGCGGGGAAGGGACGGGGAAGAGGTGGGGCCTTGGGCGGGGCCTGGTCCTGCCGGCCAAGGGGCGGGGCGAGGTGGGGCGTGGGCGGGGCGTGGGCGGCCTGGCCCTGGCGCCCAGCCTGCTGTGGTCGCTCCAAGATCCTACCTGTTTCCTCCTCCCGCTCGCCGACTGAGGCCGTCCCCCCAACTCTGACTGCATGGACAAAGTGCCTCTAGCCCAGGCTTCAGGACGTGACCTCTCTCAGCATTAACAGCGTCTGAATTCTGGCTCTCTGCTGGACTGCGGGGGCGGGTCTAGAAGGTCCCTCGGTCCCCAAGATTGGATCTTTCCAGCGCCGCCCAAGAGGGGCAACTGGGCCAAGGCCCCACATGTGGGCTGATCTGTTTGAAAGTCATCCTCTTCCCCCGCCCCCGCCTACTGCACAGCCTAGAAGGCCAGTGCCCCTCCAGAAATTCCTGCCTCGAGAGGGAGGCCCTCAGAATACCGCCACACTGCTCCTGCGCCTGCCTACGTTCACAGGTGCACCTGTCTTCCCTCACATCTGCTAGACTGCACCTGTTCTAGGCATTGTGGTCCACCAAAGACAAACAGTAACCCCCACGATGCGACATTTCTGTGTGACTGAATCAGACTTGGCTGCTGCAGGAAAGGCCCACCCAGAACCCCGCTGAGGATCGCTGAACTCAGAGGACTCCCCAAGCTCTCGATTACTGTGGTTACTGTTGAGCAGGGTGTTAGTTGGAGTACAGGGAATAACTCAACGTTGGCACACTGCCTGGAAGACCACACTGCCATGTGTGAAATAAGTCACGATTTAAGACAAATAACCCAAGCATTCACCTATGCTTATCTTGTTGGCTGAAGGGATCGGAAAATGCTTTTTGGAAAAAGATGGCCTCTGAGTTAGACCTTTACAGATAACAACTACTATTTATTACAGGCTTGCTATGTGCATTCTCTTGCAATCCCCTCAGTAATCCTGAAAAACAAGAGCTGTGATTTCTCCCATCTTATAAATAATGAAACTGAGGTCAAGAGAAGTGGAATAATGTTCCTGAGGTCCCACTGCTGAGCCCATTCTTCCATCTGGCTTCCTAGTATACTCTGTAGAATTTAGTTAGGTGATAAAATAGCCAATAAGTAATCCTTAACAGTTAATGGGTAACAAATCACTGATGAGAGGCAATTAAAATGTTTCAAGTAGATAGGATATGGGCACCTGGGTGGCTCAGTCAGTTAAGCCTCCGACTCTTGGTTTTGGCTCAGGTTATGATCTCACAGTTCATGAGATCCAGCCTTGTGTTGGGCTCTGTGCTGACAGCACAGAGCCTGTGTGGGATTCTCTCTCTCTCTCTCTCTCTCTCTCTCTCTCTCTCTGTGCCCTTCCCCTGCTCAAGCTCTATCTCAAAATAAATAAATAAACATTTTTTTTAAAAAAGAATAATATAGATATGATATTAAATCCATGGACTCTGGGGGAACCTGGGTGGCTCAGTCAGTTGGGCTTACTTTACGGTTTTGATTTATTCCAATTTATCTTTTCTTATTCATGTTTCATTAAAAAAAGTTTTGGTGATAGCAATTATAAATTTTGTTTACAAGGAAAATCAATTCATAAATTCAAAATAAACTGTATCAATGTAAAAGTAACACAATTAGAACTTTAATAGTACTGCTTCAGCATATTTTTAGATATGGAACCCTGTGAGATCAACATTCTTCTACCTACCATGTAAATATGAATCACTTCAAAATTGTTTTTAGCTACAATCTGTTACATATTTTAAAGAACTAAAAAATCAAGACCTAGACTTTGATTATCATCACTTCTAAAAGTCATAAAAGAAAATATCTCATCACAGAGTTCTAAATAAAGGCAAGTATCAAGAAATTTCAAACACAAATACACCCATGATCATTTTTATACTTTATTAGTATCATTTGAGGTCTTCAACAATTTGGTTTCAAACTGAGATCTTCTCTGCAAAAAACTCTTCTGGGGAACCGAACTGTATTCTGGGCTATGAAAAAGCCACTTTTCTGAGATGAGCTCAGATATGGATTCCCAGGGATTATTTGTGCTAAGAGACCCTCCTGCCAAGGGATGCCAGTAAATTGTGGTGATTTGGCCTTTTCCACCCTCACCTTTAGCTGAGAAAACCTTTTGCCGTGAAACCTTTACTACACCATCCATTTTACTCAAAGATAAAACCTTAGAGGAATAATCTTTCTTTTTCATTGAACCTCCTTTTCCTGGGCCATTCCATGGCTCCACATTATCCTGTGTCTTCTGTCGGGTCTTCTCCTCAACAGAAATGGAAACGATGGGTCTCGAGACTTTTTTCCCTTTTCCAGAAGCACATTTTGATTTCTCTGAAATTATATGAGGTGCCAAGTCCATGCTTTTAACTCTCTGTAGGTTATGTGCATTCATGCATATCGCAGAGCTCACTGTATTAGAACTCTGAGCACTGTGGTAGTCTAATTTAAGCAAGTACTCGCATAATGAGGTGCCATTCCTAGAACCCTCGAAATATTGCTGACTCATGCCTTGAAGCCAACATCTTCTACTCCTGATCCCCTCAATTTCCCTCAGAAGTCTGCAAAAGATCAGAAATGGTCAAGAGGCCACATGTGTCACATGAATAGCCAGAAGCAGGTTTCTTTTTGAGACCCAGAACAGAAACTCACTGCAGGATTCCATGGATTGATGAATGAGAAGATCCCAGGTAGGTCGCCCTTAAGTCAAGTGATCTGTACAAATAGCCCACTGCTTCAGTCATGACGTGATGACCGGAGTCATTTATGAATAACTGACCTGCTGGATATTTGAAAATAAGAATATTAGCATTTTTAAAAATTACTCCTGGTTTCACATACTTAAAAGAGAAGGATAAAAAAAATTATAAAAGATGGCACTGGGTGCTTGTTTCAGCAGTACATATACTAAAATGGGAATGATACAGAGAAGATTACGTGAACCGTTCCATTATTTTTAAGAAAAGGGTGGCTCAGTCGTTTGAGCAGCCTACTTTTAAATTCAGCTCAGGTCATGGTCTCACAGTTCGTGAGTTCGCGCCCCATGTCAGGATCTGAGCTGACAGTGCAAAGCCTGCTTGTGATTCTCTCTCTCTCTCTCTCTCTCTCTCTCTTTCCCCCTTCCCTGCTCATGTTTTCTTTCTCTCTCAAAATAAATAAATAAACTTAAAAAAAAAAGATGGCATTAGAACATCATCTATTATAGTATTCCTGATAAAAACATTTAATCCAAGTCTAAATATAAGGAAACAATCAGATACAAATTGATTTTGGCTCAGGTCATGGTCTCAAGGTCATGGGATTGAACGTCAGGCTCTGTGCTGACCATGGAGCTTGCTTGGGATTCTCTCTCTCCCTCTCTCTCTCTCTGCCCCTCCCTCTCGTGCACGCACACACGCACTCTCTCAAAATAAATAAAAATAAACGTTTAAAAAAAGGATATTTCCTAGAACACGTGGGGACACTTGAATATAACCTGCACATTAGATAACAGCCTTATGTAATGGTCAAATTTCCCAGATTTGATAAGTGTATCGTAGTTATTTAGGGGAACGTCCTTGTACTTTGAAGACATATGCTGAAGTGTTTACAAACAGAAGTGTCATATCAGCAACTGACATTCAAACAGTTTGGAAAAAAAAATATGGATGGACATGCATGTACGAAAGAGAAAAAGAATGCAAATGTGGCCAAAAACGTTAACAATTGGTGAATATAGGCAAAGGGTCTATAGGTGTTCATTATATAAAGCCAGGTGCCACTGTCAATAATGTAATATAACTCTCTAAAATGTGTTTATATATATATATATATATATATATATATATATACATATATATATGACATATAGACATATATATATTAACAGTCTAAACTGCAAGTGGTAAATTTATTCATTTATTCATTTACTCATTTTACCCATTTACAAGACCCATTTTAAGGAGCTGAATTTCTACCACTAGTTATAAACATAATGTAAGGCCAGTGCATACAGGACATCGATGTGGGTGTGTGACAAAGAGACTGCCAAGATCTTAAGGGTAAAAACCACCGGCCCCATATTAATAATAATAATAACAACAATGGTAAATTATGCGATTGCCATCCATCAGGCCTGTGTAATCCCAAAAGGTATAAATGATCATCATTTGTCTATTGTTTTCTCATTTAGCCTTTTACTAGGACACACACCCACATGGTTCAATGAAAATGTATAAAGCTATGAAGTAAAAAGCATCTCTCCCATCTCGGTCCTCATCTGTGCAGTCTTCTCCTAACCCGCGTCCTTCCAGAGAACTTTTAGTGCATGTCTATTGTCTTTTAAAGAGGAGAAGACTGGAAGAAGTAACTAGCTCCCGTTCATGGTAGTACAGTCCAAGGTCTGCTTCATCCCCAAGCCCGTGTCCTCCACTGACTGCTACACTAGGCTGCCGCTTCCCTCATCCTGGATTGTCCTTCTTCGGAGGACCAGCCGTGGCTTCTATTTGCAGAAATGTTCTCTTCTCTGTAGCTCTGCCTCATGAGTCATAACCCAGGTCTCAGAGTCTCGTAGGGAGCTGTAGCTATTGGCTCTGCTTAGCAATCTGTGGCTATTTTTCTTCTTTTCGAATTATTTTCATAACTCCCTGTGATGTTATGTCTAGCAGAGCAGAAGGCACTTTCACAAGTGACCCTGCTCTGGATGGCCACGTTGCCTTGGTCTTAACTAACCTTACAAGGTAAAGAGAAGAAGAGAGCCAGAATGTCTCACGCGGCAGCTAAGCAAGAACTCATTCCCCGAGATCTTCTGGATGCCAATAACCAGGCCACACAGAATGTTTATTCTGCCCAAAGCCCTTTAATAGGCTCCGACTTGCCACACAGACCAGCTACCACTGCCCCAACACACACAGTTTCCGGCTCCTGCTCCTCAGACTCCCTCCTGGCCACACATCTTGGCTCCTCAGGCCCCTGTACCCTCAGGATCCATTCTGCACCTGTATCTATAGCTCTGACCTCAGACACAATCCAGTCCTCTCTTTCTGGCAACAAGTGTTGTAGCTTTCAGGAAAGGATAGCCTTGCCTCAGGCCCAGCCCCAGGCCACCCCATCCTCCCTTGGGATCAGTACTGGCTGGCCAGCACGACCTAGCCTGGTCAGTCCTCCCAGCCCAGGGAAGAAGACAGACCAGGATGGGTTCGTTTCAATTAGATGGAAGTCACCGAACCTCTTCTTACTTGAACTCTTCATTCTCGATGGAGAGGGAATCTAACATTAATTGGGCATTCTGTTGGTCTTTCTGCATACATCATCTCATTTAATCTTCAAAATAACCCTATGGACATTATTACTATCACTTTTTGGCCAGTAAGAAAATTGAGACTCAGGGAGGTTCTGTCCAGAAACCAGCAGAACTGAGATTCAAAGCCAGGTCCCTGGGATCCAAGCACTATAACTTCTAGAGGTAGGTAAAGACAACACCGTTCTCCCTGTTGCAATGGATCCTTAGGAGATTTTCCATAAAAATATAGATAGGGAGGAACCATCAGCTATCTTTTCATTTTGCACTTAGGGACAGAATATGAATCAGAGGTAAGAAAAGTGGGGGACAGGCCTACCAACTACGTTGAAAATCTGTCCTCAGATTTAAAAAATTTTTAATGTTGATTTTCTTTTTGAGACAGACAGCACAAGTGGGGGAGGGGCAGAGAGAGAGACACACACATAGAATCCAATGCAGGCTCCAGGTTCTGAGTTGTCAGCACAAGGCCCTATGCAGGGCTCGAACTCATCAACCACAAAATCATGACCTGAGCCAGAGTCGGATGCTCAACTGACTGAGCCACCCAGGCGCCCTTATTCTCAGATTTTAAATGGTAAGTTCTCCTCATCCCCCGCCGCCACCAACTTTTTTACTGCTTATATTAAAAATAAAGTGGGGGACGCCTGGGTGGCTCAGTCGGTTGAGTGTCCAACTCTTGATTTCGGCTCAGGTCATGATCTCATGGGTCCTAAGATCAAGCCCCGAATCAGGCTCTGTGCTGTGGAGCCTGTTTGGGATTCTCTCTCCCTCCCTCTCTGTCCCTCCCCCACTCACTCACTCTCAGTCTCTCTCTCTGTCCAAATAAATAAATAAACATTACTAAAAGAATAAAATAAAAAATAAAGTGGTAACTTTACTATTTCCTCTAGAAAAAGAAAGCAAGATCTTTTATCCAAAGACAATCCTCTGCCCTTTTAAGTATTCTTCTAAAGTACAACCTTTTCTAGTCTGTATTCTACTACAATTTAAGCCTCTTGCTTCCTCTAATATTTGCTGTCACCTAACACGTGGGATTTTCCAATGCCAGCCCTGTGTTTACTTTCTCCCCAGTCCATAGTTGCAATGCAGGTGGTTGCCACCAGCTAACAAGGAAGATCTCAGGCGTTGGTGGAGGTCCTCAGGAAATCGAATCAACTCTATGGACACTGCCCAACAGGGAGCACCCCCCCCCCACCTGTGCACCTGTGTGTGAATGAATGGGCTAAGTAGAAACAATCCCCTTCTATGTTCTCCACCCAGAAGGTGTCCTGCAAATGTGAATGAGGAAGGAGGATTATGCATTGCCTAGAGGTTCTTTGTTGAAAGTTTTTTTGTTTGCTAAGTATGCATGTCCAAAGTTTCTTCCTCAGAAGTCCTTCAGTTTGAGAAACTAAGCTTGTTTCCTCATTCTTTCAATAAATGTGTGTCTACAAACATATTAGGGAGGGAGAAAGCTATCATTGTCTCAAAGTGAAACGTTGCAACTGGATGTCTCCATGGGCTTTCCATTTCTGCCCTGAAAGGAAACAATAAAAGAGGGTATGTGGGCGGGGAGGAGGATGGAGGGTGTCCTTCGCTCCACCCCTCTCCACTGAGACCATTGGCAGGTCCGCTTACAGGGACCCGGCTGCACATGACAAGCAGCAACCTCTGTCCTCTGCCTCAGTACTGCATGAGTTCATTCCACCGATTCAGGGGCCTGTGCAGACCCCACTTTTGAGTAGAGGGGACAAATTCATTGTTCTCTCTTACACAGGCTTTTGCCCCTACCACTCCACCAAAACTGAAGGTTCCCTGCGACCTCTGTGGCGCAAGGGTCTGCTCTCAAGCTGGTGGTCAGTTGTCAGCCCTGTCCTTTCTCAGCTTCCATGACTTTACCGATTCTCAGCCTCCTTCTAGAGCCATTCCTCATCTTTCACTACAACTCTTCCCTCTGCCCAGCCCTTAAATACTGGCATTCTTCCAACTTCTATTTCTTGCCATCTTTTTGTCTTATATTCTTCTTGGCTCTTTCAACCATTCTACCAGGTTGACCCACCAGGCATCTGCTAAGGACTCCAAAATATTTTTCTCCAGCTCAGTCTTCTAACTCCTAAGCACCAGAGCCATATACTCTACTGCCTACTGAATGTCCCCACTCACATAAGAGATTCAAACTCAACATGCCCTAAATTAGCTCACCATGGATCCCACCCCAACTCTCAACCTATGCTTCCTGTCTTAGAACGGCAACAACCTCATCCACGCAGATGCAATCACCTCTGGTATGGCCATAAACTGGGGGATACCTTTGTTCCCTTCCCTCACCTCCCACATCCAATCAAGCACTGAAAACAGTTGGATTTACCTCTGAAATCTCAAATACAACCCTTTCTCTCTATTTCTACTGTCCTGGTCTCAGTTAACACAGGAGACTCTCCAGTCCTCTCTTACCAGCCCCATCCTCTATCAGCCACAGAGTATTAGATCTAAAATACATTTTTGGTGGGGTGCCTGGGTGGCTCAAGTGGTTAAGCATCTGACTCTTGGATCTCAGCTCGGGTCTTGATCTCAGTGTCGTGAGTTTAAGCCCTGAATTCAGCTCCACACTGGGCATGGTGTCTACTTTAAAAAATGAAGTGAGAGTTGTTTTCTATGAAAAACAGGCTGAATGCCTTGGAATTCTTTCAAATTCCAGGGCAAGACAGCCATAAAGGGTGGAGGGAAGAAAGAGATAGCAACCTAGAAGGATCTTACACAAACCATGACAATTGTCCAAGTTCTCACCCTACAGAAACTAAAACTGGAAATTGTGGGTGATACATTTTGAGAAAGGTGATGGCTAATTCTAATCAGAGGACCCACTCTAAAAAAAAAAAAAGTCTTGATTCTAAATTTAAGAATTTGAGGAAATAACTATTTATATGTGGAAGTTAACACTGAAATGCATAGGATGCCTAAGTAGCTCAGTCAGTTGAGCATCCGACTTGATTTTAGCTCAGGTCATGATCCCAGGGTCAAGAGATTGAGCCCCAAGTCAGGCTCCATGCTGAGCATTCTCTCTGTCTCTCTTTCTTGCACCCCCACATGTGTGCTCTCTCACGCTCTCTCTCTCTCTCTCTCTCTCTCTCTCTCTCTCTCTCTCTCTCAAGGAAAGAATAAAATAAAATTGAAAGGCAGTTTGTCTATGTCACTTACCTGATCTTTTGGATTAAGAGACCTAGTGCTATAGAGGACCACAGCTGAGCTGAGCATTGAAAACTCCTCTGAGGAGAGAGGACTGACTCACTGTATGGAAAGTCACCCACTAGAGCTTTTGTTTAATTTCTTCCTTCTAAATTTGACAGAGATGGTTGGCATTTCTTTTTTTTAAAAGAATCCCAGGGAGAGGGAAGTAACGTGAACTTCATCTATCATACTTCTTCCAAAATAAACAATTCAGTACAGAACATTCAGCTTGATATTATGGGATATGAAAAGCCACACTCCCACTGAAATTATTTCTCAATAGGCGGATTTAAAACACTTATCAGGGGTGCCTGGGTGGCGCAGTCGGTTAAGCGTCCGACTTCAGCCAGGTCACGATCTCGCGGTCCGTGAGTTTGAGCCCCGGGTCAGGCTCTGGGCTGATGGCTCAGAGCCTGGAGCCTGTTTCCGATTCTGTGTCTCCCTCTCTCTCTGCCCCTCCCCCGTTCATGCTCTGTCTCTCTCTGTCCCAAAAATAAATAAACGTTGAAAAAAAAATTTTTTTAAAACACTTATCAGAGGAGCGCCTGGGTGGCTCAGTTGGTTGAGCATCCGACTCTTGATCTCGTCTCAGGTCTTGATCTCACGGTTCATGGCATAGAGCCCCGCCTTGGGCTCTGCACTGACAGCATGGAGCCTGCTTGGGATTCTCTCTCTCCACCCCCTCTGCCCCTCCCCCACTTGTGCACATACGAGCTCTCTCATAAATACATAAATAAAAACACTTATCAGAGAAGGAGAACAGTAGTACGGTTCTGTGTCAGAGGTAGCCTGGAACATAAATCACAAAAATCCTCTTTTCATAGTCAGGATTCGTACTAAAATCTCCAGAATTAACAGTTTTATCAGGTTAAGATTTGTCTTGAAACTGGATTGAAATTGAGAGGAGACAAGCTGTACAGGATATATTACACAGAAAGACTTCATTTTTGAATAAGTGTCTCACAAAACCATGACCAGAAGAGGAAACAAAATGTAGAATTTATTGCCCCACAGACTGTCACCTCAGATTCTCCGACTGACCAAACTCAGTTCAGGCTCTTCTTAGCTCTTTTTCAACCAGGCCTCACTTTGGGCTTCTGTGTTCATCTCTGCGTTGTCCAGTTTTAGCAAGAATCCTCCTAAGTCAGTTTAGCCATCCTCAGTGTCTGATCACCCTGGACATCAGGTTCCTCAGTCCCCGTCACAGCCCAGGTGAGGCCTGCCTTCAGCAAGAACCCTGTTAGGTTCATTGAGCCCGAATTCCTTACATCGGACATTTCCTCTCGGTGAATTTTCTATCCATTGACTCCCTCCCTACTCCTTGGCTATAAAATCTCACTTGTCCATGCTGTATTCAGAATTGAGTGTACTTTTGTACTGAGGCCTCTTTCCCCTATTGCAACAGTCCTAAATAAAATGTTCTTACTGCTTTAAGGTGCAGCAAATACTTGTTGAATGAATGAATGAATGAATGAATGAATGAGTGAATGAATAAATGTATGATAATGATAACACAAGTAATTAACACTTAAAATGCCCTTAATGGGGCTCTTGGGTGGCTCAGTTGGTTAAGCATCTGACTCTTAATTTTGGCTCAGGTCATGATCTCACAGTTCAGGAGTTTGAGACCCACATCAGGCTCTGTGGTGATAGTATGGAGCCTGCTTGGGATTCTCTCTCTCTCTCTCTCTCTCTCTCTCTCTCTCTCTCTCTCTCTCCACCCCTCCTCCACTCATGTGCACACATGCGTGTGCGCTCTCTCTCTCTCAAAATAAATAAATAAAGGTAAAAAAGTTAAAAAACATTGAATCAAAGGTGGGCCCATGTGAAAAGTCATTTGTGATTTTCAGTCACGTGTTACTCCAGGGTCACAGGAATAAGTATGAAGAGGCTATTCCTATACAAACAGTGTCTTACAACAGAATGGGCAGGAAGGGAAGCCACGCTGACAAGACAGGGTCTAGCCGGGCACGGTGTCCCGCCCACAAGAGATTGAGAGACAGATGGAAAGACTTCTAGAAGATGGAAAGACTTCTTTCCATTATGGACTGAGTGTGTCCTCCTCCCAAATTCTTTTGCTGAACTCCTAACCCCCAACAGGATGGCATTCAGAGATGAGGCCGTTGGGAGGTGAGTGGGTCATGAGGGCAACCCCCTCATGAATGGGATCGGTGCCCTCATAAAAGGGGTGTCCGTCCTCCCACCATGTGAGGACACAGTGAGAAAACAGCTGTCTATGAACCAGGAAGCAGGCTCTCTCACGAGTCTATTGCCACCTGATCTTGGACTTCCCAGCTTTCAGAACTGTGAAAAACAGGTATCTGTTGTCTAGGCCTCCCTGTCTGTGGTATTCTGTTACAGCAGCCCAGACAGACTAAGATGCTTTCCTGATAAGACAAGGTAAACAAGACGCTTACATAGTCAACAGGAGTTACCTGCTTCAAAATGAAGGCATCTTTAAAATAAGCCAAGTATGCAGGTCAAAGGGAAAAGTCACCCTCTTCTAATAGAAATATGTCAGCAGTTACCTAATTTACACAAGGTGTCACTTAGGCTAATGCTCGGCTGCTTCCTGACGAGTGAGGAATTGGTGAAAGTCCCTGCATTTTCCTTTATTCGTATCACTTGTTTATAATATTCAATTGCTTGCTTCCTTTGGCATCTAGAAAAGAAAAATTTAATTAAAGTTTTGCATTCATTCATTCATTCATTCATTCAACAAACATTCAGGGCTGGGGCTCGAAGATGAGTAAAATTAATCCGTGTCTCAGAGAACTTCCCAAGGTAGGAGCAGAGGCTGAAGAGTGAAACAAAGGACCAGCCACTCATGAAGGGCACTAAGTGCAAACCTAAGGGTTCGGGGCTTTCGTGGTGCAAAATCTCCATTAAGAGTATGATGTGATCTAACATGCATTGTAGAAAATTCCCCTGGATGGACAATGTGGAGGAGAGACTGCAGCAGGTAAGGCTAGAGTCAGGGAGGCCAGTTACTCCAAGGGAAGAATGAAGGTCTGAGGTGATGCAGTGACCCCCAGACGAAAAAGGAGATCCGATGAACCTGGGCGTTACAGTGAATGTTGTGGCCCTGGTGCTGGGATCATTGGGGCATCGCCCAGTAGAGTGACATGGTTAGAACCTGAGCTCTCAAGTTAGACAGGCCTGGTAGTGACATGGAGGTTAGTTAGGCATACAGCTCTGCAATCAGACTGCCTGGGTGGTAATCCTGGCTCGACCACTTAAAGCTGGGCAAGCATCCTAATCTTCTGAACCTCAGCTTTCTCACCTTCAAGATGAGCTCAACAGAATTGTTTTGAGGATTTGACGAGAAAACGCATGCAGTCTTTAGTATAGTGACTGATCATAAACACGATCAAGATGACCCCGTGGTGTCTGCACTGGGTGAAACAGAAGACGCGTTTCATCAGGAAGAGAGGGTGGACGTGTTCAGTCTTGAGAATGTGGACTCGGAAATGCCCAAATACTTTGGAATACTCAAGTGGAGACACCCAATAGATGATAGGTCTAAGAGGAACATGACGGCAGGCGGCCAGCACCTTATGGCTGAAGCTCTAGGCACAGGTGAGGTTGGGGGGCTAAAATTGAGACCAGCGTCCAAGCACAGCGTCCACGAACTGAACCCAAGGGAGCACCATCATTTGAACAAGAGTCAGTGAGAGAAAGAAGAAACCCACAAAAGAACTGAGAAGGGATCATCAGAGAAGAGATCCAGGAGTGAGGGGATCTCAGGCACCAGAAGAGAGTTGTTTCCGGAAGGGAGTCATCAGCACAGTCCTTACCTCAGCATGAGAAGGCCAACAAGATCAAAAAGTACAAAGGGACACATGTAACATGTTCCTGATGACATTCACTGGAGTAGAGAAAATGGAGCTGGATGGAGGTAGACGTTCAAAGACAGTGAATGGGAAGTCAGGGAGAAACTTGACCTTGAAAAGGTGACTGATGAAAGGGTAGCTGCTGATGAGTGGATACAAAGTCAAGAAAGAGTAGATGACATTTATTTTACTGAGAACATTTACTGTTCCTCTTAAGACAGCTTATTCACTCTTCTCTGTCCTGTTGCTTTTAATTTAACCTCTTTTTTCCAGCCCTCCCCACCCCCATGCTGCAAGGCCCTCAGGATCCCACGGATCATTTCTGTAGTGCATGAGCGCTGTCCCGAGGGCACCTGGCCACCGGGACAAAGGATCTACACATGTGTGAGAGGGAAGGCGAGTCGCACAGCAAAATATCTCCTGGTCTTAACTAATGCTAAGAAAGATGTGGTCACCTAAGGACAACCTTCCACAAGGAAAAAGGCTTCCTATTATTCCAGAAGGTTGATCGTTGCTAATGAGACCTGGGCAAAAGGCATCCAAGTATGGTCAGGCTGTCTGCCGCAGAGGCCCCCCTGTGGAACGGACTAGCAATATTAAGCGTCTGTGATTCACACCCCACCGGTTGTGGACTTGTGATGGGGCAGCCCCAGGCAGCACGGATGACTCAGTCAGTATGCTAGTGTTTAGATTTTTCTTTTTCGAGGCATTGGTTTCACTGTCAAGCTGTTTGCTTCTCTAAAGAAAGGCCTGTCTCTGTTCACAGGTGCGGGTCTTAAGGGGAACGAAAGGAAGCTTATCTGGTATCCGGCACCTAAACAATTACCTGATGCGGAGCAAAATAACAATACTAAGAACCCCATTTAATGAGCCCTTTTGGAATGTGCCAGGCTTTCCGCTAAGCACTTCACAGACGGGATCTCTTAGTCCTCACAGTCACCCTGTGAGGAAGACACTATCCTCACTCTCATTTTACCAACGAGGAAATGAATGGGACAGCACCTGTAAAGTTAACCCTAACTACGTGCTCATTTGGGCTACGCTTTTGAAGGTGAATGCTCCAAGAAAGACTAAGTGCCCATTGGCAACCTCTCATCCCTCCTGGGAGCAAAAGTGGGAAGAGGTTGCCTGCCTGGGGAGAGGTAAGACGGAGAACAGAGAGCGGAGGGACAGAAACTACGAAAACTCCACAACTTTGTAATATAACCTAGAGCATCTCCAGCCTTCAGGTTGGCTGACTCGGCTCTGAGAGGGTGTGAGCCAGAGCCAAAGGAAGGGTGGGGTGTATCAGCGTCTGGACTCACACAGAACCTTCTCTCACACCCATCTGTCGAGAGAAGTGGTAGATGCTAACCCGGCAGATGCTAACGCTGATTCCACCCATAGGGTGACACCTATACCCCTCTCCCAAACACAGGACCTGACAAAGAATCTCTCCTTGACCAAACTCCGTTCATGGCCTTCTCACTCTTTCTCAAACAGGCCTTAACTTTTAGATGTCTGTGTTCATTTCTGCACCATCCAATTTTAGCAAGAATCCTGATAAGTCCATTTAAAGAGGACTCCCCGCCCCCTGATGTCTGATCACTGTCAAAACCGGGTTCCTCATTCCCCGTCATACCCCAGGTGAGGTCTGATCATGCCAGCCTGCTTTCAGCAAGCATCCTGTTAGGTCGGGGGCACCTGGGTGGCTCAGTCGGTTGAGCGTCTGACTTCAGCTCAGGTCATGATCTCACGGTTCGTGAGTTCAAGCCCCACAGGGCTCATTGCTGTCAGTGCACAGCCTGCTTGGGATCCTCTGTCCCCCTCTCTCTCTGCCCCTCCCCCACTTGTGCTCTCTCTCAAATATAAATAAACATTAAAGAAATTTAAGAAAACATTAAAAAAAAAAAAGGAATCCCCTTAGGTCCATTGAGCTTGAATCCTCCTCACCCCCGATGTTTCTTCTCAGCAATTTTCCATCCACCGATCCCCCCACACACAACTTCTCTTTGTATTGGGGGTTGTGTCCAATCTCTCCCCCTGCAAAACCTCACTGCAGGACCTGAAAAAAAGTCCACCTTATCTTTCTTTAACAAGTGTTACTGAGACAGGAAAAGCAAAGGGACTCCATGAGAGAAAAAGTTGTTTTTTTTTCCTTCTTTTCTGGCTTTTATTCTTGCTAGGACCTGCACCCCTACCCACTCTACACATGCCTCGGAAGGCAAAGAGCATATGTCCTCCCTGCCAGGGACAAGGAATTAATGATTTCTCAGGAATAGATAACATCGAAGGACGGGCCGGGCGAGAATGACCAGAAGAAGCCATCACGGGTACTCCAGACCACCAGCTAGACATCTCCACGCCAAGGACCCCTGGCTCCAAGAACTAACACCGGGGCCCTCATCTTTGATCTAGCTGGTTCCTGGATGCCTGAGGGGACACTTACACCAGACCGCCATCCTCAGTAAAAACTCCCAGACCCCAAGCAAAAACGAGACTCGTGCTCTTGTCCTTTCCAAGTCTCCTGGACACCCCGTCTATCTGTCTGTCTGTCTGTCTGTCTGTCTGTCTCTCTCTCTCTATATATATATATATATATTTTTTTTTTTTTTTCAGTAAACTATGCTTTCACCTCCTGCTGGCCCACGTTTGATTTCCATCCCGCCTGAAGCCAAGGACCCCTTAGCTGGTCTCACAGTACCCTGCTCTGGGTCCCTGGGCCAGGCCTGCCCTACATCATTATGAACAGTTTTTTCTCTAACAGCCTTAACAATGCCTTGTGTGGGGAGCAGAAGGAAAGCCCCAAGCGTCACAGGAGAGGAAGGGGACTTCCCGAGCGAGGAGAGGAGAAGGAAAACACAGAGGGAAAGCCTGGGTCTTCCAGGAGGAGACCCATGGGGTGTGGCCCCACAGACAATGGAGCTGAGACCTGCACAGAGTCAGGATGTAAATACAGTTAACCCTTGAACCACGCTGTTGGGGGGGGGGGGGGGTGGTGGAGAGGGACACCAACCCCTGTGCAACTGAAAATGTGCATATCTTTTGACTCCCCAAAACTTTAATAGTAACACAGTGTTACTTACAGTGTTAAGTAAGTGTTACTGATAACATAAGCAGTCAATTAGTACAGACTTGTATATCATACGTATTGTATATACTGTACTCTTACAATGAAATAAGCTAGGGAAAAGAAAATGTTATGAGGAAAATCATAAGGAAGAAAAAAATGCATTTACAGTCCTGTACCATATTTATTTTTTTTAAATCCATATATAAGTGGATCCACACAGTTCACACCTGTGTGGTTTGAGGGTCGGCTGTACATCTTCCTCACAAGGCCTGGGAGTGATTCAGGGAAACACAACAACATCACACTCCTTTGTATTTTTCCTACTGCAAAAACTTCTACACAATTCGTGGGCCAAGAGGTCCTTTCAAATACATTACAGTCAGTGTCCTGACAGACAGGGACAGAACTCTCAGGTTTCTGAACAAGGCTGCAGTCAAAGAAGTGAGGCACCCTCGATGGGTCAACCCCAGACCTCCCAGCCACTGGTATTTTGGTGGGGGGCCGGGGTGGGGGGGGAGAGAAGACACGCTACTTGGAACATTTGATATAAACTTACCTTTCACTCTCTTCCGGTAGAAAAGATAGTAAATCTGCTAAAAACTCCATAATTTCTCCAACTAGGATATTTTTCTCACCAAACAAACTTCTCCTGATATTTAAGCATTCTTGAAGTCTCATTTTTGCAAGAGACGTGTCTCCAGCAGCAAATCTGAGAAAAAAATGCATGTGTGTCTTTACTGGGTACGATATTATTGGCTACTTCATTGTACTATCAAAGGTAATTCTTTTTTTTGTTAATTTTTTTTTTAGTTTATTTATTTTTGAGACAGAGAGAGACAGAGCATGAACGGGGGAGGGGCAGAGAGAGAGGGAGACACAGAATCGGAAGCAGGCTCCAGGCTCTGAGCCATCAGCCCAAAGCCCGACGCGGGGCTCAAACCCACGGACCGTGAGATCGTGACCTGAGCCGAAGTCAGACGCTTAACCAACTGAGCCACCCAGGCGCCCCTCAAAGGTAATTCTTACAAACATCTTTTATTTTATACAGAAAGAAACAGAACAGCAGAGCAGTTTCTAATATAGAGATTCAAGACCTTCACAGTGACTTATAAGGAGATAAGTGAATATCTTATAAGAAACTAGACACTATTCTCAACCCGATCACTATCGACACTTGGGCTAGGTACTATGTTGTGGGGCTGTCTTGTGTATTGTATAACGTGTAGCATCATCCTGGCCTCTACCCACTAGGTGTCAGTAAGAACCCCTCCAAATGCCTCCAGACATTACCAGAGGTGCCCCGAGGAGCAAAGTCACCCCTGGTTGAGAACCACAGAAGCAGAGGATAGAAATGCTAACATTCAGCATTTCTTCACCCAGTTAGATGGAAAATGGATTAAAAATCTTAATCTTGGGGCACCTGGGTGGTTCAGTTGGTTAAGAGGCCGACTCTTGATTGCAGCTCAGGTCATGATCTCACAGTTCGTGAGTTCAAGCCACACATCGGGCTCTGTGCTGACAGTGTGGAGCCTGCTTCGGATCCTCTGTCCTCCTCTCTCTGCCCCTCCCCCACTCAGGCTACATTCTTTCTCTCAAAAACAAATAAATGTTAAAAAAAAAAAGAATATTAGTCTTAACAATAAAAACTAGTACAGAAAACAATAATTTTTCAAGAAAAAAATTCGTGTTTACATCAGAACACCTTCGGTGTATTTCATGATAGCCTGGTCACAGGGGTTGTTGTCCAAAAAGCTGGAAGTTTCAGTAGCACATTCCAAAATATGATTTTCTTTTAAGTACTTTTCACTTGCTGACTTTACCAGGTTGTTCAGCACTCTGCCTGCAGAGAATACATTTTGGCAACGAAGATGATGCTTAAGGTTTTTTTGTTCCACAAAAGAGTTAAGATGTCAAGAGGCAGAGCATTTAACATCATTTCTTCATCACTGCCAATAGCCAGGATTTTCTTAATAAATCAATTCCTGGCCTGCATTGCACAGGGCTTGGTTTTCATACAACGAATTTGTGTGTGCACAGCAATTACAAGGCTGAAGAGCTAAGACAACAGATTGGAACTGAATTCTGAGACCGTTTTGCAAATGAATAGATCAGAAATTAAGTAAGAATATGGATCATCACTGTGGTAGCCAAGTCCTACAGAAGGCAGCCAAGACTGCAAGGAAGTCTTGCAGTAATAATAAAATGATAAAGCTTACAACAAGAAGCACATGAATTAGCCCTATAAATCCAACTAAGAAATCATGAGCTATCCCTAGATACACACTGCCTTGGGGATGTACCTTCTGCAAAGGCCCAGCATCTTGCTCCTTTACTGAGAGTTATATATTCTGACACTAATACAGAGTCCTAAAATGCAGAAAGGATTTTCTAAGCCCTACTTTGTTAGGAAGAGAAAAAGCCCCAACAATGTTCCCAGAAGGCATTAGTCCAGCATTGGTGGCAATAAAGAAAATCAGACTTAACTCTTAACCTGTGCTACAGAATTCAGTTGTGATTATAGAGGATTACCATGAAACTGTCAAGAGGCATCTTTCCCGTCATCAGTGGGACCACATTCACTGCCCCACCCCCACCTCACCCAGTGCCTCACGTCTTTCACTTGGGCATCAGGGAGGGATAGAGCCATGTACCCAATCTCCCAATGTCCCCTCTCACCCGCCATGTAGTCCATTCTCCACACCGCAGCAAAAGTGGTCTCAAAACAGAAATCGGATGATGCCATCCCCAGCCTAACTCTCTGTAACGGCTTCCCCCTCACTGAGAAAAAAATCCAAATGCTTGCCCAAGGCCCGACACAATTCGGGCCCAGCTGCCTCCTGCCCTTTGCTCAGGGAGGCTCTTCCCACGGCTAGCACAGGCCAAGCCCCTTCCCACCCCAGGGCTCTGCACATGCTGTCTCCTTTGCCAGGACCACATGTCTCAGCTTAAATGCCCTCTTGACCCTTCAGAGGCAGACCCTCCCCCTGCTTAAGCTCTCTACCTATGGCTCCTCTGTGTCTTCCATTGTATTTATTCCAACCTGCAATCATTGTGTGTTACCTGTCATCTCCATTAGAGGGCAGTGTTGGTGACTGTCCTGTTCACTGTGCTGGGTTCAGCAGAGCCCTGGGTGCATCGCAGGTGCTCAGTACACAGTTCTTGAATGTATGAGCTCTGGCCAGGCTGGAATCCTTGCCCCTCTCCCTTTATCTGCTCTCTTGGGCCCTGAATCCCGACCTGACTCTTGTCAGAAGCCTGGAGCTATGGTGGGTCCCCATCAAAGTTGCTGATAAGGACAATGATCTACCCCCAAGCATCTCTTTTCAGCGGGACCCCACCCCTCCTGCTGGTTTGACCTCCTTGGGGAAACACGCTTGTCTACCCCATGCCAAGGTCTGCTCAATTCCTTGGAGCTCTGTACTTTGAACTGCCCAGCTGGCTTTGGAGGGCCAGTCCCAGAACCCACCTAAGTGCCCCTGGTTCCCTCCCTGGTATCCTGTGCTCACCAAGGTCCTAGCATGCCTGTAACCAGTCCTGCCTGCATGAGGGTGCCTCAGAAGCTATACTCTGTATATCAAGGATTATAGCTTCATACACGTCAATGCTAGAAGAGATTCTGTATAGTGAGGAGTTATTGCAGACAGACTTTAGGGTCAGACAGGCCTAGCTTGAACTCCCAGCTCCAAATCTGCTGGCTGTGGGAGCTGAAGTAGTTTAAGTTATTCTATCTTTCTGACCTTCAGTTCCCTCATCTATAAAATGGGGGTAGCAATACATACCACATCAGGTATATTTGAAGATAAAAGATCATGAGCATAAAGTGTCATACATAACAAGCATTCAACAAATGAGAACTATTACTATCAAAGTGGATTTATAGATGAGATCTAGTGAGGAGAAGTGGCTTGCCCAAGGTGACCTTGGATCTTCTAGCCATGGTGGTAGATTGCAAAAACAGCTGTAACCCCCCCTGCCAACCCGTACTGATTCCCCTTTGCAATGTCACTCTCCTCCACCAAGAGGTGGAGTCTCTCCCCCACTCACAGCAATGGACAGATCATCTAATCAAAAAATCAACAAGGAAACAATGGCTTTGAATGACACAATGGACCAGGTGGACTTAACAGGTATATTTAGAACATTTCATCCTAAAGCAGCAGAATATACATTCTTCTCCAGTGCACATGGAATGTTCTCCAGAATAGACCATATACTTGGACACAATTTAGCCCTCAGCAAGTACAAAAAATCGAGATCATACCATGCATATTTTAAGACCACAACACTACTTGAAATCAACCACAAGAAAAAAATTGGAAAGGTAACAAATACTTGGAGACTGGAGAACATCCTATGAAAGAATGAATGGGCTAACCAAGCAGTTAAAGAGGAAATTAAGAAGTATATGGAAGTCAATGAAAATGATAACACCACAACCCAAAACCTCTGGGATGCAGC
Source organism: Felis catus (assembly GCF_018350175.1). Lineage (NCBI taxonomy): Eukaryota > Metazoa > Chordata > Mammalia > Carnivora > Felidae > Felis > Felis catus. Next base: position 123,919,887 of record NC_058374.1, read on the forward strand.
AAAGGCGGTCATAAGAGGAAAGTATATAGCAATCCAGGCCTTCCTAAAGAAGGAAGAAAGATCTCAGATACACAACCTAACCTTATGCCTTAAGGAGCTGGAAAAAGAACAGCAAATAAAACCCAAAACCAGCAGAAGACAGGAAATAATAAAGATTAGAGCAGAAATTATGATATAGAAAACAAACAAACAAACAAACAAACAAAAACCAGTAGAACAGATCAATGAAACCAGAAGCAGGTTCTTTGAAAGAATTAACAAAATTGGTAAACCACTAGCCAGTTTGATCAAAAAGAAAAAGGAAAGGACCCAAATAAATAAAATCAAGAATGAAAGAGGAGAGACCACAACCAACACAACAGAAATAAAAACAATAATAAGAGAATATTATGAGCAATTATATGCCAATAAAATGGGCAATCTGGAAGAAATGGACAAATTCCTAGAAATATATACACTACCAAAACTGAAACAGGAAGAAATAGAAAATTCGAACAGACCCATAACCAGTAAAAACATCGAATTAGTCATCAAAAATCTGCCAAAAAACAAGAGTCCAGGGCCAGATGACTTTCCAGAGGAATTCTACCAAACACTTAAGGAAGAAGTAACACCTATTCTCTTGAAGCTATTCCAAAAAATAGAAATGGAAGGAAAACTTCCAAACTCTTTCCATGAGGCCAGCATTACCTTGATTCCAAAACCAGACAGAGACCCCACTAAACAGGTGAACTATAGACCAATTTCCCTGATGAACATGGATGCAAAAATCCTCAACAAGATATTAGCCAACCGGATCCAACAATACATTAATAAAATTATTCACCACGACCAAGTGGGATTTATACCTGGGATACAGGGCTGGTTCAATATCTGCAAAACAATTAACGTGATTCATCACATCAATAAAAGAAAGAACAAGAACCATATGATCCTCTCAATAGATGCAGAGAAAGCATTTGACAAAATATAGCATCCTTTCTTGATAAAAACCCTCAAGAAAGTAGGGATAGAAGGATCATACCTCAAGATCATAAAAGCCATATATGAACGACCCAATGCTAACATCATCCTTAATGGGCCAGAAAAGACCCCGAATAGTCAAAGCAATTTTGAAAAAGAAAACCAAAGCAGGAGGCATCTCAATCCCGGACTTCAAGCTGTATTACAAAGCTGTAATCATCAAGACAGTATGGCACTGGTACAAAAACAGACACTCAGATCAATGGAACAGAATAGAGAACCCAGAAATGGACTCACAAACATTAGTGGCCATCTAATCTTTGACAAAGCAGTAAAGAATATCCAATGGAATAAAGACAATCTCTTCAGCAAGTGGTGCTGGGAAAATTGGACAGCGACATGCAGAAGAATGAACCTGGACCACTTTCTTACACAATTCACAAAAATAAACTCAAAGTGGATGAAAGACCTCAATGTAAGACAGGAAGCCATCAAAATCCTCAAGGATAAAGCAGGAAAAAACCTCTTTGATCTTGGCCGCAGCAACTTCTTACTCAACACGTCTCCAGAGGCAAGGGAAACAAAACCAAAAATGAACTACTGGGACCTCATCAAAATAAAAAGTTTCTGCACAGCGAAGGAAAACAATCAGCAAAACTAAAAGGCAACCGACAAAATGGGAGAAGATATTTGCAAACGACGTATCAGATAAAGGGTTAGTATCCAAAACCTATAAAGAACTTATCAAACTCAACACCCAAAAAACAAATAATCCAATGAAGAAATGGGCAAACGACATGAATAGACACTTCTCCAAAGAATAAATTCAGATGGCCAACCGACACATGAAAAAATGCTCAACTTCACTCATCATCAGGGAAATACAAATCAAAACCACAATGAGATACCACTTGACCCCTGTCAGAATGGCTAACATTAACAACTCAGGCAACAACAGATGTTGGCAAGGATGCGGAGAAAGAGGATCTCTTTTGCATTGTTGGTGGGAATGCAAGCTGGTGCAGCCACTCTGGAAAACAGTATGGAGGTTCCTCAAAAAATTAAAAATAGAACTACCCTACAGCCCAGAAATTTCACTACTAGGTATTTATCCAAGGGATACAGGTGTGGTGTTTCGAAGGGACACATGCACCCCCATGTTTATAGCAGCACTATCAACAATGGCCAAAGTATGGAAAGAGCCCGAATGCCCATCGATGGATGAATGGATAAAGAACATGTGGTATATATAGACAATGGGGTATTACTCGGCAATCAAAAAGAATGAAATCTTGCCATTTGCAACTCCATGGATGGAACTAGAGGGTATTATGCTAAGCAAAATTAGTCAATCAGAGAAAGACAAATATCATATGACTTCACTCATATGAGGACTTTAAGAGACAAAACAGATGAACATAGGGGAAGGGAAATAAAAATAATATAAAAACAGGGAGGGGGACCAAACATAAGAGACTCTTAAATATGGAGAACAAACAGAGGGTTATTGGAGGGGTTGTGGGAGGGGGGATGGGCTAAATGGGTAAGGGGCACTAAGGAATCTACTCCTGAAATCATTGTTGCACATAAGCTAACTAACTTGGATGTAAATTCAATAAATTATATGAAAAATTAAAAATTTTTAAATTAAAAAAAATAAAGCGATTTCCCACTTTACCTGCACTAACATGTTCTCGACAGTCAAGAATAATCCTTCTGCTTCATTGATCTTGCCCATAAGCTTCAGAAATTTCGCAATAAAGAACATTAATCGGCATTTGTCCATGGTGGTAACCTCAAAAAGCCTGCATTCCAGCACTAGAATGGAAAGAAAGGTAAATAAACCTAAAGCATATTCAGAAAGGAACAAAGAGCATCCAATACTTAATCTTGACACAGGAGTTAAACACATTATCCACACTTCAGTATTTCTCTCTCAAGGGATTAGCTCTTTGCTTTTATTAATGTTTACATATATTACCAAGGATTTCAAACAATGACATAAACAACAACTCTAATGCTTTTAAATGATCTTTTGATATGTAAAATTTGAAAACCAGAGAGTCAAAGAGTATTTCTATAGTGCAGTCTATATAATGCTGCAATTTGAACTTGGGGGGCATTGTCAGGCAAGAATAAAAAGGTGTTTAAATTACTTACACAATTCTGCCCTCTGTTGTAACTATCTTGAATTACTGGCTTTGACAGAAAGAACAAAATGTTAAAAGGACCAAATAAGGAACATATTGTGTGTGTGTGTGTGTGTGTGTGTGTGTGTGTGTGTGTGTTATACCCTATTATATACAAATGAAAATACACAGAATTTTTGAACTTGAAGATTCAGTTAAATACATGGTACTACAAAGTCATCATTTTCAGAATTTTTCTTCCCAAACATCCCAGTATATGAACTTCTACATTTGACGACTGTTTCATTTCAAATTATTGCATCTAATCTGCTGGACAAAAATATATTCCTTGTTCTTCATCTGTTCCATCGCTCACGCCGTAGGCCACCCAGACAATGAATGCACTCCTGTTTTCCTTCTGCCAACTTCTCCAGGGATCACCATTTGTGCACAGTACAAACATTTATTGAACATCTACTATGTGTCAGACAGTATCCCAGGCTCCCAACAAAAAGCATTGCAGCCCTCAGCACCACAGAGAGGCCAGGAGGCTTTGAACCAAAGCTGTAGTGCTTCGAGTCCAAGAGCTAAAACTAAATCAGAGTCAAGGGAAAGAGACAAGACTCTCGTCCACAGTGGCCATCCAAGCAAACGGACCTAAGGTGGGTATGAGAACTGGTGGGTCAGCCAAGTGACAAAGGAATCTAAGAACTGTAAGTAGCTGCTTAGAGCAGCCGAGGGTGGTCTGGACAAAGAGCTGAGGGATGGGCCCTTGCCCAGGGCCGGCTTGGTCTTGCAAATTCTATGGGGATTACCAGGTCCAGCCCACCTGTCAAGGGCTCAGGTGGGAATGGACTATGTTCATTCACTATGTTCCACACTCAATTCAACAATCTCAGTGCTCTGACAAGTCTTCATTCATGAACCTTTCCTGCCACTGACCACATCCTCATGTTCATTTACTTAGCACAAACATATAGTTGGGATAGATAAGAAAATAACTTTTCTCACTATAAAACTAGTATGTGTACATTATAGGAAAATTGAGAAATATAGAAAAGTACAAAGAAGAAATCACTCATAATTGCATTATTCAAAGATAATCTGCATTAACATATTGCTGTATGTACCTCTGATCTTTTGCATGTATCCAAACACATTTTTTTAATGTTTATTTTTGAGAGAGAGAGAGAGAGAGAGCACACGAACGGAGAGGGGCAGAGACAGGTGGGGGGACAGAGGCTCCAAAGAGGGCTCTGCACTGACAGCAGAGAGCCCGATACAAGGATCAAACTCATGAACCTCGAGATCATGACCTGAGCTGAAGTTGGACACTTAACCGACTGAGCCACCCAGATGCTCCATACACATTTTTTAAAAATAAACTTGAGGGGCCCCTGGGTGGCTCAGTTGGTTAAGCATCCAACTCTTGATTTCAGCTCAGGTCATATCTCACAGTTGTGGGATCAAACCCTGTTTCGGGCTCAGAGCAGATCTCAGAGCCTGCTTGGGATTCTCTCTCTCTCTCTCTCTCTCTCTCTGCCCCTCTATTGCTTGTGCTCTCTCTGTCTCTCAAAATAAATAAACTTATTTATAAACTCTCTCAAAAAAAAATAAACTTGAGATCATCCTATACATTATGTGGGGTTTTTTTTAAGTTAATGGTCTCTTTATGGGCAGTGGCGGGGGGGGGGGGGGGGGACTAACATTTACAACTTGGAATGGGTATAAAGTGTAACTGCCCGAATAGCAGTGTTGATGGTTGCACTGGAATCCATAGCCACAGCCTCCTCTGCTGGCTCCAAGCCATGGTTTCAGACAGATTTAAAAATGGAGTATAAAGATGCCCCCCGCCGCCCCGGTAAAGTTTTCTTTTTAAAATTTTGTGTGAATGGTGACAGCCCCACATCCATTTCGCTCTAGTAAAATGCGATCAACGTTACCATCACATGTGGCATGCCAGCGGGACGTGCGTCATCCTCAACATGGTTCTGGACACACCAAGTATAAGAAAGCCATCCTGCTAAGTGGGGCTACATCCAGACAGTTTATCCTTCATACAAATGAATATAAATTCAAACCATGAAAAGAGCCATGAAAGAGATGGTGATATGAACTACGGGAGGTTTCTCCATAGAAATGACAATTGAGCTGAGAGTTTAAAAAAGAACAGAAGCTGTTGCAGCAAAATGAGGGAGGGAGGGTGTAAAAATTCTGGGCAGAGCAAGAGCACAATGCAAAGGCTCTAGGGCAGGAAAAAGCAAGGTGCTTAGGGGACTGAAGAGCAGAGAGAGCGAGCTGTTTGGTTCAGGATCAGGGTGGAGACATAGGAAGGGGCCATTCAGCAGCCACACCACTCCCGGTGCTGCTGCGGGTGCCAGGAACACAGCAGTGAACTCAAGAGGCAGAGTCCTCCTTTCGTGGAGCTTACATCCCAGCAGCTGGGAGGGTCAGAGAGGAGAGGGCAGCAGGAAGCAGAGACAGACAATAAAAAATTAATTAATTTATTTAAAAACAAAAAGGAAACTAGACAAAGTCAGGTAGCAGTAAAAGCTATGCCAAGAATTAAAACCCACTGACAAGATAGAGAATGACTAGGTATAACATCAGATGGGGTAGGCCACTCTGAGAAAGTGACACTTTGGCTGAGATCTAAATAACCAGAAAGAACTGGTACTACAAAAATATGAGTGGGAAGAACATTCCTGGCAGAGGCAACAGCTGGTGCCAAGGCCAAAAGGCAGAATGTACTTGAAGGACAGAAAGAAGGCCAGAGTGGCTGGCATCTAGAGGCCAAAAGGAAGATTCTTATAAGATGACGCTACCTAGGCATGTCGGGGGTAGATTATACAAACGATTATAAATTAAACTGAGGAGTTCAGATTTTAGTAGCGGTGCAGCAGCAGGTCTCTGGAATGATCTTAACCTGGAAAGTGACATAATCTGGTTTATATTCCTAAAAGCTCATTCTGGCTACTAAACAGAAATGGAACTTTTTTGGAACAAAAATGAAAGTAGGAGGACTAGTTAGGAGGCCATTACGATAGGCCAGGTGAGAGGTGATGGTGGCTGGTGAGCCACTGATGGCAGTAAAAAGCTGAGGTTAGGATATCCCCTCTCACCACTCCTACTGAATGATACTGGGAGTCCCAGCTAGTGCAATAAGACAAGAAAAAGAAATAAAAGATATACATGTTGGGAAGGAAGAAATAAAACTGATTTTGTTCACAAATGATAGACCTGTCTGTGTAGAAAATCCCAAAGAATCAACAAAAAACTCATAGAACTGGTAAGTGATTATAACAAGGTTGCAGGATAAAGGTTAATATACAAAAGCCAACTGCTTTCCTATAGACCAGCAATGAACAATTGGAATTAGAAATTTAAAACGCAATACCACTTATAATAGTACCCCATAAATGAGAAACTTAGGCCTAAATCTAACAGAATATGTACTTGATCTATATGCAGAGAACCACCAAATTCTGATAAAGGATATCAAAGAAGATCTAAATAAACTGAGAGAGATTCTATGTTGATGGACTGGAAGACTCAACATTGTTAAGATGCTTGACTTATAAATTCAATACAATACCAATAAATCTTCTCTAGATGTCTAACTGATCTTTGACAAAGTAGCAAAGACAATTCAATGGAAGAAGTCTTAATTAACAAGTTGTTCTGGAACAACTGAACATCCGTATAAAAAAAAATCTAGACAGAGATATTACACCTTTCGCAAAACACATAGTCAAAATGGATCATAGCCTTAAATATAAAATGAAATACTACAAAAGTTTTAGAAGGAAACAGAAAAAAAACCTACGTGACCTTGGTTTTGGTCATGATTTATTAAATACACCACAAAAAGCATAACCCATGAAAGAAAATACTGATTAAGTTAGACCTTATTAAAATTCAAAACTTGGTGGAGTGCCTGGGTGGCTCAGTCAGTTAAATGTCCCACATTTGATTTTAGCTCAGGTCATGTTCTCATGATGGTAAGATCTAGCCCTGCATCAGTCTCCACCCTGGGTGTGGAGCCTGCTTAGGAGTCTCTCTCTCCCTCTCCATCTGCCCCTCCCTTGCTCGCATGCGTGCACACACACTTGCACTCTCTCGCTCTCTCACTCTCAAAACTATATATATATATATATATATGTATATATATATATATATACATATATATATATATATACATATATATATATATATATATATATATCCATCAGTGATAAGAAGTAAAGTCAGACAAGAACTAAAAATGTTCTTTGCATGGCCTGCTCAAGATCTTGCCTATTTTTATTGAAGGGTTCATTATTTTATTTAAGAGCATTTTACTTATTAAAAGTATTAATCTTTTGCCTGCCACGTATGTCACAAATATTTTTGCCAGTTATCACTAGTCTTATAATTGTGTTTTTAATTTTCTGAGTTGTGTTGTTTTGTTTTGATTTACATGTTGTAATTTCATTTATTTAGACACATTTATCGACTGTCTTCTTTGTGATTTACTCTTTTGCTTTCTTGCTTAGACGCCAACATTTTCTTATAGTTTTTTTTTAACATAAAATTTCATTAATTTACATTTAACCCTAATCTTCTTGGGATTTATTTTGGTGTAATGGCTCAGGTAACTTAACTTCTTACCAAGTAGTGAACCATTATCACAGCACTATTTATTCAATTTATTCCATAATCTAATTTGAAAAGTTTCTATCACTTACTAATTTTTTATATCCATACCTGAGTCCGTACCTGAGCTTTCTATTTTGTTCCACTGAGCTGTCTATTTTTGCTCCCAGTAGCATTTTTAAAATTATTACAGCTTCATAATATGTTTAAATAAGTTGACATTCAAATTGCCCTCATTATTTTAAACTCTTACTCTCACATATCTTCTTCTCCAAGAACTTTAAAATCATTTTGAAAATTTAGAAATGTTTTAATCCCATCGGGATTTCAATTAGAATTGTCTTATGTACATAAATCAATTGTAGAAGAACCAACAGCTTTACAATATTGAGTTGCTCTATCCAAGAGTATGGTATGTCTCCCTATATACTAAAATTTTATTTTCTATAATTCTGAAACAGTTTTATAAAAATAAAGATCCACACATTTCTTGTTACATTTATTCGTAGATATTTCATATTTCCTGTGGCTACTGTAAATTTTTTGTTCTTTTTATTTTTCTGTTGAGCTATTTTTTAAATTATTTGTAATAAATGATTTGTTCCATCTAAAATATTTAGAAGTTTCCAAAAGTATCAGAGGGCAAAACATCATACATTACTCATGAAAAGCTGATATTGTCCCATTTACTACAACCTTCTGACAAGATCCTGCACTGTGATGCATTTACCCTTTGCTCCAACGAGAAAGCCTGACCCTGAAAAACAACATGATTCTCCCCAACCCACCACATCTGCCACCTGGGAGGGTAGTCAGCCATCTGCCAACATGGAGCCATTCTGGGACCAGTCCTTCTGCCACATCTGTTTTTAGTCTGTCTCTTCTGGTGTTTGACTTTGTCTCCACTTTTTTGTGACCCAGGACTCCAGCTAAAAACAAGCTGATCATATCACACAGATAATCTGTAAAACCTGACCCGACCATGGCGTTGTCCTCTAGACTCAAAGACCTCCCGACCGGCCTTCGGCCTTCCGTCAGAAATGTAACTTGCCCAGAGGCATCTCGCAAGGAAGGGCAAACCCAGGCAGCAAGTGGACAGGCAGGAAGCACGGGGCAAAAGCGATTTCCAGACTCAGAGCCAGGAGTCTTTTCCACCAACCGAGCAAGTTAGGGTTCTGGTTCTCATCACAGCCACCAGGGGGAGCCAAAGCACACAGTCCGGCGGCAGGCCCTAGGATGGGGGCGGGGCACGCAATCTTTTCCCGGAGCTGCAGCCACAGACTCCTGGTGGGGAGTGACCTCACACACCCGTCGGCTCCCCCATCAGGCTGATGAGCCTGCCCACCCTCTCTTGGACCCGTACTAGCCTTGCTGAATTCTTCAGGTTCATCACTCTCCCCCTGACTCAGGGTCCTCAAACATGCTGTTCCCTCGGCCCTCGGTCCCATCAGCTCTCACTCCTCCTCCAAACCTCAGATGAAATGTCACTTATTCAAAGTGGCTTCTGCAGTTCCTGAGACAAGGTCACACCTCCTGCTCCGGGCTCTGGGGCCGGGCCACCACCACCGTGTACCGCGCCCTCAGCTGCACTTCTCAGTAGGGTCTGTTTTATACTCTACCATAAGCTCCATCAGGGCAGGAGCCCTGTCTGTCTTGTCCACTGCTGCGTCCCTGGCATCTAGCACCAGGCTCGCCACGACGCAGGCACTCAGTGAACGCTTGAATTAATTCAGAGGATCAGCTGGTAATCATGGCAAAGCACGCTTGCCCAGACCTCTTTATTAGAAGGGAGGACAGGGCTGAAGTGGCAAGCAATTCCTGAGACCGCAGCCCATGATACAGGATTTCTCAAAAACCTGCCTGAAAGAACATTCCTGCTTAAGGGTCTTGCCTCCAGCAGCACCCTAGGAGGGCAGAATGTCTCAGGACTGCGTGTGGCTACGTGTGGCTACATAACCACGGTAGGAAAAGCCATGTCTGGGGGAGGCCCAGACAGCAACCAGACCCCTGGAAAGCCTCCTCTGACGATTATACAGGAGTCCTGCTATCATTAAACCCATTCCAATGAATCAAAGGCTATTCTGTCACTTTGGTGACAAGTAGCTGGTCTTATTGAGAAGAAAAGCTAGTAAAAACAAGATAAAAGGGGCTAGCCAGATGCCCGAGGCTTCCCTTGCATACTTTTGGCTTCCTAATCTTGTTTGCCTGCTGCCTCCACCAACTAACTGCCCAGATAACACCACTGATAAGGGCCCCCTCCCCTTTTTCTTTTGTCTCTCCACCCCCTACCCTCCCAGCCATAAAAGGAGGCCAATGCCAAGGTTCGGGGCTCAGCCTTTGGAGGTGACTCCGCTGGGCCAGCACCCGTGGGCAATAAACAGTCTCTTCTGATTCCCGGAGAGTGCGTGGGCTTGTCTCTTCCTGGGCGCTGAGTATTTGCTGTAACATTATGACTTCTATTTTCAGCAACCCAAATGGGAGGACTTCAGGAAGACCCCCCCCCCCACACACACACACACACAAATGGCCATAGACTGACTCTGCTTTGCTTCATGAAGACTGATGAGAGAAAGGGAATTAGGGCCCGGCTGCCATGAGAGAGAGGATGCAAGAGGCCATATTCCCAAGTAAAATCTACGGGAATCGGCCAAGACTGAACACGAGGGATGAGGAAGGTGGAAGGTGGCAAAGGCAGCAGTGATGGAGGCCGGGACCCCCTGCTAAGGAGCCCCCCGGGGCCTGGAGTAAGCAGAGACTACCCAGCTGCAGCTCAGAGCAGCATGCTTATGGAATCACCAGAAAGCCCTGCACATGTCTCCAGCCTAACTCAAAGGGACACATTCTGAACTAGGCTCATTTACATCCAGAAAATTCTCACAGGCTGAAATGTTAGGTGATTTCCTCCCACTGGCAACCCCCAGCCCCCAGGCCTTTCCATCACCATAACAACCATGTGCCGACAAGCAGGGTGACATCATCAGGAAGGACTTTCACCCCCACCTCAAGATCTCTTCTGGGGGCTAGCTTCCAGCTTCCTATGACATACCGTGCTCCCCCCACACCACCTCCCGCCCCCTCCCTGCTTCCTCCGCCCTACAGCCCTAAGCACTGATGCAATTCCAGAGGCATCCTGGAATCTGTGGAGGATCGTTTGGGTCCTTCCACACGGAGGGTTTAGTGGATCGGAGAAATTCCAAAGGTACGTAACTCATACGTGGCAGTGAGAATACAGGTAAAGGCTACATGCTTAAGGACCAAAAGGGATGCTGGAACACCACAGCCCAAATCCACTCCTAACTACCCGGGAGACCTTGGGCAACTTGCTTCACCTCTCTGAGACTCAGTTTCCTGAGTTTCAACCAAGGCATTAGCAGGACTGCAGAGATTTGACGTGAATCAAGCAAAAGACATATAAAGAATTGAACTTAGAGCCTGGCCCGTGACAAATGCTCAAGATCTGTTATTATGACCACTAGACAGCAAAACCATGAGAGCAGGGGTCATTTTTGCGCTAGTGTTGAATTCGTTGAACTAGTTCACTGATGATGTCAGTAGTAGCACCCAGTGAGTCCGATGTCCCAGAGAAGGTGCGCAGTTACTATCTGTTGAAAGAATGAATGAATGTTATTACTGTTTAGTGAGCCCGGAAATACAGGGGGACAGAGAGAGACAGGCAAGGGAGAAAGGGAAGAAATATGAGCCAAAGTGCTGTCCAGATCCAAGCCCTTAGGCAGCAAGTCCAAGTACTGCCATTGCAATTCAGATCGAAGCCATCCTCGACAGCAATGGCGTGTCTCCAGGGCCGAGTGAGGGGCACCGGAAGGAGCTGGGGGCACTGTGAGCAGATGGAGGGAACATGGAAAGAACAAGCTGGGAGGGAGTATCCGAAATAATTCGGATTTGCATCTATGTCATCTGAACTACACAGCTGGTCACTCAGGAAAGCTGTTGATCGAGCAGCAACACTGTTGGTGGCTCTCAGGAAAGGAGTCACATACACCGACCTTCCAAAAGGCCATCAAGGCTGCAAATGCAGATCAAGGAGGGAGATGTTAGCAGTGTGGTTGAAGCCATGAGAAAATAGAGAAAGAAAAAAATGCATAGGAAACAGCCACAACAAGACGATACAGAGGAGCCATTTCAGAATTAACACTTTCCCCCCCCATTTCCTAGCTTCAGAAATTGGTGGCCTACATTGTGGGTAGGAACACACAGGGAGGTCTGTTGGAGTGATTGGAATTAGATGAGGAAACGGGAGAACAGTAACTCTTGGCCACTTAACATCCCAGCGAAATGGACTATGGAAACCTAGCTACTCACTGTACCTGACAGTGTATGTCTCTTCCTCATTTTATGGCACTTCTCAGCTTTAACCTTGGCCACTGTGAGTAAATAGGCCCCAGCAGCATCATATCCGACTTCTGCTAACACATTCCAGTAGTGGATGAGGTGCAGCCATGTCCAGAAGCTCAGGTTTTGGATCTTCGATACAGAATCTGTGATACTTGTAACACAATGAATTCATGTGAGTTATTTTAGTATTTCATGCCTTGAAGGAAGCTGTTCGATTTGCCCCATTCCATTAGCCTATTCATAAACTCCTTGACCACTACGACTTTGGTAGGTCACCAGATAGAGGTGAACCTGTCCCTCTTAAGCAGTCAAAGCCATTGCCGCGTCTCTGTCCAGGAGGCCCCTCCTCTAGGCAGGCTCCCCGAATCTACCAGGCAGAGCAAGCCCCTCCCAGTCCCGAGCGTGCCCAGCTCTGGGTCTTTGCTCTAGCGAAGCACTGTTCCCCATGTGTAGCTCTTCTCTGGCTCCACATCTGCCCAGCTAGATAGAGCCAGATCTCACTCATTCCTGCATCCCGGGGGCCTCCAAGAACATGGGAGACAGAGTGGGTCAATGATACATGTCTGCTAAAGGGGCACATAAGAGGACAAGAAAGTAGGGGAGATGAAGAGAAGGAGAAGGGTGGAGAGGAGGGAGAAGAAAGGAAAGGGAGGAGATTAGGTGGGTCTGGCAGGAGAATATAGCCAATCCTTTGTCCTTGCCCAACTACAAGCCCTTCTCTCTCTGGAATCCTCCTCTCTGAGAGGAATCCATGTGGATTCAAGAAGGGAAGAGAACACTGCAGAGCCAGACGATCCAATGGAGCAACGCTGGGAATCCATCAGCCACAGAAACTGGTGCCGAATGATGGGCCCATCCGAATGAACGAACGGGTTGCCGAACGACTAAGTGAATGAACGTGCCCTGCTGAAAGGAGCCATGGGTATCCAAACACAGTGTTTGGCGAAGGAGGAACGAAATCTGCCCAAACGCCACATAAAGAGGACACGTCTTACCTAGGACTTGACAGAAAGCTGCACAAACCCCCCCCAGGAGCCACTCATTTTCAAATGCCACGGCAGCTCCTCAAATACCCTCCAGAAAGTGGTTTGCCGTTGGAAGTATTGAACTAAGATTCGGTGGAAATGTGTCTTCTTGTGATTTGTTGGGTTCTGAAAGGTATATGGATGGCTTTCTCTGACAGGAGTGACCACACCTATTGAAAAATCAATGACAGTTGAATGCGTCTGCCTTCTTAGTGTATGAAAACATACAGTAGTGGGGCACCTGGGTGGCTCAGTCGGTTAAGCGACCGACTTCGGCTCAGGTCATGATCTCGCGGTCCGTGAGTTCAAGCCCCGTGTCAGGCTCTGTGCTGATGGCTCAGAGCCTGGAGCCTGTTTCAGATTCTGTGTCTCCCTCTCTCTCTGACCCTCCCCCGTTCATGCTCTGTCTCTGTCTCAAAAATAAATAAACGTTAAAAAAATTTTTTTTAATTAAAAAAAATAAAACATACAGTAGATAACAGCTCTGTGGCCATAATTAGACACAATGAAATAGTAGCTTGAAAAAAAAACCTGAAATATTAAAAATATATCTTCTTTGATTTTTTTTTAATGTTTATTTTTGAGAGACAGAGCGAGTGGGGAGGGGCAGAGAGAGACACAAAATCTGAAGCAGGCTCCAAGCTCTGACCTGTCAGCACAGAGTCCAATGTAGGGCTCGAACCCACAAACTGCAAGATCGTGACCTGAGCCAAAGTCGGATGCTTAACTGACTGAGCCACCCAGGTGCCCCCAAAATGCATCTTCTTATAAGTCAGTCCAAATTTACCAAAGAATTAGTTACAGTTGTGATCACTGACCCAGATTTTTGAGAAGCTAGGGAGCATGCTCATTTTTCATGGCGTCTTCCCCTCTCCCAAAGAAATATTTGTAACCCACTTTTCTGTGTTAAACATATACCACAGCTACCACATAAATAAGCACTTTCCAAAATTTGAGGACACGCAATTTGGAGAAGTTCACCTGCCACCTGGGTCTCATCTAGGCCGCGGGGAGCTAAGCAAATTAATGGCAAATTGGATGTTAGAGCCAAGTTTACTATGCTTTCACTAGCAAAGAGAAATGATTCCAACCAATCTTACTACCCAGAAACAACCTGCTTAAAAACAGAAGGGCTTGGTTTCATTAAAAACTTCAAGGGGGTGCCTGGGTGGCTCAGTTAGTTAAGCGGTTAGGCATCTGACTCTTGATTTCAGCTCAGGTCATGATCTCATGGTTCGTGAGTTCGAGCCCTGCATCAGGCTCTGTGCTGGCAGTGCAGAGCCTGCTTGGGATTCTCTCTCTCTCTCTCTCTCTCTCCCCCTTTCTCTCTTTCAAAATAAATAAATAAACTTAAAAAAAAAAAAAAGAAGAACTTCAAGATACCTATCCTTGAAAGGTAAAATAGAAGTGTTTAAAATGTTCTGCTTGATGTTTTTTCTCGCAAGATGAATGGGACACAGGGCTGGATGGCACACCTGCTTCAGAAACCCATGGAAGAGGAAGGAAAGTTCCTCCTTGCACTGAGCATGGCAAGGGCATTTTTGTGGGGAATGAGAGAGAAAGAGAACTGGGACAAATATTACCCCGCATCCAAGATTTAGAGTATTAAACACAATGCTTAACATGTACAAAACATTTTCATAAAAAACACTGAGTTTATCTTTTTTTTTTTAAGTTTATTTATTTATTTTCAGAGACACAGAGACAGCGTGAACAGGGGAGGGGCAGAGAGAGGCAAGAGAGAATCCTGAGCAGGCTCCATGCTGCCAGCACAGAGCCTGATGTGAGGCTCCAACTCATGAACCATGAGATCATGGCCTGAGCAAAAATCAAGAGTCGGATGCTTCACCGACTGAGCCACCCAGGTGCCCTAAGTTTATCTTTTTACAAAATGCCCTTGTGAGATATGAAAGGATATGAAAATCCCTGTGATTTTCCCATATAATTTCTCATGTCAACTTTCCTGGGCGAAGGGATGCCCAGAGAGCTGGTTAGGTACTGTTTCCCAGTGTGCCTGTGAGGGGGTTTCTGGAAGAGACTAGCACTTGAATGAGTCCACTGAGTGAAGGAGATTGCCCTCACCACTGCAGACGGGCCTCATCCAATCTGTTGAGGGCCGGAATAGAAAAAAAAAGGCAGAGGAAGGGCAAATCTTCCCCTCGGCTCCAGCTGGAACCTCTGTCTTCTCAGCACTCAGACCTTTAGACCTAGACTAGAAATTATAGCAATGACTCCCCTGGTCCCCACTAGCACTACCACCAGCTTTCCCGCACCTCTAGCTTGCAGACGGCAAGATCCTGGGACCTCCCAATGTCCACAATCACGTGAGCCAAAACTGCACAATAAATCTTTTTCTAGATATCTATGTAGAGATACACACATAGAGAGATACATAGAGATAGAAAGAGATAGAGAACTAATCCTAGTGGTCCTGTTTCTCCAGAGAACCCTAATACAATCTCCATATGACAAATGAAATTACTTAAAGTCAGAGGGGCCAGGTGGCTGGTCTCTGGCCAGCACGTGAGTGGAGAAGCAGGATTCAAACCTTCTGACTCGATTTCAGTGCTTCTCCACTTAACATGAGACGGGAGGAATGGCCTGACCACAGCATCATCTGTGCAAAGTTCAGCACAGTTCTCACGGACAGACTTTCTGGTGGACATTTCCGTACTGCTCTTTTCTCTCGTGACAGGCTACATTGTGCTGTGTGGACAAACGACCTCAAAATCTCAGTGGCTTAAAACAGCAAAGGTTCATCATGCCATCACAGATAATGATGGTCCTGGCTGAATCTCCAAATCCAGGTCTGCTCATGCCAGGACTGACAGACCAGCCGCCATCTTGAACATTGCCAGTAGCCACGTACAACTCGTTGGACAGAACGGGTCACAAGGTGCTCCCCAATAAAGGGACCAGAAAGTGCTTCCCATGGTGGGTGGAGGGGCTGGAAATATTGGCAATTAGCTGTCACAGCCACCACGGCGCTTATCATTGTGCCGGACGCTGTATTAAGCACCTTACGTTAGGTATACTTAGCATTTTTAATACCCTCGAGGTAAACACTACCATTATCCCCATTTTGCAGGTGAGAAACTGAGTCTTAGAAAGTTAAGCACCTTTCACAAGGCCAGGCCAGTTCTGTCAGATTGAAAGTCCTTGCTCTTAACAAGAAATCATTTATAGTAGATGCCATAGCGATTGCCAGTCGGAAAGAAGGTAGACTCTTCGCCAAACAGCATGCGGGCCTGGGAGTGAGGTAAAGACAGGGTGAAATGAGGCTGCTCCTCTACCATGACCACAGTGTCACCTGCAGGTAGCAGGTGAACAGGTAGTGAGTAGCTCACACTTCCCTTCCTGTGCTCAGCCCTCCAGATCCTGATTCCACCACAGGCAAACACCAGAGGCTGAGGGTCAGTACTGGCTCCCAAAACAAGGGATATGGAAGCTTCTAGAAATGGCAGGCCCAAAAAGCCAACTGCCAGGAATAGCTGTGCATTCATTCAGCAAACATCTATTGAATGTAACTGGAGTGGGGCCCAGGGAACTCAGACCTGCTTGAAGGTGTTTGATGAAATGGAATAACACTTAGGCTAACAGAATTCAAGATTACCAGCTGATTTGCATGGATCATTTTGGGAAGAACAGTAGGTAAAAGGCCACAGGGGAGACAGATGAGTAAAACAAAGGGAGAATTCAGAATGGCTAACATTTCTTAAGAATTCACTATGGGCCAGGCCTAGTCTAAGTGCTTGTAATTACATGAATTACACATTGAATGCTTGCTAGTCATAATGTTCTGAGCTTGGTACACTTATTATTTTACAAAAGAGGGATGTGGGTAGAGAGGGATCCGGTCTTCAGCTAGGAAGTGGAAAAGCCAAGGCTCACCCCGATCTAGCATCAGGGGCCACTTTTACCCATTATGCTAGGCTGGACCCTTCTACTCAACAATTAATCGCTGCAAAATGGGCTTCACAGACTTGGTTTTCGGAGCTTCTATGAAGTGAGGGGTTATACGAAGTAAAGGAAGGAGCTCTTTCCAGGAAGGGCTCCCTGAGACCCCGGGAAAGGGTGAGGTTTGGGGGAGAAGGTCGTCGCATGGTTCAGGTCTCCCAGAAAACACCTTCTCTCCCTTTGGACACCAGCACCATCCCGACACCTCAAGGACTGGCTGCCGGAGGGCAAAGAGACAGGGACCCCAGCATGAGGCTTGGTTTTCCTGGGGGGAGCCCTGCAGGGGCAGCTGGGAGGTACCCACGTCAGTAAGCACAAACCAGAAGAGCCTCTACGTGGTGGCCACAGCCAACAGACAGAGGAGCACAGGTAACACTGCTCAGGGTCTCCCACAGGCACCTGGGGCAGGTGAGGACTTTCTAGGAGGCTGGTGGGAAACAGAACTGATACGACCTAACCTAGCCAGAGAACGTTCTGTGTACACAAGAAATAAATGGAATAACGTATATGAAGCGGCTGGCACAGTGAAAGCACTAAATAATAGTGGTGGTTATGATGGCCAGGGGCAACAAGATGTGACGGTGCTCTGGCCACACTAGAACAGCATTTCCCAGCTTTCTGGGTCTCCCCCCTAACCGCCCTTTCCCTTTTCAGCCCCACTGATATGCACACATGCACACACACATGTACACGCATATGTTCACCCACATACAAAGAGTATATAAGACCAAACAATCCTCAGCTCTAGTAGCAAAAAGGGAAAAGACGTTGCTGGACCACAGCCCAGGGTACAAAGCCTGCCTCTAGACTAGCCAATTTTTGGTAGGAGTAACTTAAGTTACAAATTGAATACAATACTTACAAACTGAATACAATATGTAAACAGAGTATTAATTTCAAAGGAAAGAAGCATCCACATATACGTGTGGCTAAGAGACTAGTTTGCCTCAAAATCATTGAGAAGACATTGGGACAAAATATATCAAAAGATAGCCCTTTACGAAAAAATATCACAGCAGACTCAAGTCCTACAGCCTTCGCTTTGGCATCTTTTTTCTCCTTGTAGGATATGCTTTACTTCCCATGTTCAAGCTACCTGGAAGTGAATTGTTGCAATTACAATTCCTGGCGCCTCTGGTAAAGATGTATTCACATCCTGGTTGTTGTTGTTGTCTTTGTTTTCCTGACAATAGTGAATATTGCCAGCAGTGCTTTCTTTAGGGGCTCACAGTGCAGAGAAGGGCTACAGCATATACCCAGAATTTTAACAGCCCCACCATGGCCTTGTCCCTGCACCTCCAAGAGTGTTACTGTTCTACAGGAAAATGGAGAGACTAAGTGTGTTGCAAACCATCAGAGACCAAGTGAGCAGAAGAACTGACATCACACCTAAGAGCATCCTCACTCCCCACCCCCCTTCGCTACATTATGTAACTTAAGAGGTGGTGGGAATGACGACAATGTAGGAGGGAAACAATCTTTTAAAAAAGAAAGTGAAAGAGGACATAGTAAACCCGAAAGGAAATTTGCACAGAGCTTAGAATCTTTGCAGAGGCTGTGATGTAAGGTTTTTGAAGTCCACGAACCAGAAGTTCTCTGTGTGGCTAGAGGGCTCTGCTTCTAGGTCAAGAGTCTGTGATTGCCATTGTTTCTCAGATTCAGACCTCAATCCTTTCAGAAGGGGATAAGAATTTGATTTCAGGGGCGACGGCGTAGCTCAGTTGGTTAAGCATCCAGCTCTTGCTTTCGTCTCAAGTCATGATCTCATGGTTTGTGAGACTGAGCCCCACATTGGGCTCTACATTGACAGCACAGAGGTTGTTGGGGACTCTCTCTCTCTGCCCCTCCCCACTTGCACAAGTGCACGCATGCTCTCTGCCTCTCTCAAAATCAATAAACTTTAAAAAAAAAGAATTTGATTTCAGAATTAGGGCAGAAACTGCTAATGCCTATCCAATAACCATCTCCCTCATCTTTGTTAGTAACAAATGCCCACCTTAGTTTAGGGTAGCAACACACTCCATTGAAACCTCTGTTCCCCAACTTTTCTCATATCTAACTGTGGCCAAATGATGTTTTAGAGACAGAGTGGAAATGTTGGTGAAAACCTGGGAAAGCTCCTTAAAAGGAAATGCAAACCCTTCTTTTCATCCTTCCTATTGCCCAAAATGCGATGGCTGGAGCTCCAGCAGCCATGCTGCTTCCAGCAGTCATGCACATGAGATGACCCTGAGAATGCAAGCTAATGTGTGGATCAGGGACATAGAAGGAAGAGGGTCCCAGATGACTTTGTGGAGCCAACAGGGCAGCCCTGAACTGCCTACTTTCAGAAAGTTCTCATGTGAGAGAATAAACCCTGGGACATAAGCCATTGAAGTCAGGTCTCAGTTACTCACAACCAGGTACAAGTATTAATTTATATGACCATGTATACACATGTTTACAGATTCATTCCTACTTGAGAAATGCTAGCTGCAAGCTTTCCCTTGAATGCAAACTTCCCTTTTCCGAACTAGCAGGTTCTTACACAGATTTAAGCCCTTACCAAGAAGCTTGTGCTCCACAGCACTCGCAGGGACTGGTGCCTGAAGTACAGGAGGCCACTGGGCTTCTCCTGGACCCACTGTCTGCTGGCATTGCAGAAGGCAGCCCAGTGCAACATGGTCACTTTGTAGTGATCCCTGTAGCCCAGCATGTCCAAAAGCTGGAATATCTCATCCTCGGCCAATCCACAATGTGAGATGCTCAAAAAGCACAGAGTGTCAGCCACCCAGACATCCAGGGCTATACAGATAACACAATGACAGCAATGACAAAAAGAACCGTTCACATCTGCCAGGCACCATTCTAAATGTCTAAATGCCGTGTATGACTATACAACTTGTTTCCTTTAATCATCCTATAGGCAGATACTATATAACTTCCCCTGTCTTACAAATAAGAAAAATAAAGCCCAGAGATGTTAAATAACTTAGCCAGTCACACAGGAGTAAGTGCAGAACTGGGATTTGAGCATAGACTGCCTGGCTTTGGAGCCCATACTTTCAGGCATTAAGTTATCATCCACTTTGTCCCAACTAATACATCCATGTTAGCTATGGTTATAAGCTGGAAAGCTTGCCAATTATCATACTGCTGAGCAGTCTATTAATACTTTCAAATATCAAGTTTGCATCGATGGGTCTGAATGGTTTTTTGGTATGATTGCTATCTTGCCACAGACACCACTGGAGCCAGCTCTATGTTACTCACCTGACCCTTAGCTTTTTCAGCCAGAGCTGGATTCCCACTGGCTTTATGACCAGCTCTAAAGAGATCCTTAAGACCACTGAGAGAAAGGACAAAGTCTACCATTCTAAATGGACTCCTGTGCCAGGACTGGGGAATGAACCTCAAACACCTGTAATCTTTATGCAGAGGGAGCTGCTCAGCCCCAGCTGTACAAGCTCCTTCTGAAGTTGACCCCAGGTTTACCAAGTTCTTCCTGTACCTGTGGCTGAGTGCCTTGGGCCTGAGGAGGGGTCAGTGGGCAGGAGGAGGAAAGTCAGCTGGAGAGAGGAGGGCCTGGGCTTTCCCACACAGTCCCAGACAAGCAGGAATATCCCTGGGCACAGCCATGGGCCACCTTGCCTGCGTGACTCTTCTCAGGGCACAGAGACCTTTCTTTCACCTCCTTGCAGGTGAGGGAGAGCACACTAAATTTGAAATTCATTTTATTTGGAGAAATGCAAAGTCTAGAGCAAAAAAAAAAAAAATGAGGCAAGACAATATGTGGTCACACCAACCAATGTGTCTTTCATTGCAAGTATTTTCTGCTTCTTTCCCCACCCCCACATCCCCCTTCCTGCTCCATTCCAAATTCATCAAACTTAAGAGAAGGTTATTATGGTAGAAACTCAAGTTTCGAAAGCCTTTTGAAGCTCCTAGCAGAGATAATGGCTTTGAGAACAAACTTTGCTTCTCAAAAGACTGTGGAATATCAAAAGACAAAAATGCCTGACCAACTCATGGAATATGTCTTCTAACCACAAACAACAGGCTCAGTTACAGGGTGAGCTAAAGAGGACTGAACCAAGCAAGGTGGAGGAGACAGTGGGAGAAGAGAGCAACAGAGTTGCTCAGGTGGGCCTGTGCTGTTCCCTGAACCCAAGCTGTGAGCAGGGACAGGGGACCTACTGGATGCACCTGGGGACCCAATAGTACAGACAGCCTGTGCTGTGCCTCCTCTCATTGGGAGCCTACAAGGCCGGTGCCTGTAGATCTTCTGATGCCCCCAGAACCAGAGAGCAGAAACCACTATGGGGACAGCTACAGAGCCAGATCTCTGAAGGTGCAGTGAGCAACCAACATTCTCTGTCGGGAATGTTGAGTACCCACAAGACTACGGGCTCCAGGAGAGTGCAGATGTTAGTGGAGGAGAGGGGCCTCCTCACATTAGAGTGAAGGAAAATGGCAGCAGATGGCAGCATAGATCGAACAACCCAAGAACAGATGGGAACACAGCCATCCTAGAGGATGCCAACATTGGAGGAAGTCAGTATCTGTGGACCATCTGGGGCCATGACCACCTCAGTGGAAGCCAGCAGGGACAGATGACAACCAAGGACATCCGGCACCAAGACCCTCAGATTTAAGCTCAACCCCAAAGAAACACACACAGGAAGGACACAAATCCTCTCTTGACTGAAAACACCCTGAATCGTACCAAAAAAAAAAAAAAAGCTGAATTGATGGATTTAACCTAGATGAACTGAATTAGGTTTCTGCCGTCACTTGAACTATAGGCTCAAAAGAGTTGAGTTATAGAAATAATAAAGGCCCATTTCTTAGATTCCTGAAAAATTGTCTAATATGGTTCCCTTTACAGTCAGCATAGAGCTCCCTAGACAGGGTTGTTGGATTTAGCAAATAAAAATGCAGAGTAACTAGTTAAATTTTAATTTTAGATAAACAAAAAATTAATTTTGGGTATAAGTATGTCCCATGCAATAATCTGGGATATACTTGTAATGAAATTATTTATTTGTAATTCAACTAATTTTTAGTATAAGTGTGTCCCATGCAATAATTGAGACATACTTTTACTAAAGGACTGTTCTTTGTCTGAAATTACAATTTAACTGGGCATCTTGTATTTTCTCTGACAACCCCATCCTTGGACCCTCCTCCTCTGAGTGGTCCACCATACATCTTTCTCC
The DNA here is from genome assembly GCF_018350175.1 of Felis catus. Taxonomy (NCBI): domain Eukaryota; kingdom Metazoa; phylum Chordata; class Mammalia; order Carnivora; family Felidae; genus Felis; species Felis catus. Next base: position 123,942,147 of record NC_058374.1, read on the forward strand.
CTGTGGACTCTAGCAGGTTGTCAATACTGGCCAAGGCCTACCTTCTCCTAAAGCCACCGTGTCTGAATTTGCCTTTTTTGGTGTAAAAGTCCAGCTATAGTCCTCAATCCAGCATTTCAGAATCAATTCCCAGAGCTCCTGAACAGACACCACCTCCAAGTACTCCTTCAGACACTGATACTCATCTCGGTAGATTCTACATTCTCTGAGTTCATTCGCTAGGATCGTGAGTTTTAAAGGATTCGGGTTTGGTTTTTTCCTCAAAGTGGATTGGCTCTGTTGGAGGGGGTCTTTGTTGGGAATGGAGAGATGCTGTCTAAAGATGTTTAGTTTCACTTCTTTGTCTCCTATGCTAATGAACTCCACCGTCCTCACATCTGGGCGAGCACATAGCAACTTGTAGGACAGGCTGGAGGAGACAGTGCTCATGATGACTTTGCAATGAGGAGGCAGCGAGCATGGCAGCCAAGAAAAATCTTTTGCCTGGTGGAGAAAGTCAAAGATATTTGAAAACTTTAAAGACTTTAAACTACTTTACTGATGGTTTTTAAACTTAGAGCAGCTAGAATATAGTGAGTAGGTAGAGGGTTAAGGGCTGGGGTGAAGGTTATTAGTGATAAGGTGGATAGTAAGCAATATGGTGATGATACCAATTCACACTCTACAGAACTATATTCACTGACTTACCCATCTGTTATGAATTTGATAGTACAAAGGTGGCCTCTAAAAAGAGGTTTGTACGGGGCACCTGGGTGGCTCAGTCACTTAAGTGACTCTTGACTTCAGCTCAGATTACGAACTCACGGCTCATGGGATTGAATCCCACATCGGGCTCTGTGTTGACAGTGCAGAGCCTGCTTGGGATTCTCTCTCTCTCTCTCTCTCTCTCTCTCTCTCTCTCTCTCTGCCTCTCCCCTGCTCTCTCTCTCTCAAAATAAATAAACAGTTAAAATAAAAAATAAAAAAAGGTTCCTACAAGCAAGTAATCTGACAAATCTTAGGCTTCTAAAGAATGACCTATAGTGACGATCAAGGGAAATCTAAGAGTGTAAACTGAACCATTCAATTGAAAAACAGAACATTGTTTTATGATGAAGAATCTTGCTTTGTACAGCAATACTATCATAAATTAAATGGCTTTATTTGGGGATAAGATAGACACCTAATCAGATCTTTCTAGATTCCTTTAACAGCCTTTCCTACCCCTCTTTGACTAATAATCGCAAATATTATAATAATAATAATAACAACAGTAACTACCAAACAGTGAGTGCTTACTCTGAGCCAGGCACTGAGTTGAGTGTGTCTTCGGGTACTGTTAGGGATTTTTATTTTTATTTTTTTATTTTTTGATACTGTGACATTTCTCTGGGGCCTTAGAGATTCAGGAGAGACTGTTTTTCCCAAGGCAAGCTAAGTCCCGGGGGTGGTGGGCAGCTTGCCTGGAACATGCCTGTCATGTGCAGACCCACAGATCCAAGAACACACCCCCACCTACCTTCTTATCTGACTCGCATTCACCAAGCCAATATTTCCCTGCCCCACATCATCATCCTGGGGCTAGGACCAGACAACTAGGGACAGCTGTGCCACAAAGCCTGCTGAAATTACACAAACTAGCCAATCCTGAATGGCTTCCTCTACCTTTCCCACGGGAACCCCAATGAAGGCTTTGGCCTTGGCCTTCTCCTGGCTCCAGTCTTCTGCCTCCTGACCACCCTGATACTTCCCCTGGGGCCCCGAGTGGCATGGAGCATCTCCTTCTCTCAGGAAATGTAAGTAATCGCTTCCTTCAATGCCATTGGCATCTCCGTGCCATCACTCGGTCATCCTCCTATATATCAAAGCCCAGCACTTGTCACAGTTTGCAATCTTGTCCTTATTTGTGTAATAGCATCATTAACATCAGCCATCCCCTGTTAGAACGAAAGCTCCGTTTCTCTGCAGGGACCATGTCTGATTCTGCTTGTAGTGCTTTTGCTATAGTGAGTGGTCAAGAACTATTTGCTGAATGTGTGGTGGTTGCCATGCATTAAATTAAAAAGATTATAAAACAATATGGTGTGTAATTTCATTTACGTAAGTGTCAAGGAGTGTACATAGACATCCATAGAAGAAGGAAGGCTATACTCCAAAACGTTGAAGAGCGGTGAGACTGTGAGTATACCTAATTTTCTGTTTTCTTTTTCTTCATCATATTTTCTATCAGAAACATATATTACTTACCTAATTTATAATTACATGTGTTTTTAAGTTTTAGAGAAAATTCTTCACAAGGTTCCAGTGATCCAATATCAGGTCAAACAGAAGAAAAACTAAGGAGGGGCACCTGGGTGGCTCAGTCAGTTAAGCGCCCAACTTCGGCTCAGGTCATGATCTCATGGTTCATGAGTTTGAGCCCCGCGTTGGGCTCTGTGCTGACAGCTCAGAGCCTGGAGCTTGCTTCGGGTTCTCCCGCTCTCTCTGTCCTTCCCCCATTCACACTCTGTCTCCCTCTCCTTCAAAAATAATGGTTAAAAAAAAAAGATAAGAAAAACTAAGGATAGCAACCAATCGATGGGATTTGGTATGTGCATAATCAGTATAGATGAGGCAGGTCATAATATACAACATAAAGAAAATACTAGGAGTCCAATAAATGCCTGATCAATGTATAAAATGGGGGGGGGGGGTGTGGGCGGTGCAGAATTAGGCAGAAGTAAAGGTCATAGTTTCCAGAACCAGACTGTCCATGTCTGAATTCTGAGTCTAACACAAGCCACCTAACACCTCCATGCTCAGTCCCCTCTGTATAAACAGGGATGATGATCACAGTGTCTCTTTCATAGGGTTCTTCTGAGAATTAAATGCGTTAATATTTATAAAGTGCCTAGAAAGGTGCCTGACCTGTTGTAAGTGTCACAGAAGTACTTGTTCAATAAAACATATAGTAGTAGCTATAAACGATGCTGGCTATAGCTATAGATATGCAATGCAATGGAAAGGTGTTACAGGGGCGTCTGGGAGGCTCAGTCAGTTGGACATCTGACTTCGGCTCAAGTCATGATCTCGTGGTCATGAGTTCAAGCCCTGTGTCAGGCTCTGCACGGACAGCTCAGAGCCTGGAGCCTGCTTTCCTCCCTCTCTGTCTCTCTCCCTCTGCCCCTCCTCCGTGCTCATTCTCTCACTCTCTCTCTCTCTCTCAAAAATAAACATTGAAAACATTAAATAAAAAGAAAGATGTTACATACCTTCTAAATTATGGAGTTTTCTTTTTATAAAACAGTAATAAAATAGGTATTATTTTAAAAAGAGATTACCTTCTGTCCTAAAATCCCATAAATGCCAATCAATTCTTCAATTCCATCTAGGACAAGTATACATGGCTTTAAATTGATGGAAGCAATGAAAACCTCCACCAGAAGTGAAAAAACCAAGACATTTGAGCCTTCGTTAAGAACATCAGTTTCAAGCTGAGTACCTAGAGCATAGGAATTTGTTCAAATTAGGCAAAAATGTTTCCATCATTGCTAGAATATGTTAATGGGATGGGGAGGCGGAAGGGGTTGGGAACAATGAGTGCTATTCACAGCTGTACAGCTGACACATATAGGTATATGTGTGATTAGCAGCCTAAAAATATTCAACCCAAAAGGGATAATGATATTTACCACCAGATGTCTCCTATACATTTTCAGGATTTTATATAAAAAATATTTTGTATGATCCAAAGCATTACTCTCATCTTCCAAAATGCAAAAATAGTTCATGTTACAAAGAGCTGGATGGGAAGAAAGAGAAGCCAGTCTATGCAGTCTGCGAAGTTTATGCAGCTCTGTAACGTCAGGTGGCTGTTTAGGGGCCACGGCTACCACCTGGGTGGTCCAGCAGGGGCACACACGCATCATCCCCCACCACTGCCTGGTCTCTTCAGTTCTCGCCCACATCAAATCTGACATAACCAATCCTAAATTACTCTATCTGCAATATTGGACCCCAGACCTTCGAATCTGTAAATTACCAGGGAAAATCAGGCTATAAACCAGCAAAGGGCAAAGGATGTAATTTGAGAGGACTAACTTGCAAACTCTGATTGTGTGACATAGCAGAGAGCAACCCAAAATTGTAATCAACTGCTTAATACTTTAAGAGCATTTTACTACATACAACTTTGGTCTATGCTTTTATTTTTCAAAGGCCATGTTTCCCATAGAAATTTAGGCACATTAGAATCTAGAAAATCAAGTTATGCAAAGAAGCTTTTAATGGATTTACATCTCTCAGGTGCATTAAGATTCTGTTAGAAGCATATTGAATAACTATGTTTAACAATACTTATTGGTTGCCTGTTACGTGTTAAGGTTCTGTGCTCAATGCTAAAAGGAGATAAAAATGATCTGTAAATAAAGTCAAGCAGTTGAGGGAAGTGAAAATGGGTTCAGTACACACAAAAAAAACACATTTCAAGGCAGAATACGAGTCTGAAGAGTACTGGAGTGTGATGCAGAACCATCACAATGAAGACAAGCTTCATGCAGAAGACATGTGAGACGAGCTTCGGGGAATGCACAGGTAGAGATGAGGGTAAAGGGATATCAAGCAAGACAAAGCAAAGGTAAAGGTCTGGAGGTAGGAAAACACATGAGCATTCAAAAACACAGGAAGCTGATTAGAGCAGTGGAACTCAACAGGGGTGCTCTAGGAATTCGAGATGTCCTAGAACACAGGACAGTCACACACAATGCAGCTGTGTCCTGGGGTCTACCTGCTTTCACATGTTCTGCCAGACAGTCACTTGGGTGGGGGGGGGGGGGGGGGGGGGGTAACCTTACTAATGACCTCACCTAGAAACCAACTCCATTTTCATGTAAATGCAAAGTAATTTTTGCACAGATTCAAAACACATTGAATTTCCTAGGAATACAACTACCATAGAAAGTGATGGAAGATTATATGTTGTTTCGTCTGAAATGATACCAAGATTTCAGAAAATCACGACCCTGATGGGAACACTGCTCATGATGTTGGAGCCTTGACTACAACACATCCATGGATGTCTGCACTAGCAGCTTTCGAAAGCATGGTCATTTTCCATGACCTGCCTACTCCACTGTGGCTTCTACTGGAATCATGTCTGAGCATTTACATATTGGAATGCATATTATTTTGCAATAAATTACCTTTCTCTTTTACATTATACTAGAGGGTTACATTGGGTTTTTTTATTGAGGTATAAATCACAAATGATACTACATTAGTTTCAGGCGTACAAAATGATCACCACTGTAAGTCTAGTTACCATCTATCACTGCACGGATACAAAAACACTTTTTTTCTTGTGACCAGAACTTTTAAGATGTACTCTGACAGGGGTGCCTAAGTGGCTCAGTTGGTTAAGCTTCCAACTTCAGCTTAGGTCATGATCTGGTGGTTTGTGAGTTCTAGCTCTACAGGGGGCTCTGTACTGACAGTGTGGAACCTGCTTTGCATTCTGTCTCCCTCGCTTTCTGCCCCTCCCCCACTTGCATGCACTCTCTCTCACTCTCTCTCTCTCAAAAATAAACATTCAAAAAAACATGTAATTTTAGCCACTTTCAAAATATGCAAAACAGTATTATTAACTTAGTCACCATGCTATATACATGGCAGCCCCAGGACTTACTTATTTTATAAATGGATATATTGATTTTTAAAGATATTTTAGTATCAGAAAATGACTAAAAAATCAATGACTTGAAGATTGTATATGAATGCAGGACATAAAGGAGAAGAAAGAATCAAAACAAGATAGTCTGAGCTTGGATCACACAATTAAAAGTATTTTTCAAGAACAGGAAGAGAACAATCTTGGTGCTTCATCCTTGGAGGGTTTTATCCCCTCCCCCCCCCCCAAAAAAAATCTTTAAAGTATTGAGATTTCAGACCTTGACTAAGTGAATTTTAGAGAAGGAGGGGTTCTGGAGATCATGTCGTCTAGTCCAAACCCTCATCTTGTAAGTGAGGAAACAGGCCCAGCAAGGTGAAAAGGCTTGAACACAGGTCATCGGGAGCTTTACAAACACTGATTTTGCTAATAGTTTTCCTGCCAGCAACGCATCCTCACTCAACGGTTGCTCCATCTGCGTTTCCAAGCCGCACAGGTCACCGCTGGTGGATTCCGTTCACCAGCAGCCACATGCGGGAGGCACGGACTGTTTACCTTTTGCGTGAAGCTGGTACGGAGGCTATGTGACAAAACGGAGGTGAATGAACCTCAGAAAATACACGCAGCCTGACAATCATAAAACATAATATCACTCATAATAATCAGCAGAAAAATAATCCCAGGCAAAAAAAAAAAAGGAAAAAAAACCTCAAGGAAGATACAGATCTATATCTAAGTATGCAAAGGAAAGCATCGTTTCAGTGTTTTTAAAATCCTATTTGGGGTGATTAGAATTATTTTTCCTCAAAATAATATTGAAGATAGGCAGAATTACTAGTATTGGAAAATGATCCTAAACCTATCTCTTTATTCTGTTAGAACCAAACTGTCTCTCCTGGATGACAATGGCCTATTGTCTAATTTAAATTTTTTTAATGTTTTATTTATTAAAAAAAAATTTTTTTTAACATTTATTTATTTTTGAGACAGAGAGAGACAGAGCATGAACAGGGGAGGGGCAGAGAGAGAGGGAGACACAGAATCTGAAACAGGCTCCAGGCTCTGAGCTGTCAGCACAGAGCCCGACGCGGGGCTCGAATTCACGGACCGTGAGATCGTGACCTGAGCCAAAGTCGGACACTTAACCGACCAAGCCACCCAGGTGCCCCTTTTTATTTATTTTTGAGACAGACAGAGACAGAGTATGAGAGGGAGATGGGCAGAGAGAGACAGAGACACAGAATCTGAAGCAGACTCCAGGCTCTGAGCTGTCATAGAGCCCGATGCAGGGCTCGAACTCATGAACCACAAGATCATGACTTGAGCCGAAGTCAGTTGTTTAATCGACTGGGCCACTCAGGCGCCACCTTTTTCTTTTTTTTTCAATGTTTTATTTATTTTTGAGAGAGCCTATTGCCTAATTTAAATAGTAACAACTCAAGTTTTTATTTATTTTATTTTTTAACGTTTATTTATTTTTGAGACAGAGAGAGACAGAGCATGAATGGGGGAGGGGCAGAGAGAGAGAGAGGGAGACACAGAATCGGAAACAGGCTCCAGGCTCTGAGCTGTCAGCACAGAGCCGGACGCGGGGCTCCAACTCACAGACCGCAAGATCACGACCTGAGCCAAAGTCAGACGCTTAACTGACTGAGCCACCCAGGCGCCCCAACAGCTCAAGTTTTTAAACACCCAGTCACAAAAGGTAAATTCATGGGGAGAGAAAAACAGCCAATTGGTACAATTTCAAAATACTTTGTAACAAAATGACAGAGATTAACTGATTTTTTCACTTTTTGGCAGTGTTATCTCTTATCATTCAATAAAGATTTATTGAGAACCTTCTGTGTCGGTCAGGCTCTGTGTCAGGCACTGAGTGTGAGAATGGCCAATAAAACAGACATGGTTTCCTGCACTCCCAGGACTATAACGGGATACGGTAAAACATACAATGTCAGGACCACGTGTAAGTTGTGGCTGACCAGGATGGCAAGCTCACAGTGTTTGCAGGGACACACCCACATAAACTAGAGTACAATGGCACTGGGGCTACCCTTGCCACTTGCTCAAAGTTGGAGATGAAGGAGAGAGGCAGCCATCAGGCCCTCTTATTGAGAGAGTGCTCTTTTTTTTTTTTTTTTTTTAAAGATTTTGCTTTTAAGTAATCTCTACACCCAATGTGGGGCTCGAACCCACAACCTCGAGATTGGGAGTCTCATGCTCTACCAACTGAGATAGCCAGGTGCCCCCCGAGGGTGCTTTTTAAATAGGACCTTGTGATGCCTCAGTGGCTCAAGTCGGTTAAGCAACGGATTTTGGCTCAGGTCATGATCTCACAGTTTATGAGTTCAAGCCCCACATCGGGTTCTCTGCTGTCAGGGCAGAGCCTGCTTCAGATCCTTTGGGTCCCTCTCTCTCTGCCCCACCCCAGTTCACTCTCTCTCTCAAAAATAAATAAACATTAAAAAAAAAAAAAGTTTAAATAGGGCTTTAAGGGACGAGAGGATTTCACCGACCTGAGAAGAGGAGGGGCATTCCAGTAGATGGGAATGGAAGTGGACAGACAAGGAGAGACGGAAATGACCGGCTGCTCCAGGCTGCACCACACCTGTGGCACCAAGAGCAAGAGCCCCTGGAGAAGTCACCCAGGCCCAGGCACAAGGCTTGGCGAACCCTGCCAAGGAGTCCTGCTGGTATTGAGGGCAGACTCCCCGGTAAGTGATGCGAGGAGAGGGCCCTGAGGAGCAAAATGTCCCTGTTTGTTCAAGGAGGCAAGACCGGGCAGTAATGAGGACAAGGGGCCCTGAGCTCAGCAAAGACCTGAGTCTGAACCCTTGTTCTGCCCACACACAGCTGTGTGAGCCAGCCTTTGTGAGCCCCGCTCTTTATCTGGGACGAGAATGCTGGATGCTAGGAGCATTAACTAAGATGCTGAGAAAGCCCTTAGCACAGAACCGGGCACTCAGAACGCCAATTCAGTAAATGGAACTCATTGTTATTCGGGCCGCCACCAGGGGAGGGGGGTGACAGGGGGAAGAAACAGGGAAATAAGAAAATCAGTGGCTCTCCTCGACCTTCCGCGAGGCATGTCACATTAGGAACATCAGTGGCCTGCAAGGCAGGCGAGGGGCACGGGCCCGGGGAGAGCTGGCTCCGAGCAGTTCTGTCTGCAAGCTCCCTCTATCTAGGCAAGCAGGGGTGAGGACAGAGGAGCAGAAATGTGAGCTTCACACAGGGGCCTTTTGTCGGCCCACTGGGGAGGGCCGGGCGCCTGCAGGAGCTGGAGCTGCTCACGGCTGAGGCCACCACAGGGAGACGCCGCAGAGGAGCTGACCTCTCGGCCAGCTGCGTTCTCAGTGGCAGCTCTTCCTCTTCTGCCCACACCCACCTCACCCGGGTGAAACCCAGCTTCCTGGCTCAGGCGGCCAAGCTGAGCGCGAGCACACGCTAGGCGGTACACGGTGCTCCCCCTCAAGTTCCTCCCCCCACCCCCGCTGCGGCTACAAACTCTCCTGCATTGTGCTACCTCCTCCCTTAGTCTAATGAATAAGTTTCTTGTTTCCCTTAGCAGCCCCCACCGCGCTCCCTGCCTCTTTCTCTAGCTCAGTGAGGAATCACCATCATCATCATCACCACCATCATCATCATCGCTGCAACAATGATAATACTAACGACAACTGAGTGCCCGGTACTCTTCTAAATTCTCTACCTGTAATCCCCTGGGTAGGTACTGTGAATCCCACCCCCCATTTCACAGATGAGAAACGGGGGCCCACACTGCGTAAGTAAACTGCCCAAGAGCACACGGCTAGTAAGCAGCAGAGCCACGATGGAAAATGCAGGCGGGCCAAGTCCAGAGCCACAGCCTTTCCCCTCTGCCTCCCACTGCTAATGAGGCGGGCTGTTCTCTCCGGGACAGAAGGTGTCTCCTGAGGGTCAGGTACTCATAGGCTGTTCCTGAATGCAGTCTGCTTTGTCAACCTCAAGATCTGCTCGTTTTTAAAGATAGCAGCTGATGGGGCACCTGGGTGGCTCAGCTGGTTAAGCATCCAACTCTTGATTTTGGCTCCTGTCATGATCTCACGGTTCGTGAGTTCGAGCCCTGCACGGGGCTCTCTGCCATCAGGGCGGAGCCCGCTTCTGTCTCCCACTCTCTCTGCCCCTCCCCCACTCACATCTTTCTCTCTCAAAAATAAACATTAAAAAAAAAGCCATGCTTTTTGAATACAGATGGCAGCTGTTTTTGTTACGAGCTTTCAGCACCTTGAAACACACTCATTAAACTAACAGTTCCCTTTGGGAATAAAATCCTAATGGCATGCTCAGTGGGGCTTATCTCATCAGCCTGGCTGGTCGGAACACCCTTGGGATGTGGCTGAGTAGGATCAGTTGTTGTCGTGTAGAACCAGTCACACCTGCTGCTGCTGATTTTGGTTTTACCCACTTTACAACGAGAAATGCAATGTCAGAGAACTCACGCCCACATGTTCGCCCTATTTACTCATACCCACCACACACACAGAAAGGCACTCAAATACCTGTCCCATCATACAGAGATAATACACGTCCATCAAAACCCATTTTGCGTCCCACATACCCAGGCGAAACCCAAATGTGCACTTGTGTACAAGCCCCAGGTGAGAAGGGATGAGTTCCCAAAAGCAGGCAGAGTCAGACATGCAAACATATGGCAGACACCTAACGACATAATAGCTGATATTTATCGGCGCTTCCTATACGCCAAGAGCTGAGCTAAGTGTCTTTGTTTTTCCTACTTTATCTTAGTCAATCCTCTCAACTACCTATAAGACATTTTTTTAATCCTCTGCATTTTACAAATGGGAAACCGGAGCTACATAGAGTTAAAATAACTCGCAGAAGGTCAGACAGCTAATAAGTAGCCATCGAGGTCAACTGCTCCTAGAACGGAGGCAGATCCCACATGATTGTTATCATTCCCCATGTACACCTTGTATCTCAAATGTCTTTCATCGAAGCAAAACTCTTGATTCCCCCCAACACCTGCTGCTCCCACGCCACCGATAATGTTCCATCTCAGCAAACAGCGCTCACTGTCTAGCTTCCCAAAGCTGTCCTCAACTCCTCCTGTCCTGCAAAACCCACATTCAACTCCTCAGCAAACCCTCAATCTATCTAAAGCCCTCTTCCTCCTCTGCTCCCGTCATCCCTTGCTTGAACCATTGCAAAAGCCTCTAACAAGTGTCCCTGCCTCCATACTTGCTCCTCCACATCCATTTTCCCTACATCAGACAGATTTTAATCTTTTCAAAATATCAATCAAATCATATCCCTCCCCTGCTTAAGATTTCCCACTGGTCACCCCACTGTACTCAACAGAATCTGAACCCAACATTCTGTCCAACAAAGCCCAACCCTGAAATGGCCCCGTCTTCACCTCCGGCTCCATCTGATAGGAGTCCCCCTCCTGCCCACCATGGCCCGGCCACACTGGCCTGCTTGCCCTCTCTAACTCCACTTCGCTTCTGGCGTAGGACCTGTGTTACCTTAACTACTCTCTCGCCTGGAACGTTCTTTCTTCTAATCTCCACATGGCCAGCTCCTCCTCATCCGTGAGGTCTCTACAGGGTATAGATGGCTACCTGTCCTGCAAAAGTCCATGTCCCCCTTCCAGAGCGTGGGGTTAGCGTTCTGTCCCCACTTGACTCCCAGTGCAGCCATGTGGGCCCAGGGTGGCCAAGTGTTTGCCAAAAGAATGGCAGTGGGATTGATGTGGATCGCTGCCAGGCCAAGGCTTCAAAGGGACAGGTGCACCTTTTCCACCCTTTTTCCCCTTCCTCTAGCCAAAGGCAGAGGACTCTGAGGTCCTAAGGGATGACACAGCCTCAAGATGGAAAAGGCCTGTGTCCCCAAATCACCACATGGAGGAAAGTCACTTGTTGCCTAACTAGGAACCCCTGACTGGACTGCTCCATAATCAGAAATAAACTTCATTCGAGAAGCCACTGAAATGGGACTTACTCGTCACAGCTGCTAGAGATACTCTAACACAGAGACAGTCCCTGACCACTCAGCCTAACTAGCAACCTGTCACCTTATCACATCACGCTCATGGCATTTATCATTATATGTTTCCTGTTTATCGGTTATCTGCCTTTCTCAACTGTAACGTGGTATCTATGGGAGCCGTGACCCTATTTGCCTGATGCGTACATCCCCAGAACCCAGAGAAGTGCCTGACACAGATCAGGTGATCAATAAATATTCAGGAATGAGGGAATGAATGAGCAAGTGAGTGAATGAACCTGCTCGATAAATAGTTACTGAATCGAAGAGGAAGAGCAGTAGTTCAGAGGCATGTCCCACCTTGGAAGCCTTGCACTTGTTTCCCTTGATTGGAATGCTAGCCCTGAGATATCTGTGTGGCTCCCTCTTTCAGGTATGTATTCGAATGTCCCTTTTGCAGCAAGGCTTTCCCTGACCACACTTTTCAAGTCCTAACAGTTCACACACACACACACACACACACACACACACACACACACAGAGCCTCCCTTCTTGCTCTGTTTTCTTCTTCTTCTTCATAGAACTTATCAAACATTGAGTTGGTTAACTCTTCGTCTCCGCCACCCCAAGAACATAAAAAACATCATGAGGGTAAGGAACTGCCCAGAATAGTGCCCTAGCACATAAAGGTAGTCAATCCATTTTTGGTGAAAGAAGGAAGTAGGAAAGGAAGGAAACTTAATTCTGTGAGGGGAAGAGGTGGGCAGATTCTGCAGGTGAGACAACACGGGGTTTATGCTGGAACAAGAGGAGAACGGCCACACAAGCAGTAGACAGAATATCTGCCCTCCAACAAAAACTTCCTGAGGTTAAAAGCTTGACTCCATTACCATAGTTTTTGAACTGCAATTCTGTGATGAAGCAATGCATCACGGACATGATGTCACTGCTTTCACAGGTGGTGCCCACAAAATGAGGGATCACCAACATGCTCGGATATTTCTTTTTGAAATAATTCACCCAGTTGGCGATCAGAGTGGACTTCCCACAACCACGTTCTCCAGACAAGAGCAAAATAGACTTGTCAACTGGAAGAGGATTTATTCTGAAAAATAAAGGGGTAAAATGTAGTCAAGAATATTTACAAAGGAAGGGAGGGAGAAAAGATTGTTCTGCATCTCTCTCTAAGAGATAGGAAATTCTAGCTAGTCTCAACTTTAGCCTCAATGGGCTCTAAGTAAGTAATCTGCCCTCTGGGCTTTAGCTCTGCCCTGTGTAAAATTAGGACAGAGGAGAGATGGTAACCGTGGAAGGCCCTTCCAGCTACACAGACCCTAGGGTTGTCCAGTAAAAACCTGGGCTTACATCAAGGGCCCAACCTGCCCAAACGCCCAGGAGACCCTATCACACCAGCCCACTGTCCTTGTATCTGTGCTGCTTACATCCTCCCAGGGACACAGCCACCATCACCAAACTGATCGTCCACAGAACACCATATCAGGAGACAATACAAAATAGAAGCACTCATATGCCAAGGATCCCCATCGATCCTGACTACCATGACATTGCAAATGACCATGATTGTTAGTAACTCACTAAGAGGTAGTCTGCTCCTCTACCAGGGTGACTTGGCCTGTAGAACGGCAGAAAGAAGATTCCTCTGCACTGGCGTGGGCACAAGATAACTCATTGCTTAACTCCCGTAGTGAAGTACGTCCAGATATGCAGAGGATTCCCAGGTATCACCGGTGTCACTACATGCAGACTTCAATCCTATTCCTTACATGCCCGTGATTTCATAAATATGTGCCTAGTGATTTTTCACGGAGTTAAGTTCCAAGGAGGCAGTTACCAGGCTTCTCGTACTCACTGTTGGATAGCTTGTGGCTGGGACAGTACTAATCGCACGCTGCTGAATGAGTGAATGGCATAAAATAAGCCAGCCTGACATTCGGGTTCAGCAGAGCAAGAAGATCAGTGTGAAGAGCCATTAAAATAGAAACCTAAAGCAGGTTAGGATCATTAAATAGAAGTCACTCCCTAAGAATTCCATCACCATTATTATGAGTTAGGAGTCAATGTGTTATTGCTTTAATTATGTCTCCATGAAATGTGAATGGCAGAATCTGATTTTGTGTCCTATTTCCACCCTTGCCCTCTTTAGGTCTATCCTCAGCCAAGCAGCCACAGTGAGCTTGTCAAACTATGTCACATTATGTCATTTCTCTGTCCAAAAATGGTAAAAGCTCAAGTCCTTACGATGACCTGTGAGACCAGATAAGACCCTCCCCCTCCCCCCATCCATTACATGTCCACCCTCGTCCCCCCCCCACCCTCCCTACAGCCCTGACTTCCTTCCAGCCTCTGGCCTCCCTGCCATTCCTCCTGCCTCAGCACCTCTGTGTTTGCTGTTCCCTCTGTCTGGAATGCTTCTCCAATCCATATTTGCATAGCTTGCTTTCTCCCCTGTTTCCAGTAGTCAGCCCAATGCCACCTTCTACCAGACGGCCTATTCCCTTTCAAAATTTTATACTTCACTCCGCAGCACGAAAGACATCGAACCTATTACATATTTTCCATATTTATCATGTTTGTTACCTAGCTCCATAATCTAAGCTCCGTGGAGGCAGGGGTTTTTGTCTCTTTGTTCACTGCTGTATCCCGTGTCTAGAACACTCCTTGGCACTTAGCAGGTAAAACCAATGAAGGCAAAATACAAATAGAATACATCCACATAATTAGGCTAGGCTCTGAATAATTTCTTCTCAGTAACAAATGGAAAATGAAAACATTGCAAAGCAATCTGTGGCCATTGCTCTAGACGGTCAGTTACTAAGACAATGCCTGGAAACCTCAAAAGAACGCCCCTTTCCACTACCTACACATATAATTTGGGAACTTACAGTCCAAAGCATTGTTTCCAAATGGCAAAATCCTGTTTCCACACAGCTAATTTCGAAGGACTTATTTCATTGTTGTTTTTGTTTGGGCACAGTCAGACTTGTCACTGCAGTACAATTTATCAAATTTTTCATCTACTCTGAAACGCTTAAAGTTATAACCTGTGTGAGATACAACTCACGTACCAAAAACTCATCATTGTCCAGTGTATACTTCAGCGGCTTTCACTATATTCACATGGTTGTACGAATATCGCTACTAATTCCAGACCATTTTCAGCCCCCCACAAAGAACCTCCAGACCCTCTAGGGGCCATTTCCCGTTTCCCCTCTTCTTTCATCCTCTGGCTGCCACTAACCTACTTTCTGTCTCTATTGATTTGCCCATTCAAACCTAAGGGTTTTTTTTATTGGGGGAGGGAACAGAGAGAGGGGGACAAAGGATCTGAAGCGGGCTCTGCACTGGCTGACAGACTAGACTGACAGCAGAGAGCCCGATGCGGGGCTCGAACTCACAAACCCTGAGATCATGACTTGAGCCGAAGTCGCATGCTCAACAGACTGAGCCACCCAGGTGCCCCTCAAAGCTAAGATTTTTTAAACACGTGACCTATAGATCCAAACTCCTTTAAGTTTTAAAAGCCTTGACTGAGCTCCATGTCGTATTAACCAAATAACTTGTCTTCCTCTTGGCAGGAGTTCCCGGAACCACAAAAATGGTGGTAGCACTACACCTCGGTGAGCTGAAATGGTGGGTGCAGAGACGGGCAGAGGCGGTGGAAGGGGACGGTGGAGAGGGAGAGGTGGGGTGAGTGACCGAGCCATCCCAGCCATTGTGGGTTTATTTCAAACTACAAAACTGACAGAATAAATGCGATCTGTGGTAAGAAGTGGAGGCGGAGGATGGAGAAATAAAACTGTCTCGAGAATCTCCCTATTTCTACTGATGAGACAGAGAGGGACTCTGACTTCACGCCCCAGCCTCCTCATGCCTGTGGGGGGTGAACCCATGCCTCCCGTGTGGGGAAAGATATGGGGGTTTTAATGTGGACGACGCTGGACAAAACAATGAAGGAGTGCACACCAACTGGGTAAGAGAACTCAATTCTGTGCAAAAACACAAATAATAATGTGGCCCACAGTAGGCACTTAATAAGTCTTAGCTGAATGGGGCGCCTGGGTGACTCAGTCGGTTAAGCATCTGGCTTCGGCTCAGGTCACGATCTCGCAGTTCGTGAGTTCGAGCCCCGTGGCGGGCTCTGTGCTGACAGCTCAGAGCCTGGAGCCTGCTTCGGATTCTGTGTCTCCCCCTCTCTCTGCCCCTCCTGTGCTCATGCTCTGTCTCTCTCTGTCTCAAAAATAAATAAAAACATTTTTAAAAATTTAAAATAAGTCTTAGCTGAAAATCTTCATGGAATAATGAGCTGATGATGTATGTGGAAGCTCTTTGTAAAATACACGAGTCTATACAGATGCACTGTTCATATTTCCTAATCCAATTTCTTCTCCTTAAAGTCTTTCCATCGTTGTCAGGAATTACTTCCAGCAACTTAGATCTATGGGGGGAAAAGGAGGCAAGCTCTACCCTCCAGAGTTAAGAATCTTCTTGAGGAGACTGGAAGAAACTGAAATAGCCAGGAAAACTTTGCAAATGCAGAGTGATATCTGACAAGGAAATTCTAACCCAAGGGTGGCTTTTAGGAGGCCTCTCATGCAGGAAAGGGTGGGCATAGAAAAGGGGAGGAAGGGAGGATGGCCAAAATTTGAGGGATCATAGTCACTACAGTCAGGCTGTTTTGCTTAAGCCTAAGGAAAAGGCTTGAGATTTCTTGCCATCTTACCTGAGGACAGCATCTAACCCAGAGCCTGCTGCAGCACTGTTACGATCAGATCCCACATCCTGTAAGGCAAATCTTTCCAAGATTTCAAAGGTTCTGTTTGATTCCTTGGAAATAACACTTCTTTGCACTTCTCCACGAACTCTTCATGATAGAAACGTTCACAGTTGTGTTTGTAGTCTTTAGGGACAAAAAGATAAGTTTTAATGTCTTAGATTTGTTTCACATTTGCCATTACATGTGGTTATGATAAATGCCCAGGAAGATGTCTCCCCTTCTGCATCTGTATCACCTTCTGTCTATGTTGGTACCATGTTTCACAGCCCATCACATATTCTAGTGAAAGCAAACAATAGGCAAGCAATTTAATCTTCCTAAAGCTATTCATATATGGAATCCTATTAGGATTTCAAGTTATTTCATGACCTCAGAATAACAAGGGCAAAAAAATAAAAAATAAAAACTGTATTTGCAAGGCGCCTGGGTGGCTCAGTCAGTTAAGTGTCTGACTCTTGCTTTTCACTCAGGTCACGATCTCATGGTTCGTGAGATAGAGCCCTGAGTTGGGCTCTGCACTGACAGCATGGAGCCTGCTTGGGATTCTCTCTCTCTCTCTGCCTCTCTTTCTCTGCCCCTCCCCTCCCCGTGTATGCTCTCTCCCCTCAAAATAAATAAACTTAAAAAAAAAACAAAAACAAAAACTAGATTTGCTACATACATCCGCTCATCTTTTTAGATTGTTAACTAAGCATGAAGTTACCTAATTCAATCTTGTGGCAAACGTTTATATGTCTAACCATGGCAGGGGCTGGGAGAGCAGGGTGTATTTTTAGGACAAGATGCCCTGATCCAATGACAACCATGGGTAGAAGTGTAACTCTGCCATTGGGCAAGCCTGTTAAACTCTCCGGTAAAATAACAGGCAGGGCCAGACACTTGGATCTCTCAGAGATTCCTTCCAGTTTCAATTTACCGTAATTCTAAACTCACAGTTTAATTAAAGTCAAGGTGTTCTGGACTGCCAAAATGCCCTTCTGTCTCTGGAGACATTTAGATCCCCCAAAGTTTGTTTTTGCTTTTGTTTTAATGGAGGGAGACTGTTATGCAGGAAAATGAACACCAGGTAGGCTAACGTGGTAGGTTCTTACGTTGGACCTCCATACTTAACTGGGCTGCCCTTTGGTTCAGGTTAGAGCCAAACAGACCTGGAAATCCTACAGTCTGGCCAAAGTCAGCTTCAAATTTCAAGATCTTAGACAGAATTGGGAACGATCCCACAGTCTAATGGGTCTCTTGAGGTGAACTTGAACCTCACCCACTAATCTCAAGTATTTCCAAGGACCTCAGAAGTGTTTCTAAGAGTGAAGAGTATGAACCAAATAGCTCTATATTGTCTTATAATAACCACCAGCTTCCCAAGTGGCCTTTTGCTACCCACCACCCACTCCCATCAGATTTTGGAACTACCTGGGTGATTAAAGGGTATCAAAGATACAAAAGAAAAATAATGTAGCAATTCTTTCTAAAGCCTTTTTTAAAATAATTCATCCATTCTGTAACTTCTAATTCACACATTTAGTCCATATATCATACATTCAAAACTAAAGTCTAAAGCAAGCTAATTTTTCAGTAATAACTAAAACCAAAGGCAAAGGAGAATACTATGGAGACCCGACCTGTCTCTAACCCAAATACACAGACAGGCTTGATTCTTAAACACATTAGTAAATATTAATCTACATAATGCAGTTCAGGTTGAGATTAGTCACTAATAGTGATATAAAGAATACCACTATTAACCATATTTCAAGCTTTGGCCAAAAGCATAGATCCTTCCAGCACTCGTGTGTGGTTATTTGTTTTTATTAGTTTTATTTGCTCTGTGCCTAATATGCATTAGGCACTGTTTTTAGGTATTTTACACACATTATTACTCTCAAGGTGGCTAATGTTAACCCATTATACACAAGAAGAGACTAAGGCTTACCAATATTGCCATTTGCTCAAGGTCACACACAGCTAGGAACTAAAAAATCTGAGATCTGAGAACATGTCTGTCCTTAGACATTCTAAAACTCCAAGCTTGTAGTAAATATTCAGGATAGTTTTTGACACTCAACACGCATTCACCTACTCTAGTTTCAGTAACAGCCCCAGATTATCATTTGGTATCCCATCCTGTCCCAACTCTCCATTCATGTTATTCCAGTGGGTCTGACTCTACCTCCAGCTCCAAGGTGACATATGACCCAGGATTAGCCAATCAGAGCGTCACACTCTCTTGGCACCAGTGATTAAGTCAGATACAAGCATATGGTCTCAGGCTAATCAGGGACAGAAAGACTCAGTGATAGGACTCCGAACCATTTCTGCCGGACTTGAACTTAGAGCTGACCTTCCTTCCATGGTGGAGGAGCCGAGGAACTGAGGCAGCATCAGACAGCAGAGCCATGCTGAGAAATAATAAAACACCAGGGCTTGGTAACATCATTGGAGCCACTGGTTGAAGCCTGAGCTGAACCAGACCTAATCTTGGGCTTTAAACTTATAGAACCTAATAAATCCCTTTTTCGTTAAAGTCAGTTTGAGTCACCCGCAACCCAAAGAGTTATGACTGACACAGCATTCTTTTCTAGGACTCCAAAATGATTTGGCTTGTAGGCAGAGTTGATGGGCACGGGTGGGATTTCACCACCCCCTTCCTCCCCACCAACGCTGCATTTGAATGACTTTAGGTGAGTCAACTCTGTCCCTTCAGTTTACCACAAATCCACCTGCTCCCTACCATAAGGACTACGGCCTGCCTGGCCCCCCAAAAGCATTTGGGAATGTACCACCTGCCATCACGTTGCAAGCCGACATTAATTGGGCCTTTACAACAGTACTTCATAACCTTTTTTGGATCATTGGGTCATTGAACCTTCTGAGAATCTGATCAAAGACACAGGTCATCTCCATACCCCCAGCCCCTGCAAAACACACATATACGTGTAAACATTCTTTTTTTTTTTTTTAAATATAATTTTAAGGGCAGCACAGATCCCTCCCAAAGTCTGTCTAGGTGAAAGACCTCTGCCATTCTCTAATATTGCTCTTCCCCTTTTATTCTGTATGTGTCCATGAGTCACTACTTTCAAAAATAAATGTAATCACTTCATTTAGAGGCAGAATGGCAAGCTGTGCTTATCAAACTTTAATGGGTATGCAACTTACCTGGTCATCTTATTAAAAGGCAGACTCTTATTCAGTAGACCTGGAATGCATTTCTAACAAGCTCCTAGGTGATGCTCAGTGCCGGTCCATGGATTACTGAGTGGTAAGGTTGAAAGAAAATGAGGGGGGATTTCGGAGTCAAAACGCCCTGGGTTCAAATCCCAGAATGATCCCTCGTTAATGATGTGACATCAGGGAAGTCACTTAACTGCCATGCAGCAGCTTTCATTTGCTCATCTGTAAAACAGGATTTATAGTGCCTACCTTGCAGGGCTAAATCTTGAAGATTAAATGTGAAAACATACAAAAGGCACCCAAAAATTAATAAAAGCTCTCTTCCCTTTAAATAGGGGTTTCTCAGCCTTGACATTATTGACATTTCAGGTTGGAAAACACTTTCTTATGGGGGACTGTTGTGTCTGCTGTAAGATGTGTGGCAGTTTCCCTGACCTCCACCCATTAGGACACCAGGACCATCCCCTGGCTCTGATGCCAGAATGTCTTCAGATTTGGCCCAAGTGCCCCGCAGGGAACAACGAGCCCTGATCGAGACGCTCTGCTCCAGATCTACCACATTAACTGCCAAATATTTTAGGTCGTCTCAGAGCTCCTGAACTTCCTCAACAGTCTTCCATGACCCCTCATTTGCTCTTATTTTCCATTTCAAAAATCTCCAAATGGAGAAATGCATGTTACAGGAATATGGTAACGATTTTAAAGGTTTAAGGAATATATGTTCAGTCGTTTAAAGGTTCCTCTTACAAAGAAGACATAACAAAACATATTAGCCTCATGTTGATAATAGACTTAGCTCTCTCCGTAGTTACTAACCTATATTTCTGATCATTAAAGTGGCTGGGTAAAGTTGTTCTATCACAACTGACCAGTCCTTGAAAACCAGGTCCCCCAACTCGTGGAGATCTTTATGAAATCGGACATGGAGCCCTTTACTAATAATCTTGGTCTTAAGCTTTCCAATCCTTAATTCTTCCTCATCAGTCAGCAGAGAGACCGAGGACAGCCCCTCCTTTTCCTCATCTAAAGTCTTCAGCAGCATGGTTCCAGTCCTAAAGTAAAAATACTGAAATGGAGACTCATTCAGAAATGCTGCTTGGATGACCTCAAACTCCATCAAACTGTAGTTGGGATTCTCCAGGACCCAAGGATAACCATTTTTTGCAGCAACGTAGAGGTTCTGTTCTACCGTGGATAAACTGAACAAGTCAGTCACTCTGGAGAGCATTAGAGGCACATGGTCAGGGAGGAAGTCCCCGTACATCTGACCCAGCATGCAGAAGAAGAAAGGAAAACAGCTGTTGACATAGTCGAGACAGAGCTTCAGATACTGGGAGTGGAGGCAAGAATGCTGTCTGAACAGGTTGGAGGGTGAGGGTGGCGGGGCCTTCAACGCTGACCACCTCAGGTCCACGGCTTTGAAATACGTGCCCCGGGAATTGCAGAGTTCCTTAAGCTGAGGAAAGATGTAGTCGGCCAGAAAGTCTCTCTCCTCTTGAAAATCACTCAGAGTCGAGCAGATGTAAGGCTGAATGGTTTCTGGGGCTTTAAAACAAATTGGGCATACCTGTCTACATGTGCCTTCTGGCTCATTTCACTTTGCTCAGGGGATGACATCGTGTTTAAAATGTAACAATTATCCTGGCACAGTTGCCGACCTCCGCTGCTTCTAAGAATTCCTCCTAATTGTGTTTGCTACAAACACTCTGAAAACTTTTCCCCAAAGGGTTTCTTTCTTACTGGCATGCGACGATACTGACATGTGACGATGAGAGGTGCCAACCAATGGACAGATCAGAGTTGAAAATCCAGTTTAAGTTAGGACTGAAAAAGAAAAAAAAACAAGAACGTTCATTTTAGGATTAAAGGAAGTTCACATTTCCCCAGTTCTCCCCCAAAGCTTTTGCTGAAGAGCTGAGAGCCCGGAGGTGAGCAGGCCCTGGACACGAGGCCCCACCCACTGCCACTTCTGCCCCCTGTGAATTTGCAGATTATGCAAGGGGACTTCCTGAGAGGGTGAAAAGGAAGACAAATGCAGAAAATGAGCCTAATGCACCTAGGAGCAGACTTACTCAAGACCACTGACCAAGACCAGAAGCAAGAATGCAAATAGGTTATGAAGTTGAGGTCAGGACAAGAGGAAGAAATCAAAGTGTCACAAGGCCCAACACCAGTAGTGCACATGGCATCTGAGAGACAAGGAAGTCAGGATCAAAGACCTTGACAGAGTTTTGTGATTTTTTTTTTTTTTTTAATCTTAAGTTGAGCAGGCTCACATGAACTCCAACCACCTACGTGAGCTGGGAATTCAATTCCACTGAGCCAATGATAAAACACACGCCCTCCAACAACGATGTAGATATGCATGCACCCTGCTGAGAAGCAAAAAGTTAAATGAGCATTTTCTTAATGCAAACTCATTTCCATATGAAACTTTGCTTTTTGGGTTATGTTTTTTGCCTTCACCTGTGGAAAAACATCGTGTGATCATGTATAGGGCAATTTTTCATCAGGATCATCTGACAAGAATAATGCAGTACGTTTTTAAAAAGTGTTAACCCTTTTGCTTTTAATTGTTACAATAGCTCAATAATAGATAATATTGCCACCATACTTTACAGATGAAGAAACGGAAGTTCAAATAGGATAAGCATGTCCAAAGTCACTTGGCTAGTGCGTGGATAGCCAGGATCTAAACACAGGTTAGCCTGACTCCAGAACACATATATTATAGTGCCTCCATATTATAGAGATCATGAAATACCTTAAATCAATGGGTGGGAAATACCTATCCAATAAATGATATTGTAATAACAAGTGGCAATTTGAAAAGAAAAATTAATTTAAGCCATACTCTCACACTACTGTACCAAAAAAAAAAAAGTTATCCAAAATGACCGAATAGGCGTCATAAGTGCTTTATTAACAGACTTCTCTCTTGCCATGTAGGAGGCTAAAATTAAATTGTCAGCCCTTGCAAATATCCACCTTCTCCTAGGTCCGTGCAATCAGAGGTCATTTCTATTTTGGTCTCTACATGTCCCCAACACCTAGAATAATAATTGGTCCAGAGTGGGTGATAGGTAAATATTTGTCAAATGATAGAATTTAACATAATTTTCAAATTAAAAGAAAACATTATTGAATATTTGTCAAACCGGGAGAGGACTTCTAAAACTTACAAGCTATAGAAGAAATCACCAAAAAAATGGACAGATATAGTTACATTTTGAAAAGACATAAAAGGTAATCAATGGGCTGTAAAAAATATTTTCCACAAATAAATTTATCTTTACTCTAAAAAAAATACTGACATCCTAGTAGACATATAAGCAAAAGACACAAATAGATAAAAAGAAAAACAATGCAAGAATACATATAAACGCATATGCAACCTTGCTAGGATTTTTTTTTTTATGTTTAAAGCAATGATACAGATTTTTAAGTATAGGTATATAAACATTGGTGAAACTTTTATCTCACATATAGCTATGGAACTGTAAACTGGTAATTTCAGAAAGCGATTGGAAGGTATATTTAGAAGACAAGTGACAATATATTTCAAAATATATTAAAGCGTTTATAATGTTTGACTCAATGATTCCACTTTCTGGGAATCACTCCAAGGAACTAATCGAAATAGTGAAAAACTATAGCCATTAAGATGTTCATTATAGGGGCGCCTGGGTGGCTCAGTCGGTTACGCGGCCGACTTCGGCTCAGGTCACGATCTCACGGTCGGTGAGTTCGAGCCCCGCGTCGGGCTCTGGGCTGATGGCTCGGAGCCTGGAGCCTGCTTCTGATTAAAAAAAAAAAAAAAAAGATGTTCATTATATTGTTTCTGACAGGAAAAATGGTAAAAGAAAGAAAGCAAACTAAATGGTCTTTGCCAAGGGACTAGCTAAGAGGATAAAAGTACGACCATGGATGGCAGGTTGTGCGTCTGTTAAAAAGACAGTTATGGACTTCTGCTTGTAGCCATAATAGAACGAGAGGGACTAGACTTATCTATCTTCTTCAGAAAATGAGAAAACTGACAAAACACATTAAATGGCTTTTTTCAGTTATTAGACTTCAGGCAGTATGGGAGCGTAAAGCCTATGCGAACTAGAGTATATCAGAAAAAGTCCGGGGTACCTGGATGGCTCAAATCTCATGGTTCATGGATTTGAGCCCCCGAGTTGGGCTTTGCACTGACAGTGTGGAGCCTGCTTCAGATTATATCTGTCTCCCTCTCTGCCCCTCCCTAGCTCGCACATAAACTCTCTCTCTCTCAAAAATACACAAAAAAGAAAAAAGAAAAAGTAGACTTCAGGACAAAGAGCATTACTAAGAATAGACAGTGACGTTACATGATGATAAAGGAGTCCACCAAAAAGACCTAAACAATCTTAAGAGTGTATGCACTTAACGACAGAGCTCCAAAATACATAAAGCAAAAACTGGCAGAAAGAAGAAACAGACAAACCCTTAACATAGTCAGAGATTCAACATTCTTCTCTCACTAATCGATAGTTCAATAAGACAAATAATCTGCAAGGATACAAAAGATCTGAAAAATACCATCAAACAACCTGACATTTTTTTTTAATATTCCACCCAACAACAGCAGAATACTGATTCTTCTCAAGTGCACGTAGAACAAGCACCAAGATAGATCATATGCTAGGCCAGGGGTCAGCAAACTACAGACCGGAAGTTAAAGCCCATCTGTTAACCTGTTTTTATAGAGAACATTCTATTGGAACACAGCCATTCCCATTCATATATTATATATTTCATGCTATAACAGCAGAGTTGAGAAGTTGAGCCTGTGAGGAGGTTTTGAGTACAAAGTCTGAAATATTTTCTATCTGGCCCTCTATTTTTATTTTATTTTATTATTGTTTATTTATTTTTGGGAGACAAATAGAGAAAGCAAGCAGGAGAGGCACAGAGAGACAGGGAGACAGAGAATCCGAAGCAGGCTCCACACTGTCAGTGCAAAGCCCAGCATAGGCCTCTAACCCACGAACCGTGAGATCATGACCTGAGCCAAAGTTGGATGCTCAACCGAATGAGCCATGCAGGCACCCCTCTTTCTGGCCCTTTAAACGATGTTTGCCAACCTCCATTCTATGCCATAAACCAAAACTCAACAAATCTGAAAGAACTGAAATCATATAAAGTACACTCTTTAACCACCATGGAATTGAATTAGAAACTAATAACAGAAAGATACCTAAAAAATTCACAAGTTTTGGGAATTACACATTACATTTCTAATTGTAAACTCATGGGTGGAAGAGAAAGAAGAAAATTAGAGCAGTGATAGAAATCATTAAGAAGGCATCGCTTGCCTAGTGGAGGGGCAGGGGACGGAAATAACTTGGAAGAGTCACAAGGGAACTCTTTAGGGCAATGGGAATGTTCTAGATCTTAATTATAGTAGTGATTAGGTAGAGGCATTCATCAAAATTCACCAACTGAACATTTAAAATGGGTGCGTTTAGTGGTGCCTGGGTGACTCAGTCGGTTGAGCGTCTGACTTCGGTTCAGGTCATGATCTCATGGCTCTTGATTTTGGCTCAGGTCATGATGTCCTGTTTCGTGAATATGAGCCCCTCATTGGGCTCTCTGCTGTCAGCGCAGAGCCTGCTTCTCATCCTCTGTCCCCCTCTCTGCCCCACCCCCACTCACATGCGTGCTCATTCTCTCTCAAAAATAAAAACATTTTTTAAAAATGGGTGCATCTAAATTTTATGTAATTTATACTGAAATAAGTTTAATTCTTACAAAAATCTGAGAACTAGCAAGAGGAAAATATTTATAATGGTTGGGTGAAAAGAAAAGAAAAAAAGCGTAGGCCATAATAACAACAGTGTCAACAAAACGCAGCTAAGTATGGGAAACAGCACACTACAGAGGTGAACAAAAGCTCTAAGTTCAGAAGACCGATTCCCTGGATTCAAGTTCTTATAGGAAGTTTCTCAATTTCACCATGCTTCAGTGTCCTCATCTGCAAAATAGGAATGACAGGATCCATATCATAAAATACTAGAGAAGATCAAACAAGTTATTAGATGCAAAATGCTAAGAACAGTGTCTGTAACAAATATCCAATGAATGTTAACTATTATTATCAGAAGAAATGCATATGAGGGAAAAACAGAAAAGAAAAATGATATGGTAGCTGTGTTAGAATGGCTAATTATGGCAGATTGCAGCATATCTATTTCTCTAATCAAAATGACTGTACTCTTACCTCTGGGCTGCCATCCAAGGACATGCCATCCAGACGGAGGAAGACCCAGAAACGTCGGGGCCACGTGAGCCGGGGCCACATGAGCCAGGGGCACGTGAGCCACGGCCACGGCAGCCTCACAGCCCCAGAAGCACCCAGGAGGCCAGGGTAATGCTGGTGGCATGCATCACCACGGGACCAACTTTGACAAATATCACCCAGGTTACTTTGGGAAAGTTGGCATGAGGCATCACCACTTAAAGAGCTTCTGCCCAACTGTCAACCTTGACAAACTGTGGACCTTGGGCAGTGAGCAGACATGGGTAAATGCTGCCAAAAAGAAAACAAGACAGGAGCTGCTCCTATCATTGATGTGATGCGATGGCGCTACTACAAAGTTTTGGGGAAAGGAAAGCTCCCAAAACATGGTGCCTGCCATCTTGAAGGCACCATGGGGGGAGAGGGAGCAGGGCTGCGGCTAGGTAGCTTGAAGCCACGTGGAGGGAGGTTCATTCAATGCTAACAGGTGCTTTTCAAAAAAAAAAAAAGGCTGTGAATTATAGCTATATTATTTTATAATTAAATTTTTAAATTAAAAAAATCTCTAGAGGCCCCTGGCTGGTTCATTTGGTGGAGCGTGTGACTCTTGGTCTTGAGGTTATGGGTTCAAGCCCCACCTTAGGTGTAAAGATTGCTTAAAAATAAAATCCTAAAATAAAAGAAAATAAAAATAACAATCTCCAGGGGTGCCTGGGTGGTTCAGTCCATTTAGCATTGGACTTGGGGACTTCAGCTTAGGTTATCATCTTGTGGTTCTTGAGTTTGAGCCCTACATCAGGCTCTCTGCTGTCAGCATGGAGCCACTTCACATCCTGTCTCCCTCTCTCTGTCCCTCCTTTGCATGTTGTGTCTCTCTCAAAAATAAATAAACATTAAAATAATAATACTAATAATAATAATAATCTCCACATCTTGCTCCAGAACTGCTAATAAAGAGCCTTCCCAGTTTTTGCCAAAATAGGGGATTAATGGAGCGGGGAGGGGGAGTAGAGGAGACCTAAATGGAAGGAGTCATTTTTGAGTGGAAAGAAGATATAGAAAAGTAAGATGTGACTTTTAATTTTACTTTAAGGCAATTTAAGTCAAAAAACTTTTAACTAGAAACTTCATTATTACCATAAGTGGAAAACCCTTATCATATGCCACAAATAGATAGTAGCCATAAAAATAAATGCATTAAAAAACAGTGTGAAAAAATTCTAGTTAGATACACTTCTCTTTTTATTGAAAAGGTAGATTAACATGTACTTATTAGAGAGACATTTAAGACAAACTTGTACCAAATTAACTTTCTCTTGGCAGAATCAAAAAGATTGAAGCAGAATTGAAAGGTCCAACATCTACACCAGGAAATGAAAGTTATTTAATATCTGTCCCTGGCCCATCTGACAGCAGCAAGGGGCATCATGGTGGATACACTCCTAGAAGTTGAGCATGAATTTTGGAGTCATATAAACCCTACCTCAAACTGACTCTGTCACTAGGACCTGCACCTGTAAATCTGGAAATGATGACCACACCCATGTGACAGGGTTAAATGAGACTTTGCATAATAAGCACCTGATAAGCTTTTTTTTTTTAATAAAAATTTGTTTTAACACTTCTTTAAAAAAATTTGTTTATGTTTATTTATTCTTGAGACAGACAGAGCACAAGTGGGGGAGGGGCAGAGAGAGAAGGAGACACAGAATCGGAAGCAGGCTCCAGGCTCTGAGCTGCCAGCATAGAGCCTGACGTGGGGCTCGAACCCACAAACTGTGAGATCATGACCTGAGCCGAAGTCAGACGCTCAACCGACTGAGCCACCCAGGCGCCCCTTAGCACTTCTAAAATGGACCTCTCATAATATCCTTACTTAAGATTTCTTAAGCAAGTTATCATTGTTTTATATTTTATAATCTACAAGGTACATACTAAGCCCTCAATGTTTGCTATTCCTATTGTTGTCAAAGTTAATATTACCTTTATAACATGTTTGCCTTCATATTTTGTGATACAGCAGCCTCAACAGTATTACTCCATGGATCACTGCACTTTATAACTAAAAGTTATGAGAATATCTATTAACTGGTCAGAAATTCCTCTGACCTTTTATAGAAATTTCTCTCAATATTTTAAGGCTTAGAAATTTCTATATTCAAATTACCTAACTTTGGTAATTTTACCCTTGACAGCCCCAGATTTTTTTAAGCTTCTTATGCTTAAAATGTCCATTGGTGGGAATGTAAATTGGTACAACTATTCTAGGGGGCAATTTTTAGTATCAAAATCCTTTTAAAACATGTCATATTTTTTACCAAGCATTCCAATTTTTTTTTTAGAGAGATAGAAAATGCAAGACGCCCCAAGCATTTCCAATTTTAAAAATTCATTTTGTATATAAAGATTTATCTATAAGGATTTTCGTTGCAGCAATATTTATGATGGTTTAAAATTGGTAAAAAACTAAAGGTCTAACAACAATAAATCAAACAATTACAGCACAGTCATGACACGAGACAATGTTAATCCATTAAAAGATACCTTGCAAAAATATTTACATGGGAAACTGTTTACCACATATTGACAAGTGAAAAAGAAAGTTCCAAAAATAGTATTATTGTGTGATCCCCATTTAATTTAAAAATATATGTTAGATTTTGGGGTACCTGAGTGGCTCAGTCAGTTAAGCATATGACTTTTGATTTCACTCAGGTCATGATCTCACAACTGATTCTCTCAAGATTCTCTATCTCTCCCTTTCCCTCTCCCTCTCTCCCCTCCCTTACACATTCTCTTTCTCCTCCTTTCTCAAAAAAATAAATAAATAAAAATACATGTCAAATTTCAGCACAGACACCAAGATGCTAGTAGTGATCTATCTCATTAATGCATACAGGTTATTTCAATTTTCTTCCTTGACCTTTCTTTTAATTTTCAATCTTTTTTATAATGCACATTCATGGCTGTTGAAATCTTAACACAATAAAATTTCCTTTTTTAAAAAAAGCCCTCACTCTTCCCAGTAGTCAAGAGGTGGCTAGAACAATGTAAGAAATGTTTAAAGGGCGCCTGAGTGGCTCAGTCGGTTAAGCATCCAAGTTCAGCTCAGGTCATGATCTCAGGGCTTGTGGACTAGAGCCCCGGGTCGGGCTCTGTGCTGACGGCTCAGAATCTGGAGCCTGCTTCAGATTCTGTGTCTCCCTCTCTCTCTGCTCCTCCCCACTCCACCGCCTCTCAAAAATAAATAAATATTAAAATTTTTTAAAAAAAATAAATGTTTAAAATATGAGTTCTACTTTGTTCTGCCAATACCGAACTCTGGGACTTCATCTAAGTTCTCAGAACCACAATTTCCTAAGCTTTTTTTTTTTTTTAAAGGGGACGTGCAGGGGGGAGGTTTGATACGGGAGCATAAATTGGTATAGCCTTTTCTCAGAGGAATTAGTAAATACTCATAGAATTTTGAATGTATATACACTTTGATCTAACTATTCCAAACTATAGATTTATCCTCCAGACAAACACACACGAACACAAAACCTTGTGCATGTTAAAGCATTCTCTGTAGCACTAATTGTGATAGCAACAAAAGCTGGAAACAATACCAATGCCTATCAAACAGGACACCAGATTGGGGCACCTGGGTGGCTCAGTCGGTAAAGCAGCCGACCTCAGCTCAGGTCATGATCTTGCGGTCTGTGAGTTCGAACCCCACGTCAGGCTCTGTGCTGACAGCTCAGAGCCTGGAGCCTGTTTCAGATTCTGTGTCTCCCTCTCTCTCTGACCCTCCCCTGTTCATGCTTTGTCTCTCTCTGTCTCAAAAATAAATAAATGTTTTAAAAAAATTTAAAAAGAAAACGAAAAAAAAAAACAGGACAGCAGATTTAAAAAGGATAAGCTAATGTGTATTGTTCCCTTTGTTTTTTAAAAAATCAAAAATTTCATCTTTAATTTAACCACACACGTACTTTTGCACAAATACACACAAATTTTTGGCAGGATGCATAAGGAACCTCTATCAGTAATGACTTCTAGAGAATGGGAATGAGGAGGTGGGAAGAATCTAGAACTTTTACCTTTGACCTAATACTTTTCTGTACCAACTGGGCATTTTTTTACACCATGAGAATATAATAGTTTTATCATTTAAAACTGAAAGGGAGGGGCGCCTGGGTGGCTCAGTCGGTTGAGCGTCCGACTTCGGCTCAGGTCATGACCTCACAGTCTGTGAGTTCGAGCCCCGCATCGGGCTCTGTGCTGATGGCTCAGAGCCTG
The DNA here is from genome assembly GCF_018350175.1 of Felis catus. Classification (NCBI taxonomy): domain Eukaryota; kingdom Metazoa; phylum Chordata; class Mammalia; order Carnivora; family Felidae; genus Felis; species Felis catus. The sequence continues at coordinate 123,972,261 of NC_058374.1, forward strand.
GAGCCTGCTTCCGATTCTGTGTCTCCCTCTCTCTCTGCCCCTTCCCTGCTCATGCTCTGTCTCTCTCTGTCTCAAAAATAAATAAAAACATTAAGAAAAAAAAATTTTTTTAAATAAATAAATAAAACTGAAAGGGAGAGTTGTAGAATAACATGATTTCCAAGATTCCTTCCAGCTCTAAAACTCTATTTAGTCCTAACATAAATTATCAACATGTATGATTGGATCATGCAAAATATCAACTTACCACAAATTAAAATTTAACAAATATTATTTGAAATTCAATTCCTCTTATTTTCTGCTAGTGTCCAAAGTCAATAAAAGACATTGGGTGGATATTTTTTAACTGACCTATTTTTATTAAGCAAACTCTAGGGAGATGTTTGTTTTTAATTAATAGAAAAGGGGCACCTGGGTAGCTCAGTCAGTTGCGCATCTGACTCTTGATTTCGGCTCAGGTCATGATCCCAGGGTCATGGGATCGAGCCTGTGTTGGGCTCTGTGCAGAGCACGAAACCTGCTTAAGATTCTCTCTCTCTCTCTCTCTCTCTCTCTCTCTCTCTCTCTCTCTCTCTCCCCCTCTCTCTCTCTCTGTCCTTCTGCCCTTCTCCCATTCATATTTTCTCTCTCCAAAAAAAAAAAAAAGAAAATATGAACTACAAGATTATGGGTGAATTTAATTTAAAACAGGTTTAGGGGTGCCTGGGTGGCTCAGTCTGTTAAGTGTCCAACTTCAGCTCAGGTCATGATCTCACAGTCCATAAGTTCAAGCCCTGCGTTGGTCTCTGTGCTGACAGCTCAGACCCTGGAGCCTGCTTTGGATTCCATATCTCCCTCTCTCTCTCTCTGCCACTCCCCTGCTCTGTCACTGTCTCTCTCTCAAAAATAAATAAACATTAAAAAAAAAAAAAACAACTTTAAACTTGGAGTTCCTGGCTGACTCAATGGGTAGAGCCTGTGGCTCTTGATCTCAGGGTTGTGAGTTCAAGCCTCATGCTGGGCATGGGTTCAAGCCTCATGTTAAAAACAAACAAACAAAAAAATAGATTTAAACTTTCTAACTGCATAAATAAAAGTTACAGCACCCAGAGATTTTATCAGCAAATGCAGGTAACCATTTTACAAATCCAAAGTCAATTCTCAAGCAAGATATTTGGTGTCAGTTTGGGCAGGGTATAGGGAAAAGATCACAAATAATGCAAAATCACAGTTAAAACTGGTCAAAAAGAAGATATAATGTAAACTACAGTTGCAATTACATTATATATTTAGAAACACATTTATTGTTCTATAGCCAAAATAATGCAAGTTCTACAGCTTGGAAACATTAAACATTACATAAATTGCTTGATGAAAAACCACCAAAAAGTTAACATAAGAAGATAATTATGGCTATTCTTTTTAATGTTAATTTATTTTTGAGAGAGAGAGAGAATCATAGTGTGAATGGGGGAGGCACAGAGAGAGGGAGACACAGAATCCAAAGCAGGCTTCAGGCTCCGAGCTGTCAACACAGAGCCCGACACGGAGCTTGAACTCAAGAAACATGAGATCATGACCTGAGCCAAAGTTGGATGCTGAACCAAGCAAGTCACCCAGGCGTCCCTAATAATGGCTGTTTATTGTCTTACCTAAAATCTTTTTTTTTTTTTTACACATTAAAATAGGACCAAGGAATTCTCTATCTGCTAGGTAGAGCCACATCTACTTTTTTTTTTTTTTTTTTTTTTTGAGCCACATCTACTTTTACAATTTACTATGATGGACACTAGAGAAGCTGGATCAGACACTTGAGAACTTACTTAAAGGCATCAGATGGCTACCCAGGCAACCAGGATTTGAGGAGACGAGTCCAGAAAGAAAGGAAGTGTTGAGAAGCGAGCCCCACATTCTCTCTTGCTTTTCCCCTCCAAGTACTTGCTGATTCCTACGCCACAGGAACCTGCATTCTTGGAGGAAAGCACAGTATCAATTTGCTGCACTTGACAGGGCCACTACTAGAAATACAAAAATCGGAATTCAGGAACGACTGAGGAGGCGGCCTGGGAAACACCACAGGCTTTGCATTGTATTTTCTGGATGCTCAAGCCAAGGTCTCCCACATCCCTGGCGTGCGCTCACAGGTGCTCTCATTTTCTTCTAAGCCGGGATATGTCTTATGCAGTGTGAGATAGGAGCCCACTTCACTTTGCTGGAGATGGGTAACCAGTCAAGGCCAGCATCATTTATGAAGTAAACTAGCCATTCCCCTCTAAACAGAAAAATTGCTTTTGTCACGTATTAAATTGAGGCGATCTATTTCTGGATTCTCTCTGTTGTTACACTGATCTGTTTGTATATTCAAACATGCAGTGGACATTCATCAGTCCTTTTGACTGTTCATCATCATCTGAACCCGTTCCTGTATTTGGGGGAATCTCCATCTTAAGATTCTTATCCCCACCTTATGAGCCCAACCCTCACAAAAGAAGCTGAAAATGCCAGATAAACCCTTTCTCAGCTTCCCTTGCGGCTAAGATGCGGTAGCAGCTAGCTTCTAAAATGGCCCCAGTGATGTCTGACTCCTGGTATTTACATCTTTGGGTAATCCCCTCTCACTGAATAGGGTTATTGCAGAAGTGATGGTGTGATTTCTGAGGTTGGTCAGGACTTATTATGGCTACTCCCCGGCTTTTCACTCACTCTGGAGAAACCTGCCATGCAATGAGCACACTCAAACAGCCCTACGAAGGTCCACGAGGTGAAGAACTGAGATCTCCCACCAAGAGCTATATGAGTGAGCCATCACAGAAGCAAACCCCGCAGCCTGTCAAACCTTAGATGACAGCATCGCACACTGACATCCTGACCACAGCCTCATGAGACCGTGAACCAGAACCACCCAGTTCAGCGCTCCTGGATTCCTGACCTACAGATACGATGAGACAATAAATGTTTACTGTTTTAAGCTGTATAGTTTGGGGATAATTTATTACATGGCGATAGATAATACTTAGGGTCTGGCACCTGACCCAAGTTCTCTATTTGTTTTATATTCTTCAGTAACATCTTCTAGGTTTTTTTCACGTTGGAGCTCTTTCTTGTCAAATTACTCCTAAATATTTGATGGGTTTTGCCTCTAATATACATGAAGTCTTTTAAATTTCCATTTCTTTTTTTTTTCCTTTTTTTAAAAAATGTTTTTCTTTATTTTGAGAGAGAGAGTGCAAGCGAGGGGCAGAGAGAAAGGGAGAGAGAGAATCCCAAGCAGGCTCCATGCTGTCAGCGTACAGCCCAATGCGGGGCTCAAACTCACAAACCATGAGATCATGACCTGAGCTGAAACCAAGAGTTGGACGCTTAACCAACTGAGCCATCCAGGTGCCCCTTAAATTTCCATTTCTATGTGTTTTTTGCAAGATTAGAGCAAGTCTATTGGTGTTTATATATTTATCTCATAGTCAATAATTTACCAAACATTGTGTGTATGTGTGTGTGTATGTGTGTGTGTGTGTGTGTGTGTGTGTGTGTGTGTGTGTATAATTTTTTTTCCTCCCTAACTAGAATCTCTTGGGTTTCCAGGGTATACAGTCATTTCAACAGTAAGAAGTGATTCCAAAATAAAAGACTTCCAACTTTCTTAAGGTTAATGCCAATTACTTCATGTTCTTGTCTTAGACCCTCCTAAAGAGTGTGGGACAATTCTGACAATAAAAGGCATGTCTGTCTGGTTCCTGATTCCTACTGAAACGGGTTTTAGTGTTTTGCTGTTTAGAATGATATTTGCTATAGGGGCACTTGGGTGGCTTCATCAGTTAAGCATCTGACTTCGGCTCAGGTCATGATCTAGCAGTTTGTGAGTTCGAGCCCTGCATCGGACTCTGTGCTGACAGTTCAGAGCCCGGAGCCTGCTTTGGATTCTGTGCCTCCCTTTCTCTCTCCCCTTCCCTTGCTCACACTCTGTCTCTCAAAAATAAATAAACATTTTTTAAAATTTAGAATGATAGTTGCTCTGATTTTTTTTTATCAAGGTATAATTTACACACAAAATCCACTTTTTTAAGTGTAGAGGTTTTTTTTAATCCACTAACCACCTCCAAAATCAAGATCAAAAGCACTTCCATCACTCCAAAAAGTCCCCTCATACTCTTCTGCAGTCATTCTCTTATATCTTTGCTTCAGTTTAAATAAGATACATGTACTTATGCAAGTCCACCATTAATATTTGTTCAAGCTCTGCACAGAGACCATATCTACGTTGTTCACCCGTATACTGCCGGCACCTTGCATGACACCGGGTACGTACCGGATCAACACTTCCTGAATGAATGGATGAATGACCCAACCAACAGATTCACCATGATGCTCACCCTCATTCCTTCACGCTCCCTGATTGCAACTGCTTTCCTGCCGTCATCTCCCTGGTCTGCATTCTCCCTGACTCCTCACTGTGGGACTACACCTGTCACCAGGTGAGCTGTCCAATGCCCCTGAGGGCACCCCTTTGCCTATATGGTTTTCTCTTCCAAGAAGAAGCTTACCAACAGCAATAACAACAAAGACAGCTTTTTCCCGTAGTGTCCATGGACATACGGTGTCAAAGGGAAAAACTAAAACTAGGAAGCAAAAGAATCAGATCCAAAGCTAGGGAGTTTAATAACAGCCTGGGGTATAAGTTCTGGAGGAACTAGACCAAGATGGGAAGTGAAAATCAACAATGGGTCAAAAATCAGAAGAGGTGGAGACCCCAGGGGAGAAACGGCAAGGCTGGATTCTGAACAAGCTGCCCTTTCCTTGTACAAGGTGCACAGCCAGGGATCCCATCTTAAAGGGGCAGAGCTGAGCCAGACAACAGCCAGCCATCTTCTGCCAGACCATGTCTCAGGTCTTGCCTGCCTCATAGATCCCCACCATCATCTGATGAAGCCTCTACCCACAAGCAATGGATCTATTTTGGAAGTCATGTATCATTCTCAGTTCCCTCCAGGTGCAACACTGAACTAGCCACCACTGACCAGTTCAGATGGAATTCGCAGTTTCAGAACTGGTTGCTTACTTGTCCAGAACTAGAGAAAAAGGTGAAGAAGTTGAGCTGTGAAATGCAGAAAAGTGAAAGAACCCCCCCTTTTCTAAAAGCAAAAATAATAATAATGATAATAATAATAATAATAAACGAGCTAAGATATACAAAAATGCAATTATTTGAGACTTCTGAATGTAATTTCCACCCTAGCATACTCAAAAAAAAAAAAAAATACAATCACAGAAGCATTTAAAAAAAACTTTGCAAGGTACCCTTTGCTTACTAATAACAAACGTTGACAATCTGGGCAGATATAAATAATTCACCACCACAATGTGTAAACACCAACCACAAGAGTTAAGATTGGCCAACCTAAACAGGGGAAGTTACAAAAGATTATGATAGACTTTCAACTGAAAAGCTTGTCTTTAGGAATTCGGATAATTATCTAAAAACAAATTCAAAGTTCCATTTTTTCTGGAGGAAGCGAGAAGGGACTGGTTTTTATTGGAAACGAGGTCGGCTTCGGGGGCGTATGGAAAGACCAGGTTAAAGGGACACAGAAAATATTTCCAAAGGCGCAAGCTTAGGGTGAGGGACTTCCCTCGCCGGAAAGCCACCTGGTGCTTTGTGTCTTTCTAAACGCTGACTGGGTATTTCTATGAAGTGACCAGGCTGCACACCCTCTCATTTGCAGCCCCACAGGTTTTGCTTTCAAATATCTGCAGGTGTATCCTCCTAAACCGAGTAAACGAGTACTTTTTTTTCTTTCTGTGCTAAAAGGAATTTTACGAACACGCGCTCCACCTGGCTTATGGTAGGGATTCTAGGGCCGCTGGTCACCGCCTTTGAGCTTTAGGAGTGAATTGAGGGCATCGAAGTTGTTCTAAATTTTCCTCAAAGGAAAAAAAGAAGCCCCACTCTCCTCTTCTACAAACCGAACCAGGGAGGCCACAGGCTCCGGCCACGGAACGCAGAGATGCAGTGAAGGCTCCGGCGGCTCAAACGATGCCGGAGGAGCCAGATTCGTATTTAACGACCAGAAGTGGAACCCCGACTCGGAAAGGCCGACCCCCGAACACTGGGCGGCTTTGGCCAGGGTGTCGGGGCTCTCCGGGCCTGTTTCTACAGGCTGTGATACAGTGGAGAGTCCTGGAATAAGTACAGACATTGACTACAAACAGAATGAGACGTAAATTCTAAACCACGCAGCACCGAATTCCCGCAAAGACACGTTGGGAAACGCGGAAGAGCCAAGCTACGCAGCTGGCCCGAAGTCCAAAGACTACGATTCCCAGCATTCAATACAGTGTACCTCCCCCACCCCTGCGCGTTGCATGCCGGTAATTGTAGTTTCTCATCACTCCCATCTAAAAACTGCTCGGGCGATTTTCAACCTCTCACGTGTTTCTCTTTCCCCAGAAGCACTACCAAAGAGAAAGCTGACGGCGAAAAGTCGCGCTGGAATCATTCCCACCGTGACCCCACGGTAGACCGGGAAAGAGTGAAGAACCGTTGCCATGACTACCGTTTCCCCTGGTCACGGAATAAACGCGCTCGAGGATCCGGAAGTGGTTCCTCTGCGACCTCTCCAAAAGGGAGGATGTGTTCAGTGCTGACGTTCATTGGGTCGTTTCACTTGGAGGCCAAAGCTTCCCAGGCAAAGGGGCGGTCCTGTGTGAGAGGGGCCCGCGGAGCCATTTGATTGGAAAAGAGAAGCTAAGGTTGACCAATCGGAGGGAGCCACGCTTCGGGCATCGGGCACCGCACCTGGACAGCTCCGATTGGTTCACTGCGGTCCCCCCCACGAGTCCCCATTGGGTACAGAGGGTGCGTGGTGCGGCACCATTGGTGGGTTCGTGTTTCCCGTCCCCCGCCCGCGAGAGGCTGGGGTGAAAAGCGGCCCGACCTGTTTGGGGGGTAGTGGGCGGACCGCGCGGCTTGCGGTGTGAGGATCTGAGCCCCGTGGTGGGAGGTGGAGGCGGTTCCTGCGATCTAAAGGGACTTGAGACTCTCACCGGCCGCGCGCCATGAGGGCCCTGTGGGTGCTGGGCCTCTGCTGCGTCCTACTGACCTTCGGTGAGTGATCTCGGAGGAGCGGGCACCCCCGGACGCCCCCCTTCCAGCGCGGCCTCTTCTCGAAGGTTCTGGGGGCGTTGAGCCCGGGAGGGGGATAGCGGGGCCTCCGTTGGGCCTAGAGGGATCCATCGCCTTTCCTCGAAAGAGGCTCGGCTCGAGGGAGTTCGCGCACTCTCCTCTTCCTGTGGAAAGAAGAACGAGAACCGAGAACATTTAAATCCCTTGCAGATCTCCTAATATTCGCGCCTAGAGGTCTCAGCCAACTTGGGGTGGGGCGCCTCTCGGGCTCTTGGTCCCCCGGGAGCATTGCGGGTGCCCATTCCGGAGGACTTTTGTCAGACGCAGGAGCCTTCGTCCATCTGAGCTTGAGGACCCCCCCCCCCCCGCGCCCCGCCACCCAGTCTTCCGAGTCTTTGACCCCGCGTTTCCTTTCTTAGGGGCTGGTCTGGGGAGCGTGGGGCTCTGAGTCAGAAGAAAGGCGGTGTCAGCGTGTTTGCTTCACTTTTGCGAGCTTCTTACCATGTCAGAATCTCATCACCTCTCTCCCCCCCGCTCAGTTGGGCCGGATTTCAGTTCCTCTCGCCAGAGGTTGCGCCAATTCTATTTGTATTCTGATCCGTGATACTGAAGGCCTAAGTTTTGGCGTGGTCACCTGGGAGGCCATGCCTTGGCCTGCGCAACACGTGTGAACGTAGAAGGGACCTGGTGTCAAATCTGCTAAACTTTATTTATAAAGCTTCCCAGGGCTGCTCTAGAGACGTGATGCCCGCCCCAGCCTCCGCATTTCAGAATCTACTGGAGGGCCCCGTGTCTGAACTTAAATTTACATGTAAAAAGTATGCCAAGTGGGGTTTACATTGGGTGTTGAAAACTAGTGGATCCGTTCTCCCCTGCCCACCTCCCATACTTACCCCCTGAATTTTGCAACCTTACCCTTGCCCTGTTTGGTCATACTCCCTTCTGAGAAGTACCCGAAGCAAAATGGTTACGAGTTTTCTGGTGTTAAATCTTCCTTCAGGGTCAGTCCGGGCTGATGATGAAGTGGACGTGGATGGTACAGTGGAAGAGGATCTGGGCAAAAGTAGAGAAGGCTCAAGGACAGATGATGAAGTTGTGCAGAGGTTTGTGTTCTTTTGAAACTGTATGGTTGGGCCCTTGTGAATACTGGAATATAGTCGCTTCTTTTGTTGTCTTTTCTTCAAAGGTCCAGATGACCTGTAACACCCCAAATTTAAACACCTAAAAGGTCAGGGCAGTGAGCATGTTCATCCCTGAGTAGGTCCTAACTTGCCCCTAGGAATGACGGGTCAAAAGGGGATGAATTTCTTTTGAAAACTGTTCTGGTAACTAGATTGTGGGACACTAGCTCTGTGACTTTTCCCAGACCGGTTGGCTTTACATTCGGTAAGTGTATAAACTTAGTAATTTTTAAGTAACCTCTTGCCCCCAGTGTGGACCCACATATCACAAGTCTCATGCTCTACCAACTGAGCAAGCCAGGAACCCCTGAATGTAGTAACTTTAAAAAAGATTGCTCTCAAATGAGCAGTGTTTTCAAAGTTGGCCCCTTAGGACTTAATTGGCAATTTTGTAGGCCATTAGAGGCCAAAGCTTCCCAGGCAAAGAGGCGGTCCCACATGTGAGGGAACATATAAATGGTTTTGCTTTTTATTTTTAGTAGAGGAAAGTTGGGTTTATTTTCCTGACAATTTTAAGAACCAAGTATTCTAGCTCAGTTGTTAAGGTGGTAAAATTTTATTGTGGCAAAAAGATAGAAATAGCGGGTTAGTAATATTTTATAAAGGTTTCCATTTTACCCCTTTAACCCTTAGGGCAATCTTACAAGACCACTGGGCTCTCATAGATCTATGTTTTGGAGAGAACTAAATAAGCAATGCAGTTATTTGTTTGTCAAATTTATTTCCTTAGAGAGGAAGAAGCTATTCAGTTGGATGGATTAAATGCATCCCAAATAAGAGAACTTAGAGAGAAATCAGAAAAATTTGCCTTCCAAGCTGAAGTTAATCGAATGATGAAACTTATTATTAATTCATTGTATAAAAATAAAGAGGTAAGCAACATGTGGGTAATATTATTTTGTCTCTGTACAATAGCATACTCATTTACCCTCATAATAAATGTACTTACATAGGAATTTCAGGTAAGTAGTTATTAGCAAAGTTTAAATACCCAGTATGTATATATAAAAATGCTCCCTATGGCGGGGGGGGGGGGGGTTGTTAGACATTTTTACCTTTTTCCTTTCCCCTCCAAATATGGTCATAGCCTGCCAAATAGTCCTGAGGGCAGTCACACAGCCCTGTGTGTTGCATGCAGAAAGGTGTTACTACTCTTACCTGTTTAGGTATTCTTTATGGTTGCTACAGTTCTTTGTGTAAAGAGCTGTGTACCTCCTTTTACCAAGAGAGTAAAGTCACTTCTGTACCATAAGGAGTCTTATAGAGTGCTTTTTAGAGTACAGAGGAGAAATAAAATGGATTTGACATTAAATCTGAGGTTTTGTGTATCTTGAGGCTAATCTAAGTGTGTGTTAACTCTGGCTTCCATTTAGATTTTCTTGAGAGAACTGATTTCAAATGCTTCTGACGCTTTAGATAAGATAAGGTTAATATCACTGACTGATGAAAATGCTCTTGCTGGAAATGAGGAACTAACTGTCAAAATTAAGGTAAGCTTAAAACAGATTTAAAGCAAAAAGAATCCTTAGCGATAGGCAATCTCTATCAATCAGGATAGGCCAGGTTATGCTGCAGTGGTAAATAATCGCCAAGCCTAGGGGCTTAAATTGGAGTTTAACAAAATATGGCTGTGGGCCAAATCCAACCTGCTGTTTCTTTTTATAAATAAAGTTTTATCGAAACACAGCCATGCCTATTTATGTGTTATCTATGACTGCCTTTGCACTACACATTAGGTTTGAGTGGTTGTGACAGAGACCATATGGCTCACAAGCCTAAAATACTTCCTCTCTGGCCCTTTTTCCGAAGAAGTTTGCTAACCCCTGGCTTAAATCCTCCATCAAGGCCACTGTGGCCTTTGCTTTGTATCATCCTCCTTCCCGGACACAGGCCAATTGAGTAGCCACCATCTGGATTGTAGCTGGTTGCCATGGTGCAGAGAGAGCACTTGGAGGGTCTCCCATCCTTTAAAGGCTCTAGCCTGAAAGCTACATTCCTGACTCCCTCCCACTTGGCAGCTCATTGGCCAGAACCAGTCACATGGCCTCTTGATAACCAAGAATGAAGTATATTCCTACTATGTTTCCAGAAGGCAGAGAGCTGGGAATATTTAGTGAAGGACATTTATCACCACAAATTGCAAATAGAGAAGTTTTGAATCCTTTTATTTTCTATGAAAGAAATAGGCAAATATAGAATTTTATTTTTCTTGGAAGTTTTTCTTCAGAAATAACTTGTTTTATTTAGGTCTGTCTCTGCCCTTTGACATTTAGACTAGTCTCTGCCTTCTTTATATTGCTGCTTTCTCAAATACACTGGAACTTAAGATTTTCTCTATCAAGATGCTCATGTGTAAGAGACAGTAGGCCATAAAATAGCATAAGGAAAAATAACCCAGTTTAGTTTGCTGTATGTGAATTGATGTGGCCAAAAGCGGGTAGTTTCTGAATCTATAGCTGACCGTTTACTTGTCGTACAGTGAGTATCAAGCATATCTAACTATCCCGTTCTTGCCTTTCAGTGTGACAAGGAGAAGAACCTGCTGCATGTGACAGACACCGGTGTAGGGATGACCCGGGAAGAGTTGGTTAAAAACCTTGGCACCATAGCCAAATCTGGAACCAGCGAGTTCTTAAACAAAATGACTGAGGCACAAGAAGATGGCCAGTCGACTTCTGAATTGATCGGCCAGTTTGGTGTTGGCTTCTATTCTGCCTTCCTCGTGGCTGACAAGGTTATTGTCACGTCGAAACACAACAATGATACCCAGCACATCTGGGAATCTGACTCCAATGAATTTTCTGTGATTGCTGACCCAAGAGGAAACACCCTGGGACGGGGAACAACAATTACGTGAGTGTTACTAATTCCTAATGAGAATTAACAGTCCTGGTGAGGATCTTGACTCTGAGCAAGCAGCTTATTCTGGGCCTTCATTCCTTGCCTGTACAATGAGGAAATTGACCTGTTCTCATCACTGGAGGAAATCTTTGGAGGCCCTCCTGAGGCCCAGACACAAAGAGTTATGATAGCTGCTGTACACAGAGAGCAAAAAGTCCAAAGGGTTAATTCTTCTAGGGGAGAAGGCAGTTTGGAGGTCTCACAGCAATGGGTTGATTGAGGATTTCCAGGGAAGCAAGTCTTGGGAAAGAAGCGTCAGTGGATGTAAAGGCATAGAGGCACAGCTGTTCAAGGGATTAAAGAAATTCCTCTCAGTTGGTAGTGGTTAATCATAGAATTTCTGATCAGCTTTTTAAAGGTTTTCTGAAGATATGGAGGGTGGCAGGACTGGATGAGAGGAGACTCTCTGGGTGACCACTGAAAGTACTCAACTATGGGAGTAACTGGTGTTGGGGACAGGTTGGAGAGACCAGGTGCAAATACAGAGCTTGAAGAAAGTTAATGAAAGTTCTTCTGAAGAGAATGTCTCGTTTGAGGATGGTTGTAAATTATTGAATCCAAATCGGAGTTTGGTTTAAGCCAGTAACTGTTGTCTGTATAGATGAGGCAGACCTTCTGCCCAGCATCTCTTGGTGTTTATAGCATGTGAAGAACAGTTTCCTGCCTCTCCCCTGCCCCCCAACAAATACAACAGGATACTTCTACTTGCTTAATACTCCTGGAATGTCCGTATGAAGCTGCCAGCTTTGGGCCACATCAGAGAAATCGTATCTCGAGGTCATTTGACTTTTTTCTTCCTGCCAGGTGAAAATGTGCCTACAGTCTCCACTTTTTTTTCATAATTCAGTTTTAAATTTTTCAACATAAGAATTTTTAAGTATTCAGAATGTAGAAAAGCATGTATCTATCATTCTGACCAGTTTTCTTCACTGAGGAAGCAAATAGTTCTGTCTTCATTTTCATAAATGCTCATTTAATTGAGATTAATTACATGAGTGCATTTTAATACTTCTACTGATTTATTGTTCCCAATTTACCTTACTCTGCCTTTGTTAGTCCTAGCTCCTGCTCTCCTTAGGACACGTCGCTAATAGTCATGCCCCAGTGCCCTCTGTTAGGTGTTAGAAGAACAGAGGTAAATATCCTGTCTTAACTACAAAGAGATAGAAAAACAACGTCCCAAGAGGCGCTAATGTTGTAGGGTGCTGAGCCACAGGTGAGATTATCTAGATGGAAGTTCCACAAAAGCACACATTTGGTTGAACGTTCCATTCCCAGAGCCTAACGCTTGCAGATATTTATAGGAGTGAATAAGTAAGGGTAATCAGGACAGTCTCCTGCAGGTAACACGGATGGCTGATCAGTGAGTGAAACTTGACGAGTGCTTTCTCTGCGTGAAGCTGCCATTTTTCTTCAAGTCCTTTACCCAGCATTTATTCTGCAGATAACGATTTGAGTGCCTATTACCTGCTAGGGTTTAGAACTCAGTGGAGAGTAAGACCAGTGCAATCCATGCTTCCATGAGGCTCGAGTAAAGAAGAATGTGAAATAATTTTACAAATGCCAGAAAGGAAGCTAGAGCACACTTCCTTTATCAGGAGGACCTTCTGGGGGCGTCTGACTGACTCAGTCAGTAGAACGTGCGACTCGTGACCTCGGGATTGTAAGTTCGAGCCCCAAATTGAATGTAGAGATGACTTAAAGTCTCGGGGCCCTTGGGTGGCTCAGTTGGTCAAGCGTCTGACTTTTGTCTTTGGCACAGCTCATGATCTCACAGTTCGTGAGTTCGAGCCCCATATCAGGCTCTGCGCTGACAGTCAGAAATTCTTTCTCTCTACCCCTCCCCTGCTTGTGTTCTCTCTCTCTTTCCCTCTCTCAAAATAAATAAATAAACTTTATTTAAAAAACAAGAATAAAATGCTGAGGGGCACCTGAAGGGCTCAGTCGGTTAAGTGTCCAACTTTTGGGTTTGGCCGAGATCATTATCTCACAATCTAACTGACTGTGCTGACAGTGTGGAGCCTGCTTCGGATTCTCTCGCTCTCACTCTCAAAATAAACAAACATTAAAAAGTAATCTTTTTTTAAAGTTGGGGGGAGCTTGCTGAAATAAGGGTAAGTTAGATTCAGATATTCTAGGAAGCAAGCACAGTATATGTTGGAAGTTCCAAAGGCAAGAGGCCCATTTAAGGAACTGAAAGTCTAGACTGGACAAACCAAAGAGAAGACAAAGTGATGAGGTCAAGGTTCCACCTATATATGACTTCATCTTCTATTAGACCAATGAAATAGAAGCCTTCAAACAATTCAGTTACTACCTACTCTTTCTATTCCTAGCCCTAAATTAGGCCCCCGCATACCCTTATGAGAAATTTTGTGAGGATTGAATGAGATCATGAAAGGAGCATCCAGTAAGTACTAACTAGTACATGTGTTTCTGTCCTTGCTACTGCAAGGGAGGTATTCTGCATTGTTCCCTAAAGCTGGTCACTACGTCCAATCTGCTGCTTCTCTCCTCCTCCCTCCTCAGAGGCTAAGCATGAATTAATTCCAGCCCCATCGTTTAAAGGCAGCCTTTCCCACATGCTCCCTCTTTACCATCAAAACCTAAACATGTTCAAGTCTCCGTGGGGAAGGAAGAGAGGCAGGTAGTGCCACACCCCCGTCTACTGTCAGGCATATCATGACTGTATCCACCACGTTTCCATTGAAATAAGTCCTCAGTAATCTTGTTGCTAAATCCATTGGATTCAGGGGGGTTTTAATTCACATTGGTCCCAGCAATAGAGTCCTTTTGTTCTTAGTTTTCCTCTTGTGTTTTGGTGTCTACTGCATACCCCTTAAGACAATCGCATAGTTTCCATGACCCTGGGTATCTTTTCGTTTCTTTCCCTGTTGCTTAAATGTTGACCGTATCTCTCAAAGGTAACTCTTCAGCCCTTTCTCCTTACCTTTGTGTTCCTTATGCAGCCTTCCTACCATCATGGATTCGGCTTCCAGTTCTCGCTCAGGGTCCTCAAATCTATATTCTTAGTCTGGATCAGAGGTCAGCTGACTTTTTCCTAAAGGACCAGCTTGTAAATGTTTTTAAGCATTTGGATGGTAGGATCTGTCACATGTCACACAACTCTGATGTTCTTGCTGGAAAGCGACCATAGACAATATACGATAAGGGTGTGTTCCAGTAAAATTTCTTACAGGTGCCAGCCATAGTTGGCAAACCCTTGGTCTATATGTCCCTACTGGGCTCTGCACTCATATATCTAATTGCCTTTTAAATATGTCTAACTGAGATGTAACCATCAGCTTCAACTTGGATCCACAACTGCACTCTCCAGCCCCTCATCACCCAGATATTGCTCTGAAACCAGAGACTTGGCCACTCTCTAGGCTTTGTCATCATGAACTATCTGCCTGTTGGTGATGCTACTACATTGTAAGCTTTTTGAAGCAAGAAGAGACCCATGATAGGGGCACCTGGGTGGCTCAGTTGGTTAAGCGTCCGACTTTAGCTCAGGTCATGATCTCGCGGTCCGTGGGTTCGAGCCCCACGTCGGGCTCTGGGCTGATGGCTCAGAGCCTGGAGCCTGCTTCCGATTCTGTGTCTCCCTCTCTCTGTGCCCCTCCCCCGTTCATGCTCTGTCTCTCTCTGTCTGAAAAATAAAAACATTAAAAAAAAAATTAAAAAGAGACCCATGATACAACATTGCCCATATTTATTAGGGACACTCCCGTACATGGGCTCCCCACTGGGTCTGAAGGTATGTTCTGAGGTGTTTGGTGAGTGGAGGAGGGTTCCTGCAGAAAGGACAGTAAGTGAGGAAGAAGAGGAAACAACTGCAGCTTTCAGTGTTAGAGTTATCGAAGCCAGTGCTGTTCAGTAGAACTCTGGAAATACTCCACCCCTGCACTGTCCAGTATGACTGTGTAACTAAAGAACTAACCTTAAGTTTTGTTTAAATAAAATGTGGCCGGTCAACTGTTTTGCTCAGTGGAGATATGAACGCTATTTTGGATTAGTTTTCTAGCTTTTTTAAGGAACATGTTTTTATTAAGGGTTCACTATCTATAGGAGAGGCTTTTTTTTTTTTTTTAAGATTTTATTTTTGGGTAATGTCTACACCCAGTGCTCGAACTCATGACCCTGATGTCAAGTGTCTCCTGCTCTTCTGGCGGAGCCAGCCAGGCACCCCTGCGTTTGCTTATCTATAATGATCATTTGGTTTTGAGAGCAACTATCAGAGTGCTTGTAATTCCATTTTTTTCTCCAGAATGTTTCAGTGCCTTCTCACCTTGAGCTAGCTTAACGTGTCAGTTCTTCAAATGAAAAACAAAAAAACTAACATGTTGAGAAGGTTGGGACATTGGCACTTTTTATTTGGGACTAAGGATATTTTTCACACAAGGAATGCAAGGAAGATTCTTCCCTCTGTTGTACTCATATCTGGTATATGGAGCCATATATGACTCATAAACCATCATTGGTGATGAGAGTTTTTAACATGAAAAACAGGGGCCATCTTGGATTACGCCAAGCTGTTAGCATTGTCAGGAAGGTATTTAGATTAATTTATAATCAAATCTTTTAAACCAAGGATGTCTTTCTAAACCTGTCTTATTTTCTTTACAGCCTTGTTTTAAAAGAAGAAGCATCTGATTACCTTGAATTAGATACAATTAAAAATCTCGTCAAGAAATATTCACAGTTTATAAACTTCCCTATTTATGTGTGGAGCAGCAAGGTAAATCTACATTGATACAAATTCATATGTGCTGCGTTGGCACATATTTAAATCTTTAACCCTTAAGAGCCACGTTTGCTCTTTCGGTATGGGGATACTCCGGGTTTTCTTCTGGAAGACCTGTTTGTTGGAGCTGTAATTTTGTTTCATATCCTCGATGAAATCAGGATTATTAAATAAATGAATTTCACCATAATTCTACTTCACTAGACTGAAACTGTTGAGGAACCCATGGAAGAAGAAGAAGCAGCGAAAGAAGAAAAGGAAGATTCTGATGATGAAGCTGCAGTGGAAGAAGAAGAAGAGGAAAAAAAACCAAAAACCAAAAAAGTAAGTCTGGTTAATCTCCACACTAAAATGCTGTTTAAGGTATGTTCAAGAAAATCCAAAAATCCAAGTATGCACAGACTGATCTGGGTTCAGTTTTCATTAATTCTTAAAGGGCTTTTTCTCTCCAAATGGTAAGTCCGTAGACCCAACTTTTAAAAACAAGGACTAAGTTTATTTGTTAGTGTTTGTGTTTTCTGCCTCTGAAAAGTTTTAAGTAGCAAACACCGATCATTTTTATGAATAGTTTAAAAAGAAATGACATTTTAGTTAAAAATGAGGAAAAACTGTAACTTGCTTTTTATCAATAGTAATGATAACCAATTGCCTTCTTTGTGTTAAAGATCAATCTTAAATGTTGAGAAAAATGGCTTTTTTTTTTTTTTTTTTTTTTTTTTTTTTTGAGAGATTTTTGATCCCACTGTCAGGAGCCATAGTAGATTAGGAGTGTCCTTTGGTGTTTCCCACATTCGTTTGCAATGTCCTGAAGTTCTAGGTAGCACTTGTACTGTACAACTGCTGCTGAGTGCTGGGGCTGCTAATCATGTCCTGTAACTTCAGGTTGAAAAGACTGTCTGGGATTGGGAACTTATGAATGACATCAAACCGATCTGGCAGAGACCATCAAAAGAAGTAGAAGATGATGAATACAAAGCTTTCTACAAATCATTTTCAAAGGTAAATATTACTTTAGAACGTGATGAACATTAGTAAGTCAAAACATTTTTAAATGGTGTTATAACTCTTTCAACGCAGTTTGTTTCTGTTTAATCTTGTTTGTTTTATATTATGCATCTTAAAAATTTAAGGAGTCTCTAGGCTTCACCACATTGCCAACAGGTCTGTGTTACCAAAAGGATTAACAACTGCCTTCGTGTGTAGGCAGATGACTTCCATAGAACATAATATCTTGTATTGAATGGCTTTTAGCGTCATTGGGTCTTTTTTCCATTTCCAAGAATTAATACTTTTTATGTGATTATAGTTGAGACAAAATGTTACCTTAGTTTCAGGTGTACAACACCAAATCCATGTGTCTCCACAGTATGCTCTGCTCACCACGAATGTTGCCAGCGTCTATCCCCATACAGTGCTGTTACAGTACCATTGACTATTCCTTCTGCTGTACCTTTTACTCCTGTGACTTAGTCGTTCCAGACCTGGAAGCCTGTGCCTCCCGCTCCCCTTTACCCATTTTGCCCATCCCCCACTTCTCCTCTCTGGCAACCATCCGTTTGCTCTCTATGTCTATAGGTCTAATTTTGCTGTTTGTTGGTTTATTCATTTGGCTTTTTTTTTTTTTTTTTAATTTTTTTTTTTTTCAACGTTTATTTATTTTTGGGACAGAGAGAGACAGAGCACGAACGGGGGAGGGGCAGAGAGAGAGGGAGACACAGAATCGGAAACAGGCTCCAGGCTCTGAGCCATCAGCCCAGAGCCTGACGCGGGGCTCGAACTCACGGACCGCGAGATCGTGACCTGGCTGAAGTCGGACGCTTAACCGACTGCGCCACCCAGGCGCCCCTATTCATTTGGCTTTTAACATCACCTTTAAAGAGCCTGTTTACAACCTCAGACCTTTATTGTGAGGTCATATTCTTAGGAATAATTACTAAATCTGTTTCTTTGCCTATTTCCTTTTACTGATCCCATCTTTTAAGTGAAGAATCTAAAACTAGCATGGATTAGGATTGTTTGAAGTTCATATTTCCCCATACAGCATTTTGTACTAAACAGAATAGTTTAATAAGCTTAGCATGGCTAGATAAAACTTAATATTCTGCGGTTATGTTTGTTCTTTAATCTTTATTCCATCCCTTCCTTGCTCTCCTCATGTTAACATCCAACCATCTTTTAAGTTTCACCTCTTAAAAACTTCCCTTGGTTCTACTAGAACTCCACTTTTATTCTCTTGAACCATAGTTAGTCCTGGTGTATACAAACATAACGTACTTTCGTCAAGGACAGCTGTATTAGAAATAGAATGTGAGCTACTGGGGCGCCTGGGTGGCACGTCTGACTTCACCATCTCTGGGTTTGAGCCTCGCATCTGGCTCCGCACTCTTAAGTGCTTGGGATTCTCTTGCTCTACCTCTCTCTCTGCCTCTTCCCCACTTGCACACACGTGATCTCTCTTAAATAAGCTTTAAAAAAAAAAAAAAAAAACCTAATGTGAGCCACATCTGTGATTCTTAACTTCTTAGAAGCATGTTTTTTTTAAAAGTTGAAACAGGTATAGTTAATTTTTAATGATAAGTCTGATTTAACCTAACATACCCAAAATAGTTCAACACGTAATCATTATTTAAAAACTTAAACACATTTTACTTTGTTTTGTTTTGTACTGGATCTTCAAAGTCTGGTTGTAGATTTCATACTTAACACGTATCTCAATTCGGATTAGCCACATTTCAAGTGTTAGTACCCACATGTGGGTACTGTAGTGGATAATGCAGATCTAGGGAATTCGTCTTTAGGATTTATTTACATACCTCTTTACATCCACTGCTGTAGTCCATATCCCAGTGGAAGAAATGTGTTCCTGAGTACTTCTTTCCGGTTGAGCAGTACACTCATGAAGCATTGTATATTGTTATTTAGATAGGATCAGGGCTTTCATACCCTGTTCTCTGACACATGTGAAACCTAGACCCATGCATCTTTCCCCCAGCTTAAGAGATTGAGTGACACTGTGGACGGTCATCAGCAAAACCACCATGTCTAGCCAGTTTATAGGAGAGCAGTCCTAGCCGTTTCTTCCCTACATTCCTCTCTCCACCCCCATTTGTTTGGTAAGGGGACTCTTGTTAGTTAAATGCTAAACTAAATGTCACATAATAAATCACTTAGCCTTTGCAATGCCTTTTTCCGGTGCCTTTGAATGACTAAATGCCAACTTTCCATAGGAAAGTGATGACCCCATGGCCTACATCCACTTTACTGCTGAAGGGGAAGTTACCTTCAAATCCATTTTATTCGTACCTACATCTGCTCCTCGTGGTCTGTTTGATGAATATGGATCGAAGAAGAGTGATTACATTAAGGTGAGTTTTTAAGTTGTAAAGACTGAGTTTAAAATTTGAAGGTATAATTTCCAGAAAGTGACCTTTTCTTGGTCTCTGCTTAGCTCTATGTGCGCCGAGTATTCATCACAGACGACTTCCATGACATGATGCCCAAGTACCTTAATTTCGTCAAGGGTGTTGTAAGTATCTGAAGACTATGAGGAAAGGGGTCGTTAAACACGGGAGGGGCGCCTGGGTGGCTCAGTCAGTTAAACGTCTGACTCTTGGCTTCGGCTCAGGTCATGATCTCATAGTTTGTGAGTTTGAGCCCCAAGTCAGGCTCCATGCTGACCTTGCAGAGCCTGTTTGGGATTCTTCCTCTCTCCCCCACTTCCTCCCACCCTCTTTAAATAAATAAATAAGCTTAAAAAGGCAGGGAACAGAAGTATTTTTTTGGTTTGTTGGTTTGGATTTTTTCCCAGTGTTTCTGTTGCTCACTGAACTTTCTTTTGCCATCTGAAGGTGGACTCAGATGATCTCCCCTTGAACGTTTCCCGGGAAACTCTTCAACAACATAAACTGCTTAAGGTGAGTGTCTCTGGGAAGAGACTGGCTGGTTTCTTTCCTCTTTGATTGGGCTGTGAAGAACAGGCAACATTAACAGAGTCCCCAGATTTTGAGACCAGTCCTTGGCTCTTTAGCTGAAGAACTTAATTTTACTCTAGAATTATTAAATCCTAAGAATCTGATTGTTTTTCACCCAATATTTTATAAAAGTTTCAAACATACAGAAAAGTTGAGTGAATTGTGTAGTAAACACCCTCACAGACCCACTACCCAGAATATAAACATTAGGGGTCATTCCAGGGTTCTGGGATCAAGCCCTGCATCAGGCTCTGCACTGAGCACAGAGACTGCTCTAGATACTCCCACCCTACCCCTCTCCCCTGCTTGCATGCTCTCTAAACATTTATAAACATTAAAACAATCTTGGGACTATTTCCACTGACAACCCATTTCTGCTCAGTCTCACATAGATTGCTTACTGTTCCCTGCCACTTGAGAAATGGCAGTGACGAGGCCGTGTCTTTCTATCTTTCACCACTGCTCCCCGATGCTCTCACATAGGGAAGGTTCTCAAAAGTTTGAGACCACATTCACTAATGAATTATTCTTTAATTTTATTTAGGTGATTAGAAAGAAGCTTGTCCGTAAAACTCTGGACATGATCAAGAAGATTGCTGATGAGAAGTACAATGATACTTTTTGGAAAGAATTCGGTACCAACATCAAGCTCGGTGTGATTGAAGACCACTCAAATCGAACACGTCTTGCAAAACTCCTTAGGTTCCAGTCTTCTCATCATCCAAGTGACATTACGAGTCTAGATCAGTATGTGGAAAGAATGAAGGAGAAACAAGACAAAATCTACTTCATGGCTGGGTCCAGCAGGAAAGAGGTAAGTTGAACTCCAGCTGTCAGGCATCCTGGTATGTAGCCAACTCCTGAGAAATAAAGAACTTAATTGTGATGGTGGCCTGGAGTCATTACAAGGCCTGCTCAGCCACTGACAGGAAGGTCATTTATACTCTGTGCACCTCTTATTTCCCCACCTGTAAAATGGGGTTGTTAGTTCTAGATAAATGTAGCTACTGGGGTATATACCAGGGGTAGACTTGGAAACTTTATCGCTTTCTTAATTTTATAGGCTGAATCTTCTCCATTTGTTGAGCGACTTCTGAAAAAGGGCTATGAAGTGATTTATCTCACAGAACCTGTGGACGAATACTGCATTCAGGCTCTTCCGGAGTTTGATGGGAAAAGGTTCCAGAATGTTGCCAAGGAAGGAGTGAAATTTGATGAAAGTGAGAAAACTAAGGAGAGTCGTGAAGCAGTTGAGAAAGAATTTGAGCCTCTGCTCAATTGGATGAAAGATAAAGCTCTCAAGGACAAGGTATTCTTCTGGGAGTTAAAACCTGTGAAATTTTAGCATCTGCATTTTATTTTATTTTTTTTAACGTTTGTTTCTTTATTTTGAGAGAAAGCTCAAGCTGGGAAGGGGCAGAGAGCGGGAAAAGTTGCACAGAACAACATTTAATATAGTGGTTAAATTTTGGGGAGGACAGGGGCGCCTGGGTGGCGCAGTCGGTTAAGCGTCCGACTTCAGCCAGGTCACGATCTCGCGGTCCGTGAGTTCAAGCCCCGCGTCAGGCTCTGGGCTGATGGCTCAGAGCCTGGAGCCTGTTTCCGATTCTGTGTCTCCCTCTCTCTCTGCCCCTCCCCGTTCATGCTCTGTCTCTCTCTGTCCCAAAAATAAATAAATGTTGAAAAAAAAATTTTTTTTTTAATTTTTTGGGGGGGAGGACGAGCTTAAAATTATAAACTACAGGGACACCTGGTTAGAGTAGTCTGTAGAGCTTAACAGCTCTTGATCTCGGTGTCCTGAGTTTGAGTCCCACATTGGGTATAGAGCCTACTTTATGTATGTATATATGTATGTATGTATGTATATTTTTGAGAGAGACAGAGACAGAATGTGAGTGGGTTGGGGCAGAGAGAGAGGGAGGCACAGAATCTGAAGTAGGCTCCAGGCTGTAAGCACAGAGCCTGACGTGGGGCTCGAACTCACGAGCTGTGAGATCATGACCTCAGCCGAAGTCGGACGCTCAACTGACTGAGCCACGAAGGCACCCCAATAGAGCCTACTTTAAAAAAAGGTTTACAAACTACAAAGAATTAAAAGGATAATAATGGCTATTGTGTACAGTTCTGTTATTTTTTTTTTGTAACTGAATGTTTTCTGTAGTTTAATACTGCCTTTGTGGTAACTTAAATTTTTATTGGTTGAATTTAAGTCTTCTGTGTGTTTAAAAGTTGGTGTTTATTTTTGACCAAAAAAATTCCTATTATTAAATGTCAAGAGTTTCCTAAGAATCTGAATAAGAGGTATTTTTATGCTTGTATTTGATCTTAAGTGATGAATCCTTAAGGAATTGAAATGCAGTTACTGAATGACCTTAACTATGGGTATTTACATGTATCTAACTTTTGATTTCTTATCTTAAGATTGAAAAGGCCGTGGTATCTCAACGTCTGACAGAGTCTCCTTGTGCTCTTGTGGCCAGCCAGTATGGGTGGTCTGGCAACATGGAGAGAATCATGAAAGCTCAAGCCTACCAGACGGGCAAGGACATCTCTACAAAGTAAGCATCCTTGGGAAGGTCCCTGCAAGGTATTCGTTCTTAGCCAGCCTTCCTTTTGTAGACAATGCCAGCGAAGAACTGATGTGTTTTTAAGTGGCCACCACTATCGGTTAGATAAAAGAGGAGACAAGTTTACAGAGGGATTCCTCTGACATTAGATTGATAAAGGAAAGGTGTTGAACTCATGATTTATTTTAAGGTATTTTTATTTACAAATGGAAATGTAGTCTGTTATATATTGTCCATTGCTTTTGCATATCCTTGGCCTGGTATGTGTACTTCTTCATTTTTAGATGTTAATAGTTAACAGATGAGGTAATGACCTTGTCATTTGCCAAATGAGTTACATGCTTTTTAACTGCCATCCCTCCTTCCCCAAATAGTATGCCCTGCAAAATAAAGGGTAAAAGACCCATGGGTGAACAAGTTTATGAACTCAAGGGCTGAGTGCTGGACGTACACTGGGTCTTCAGGTGCCCTTTATTTTCAGGGAATATATATATGTCACATTTATATTGTAATGTCACAGCGGTGGTCTTGAAAATGATTTCTTCCCTGCTTTTATTCTCCCGTCTCCCATCTGGAATGTCTTTCTGTTTGCTCTCTGCTCATGTTTTCCCCAAGGCCTAGCTTAAGGATTCTTCTCACAAGTGTAGTCTCCATGATCACAATTTCAAAACTCTGTATATATGAAGTATATTTCATATCTAGTGAGACTCCCTAATATATGTTTCAACAGTAAAGTGCAAAAATGGTGTCTTGCTTCTGTGTCTTATCCCCCTGAAGACTTTACAGATTATAAAGTTAAGGTGGAAAATAGGTTTCTGCTTATACTCCGTTGTAACAGTATAGTAGCCATTAAATAAATGTCCATTTATTTCAGTCATTTATGAACAGGAAGTTCCCTTCCATTCAGTGAGCAAACACCTGCTGTGTCTGTCCACAGTGAATAGAGATCACTGCTCTCTTTTTGCCATTCAGACCAGTCAGGATAACAAACCAAGTCTTAATCTTCTAAATTCTGCATCTGTAATGGGTTTACCCCGAGAGGGGTAGATGCAGTTCTCCCTGTCCTCCTCTCTAGGAGGGAGACCAGTCACAGCTGACAGCAGAAAACTAACGGTATGAAGGTATATTTAGAATGCATTGGGAACTCCGCTCAGATAAAGAAACAACTAATGTGTCTTGGAACCATATTGGTGAAGGCATCGTGGAGAAGGTACTAAAAGGCAGAACACGGTGTCGTGTAGCGATATAAATTTTCCAAGAGCTATGTATAATTTTAAAAATTTATAGGATGTGGGAAATGTATGGAGCCTGAAGTTTGACGTTAATGTTCGTTTTTACCCCTTACCAGTTACTATGCCAGCCAGAAGAAAACATTTGAAATTAATCCCAGACATCCCCTGATCAAAGACATGCTTCGACGAGTGAAGGTGATTAATACTGTAGCCATACTCCTTCATCTTTTCGTTGGGATACTTTGTACCTTTTATTAATCAGATGTCACTTCTTTCATCTCAGGAAGATGAAGATGATAAGACCGTTTCAGATCTTGCTGTGGTTTTGTTTGAAACGGCAACACTACGGTCAGGATATCTGTTACCAGACACTAAAGCATATGGAGATCGAATAGAAAGAATGCTTCGCCTCAGTTTAAACATTGACCCTGATGCAAAGGTTGGAAATAATTTATAAAATGTTTGACTCCCCAGTGCCACACGCGGTGCTAGAATTAATAAGAAATTGCCTTTTATATCTTTTTTTTTTTCTTTATCTGTTTCCCTTTGCTAGCTTGACTGTTGAGTCTAATTAGCGGATTTACTGTGCAGTTCTGGATAAAACAGGAGTGAAATTAATTCCGATGTTAGTACGTTTGAATGAACAAAGTGGAAATAGATCCAAGGTATTGGATCCATTAATGAGCTTATAAATGGTGCCCTTAGGTGGAAGAAGAACCCGAGGAAGAACCTGAAGAAACAACAGAGGACACCACAGAAGACACAGAGCAGGACGAAGAAGAAGAAATGGATGCAGGAGCAGATGAAGAAGAACAGGAAACAGTAAAGGTATACATAGCAAGTCAAGAATGGGACTTGCATTTTAGTTCTTGAAAAACTAGGCAAACTTTTATTTTCAGTTCTGTCATTAGGACTGCATAGCTTCTAGAAGTCAGACTTCAGGAAATCTCCAAAATAGGCATCTAATGATGAAATTCAAAAGCTGGAGCAGCTCCTTTTTTTCTGTTTAAAGTGTATACTTTCAGCTGCCTGCTCCTTTTGTTCCTTTATTTTAGCCATCCAGTCCTGAGACATTGTTAAACAGATTTTCCCTTAGCCCACAAGCCTTCTGTATTCTCTGCCACTGGCTTCTGTCTTCCTCTATGGCAGCATGAGGCCGATGGAAATTTTTGATTATTTCTGTTCAGGAGTCATTTATCTTACTGTTAAGTTCGAAATGATCCCGCAGATTGACAAATGTCATTCTAGCCTACAGCTGAAATAATGGAAATACGCTAGGCCCATTTCAATTGTTTCTTCATACACGAACCTTCTGTGAGCTAAGGTTTTTTTTTTTTTTTTTGCTAGTTTTTAATGTCTTCTAAGTTTTTTTTTTTTTTTTTCACAGAAATCTACAGCTGAAAAAGATGAATTATAAATTATACTCTCACCATTTGGATGCTGTGTGGAGAGGGAATGTGAAATTTAAGTCATTTCTTTTGGGAGAGACTTGTTTTGGATGCTCCCCCCAGCCCCCTTCACCCCTGCACTGTAAAATGTTGGGATTGTGGGTCACAGAAAGAAGTGGGTTTTTTAGTTGAATTTTTTTTTAACATTCCTCATGAATGTAAATTTGTACTATTTAACTGACTATTCTTGGTGTAAAATCTTGTCATGTGTATAAAAATAAAAAAGATCCCAAATACTATGTCTTGCCTGTCTTCATAATGATTATGTAGAACTATGTATACTTGGTCGATTTTTTGTTTTTAAATCCTGTGTTTGGGGTTTTTTTCTCTTATAAAAGTAATTCATACATACCAAAAAGTCTTTTTTAAAACTAGTATTTTAAAAAGTCACCTATATAGAGAAAAGATAATGTTCCTTACAGAAGAATTCCAAAAAAAAACAGGTAGATAGATGCTCTCCCCCCTTGCAGGAGGTGGAGCTTAAACTCCTTTCCTTTCTGAAAGATGGCTAGACTTAGTAGCTGTCCTCTAGCGGACAGAAAGGGAAAATCATTTTGTAGCAGAGAAACCTGGCAGAAGCTACCTTAACCTAGTGATCAAGGTTAATAGCAGTGATTTCCTGTATCCCTGTCAGGATACGGTATGGGTAAGTCTGGTGTATAATATAGTTAATGGTTCCTTGGCTTTGACACCTACACCATGGTGATGTAAGAGGATGGCATCCATGGAAACAGGGAGAAGGCACGTGGGGATTCTACTATCTTTGCAGTTTTCCTGTAAATCTAGAGTTACTCCAAAATAAGACTGTCTCTTAAAACACCCGTAGTCCTACAACAGAGATAACTAGATAATGAGTGCTGGTCCTCAGCAAGTGTGATCATTTAATTTCTTTTGAAGTGTATTATTTATGAGAAACTGGTTTCTGTACTTTGACTAGTTGTGTAGCCATCTGAAATGGTAGTCTTATTTAACTGTGGCTAGGGAGAGAAAATCTGAGTTGTATATTCAGAGATCATATGTGTGAGAGGAAATTCTCTGGAAACTAACTTTACTATGATAACTTTAATATTAACTATAATACAACTTTACTGTTTTGTTAGGGACTGAATTTTCCTGATGATCTAGGACACTTTTCTGGGCTTCTTGTATTTCTGTTGGTTGTATGCTTCCTACTCCTCCCTCCAAGCTATTTTTCTAGGGTTAATTTGCAATAATCACTTTAATGGCTACCTTACTTGAATGTGTATCTTTTTTAAAATCTGTTTCTTTTAAGAAATAAAACGGGAGCTCCATCAGTCATCGTCATCGGGAAACATGCTATAGTTAAGATGTGGCTTCTTTTTGTGATACGATGTTATATTATTAGCTATTAGTTGTACTAGTTTCCAATTTTTTGGCCACTATAGATTACCATTTTTAATAAAGATTGTTATAAAGAAATTAAAGCCATCGCATTGCATTAAATTAATAACATCTGAAACTTGCTCTTCAGAGTCTTCCAATTGCAATTTCTGAGTTTCCATTGTTTCCAGCAGGAAGCTTAGAAAGCATCGTACTCCCTCAGTTTTTGGAAAAGCGAGCAGCTACGTCCAAGACACCTTGCACAACTGTTTGACCTAATTTAATTACCAAATAACTTGCAACTGGTCCATCTTGAGTTGTTTTCTCCCACAGCTTTATTAAGGAAGAATCTAGTACAACTTTTGATTTTTGGTTTGTAGGTCACCGATTTGGTTCTCCAGGAAGCACTAGAATGGAGTTTTTAGTATACAGGATGTTCGTTAAGGAGTGCACTTGAATCAGCACCTGTGGAAGGAAAGGAAATGGGATGGAGCAGAGGGAGAAGGGGAGAAGCAACGCATGTCCAAAGATGGCCCCAGCCAGCCCACAGGGAACTGAGCCACAAGGGGCCCCTCAGAGTTGTGCCGAATGGCAGGAGGCATGTGGCTCTGAGCAAGGCCACTCTAGCTGATAAAATCCCTGCAGAGGCCAAGACAACCGAAGGCTGCTCCGTGATCAGCATTTAGGGCCTTATTTACTGCCTTTCCTCAGGGAGTCTATTCCCGCATTTCCATGGCCGCCATAATGTATGTTTTTCATAACGGGTTAACTTCAAAACAGGAATACATACATACTTTGGTGAAAGTCACTTAGAATCCTTAGAATTAGTCACTTAGAAATCACTTAGATCACTTAGAAAGTCACTTAGAATCCCCACTTTACTGGGGTGCTCAGTCAGTTAAGCATCTGACTCTTGGTTTCACCTCAGGTCATGATCTCAAGTTTGTGAGTTCAAGCCCTGCATTGGGCTCTGTGCTGACCCGGCAGAGCCTGCTTGGGATTCTCTCTGCCCCTCCCCCACTTGCTTAATCTCTCAAAAATAAACAAACATAAAAAAAAATTCTGAAAAACTTTCTTGGAAAAATAGCCCTAAATAGCCAACTGCTCTATCAATTACTTTTGTCCTTTATAAACTCAGAGGAAGACTTGAAATATGTATATTACTTTCCTAGGGCTGCCATAACAAAGTACCACCAACTGGGTGGCTTAAACCAACGGAAATGGATTCCCTCACAGGAAATGGATTCCCTCACAGTTCCGGAGGCCAGAGATCTTAAACTCCAGGTGTCAGCCAGGCCACGCGCTGAGACTCTGGCTAGAATCCCTCCTTGCTTCTTCCTGGCTTCTGGTGGTGGTCTGCCATCCTTGGTGCTCCTGGGATCGTAGTTGCATCCCTCCGGTCTCTGTTGTCACCTGGCATTCTCCTAGTGTGTCTGTGTCTCTTCTTGTAAAGACCCCAGTCATGTTGGATTAGGACCCACCCTGATGACCCCATCTTAACTTGGTTATATTTGCAAAGACCTTATTTCCAAATAAGGTCACCTTCACAGGTACTGGGGGTTAAGACTTCAACATCTTTTGAAAGAGGACACAATTCACCCAATTACAAAGCTCATTTAAGCTTTTCAGTTATTTTAAAATTTATTTTGTAAGAATAATTACATAGTAACATGGTTTCTCAAATTTGGGGGTAAAGAACTTGCGACAGTCCAAGTGACATCTTTCATAATTTTGTCAAGTACACAATTAAAGAACTTCAAACTTCGGAGCGCCTGGGTGGCTGAGTCACTTAAGCATCTGACTTTTGATTTATGCTCAGGTCATGAGCTCTTAGTTTGTGGAATCGAGTCCTGCATTGGGGTCTGTGCTGACAGCACGGAGCCTTGGGATTCTCTCTCTCCTTCTGCCCCTCGAGGACCCCGATTGCACGATTGCACATGCACACGTTCTCTCTCTGAAAAATAAACTTAAAAAAAAAAAAAAAGAACTTCAAACTTTAAATATTTCAACTTAATTCAGTTTAGTAGCACTTTCCAGTTTTGGAGAAATATTAACTTCATACCATAAGCTTTCAGTGTCAATGGCACTTTTATTATAGTTAATTCAGAATTCCCATTATGCCATGATAGTCAAGCTTATTCAGAGAAATAACCCAGAATTATAAGGGCAGGGAACACTGCAGACATTCTTTCTCACATAATATTCAAGACTAAGTATTCAACCACATGCAAAGAAGCTGATGATACATATTTTGGCAGTTTTCAAGAAATAGTGGTCAATCTATAATAAAATCTCCACGCATCAGCTAACACCTGAGCACCTCCTCTTGCAGTTAGCACTGCATTAGGTGTTTAAAGACAAGCAGTTGACTCAACAGACTTTAAAAAGATGTGTTTAGGGGCGCCTGGGTGGCTCAGTCGGTTAAGCGGCCGACTTCGGCTCCGGTCATGATCTCACGGTCTGTGAGTTCGAGCCCCGCGTCAGGCTCTGTGCTGACAGCTCAGAGCCTGGAGCCTGTTTCAGATTCTGTGTCTCCCTCTCTCTGACCCTCCCCCGTTCATGCTCTGTCTCTCTCTGTCTCAAAAATAAACATTAAAAAAAAAAATTTTTTTTAATAAAAAAAAAAAAGATGTGTTTAATACTTAAAATATTCACGGAGTTCTTGACAGAGTTGTATTTTGAAGTTTCTATTGCTGGGAAACTTGAGGTTCATGTTGTCTCTTTTTCAGTCCCAAGAGCTCCGTTTTGAGTTCTCCAGGCTTTGGTGGAATTTCAGGTATTGTCTATCAAACAAAACAAAAAAACACAGATGCCGGTGCTTTCTTAGACTGTAATTAACTGTGACCTGAAAGGCATCAAAGAACACAAAAAGTAGAACAAAAAGTCCCTGTGCACTCAATCGTAAATCCTAATTATAAGAACCTGTGTCTTCAGTATTACAGGACTCACAGAGGGAGAGTTTCCATCAACATTAAATGACAGATCACAATTTTAATAAAGCTTTCCACATTTTGAAACCCATTCCCGCACCACTTACTCACTCTCCACCATGTGCCTGGCACAGAAAACAGGTATTAGAAATCAACTGATTTATTCAAAAACAGTAAGTGCCTATTATGTGCAAATTATAAAGAGAAAAAAAAAAAGAACTGACTTCAAGAAAAGTGGTCAGGAAAAGCTTGACGTGACAGCTTTAGTGACACAGTGAGATATAATTCATATACCATACCATTCACCTGTTTAAAGTATACGATTCCAATTCAGTAGCTTTTGGTATATTCACAAAGGTGTGCATCCCTCACTACAGTAAATTCTAGAACTTTTCATCACTCCAAAAAGAAACCCTGTGCCCATCAGCTGTCACTACTATTTCCACACAATTCTGCCCCACACTAAGCCACTGCCCTGGGCAACCATTAATCTTTTTGTCTCCACAGATTTGCCTATTCTGGACATTTCACATAAATGGAATCATATAACATGTGGTCTTTTGTGAGTAGTTTCTTTCACTTGGCATGTTTTCAAGGTCTGATCCATGCTGTCAAATATATCTGTACTTCATTTCCTTTGAGGACAGAATAATATTGCATTAAAAGGATAGACCACGTTTTACTTATCCATTCACCAGATGATGGACATTTGGATTGTTCCCACTTTTTTACTCTTATGAATACTTCTGTGAACATCTGTCTGTGTGTACAAGTTTTTGTGTGAATGTATGTTTTCATTTCTCTTGGGTATAAACCTAGATGTGGAATTGCTAAGTCCTATGACTCTGTTGAACTGGGTCAGGAACTGCCAGACTGTTTTCCAAAGCAGCTGCACCATTTTACATTCCTATCAGCACCGTAAGGGGGTTCCCTTTACTCTACATGCTCACCAACACTTCTCATGAGCAGTCTGGTTTTGTTTTTTTTTTTATTAAAAAAATTTTTTTTAACGTTTATTCATTTTAGAGACAGAGACAGAGCATGAATGGGGGAAGGTCAGAGAGAGAGTGAGACACAATCTGAAACAGGCTCCAGGCCCTGAGCTGTCAGCACAGAGCCCAATGTGGGGCTTGAACTCACAGACCGCGAGATCATGACCCAAGCCGAAGCCGGTCACCCAACCGACTGAGCCACCCAGGTGCCCCCAGTCTGGTTTTTTTAATCATAGCCATGATAGTGGTTATGAAGTGGTATCTTACTATGGTTGTCATCTGCATTTCCCTGATGGCTAAAGATGCCGAGCATCTTTCCATGGGCTTATTTTGTCTGAAAAGGTGACTTCCGAACAAAGACATGAAGGAGGGTGAGGAAAGCGGCCATGCAGATATCTAGGAGTGTTTCGGGCAGAAGGAACCACAAATGCAGAGGATCTATGGCAGGAACGTACCTTTACGCACAAGGAAAATCAAGGTGGTCAGCACAACTGGCATAAAGTATTCGACTAGAAGTTAGGAAGAGACGAGGACAGAGGGGAAAAGTGGCTGCAGAGATGCAAAACCAGTGGAGAGTTCTGAGCAGAGGAGTGACAGGACCTGACTCAAGCCAAGCATAAAAAGAGGACAATGGCTTTTACTGAGGAAAGACTGGAGGGGAGCAGGGGTGGAAGGCAGAAGCCAGACCAGGGAGCTAACACAGTCCCTGAGGTGGGAGGTGACTGACAGTGGCTCGAACTAAGTGGCAGCAAAGGAGGTGGTGAAAAGCAGTGAGATTCTGGATATATTCTTCAGGTAAAGCCAATGGGATTTGCTGTCATGCACAGTATGAGACAGGCGTTAAAGAGGACTGCTAGGTTTGGGCCTGAATGAGAACAATGGAGTCACCATCCACTGTGATAGGCAAGACTTCAAGGGCAGGTCTGTTGGAGGAAGGTCAGGAGCTCAGTTCTGAACACGCTCACTGCACATCCAAGTGGAAGTGTCCAGAATGATTCAGAGGCATGTCTCTTTCTATCAGCTATCAGCTTCCACTGTAAGGTCCTGAGGAAAGGGACCACATCGTAATCTCCTCATTTCTTACAACCCTATGAGGTTATAAAAAGCAGGCAAAAACTGTGCTCCATGAAAAAATCATTGCTCAGGACCCTTATAAGCTCATAAGATTATAGAGAAATAAAATCTTTACTCTAATTATTTTATACAAAACTGCGAGATTATTCTGGTATAATTTAAATCACATCAAAAATCTCAATAGCTTTTCAATGCCTGAAGTCCAAACACCGTGATCTGGTTCATTTTACTCTTTGTCTCCTAACAACTAATTAATCCTAAAGAAATAGTTTAGGAAAGAATATGGGGTTTGGGGTTTGGGGTCAGGGTCAGATGTAGGGACCTAAGAGACGTGCTTCACAGCAAAATTCTCATTTTGAAGTGAAAATGACTTTCCACAAAAATCAGTGATGAGAACTGGAATAAAAGCTAGAGTAACTTGTCTGACAATTTCCTATCTTAAACTGGTCCTAGGATGTTGACATTCCAATCCCTTTAATACAAGCAAAGAATATAGTTTGTTTCCTGTTCATTAAACTGTGAAAAAGAATTAACTTAGAAGGGCTCTTTTTTCCCCCAGGTCACAAAAGGAAATTATATGGGGGCCCCTGGGTGGCTCAGTCAGCTGAGTGTCCGACTCTTGATTTTGGCTCAGGTCATGATCCCAGGGTTGTGGGATGGAGCCCAGTATCCAGCTCCACACTGATCATGGAGCCTGCCTGGGATTCTTCCTCTTTCTCTCTCTCTCTCCCTCCCTCTCATTCCCACTGCTCCTCTCCCCCGCTCACACGTGCTTTCTCTAAAATAAAAAAACCAAAAAAAAGGACAAAAAGGAAATTATATGAAATCACAAAGCCCTATAAAATATAATAATATACTATACTGTATATCTGAAACTAATATAACACTGCATGTTAACTGGAATTAAAAGAAAAACCTTAAAAAATAATGAAGTACAGTAACAGCAGGTTTCAAATTTCTACAAAGTATATACAACCACCCACTTACACACACAGGCACACATGTGGAGTAATCTGAGTTGCCAATACATTACAAAACTAAAATGACAATTCACCTTTTATTAAAAGAAAGATAGCACTTTTCTTTACAAAATATGTAATATATATAATATAGATTTTTATATATTATATATTTATATATATACATAGTATATAACTTTTAAAAGACTAAAAAGTTTACTGACATCAAAATTTAACAATGTTGGGGCGCCTGGGTGGCTCAGTTGGTTGAGCATCCAACTTCCGCTCAGGTCATGATCTTGCAGTTCATGGGTTCGAGCCCTGCGTCGGGCTCTGTGCTGACAACTCAGAGCCTGGAGCCTGCTTAGGATTCTGTGTCTCCCTCTCTCTGCCCCTTCCCTACTCATGCTCGCTTGCTCTCTCTCTCTCTCTCTCTCAAAAAATGAATAAACGTTAAAAAAAAAATTCTTTTTTAATTAAAAAAAACAATGTCAGCAGAGGTTCTAAATAGCAGTTTGTATGTATATGGTTGTGTCTGGAGACAACCAAAAATGAACACTTTAACATGAGTCCTGAGACTGCATTTTTTTGACCACCCATTGTTTTGATAATAAATAGATTATAAATTAAGGAAAACGGAACCAGTAAAAGTAATGCAAAAGTAAATGAAACTGCAAAGAAAAGCTGAAGCAAAAGCACGCTTTGTATCCCAGGACAGAGTGTCCGCCTTGCATCCTTGCCTCCATTCCTATTCTGAGGAGCTGAGCTGCACAACTCGAAAAAGCATCCTTGATGCTGCTCGCTTAAGACGTACTAAGCACCCGCTCTAGGCAGCCATCAAGGTGTCTTCTGCTCTGGGCTCCACCCAGACCTTCCAGCTGTAAAGACTGAAAGACCCCTACAAAGGCCAGAGGTTGTTACAACAGTGAGTCACTGCCAGAACAGCACCAACAGACGCAGGTGAAGAACACAAATCCTTTAAATGTTAGTAAAGCATCCAGCATCCTACACATAGCTGGCCAGCCCTAGCCGTTGTCAAGTCCCTAGAGAGGTACCCTACTGCTGATGTCATCACCCCATCAGGATGAAGTGGCCTGAGACGCTTCAGTATGGTCCTTCTAGAGATTGTGGTTTCCTGCTGCCTCTTCTCAAGGTCCGAGCAGCAACCTTGCATACTCCCACTTATAATGAGAAGAGTGAATCAAAGGGCAATTTTTTTGGTCAATTCCCCAGGGTCAAATAACAGCAATCCTTCCTCTGTGATGCCTGCCTGATGTCAATTCCTCATGAATTAATGACTCAATTGCATTTCTGTGGAAGGTTCTTACACCTTTTGGTCTCCACTAAGTATCCTTGATGCATCCCCAGAACTCAAAGGAGAAGTCTATGGTGGTAAGAAAGAGCTACGTCAGCATTGTTTGTACAAAAACTAGGTACCACCAAAATGTCACTAGGGGATTGATTAAATAATATATGGAACAACCATATAAGGAAATGCTATTCAATGGTCAGAAAGAAAAAAGGCTACTGATATAAACATGTGTCTATTCATATAGATTTTAACCGAAACAAGCAAGTTACAGAGAATTGTGTATATGAATGCCTATTTACATATAAACTCTGTGTGTGTGCTTATTTCAACAACAGTAAAAGTCTGCAAGTAGACACTAATCAAAAAATGGTAGGGGCGCCTGGGTGGCGCAGTTGGTTAAGCGTCCGACTTCAGCCAGGTCACGATCTCGCGGTCCGTGAGTTCAAGCCCCGCGTCAGGCTCCGGGCTGATGGCTCAGAGCCTGGAGCCTGTTTCCGATTCTGTGTCTCCCTCACTCTCTGCCCCTCCCCCGTTCATGCTCTGTCTCTCTCTGTCCCAAAACTAAATAAAAAACGTTGAAAAAAAAATTAAAAAAAAAAAAATGGTAGACGTGTGGGGAGCAGACTGGGGAAAGGGGGTTTTAGTAAATGGGAAGGAGGGATTTGCACATTCTCATCTACATGCCTGAATTCAAGCTGAATGTTGTACGTGAGTGTTATACTACTTTATTAACAGGATCCAAAAAGAGAAACACTAAACAGAAAGCTTGGGCTTCAAATCCTCAGTAAGCTATGTGATCTTGGGAAATCATGTTCACTCTTCTGAACCTGTTTCCTCCTCTGAAAACAAGAATACCTCCAAAACCGTCGTTGTCAATTCACTAAAACTAGAAACACAAATGGTTGGTTCTCTGTGTTACCTGTCCAGAGTCCGGGCAGAAATGACCGTTCCCTATGCAGTGCTCCAAACCACTCTATTCACACCTGTAGCATAATACCTAGCACACATTTGTCATTCTTTCGCTGTGCTTCCTTGCCTCCACCTCCACCAGACCAGAAGTCTTCAAAAGCACCTGTAATTCCCAGTTCTAACTCAATGAAGGCTTATTAAAATTAATGTTTCTCCCTCTTTCGAATGCCTATATTCCCTCATTCTTCAATCATCAAATATTTATTGAGCATTTACTACATTCTAAGTTCTTTCCTAGGTGACTGAGATACAAGGGTGAACGACGCAGGTCCAGTCCCTTCATGGAGATTACATTCTGGTGGAGGAAACAAAGAACAAGTCAATAGACAAAGGAATAAAATACTTGCAAACTGTGACAAGTCCTTTCTGGAAACAAAGAACAGAGACATAATAGCACAGAAGCAATCCTTTAGGAGCTGTCCAAAGGACCTTCATTGCTGGAGGAGATATTTGAGCAGAGACCTGACGTTTTGAAGTAGGAAACCAACCCCAAGATCTGGGAGGAAAGCATTCTGGGATGAGAAAAAGCATGGCCTTGAGATGGGGACAGGCTTTATGAGTTTGAGAAACCGCAAAGAAGCCAGTGTGGCTGCAACAGTGGGAACAAGAGGTAAATGGCAGATTAAGGCCAGTGGTAGGCAGGTGACAGGCTAAGACCCCTGTAAGGCCTTGTTAAGAACAGGTCATGCATTGCTCTTAATGCAATGGAATGCCATCATAAGGCTTCAGGTCCAAAGCAGAGGTGCTTCTAATTTCGTTTTAAGATGGTCTGCATTGCTGGGAGGAGAATGAGTGGTCCAGGAGCCAGGACCACAGCCCCTCCTGCACTCACCAGGTCCGGCAGGTAGTACCTGTGCACCACTTCGGCCCCGGCGCACATGGCCAGGAGGCTGGCGGCGAACATTTTCAAGTAGGTGGCCCAGGACACGCCCGCGGGCATGGTCGGTGGGCTAGACGGGGAGGAAAGGCGGAAGGTGTTAGAACGCTCCCAGCTCAAGACGAAACAGGCCACCGCGTTCTCTCCCACCCCGCGCCCCGTGTCCCCAGTTACGAAACGAGCGTGCTGAGGGTCCGAACGCCCCCTCCACGCCCGAGAGCAGCCTCCCAGGGGCTCTTAGTGTGGGGGCTGGGCCTTTGGAACTTAAAGGCAGATCTTGCACATCAAGCGGAAGGCCGACACCTGGTGGCTTCCCCGCGACCCTATCAACCCTAACAGAAGGGAAACTGCACACCGCACTCCCTACTGGCCCTAACGGCGCGCCCGGGGAGACCTTACCGCGAAGTGCCCTACTTTCCGCAGACTGTCCCACCACAGCCGGAAATGCGCTGGGGTAGTAGCCGACACCCGGCGGGTGGAACCAAAAGTACAGGGCCTGGGAGCCGCATCGGACCAGAAAGTTGGGGGCGCGGGCACGTGACCAGGCAGAGTTGGGACTTTGGGCCGGAGGCGTTGCCTATTCTTTGTCTTTTTTTTTTTCTTTTCTGTTTTCTCTTCTCTTCTCTTTTTCTTTTCTTTTCTTCCTTTCCCTTCCTTTTTCTTTTCTTTCAACTTAATTCGGGCTCATGACTCTCCCTACAGTAAGATCTGCCGTATAGCCGGCTGTCGAATTTCGGGCTCGGAGCTGGCAGGATTATTGTCCCCGGTTTGTCCTTTCACACGCCCAAGAAAGTTGCTTGCGTTTACCACCTTTTTAGGAGGGGGTGGAGGTTGGCATGCTGACCAGGACGTGCTCAGATGAGGTCACCCTCTAGTGAGTGAAGTTAAAAGCTCTCTCTGTTCTTGTGCCCGGCGTCCTTTGACCTGAAGCAAAGGCACACTCACACTGTTTCCTTAGGCTGCGGTGCTACTGGAAAAAAAGAAAACTGAAGTCGACATTGTTTAATCTGTTCATATTTAGATTGTGCTATGACTATGAATTGATTTTTGTTGAGAAAAAGGTAACGCAAGACTATATTGTGAAGGATTTGGGTTGTATATATAACATGAATCATGATACACTCAGCTTTTAAACACTTATGGAGGTATATTTGACATAAACCACGTATTTTAAATATGCAAATTGTGAGGTCTGGCATTTGTACACCTGTGTGACCATTACCACAATCAAAATAATTAACATATCCATCACACGCAAAGTTTCTCCGTGCCTCTAATTCCTCCCACAGTCTCCTCTGGATCAACCACTGATCTGCTTCCTGTCACAACAGATAAATGCATTTTCTAGAATGCTCTGTAAATGGAATCCTGACATACTGTCTTGGTCTAGCTTATTTCATGCAGCACCGCTATTTTGAGATTCATCCACATTGCTGCATGTATCACTAGTTCACTTCGTTTTACTGCTGAGTATAATTCTACCACAATTGGTTTATCCATTCACCTTTGGTGGACATTTTGGTTGTTTCCAGTTTGGGGCTTATAGGAATAAAGCTTTTATGAACAGTAAAATGTATCAGAAAGACTAATATACAGGCCTGTGAACACATGCTCCATTTCTGTTGAATACTTTCCTAGGAGTAGAATGGCTGCAGCATATAGCAGGTAGGAGTATAGTCAACTTTTTAAGAAATTGTCAAGCTGTTTTCCAAAGTAGGTATCCAGTTTCACACTCTCACCAGCTGTGTTGACAGCTCCAGTTCTTCTCCATCCTCTTCCAACACCTGGTCTGGTTAATCTTTTTAATTTTTAGGGACTCTAATAAGTTGGTAATGGTGTCTCATGACTAATGATGCTAAGAATCCTGTTGTATGCTTATATTTTCTTTGGTGACATATCTGTTCAAATCTTTTATCCATTTTTTATTGTTTGGTTTTTTATTATGAGTTTAGTCATCTTTATGTATTATGGATATAAATCTTGTATCAGATTTGACCTGTAAATATTTTCTCCCCGTCTATAGCTTGTCTTTACTTTTCCTTAATAATCTTTTGAAGAGCAGAAGCTTCTGACTTTAATGAAGTCCAATTTTCAATTTTCTCTTTTATGGATCATGCTTCTTGTGTGCACAGGGCAAACACCCAGGAGACTGGCCCTGCCTGCCAGCAGCAGCAATGATTTCCTATCCAGGAGCCTAGCTTCTTACTTCTTGAGCTCACCACTCAGAAACCTTCACTTTGCCTTAATTTCTGCAATATTCTCCCCTAATTCATTCACTTAAAAGTACACAGGGGCTACACATTTATTCATGTTATTTAGTTAACATGGGTTTCATGTTAGAAAGGAGCTCTCAGGTTAACTGATTTAAATAGATGCCTCAGAAAACGACAAGTAATTTTTGTTTATTTGGGATCTTGCTCTGTATCTCACATTCCTGTCTCTGAGAAGTGAAAGCTACATCAGATTTCAAACATTAATCAAATTCCTGACATACCTGTTGAAAATGGCAGATACTGATTAAATTCCATATTAAAGGTCAGAGGTTATTTTCTGAAAACAGTGCAGAAAATAAGTTAACTTCTATTAGGATAATTACACTGTTTCTAAAAAATTTTTTTAAATTATACATTCTTGAGGCGCCTGGGTGGCTCAGTCGGTTGAGCGTACAACTTCAGCTCGGGTCACGATCTCACAGTCTGTGAGTTTGAGCCCGGCGTCGGGCTCTGTGCGGACAGCTCGGAGCCCGGAGCCTGCTTCGGACTCTGTGTCTCCTTCTCTCTCTGCCCCTCCCCCACTTGTGCTCTGTCTCTATAAAAAAAATAAGTAAAATGTTTAAAAATTTTAAATTATACATTCTTATAAACTAAGAAAGTATATACTTTAAAAATTCTTGAGATAGAACATGTAATAAGAAGTTTCAGGACAAGATCTTTAAGGCAAGATAAATACCGGCTTAGCACAGCTAAAACTGATTTGGGGGACACCTGGGTGGCTCAGTCAGTTGAGCGTCCGACTTCGGCTCAGGTTATGATCTTGTGGTTCGTGAGTTCTAGCCCCACATTGGGGGCCAACTTGGCTTTAACTCACAACACTGAGATCATGACCTGGGCTGAAGTCAAAAGTTGAACGCTTAACCAACTGAGCAACCCAAGTTCCTCTATCTTTTGAGTTTTCTGCCATGAATCCAAAATCATTTTATGCAGTGCCCAATTCCCATTCATATTGTAGTCTATCAGTAACAAGTCCTATGTATGTGTATCTTGTGTCTCTCTTCTTAGAAGGACACCAGTCATTAGATTTAGGGTCCACCTTAATCCAGTATGACTTTATCTTGATTTGATTACATCTGCTAAATAAGCCCACATTCACAGATACCAA
The DNA here is from genome assembly GCF_018350175.1 of Felis catus. Lineage (NCBI taxonomy): Eukaryota > Metazoa > Chordata > Mammalia > Carnivora > Felidae > Felis > Felis catus. The sequence continues at coordinate 124,011,239 of NC_058374.1, forward strand.
GTGCACACAAATGTGAGGGAGACAGTATTCAATTCAGCACAAGCTCCTATCACCTACTCAAAAACTTAAATACATAAGTGAAAGTTTAAACATTAACTGGAAAAAAACGTTCAAAGGCTCATAAATTTTAAGAATAAGAAAAGTCAGGGGCACGTGGGTGGCTCAGTTGGGTGTCCGACTTCGGCTCAGGTCATGATCTCGAGGTCCGTGAGTTCGAGCCCCGAGTCGGGCTCTGTGCTGACAGCTCAGAGCCTGGAGCCTGTTTCGGATTCTGTGTCTCCCTCTCTCTGACCCTCCCCTATTCATGCTCTGTCTCTCCCTGTCTCAAAAATAAATAAAACGTTAAAAAAAAAAAAGTCAACTCTTGAAGCCTAGAAAATCTTGTATTCTCCCCTAAAATGAATGTTCGTTAAAGCCCCCTGACACACAGATTTTTTTTCTAAATCATTTGCTTGGAACATGTAGCGATTCCCCCAGGGCAACAGAACAAATACCCCATTTTACAAAATAAAGCTTAAGTATTAAAGAGCTGTAATAAAAGGCTGAGGAGATACAACAGAGTGTGTGAACCACAGGTCTCCTCGTTTGCTCCCTCTCACTTGGTAGAATAAACTCCATTAAAATGGCTTTTCATCCTTTTTTTGATTGTGATTCACAGTAAGAAATACATTTATAGGATCATGGTATGTATGTACGTTTTTATGTGTAAACAAAACAATACTTACGTTTTGTTTATTATAAACGCTTTAACACTTGTTATTCTGTTGTATTTCTCCTAATGCTTAGTTTCAGGACCCACTTGAAAATCTGCAGTTCGGAAAACCCTCCCCCATAGTAAACCCTGTTGACAATAAGATGCAACTGACTGACAGAACAACAGCTAAGAAGGAAGCAAGTTTACCAGGTTCCTCACAGGGAGAGGAGGCATTGGGAGGAAGAGGGAAACAAAGTGAAGCAATTGGCTCTTCTTTTGCTGTTGTCCCATCATATAAGGTTTCTTTTTTTTTTTTTTTTAATTTTTTTTTTTCAACGTTTATTTATTTTTGGGACAGAGAGAGACAGAGCATGAACGGGGGAGGGGCAGAGAGAGAGGGAGACACAGAATCGGAAACAGGCTCCAGGCTCTGAGCCATCAGCCCAGAGCCTGACGCGGGGCTCGAACTCACGGACCGCGAGATCGTGACCTGGCTGAAGTCGGACGCTTAACCGACTGCGCCACCCAGGCGCCCCTAAGGTTTCTTTGAAGTAGAGACATATTTGGGAAAGACTGGAGAAGGACCTTTCTCCTAGGCTTCCACAAACTCTGGTGGGCAAGGCTCACAAGCACAAGTTTGTCTTCCAGATTCAGAGGGTTAGAGAAAGACAGGACAGGAACCACTTTGTTGCAATTGCTTCACCATTTCCTGGTTTGATGTCCTGCTGCCCACATTCTCTACCAGGAAGCTCTTCCTTTTGCAAGGCAGAACTCAGCAGAGGCCCCTGGTCTGCGGAGGTCATGACTGGAGCTGGCAGACCCAGGACGCACAGCACTCCACAGGAGTGAAACGTTGAGTAAAGGTTGCAGCTCTTTATACACACTTTTATTTATTTTTAATTTATTTGAGAGACAGAGACCGTGGGAGAGGGGCAGAGGGAGAATCTGAAGCAGGCTCCATGTTCAGCGTGGAGCCCAACGTGGGCTCAATCCCAGGACCCCGGGATCATGACCTGAGCTGAAATCAAGGGTCGAACACTCAACTGACTGAGCCACCCAGCCACCCCTTTACACACATTTTTAGTCACTAGAATTCTGTCTCTGAAATAACTGAGGTAAACTATCTGCTTTAAAACTTTTCTGGACTGCGGTCCTGAGTGGTTAGAAAAACCAGAAAGAGAGAGAAATAGAGAGAGAGAGAGAGAGAATGGGCTGTTGTTCATTCAACAAGTCTTCACTGGATATCTACCGTAAGTCAGGTTCTGAGTAGTACCTACTAATGGACAGAGCATCTGTAAAAGATCCGAAAAATTTAAAAATATTAAAAGTTTCCTTGAAGCAATTGCTATGATACAAATTAATCATAAATAAATTCTGTATTTACTCATGAAAGCCCCTTGGTGGATCCCAGAGTGATGAGGATACATGAAGCACAGATCAGTCCCTTCCCAGTCCATGTTACATTAGTGGGAAATAAACCTTGGTTGCTGTAAACCACTGAGATTCAAAGAGGACTTCAACTACCTCCATTTTGACCACAGTCGGTATTCTCTAAGTGTTTCTTTCCAGCTTATCTCTAAACTCAGCAAAATACTCACAAGGCAATGCAACCCCATGCTGGGAACCAAAACTACCCCTCAAGAAATAAGGACTGCCCTGATGCCAACAAGACCTTGTGTGATTGACCTGAGGACAATGATCAGCCTGCCCCTGTCCCACCCCTTACAGGGCTGGAAGTATTTTCAGCCCTTTGAGACGCTAGCCCACTGTCTTCCCGGTGTGGGCCTCGGGGAAATAAATTCTTGCTTCACCACCATTCCTATCTCTACCTTTGGATTTTGTCAGCGGTAAGTGGCCAAATCTAGACCGTTTGGGACCCTGGAGCTGGGTGCTCTCGCACCGTAGGGCCCAGATTACAAGATTTTGGAGTCATTTGTTACCACAGTCTAGGTAAAGCTAACTAATACAGCAGCCATGTTTTCCATCACGCAAACTAGAGACACAGAAAAGCCTCTCCCCGTTAAGAGTTATTTAGTGAAGTCCTCATACAAACACCGGTGACAATTTGAATACTAATGAAACAAAAATCATCTGGAAGAGCCATTGAGAAAGCAGAAGGGCTAGTCTGTAACGTAATAAAGGGGCATGGTGCTTAAACGACATCTATCGTACACTTAAAACGTCAATATTTTTGCATATGCAAATTAAAGCAGACATCGGTTCCCGTAAAACTTTACAATTTACGAAACAGTTTTATTAGAGTTACACTCATTTTACAGACTAGTGAACTGATGCGCAATAGTAAACTGATGGTATGGTGACCTCAACTCCCAGGTTTGCTGTCTCCAAAGTCTCTTATTTCCCCCACATCACGAACTTGATAATTGATACTTGATAACGCAAAACACTGTTTTTTTAATCGGTATAAAACCTGGGGTGGAAAGGCCTGGATAACCCTAATAAGCATAACCATCTCACCTACACATCGTCCCCAAAGGGCATCTCCCACTCGTCACCCCCAACCGCCCACCAGCGACGAATCTGATCGGACAAAAAGCTTACGTCAGCACAGCGCTCCTCATCCCACAGTTTTTGTCCTCCACCCTTCCCGAAAGGCCAAGCGGCGTGCAGAAGAACCAACGAGAGGGGAGCGAACGTGATTGGGCTGCCTGCGTCACGTGACGACCACGAGGCGTAGGATTTGGCTCGGAGCAGACGGAAGCGCCGCGCGTGGGGGGGGGGGGGTCAAGACTGGGAGGGGGGGAACTGGAAGCTCCGGGGAGGAGCCTGAGCGTCCGCCGCTGTCCCAGTTCTGCCAGCAATCGTGTCCAGTCTCTGATTATTGTTGTACCGCCGTTGGTACGCCGCGGTACTACGGAGACCAGTCGTTCGCCTGCCCAGCAGGAGTAGCCGCTGACTAGAGCGGCAGCGGGGAATGGAAGCGGAGAACGCGGGCAGGTAAGCCCGGGGCGGAGCGCCGCCCTTCCCCCCAGCGCCCCTCGCGGCGGGGTTGGCCGGCGGGCGCGCGCACGCACGCAGGGGTCTTTAAAGGCCGCGGCCGGAGTACAAAGACCTGGCCTGCGCGTGCGCACTGCCACCCTCCTCGGGCCGCTCGGAAGCGGCGCCACCTGTACCTGTGCCCTTCTTCCGGCCTTCCCGGCATCCAGCCGGCTTTAACAGGCGTTAATAAGCGACCCACAGGGTCCGGTTAATATCTCCTTCCGGTTGTCATTGGCTACGTTTGCCTTCACCCTCCGTTATTATGCGAAGAGCTGTAAAGATGGAATATCACGCGTATCACTTCTGGAGCTCTAATTTTAAAATTAGTAGTTTTATTGTGGCTTCCTTTCCCGTAGGTTTAGTAAGATCAACGTCAGGGGCCACAAGGTGGATAACATTGCCGTACAAAGTCTCTTGAATTCTATATTATGACTAATACTCCCAAGTAGTCATCTAAAATGCTTTCTGGTGATCTTGGGGGGTGACTTTAATCAACTTTTCAGTATGTCCTTTGAGGAGTGTTAGATTCGTGGAGAGAACGTTTGGCAAACGCAGAGATTGCGAGATTCGAACTCCTCGCAGAAAACTAAATGAAAAAAATCATTAGATAGGGTAGCAGGATCCTTAAGAAAAACTAATGATTTACATTGGAATAAAATTCTGTAAGATCTAATAATTTTCCGGACTCTCCGGGGCCCTGAACTTAGGCAAGACACTTCACTTCTCTGGGCCTGTTCATGTCTGTAAAATAGGACATCTCTGGAATCCAGTTCTGACATGCTGTGAATCTGTGTTATGTGGAAGGGATTAGATCACCAAAACAGTCTTTAGAGGTTAGGAAAGGAGGTATATAAAGTGTGGTCTTTATCCTGGCTTTTCTGGTCAAGTCCTGAAATAAAGTACTGCACTTCCTTCCCAAAAGAACTTTACATTTAAAAGAATTCACCAGAACTTGTGAAATTCACTCCCACCTTTGCGATCTTACTTCAGATCAGTACTGAAACCTGGGTGAAGTCTACCATCAAATGAATTACACATTAGAAGACCTTGCTCAGTGCTTCAGAGCAAAGTAATAGGTCTCTGGTACGATGTTTACCTAAAATTTGGCTTATATGCTGTCTTAACCCGTCCACAGGGTTATAGATCATTTTTAATTTGACTCACTAAGTTTTAACCTCAGGAAATAGAGAATTTTGTGTTAGTAGTGTAAGGGCTTTATCCTTGGGGATTCTGAGATGACTGAGGCCCCAGATAATCCTGAGAAAGTGGTTCTCTGTCACTCTTGACTTCATGCTAATCAAGGAGTAGAATGGAATGCCGGATATAATGAATTTACTTTTTATTTTGGAAGAGTAATTTCAAAAAATTCAAAGGAAAAAATTCCATTAATATGGACTCTTTTTTTAAAAGAGAAGATAGTTCAAGTATCATAACAAATAATGTTTACCCAGAGAGGAAAAAAGGAAGGAGAGGATCAGTATGTGTCTAATGAGCTTTGGCATGGAACGGACATTTATCAAAAATGGAAAGTAGGATGCCAAATCAAAAATGACTTTGTAAAAGTGTGACATGGGCTACTGAAAATACAGACTGGAAAGGTTAACCCTTAAATGAAATCAGCCTTTCTGGAAATGTTAGGGACCAAAAAGAACTTTTTTAGTTAGGTGTTGACATCGAGGGCAAGAAAGGTTTGGATGTTCTGCCTAGTCCACCGGCATGGTGTTAGTAGATAACAGGAAACAAACATTTGGTTCTAATTTTTCTTATCTCTATGTTAAGAAAAATGATTAGAGACAAGAAATGGCAGAATGAATGTCTTTAAGAGACAAGATCAATGAGGGCATTTAAGAGAACTTTCAGCTGCTGTAAGAGAAGTCCAGTTTCCTGGCCTGGATAAATTATATGTCAAATGAGAAGCTAGATTACAGCAGTCTTTAAGAACTTAAAGATAACAGGAGAGAGACCTGAAGCCTGAAAATAAACACATGAGTTCCTGTTTCTTCCTAGGTGGAGTCTGTCTTCTAATTTATTGACTTTGATCCTAAACAAAATTTTTACTTTTCAGTGGTTATTGAGCATATTTAAAAGGAACCAGTGGCCACTAGGTTACAGTATAATTTGGGAAAAAAGCAAGATGTATCAAGCTAGGTTCATTCCCTTTTGGATAATGATACTGGACTAGACAGCATCAGGATGATGCTGACAGGAGGTATCTAAAAATTTAATCCTGTCCTGTTTTCTTTATTATTATTATTATTATTATTATTATAGCAAAATTATTATATACCAGGCACTGTTTTAAGTGTTTTACATATGTTGACTAATTTAATCCTCATAACCAACAAATTAGGTACAACTATTTCCATTTTGCAGATGTGGAAACTGGGACACAGAGGTTAAGGAGCTTGAGCAGAGCTGAAATTTGAACGCAGGCAATGTGGCCCAAAGTCTGCCTCCCTGACAACTGTGCCACATATCACTTCTCTGTGGGCAAGACGAAGACGGACTGATGGCAGTCCAGTTAGGTGGAATCAAAGCTGGTTTACTGCCGAAAGAATCGAGGGCAGGCTGAAGAGAGGTCTATATTGATGTGCCTTGTCATTCTACCCCAACTTGCTCTTTTCAGCAATTTAACAACTTCCGGGTGCTGTTGGAATGCTGATAAGATTTGTGAATGACCCAACTCTGGAAGAAGTTTGTGGAATTGGTAGTTTAAATCAGAATCCATATCCTAACAGCTGGAGTGTTGAATCATCTTTTACCAAAAGAGGCGCAGTTCTGTGCTTAGGTGCAGAAGTATCAGTGATGTGAGGGAGAGGTAATAAAAGGGCAGTTTTCATTGACATTAAACTCAGTTTGAATCAACAGTATAATGTGGGTTCTAGTAAAGTTAATGTAATGGATTCTGCAGTAGGACTCCAGGATGAGGAAGCTGAGCCCTGCTCGGTTTCAGGATGATGAAGCTGTATCTGGAGAATTTTTATTTTGTTTTCTTTTAAGCACCAAAAAATGACAAAGTAGTGTAGAAACTTGAAGTCATACTATATGAAGAAGAGTTAAATGAATTGGGGACTCTGGCTTGTTCTAAATCTTTGTATTTATAGTTCCTAGTAGACTATGTACAGTAAATACCCAGTAATGTGTGGTGAATACACACAGTTCCACTTCGCAATATTAAATGTAGTCTTTAAATAGTTATGACGGTATTCCATTGTAGTTTATATACGTAATTGTCTTTAGTTGAGAATTTAGATTATTTAGCACTGATTTTGTGTGTATGTGAGTGTTTTGTTTTGTTGGCGGGGGGAGAGAGAGAGAGAGAGAGGGAGGGAGGGAGGGAGGGAGGGAGGGAGAGAGAGAGAGAGAGAGAGAGAGAGAGAGAGAGAAATAGAGAAATCTTAGGCAGGCTCCACACTCAGCACGGAACTTGAGGCAGAGCTTGATCCACAACCCTCTGGTCATGACCTGAGCTGAAATCAAGAGTCAGATGCTCAACCGACTGAGCCACCCAGGCACCCCATTGATTATTATTTTGTAATTATTCAGTGTTGTATAATCATATTAATATGAATATTAAGTGAATAATAATATGAATATTATTAATAATATTAATATTAAGTGAAAATAATAAAATATTGCTATGAATTGTGTTCTTCTAAAATGCCTATGTTGAAACCTAATCCCCAATGTAATGGTATTTGGAGGTGGGGCCCTCATGAATGGGATTAGTGCCCTTTTAAAAGAGGTCCTAGAGGTCCCTCACCTCTTCCATTTTGTGAAGACACAGCAAGAAGGCCACCCCTATGGACCAGGAAGTAGGCTCTCAGCGGACACTAAATGGTGTTTTGTTGTAGCAGCCCAAGAGGACTAAGACAAATGTATATAGAAAAGAGCAACTTAAATCTTTAAAATAGTGGAAAATATCTGAGTATTAAAGAAGTTGGAGGTGTTCATTTTAGAGAAAACCTTAAAGAGTTAGTTTTTGAAGTACAGCAAAATCTGAATTAATTGGACTCCTCAGTCAGCTGTGTGTGTGTGTGTGTGTGTGTGTGTGTGTGTGTGTGTGTGTGTGTGTTTTAAGTAAGACTGTTAGGAAATACACAATTCATTAGGAAAATACACAGTATATCAATTTCAGACGGCTGTAAAAACCAGTGCTTTGGGCACTGATGTTCAAGGGAAAGGGTGTGCATCTCTGATTTGGTCTTGTCTGATATCTCTGCCGTGTGCTTCCCTGCTCAGATGCCCTCTACTCTCATGCCACTGGGGATCATGCCAGAGATCGTATCTGAGAAAGCAAGACCCAGTTTTGTTTGCCTGTGTCTCTGTTGGGTAATACTGATTGTGTTTATATCGTTGTATATTGACATGGATGTCATAGCTAATTTTGGGGGCGGTTGTCTCTTAAGTTATGACTTGATGGGAGGCGTAAGGTTGCTAGTGAGGCTTCTGTCTCTAGTAGCATCCAAGCAGAAAGACTAAGACTCGCTAGGGAACTAATTGCTGGCTGCCCTGGGGTGTGACTACATCATACTTCCAGACTGAAAGACCCACCAAGGCCAGAATTCAAGGAAATGTGTGCTAGGTCCTGGCACTGCCTTTGCCAGAACCAAACAGGCACCAAAGAACCCGAGAGGAAGAGACAATCTTACTACCTTAGCTGAGTTTCACACATTTCTGGATAATGAAGAGACCTGTATTCATCAGGGTGGGTAACCATGGAGGGCTAGTCAAGGGTGTGGTTGGCCTGCGATGCTTTTTGGAGGAGTGAAAAATGAGTAGATATCCTCCCGCCCTCCAAAAAGGGGGGTGTGAATGGAGCCTAGGAGAGAGGAAGGGGTGAGCTTCAGGCAAAGGAGAGGCACAGAACAGTGTGGGGACAAACCAATGATAGGGAAGAAAAGTGAGCAAGGGGAAATAAGGTCATCCCTCATGCTTGGAAATTTGATACCAAATTTGAGTTACAGAAAATAAAAACTCTGGGATCTGGACAGATTTGGTCCCATTTCCTGTACATCGTCCACATATGTAAAAATCATTTTCATGGTGAGAGAAGGAGTCCGAGAGGAGGAGTGATGACCAAGTGCTCTTGTGTCGCTGTCCCTCGCACAGAGAAAACAAGCCTTGTAAAGTTGGCGTGATTCTGAATTACAAAGGGCAAGTGTATATAAATACAACAAATGTATTAAATATCTTCTAATTAAGGTTGAACAGGTTTATGCTGCTTACAGTTGTAATTATCGCTGGATAATAGGAAATTGAGTTATCTAGAACTCTAGTTTCCTAGCTTTGAAGTCCTTGAAGGTTTTTTGCTTGCTTCTGCCAAATAATAAGAGTGTTGTGTCGCACTCTCTTTCCTTTTGTTCTGTTAGGAAGCCGTTGAGATGATAAGACTGGATTTAATACTCAAGATAGTGTATTACCTTAGAACTTACACATTGTATTTCTCATTTCTTTATTTTTCTATTTCTGTTCTATTTTAACTTCCTGTAAAGTACCAGAGGTCATTTTTAGAAACATTAAGGGACACGCTGATATTATAGATAAGTTTCTCAATTTCTTTCAAAATTGATATATATCTCTAAAATAACACTTCTGGGTTTTTTTCTTCCTTTTCATTTTTTTTCCTCAGCCAACTGATTTCTAAACTTAATTTTCAGGTTCTGCACTTCACATCTAAGTATGACCCTGAAATATGCGAAAGCCACATTTTGGAAATTTGTTTTTTAAAGTTCAGAATCCTTTTGCCATGTAAAATCTTCCTAAATTAAATACTTTAAGTTTGGACTTTGTGAAGTGCTTGAAATGGGACACATCTGTGAAACTCTTGAGAGTGGTGGCCAGAAACATGGGCAAGGGTGGAAGGTTGTCTTCTTGACAGTGTGACAGACTAAGAGGAGACGTCCTGCATTCTTTGGCCGCTCGCTTATTGTGACTTAACTGCGGCTGGCCTCAATCAAAGGTTACAGTTCATTGTGCTGGAATATCCGAAGGGTAACAATACAAGATCTCTCAATGTAACCTAGCAATATCTGACCCCTCCTTAGAGTATTTGAGTAATAAACACTGAACAACCAATGATTTTACAGTTCATCAAAAGGAGCTATGATTATTATTAAAGAAAAGTGTGGTGGAAAAAGAGGACATTTTACTTTGTGCCAAGCATGATTTAAGTGCTTTTCTTCAACTTTTACATTTGAGATTCTAGGACTTGTCTACATATTTTCCCAACATGCAGCCTTAGGTTACAATACTGTTTCGTGTTCCTTTCTACTTTAAAGTCTGTATTAAACATTTTCTGTGCTTTAAAAAATATCAGTACATTAATTTTGCTGCATAGTCTTTTCATGTTACTAGACTAAAGTTTACTGGATTGTCGTACCTATTTTTTATGTAACTGGAAACAATATATTTAAAGAAGTAAAAGTCTTAAGATATAGTGTAATACCTTTCTAATTCTTAACCTTTTCTTTAACAGCTTACCCTTGAAGATAGCTTGAAGCTAAAATTCCTCTCCAGTGGTTTGTCCATTAGGATTTGGCCCCTGTCTTTGAGCGTCTGGGATTTCAGCCTGGGCACCCACAGATAGTCTCTTACCCTGTGTCTGCTTCGGCCATTTAAGCTTCTGCTTTAGTTTGCCTCCCCCGCCATCCCAACCATTTTATTAAGATATGATTTATGCATAATAAGACTCATTCACATAAAATGTACTAGTTTATCTTATTTATGTATTTATTCATTTGAACGAGCAAGCGGGAGAGGGGCAAAGAGAGAGGGAGCCTGGCTCCTGAAGCCTCCTGAAGCAGCCAGCACAGACCCCAACTCGGGGCTCAAACTCACAAGCCTCTAGATCAAGACCTGAGCCAAAGTCGAACCAACTGCACCCCTAGGCGTCCCTAGCTTTTCTTTTTAATCTCTACTTTCTGAGCTTCCCCTTTTCTTTCTCCATAACTAATAAGTGAGTAGCTTGCCACAGAAAACGACTTTTCTCTCCAAATGGTAAATGACACTGACCCATTTTATTTCCTAGTGTTTTCCTTCCCGTTGTGTATGTAATGGCATCGTTTGGCATTAGATGTAACTTGAGTTTCAGAAAATACATGTTTGCTTCCGTAGCTTTTGTGCTGTAGGCAGCAGTGTGAGACAGTGATGGGTAGTCATGAGAAATTGGTTTTGGCCATTGTTTTTTGTGTTCCTTATATTGAACTGAGTACTTGTAACAAAGTCTGAAAGATGTTCAGAGAAGAGATTTAAAGTGTTTTTTTTCCCCATAAATTCACAGATATGTGCAAAATGTCCATTTCTAGCCCTCATCTAGTGGTAAAAACCCAGCAACAATTTAAAACCAGATCCAATGCATAAATCATTAAATAGGCAAATAAACCAAAAGAGAACCTTAAGTAGATTGGAGGGAAGGCAGGAATGGGGAGTTGTTGGTCGAAGGAGAAAAACTTCCGGTTATAAGATGACCACGTTTTAGGGATCTAATGTACATGGTGGTGATTAGAGCTAATAATACCTTGCTACGTACTTGAAAGTTGATAAGAGAGTAGATTTTAGATGTTCTCATTACAAAAAAGAAATGGTAATTATGTGACGTGATGGAGGTATTAGCTAAGACTTAGTAATCATTTTGCAAAATATGTATCAAATCAAAACATCATATACTTTTAACTTACACATTTCATGTCCGTTGTATCTCAGTAAAGCTGGGTGGGGTTAGGTTGGAGAGGATCTTATGACCAAAGAATTAAACGTGAAGATAGAGACAAACTGTTTGTATGGACACTTTAACCCTGTATGAGCTGCTGTGCCTTTTAAGTCTCTCTGCTAGCAAATTCCCATGATCTCATTTCAGAGAAAGCACAGGCTGACTTGACAGGACTGGTAAGTTTTATTGCTGACACATCTTGTCATTAATCAGTGGGAGAGTTCCTTAATATTGGTTAATAGGCACAAAGTAAAAATCGGGTGAATACACACATTTAGGAATAGACCTTCCTCCTCCCTTTGCCCCTATTATCAACTCTATATATTACAGTCTGACCACACAGTGTTTGGATCCTAAAGGTTTTTAAAGCTCATCGTTTAAACTTCTAGTCAGGTAATTTTATTGACATGTCTTGTACTTAATTGTTCTTTCAGCTACTCCCTTCAGCAAGCTCAAGCTTTTTATACATTCCCATTTCAACAAATGATGGCTGAAGCTCCTGATATGAATGTTATGGACGAACAGCAAATGCCAGCGGAAGTTCCAGAACCAGTGCCTGCTCAGGAACCCGTACAAGGTAGTTTTCATCAGGATAGTTGAGAAAAGTAGCTATTGGATTGGCCAGCTTATGTAAGAAGGGGTCTAATGAAGAATTTTTATTTTATTTTAGTATTTAAAACGTTAACCACTTTTCAAGTATGTGCCAGGCACTGTGATACATTTGGGGGAATAAAAGAACATGGATCCTGCCCTCAAATAGCTCATAATCTAGTAGGAGAAAATAGTAAGTAAACACATAGTATGCTTTAAGCACACAGTGGTGAAGAGGGGCACAGGGTGCTGTGAGAGCTCATAGGGTTGACACTAACTCGGACCGAGGTTCAGAAGCAGCTTCCCAGAGCTCTGGAAGTCAAGGGTGAGGAGACTATATCCCCATGAAGAATGGGGTGGGGAACATTCCTGGCCTAGGGAATAGCATGGGCAAAAGACAGATGTGAAGAATCATGACAGTTAAAAAGTAGTTATTCTGTGTCTTTGGGAGTCTGGTGTACAGCAAAAAAATAGTGATCAATGAGGCTGGAAAGTGCCTTGTAACTCGAAGAATGTATGTTCTCTCCTGAAGGTGGTAGGGAGCTTTTGAGAGAATGGAAGCAGAGGGTGACTTAAACAGAGTCACATTCCGAAAGTCAGCCTGGGAAAAATTATAGAGGATAGAATGGTTGGTAGGGAGTAAGGCAGAATTTGGAGGCAAAAAGTGGATTTGAGACTGAATAATCTGAGGATGAAATGAGGGAGACCTGAGGGGATGGAGAGAAGAAGGTAATGGTTTTCTCCAGTGTAGCAGTATCGTATGAGAAATGTGTTCAAGAGTTTCATCTTATGATTCCAGAAACACATCTGACTCCACTGCATTGGAGATACCCCTGCCGATGACTCTCCTATTTTTCTGGGCTGGCAGCACTGGGACTTCCCAGCTACAGGCCAGTGGAGGTGGATCCCTTCGCGTAGAGAGTGGCTAAACCAGTGTGGGGTAGAAGAGAGGAAGGACAGGATGCTGGTTAGGGAACTGCCTAATGGTAGTAGAATGGAGGAGGGGCCTAAGAAATTAAGAGAGATGTTAAACAAGGGTAAGAAAAGCACACCTTCGTATTGGGTAACAGTAACTCTAGGTCAGTTCTTGACTGGGCGTGTTTCCCGCGCCCCCCCCCCCCCCAAGGGACATTGGGCAGTATCTGGAGACAACTTTGATTGTCATGATTGGCAGGGTGCTACTGGCATCTATTGAGTAGAGGTCAAGGTTGCTGTTAAACATTCAGTAATATACAGGACAACCCTGTATATTACTTAAACAGAGTAGCATTCTACCAAAATCATTCAACCTAAAATGTTAGTAGTGCTGAGATTGAAAAGCTCTGCTTTAGGTCCTAAGACATCCCTGGTCTTGCATATTTTTTCTTTTTTCTTTTCTGTTTTTTGAAGTTTATTCATTTATTTTGAACGTGCAAGAGAGAGCGAGGGAGGGGCAGAAAGAGGGTGAGAGAGTTCCAAGCAGGCTCCACACTGTCAGCACAGAGCCCAACTTGGGCCTCAAACTCTCACGAACTGTGAGATCATGACCTGAGCCGAAACCAAGAGTCCGGACACTTAATTGACTGAGCCACCCACGTGCCCCCCTGGTGTTGCCTTTTTTTTTTTTTTAATTAATTAATTAATTAATTTTTTAACATTTATTTATTTTTGAGAGAGAGCACGAGCCAGAGAGGGGCAGAGAGAGAGAGAGAGGAAACACAGAATCCAAAGCAGGCTCCAGGCCTTGAGCTGTTAGCACAAAGCTCCATGTGGGGCTTGAACCCACGAACTGTGAGATCATGACCTGAGCCAAAGTCAGATGCTTAATCAACTGAGCCACCCAGGTGCCCCCCTGGTCTTGCCTTTTGAAGACTACTTTCCCGCCCAGAGATTTCATCTTCAGCATCTCTAAATTCACCTCTTTGGCTGTGTGTGGAACAGAATACACTCATCTCTAAAACAAGCCCACAAGCCATTTGAGGTTTTCTATTGCTGGAAATTATGGGAAAATCGAGTTAAAAGGTTCCCTTCCTCCCTATTTTTTGCTCTATTTATTTTCTCGTTTATTGCGCTGTTTATGTATTTACATTTAGAATTTCTATAAAATAGGACCTGAATGCTTTAAATCCCTGGGGAGATCAAGATGACAGGGAAGAGTCCATGGGAAATCAATCTATGATCATTATATACATTTCATCCCGAGAACAGCTAGCAGAGGAAGGAGGGCAGGGTATAGGGCCTCGAGAACCCCGTCCTAAGGTGAAGGAAGAGGGAGGGTACTGCAGAGGATGGTGAGGCTGGGAGATAGGAGAAGGTAGCAAGGGCGTCGATGGGGTGACTCTACTGGGAAAGCTGCCTGATGTTCTTAAGTTATGTTTTTCTGCATCTACTTCATTGAAATTACTGTGTTTCAGAGACTCCAAAAGGAAGGAAAAGAAAACCCAGAGCAACGGCACCAAAAAAACCGGTAGAACCCAAAAAGCCTGTTGAGGCCAAAAAATCTGGCAAGTCCACAAAATCAAAAGAAAAGCAAGAAAAAATTACGGACACATTTAAAGTGAAAAGAAAGGTAGACCGTTTTAATGGTGTTTCAGAAGCTGAACTTCTAACCAAGACCCTCCCGGACATTTTGACTTTCAATCTGGACATTGTGATTGTAAGAATTTTTGTCCTCATTTGGTTTTATAAATAGTATTGGTGAATTAAATTTACATAACCTCTGTTCTTGCAAATAGCATTTTGTTGAACCATTTCTAAGAATCCTTTTGGTAGTAAATGGTGTCATTTTGTCACCTTCATAAGGTTGTGGGCACATATGGATGTGTTTAAGAGGATGGGCTCCAGAGTACGGCTGTCTGGTTTCAGGTCTTGCCGTGTGGGTATGACCTTGAACAAGCCTTAACCTTCCTAATCACCAAGTTTCCTTATTGGTGAAGCAGGGGTGATAATAGTACCTTCCTCATAGGATTGCAGTTAGGTAAAATAATCCACGTGAATCACTTAGATTGCACATGACGTGTGAGTTCTCCATAAGTGATAGTACTGATTTTGAGCTCTGATTTTTGTCAGTAACTGTAAGAAACATCAGCATGCAAACAACTGTAAATGACGTGGAGTGAGCGGCTTGGTGGGAGTGGAGAAGCAGGCTGTGGCTGGACCTGGGCTCAGCTGATCGGTTGCTCCAGGACCTCTCTCTTTCCAGTCCGGTTGGGTGGAGGTGGGGGCTTGGGGACACGAGGGAGTCACACTGTTTTTTATCTCTAAAATTTATTTTTGTTTTACTTTTTTTTTTTTTTTTTTGCATTGAAGTATAGTTGACACACATCCATTAGTTTCAGGTATACAACATGGTGATTTAACAAGTTTATTCATTATGCTGTGCTGACGGCAAGCGTAGCCGCCATCCCTCACCATACGCTGTTGCTATGCCGTCGACCCTGGTCCCCATGCTGTGCCTCCCACTCTCCTTCACCCGTTTTGCCTGTCTCCCCTGCCTCTGGCCACCACCAGTTCTCTGTATTGATGGTCTGCTTCTGCCTTTTTTTTTTTTAAACCGGTTTTTCAAAACAGCAGCAACACTTTTGATATAAAGGGAATTTTTTTTTTCCCTCAAAATGAAATACTTTATTCAGATCAAAAATAGGTACTTGATAAACGGGATTGCCGATGATGCTGGATTAAATTTTTATTTTAATAAATTTAGTTTTGTCCATCACTACTCCACAGAAAGCCCTCAGGCGTAAACCCTACTTTTCAAGACTTAAGTGTATAAACATTTTTTGCAGATTGGCATAAACCCGGGACTAATGGCAGCTTACAAAGGGCATCATTACCCTGGACCTGGAAACCATTTTTGTAAGTAGTTCTTGCCTTTACTTTTTTACTTTTAAACTAGATATCTTTGTTAATAGTTTGGGTTTTTTTTTTTTCCTTTTTAGCCAAACCGTGTGGGTTTTTTTGTTTTTAAGTTTATTTTGAGGGGAGGGGGAAGAGCGCAAGCGGGGGAGGGGCAGAGAGAGACAGAATCCTAAGCAGGCTCTGTGCTGAGCATTGAGCCCCCAGCCAAGGGCTCGACCCCACAAACTGTGAGATCGTGACCTGAGTGGAAATCTAGAGGACGCTCAACCAGCTGAGTCACCCAGAGCCCCCAGACACAAACGTGTTTTCTGTGCCTGCGTGCACAAAAATAAAAGGCTTGAAAAAGATATGTCACTGTTCATGTTTTGGTGTAAGAGAACGGAGGGGCAAGAAAAGTAGCACTTTCTCTTTTGTTTTGCTACTTGTTTTAAATGAGTTTTACTACTTTTTAAAATGAATTTTCTTTTTTAGTTGTTACCTACAGTCATAGTAACAATAGTACGTCATTGTGCCAGTATAGACAGAACACCGACCTTTCCAGATTTCTGCTATTTTATTTCCTAGGAGAGATGAAATGCATTGATCGTTGGGAATCAAGCTGTAACAGTTAAGAAATTCTGTGATTAGAGACATTCTGTTTTTCTAATTTTTTTTTAATGTTTATTTATTTTTGAAGGAGAGAGAGACAGAGTGTGAGTGGGGGTGGGGGCAGAGAGAGAGGGAGACACGGAATCTGAAGCAGGCTCCAGGCTCTGAGCTATCAAGCACAGAGCCCGATGCGGGACTCGAACCCACAAACCGCTAGATCATGACCTGAGCCAAAGTCAGACACTCAACTGCCTGAGCCCCGTGGTAGGCACCCCTACTTCGTATCTGTATTAAAGACCCTCATACTTGTAGAGTGAATTTTAAACCCAATTGTAACTACTATTGTATTGTCTTAATATGTAAGTCGACTTACCTAACTCCACCTAATAGAAAAAGGCATGCAGTAGGCCCTCAGAAAATACTAGTTGGTTATCTAAGAGTTACATTAAAAACATTTAGGGCAGAAGGTACAATAATGTGTTTTGGAACTAAGGACATATTATCTCTATTATTTAAAACAATTTCTAAGAGACGTTTGAATTTTTAATTTTTTCCATTGTCAAAGTGTTGGAACGTTCTGGGTCTGTTGGTGTATGTTTGTCTCTTTGAGGTATTCCAGGGGCAAGCGGTGGTATGACTAGTTTCTAGAAAGAAAACCAGTTTTGAAGTCTTCTACACTGACTAGCTGTGTATTCTCAACAGCCATTTACCTTGACTGCCCTGGGAAGAGGAGATAAAAATAGTAATTAATATTTCATAAGATCATTATGATTAAATGAGATAATCCATGCAAAGGGTTTATTAACACATAGTGATTGCTTGATACGGTATTTGACCTGTAATTTCCTAAATATCCTAAATGTTTTATTTTTTTTTTTTAATTTCAGGATAAATATAGACTACCATAGTGATTCATGGGGCAAAAACCTTTGACCTACATGCAAATAAACTGAACTCTCTTTCACAGGGAAGTGTCTGTTTATGTCAGGCCTGAGTGAGGTCCAACTGAACCATATGGATGATCACACTTTACCAGGAAAGTATGGTATTGGATTTACCAATATGGTGGAAAGGACAACACCAGGCAGCAAAGATCTATCCAGGTAATTTCATTCATTTTTATAGGTTGGAACCTGACCATGCTGGTGTCTCATATACTCTAGGAACGCTGTATGTATCTAGTGCAAGCTGAGCTTAACAAGTATATGAATTGATGTTGTATTGAAAGCTGTCTGAATTCAGCATATTATAAATATTACCGCACTTATATTTTGACTACTTTTTAATTCACTTTTAGTAAAGAATTCCGTGAAGGAGGACGTATTCTAGTGCAGAAATTACAGAAATATCAGCCACGAATAGCAGTATTTAATGGAAAATGTAAGATTTACTTTTAAATTTTGTCTTTTTTCTTTGCTGACATTATGGACAACGTAAATATGTTTGTATTTCATTTTAGGTATTTATGAAATTTTTAGTAAAGAAGTTTTTGGAGTTAAGGTTAAAAACTTAGAATTTGGACTTCAACCCCATAAGATCCCAGACACAGAAACTGTAAGTCCTTAAAATTATATTTGTATATCAGCTAAATATGAATTTTTTTTCTAGCTAGTTTTCCTTTTTTATTTGTCCTTTCCATTGTAACTTGTGCCATGAAAACAAAGCCCTGGATTTTGTTGAGTAATAGTTATCTATCAACTCAAACTAATAGTTGCAGATTAATTCAGATACTGTTATTAAAGAAAGAAACATTTGTCAGGTAAAATGTCTTACGTTATTTGGCTAAAATATTGAGAGGAGCTGGCTAACATACTACATTCAAAATATATTTAATGGCATATTCTTACCAAATTCAAGTAGATTAGCCCTTACTCGGTATGAAACAAACATATAAATACAGACATGCTCCCAATTAGTAACACTGCTCACTGCCCCCTGTTTGTATATCTTAGCCCAGTGTCATTGTGGAGCCATCTAAATAGTGTGCAGCCCGGTTGCAGACAGACATCCAGACAACCTGCTTGGCCCTTGGTGTATTTACTGTCTTATACATAAAGGCATCATGAAGTAACAGTGGTTTTCAAACTCAGTTATTTCTGTATCGCTTCTGCAGACACTTAGTTCAGATTTTGCTTATTAAATCTAGTTTTAAGTTTTGTTTACAACTTAAAAAAATTTCTTTTTTAATGTTTCTTAATTTTTGAGAGAGAGAATGAACAGGGGAGGAGCAGAGAGATAGGGAGACAGAATCAGAAACAGGCTCCAGGCTCTGAGCTGTCAGCACAGAGCCCAACGTGGGGCTCGAACTCACAAGCCGCGAGACCATGACCTGAGCTGAAGTCGGACGCCCAACCAACTGAGCCACCCAGGCTCCCCTTGTTTACAACTTTTTGAAAAACAACATACAAAACACAGGCACATGTGTTATAGACAACATTTTATTTATTTTCGTTTTTTCTTTTTATTCTTTTCTTTTATGTTTATTTATTTTTGAGAGAGAGAGAGAGCCAGAGGGCAGCCGGGGGATGGGCAGAGAGAGAGGGAGACACAGAATCCAAAGCAGGCTCCGGGCTCTGATCTGTCAGCACAGAGCCCAAGGAGGGGCTGGAACCCACAAGCGGAGCCGAAGTCAGATGCTTAACCGACTGAAGCACCAGCCGCCCCTTTTTTTGTTTTTTGTTTTAATAAGTTTTTATTTATTTATTTTTGAGAGAGAGAGGGAGCAAGTGGGGGAGGGGCAGAGGGGAAGGAAGATAGAGGATCTGAAGCGGGCTCCCTGCAGACAGCAGAGAACCTGATGCAGGGCTCGAACCGACAAACCGTGAGATCATGACCTGAGCCGAAGGCAGCTGCTCAACCAACTGAGCCACTCAGGCACCCTGACGACATTTTAAATGATGGAGGAGCCAGTGTGTCAACAGGTTTTTGTGGAGACCTCAGAATACGGTTTCTGCCACCTCCGTACATTTGCACTTTTCCTTTTTAAATTTCTTCTGTCTTTAACTTGTTACAAATATGTCATTGACAGAGTAGGTGGTAGCCCTGGTCTTTGTTTAAACCAAGGCCTACACTTAACCTACTTTAGTAAAATTGTACAGGTGAGTTCATTGTTTCCTATAGATTACCTCATTATTGTCCCTTAAGAGCCAAATGAGGCTCAGGTACATCTCTTGGGTATTTGTGCCCGTAATAGGGTAGTACCAACTGAATTTGAATCCTATCATGATAGGTAATTTTAGCTCTTATATTGAGCTGAGAGTATTTTTATCTTTTAAAATACATTCTTTATCATGAGATTTTAACAGTTGTTGATGTTAGTGACTCTTCTTTGAAACAAAAAAAAAGCTTTCAAATTTCTGGATCATTTTAATTGAAGAATATCTTAGGATTCGAAAAAGTGCTACTACACAACCTGGTAGCATTTGCACCTGCATGTATTTATGAGTCAGGAGTTTCTAAATGCTTTCTACACAAAAGAAAATGAATAATTTGTTTTCTATAATGTTATGGAGGCCAGTATAAAAAAAATTGCAAGAAATTGCAACTGGAAATTCCATAAACTAACAGTCTCACTCTTTGATATACATGTGATATATATTGTTATATATTTAGTATTCTATGAACAACAATTTGTCACCATTATCCAAAATGATAAATGCAAATGTCTTTCTGCTGGGCATTGCACTTCTAGGAATTTATCCAAGAGATACACTCACACATATTCAAAATGAAATACGTACAAGCTTTTTCACTACACCTTATAATAATAAAAGACTGGAAACAACCTAAATGCCCACAGCTGGGTCTTGGTTAAATAAGTATGCAAGTACTACACAGCTGCAAAAAAAGAAAGTCTAGGGGCACCTGGGTGGCTGAGTCAGTTGGGTGTCCAACTTCAGCTCAGGTCACGATCTCATAGTTTGTGAGTTTGAGCCCCGTGTCGGGCTCTGTGCTAACAGCTTGGAGTCTGGAGCCTGCTTTGGATTCTGTATCGCCCTCTCTGCCCCTCCCCCTACTCATGCACTCGCTCTCTCTCTCTCTCTCTCTCAAAAATAAATAAAACATTAAAAAAAACAGTCTTTTTACTCTGCTCTAGATATCTGATACAGAATTGTCTCTGAATACATTGTTGAGTAAAAAAGCAAGGTGTAGAACAGGGAATAGAGAACATGTTATCATTTGTGCGTTTTTTAAAAAGGGTGAGGGAGAGTACATATATTAGAGACATTTGATTCTATATTCATAGAATACCTCTGGAACCAGCGACTTTGATTGCCTCTGGGAAGAGAACTGGGTGGACAGAGACAGAATTGGGGGGAATACTTTTCATTGTATACTTCTTTTGTGCCTTTAGAATTGTGAACCATATGTTCACTGTTAAAAAGACAAGACTGTTAATTGGTAAATGAACATGGGGGGAAAGCCTCATTATTTTGATTTATTGACTTTGCAATAAGTAAATTTTTTTTACAAATTTTAACTCAAGAGACAAAACTACTGTTACTGATTTTACATATGTTAATATGTGATAGGCATCATAATTAATCCCCCCAAAGATAAATTTTTAAATCTCAATGTGAGTGGACTCAATAGATTTGTAACATTTATGTAGCTGTAAAATTTTACGATTTTAGCTCTGCTATGTTATGCCGTCATCCAGTGCGAGATGTGCTCAGTTTCCTCGAGCCCAGGACAAAGTTCATTACTACATTAAGCTGAAAGACTTACGAGATCAATTGAAAGGCATCGAACGAAATACAGACGTTCAAGAGGTGCAATATACGTTTGATCTACAGCTGGCCCAAGGTATGTTTCCATTTTCGCCCTGTTTTTGGGTGTCATGGATATATACACTACTGAACGCACGCACATTGTGAGTTTAAAAGCAAGAGAAAGGGGAACAGTTACATCGTCAGCCAGAGTGTTCTGACAACGGATGTTAGTCACTGTTAAAATCTCCTTTTACCAAAGTTACCCATCTGTCGTGGGTGCTCCTACAGATGTCGAAGATAGAAGAAGCAACATAGCCTACCGGAAATTAAATCTGATAGGCTTGTACAGTTCCGATGAGTTAATTTAATAAATGTCATAAAGAGTTTAAAAGATGGCAACAAAAGATAGATCTCAGCACACGTGAACATTCAGGAAAAAGATTCGTTCATGAGGATTTCTGAATAAAGCTGTTTTCAGAACCGTTGTACAAAAACAGCTGTAAATCCCTTTTACCCTCTCCACAGAGGATGCAAAGAAGATGGCTGTTAAGGAAGAAAAATACGATCCAGGTTATGAAGCAGCGTATGGCGGTGCTTATACTGAAAATCCGTGCAATAGTGACCCTTGCAGCTTCTCTTCCAATGGGCTAAGTATGTTCCTCCGTACGTGTCTGTCTTTCTCTCTTCCTCTCTTTCTTTCTTGCTCACGCGCACTAGCAGGGGAGGGGCAGAAGGAGAAGGAGAACGAATCTCAAGCAGGTTCCATACACCAGGACTCGATCTCACGACCCTGGGATCCTGACCTGAGCTGAAATCAAGAGTCGAATGCTCAACCAACTGAGCCACCCAGGAACCCCTGTTTGTTTCTTTCAAACACTTGGTTTTGTCAGGACTGGGGAAATGCACTTTATTTTTTTAAAAGAGAATGAATTATTGAAGTGTGGGAATGGTACTATGAAAATCTTTTTAGTGACAGTGAAATGTGATGGTTATCTGAGGTTTCACCACATAGGTGTTAGCAGCTCATTTTCATTAAGTCGTTACGTCATTCTAATCACATTCCCTCCCTGAATGACCATTAAGGGTTTCTTAGTCCTGTATCTGCCAAGAGAACAGACACTTATTATTGTATTGAAGCAGCTTGCTGTTTTAGCGGCAGTCCTCCTCCGCTGGACTGCTAACATCTCTTGATGAATCGTGTAAAGCTTTTTAGATAGAATGAACTAACCTTCTTCTCCCCACCCTGGCAGCTGACAGTGGAGAATCAACTTTCAGTGACATTCCAAATGGGCAGTGGATGACCCAGTCGTTTACAGACCAGATTCCTTCCTTTAATAATCACTGCGGGACTCAAGAACAGGAAGAAGGAAACCATGCTTAAGACTGGTGTTTCTCAGCTCTACCTAAATGCTGCAGTTTTAATGCAGTAGTCAAGAAGGGGCTAACTGAAGCATTTTATTAGTATTTTATTCTGGTGATATAATCATATTATGGTTGTGTGGTAGAATCAACTGTATGAACCTGAGTAAGCTTGGAAGAAAAAAAGCACGGTTTTTTGTGTATGAGTTTTTGTATTTGAATTAACCACCATTCCAGCTTTTTATAAAGTATATTTCATTATGAAGAAATTGATTTTCTTTTGGGAGTCACTTTGAATCTGTAATTTTAAAATGTAACTGTCCGAATATTTATACTTGATTATGAACTGTGCATAAACCCAGATATACCATTATTCCTTTTATGCCTAAGAAGGGCATGCTAATAATAATTAGCACCGGTCAAGAGGCAGATGTGTTGAATTCTATATGTGAAGCTAACCCCCAGGGGAGTCCCATGTGGTGCTGTCTAGCGGTGTTTGACGGGCTCCCTGAGGCGTACTCACCCTCAGACCCCTTGGCCTCACCAGCAGGGAGGGTTTGGGAGAGTTGCTCAGCCGTAGAAATGTCAAGTGTGGCCTCACCCAGCCTTCTCTGACAGGGCGCTGAGCCCTGCCTTTGGCCTCCTCACCCCTGCGTGTTAATCCTCTAGTATAGGCAGAAACTGCCCTGCTGGAATGGTAAATTCCAGAGAATGCAGTAGACCTTTTAAAGTTTGTTATTTCTTCTGTGTTTTACTTGAGAGACATACATTTGATAGGGAAGGAACTGAATTTTTCTTACGGTATCTAGCACCTCCTTGGCTTTAAGGGCGTAACATGGAAAGTGGTGAGAAATGAACTCAGCCTGAGCAACAAGAAGCTGGGGTGTTTTGATAATCTTATTTAAGCTGGTGCTTTATGTACGTGAGATGTATTGAAATAACAGAATTTTTCTTGCTATGTGAATCTAATAAGCTGTCACTTAAAAAATTTTCTCTGCGTCATTGCTGTCTGTTACTGTGGACTTAAGTGAGCCTCGTGGCAGGGTTAGTTTGAAGTAACGTACTTGTGTGATTTTCTAATGCCTTTTCCATGGTGCTACAGATAGTCCAGACTACTAGGCCTGGTGGATAGTAAAGCTGGGTATTCAGAAATGCCATTTGCAATTAACTCCTGGTCACTTCTGAATATCCTGATTTCATACATACCCAGGGAGCATGCTGTTTTTCAATATGAAAATATTTATGAGGTGTTTTTTTTTCCTAAGAGATTATATGGCTTGTTCTTCTCTATATGATAAGAGAAACAAATTCTTGTGAATCTTAACATACTTTTTAGCTGTGGCTATGATGGATTTTATATTTCTTTTAGTCTAGGTCAAGCTGTGTAAAAGTCATTCATGTTATTTAACTCATGTACTGTACTGCTGTTTACATGGATGTTTCATGCGGGTGCTTTGAAGTGCCTTGCATCAGGGATTAGGAACAATTGAATTATTTTTTCATGGGACTATGTAAAGCATGGAAGTAGGAATTGCTTTGGTATATAATGATTGTAGCTTTACAATAGATTTTTTTTTTTTTAATCTGACTGGAGAACATACCCTTAAAATTATAATGGACCCTCATTAGAGAATGGGTTTGAGGATTTTCCAAGCATACAGCAATGGTGTTTTTCATTACATTTGACAGATGAGTAGTAAACGTTGATATATCCCCTATGTGACAATATGAGACTTTTTCATTAAATAATATTGGAAAGGTTTTTAAATTCATTTGGAAGTCTGATGGTTTTTACAATAAAAATACCAAGAATGATTATCCTTAGTTGCAGGTTTTTCTGCGGCACAAGTGACTGGTATTCTTTCCCCCTTTACGCCTCAGATCCGTCTACCTTGTGTTATGTTTAAGGTATTGAATAATATATGTACTGCAAATCATTTAAAAATCTGCATATCTTTTATTTTTACATACATTCATGTTTTAAATGTAGTTTGTTGTTTTACAAAAGACAAGACTGGCAACCTGTGAAAAAATACCTATGTGTGAAAAACACATTGGGAAATTTAAAAAACTTGTGGGTACAGGTTGTCATGGAAAGTTAAGCAAGTTGATTGCTGAAACCTAGGTGGGTTTATTTCCTTCCAACAATATATCTCACTCACATCATCTTGATTTCCATAATTACCACTTACACTTAAGGAATCAGTACCTACGTAATCCAGGGTACTATTTGCCCACAGTAGTCTTTGTGTTTTACATTGTGGATCATTTGTACCAAAGGTACTGTTCATAAAGAACAATGATATAGTAGGGCTATAAATGGACAATTCCACATTTTTATACAGGGAATATATAAAATGTCGTTACATCAGCTGCTGTGGTGATTGAGTTTAAATATCCCTGCGGGGTCAGGAACAAACCAGCTTTCCCATAAGTCGTTGTGAACACTAGGGAAGTCCCAGGGTTTATGTCTTCCATTCCAGTGGAGTAATTTTGCTTCCTGCAGAAAATGCTCCGAATATCTGGTATCTGGATTCCAGCCTTCATTGTATTCAGAAGAAAATAATAGGCTTGTCAGAATGCAAACTTTTTATATTGAATGAGTACAAGTTCATTATTTAAAAAATTAAGCAAATCAAAGAGTATACATGGAAGAATTTACCACCTCCCCTAAATCTCCAAAATAACCACTGTTAGAGTTTCTCATGAAATCCTCCTACAAATATTCTACCTGTATGCCAGTGTGTGTGTAATATAGCACATGTGGAGTTACTGAATTGTTTTTAAATGTTCATTTTTGAGAGAGAGAGAGGGAGGGAGACAGAATCCAAAGCAGGCTCCGTGCTGTCAGCACAGAACCTAATGCGGAATTCGAACCCACGGACTGTGAGAGCATGACCTGAGCCAAAATCAAGAGTCAGATGTTTGACTGAGCCACCCAGTCGCCCCAAAGTTACTGAATTATTATTAATGGCTACATGGAATGCATATATAATTTACTTAGTGAGTTCCTTATTAAGGACATTTAGGTTGTTTCTGTCCCCTCACTAACATAAGCAGTGGCACAGTGAACAGGCTCCTGTGCGGGTTTGTGCGTGTCTACAGATACATTTGTGGGGTAAAGCCTTGTAGATGGACTTGCTAGACTGAAGGGCGCATGTGCCTTTACATTTTTTTTTTTTAATTTTTTTTTTCAACGTTTATTTATTTTTGGGACAGAGAGAGACAGAGCATGAACGGGGGAGGGGCAGAGAGAGAGGGAGACACAGAATCGGAAACAGGCTCCAGGCTCTGAGCCATCAGCCCAGAGCCTGACGCGGGACTCGAACTCCCGGACTGCGAGATCGTGACCTGGCTGAAGTCAGACGCTTAACCGACTGCGCCACCCAGGCGCCCCAGCATGTGCCCTTACATTTTGATAAGAGGTTGCCAGATTGTTCCCAAAAGAACTTGGATCAGTTTCCCTCCCACGTAGAGTTTATAGGAGTTCTTGTTTCTCTGCATTTTCCCTCCTTAGTGTGTACGACATCTTCCCGTAACAGTCGTGTTTTTACCTTATGAAGCGTGACAAAGAATAATATTCACTTTTTAACACAAAACTATCTCCATTTGAATATTATTCCACTCATAAGGAGTCACTTAGGGTGTGTTTATCCCAAAATTGCCAGAGTATTTTTAGAACCTCTCTTCCAGAAGTGCTTTAAGATCTTGAGAACGTAATTTTTTTAATATCCTCTATGATGTTAAATTTTCTTCCTATGAAAGGAATTTGACATGTTTTTAAAAATCCATTAAGGAAAGAGAAGGTGGTGAATAGCTGGAGTTGTGTTATTCTAGCTTAACATAGGATACAAGAAAAATAAAAATAAAAATCCATCTTCCGTCATTCATAAACGTAGCTGTGAAGGCAGTTACAGGAGAGAAGCTGGGTGTTTCAGGCTATGGTTATGTAACTGGAGTAATTATCAACTTCCAGAGAATCTAGACAAAGGAAATGTTCATTTGGGAAGAAGCACCTTAATTTTTTTCTTTAATGTTTATTTTTGAGAGAGAAAAAACAAGTGGGGGAGGGGCAGAGAGAAGGAGACACTGAATCTGAAGCAGGATCCAGGCTCCAAGCTGTCGGCACAGAGTCCAACACGGGGCTCGAACTCACAAACTGGGAGATCATGACCTGAGCCAAAGTCGGACGCTTAACCGACCGAGCCACCCAGGCGCCTCTATTTTTTTTAATGTTTATTTGTTGTAAGAGAGAACACAAGCAGGGGAGGGGCAGAGAGAAGGAGAGGGGGAATCTCAAGCAGACTCTGCTTTCAGCACAGAGCCCCACACAAGGGCTCAATCCCGTGAACCATGAAATCATGACCTGAGGTAATAAGCTGGATGCTTAACTGACTGAGCCGCCCAGGCACCCCAGGAGGAAGCAACTTAGAGTCTTCACTGAGTGAGACATCATCTCTCTGCTCCATGATTGGAGGATTCTATATGGGCTTGCAGTTTGCTTTAGCTAAATACATTTCATAAATTTTTTATGTCTTAAGCCTACCAGCTTGGATCCAGACTTAATACCCATTAGTGTTACATTGCTTCCTGCTTCCAAAACACTCTAAAGCCAAATCATTTTTCAAATGATTTCTGTGTAGATTTACTTTGCAGACTTCCCGGATTCCAAAACCTTCTGCACAGATGTAGTCTCTGTTCTACAAAGAGAAATGACTTCTTTCTCTTGGGAAGATTCTGCCCCTCCCTACTTACCAGCTAGATATTTCATGAAATGTGATTGAGTCTCTGTTCCAAGATCATAGAATGCTCTAACCTTATCCATTTAAGCTCCGCATAGCTGTTCCTACACATTTTTTGTAGACCTACAACTTTGATGAGCTTTTCTGCACATTGATTACATGGAAATGTTGATATTTGACCTAATAGGGAACCTAACATTATAAATCAAATCAGATGGGACACTAGAATCCTTAACTTGCCTGTGTTGCTCCTGTGTGCATACAGAAAATCGAGGAGGATTCTGGTAGTAAGGCAGAAGCAAATCTATACAGAATCCTTAAAAGGAGACTGGAGCCCAGCTTCAATGGCTTTATGTGTCCTTTCTTTAAAAGGGAGAGTAAGGGACATATATACCACCTTGCAGATTGTTCTGAGAATTAGAAATAATATTCACCTTTATCACCAGAACCTAGCCCATTTTTTGACAATGTAGAAGGTACTTAGTAAATACACATCCATAATCTATTGTTTCCAATTCTAAAATAATCTTCAAATGTCTGAAAACAAAAGGATTTTTAACTTTTTTGGTAGCAAAACCTAGATCCCACTCAGGGTATTGCATAACATAAATATATGCATTACATTACATTTTTGAAATTCAAAACCTTTCCAATTTCTAAACAGGTCTGGCCCAGTGCTTTTGGCTAAGGGATTGTGGCCGTGTGTTTGAATGTATGTGACTGTCTTCTGGGCCAAGCTGTGTTCTAAGCAAATTTACATGTATTAGGTAATTTATTCCTTATAGAAACTTTATAAGGTTCTATTAGCTTCAGTTTACAAATGGAGACACTAAGGCATAGAAGGGTTGAACAATTTGCCCAACATGGGTAATAGCAGAACTGGGATTCCAGTCCATACCCAAGAGTCTGCATGCTTGTGGTGAAGAGTGAATGCAAGACATGCTACACAATCAGGAAACAACTTCTTTTTAAAAGATAAGCCTCCACCTATCTCAACTCCTCACAAAACACAGTGTTAATTTGTTCGGTTTTGCCCACTGCAGGCTACTGCAAGAGGGCAATAAAGGCGAAGTGGAAAAGTTTTGACAGTAAAGGCTTGTTGTAAGAATAGCTAATGTTTATTGAGCACCTACCATATGCTAAGCGTAAGTCTAACTGCTTTTCTAGAAACACATTCCTAGAAACACACCTCTCAGGAAGGCCAGTTTTGTCAGCTGCATTTGTAGACTGAGCAGCGGAGGTTAAATAACGTGTCCAAGATCACCTCCAACATCACTCGGAGGACTGGATCTCAGGAAGCTGGTGTTATATATAGCACACTCTCCTCGCCTTGTGCTCGCAGGTCTAGAACATGCACATTTGTGTTGTCTTCCTAAAATACTTACCCAGGTGCCGTATGTGCCACAGGGGGTTGATGGTGGAGTATTTCCCATGAAACACGATCAGCATCGGGGAGGTGGCCACCCCTCCTCCCAGGGAGCTGCTGTAGAGATTTTCCCTAAGAAATGGAACAGAAACGCACCATTTGGCCTGGAGCCCCACAGACTCCTATCAAGTAGAATCTACTAATTTTGAAAGATGTGAGACCATCTCTTGCTATGTATTAAGACTATGGTTTTTCACTTTCCCCCAACTTTTTATTTTGAAAATTGTCAGGCAACACAGAATTGTAAGAAGGGTACCATGAACCCCATACCATCCACCTAGATTTACAGCGTAGCATTTTACCATTTTCGTTTTTATCCTTTTTTAATGGCAAATCCTGAAGATCAAATTCTGATCCTACATTATTTAGAATAACTTTACTCACAAATTCAAAGTTATGGTGGTATTTAAAATATCCAGATAGAAAAGACGAACAGGAAATACAGTGAGATGATAATTGCGTTTGTGTTAGAGGGGTTTTTCCCCCCATATTTTAAAACTTGGATGATGAAAAGTGATACATTTTTAAAAACTCAACTTCCAAAACCAAAGTTGAGTTTATGAAATAATTCTTTTCAAGTTTATTTATTTTGAGAGACAGAGAGTGCGAGTGGGGGAGGGGCAGAGAGAGAGGGGGAATCTCAAGCAGGTCCACTCTGTCAGCACAGAGCCTGACGTGGGGCTCGAACTCACAAAACTGTGAGATCATGACCTGAGCTGAAATCAAGAGTTGGATGCCCAACCGAGTGAGCCACCCAGGCACCCCAGAGTTTATAAAAATAATTCTTCAAAACAAATTATGTAGGAAGAAACTCAACTGAGAAATGGTTTTCAGTGGAAAAGTTTCACTAGGATTCTGGGAGAAGACTTAAAGTCACATTACTAATTCATTAGAAAAAATGTTTGTATGATGAGATTGTGCAGGATCTCGGTTCCACTGACATACCGTTTGGGGACAGAGTTTCATCTGCTGTCTCCATTCTTTCTCACCCATGCCTCTGTAAGCAAATCTGACCTAAGATGTCTATGAAATATTTCTAACCCCTGAGATATGCATAGAAAGTTAATTACGCAATTTTGTCCCCAAGCAAGGAAAATGGTAGAAGGGTTTACACCTACTCCACATTTTTTTGCATCCATTTCTCCAGTTGTTTGGTGATACGTTGATGCTTCCATTCCGTCATGTTGGCGACAATCACGCCGGGATTGAAAGAGCACGTGCTGGGGCTTATGCCAAGGTCTTTTATGGTCTTCTTCCTATAGTCCAGATAGCCCATGTATGTATTCTGTAAAGGAACAGGATATGCCCTTGACCAACACATCTTTTGTTTCTGGAAAACGATCATTTTCTTGAAACCATTGGGCAGCGTTTCTGGGTTTCCTCTTGTGTCACAAGCCATTTCCTAGTATCCTTTGCTGTTTTTCGTGTTTCCCCAACCTCGAAAGGCTGAGTGCCCCCTAGTCTCCTTGCCTGCACCTGTTCCTGTCTCTAGTATGAGCTCCCCAGACAGCCTCATCCGGTCTCATGGCCCAAAATACTATCTGTGCAGCCAGCCTTGACCTCTCCTCTGGATTCCCAAAGCCTGCTACATCTGTTGGCAGATACTGGATGCCTTCTGGATGCCTAACAAGGCAGCTCTACTTACATCCAAAAACTGATCCTGATCCTGGCCGGAACTCGCTTCCCCACAACCCGCCTACCTCAGTTACCGGCAACACTATTCTTCCAGTTACTTGGGCAAAAAACCCAGGGCCATTACGTCCTCTGTGGCTCCTTCACACTCACTTTGCATCCAAATCTGTCAGCAAGTCCTGTTTGTCTCATCTCCCAAAATATATCCATAAGCCAACCACTGCCTATGCTGCAGCCTTCCCAGTCTGGGCTGTAATCCCCACTCACAGGACGTCCGCGAGCCCCTCCTAAACTGTTCCTGCTTCCACCCTTGTCAACTTCACTCTGTCTCTATGTTATTCATCTGCTCAAAGCCTCTCCAGTGGCTTTCCGTCTCAGTAAAAGCCAGAGTTCCTAAGATGTGTTGCCGTGCCCTAGGCCATCTGCCCCCAGCGCCATGACCTTTCTCGCCTATTCTCACGCCGGTTCCCTCTGCCACCCTGACCTCCTTGCTCCTGCAATAAAAGAAAGACACGCTCCTGCTTCAGGACCTTTGCACTTGCTGTTACCTCTTCTTGGAATGCTTTCCCCCTAAATATCTGCTGAGCTAATCCCCTGACTTCTTTTACGTGCAGGCTCAGCAACACCATGTCAGGGGAGCCTTCCCTGATCACCCAATTTAAAATACAACCCAACCTGCATCCTGATCCTCTGTTAAATATTTTGTTTACTGTCTTTTCCCACTAACACGTAAACTTCACAAAGGCAGGCATTTCAGTTTTGTTTACTGTACTGCTGGTACCTAAAACAGTGCCAGCACCATGGTAAGCACATGGGTGGTTGTGGAGTGGCTGTGATATGAGGCGGGACGTTACTGTTCCACCCACACAGGCTGTCACAATCCACCTCAAGCTCAGTGCGATGCCCAAGCGCAACACGGAAATCATGGACACGCTCGAGCAGTTTCCATGTGCCAGCCTCTGTTCTAGGAACTTTGCACACATTACCTCGTTAATCGCACAGTCACTTTACACGTATTAACTAATTTAATTCTCACCATAACTCTACGAGGGAAGTACTGTTATTACCTCTGACAACCGAGGGAGAACCGCACGGCCACGCACTTGCCCAGGGCTGCAAACCTACTAAGGGGTGGAGCCAACCTGTTGACTAAGGTCCTAGGCCTCAAAGTATGTCACACCTCTACTGTCAACACGTCTAAAATGGTGTCCTGGAACTTTGTTTAAAGAACAGCATTTGATTCTTAATAACACCTTGTATTTTTAAAGCCATCCTTTTAGTTTCAGTATTACAGACAGGTTCGACTTCCCTCATTTCCACCAGGGTAAGTTGCTCTTTACCCTTGAGCAAAATCATATTTTCCTCCGTTGAAAGGAAAACACAAAAAAAGCAATGATCAAAACTCTGACAACGGAACCAAAAGTCCAGGGACTGTCTTACAGGAAACCCCATCTCGGACAGGGGTGGTTGCAGCCACTTAGGTAACACCTGTCGCTTCTGGAGCATTAGTGCAGGCTGGAGCTCTGGCATCGTGTGATTTCATCACAGCTCACAAAAACCAAATGAAACAGGTACCGTTGTTGCCATGTGTCAGACAAGCAGAGAAGGACTTGCAGGGCTAACTTGCCCCAGAGTCGGTACACACGGAGCTGGGGCCGAACGGACAGCCCGGGCCCTGTGCTGCGCTCCAAGGTTAGATGATTGTGCGCTGTGGGGAAGGGAAGGGAAGGGAACAGCAGAGCGAAGCCAGGACCTCCACGCCAGCGAGCCCACCTGCAGCCCCACAAATCTGTTCATGTCCTGAGCGGAGGGCAAATCGCAGTCATCCGAAAAAGCTGCCGCGTGGCCCAGGGCCAAAGTGGTGTCATAGAGTTCCTGGATGTCACCTGAATTCAGAAAACACCAGTGGCTTAAATATTATAGCATTTGGTTTTGAGCTAGATAGAGCCTTAGATTGTCCAACAGTCCCTGATTTTGCTATGGAGGAAAAGTATGTGATCTCAATTTCGAGTGGCCTGGCGATTTACTTAATAACATAGTTTGTCTCAATTCAGAAGGCCACTTGATGATAAGCTCAGATCGGCACTGGCTAAATGTCTTTACTTCCGTTGCCATGTAGAGACCACACCAGTGCTTAGCTTATTTGCATGTGAAAGAGAGAGAGAAAGAGAGAGCGACACTTAGACACCAAAACGTAGCTCACTTTTAAGAATGTCGTGAGGGAGACTTTATTCCTCTACATTTTAGGGATGCAGAGAAAGGAGAGGCTACTGAGCTATTTATTACCGACTTCAACAGTCAGAGAGTGGCTCTCAGTCAACTGGACTGTCCAGGGAAGTGAGTTATCAACCCCCGTTTTCAAAACATCCCCAAATTTATAACAATACTGTTCTCCCATCTTGAATACGCAGTCACAGTCGCTGGGCATCTAGCTACTTGGAAACTGAAGGAGATAGACAGTTATTCTACTTATCGGCTGCTCCTTTCCCGAGTGTTCTTGGCAGTCGGCGTGTATACCTTGTACGATTACGTCATCGTCCAAATAGATGACTTTCTCATGTTGATGGATAAGCAGAGGGAGATAAAAGCGGACAAAGTTCAGCTGTTAAAACAACAGAAAAAAAAGTGATGGTGGGGAAGAGGCATATGGCTCAGTGTCTTCTAGTGCTCTTACGGGGGTGGCTTTGACCATGGCCTCAGTTCCGCTCCAGGTGTGGAGCAAAATAAAACAGTCCGTAAAGATGCCTCGCTGCAGCTTCCTGGTTCCAAGTTATCCGGGCCCCGGGCTGCAGCTGATGCTGGCCCATCAGTGCCCTTCCAGACCCAAACCCTCATCTGCCGAGACTGTGACATGACTTGGGTCTCCGTGAGCCGCTGTACTGGGAGTCACGGAGGCTTCCTGGTCAATCTTTTAGGACACAAAGTGCCTGCCCTCCTCTATACTAGTAATTTGATTACCGTCAACTAAATCAGCCTTACACACACACACACACACACATACACACAGGACACAGGGGCACAGGGGCATCATCCCAACCACGAGCTCAACCTCTTAGCTCCCTGGACCAGAAAAAAGTCAGACAAGCATGAGCTGAGGGTGAGAGTCATATGGTTTCATTAGCCATAACACTATCGAACCCAAAGTTCTAGCTCAGCTCACACTCTGACAATAAATATAAGGAACTGGGGAAAGATAACGTCATTAGAGGGCATAGAATTCAGTACATTTTCAAGGATGGATGTAACAAGCATATGCAGAAAGCAGCTGCATTTTCTGTGAACCTGCCATCAATACTACTCTTCATGCAAGAGAGTCCCTTTAATAAGAACTCTTGCAGAAAAATACCTTAAGATTCCCAATTCTGGGGAAAAAAAGCGGTGTCTCCTGAAAATATTACCTTAGTTGATACTATGAGGTATATCATCTATCACGCTACTGGTTTTCCCTAGCTGCCGGGATACTTGGGCTAAATTCAACGTCCAATTACAGCACACATAACACGCTGTCGGTTGGGAATACTTTTCCTGGCCTCACTATTTGGCCCCTACCCCCAACCTCTACAGGCATATTCACACACAGAAATGCATCCTACGTTTTCTTATGCTTCATTTCTGCTTGAATAGCTTCATTTCATTTATGTGAACCATCTTAAATCCTACCGGAGCAGGTGACTTATAAATTATAAATAAGCAGACCTTGGTGGAGATCTGACACTGCTTCCAAAATATTCTGTCTGCATCCCAGTGGCCAGTGCTCCCCACTGAGCAAGGGTCTCACCGAAGACTGTCCCCAGCACGTGCGCGATTCCTACTCACAGGCTGGAGCAATTCTGGCCTTGATGAGTCCGGTCTGACCTTCCCCTTGAGGACTATCGGGTTGAATTCCACGATTTTAAAGTTTATTTCTCTTAGTTTAGAATGTTCAATCCATTTTCTAAAGAGATGACAACAAACAAACAAAAAACACCTCTAGCATATACACCTCCAACCTTTTTCCTCAATTTCCCTATTGCCCCAGAGTTGATCTGTGGCCTCTTTCGAAAGTTACAAATAAAATGTGTATAACCTTAGTAGAGTTTAGTCTATAAAACCTTCTGATTTTTTTCCCCCCATCTGGTCTGGCTTCCGATCTTTCCTCTCTTTTTTCTTTAATTCACGTAACTCTGCAAAGGAAATGAAGCAAAACAGTAATAACCAAATAGCTCCCCAGATCCACATAATCTCCACAGGAAACCGGGAGAACAAAATGTGTTTCTTCTTTCTTACAAAGCATCTGCGGATCCTGGTCCCTGTTTGCCACGGGGTTACCAGATTTTGTCAACGGATGAAGCAGGACATCCTGGATCTCCTACCTGCCTTCTTCCTCTGCTATTTCCACTCCAAGGACGATTTGAAGTGATCCTGGCCTCTTTGTCTCTGTCTCTCCATGTTCCCGACCTTTCCTCGCTTCCCGCCTTCCCCTCCTCCCCCCCCCCCCCCCGATCCTCTCCCCCATGTCTGCTCAGTCGCACACAGTCTGCGACTATCTTTTATCCAATTCATGATACAATTCTTGGCAGAAATTATCTCAAAACAATTGTTAATGACCAAAGCCACACATGATAGCATCTGTTGTTGCTCAAAAGTTGACAAATCAATCCTTGGAACAAAATTTAGATCTGCAAAATTTGAACCATAAAAAGCAGCCATTTACACAATGTTATATGTCAATTATATTTCAAATCCGGAGGTGGGGAGAAGTCACGTCAATAAGAAAAAGATAGACAACCCTACTGAAAAACTGGCAAGAGACTTGAACGTGCAAATCTAAGTAGCCAAGAAATGTGTGAAAAAAAGTGCTGGGCGGTGGGGGGACCCTGGGTGGCTAAGTCAGTGAAGCATCTGACTAGGTTCAGGTAATGATCACGCAGTTTGTGGGTTCAAGCCTCCTGTCAGGCTCTGTGCTGACAGCTGAGAGCCTGGAATCTGCTTCAGATTCTGTCTCTCTCTCTGCCCCTCCCCTGCTTGTGCTCTCTCTCTCTCTCTCTCTCTCTGTCAAAAATAAACATTTAAAAAAGAACATTTAGAATTTTTTTTAAAAAGTGCTCAATCTCATTTAAAATGAAGGAATCTCAAGTTAAACCATGATGAGATAGCCCTGGACACCTATCAGGATGGCAAAGTTAAAAAGACTGACCATACTGGGGCGGCTGTGTGGCTTGGCTGGTTAACCGTCCAACTCTTTTTTTTTTTTTTTAATGTTTATTTATTTTTGAGAGAAAGAGATAGAATGTGAGCGGGGAGGGGCAGAGACAGAGGGAGACACAGAATCTGAAGCAGGCTCCGGCCTCTGAGCTGTCAGCACAGAGCCCGACGCAGGGCTCGAACTCACAGACCGTGAGATCATGACCTGAGCTGAAGTCGGACGCTCAACCGACTGAGCCACCCAGGTGCCCCAACTCTTTTTTTTTTTTAATGCTTATTTATTTTTGAGAGAGCACGAGGCATGGGGTGGGGGCAGAGAGAGAGGGAGACACAGAACCCGAAGCAGGCTCCGGGCTCTGAGCTGTCCGCACAGAGTCCAACGCAGGGCTCGAACTCACAAGCCGTGAGATCGTAAACTCAGGTGAGGTCAGACGCTTAACTGACTGAGCCACCCAGGCACCTCAAGTGTCTGATTCTTGATTTCGGCTCAGGTCATGATGTAGGCTGACAGTAGGGAGCCTGCTTGGGAATCTGTGTCTCCCTCTTTCTCTGTCCCTCCCCTGCTCAAAATCTCTCTTTCTCTCAAAGGAAAGAAATAAACATTAAAAAAAAAAACAAACCTGACCATACCACATTGGGTGGTGGTTGTTACATGGGTATGTTTACTTTGTGATGACTCACTAAACTGCACGCAGAATTTATGCAATTTTCTGTTTTTGTATTATACTTCACCGAAAAGAAAGTTTTGTTTTGTTTTGTTTTGTTTTGTTTTGAATAATTTAAAACGGTCTAGTGGACTAGACAACCAAGAGCTGAGAAACAGTCCCTGCTCAGATGTCATCAAGCCCTGGAGCCGATGGCCTTCTGTTGGAGTACAAACCCTTGCTCAGACCATATGACACAAGCCACCCTTTGGGGCTTGGTTATCTGCTTTTCATACCCATAGATAATTACAGAGCTGTTAACAGCAGGCTAAGTGAACAATCTGCAAAATAAATGAGAAGAAGAGTGAGAAATGAGACAGAAAATCTAGAACGTGTACATAAGCCCTCAAAACCCACAGGAGCCAAAGACCATTTAGATTAGGAGTGAGTGTCAGCCACATCTCAGTACCTCCTAATGGTGCCAAGACCTAAAACTCGCATTGTAAAAGTCATGCATAAATAACATCTTCGGGGGCTTGCCTGGCACGGTCGGAAGAGCATGTGACTCTTGATCTTGGGGTCATGAGTTCAAGCCCCACGTTGGGTGAAGAGGTTACTAAAAATAAATAAACTTAAAAAATAAATACATTCTCCTTCTGAATAATGGAAATAACACTAGAAATACCTTGAACTTCCCGTCATCACTGCTCTCCCCAATCCATCCATCCTCCCCAGAGACAGTCACTGCTGGCAGATGGAGATCTTTCGGGTCTTTTTCTTTGCAGAAA
Source organism: Felis catus (assembly GCF_018350175.1). Lineage (NCBI taxonomy): Eukaryota > Metazoa > Chordata > Mammalia > Carnivora > Felidae > Felis > Felis catus. The sequence goes on from NC_058374.1 coordinate 124,048,147, forward strand.
CACATATATGTACATGTACACATTTATGGTTTTTTTTTTTTTAAGATTTTGTTTTTAAGTAATCTCTACACCCAACATGGGGCTCAAAATCACAACCCCGAGATCAAGAGTCACGTGCTCTACTGACTGAGCTAGCCCGGTGCCCTTGGTTTTTTGATTCTTTAAAAGAAATTTATTTATTTATTTATTTATTTATTTATTTATTTATTTATTTTTGAGACAGAGAGAGAGCATGAGCAGGAAAGGGACAGATAGAGGGGAACAGAAGACCTGAAGTGGGCTCTGTGCTGACAGCAGCCAGCCTGATGCAGGGCTTGAACCCACAAACTGTGAGATCATGACCTGAGCCGAAGTCGGGTGCTCAATCGACTGAGCCACCCAGGCACCCCCAGTTTTTTTTTACTGTTTAAAGCTACAAGGTGAATGTTTATGGCCCCCTCCCCCCAAATTCATTTGTTGAAACCTAATCCCCAGTGTGATGGCATTTGGAGGTGTGGCCTTCAGAAGGTGATTAGGTCATGAGCGTGGAGCCTCCAGGAATGGGATGAGTGCCCTCATAAAAGAGACCCCAGTGAACGCCTCTACCCCTCCCACCACGGGAGGACGCAGCAAAGACGCAGCCCTCCATGAACCAGGAAGCAGGCCCTTCCCAGGCATGGAATCAGCCGATGCCCAGAGCTTGGGCTTCACAGCCACCAGAACCGTGAGAAATACTTTTCTGTTTTCACAAGCCACCGGGTCTGTGGCATTCTATTACAGCAGCCCGGAAGGCTTAAGACACTCATAAAATGGTTCACACTATATGAGACGTAGTGAAACTTTCATCTTCACATAACAGCATGTCCCGAGGATCTTCTTTGTCAGTATACACACATTGCCTTCTTTTTGCCAATTTACGAAGCGTACATTATTTGAAAAATTTTCTTAATGTTTATTTTCGACAGAGAGAGAGAGAGCACGAGTGGGGGAGGGGCAGAGAGAGAGGGAGACACAGAATCCGAAGCAGGCGCTGGGCTCTGAGCTGTCAGCACAGAGCCCGACTCAGGGCTGGAACTCACAGACTGCGAGATCATGACCTGAGCCAAAGTCGGAAGCTCAACCTACTGAGCCACCCAGGCGCCCCGAAGTATTCATTATTTAAACAAGGAATAAGTGTGTCTATTTTCCTGCACTGGATATTGTTGTCCTATTAATTTTTACCATCTTGATGAGTGAAAAATTATGTCACTGTTGTTTTAATTTGCATTTCCCTATTAGTAACACAGAATACTTTTTCATGTTTGTTGACCATTTGTATTTTTTCTTCCGTGACTTGTCTGTATTGTATGCGCATTTTACTACCCGATGCTTATATGTTTAAAAGTTTTTTGTAAGAATTCTTTATATTCTTTGGATAGTAATCCTTTGTCTGTAATACATGTTGAAAATGTTTTGTGTAATTTATTGTGTGATTAATTTCACTTACAGTGTTTTTCATCATTTAAAAATTTTTAAATGTTATGCAGCCAAATCCGTCCATTTTTTTCCTTGTGATTTGTGGGCTCACAGAATCACTTTCCATAGCAAAATTATATAATTATCCTGCTTTTTTATAGTAATTTAAAATTTGATTTTCTGTTTATTTCTTCTAACTCCGTTTCCAACTTACTTTGTAGTGTGTTGTGTGATAGGAAAGAGATCACTATGCAGTTCAAAAGTTATAATTAGTGATCATTCTGGGTCATATTAAAATGATACTATATTAATATCCTCCCAGGTTAAGAAAGCAGAAACTAATTTTTTGTTTTGTTTTGTTTTTTTCAGAGAGAGAGTGCGTGCACACGCACACGTGTGGGGGAGGGGCGGAGGGAGAAGGAGAGAGAGAATCTCAAGCAGGCTCCATGCCCAGTGCTGAGCCCAACAGAGGGCTCCATCTCACAACCATGAGATCATGACCTGAACCAAAATCAGGAGTTGGACACTTAACCGACTGAGATACCCAGGTGCCCCCCATCTGTTTTTTTTTTTTTTTATTTTAGAGAGAGAGCGAGGCAGAGGAGAAGGGCAGAAGGAGAGAGAGAGAATCAAAGCAGGCTCCACACTCAGTGCAGAGCCCAACACAACCTTGGGATCACGACCTGAGCCCAAATCAAGAGTTGGACACTCAACTGACTGAGCCACCCAGGCACCTCAAGATAAACCATTTTAGAAAGACTTCCGGGGCGCCTGGGTGGCTCAGTTGGTTAAGCATTGGACTCTTGACTTCAGCTCAGATCATGACCTCACGGTTTGTGAGATCGAGTCCCATGTTGGGCTCTGTGCTGACAATGTGGAGCCTGCTTGGGATTTTCTCTTCTCCTCTCTCTCTGCCTCTCTGCTCCTGCTCTCGTGCACGTGCTCTCTCTGGAAACAAATAAATATTTAAAAAATAGAGAGAGATTTACACACAATCTGCCTAAGGCTTGTAGTTCTTTAGGTCATTAGCCAATTCACTTCAGCAGAATGATGCAATGCCCAACCAGATCAATGAGACTTTGCTGGAAACTTCCTTAGCTATACCACACATTCATCAGGTCACCCAGTAAACCTCAGGTCATCCCCTCATTAATTCAAATGACATTCATCAAGCCCAAAACAGAAGGAAATGCATTTAAGGAAAGATAAGGAAGATGAAGAGAAAGTTGAAAACTCCCAAGTCTATAGTACACAAATTACCGGATTCGAGACAGAGTGTTCCGGAGTCCAACGACATAGAACAGAATGTTGGCGTCGGTGTTGCTGTAGATGCTATTGATGGCAGCCATGGCGGCACCCATTCTCCCTGCAGCAGCACAAATCACCACAGGAATCTCATCCTCCATTTCCTCAGGAGCCTCAGAGTCATCGTCTGGAAACATCACAATCACTGTCTTAGAACATGAAGGAAATTCATAGTAGAACCAGTTCAAATTGTCTCCCACACTCCTGGGGGAAGACGGCATAGTGTGGAAGAGACTGCCAACCATTCTCCAACATCCAGTCTCTTCTTCTTTCAGAAATAGAACATGGGGTGGGGCGGGGGGAAGAAATACAACACTGGACTTTTAATTTTAGCTGGCATCTAGCCAACCACTAAGAACAGATTTCTGAGACTCCCTAGCAAGTGTGCATGATCAAGTTATGACCAACAGAAGGTTAGCGCAAGTATGTGTGTGATTACTGGATTTGCCTTTGAAAGCAACGTGCTACCCTCCCCTTCCCCTGGGCCCATTCCCATCGGCTGGAATGTAGATATGATGACAGAAGTTAGGGCAGCCATCTTGGACCACTACTTGGAAGCTACCTGTGGAGGACACCAAAACCCTAACACAGAAGGAACCTTGATCTGGATGACCGTGGAAATGGCACATCATTGTGTGGAATGACACACATTCATTCACTTGAGAGAGAAAATGAACTTCTATTTTGCTTCAGTCACTATGATTTTGGAGCTCTTTTACAGAAGCCAGTCGGACACACATACACACAGTTGAAAAATATGTGAAGAACTGGAAAGTCTCATTTGAGCCGACAGTTCTCAACTCCTTCCTAAATTGGAATGTTTTCCTGCAATGCTGCTGTAAAAGCTACTGCTTGTGACCTTCCTTCTCCTCTTCGCCCTCTAGTCAAGTCTCTCAAAAGTCGACAGCAAGAGAAAGGTGGTAAATGAAAGAGCATGACTAATGCACAAGACGAATAATTGATTGTTCTTTTGAGCTGTGGCTGTGATGTAAAATAGCAGTGTCTAACATCTTATTTTGGCATTGCAATACAATTTTCCGGTACGAAAGATAATAATAATCAGTATGAAGAGTGGCCACTCTCAGATGCCCTTCTGGTTTTTACTTAAAGCTCTCTTTACAGATAAGTACCACTCAGACGCGGGGCAGTTCTAGCTGATATTTAATCCAACAAATATATGAACTAACCACCAGGTACTGTGCTTTATGTAGCTTAAGAAACATTGAACGGCCTCTCCCTTCTCCCACCTCTCTTCCCCAGGCTGGCCACCACGTCTGAAATGTCCACCACGAGAATAATTCTGTTTTCACAGTATACTTACTGGCACAAGAGAAAGCTCATAATACCACATCAAGGGGGAAAAGAATACAGAATTTCTCTCTAGTATTTGATACACAAAATCACCACAGGAATCTCCTCTGGTGTATGATCCCAATGGGATATACACATACATACATATTTTCAAATGGATCTACATCTGTTTATGGAATTATGAGTGATTTCAATTTCCTTATTTGCATTTCTTATATTTTCCAAATTCTCTAAAGCAACCATGGATACTTTTTTTTTTTAATGTTTGTTTATTTTTGAGAGAGAGAGAGAGAGCACAAGCAGGGGAGGGGCAGAGAGAGACAGGGAGACACAGATCTGAAGCAGGCTCCAGGCTCTGAGCTGTCAGCACAGAGCCGGCTGCAGGGTTCGAACCCACAAACTATGAGATCATGACCTGAGCTGAAGTCGGACCCTTAACCGACTGAGCCACCCAGGTGCCCCAACCATGGCTACTTTTATAAACAAAAAGGAAAATATTTCTTAAGGGATTATTCCTTTTGGACTCAACTGTCATTTTGGGGAGGTTCCCTAATCATGCGGTATGTTGCCTGCAGGCAGTGAAGTGAACTGCCCCAAATGCAAATTTGACTCTATTTCTTCACTGCTCACCATTCTCCAGTGGCTCCTGTAAGGTAGAGCCACCTTCCCTTGCCTGGCACACAGGTCCCTCATGATCCAGCCCCTACTCACTTCCTTAGCCTCGACTCCTTCTACTCCAGCGATACCAAAATACTGAACACTGCACCGGGTGGTCCCTTTGCTCAGTGCCTTTGCACATAGTGTTCCAGATGCCCAGAATAATCTTTCCATCCTTTCCTGCATGGCTAACTTTTACCCATTCATCCCAAATGCAGTGTAGACATCAGAACCTCTGGGAAGACTTTAACAGTTCCTTACACGGCGCTCACTTTGTCTGTGTTTGTGGGTGGATTGAACAGCTGCATTGCAATTTATGTGGTTGCATGCTTTATCTTTCTCTCCTATGAGGGCCGAGACAGTATCTCGTTCATCTCTGTCTATTCATTTGCGGCTAGCACAGTGCCTGGAACATAGTAGATTCTCAATACATTTTGGAGGGAGGGATGAATGGATGGGTGAATTTTTTAAATACCTCTATTTGAACATTTGCCACACTGCACAGAAAGAATCTATTCATGTGTCTGTCTCCTTCACTAGACTGTGAACTCATTATATTTTCCCTGCTGAGTCTGGCACCTAGGAGGCACTTAATAAAAGTTTGCTGGACTGAACTGATGTGTCGATCGTACAGAACAGGGCCCTGGAGGAATGATTCCCCGACTACTCCTAGGGGCAAAGAGAGAGAGAAAGGCTGAAAAGCTGGGGGCAGAACCAGGCTCTCAGGAAATAGGCAGAATGAGGGAGGAGGAAGGTGTCCCCATGAAAGAGGGCCACCCAAGAGATCAAACAGCAAGTCTGCAGACACGTCACACTGCCACGCTTCTTAGGAGACTCTGCCGGTCAGAGGAGCTGGGAAGCTAACCTAAGCCAAAAACACCGCTCTTTGCCAAGAAGTCTTCCCTGGACAGAGTATGGATGAAGACACACTGGAGAAAGATTGGGAAAGATTTATCCACTGTAAAGTCTACACCAATGTGGCACCCTTGCAGCTTCTCTGGGAATCACCCACTGTGCCAATTGGTACCTATGCCAACTCACCCAAAGGTCTGGCTATGTGAAACTGCTTGGTGCCCATACGATCTCTAGAAAACATCATGTTGATGGCGGTATGGAATGAAAATGTATTATGTTGCATTAGTCCGTTCCCACAAGCAGCTCTTACCAGACCATGCCCATTTCTAGAAAAAGTGAAATGTCTGCTCTCCCCGTGCCAAATCTCTGAATCCCATTTCAAATTAGGATTGGTTTTAGCCAAGCATATAAACTTGCCTCACCTCAAATGGGCCAGGAGTGAATCACCAGCTAATCACACAAAAATTATCAGGAGATTAGATTGAATGTCATTATCAGAATACACAAGGGGCTCCTGGGTGGCTCAGTCCATTAAGCGTCTGACTTCAGCACAGGTCATGATCTCACATCTCGTGAATTCGAGCCCGCATCCGGCTCTGTGCTGACGGCTCGGAGCCTGGAGCCTGCTTCAGATTTGGTGTCTCCCTCTCTCTCTGCCCCTCCCAAATTCATGTTCTTTTTTTTTTTTTTTAATTTTTTTTTTAACGTTTATTTATTTTTGAGACAGAGAGAGACAGAGCATGAACGGGGGAGGGTCAGAGAGAGATGGAGACACAGAATCTGAAACAGGTTCCAGGCTCTGAGCGGTCAGCACAGAGCCCGACGCGGGGCTCGAACTCACGGACTGTGAGATCGTGACCTGAGCCGAAGTCGGCCGCTTAACCGACTGAGCCACCCAGGCACCCCTCATGTTCTGTCTTTCAAAAATGAATAGATAAAAAAAATTAACTAAAAAAAATTATAATTTTAAAAATAAATGTAAAAGAAAAAAAGGGGGGGTGCAAAGTCAGTCGGTTAAGCCTCTGACTTCGGCTCAGGTCACGATCCCAGGGTTTGTGAGTTTGGGCCCCGCGTCGGGCTCTGTGCTGACAGCTCAGAGCCTGGAGCCTGCTTTGGATTCTGTGTCTCCCTCTCTCTCTGCCCCTCCCCCACTTGTGCTCTGTCTCACAAAAATAAATAAATGCAAGGAAAAAAAAATACACAAAATGGCACCATGCCTTTCTTCAGCAAATGATTTCACAGGGTTTCTGGACATTACCTTATAACAACAATTCTTTGAATTACTATTTTTGAAAATATAAAAATTAATATGGAATAGGCAAAGCACCAAGGATTTTTCGGGGCAGTGAAACTGCTCTGTATTCCATAATGGTAGGTTAATGTCCTTATACATTTCTCACAACCCAAGGACAACATCAAGAGTGAACCCCAATGTAAACTGTCGACATTGGGTGATAATGTGTCCATGTAGGTTCAACAGTTGTAACTAATGTACCATCTGGTGGGGGATGTTAATAGTGGGGGGAAGCTGTGTACCTTCCACTCAATTTTGCTATGAACCTAAAACTGCTCTAAAAAAACAGTCTATTAAAAATATTGATATGCGGGGGCGCCTGGGTGGCTCAGTCGGTTAAGCGGCCGACTTCGGCTCAGGTCATGATCTCGCGGTCCGTGAGTTCGAGCCCCGCGTCGGGCTCTGTGCTGACCGCTCAGAGCCTGGAGCCTGTTTCAGATTCTGTGTCTCCTTCTCTCTGACCCTCCCCCGTTCATGCTCTGTCTCTCTCTGTCTCAAAAATAAATAAACATTAAAAAAATTAAAAAAAATATTGATATGCATTTCTTGAAAAAATTCCAGCCCCAAATTCCAGTAAGTCATGGTGATTTTCTGCAGACCTCTCTACCCCCATTCCAAAGGTAGATCTCTGTCACCCATGCGGTGTGCGCCTCTCAAATCCTTGTTTGTGTTGTCCCAAAAGGAAATATACCACCTACACGTGTTATTTTAAAATCAAAATGAAATCATACTGTTGATGGTTTTCTACAACTTGCTTTTTCCACTTAACGTATCACGGACATCTTTCCATCTCAGCATTATACTCTTTTGAATGTTATTTCATAACACTGATTCTTTTTAACATTGAATGGGTTAAAGATGTGATAGTGAACCCATTGATGTGTTCCAAATACTTTGTTTATCAGTATATGGTTGATTAATAGGCCAGGATGTGCATTTCCTTACACTTGTTTTAACAGCTGCTATGAAAGCTACTTGTTTCTCTCTGTGGAGAGAAGAAATGTGTTGGTTTATGGGCAGGGAGCGAAGCGTGAGGACTCAAGAACTTGAAGTTCAGACAACTTTTGACTTCGTATGGCTTCCTTTCTCTATTGAGGCATAATTTAGCTATCGTTAGGACTGAATTGTGTAAATCTGTATGTGGAAGCACTAAACTCCAGTACCTTGGGATGTGACTGCATTTGAGGACAGAGCCTATAAGGAGTAATTAAGTGAAACTGGGGCCATTAGGGTGGGGCCTTAATCCAGTATGACCGATGTCCTTATAAGAAGAGGCAGAGACGCCAGAGATGGGAACACACAGAAAAAGTCATCTGAGGACGGGAGGAGAAGGCAGCTGACTGTGAGCCTGGAAGAGAAGCCTTGGAAGAAACCAACACTGCCAGAGCCTGGATCCTGGACCTCCAGCCTCCAGATCTGTGAGAAATCAAACTTCTTTTCTGTAAGCCATCTAGTCTGGGGTATTTTCTTTTTTTATATTTTAAAAAAGTTTTTTCCAACGTTTATTCATTTTTGAGAGACAGAGAGAGACAGTGTGAGCAGGGGAGGGGCAGAAAGAAAGGGAGACACAGAATCCAAAGCAGGCTCCAGGCTCTGAGCTGTCAGCACAGAGCCTGATTCAGGGCTTGAACCCATGAACCGTGAGATGATGACCTGAGCAGAAGTCGGAAGCTTAACCGACTGAGCCACCCGGGCGCCCCACAGTCTGTGGTATTTTCTTAAGGCAGCCCAGGCTGACTAATACAGATTTCTTAAAATTTGCAAATATTGGGAAGTTCTTAAAATTTCCTCTTTTAGGTATACAGTTCCATGATTTTTAGTAAATCGATAGAGTTGCACAACCATTACCACAATGCCACTTTGGATCATTTCCAGGGGTGCCTGGCTGGCTCAGTTGGTGGGGTGTCCAACTCTTGATTTTGGCTCAGGTCATGATCCCAGGACTGTGGGACTGAGCCCAGAGTCGGGCTCCGTGCTGGATGTGGAGGCTGCTTGGGATTCTCTCTCTCTCTCTCTCTCTCTCTCTCTCTCTCTCTCTCTCTCTCTCCCTCCCTCTCTCTCTTTCTCTCTTCCTCTCTCTCTCTCTCTCTCTCCCCTCCCCCCCCACTCTTCCCCTTGCCTGCTTGCACTCTCTCTCTCTCTCTCTCTCTCTCTCTCTCAAATAAAAAAAAAAATGTTCATTTCCCTGAAAAGTTTCCTTAACCTGGGTTATAGTCAATCCACTCTGGCTCTCAGCCCCTGGCAACCACTGATCTCTTTTCTGTCTCTATAGATTTACCTTTTCTAGAAACTTCTCTAAATGGAGTCATATAATATGTGGGCTTTCAAGTCTGACTTCTTTAATTTAGCATAATCTTTGAGAGTTTTATCCACATCCAACTTCTGGAGCTGGCATTAGTAGTTTGTTGCTTCTTATTGTTGAAAAGCACTCCATTGTGTGGATATACTACATTTTATCTAATCTCTGATTGATTTACATGTGGATTGTTTCCAGTGGGGCTACAAAGAATGATGCCCTGGGCAAATCTGTATGCACATCTTTATGTGGAAATCATTCTCTTTCCGGATGCTCCTTATGTTTATTTAAACCAGATTTTATGTGTTTTTAACTGTTTTTCTTTTTAGCATATTTATTTGTTTTTGAGAGGGAAAGAAGGGCAGAGAGAAAGAGAGAGAGAGAGAGAGAGAGAGAGAGAGAGAGAGAACCCCAAGCAGGCTCCACACTATCAGCACAGAGCTTGACCAGGGCTCTATCCTGTGAACTGTGAGATCACGACCCAAGCAGATATCAAGAATCAAATGCTTAATGGACTGAGCCACCCAGGCTCCCCTTAACTGTTTTTCTTAAATGAATTTTTAAATTAAAATAAGTCAGCTTTGTGAGAGTAGGACATTGTTTTTCTCACTGTTGTGGGTCCAGTGCCTAAAGCCTCTTTAAAAAAAAAAAAAAGTATGAAATGAATGTATATAATGCACCAAAATATTAACTATATTTGTCTTTGGCTGATATAGCTACAGGTAATATCTTTCTCTTCTGCATTTTCCATAAATGTATTTGCGAGACTATATAAAACTACAATTATTTAAAATTATTTAAAAATAGGGGTGCCTGGATGTTTCAGTCAAAGGTCTGTGCAACTCTTGATCTCAGGGTTGCAAGTTGGAGCCCCACATTGGGGGTAGAGATTACTTAAAAATAAAATCTTTATAAATAAAGAAACCATTTAAAAATATAATACACAGACTACAGTACTTCTTAATTTCTGTGAAGGATGACTCTGTGTGTTTAGAGGTTGTGAAGGTGTCATCTCAAGCAACCCAGCCCTCAGGAGGGGAATCGGGGTCCTGAGCACAGCTGGAAGAGGACATAGGGTCAATGCAGGCAGGATCTTTTCTCAGCTGCGGGTTCTGAGGCTATTGGTGCCGTAGTGGGAATGAACCAGTGGGGAGAAGGGACAGAAGGTCATGTGCATAAGCAGCATTATTGGGAGCCTCCAAGGACGGACACAGAGCCAGTCGCCCGAAGCGTGGTCAGAGAACCAAGTGTCATCATCAACTGGGAGCGTATCACAAGTGCGTGCAATCCTCAGGCCCCACCCCAAATCTACTGACTCAAAATTTCTCGGGATGGGTCCGAGTATCGTGTTTTAACAAACCCTAACTGTGATTCTTCTATGTGCTGAAGTTTGAGTAGCACCGATCATTGTAGAACATCATTGAAAAGTTGGCCTTGGGTAGATATTCTCACCAGCAGGTCCTTGGGAGCTGACCAGATGGTTGCCTGTCTCTGAACCAGCTACTGAGAGGAAGCAAAGGAACGCATTTAAATCACATTCCCAGGCATCCCATCTTGATGGGTTATATGCTTATTTACCTGCTCCATTCTTTTTTTTTTTTATTATTGTAGTCAAAAACACTCAGATTTATCATCTTAAGCATTTTTTACATGCACAGTTGGTGTATTAAATACATTCACATTGTCATACTACTGTCACCACGGCCCCATCCCCATAATTCTTGTCAAACTTACAAAACTTTTACAAACTCACACAACTGCAGCTTCTACCTGTTAAACAAGAACTCCGCATCCCCGCGCCCCCGGCCCCTGGCAACCATCATCATACTTTCTGCCTGGGTGACTGTGACTATCAAAGTCCCTCATACAAGAGGAATCGCACAGTACTTGTCTTTTGGGGCCCAGCTTGTTTCACTCAGCATACCTGTTTCGTTCCTGAGCACAGTCCCCTTATGAACTTTCTTATACAGAATTCCGCAGAGGGTCACAATCAGAAGGAACAGCAACACCTGATTGACTGAAATAAAAACAGAAACACATTCAGGTGTAACCTCTCAAGCTGAAATTGCGGGAAAGTTTAGAATGGTCATATGAGCAGATGCCTTCCCTAACGAACATCCCAGCGGTGGTCTGGGACCTTTCTTTCAGCAGATGGCATGCAGAGTAAAGGGTTAACCTGGGATGCTGTTGCAGCTCAAGGGTACAGAGACATAGCTTAAGGAGGATGGGGGGCTACTCCCAGGCAGCCTCATGGCAGAGGCTACGACCTTAATGCCGACATGAGGCTGCCTCTGGAGCCAATTTCCGTGCATGAACATTTGGTTTCAATGAACAGCCAACATTTATATAAAGCTTACGATGAGCCAGTACTTATTATGAGTACGTGTTCTCAGTTCACTCGAACACTGGTCAAGGATGACATACAACAAATTCTTGCCCTGAGTAAGAGGACGGAAGGTCCAAATATCTCTTCCAGTTCTAAGCATCCGGGACCATCTGTTCCACTTACCCTTGGCAACGACTGAGAAATAGAGTGATAAAGGACAGTGCTTTCCTAAGTACGGAGCACATACTACTGATTGACATGAGATGGTTTAGGAGGTTTGTGACCATGGCATTAAGTAACATTAAGTCACAGCATGAGAAGTTTTAATTTCATGTGCGGGCAGGTAACAAAAGCTACCCAGAAGTGAGTAACATTGTTCTAATCATACATATCTGTATAATCGTCTTCTTTTTAAGATAGGAGATAGCTTATTCTATTAGCAATAAGGATATGCACTTTCTTTTTTTTACAATTTTTAATGTTTCTGTTTATTTTTGAGAAAGAGAGACAGAGTACTAGTAGGGGAGGGGCAGAGAGAGAGAGACACACAAGAGTCCAAAGCAGGCTCCAGGCTCTGAGCTGTCAGCACAGAGCCCGACATGGGGCTCGAACTTGCAAACCATGAGATTATGACCTAAGCCAAAGTTGGATGCTTAACCCACTGAGCCACCCAGACGCCCCAGGATATACACTTTCTATTATAAAGTATACATAAATTTTAAATGAGTCAATTTAAGGAAACAGTTAAGTCATGCGTAGGACAGAAGAAACACAGATGATGAAAAATTGAGAAGGTGGTGCATTGCTGTACATAGAGCACAATCACCTGAAGTTTGGAAAATGTTGTAGGAGAGGAAAGGGCCAGGATTTCAAGTCAGGCTCAAATCTTGTTTCTGCCACCTCTTAGCTGTGTGGCCTTAGACAGGTTACTGAATCTCTCTGAGCCTCAGTTTGCTCATCTGCTCAATGAGGATTGTAATTGTAGTAATAATCATTGTCTCACATGCGGGTTTTGAGAGTTAACAAAGGCAATGTAGGCCTAATAAAGACTTTACAATTGTTATGTATTATCATTTACTATTTTTTAAGTTTATTTATTTATTTTTGAGAGAGAGAGAAAGCACAAGTGAGGGAGGGCAGAGAGAGAGGGAGAGAGAGAATCCCAAGCAGGCTCCGTACTGTCAGCGCAGAGCCCAATGAGGGGCTCGAACTCATGAACCATGAGATCATGACCTAACCCCAAATCAAGAGTCAGACACTTAACGGACTGAGCCACCCAGGCACCCCTATCATTTACTGCTTTTACGCATCGAGATATTTACATTTATTGTCCTCATACTGATCTCTTTTCTGGCCCCCGGGCCTTTGTCTTCCCTCTTGTAGAAGGAAGGAGTTAGTCTTCACAGATGTCTTCCAGAGCTACATTCTGAGGCCCAATGATTCTACTGTGCTTACATCCAGCTTCTCTCTGCCTTTCTGGACTGTGACATTCAGCCAGAGAAACTAAATACGAGACTCAGTTTAAAACAAAACTATAGAGAAATAGCAGATAAGGAAGAAAGTCCTACAGTTTATCAATACGTGTGATAAATATTCATCTGCCACAGCCAGTTGGGGAGGCAACTCAAAGTCTTCTATCACCTGACTCTTTTCTTAGTATATGTATGCCCTATGCAATATTTTGCATATGCTTAGACCAAAATATTATTCACGGTTAATCTGAACTTCAAATCTAACTGCATATCTTGTCTTTTCATCTGCTTGTTCAGACAGCTCTACCCTGAGGCTGACTGTCACACAATTAGGTTACTATGCTTCACCCCAGGTTCACAAACTACTAGATCTAAAATCAAGGGCAAATTCAGGTTTTGATGGAGTCTGAAGATTATATAATTTAAGGTGACTCTTAAGAATAGGAACACAAGGGGCACCTGGCTGGCTCAGTCAGTGGAGCATGAACTCTTGATGTGGGGGTTGTGAGTTTGGGCCCCATGTTAGGTGTAGAGATTACTTACATATATCAATCAATCGATATTAAGAATAGGAACACAGGGGCGCCTGGGTGGCGCAGTTGGTTAAGCATCCGACTTCAGCCAGGTCACGATCTCGCGGTCCGTGAGTTCGAGCCCCACATCAGGCTCTGGGCTGATGGCTCAGAGCCTGGAGCCTGTTTCCGATTCTGTGTCTCCCTCTCTCTCTGCCCCTCCCCCGTTCATGCTCTGTCTCTCTCTGTCCCAAAAATAAATAAACGTTGAAAAAAAAAATTAAAAAAAAAAAGAAGAAGAATAGGAACGCAAAATTACAAGTGCTAAAATTAGATAGGAACATGAATATTTATTTAAAGTAAGAAAATAAATTCTATTTGTTAAGTTTTATAGAGATGTTTGCCCCTTCTCATGATGAATCCACCTGTGGACAAAATACTTAACAACTTTCCACAGGAATCATCCTGAAATGATGATGCCAAGAACTCTGCCTGTGGGAAAACCATCCGTGAAAACAAAGATCTCAAAAATAAGACAGTTCAAGACTCAGCATCAAAACAGTCCTTTAAGCGGCACCTCGGTGGCTCAGTCAGTTAGCCATCCAACTTTGGCTCAGGTCATGATCTCACAGCTTGTGAGTTCGAGCCCTGCATTGGGCTCTGTGCTGACAGCTCAGAGCCTGAAGCCTGTCTCAGATTCTGTGTCTCCCTCTCTCTCTGCTGTTCCCCTTCTCGCGCTCTGTCTTTATCTCTCAAAAATAAATAAACATTAAAAAAAAACAGTCCTTTAAAATATCTATTTTTAATAATCATGATTGTCAAAGTGTAATCTTACTTTTTCGTAACAAAGCCATGTGTGTTCACGCAGACGAAAGCTGTGACCTGTGGATTAAAGAATACAAATTTTTTGAAAAACAGAATCAACCCCAAAGTCATCATACAATTACTAAGGATCGTGTCTTTGAGTGTCTGATATGTGGCAAATTGTGCAGTCATTCCTTACTGTTCTGAATCTAGAACTTTGGAAAAAAGTACCTCTTAGATGTATAGGTCAGCCCTTCAAATTAATTTCTCTGGCTGTACGAACAGTCCAAAGGGCCCTCAACAGATAATCTTGCATATTTTCAGCTATCACAATTTCATTCCTTTGATAAGGAAATTTTCACATCTTCAGGGATCCCTTGTGGAAACAGAACTATACCTTACACTAAATTCAATCATGCATTCCATGAGTATTTATTGAGATCCTACTAATAGCCCAGCACTGTGCTACGTACTGAGGATGTACCAATGAACAAATCAGTCCCAGTCCCTACCATCATGGGGCTCTAAATCCTGTGGGGAAAACAGATACTAAAATGTAACAAATAAAATAGATTATGGTAAGAGATATAAAGGAAACAACAGAAGTTCTGGGACACAGATCAGTAGAGGTGAGGAAAAGAAATCAAGAAATCAAGAAAAGCCTCATTGAGAAGATGCTCTTCCAAGAAGAGCAGGAGCCCATGGAGAGAAGGCAGAAGGAAAGAGCAAAGTGCAAAGGAAAGGAAACAGCAGGTGTGAAGGCCCTGTGGCTAAAAAGAGCTCTGGGTATTCTAAGTACTGCGAGAAGTTCAGTATGGCTGGAACATAGTGGACTAAACAAGAGACTGGCCAGATGAGGCTGGAGACAAACCGTGTTGTCTATAAAGGAGTTTGGATTTTATTTCATATGCGTGTAGTTCCCTCTATCAGCTTTTGTTTTCATTAAAGTCCCAAAGCAATATTTTCAAACATCTCCACAGATATTCTGATGGTAAAGGAGAGTGGAACTCAAAGTCAGCCATAAGGAGCTCCAAAATATTTACGCATTTCTTGAGTTACCTTCAGATTTGTGTAAACTGTCCAAGAACGAAGGGAAAATAATGGCTCCTTTCATTGCTAGCAGAGGTCCCCTCAGGGAGAAAAGTCTTTGTTATTATGAAGTCAGAGACTTCCGTGCACGGATGGGGTGGGCAGGGGTGAGAGCGGGAACATGTGAAATGAGTCTGAGTGAATGATCAACTGGAATCCTGGGGTTGGCAGCAGCCCAAGATTATTACGTGAGAAGGCGAAAGATCCCATAGCAGAGGCTGCCCCTTGCTCACCAGAACATCTGGCCTTGGGGCAGATGCCCCCCAAGGACTTTTCAAGAATTGAGATGCCCAATATTCAGTCCATAGTCTTCCATCATGCTCTGGGCATCAGATGATCATGCCCAGGGCATCTCCTGATCCCCACCCTGTCACCACTCTGCTTTCCCCCCTGGGTCTAAGCACATGTATCAATGTGTTCGGGGGAAATCAAGGAAAGGGGGCCGTGTTCCCCATGCTGGACGTGGAGAAGGGGGGAGAGACACAACTGAGATGAAGTTCTGTGGGGACTCGGAACGTAGGAGAATGTAAGCTGTCAGGAAGTCATGAGGATTTTGGAGGGGATATTGGATGGGGGGAAGGTCAGTCCATTTGACTTGAATCTCCACATCTATGGCTCCTGGCAGAAATCTTAACTTTTAAAAAAAATTTCCTTTTTTTAAATGTTTATTTTTGAGAGAGAGAGAGAGAGTGTGTGTGTGTGAGCAGGGGAAGGGCAGAGAAAGAGGGAGACACAGAATCTGAAGCAGGCTCCAGGCTCTGAGCTGTCAGCACAGAGCCTCATGTAGGGCTTGAACTCACAAACCATGAGATCATGACCTGAGTGGAAGTTAGACGCTTAACCGACTGAGCCACTCAGGCACCCCTTAACTATTTGTGACACACAAGTCTCAAAACTTTGCTAAGCCTACAGACCTCTGTCTAGAATAATGTTTTTTAAAGCTTAAAAAATATATTGTTTTACAAAGAAAACCAATTACAAAATGTTAAAGAAAAGGAAGCCATCAGAACATCGGTGGGAGGGGGGAACCCAAACTTGTGACATAATAAAGTAGCGAGTGTTAGCAAGTGCAAAGGTGCTGTCAGTTGAGGTGATGATGAGCTTTAAAAAAGTGTGAGGTGGGGCGCCTGGGTGGCGCAGTCGGATAAGCGTCCGACTTCAGCCAGGTCACGATCTCGCGGTCCGTGAGTTCGAGCCCCGTGTTGGGCTCTGGGCTGATGGCTCAGAGCCTGGAGCCTGTTTCCGATTCTGTGTCTCCCTCTCTCTCTGCCCCTCCCCCGTTCATGCTCTGTCTCTCTCTGTCCCCCCCAAAAAAAAAAAAAAAAAAAAGTTAAAAAAAAAAGTGTGAGGTATCTGTAACCAGTATAATATAATATAAAAACATCTGGGGGGCGCCTGGGGGGCTCAGTTGGTTAAGCATCCTACTTCGGCTCAGGTCACGATCTCGCGGTTCGTTGAGTTCGAGCCCCACGTCGGGCTCTGTGCTGACAGCTCAGAGCCTGGAGCCTGCTTCAGATTCTGGGTCTCCCTCTGTCTCTGGCCCTCCTCTACTCTCTCTCTCTCTCTCTCTCTCTCTCTCTCTCTCTCTCACACACACACACACACACACACACACACACACACACACAAGTAGGCAAACATTTTAAAAACAAACAAACAAAAAACACATCTGATTTCTGCAGGCGATGATGGTGCAGGTCCTGAGGTAACTTCTGTGATTTGTCGCCTACATTGACAATTGAAGGAAATGCTCACTTCCACTCAGTGGTGAGTGAAATTTTTCTCTCATCTAAGTACATGAAATCATTTGAAATGTATCCATGGACACCGTGAGGGTCTGTGCACCCCAGGTTGAAGGTTAGACCCCTGGGCAAGGTAGACTCAGCTGACATCTGGGTTAAGATGACATTTGTGCTGTTTTATCACCTAGAAAAACTGCTGCCCTGGGCACATTTGCCTGGTTTGTCCTGAGGCTTTTCATTCGCCCTGGTTCCCGACATGATGTTCCAGGTGACAGGCAGGGTGAGAACCCGGTCCCAGGCAAACATCAGAGAGGGGCAGGCTGATGCGCAGGGACAGAGGAGTATGGATGGAAAAGCAAGCCCTGGGAGGAAGGCTGGAGGGATGCCGGAGACAGATTTGGGATAAGATTTCCTATCTTGCATTGCCATACACTGTTAAGGGTCATTAAAATGCCCATCCTGGCAATGTCATATAGGCCAATGTTGAAATGCCTCTATATTGAAGATTACAGAAACTAAAGGAGGGGCCAGGATACAAAACAGAGGGGGACTTTCACTTGATATTCTTTCAAGGCTTATACTGCACGTATTTAATAACCAACATGGCCCTCGGCACCGAACAATTAAAATGGGCCCCAGCTGTAAAAGCTGGAGCAGACCCAACTGATATGTTCTAATAAACAGAAGACTTGGCACCTATAGAATGTTGAATCATGTGCATGGATTATCTGTTCAAACAAATAGTTAAGTACAGGAGATTCTAAGAGTGTGTGTGTATGTGCACTCACACACATACACACACACAAAGATGCTGCCAGTCCAACTTTTTACACAGAGCACTTGCCTTTGCATGAGACAAATTCTGGGCAAATTCTAAGAGGCCTATCAACCAGACATATTCCAGGAAAAACATCTTTTTTTTTTTTTTTAACGTTTATTCATCTATGAGAGACAGAGACAGAGCATGAGCAGGGGATGGACAGAGAGAGGGGGAAGGCACAGAATCCAAAGCAGGCTCCAGGCTCCGAGCTGTCAGCACAGAGTCTGACGCGGGGATCGAACTCATGAACGGCGAGATCGTGACCTAAACCAAAGTCAGACGCTCAACCGACTAAGCCAACTAGGTGCCCCAAGGAACATCTTTTAACAGAAGAAGCCAACTGCTTCTTCAGAGAATGAATTTTAACACATGCATAAATTCTTATACTAATCACAACAAATGAAATAGAGAACGATTTCAACACCTCCAAAGAATTCTCTTGTGCTATCCTTTTGTAGGTAGACCCTTCCCAACACCTAGCTCCTGGCAATCACCAATCTGCTCTCTTTCCCTATGGTTTTGCCATTTCCAGAATGCCATATAAATGGGGTCATACAGTGTAGCTCAGTCAGTTAAGCGGCTGACTTAATTTTGGCTCAGGTCATGATCTCATGGTTTGTGAGTTCGAGCTCCACATGAGGCTCCACACTGATGGTGTGGAACCTGCTTAGAATTCTCTGTATTCCCCTTTCTCTCTCTCAACAATAAATAAAATTTTTTAAAAAAGGATCATACAGTACACGACCTTTTGTGACTCTCTTTCTTCACTTAGCATGATATATTTGGGATTCATACTTGTTGTTGAGTGTATCAATAGCTTTCTCCTTTTTACTGTTGAGTAGTATTCCATTGTATGGATGTACCACAGTCTATCCATTCACCCACAGAAGGACATTGGAGTTATTTCCAGTGTTTTGTTATCGTGAATAAAGCTTTTGTAAACTATTATTTATAGGTTTCTGTGTGATTTTAAATTTTCACTTCTCAATGGTAAATACTTAGATTACTGGGTCATTGGGTAGATGTGTATTTAACTTTATAAGAAATTTCCTGTTTTCTTTAGTGGTTGGGTCATTCTGCATTCCCGCCAGCCATGTAAGAGTCTCAGTTGCTCTGCATTCTCGTCAGCACTTGGTGTTGTATTTTTTTTTTATTTTAGCTGCTCTAATAAGGCATATTTCACTATGGCTTTAATTTGCACTTCACTAACAATTACTCACATTGAACATCTTTTTATGTGTTTATTTGCCATCTGTATATGTTTGTGATGGTTAATTTTACATGTCAACTTGACTGGGCCATGAAGTGCCCAGGTATTTGGTCACATATTATTCTGGGTGTTCCTATGAGAATGTTTTTGGATGAGATTAATATTATTTTTTTTTTAATGTTTACTCATTCTTGAGAGAGAGCAAGCAGGGGAGGGACAGAGAGAGAAGAGGACAGAGAATCTGAAGCTGGTCCTGCACTGATAGCAGAGAGCCCAATGCAGGGGCTCAAACTCACAAACCATAAGATTGTGACCTGAGTCAAAGCTGGATTCTTAACTGGCCTGAGCCTATGGATGAGATTAATATTAAAGTGGTAGATTAAGTAAAGAAGGTTGCCCTCTTTAATGCCAGTAGGCCTCATCTAACAAGTTAAGGTTCTGAATAGAACAAAAATGCTGATCTTGCCCTGAGTTAAGAGAGAAATTCTCCAGCCTGACTGCCTTTAAACTGGGACATTGGCTTTTTCCTACCTTCAGATTCAAACGGAAACACATGCTCTTTCTGGGTCTTGAGCCTGCCGCCATCAGACTGGAGCCACTTCACGGCTCCTCCTGCTTCTCAGCCTTCAGAAGGGGACTAGAGCAATACCACCGGCTGTCCTGAGTCTCTAGTTTGCCACCTTACACTACAGATCTTGGGTCTGTCGGTCACATAATCACATGAGCCAATTTCTTATAATAAATCTCTTCTACATACGTATACATCCTATTGCCTCTGTTTCCCTGAAGAACTCTGGCTAATACAATGGTGAAGTGTCTGCTTAAATCTTTTGCCTAATTTCTTTTTTTTAATTATTTATGTTTTCATTTATTTTTGAGAGGCAGAGCATGTGTGGGGGAGGGGCAGAGAGAGAGGGAGACACAGAATCTGAAGCAGGCTCCAGGCTCTGAGCTGTCAGCACAGACCCTGACATGGAGCTTGAACTCACGAGCCGCGAGATCATGACCTGAGTCGAAGTCAGACACTTAACTGACTGTGAGCCATCCAGGCGCTGCTTTTTGCCTAATTTCTGATTGGATCACCGCTTTTCTTCCTTTTGAGTTTTGAGAGTTTTTTATATGTTCTAGGGATAAGTCCACTGTTGGATATGTGATTTGAAAAATACTTTCCCCAGGACATGACTTGTCTTTTAATTTTCTTAACAATGAAGTTTGCAGAGCAAAAGTTTTTAATTTCGATAATGTCAAATTCATCGATTTTTTTTCTTTTATGGATCATGCTTTTCATGTGATGTCTAAGAACTTTTGGCCTAATCCAAGGCCGTGATGAGTTTCCCTTGTGTTTCCTTCTGAGAATTTTGTAGTTTTATATTTTACATCTACATTTTGAGTTAATTTTTGCATATGGCGTGAGTTGTGGGTTAATTTTTTAGCATATAGAGATCCAGTTGTTCCGGGACCATTTGTTGGGAAGACAGTCCTTTCCACCGAACTAATTATTTTTGTTAAAATTCATTCCAATTTCAGAGTGTCCAAAAGGACACTTGAGAGCTGCCAAGGCGTTTGAATCTTGAGGTCTGTGTGTCCCAAAGAAAGGAGAGAGGGCTCAGCCGAAGGTTAGGATTCTCTCCTACGCTTTCTATAACGATTGTAGATCTGGACAGCTGTCAGTGGCTAAAAACTCAAACATTCCACAATGTTCTCAAAGTAGCACCCTGCTTACACAGAGGCAAAACAAGGGCTGAAACATCACGAAAAAGTGTCAAGTGAACGTTTCCCCAAATTCAAATCTTATCTTTGCACAGTATTCTGGAGTATTTTGTGCTCTGAAATCCAAGGAAGCTAACACACCCTTTCCCTCAAAATGCATGTAACAACTTTGTTTCCTGGCTTTCGCGGTTCACAATTTATCTTTATGGTTATTACAGTACTTTCTATACTCATTAGAATAAGCAGTGGCATAAAGAGAAGTAGAGGATAAAAACATAGGCTTGATGAAGAAAATGAAGTTTAGCTGTTAGAATTTTAGCTTATAAAAATAGATTAGAGGGGCGCCTGGGTGGCGCAGTCGGTTAAGCGTCCGACTTCAGCCAGGTCACCATCTCGCCGGTCCGCGAGTTCGAGCCCCGCGTCGGGCTCTGGGCTGATGGCTCAGAGCCTGGAGCCTGTTTCCGATTCTGTGTCTCCCTCTCTCTCTGCCCCTCCCCCGTTCATGCTCTGTCTCTCTCTGTCCCCAAAATAAATAAACGTTGAAAAAAAAATTAAAAAAAATAGATTAGAATTTACTTATGTATTTATATTTATTTTTCAAGTTTATTTTTGAGAGAGGGGGAGGGGCAGTGAGAGAGGGGTACAGAGGATCTGAAATGGGCTCTGTGCTGACAGCAGAGAGCCCGATGCAGGGCTCAAACTCACAAACCATGAGATCATGACCTGAGCGGAAGTCGGACACTCACGCTCAACTGACTGAGCCACCCAGGCGCCCCAGATTAGAATTTAGATTACAGTTAGATTATAAAATAATTTAGATTATTTTAAAAATTCAGTTCAGCCTAGAAATCTAAAATAAAATTATGTCACATTTATATGTTCATTCCCTTCTTTGTAGCATTTTGCCAATCACCCAGGAGCAGGCAAATGACTTCCTTTATCTTAAAAAAAAAAAAAAAAAGGTTAATTTGCTATAAATAACAATTTGTGTTGAAAACCCAAAGTTTATTTTAAAATTAAGTTGAGCCTTCTTAATTACGGTTCTTCAAAGGAACTTTTGAACTTGACATTTGACTGGAGGCAGCAGTCAGCAAACGGAATAATAACCTTTAGAAACCAGCAACATGGACAGAGAGAGCCTACGGGAGGCAAACAAGAAGGGGGGGATGTCCAAGCACCCCAGGGTTCCCTCATGAATCAAAGTGTTGTGAGAACTTGTTGGCAGTGATCTTGGGAAACTCTTCAATAGGAATTTGGTTCAAGTCTTTAATTCGCTGTAAAGAACCATCTATAACATCCTTTTAATTTCCCAGGCTCTAGGCTGAACACCCAGGGTGCATGTGCACCGGCCCTTCTCTTCTTCCCCTCTTATGCCTGGGAAAGAATCGCGTCAAAGCAGCACATTACTTAGGATTCTTTGGATATTGATTTCAGGTACTTTTTATCCACTTATGATTTCAGATGATATGCATTCAGCTAACTCTTTAAGATGATGTAAGCATAGAATGGTCTTTGGCCACAGGCCCCCTCCTCCCCAGTCCATGAACAAAGGCCATCTGGTAGTAGGGGAGAGAGACTGAGGAGAAGCTCAAAAGGATCTGAACTTGAGCCCCTGATGCCAGCTCTTCCCTGGGCAACCCTGTTAGTCAAAACAATACATTTAGTTTCTTGCAAACAAGAGTCCTTACAAATACATTCCCTGTGGCCAGAATCATGTGCACATATGGGGAGAGATTTGCAGGGGCCAGATGACAATAATAGCTACCGTTTATTGCAAGCTTAATGTGCACCCGAATCTGTGCTGACCATTTAGGTATACCATCTCCTTTAATTCTTACACATTTCAGGTGGATATATTGCTCTCTCCAGGTTTCAAATGAGGAAATTGTGACTCAGAGAGGTTCAGTAACTTGCTCAAAATCACACAGCTACTAAAGGGCAGGGCAGGGATTTGAAGTTAGGGCTCTCTGACTTCAGAGCCTATGCTCTTTAACCGCAAGGTGCTGGAGCCCTTCGAGGGCCATTCGGGCTACCCCAGGAAGCAAGTGACGGCACTGTGTGCTGATGGGGTGTCAGTCAAGTTTGGACTGCTTGCCCCTGAGTGCTCGGTTACTGTAACGGCTGAGATCATGCCAGAAGCAGAAAGATGATCCGGCTGGCTCATCTGAGAAGGGGCCTCATCTTTCTCCCATCCAGCATGCTGCCAATTTGAAAATCCCTTTAAAATGAAACAAGAGGTTGGGGCGCCTGAGTGGCTCAGTCGGTTAAGCGTCCAACTCTTGATCTCGGCTCAGATCATGATCTCGGGGTTCCTGAGAGGGAGCCCCGTGGCGGGCTCTGCATGGAAAGTGTGGAGCCTGCTTGGGATTTCCTCCCTCCCTCTCTCTCTGTCCTTCCCCCGCTCATGTTTTCTTTCTCTCTCCCTCTCCCTCTCTCAAAATAAATAAATGAAACAAGAGGCTTCAGGAAACTCGTAACGGCACATCGAATTGCAAGGCAGGGCAGCAGCAAGCCAAGGAGACAAATTCCTGAAGCAGATTCTTGTAGGAAACTTTTGAGCAGCTTTTAGTATAGAAGGCAGGAGTGGAGTCTTTGAGAAGCATGTACTTCCAAAAGAAAGCCTGTTTTATTAAAAATTTTTTAAATATGAAATTGTAAAGATTGGCATCCTTTCCCTCTTCGCAATTTCATCTCATGTCTGATGGTGGCACTTTCTGTGTAAGCTGCTGTGAATTGGCGTTTCTGGTGCTGGCGGTCAAAAGCATTCTAAGAGATCAAGTAGGTGCTCACGAAACATTTGCAGCTCCTGGATATGAGCCGATTACGTGGATTTGGTAGGGGCATCAGAGTTGTAAAGAGGTAGAAAACTGATGGGAGGAAGTTCAGGGGCTCGGGATTCAGGGAACAGCTGGGGAGCATCCTAAGACCCCGTAGAATAGGAGGCAGAGACCTGGGGCCCAGAGAAACTGGCGTGTTTGGGGGCAGAGCATCATCTTGTGGGTCAACACGGTCCCTGTGTGTGAAGAAATGCACCAAAGGACTCATTCCCGTGCTGCAGAGGCCCGGGTGCGTGGGAGATACACCACAGCCGGCTCTCTCTCCTTTACACATGTCCTGTCCTGGGCACATCCTGTCCTGGACACAGCCCGCAAGGCTCCACACTCCCCTGCTTGTCCGCAACCTTTCTTTGCTTTTTTGTTTGGTTTTGTTTTTTGGGTTTTTTTAACGTTTATTTTTGGGAGAGACAGAGTGCGAGTGGGGGAGGGGCAGAGAGAGAGAGGGAGACACAGAATCCGAAGCAGGCTCCAGGCTCCGAGCTGTCAGCATAGAGTCCGAGGCGGGGCTCGAACTCACAAACTGTGAGATCATGACCTGAGCCGAAATCGGAGGCTCAACCGACTGAGCCCCCCAGGCACCCTGTGTGGGACCTTTCTGACGGCTCATCCTCGGTCTCTTTTGCTGGTTCCCCCTATTGCCTGAGCTTCTAAATGTTGGAATGCCTCAGGACTCCGTGCTTGATTTCTTCTCTCTCTCAACTCTCTCCTTAGGAGGCCTCATCCCGTCTCACGGCTTTAAATCCCATTACATGCTGCCAGCTCCCAAAGGACTGTCTACGGCCCCAACCCGTCCTGTGGACCCCGACTCCTAAAATGCACCGCCCTTGGGGCAGATCCACGTGGGGACGTCCACCTGTCCAAAACCGAGCTCCTGATATCCACACCCCCAAATGTGTACCACCCCTAATCTTCTCCAACTGCGTTAATGGAAAGTTCATTTTTCTAATTGCCCCAGCAAAAATAAAGCCCTCTCTGTTGGTCACTCCGCCCATACAGACAGCGACAAGTCCTGTCAGTCCTACCTTCAAAATATACCCAGAATTTTTGCCCCCGGCAGTGCCTCTACTGTGGCCCAATCACCATCACCCTTTGACTGGATTGCTGTGCTTTTGTTTCCTTTTAGCGGATTTTCGACAAAGCATCCAGAGTGAGCCTATTAAAATAGGAGTCGGGTTGCGAGGCACCTGGGTGGCTCAGGTGGTTGAGCGTCTGACTCTTGGTTTTGGCTCAGGTCATGGTCTCACAGTTTGTGGCTTCAAGCCCCGTATCAGGCTCTGCCCTCTCAGCAAGGAGGCTGCTTGGGATTCTCTCTCTCTCCTCTCTCTCTCTCTCTCTCTCTCTCTCTCTCTCTCAATAAATAAATAAATAAATAAATAAACTTAAAAAAAAATAGGAGTCAGGTTATGTCATTTTCTGTTCAAAACCCTCCAAGGCTTCCTGTCTCCTTCAGAGCAAAAAACCCAAGTCCTTATAACCTCCTCCAAGATATCACATGATCACACCAGCCTCCTTGCCAGACATTCTCCTGCCTCAAAACCTTTACACTTGCTGTTCCCTCCACCTGGAATGCTCTTCCGTCCACCTGGAATGCTATTGTTGCCACCTGGAACACTCCTCCCAGATATCCATGTGGCTAGCTCCTTCATGTCCCTCAGAGGCTTCATCAAAAGCTCCTCACCCCAGCCATACATGTATCACTTCCCCTCAGCAGCTGCCTGTGTCATCACTGGTTTATCGTCCGGCCTCCCGAAGACAGATTATAAGCTCCGCGAAGGCAGGAAATGCCTGATTGTGCACTGGCATGCGTCTCGCACAAGTGCCCGGCACTATAAACCCTCAAAACCACTTCTAGACTGAAGAGAGCTCCTCCCCTCCGGAGCTGCACAAGCACCCCAAACCCCGTCTGTTCACCACTGAAATCGGTGTCCCTCCACCCCCCAGAAGCCCTCCTCTGCTGAGCTCTGGGCATCCCCTTCACCTCCTCCCTGATGGCTCATTCACTCCACCAACGCCTACAGTTTCAACCCCTAAAAGGTTCTTAGCCCATCCCTTTTCTGTTCTGCCTCGTCTTACCCACTCATCGACTCTGCAATCACCTGCCACCTGGCCTTCGTGCCTCCAGAATTTCTGCCCCCTGCCCTTCCGCAATCTATCACCAGTATAACATAGTGACTCTTTTTGTTGTTTGCTAATCACATTAAACTAATTTTACATGCAGTTTGAGTACCTTTATTTTTTAAATGTTTAGTTTTGAAAGGTGGGGAAGAGAGGGGGAGGGACAGAGAAGGAGGAGGACAGAGAGAGGGGGACAGAGGATCTGAAGCAGGCTCTGTGCTGACAGTAGCAAGCCCGATGAGGGGCTCGAACTCACGAACTACAAGATCGTGACCTGAGCCGAAGTCAGACGCTTGACCAACTGGGCCACCCAGGTGTCCCACACAGCACCTTTAATTTTTTGGTCGACTTTCCTTTTCTTCTTATTACCTGAGACATCCAAGTCTACCAAAAAGTGGAAAGAATGAATCAGCGCTCACATACCTTCTATCAGATTCATCAATTGCTAACTTGTTGCCATATTTACTTTCTTTCTGATTTCTCTCTCATATATAGGGCAGACACCATGATGCTTGACCTCTAAATATCTCAGCATGCATCTCTCAAAAACAAAGGCGTCCTCCTACATAACTACAACACCATCATCACCTCCAGGAACAAGAACATTAATGTAATAACATCTTATAAATAATTCATATTCGCATTTCTCCCATTATTGTGACATCATCTTTTATAGTTTGCTTGTCATATCCTTAGTTTCTTTTACTCTTAATCAATCTTCCCCCACTCACACTGCCTTTTTATTTTTCATGACCTAAATTTTTTTTTTTTTTTGAAGAAATCAAGTTCAGTTGTCTTGTAGAATTCTTTTGCCTGACTTAAAACTCAACTCAGATTGGGGCACCTGGGTGGCTCAGTCGGTTATGTGCCCGACTCGATTTCGGCTCAGGTCATGATCTCACAGTTAATGAGTTCAAGCCCCATGTCGGACTCTGCACGGACAGCACAGAGAATTGCTTGGGATTCTCTGTCTCCCTCTCTCTCTGGCCCTCCCTGGCTCATGCTCGCTCTCTCTCTCTCTCTCTCTCTCTCTCTCTTAAAAATAAATAAAGTGAAAAAAAAATTAAACACAACTCTGAATGTCCCTGTCCTGCCTAAAGCCCTTCACTGGAAATCCACTACTGGAAGGTTAAGGTTGGAGTTTAAGATGTCCATAGGTCCTCCGTGCCATGACTTCTGTCCAAGCTGAACTGTTTGAGGCTTTGTCTCCAGCCATCCACTGTCCTCCACACCCAGTCGATGTTTTCCTTGTCTCTGAACTTCAGTTCATGCAGTCCCTTCTGCCTTAAATGCCCTTTCTCCTCTTTTCCCCAGTAGATTGTTACTTATTTCTTAAAAACTCAATGCAGGCATCACCTCCTTCAGGAAGTCTTACTTGATTACCTTGCCTGGCTGCTCCCCTGATCTTCGTTCCTGTCCCTATCCCTGCACTCAGAACTGTTCTAATATTATGAGTGCGCCTGTCTCCTCCACTAGACTGTGAGGTGACTGAGGGCAGGCACTGTGGCTTGCCCGCCTCTGTGTGCCTCAACAAATGTGTGTGGAATGAATGAGTGACAAACAGGAGAGAGGAAGAAAGGGAAAGGGGCTCCTGCCCTGTTCTTCAATCCCAGGAAGAAAGGGGGCAGCATACCTTTACTAAGGAAAAAAGCCAGAAGGAAGGGACTGTGGATCTAGTCGAGGAATGAAAGCAGAGGGCTCTGGTCTTCTTACCAGCCTTTTACCCACCGTCAAAACAACAAGCCCTAGGAACTGTGTCCCCTGGTCCTTTGTAAGCTTTCCTAGGCTGAGTGACTTTCTGTGTCATGGATTCTCTGCAGCAGTAGATAGCCAAGCCTTTGGCATTAAGGAGTCTGTGGGCTTGTCCTCAAGACAGGAAGGAAGATGGAGCCACACAGCCAGTGTTGGAGAGAAGAATCCCTGGGCAGGGGACGGGATGGCAGCACATTCAAAGGGCGGAGGAAAAAGGCCAAGGTCCTGGGGCCTGGGACTAGGAAGAAAAGGAGAGTTTAGGGAATTGGTCTGGACCTGAGAAATGTCCGTTAAGTTTAAAAATGGGCACCTGAAGGGCGCCTGGGTGGCTCAGTCCAACTTCGGCTCAGCTCATGATCTCATGGTCTGTGGGTTCAAGCCCCACGTCGGGCTCTGTGCTGACAGCTTGGATCCTGGAGCCTGCTTCAGATTCTGTGTCTCCCTCTCCGCCCCTCCCCTGCTCACGCTCTATCTCTCAAAAATAAATAAACATTTTTGGGGGGTGCCTGGGTGCCTCAGTCGGTTAAGCGTCCGACTTCAGCTCAGGTTGTGATCTCCCAGTTCCTGGATTCGAGCCCCGCATCGGGCTGTGCTGACAGCTCAGAGCCTGGAGCCTGCTTTGGATTCTGTGTCACCATCCCTCTCTGCCCCTCCCCTGCTCGCGCTCTATCTCTCAAAAATAAATAAACATTTTTGGGGGGGGCGCCTGGGTGGCTCAGTCCATTAAGCATCCGACTTCGGCCCAGGTCACGATCTCACAGTTCCCGGGTTCGAGCCCCGCGTTGGGCTCTGTGCTGACAGCTCGGAGCCTGGAGCCTGTTTCGGATTCTGTGTCTCCCTCTCTCTCTGCCCCTCCCCTGCTCATGCTCTCTCTCAGAAATAAATTAACATTAAAAAATTTTTTTAATAAAATTTTTAAAAAAATAATAAAAATGGGCCCCTGAAGACCTTTCACAGGGAGCTATTTTACCAGATGCCAAAGAGTTTGGGCGCATGGCCAAATCTGGAAAGAATGTTTTAAGACCTGGCAGTAGCTAAGTGACTGAGCTCTGCCTTGGAAGAAAAGGCAAAAGTGGGAAGGACTCCAGAAATATATTTCAAAAATCAGAGCCCCTAAGTGTTATTCTACATGCCAGCTGTAATCAGTTGATAAGGACTTTCAGTATTGCTAAATTGAGAAGGAATCTAAAGCCATCACCAGAAAAGAAAGAAAAAGAAAGTAAAAGAAAGAAAGAAAAAGAAAGGAAAGTACATGGAAACCAGAAGGAAAGGTAAAAGAGGGGGACTCCTTCAAGTTACTGTTGAGTGGATTAAATCTGGCAGGGCACCTACCTGGGTGGAAATATCACAGGCTTTGTTGCCCCACTCCTTAGCGATGCAATCCCGGGCAATTTACAAAACCTCATGAGCACATTGGGGCTGCGCTGCAGATTTAATTAAATAGCCTGTAGTAATAATAGGCAACACTCACACAACAGCCTTTACATATGTTCATTAATTCGGTCCTCACAACGACCCGTAAAGTGATTATCTCTGATTCACCCACGAGGAGACTAAAGTTCAGGGAGGGTGATACAATTAACAAGCTGCAGAGCCCAGGCAGTCTGGCTCTGAGCTCACATTCCTAACCATCTTCAGAGCCGACACTTTGCATTGCTGATTGCAATCATCCTGTGTCAAGCAACTGACATAAGCTCCGTGATTTAACTTCACCCCTCGGGACCTTCACCCCTGGGGTTCATGCGTGGCATAAAGCAACCAGTAGAGCACTTCGCCTCAACCCATGCCACCTACAGAGCCACGAACAGGACAAGAGCAGGGGAAAGGACAGCATCGGGACTCAGGAATTTGGCCTCTGACAAAACATCTCTGGCCTTTTTACCTGTTTGCTCCAGCATGAAAGGTTCAGTCAAGATGGACCCAAAGACAGGGGAGCCAGAGGGGACAGGGTGCAGTGCGTGGAGGGTCTGTTCTGCTTTCTCCTGTGTTGGAATGACGCATTCTTGCACAAAATGGCCTTAGGGCAGGTGTCCCCAACCTCTGGCTTCTGTGCCAAATCCTGCCCATTACTGTTTTTTTGTTTTGTTTTGTTTTTTGGGGGGGCTTTTTGTAAATAAAGTCTTCTTGGAAGATAGGCAGGTTTATTCTTTAATGTGTTGTCTAAGGCCAGTCTCACACAACAACAGCAGATCTGCGTAGGCGCAATGCAGACCGTGAGGCTTACGTAGCCACCTCTCCGGCCCTTTGCAGAAAAACTGCTGATCCCAGCTGGCCGCTTCACGTCAGATTTTCTAGATATCAATATGGCACAGGCGATCGAGCTCATGTCCTGACCTAGAGAAGGAAGGACACCATGTCTGCTTGGGTGTTTGCCAGGGGAGGTGTGAAGGAGGATGTCCGTCTACAAGGGGAGCTGAAGTGAAAACAAACGGGGCCAGAGGAGGATATTACAGAGTGTGCTCTGAGAAGCGCTAATCAATGTTATGTGGTAAAACGGTTCGGGGGTCAACTGGGAACTTCTGTGTCAAACAACCTTAAGCAGATCTCTCTACTGCAGGACTTCTCAGGACCTTTAAAATGCCACTTTGCCTTGGGATTTCTCAGAGTGTGATATGGTTCACCGAACGCATCTTCCCCATGGGACTATGTTCTTCAGAACATTCTTTGGGAAATGCTGAAATAAAAGAAGTATTTAGTATCGTGCTCCCTGGCAATGAGAAATGAAAAGTATGAGAACCGTGGCTTAATGAGCTGTGCTTCTCTCGTGAAGAGAACAAAGAAGAAATAAAAAGAGCCAGGGTGAAAAAAAAAGAAAAAAGAAAAGAAAAGAAAGAGAGGTGTTTGAAGGGAGGAAGGAAGAAAGTAGGACCCTGGAGAAACAACATGAGGAAGTGAGGAACACTTGGGAGACTGGACTATCAGAGGGAACAATCTGCCAAATGCTGGGCTGCCACCCAACACAGGACGCGTGGTCACTTCGTCATCACCACGGTCATCATCAGCACCACCCGAGAAGCTAACCTTCCCCGAGGCCTCACTACTCTGCAGATGCTGTGTTATGTCCTTTAGACACACGATGTCACTTAATTCCCATTTTCCAGATGAGGAAATAGAGGCACAGACAAGTAACTACTCCGAGTCAAAGCTTATAAAGCTTGTTAAGTGGCAACACGCAGATTTGACTCTGTGACCTGGAGCCAGGGCCCATGGTCTCCCTGCTGCCCTGCCCCACATGTACCTGCATTCGACGCAGGGCTGGAGTCCACTGTGCAACTCAAAATGCATCCTACATAGAAATGTGAAACCCAAAATGCGTCCTACACAGAAATGTGCGACCCAAAATGGGTCCTACACAGAAATGTGCAACCCAAAATGGGTCCTGCACAGAAATGCAATGTGAAGACACGTGGAGGAAAAGACAAAACAAACCAGCCAATGTCACTTTGGATATTTAACGACACGGGGCCAAACAACTAGAAGACTAGCACCATGTTTTAGATAGCATCATGTTTTCTTCCTCTCTCTCTCTTCTTACTCTTGTGTTAACTATTCCTTTTTTTTAATTAAATTTTTTTTCATGTTTATTTATCTATTTTGAGAGAGAGAAAGAGAGAGAGAGAGAGAGAGAGAGAGAGAGAGAGAGAGAGAGAGTCTGTGTGTGTGTGTGTGTGTGTGTGTGTGTGTGTGTGTGTGTGTGTGCGTGCTTGGGGGAAAGGCAAAGAGAGAATCCCAAGCAGGCTCCACACTGTCAGTGCAGAACCCGATGCGGGATTCGATCTCAGGAACCATGAGATCGTGACCTGAGCCAAAAGCAGATGCTTTGCCGACTGAGCCACCCAGGCATCCCCTTAACTATTCCTCCTTAACTGATATCATAAATTGCATATCAGCCTATATCAGGCTTATCCAATGTGTACATTCATTCATAAAGTGAGCACAAGACAGTTTTTGAATGTTAAAAAAGCATTTTGAACCCAAACACTATGATTACTGCATTTATAAACAAGCCTCACTTAGACTTCCACAACTACCAATTCCTTTTTTAGAATGGGGGACCTATGAATAGCTTCCTATGACAGCTTCTGAAAATGTGAATCACAGCTCATTTAAATCTTTTGTGGCTCAGGGGCGCCTGGGTGGCTCATTAGGCGAAACATCCGACTTGGGCTCAAGTCATGATTTCACAGTTTGTGAGTTCGAGCCCCGCGTCAGGCTCTGTGCTGACAGCTCAGAGCCTGGAGCCTGCTTCGGATTCTGTGTCTCCCTCGCTCTCTGCCCTCCCCCACTCTCACTCTGTCTCTATCTCAAAAAATAAATAATAAACATTAAAAAATATATATTTTGAAATCTTTTGTGGCCAGAAATGTACCTGCATTTAAATACTAGCATTTATCCCGTCCTCCCTAACCACTGATTGCCATGCTTAAAATACGATGAAAATAGTAAATCACACTGGACAAGGGGGTTCAACCCAGGTCTGGATAAAAACAGTCCAGCCAGCATGTGAACAACTTGCACACTGAGTATCCTGGATTTGCTGCAATGGCAAAAAAAAAAAGAAAAGAAAAAAAAAAGAAAAAGAAAAAAAGAAAGAAAAAGAAAAAAGAAAAAAAGCAAAGAAAAGAAAAAGTTCCCTCTGCATGCTACAAACATTGGCTGGGAGCTCCTGTAAGCAAAGTTCTCGTGGGACAGGCCACCTCTGATTTACGTCCTTGAGTCTATAGCGAAATAAAGGGCCGCTGCAGGCCGGCCAGGCTGCAATGGAGAGGCCGCCGCGCGGCTTGCCAGTTTCTGTTTACCTGGTGAACGGTGAGGGCAGGCTGCGGGCGCCTGGGTCCAGAAGAGCTGCAGGGCAGAGCGTTCGCTCGTGGCTGGCCCCCGGGCTGCTTCAGCTGCTGCTAACATCCCATTGGAAAGCCCAAAGCGCTGAGAGCCCCGAGGCCAATATTACGTTTCCAAGAGAGGATGCCTGCCCCTGCCCCCAACACCCCCCCTTTGCTTGCGTTGACTTTGGAGCGGCTCGGGTTTCTTCCACCCCTGCGCGAAGCAGCTGGGAATCGGGGCGTTGCGCTGGCTGCGGGGTGAGGCGGCCCCTGAAACCACTTCCAGATGTGCTTGGCAGGCCGGCTCCTCGCCTGGCCCGGGCTTCCTCTCGCATCCTCCTCCGGCAATCTGCGTGCAAATCGTTTCGAAAACAAGGCAGTGCTGGAGGAAACGATTCAAAACTGGAGAAGAGCAGACTCTTGGAGGGTGAATTTCCACCACACGATAGGTCTAAGGTAAACTTTGCAAGAGCAGAAGTGGAAGAATTAAGTTCACACTGATTTTAAGACTATCTTCACAGCCACTGGTTTCTCCTGAAATGTCCCAGTCATTAAAATGCCGTGGTCCCCAAATTAAAGCCCAGCTAACAGCTATGGTCTCATTCTACCAAGGCAATAATAGCAATAGAAGTTTTAAGATGGCGTGTTTTGAGCCTGAACATGGAAAGGAATCAGGCAGGGACTCAACCCCACCCAGCTCTGGGCTGTTCAGTTTCTGCTATTGATTCTCAGAAACCCAGGAAATGGTGCCAGCACGTTGCCTGGGATCATGGAATTTAGTTCCGCAACCTCTGTCCTTAGCTCCTACAAGGAAGTGAAGATCCCCTGCTCCCTGGTTCTTTCTAAAGTGGTATTTCCCAATAGAAACATCATGCAAGCCATCATGTACTTTAAATTTTCTAAAAGTCACTTTAAGGTAAGTACAGGGGCTCCTGGGTGGCTCAGTTGGTTAAGCATCTGACTCCGGCTCAGGTCATGATATCGCGGTTCAT
Organism: Felis catus; assembly: GCF_018350175.1. Classification (NCBI taxonomy): domain Eukaryota; kingdom Metazoa; phylum Chordata; class Mammalia; order Carnivora; family Felidae; genus Felis; species Felis catus. Next base: position 124,081,503 of record NC_058374.1, read on the forward strand.
GAGTTCAAGCCCCGTGTCCCACTCTGTGCTGACAGCTCAGTGGAGCCTGTTTGGGATTCTGTGTCTCCCTCTCTGTCTGCCCCTCGCCCACTCTCACTCTGTCTCTGTCTCTTTCAAAAATAAAACAAAAACATTAAAAATATTTTTTTAAAAAGGTAAGTACAAAGAGAGGGTACCTGGCTGACTCAGTAGGAAGGGCATTTGGGTAGTGAATCAAGCCCCCGCATTGAGCATAAGGTTCCTTCAACAAATAAATATATGAACTTAACAAGAGAGAGAGAAAAACCATGTGCCAGGTGCTGGGCTAAGCATTAAAAAAAAAAAAGATATCAGGGAAAGACAAATCAAAACCATGATGAGATATCACCTCACACCTGTCAGAATGGCTAAAATTAATAACATAAGAAACAACGGGTGTTGGCAAGGATGCAGACAAAGGGGAACCCTTTTGCACTGTTGGTGGGAATGCAAACTGGTGCAGCTACTCTGGAAAACAGGGAGGTTCATTGAAAAGCTAAAAATAGAACTACTCTATGACCCAGCAATTGCACTACTAGGTATTTACCCAAAGGATACAAAAATGCAGATTCAAAGGGGTACAGCACCCCAATGTTTATAGCAGAATTAGCAACAATAGCCAAACTATGAGGAGAGCCCAAATGTCTACGGACTGATGAATGGATAAAGAAGATGTGGTGTATATACACAATGAAATATTACTCAGCCATCAAAAAGAATGAAATATTACCATTTGCAACAATGTGGATGGAGCTACAGTGTATTATGCTAAGCGAAATAAGTCAGTCAGAGAAAGACAAATAACTTATGATTCACTTGTATGTGGGATTTAAGAAACAAAACAGATGAATATATGGGAGGTGAGGGAGGGGAGGAAGAGAAGAGAGGAAACCACAAGAGACTCTTAATGATAGAGAACAAACTGAGGGTTGATGGAGGGAGGTGGGTGGGGCATGGGCTAGATGGGTGATGGGTATTAAGGAGGGCACTTGTGATGAGCACTGGGGATTGTATGTAAGTGAATTCTATGTGTTGTAACTGAATTCTACCCCTGAAAACAATATTGTGCTGAATGTTAACTAAAATTTAAATTTAAAAAAGTGTAAGCACAGGGGTGCCTGTGTGGCACCTTCACCTTACTTGGTTAAGCGTCCCACTCTTGGTTTCGGCTCAGGTCTTGAACTCGTGGTTTGTGGGTTCGAGCCTCGTGCTGGACTCTGTGCTGATGGTGGCGAGACTGCTTGGGATTCTCTCTCTCCCTTTCTCTCTCTCTCTCTCTCTCTGTCCTTTCCCTGTTCCTTCTCTCTGCCTTTATCTCAAATTAAAGAAATAAACTTAAAACATTTTTTTAAGAAAGATAAGTACAAAGAGATAAAATTTTAATGATATTTTATTTAACACAATATATACAAAATATTATTTCAATATGTAATTAATGTAAAATGTTATTTATTTATTTATTTATTTATTTATTTATTTATTTATTTATGAGAGAGAGAGAGAGAGAGAGAGAGAGAAAGAGAGGGAGAGACAGAGCATAAGCGCGGGAGGGGCAGAGAGACAGGGAGACACAGAAACCGAAGCAGGCGCCAGGCTCTGAGCTGTCAGCACAGAGCCCCATGCAGGGCTCGAACTCACGGACCCTTGAGATCATGGCCTGAGGTAAAGTCAGACGTTTAACCGACTAAGCCACTCGGGCATCCCTAAAATATTATTAACAAGATAGTTTACATTCTTTTTTGCATTAAGTCTGAAATCTGGTGTGTATTTTCACTTGTAGCACATCTCAATTCAGAGACTAAATTTCATCACAGACTGGTATGTATTTAGATTTCACAAAATTTACAGTTTAAAAAGTAGGCTCACATACTCAGGGTGTTGCAAACATACTTAATGGCTTTCCAATAACTGAATCCAGTATCAGTGTCCCAACTTAAATTCATTAACAGTGAGTAAAATTTAGAAGTTGGTTCCTCAGTTGCACTAGGTCACATTTTAAGTGCTCAATAGCCAATGTGACAAGTGGCTACTATATTAAACAGGCATCTCTAAAGGATTTAGTGTTTGTTTTTTCAGACTTGAGCTTAGAGAGGGAATATCTGGAATAGCTTCCATTTGTACGGAACTTTGGACATTGACAAAGCAACCGCACATCTTCTGTTTTTATTCTCGTAACATTGCTGTCAGGTAAGTTGAACAGATGTTGTTGGCCCCAATTTGCAGATAGGCAAACTGAGGCTTTGAGCATGTTAAAGTCCAAGTTCCCAAAGCAAGTTGGTGATGAAGCCAGGACCAGAATGCCTGTCAGCACTTCTCACCTGCTTCTTATTTGAGGCGTGTTCCAAATACAGGAAAACCTTAGACTGTAACTTGTTCTGTGAGTGTTCCACAAAATGAGCAAACATTTCTAATACATTTTAACTTGATATAGAGCGGTGTCTTGCAATACGAGTAGTCCGTGATGCTGAACGTCACATGATCACAGCTGAGCCAATGGGTCTTCTCTCTCTCGCTGCAAGATTGTGGGTGATTGCTCAGATGCTTGGTCTCAGGCCACGGTGTTTGGCAGAAATCAGTGATTTTCCGGAACACTGGAAGGTGCCCACAACTGGCACTAGTATATTTTTTGTCACTTCAAAGCACCAAAGACAGGCCTTTGCTTTTCCATCCAAGAGTAAGCTTAGGAATGCTTTGCTTCCTCCTAGCTCAGGCTGCCTGCAGACAGAGAGAGACCCTTTCCTCTGCTGCCTTATTGCCAGTTCCATTAAATACAGTGCACGGCAAGAGTTTGTTAACCCTGGACTGTAGTCAACATCCATGCGAGCATATACAACGGCCCCCATGCAGAAAAAGATTCCATCGAGCCAATAGTAGTGACATCGATAGTGATAGTGAAAGTCGTCCTGCACAATAACCCTCCTCTCCCAGGTCTCCGTCACCAGCCACGGAGGTTTTCAAAGGTCAGTGCAGGTTAATTTGTTTCTTTGTCTTTATATTTTGTATTTTCTTTATTTTTTGTATCATATTACAGTATTGTAATCATTTCTATATGAATATTTTTGGGTTGTGGAACGAGTCTTCTGTGTTTCCATGATTTCTTATGGGGAAATTCGCTTTGACATACAAGTGCTTTGGATTACAAGCATGTTTCTGGAACGAATTGTGCTCGCAAACCAAGGTTTTGCTGTACCAGGATTTGTGGCTGCAACTCGAAGGGTTAAACCACATCCACTGTTTTCGCATTCTCCACTTACCTGGCCGTTAGCACCGTCACTGTTTGTCACTGTTCTAGGGAATTATCCTATCTGCTGCCCTGGTGGTGTTTCCCTTACATCCTCCTATCCTGAAGCCCTCACACAATCCAGGAAGTGTGTCATTTTTCTCTGAAGCAGGCTTGACATTATGCTATTCCTCTTTTCACTTCAAGGAGATGTACTCTATTTTATGGGACAACTTTACTCAGTGTTTTAGCTAACAGACATGGTTGTGACGTATTCGTCTCTGGTTGCGGCAGATACATTGGATGCACAGATCACCCGGGGGGAGTGAGAAGGTTCTGTGGCAGCACAGAGTACTGCCGTCAAGCACTCCTGCTCCAGTCCTCCTGGCTCTCACTCGGGCAAACGTATTTCCTGGCTCAGGGCTTCCCCCTGCCCTTCCAAAATCATGTGCCATTAGGAGCAGCAGGACAGTCCATCAGACGTGTCCCATGGCATCGTGGTGGAAAGCCCTCCAAACTGATTCCTGCCCCTCCCAGTTTCCTCCAAAGACGGGATTTTCTCCCCCTTTTGTACCTCTGATCCACTTAGCAGAATGCCTGCCACGGTGTGAGAGCTGGTGAATAAGCAGGTTCGGAGAGTATGACAACCAAAGTAGCCCAGAGGGAGACTCACAATTGAAATAATAATTATGTTGTTTTCATAGGCTCTGTTTGTTACTCATATTAACTTCCATATGGACCCAAATCTCTCTGATTGTTCTTCGTACCCTTTCTCTCTGACACTTTACTGTCTCCAACTTTGGAATCAGTCTCCTTTATTTCCAGTGGGCCATGTTCTAAGGATGCAAGAGGCTTACTACCTACGACCTTGATTTCCACACTGTGTGCACAGATGCTTCGCTGGGAGAAGAAATGAGACCAGAAAGAGATACGGGTTTTAAGGGATACTCTGATAAGTGCAGTGGCTACCAGTATGGGCTGTGGGGACAGACAGACACACCCAACTATTAGCTCAGACTTTATACTGAACACATTACTCAATATCTCACCTTCAATTTCCTGAAGCCTCCAAGGACTTGTATGAGGGTTAAAAGACGTCATGCTTGTAAAGGGCTCAGTGAGGGCTCGACACATGGAAGTTATCACGGCTGTCCCCCCTTAACTTCGGGGAGTCTGTCCCCAGGCCCACAGTGGATGCCTGAAACCATGGATAGTTTTCAAAACCCTACTTTTTTTTGCATATATACCTATGCAGAAGTTTAATTTATAAATTATGCATAGAGATTAACAGCAATAATGATAAAATAGAACAATTACAACAATTTACTGTAATAACAGCTATGTGGATGTGGTCTCTCTCTTGAAATATCTCATATTGTACTCACCCTTCCTCTTGTGCTGATGTGAGATGACAAAATGCCTGCGTAATGAGATGAAATGGACAAAGTGACGTAAATGACGCAGGAAGTGTGACATAGTATTCGGCTACGGTGCCCTCCGTCATCAGAATGGAGATCTACTTCCCAACTGTGGTTGATTGAGGGTAACTGAAACCTCGGAAAGCAAAACCACAAATAATGGGAGACTAGTGTATTTTTACCATTAGATGAAGACACCCCAAGGTATGAACTAGGGAAAGGAATTATAAGAGTAAGTTATTTGTAACTTTTTCTTTACAAAATCCCAAAGAGTTATACGATGTTGCAAACACTCTGGTAGCCTACTTAATAACCCTCGCTGCTTCTTTCCTTGAAATAGAAACACTCTTTCACTTGGGGCAGTAATAGCCCAGTTACAAATATCCCCTCAGGGGCGCCTGGGTGGCTCAGTCAGTAAAGCGTCCAACTTCAGCTCAAGGCATGATCTCTCAGTTTCTGGGTTCGAGCTCCCACCTTGGGCTCTCTGCTGTCAGTGTGGAGCCCGCTTTGGATCCTCTGTCTCCCTCTCTCCCTGCCCCTCCCCTGCTTGTGCTCTTGCTCTCTCTTTCTCTCTCTCAAAACTAAATAAATATTAAAAAGAAGACATACCTCCCCAGACATCCTGCAGCTAGAATGGCAGGTGAGCAGAAGGAAGTTTGCTGTCTGTGACTTCCTAAAAAGCTACTGTTTTCCTGGCAAAGAGCTGTTTGGTGCCTTTTGCCATTTCTTCTTGTCTGAAGTCCGACCTGGATGCCCGGAGGTGGAGTGGCCATCTCGAAGCTCTGGGGATGAGAGGTCCACACTGTGCTGCTGCATATGACCACATATGCACAGACTGCAGTCTTGAGTCAGTCAAGGTCCTGGCATGCCGGAGACCAGCTCCAGCAACCAGGGCTTCCCGAAGGAAGAACGGCGTCGGTGAAAATAAAATAAAACCAAAATAAAAAACTAAAATAAAAATGGACACAGACAACAGCAGTGTGTTGACCTGGCCGATTTATTGCAGTAAACGTGGCATTATATATGCGAGTGATTTCCTTGTAACATACGCCATCTATGTTTTTCTAACATTACCCAATTCTAAAATTGTTCCTTTGTATAATCACCCAATAAGGAATAACATGATTGCTTTGTCATAACGTTCCCTCCTGCCCTTTGCTTATTAATTTCTTTTATTGTTTTTATTATGTATCTATGTTTATCTATAATTTATAAAGTATTTACTTTGCTGTTTTCACGAATTGTCATTTGTCTCTCAACACCTCAAGTGGAACAGCTACAGGGACATGACCTCTTAGCTGTTTCCCTGAACCATTCGTGGTTTTGAAGAACAGAAGTGTTCGCCTGGGTCCGAGGTGCCAGGAAGGGGGCCAAGAGGGCCTTAGAAACTCACACCTTACACATTCTCAGAGACACAACGCACCTAGGAACCAATGAACCATTCTGTACTTTAACCGACTAGGTTCAGTCATCATCTGGAATGCCTCCGGGGGGCCAGGTGGGCCTAGGGGTTGAAGTCACCTGTGCCCAGAGATACACTCCTTAGTTGCCGGAGTGAGGCTTTCAAAATCCATACGTCTCTCCTATACAGGCCCTCTTTGCTGGCAAATGTATGAGGCTATCCTTCCTGTAAGTAGAGGAGTCTCCATAGGGGATGGCAAGGGCTAAACGTAAGGCCGCACAATTTCTTGCGGAACCTTATTTTCTTCCCTAATGGTTCTTTTCCCAGGGGGCCTGCCGAGGACAATTCCCCAACAGACAACACCCCAGGTAGTTTTAAGGCCGAATTACCTAAAAGCGGGAGTACAAGTAGCTTCACTGTGGGTGGTGACCCTGCAGTCACCAATCCGTCCACAGCCCGGGCCCTGCCACTCAGGCTGGGTAGCTCGGCTTCCAGCACTGGCAGGACACAGATGGCTCTCTCCAAACTAATGGTGGAGACTCTGAAAAAAGGGCATTATTTGGAAAGGTCGGTATTAAGGAAACACAGGTTAAGAAAGGGTGCAGTTAGGGAGCTATGACCACTTGTAACTCTGAAGGGCAAGGGGAGGAGGGGTTTCCAGGACTGGAAAGGGAGCAGCCTGCACTGATCACACGAAAGCGACGAGAAGGCTAATTACCCCAAGTTTACAATCTCCTGTTGGTGGTGCCCCCCACTGGCCAAACTCTACTGGAAATCAGAGGGCAGGGGAGCTCCAGTGACATATTATCTTTAAGTCAGCCTCTCAGGACACTGAACAAGTTGAAGAAGAGTGGAGAGTAGGTACATAGAAGCAAATGGAAAATATCCTTGCACAATGTGGGTAGGTTCCCCTGATGTTGTAGGATTCAGCAGCCCTGCACATGTTAAGGAGGGCAGAGCAAGAGCATAGGAGGAGCCTAAGTCCCCGATGGCACCGGGAGTCACCATAGCAGCTGTGAACGAAGTACTCTGAAACACCTAACCGTATGAGGAAAATAAACCATCATGTGGGTACGTCACTTTGGTCCGGTTTCAGTTATATGCCCACAAGCAGTCCTATGTGATTTGTATGCATCTTACATTTGTGGTATTATTAGTTGATACAAAGTATATCTGAGTCATTTTCACTCCGTGTTTACTTTGTATTAGTTGAGAGTCAAATGTTTGTCATTCCTTCTTACCCAAAGGGCCTGCCTTGGCTGAGTGTACTACTTGGTAGATAAGGTCTTAGATAAAATCTGTTAAAGCTGATAGAAGGACTAGAAGGAAAGGAAGAAGCAATCTATAGCAGCAATGAATCACTACATTGGGTCAGGCTGAGAGCCTCTGTTATCGCCTCTGTCTCCCAGGGCTGGGCTCCAAGATCACCCACGTGGGGCAGGAACTAGAACTAAAAGGGGCCTCGGCTCCCTCACTTTTTCCTGATGGGGCTCAATGATGGGTCATCTTCTTGTCCCAAGAGGAGGCACTCCGGGCTCTTCTCTGTTACCAAGCTACAGCCACTGCACCTGCAATGGGCCTCTTTCGCCCTCTTTCGCACAAGAGGAGTGCTTTTCTTCCTCGACTCGTGCACCAGTTGCCTGTTCTGGTAACTGGTGTGGGCACTACCTGGCCTAGAGTCCTGCCTTGCTCTTGCCAGCTGCCCTTCCCATGCCTTGGCCACAGCCCTAGCCAAGACCCGTGGCTGGAGCCCTGCGATCTGTGAACAGACCTCTCAGACACCATCTGCTTCTCTCATCTCAGGAGCAGTGCCTGCCCTGCCTCTCTGCTGAGTCCTGCCCACCTACTGGCACTCCCCAGAACTCCTCCCCAGACCTCTGCCAATAAGCCCTTGGCCTGAGTCCTCAGTCGAGATTAAGGTATCCTTTGGACGTGGCCATTTACACTCTTGGCTGAGAACACAGAGCCGTCTGCCACCTCCCGGCACCAGCCCCTCCCTCCCTGGCTGACTCCTCAGTGGCCTGCAGCTCAGAAGGAACAGTAAAAGCAGTAGTAATATAACGAAAATGACAAAGATGATGCAAGGAAAACAATCTACTATGTACTAAGTGCTCACTACACGTCACACACCACCTACGTGCAGCATAGCCCTTGCTTTGCATGGCGACAGCACAAATTTCAAGTATCAATCATTCGGTTTCATACATCAGGCCCTCAACAATACAGTTCACCGTTCAAATCTGTTACCCGAGTACATTAACTGTGAGTACTTGCCTAAGTACAAATTTTGCTGCTAGCCTTTTCGTCCGTGAAATGACCATGCAAGTAACAGATCCAAATCATGATCTGTGACCAATCGTGTCACTTCTCTGTCAGTCAGCCAGTCAACAGATGACTGGAATTTGTTATTCAGTTTATGCACAGACAACAAAGCACGTGGTCATGTTGTCTCCTTCATTCCCAGTGGTAAACACCTGTGATATTTACAAAAAAAAAAAAAAAAAAAAAAGGATAATCGAATTGCCAACAAAGATAATAGTGTAGCAAGGAAACAAAAAGCAGTAGCGGTGAGAGTGAAGTTCAAGTCAAAGGTAAATGGAGATAGAGAAGAAACAGCTGGCTGTGGGATGACATTGTCACTCCGTCACTATTCTACTCTGGATATACAGCCAGAAGAATTTAGTAAGGGTAAATTGATGAACATAACTGCAGAGAGTAGCTGTGCAGGAAAGAATGAAGATGTTCCAAGGGAAGAGACACGGATAAAAAAAAAAAAATCATCTGTCATCTCAAAGATATTTCATGACATCGGAAGGGCAAAGAATAAAATACAGAAAGCTGATCCAAATCTGGAAAGGAGTATGACAGTTTGCCAAGGCATGGAAAAAATGCTCACTCTGTATAATAAGTTATATGACAGACAGGGAAGGTAAGCACTGTTCAAACTACCCTCGATTGAGTTTTATACAAAAACAAAACAAAACAAAAACCCCCAAACTCAAACATTTAATTCTCCATGTTTCTAACGATTCAAATTACAGGATGACAAATAAAATATTGGGCCTACTAATTTTCTCATTTCCCTAGGCACTTAAAACCAACAAGAAGAGCTGGTTTTCTCTTTGTTTTCTAATGTTTATTTTTGAGAGAGAAAGACACAGAGTGTGAGTGGGGGAGGGGCAGACAGAGGGAGACACAGAATCCGAAGCAGGCCCCAGGCTCTGAGCTGTCACCACAGAGCCCCATGCAGGGCTCGAACTCACGGACCGTGAGATCATGACCTGAGCCGGAGTCGGTCGCTCAACCGACTGAGCCACACAGGTGCCCCTATGTGTACTTCTGAATCCATCGTTTCTTGATCCTTCAGCATCCTGCTCCATCAAGTGTCAATCCTCCCTGAGGCAGGCCTGGTTGGTTGGCTCAAGCAACTTTCATTTCCCACTTCATTCTCCTTTGCTTGTTTCTTCAAAAGACAAAACAAAAGAAAACAACACAAAACTACTTTCCCAAACTCCTGTAGCTACCCTCCTGGAAGATGACCCCCAAAGTCTGTTCTCCTCTTCTTTTTCTGAACCTTGAACATTAGTTGGGAACATGGCCATTCCACATAAAAACTACATTTCCCAGACGTTCTTCAACTAGTCATGGCCTTGTGGCCAAATACTGGCTCATGGGATGTAAGCAGAAATAACATGTACAATTCCAGAATGTATTCTTGAGAAGGGAATTTTCCTTTCCTTCATTCTTTCCTGTTGGCTGGAATACAGATTCAATAGCTGATGCTGGAGCAGCCATCTTGGACCATGAGTTGGAAGGAGGAATTCCAAGCCACAAATTCCAATCCACAGAGTCTACAAATTCGTGAGGACTTGGTGAAATACAGCTGCCATGCCTCCCAGCTTTGGACTGCTACCTGTAAAATTCATTTCTATGGGATAAATATAAGCTTTTAAAGCCATTATTGTTTTGGTATTTCTGTCAGTATAGTGAATGTAATCTTAATATACTGAATGACCTACTTCTAGCCAATGAAACCCTTGGGTGAGTGTGCTAGATGGCTTCCAGGCAAGATGCTTTTTCTCCTTGTAAAAGGAGAGTTCTATTTCCCCATCCTGGCTGTCTTCCTGCCTTACATCTTCGGGCATGATTATGTGAGGACATAATGCCCAGAGCTGCAACAACCTTCTGATGACCACAAAGGCAAGGCCAAGAAAAATTCAGAGCCACTAACCAGAACGGTGACACTATTGAACTACTGAACTAATCCTGGACCCGCCTACCCCAGATTTCTTGTGCAAGATAATGAACAGCCTTATCATTTAGCCTCCGTGTTGAATATTCTGCTACTTGCAACAGAAAACATTTCCAAGTGACATATTCTCTTGCTATGAATATTTGTGCCCTCCTCCCCAAATTCATAGGTGGAAATCCTCACCCCCAAGGTGATGAAACTAGGAGGTGGGGCCTTTGGTATTTTGGTGTGTAGGTCATGAGGGTGGACTCCAGAGAGCTACCCCACCCCCTTCTATCATATAAAGATACAGCGAGAAGTCAGCAGTCTGCAACCTGCCAGAGGGCTCTCCCCAGAACCTGACTGTGCCAGCATTCTGATCTTGGACTTCCAAGATTACAAGTAATCTCTACATGTAATGTGGGCTCAAACCCACAACCCCGAGACCAAGAGTCACATGCTCTACCGACTGAGTCAGCCCCAGCAGCCCAAACTGATTAAGACATCTCTATTGCTCCTACAGGCTCTCCTTTTCAACTGCATCCTTCTGGGGCCCTCAGACATGCTCGTCTCATCCATGCAAAATAGTAACAGCTTGCCATGTATCCATTTCTCCCTGCAGCCACTGTATTTTCTTTCCTTTCATGGGCGAGGCTCTGTAAAAAATAGACTATACACGTTATCTGCACCTCCCTGTTACTCACTTTGATCTTCTGTGGCTTTCCTTCTCCCATTCCACTGGGTGTGTTAATCTAGGCCACTGATAACCTCTTAATTTGCAAATCCAACAAGACACTTGTTTGTCTTTTTCTTATCTGACCTCTCTATGGCTTTTGGCTTTGATAACCACTTCCGCCTCTGTGAAACCCCCTTCACCTGTGGCTTTTTTGACATCACCCTCACCCGGTTCCCTTTTGACCTCTCTGGCTCCTCATTCTCCATTTCCTTCACGAGTGCCTCCTTTTTTGTCTTTACCTCTTGAAAGGTTGGCTTCTTTGGGATGCTGTTCTGCCTCACTCTTCCCTTGCTACACTCTCCTTCTAGGCGGTAACTTCCATTCCTGCAGTTTCAAAGATGGAAGGTAGCTTTCTTGAGAATCAGAGACCTATACTAAACTCCTCACTAGGCAGGGTTGAGTCAAAGCTGCTGTGGTAAAATATTATTCCTATTGGATGGCATGCCTTATCATGGATTGAATTGTGTTCCCCAAAAATATATGTGGAAATCCTAATGCCCAATACACGTGAATGTGACCTTATTTGCAGTTGTAATCAAATTAAGATGAGGTCATTAGGATGCGACTGTGAACTTATAAGCAGAGAAGAGACACAGACACACAGGAACACCACCATGTGATGATGAAGGCAGAGACTGAAGATGCAGCTACAAGCCAGGAAATGTCTACGATCAATGGCCACCGCCAGGAGCCAGAAAGAGGCATGGAAGCATTCTCCCCTCCAGTTTTCAGAGGGCCCTGCTGACACTTTGATTTGGGGCTTGTAGCCTCCAGAGCTGAAACACAACAAATTTCTGTTGTTTCAAGTCACACAGTTTGTGGTATTTTGTCGCATCAGTTCTAGGAATCGAATACACAGTTCCTCCATTGTCCTGCACTTCCTTATCTACACAACCAGTTATGACTTACAATCTCTTCTCTGAATATTTTGCCTTCATCTTTCTCCCAATTCAGGAATGTTCGGTCTTCCACATACCATAAATACGTGGGTTCACAACTTTCAATTTTGTCCTTAGTCTTTTGCTCTAAAGTCATTAAACATACACACAACTTGGGTTTACAACTTCCAATTTTGTCACTAGTCTTTTGCTATAAAGGCATTAAACACACACACACACACACACACACACACACACACACACACCACTACCATCTACTTATGGCATCATTCTTAAGTTAGGACATGTTAACCCTCAACTCTCAGAATAAGGTACAGTTCTTTAAATTAAATATTTTAAGTTCTATGAAAGCTCACTGCTTTGTCCCAACTTTCCCAGTATTGTTTCAGAGGCATACTTTATAGCACAAACATTTAAGAGTTTATGTTATGAGTTTGTCTGTGGCAGAGAAAAATATTAATACATAAATATTCATAAGCTCCTTTCCTTGTTTCCAGCCATCTTCCCCCTCCTTTCCCAAATTCTCTTTGACCATCTTGCAAAATCGGGAAAATAAAAAAGTGAGAGGAAGAACCTGAGAAGCAGCAGCTGAAAGAATAGTGAGAATTCCTTTTTAAAACGGTAGAGAATCACTTCTCAAAAGAAAGTTTAGATAGATGAAAAGGTGGAGAGGCCTGCTTAGGATCGAGGGAGTTGGGGGAGAGGGGGATGATACAGGCATAGGAGAGAACTTGAAAACAAGAGATGAGGAAAAAGGAATTTTAGGAAATCTGCCTGATGTTGTGTGTAGCCCCCTTTGGTACCTTCTCGAGGGTGTGAGGTAGAGATTTAAACTGCTTTCAATAATATTTTTTGTCTTTTTCTGGAATTGTATCTCTTTGAGTGTGATTCGTTATAGGACCGGACAATAAAGCGTCTCAGCCTTATTAGGATTACATATGAATGTGAGCAAAGGCAGTTTACTGTATAGTGGTTAGGGAAAAGGGCTCTGCAGTCAGAAGCCCTGCGTTTGAGTCCCGGTCCCAATCCGCTTCTGCTGTGTGTCCGGGGACAACTGCTTTACTTCTCTGTGCCGCGTATCCCCATCCACGAAAAGGGAGACAGCAGTACCCACTGCACTGGATCGTTGGGAGAATCGTGAGTTCACACACGCAAGGCAATGAGGACTGCGTCTGGCAACCGAAGACCCTCACACGTTATCCAGCAATAAAACAGGCACCTACAGTCTCCCACCTGCTGAAGCAAACCAGCCTTCCGCGGCTCGCTGTTCCTAAACTTCTCGGCGTGGGTACAGCCGCCAAACGCTCAAGTGCCTGATTCGTCGGTGCAGGCTGGGCTCCGACCTTCCCTCGGGGTTGGGGGGGGGGGGCTCAGGGACGGCCGCACGCTCGCAGGGCAGGCTGCCCGCCTCCTCCGGCGTTCGCCGGCATCCTCGACGCCCGGCGCCACCCGCCCGCGCAGGCCGACGTCCCTCTCGGCTCCCCGCGCTCGCGGCACTTCGAACCTCTACGCGAGCTTTCCGCCCCGTCGCGCTAACTGTTCCGAGCCTGACTCGCCCGGGCATCCTAGATGCTCAGTTAAAGTGGCCGTAAAGGCAAACGCTGTACTTTCTCCCGCGATACAAAACGGGGGGGAGGGGAGGGGAGGGGACCCTGTGCGAGGGCTGGGGGCGGGAGACTCGGTCGGGAGGAAAGGTCTTTCCAGCCGGAGGCCCGTTGCCAAAGGGGCTCGGCCGGGACACGGAGCCCGGAGGCGAGGGCGGGGCTCCCCGGCCGGGACCCCTCCGCGCCCCGCGGGCCTCCAGCCTGGCCCCGGGCGCCCGCGGTCACGTGACCCCCCCGCCCCCGGCGCACAGCTGGAGGCGGGTCCCCGCCCTCCCCCGGGAGCGGAGGCGCCGGAGCGGGCGCGGTGCATTGTGGGCAGAGGGGCGGGGGTTGGGAAGATGGCGGCTCCCAGCCTCCTCAACTGGAGGCGGGTTTCCTCCTTCACGGGGCCGGTCCCCCGCGCCCGGCACGGACACCGGGCCGTGGCTATCCGGGAGCTGATGATCATCTTTGGAGGGGGCAACGAGGGCATCGCGGACGAGCTGCACGTCTACAACACGGGTAGGCGCGGCGGCAACTCTACGGCCCCGCCTGTGGGAGCCGCGGAGGGGGAGGGGAGGCGAGGCGGCGGCCGCGGCCCTGACAGCTGTCACCGCCGGGTCACTGCCTCCTCGGGCGGGCTGCGGGGAGCGCGGCTCGGCCGGGCGGGTCCGGGGTCCTCAGCGTCCCGGGCGGCAGCTCCGTTTTCCCGGGGCCCCGCGGGGCGGAACCGGGCCCTGAGCGGGGCGCGCCGGCCCTCAGGCAGGCGGTCCGGGACCTCCTCCCACCCCCACCCCCACCCCCCCGCGCCCCAGCCCTGCTGGCGGACGTAGGCGAGAGAGAGACCGAGAGAGAGAGGGAGGCCGTTTTCACCCGCCGGGGCCTCTTCCCGGAGTCTCGCCCACTCCGGGGGTCCGAGATCCCTCCCCTGTCAAAAACCAAAACCAACTCCAAACCGAAGCTCCGCCGGGCCCTTCTCGTCGTTGCCTGCGGTCTTTCCTTAGGAGGGAGAGAGGCGGGGCGGGGCGGGGGGCGAGCAGGGAAGGCGAGAGGCGTTCTGGTACGCTCCCCGCGAATACTGCCCCGCATCTGGCCGGTGGCAGTCGGGGTTTTTGCCCCGCTGGTCCCCCTGCGCGCTGGCGGGGGAGCGGCCGGTGGCTGAGCCGGGGCGCCCGGCTCCCACAGTGGGGCGTGCTTGCTCAAGTTCAGCTGTGCAGCGCTCCGGAAGACGACTGTCAGCTGGAGCGCCGCTGCGACTCACCAGTGCCCCTTGGCCGAGGGCCCCGGGGATAGATAGGAGGGCGGCGTTCCGTTTTCCCCGCCGTGGAAACGCGCCCGCTGTCGCGCAGGAGCTGTTTCCTCGGTGTGAGGCTGATTGCTGAATTGGGGGTCTATGTCACGATCAGCGACTCGGACCAAATAACAGTCATAGTGGTGAATACAGTAGTGGCGTAGGGGATAGGGGACATTTAATTTATTTTTTCACCCCCCCCCCCCCCTTGCACTCCACTATTTAGTTAAAAAGTTATTTGACAGTTTGGTGTAGTGTAGAAATCCTGGCTTTGGAAGGTGAGACCTGGTTTGGATTTTGCTCTGCCGGGTCCCCAGGATCAGCGCTAAAGTCACCAAACTTAAATAGATTTTCACCGGTAGAATGGAGATGATGATACCAAGCAAGGTTTGGGGAAGAATTAATGACATCGATCAGGGTTTCTCCAACAGCAGCATGTGGCCGTTTTGAACCAGAGGAATTAGTTGTTGGAAGAGCTTGCACGGACCTTGTAAGATGTTTGGCAGCGTCTCTGGGCTCTACCCACTAGTGGCCAGTAAGCATCTCTCCTCTCCCTCTCCAGTAAGGCAACCGCAAAGTTATGTTGTTCTCCTGGGGGCAGAGTCATCCCCAGTTAAGAGCCTATATATATATATATAGAGCCTATATATATAGAAGAGCCTTCTATATGTATCTAGAAGATACATATAAAGTACACACTCATAGTTTGTGACAACAGTGTATCATAATTGGTCTTAATTTTATTTTGGCAACTAGTTACAAATCAATGGTTCCTACCAGCGGTTAGAGGAGACATCCCTCCAGGTTGCGCTGCCCACGGATTTGTCTGTGATGGTACCAGAATATTAGTGTTCGGGGGAATGGTTGAATATGGAAGATACAGCAATGAGCTGTATGAGTTGCAAGTAAGTGTATTTAAAATTTATCTCAATCTGCAGCTTTAATAATGATCTTGCTCTTCATTCTTTGAAAGATTGTGAAATATTTCATTAATGTATTTGAGATAGTGTGAACTTCACATTTTAGAGCTTCAAAGAAAATGTTTCCACTTCACTAAAAAGCCAAAGTTTCTAAAGTGAGTCTTTTTTTCAATACTCAGTGTAACATTTGTAACATAAAGATATGTTACTTAGCATCAATTGTACATGTTACATGTTTGGGTTTTTGTATCTTAGTGTCCTAGTTCTTCAATTTTAGCAGCAACAGAAGCATCTGGAGGGCTTGTGGAAACAGATTGCTGGGCCCTGCTCCCAGAGTTTCTGAATCAGTATTGTCTGATGTGAGGCCTCCCCCCTTGAATTCTTACCAAGTTCCCCTGTGCTGCTGCTGGTCCCCAGACCATATTTTCAAAACCTCTGCTCAGTTATAGAAATTGTTACCATTACACTAATAATCACTTTTCCCCCCGGCAGTATATGTGCACATGCTCACAGACGCGCGCGCGCGCGCACACACACACACGCGCACACACACACACACGCACACACACACACACAGACACACACAAGACAGTTTCTTATGTCCTTTTATGTTTGATTCTCCTAAACCGCACTCAGAGCCCTCTCTGACAGCCCTTAATTGACTTTTATTCCCAAACTGTGCCTGTGTTCACAGGGCTATTATCATGAGGGTATCTGGTAATTGACAGATGTGGGTGAATTATACCTATTTATGAGCAAATCATTTTAGATAAATAGAGCTTCCATGGCCGGAGTATAAGTTTTGGAGTTTGGTTTGTTAAATGACCTTTATGCATACTTAAAGGTTGAAATATATACTAATTTCAGAAAGTAAGAATATATAAATTACGTTTAATCTTTTTTTTTAATTTTTTTTTTTAACGTTTATTTATTTTTGGGACAGAGAGAGACAGAGCATGAACGGGGGAGGGGCAGAGAGAGAGGGAGACACAGAATCGGAAGCAGGCTCCAGGCTCTGAGCCATCAGCCCAGAGCCCGACGCGGGGCTTGAACTCACTGACCGTGAGATCGTGACCTGAGCCAAAGTCTGACACCCAACCGACTGAGCCACCCAGGCGCCCCAAATTACGTTTACTCTTAAAACTATATATATTTAATTTTTCATTTGGAAAATATTTTGAAACTGTTAGCGTTTGAGTTATTATCATGTTTACTATTAGGTTGCTGTTGAGAAAAGCTGTGAATATGGAAGAGTAGACTGAATTTCTATTGCAGTGTTTATTTTAGTTCCAGAAGTTATCTGCTTACTTGTCATTTGTCCCCAGGATAGCTTATTGGAGCCTTCTAATTGGATTTCGATTAAAATGTATTGGTATGATGTTATACTATTGACAATATAGGAATGTTTTCCTGATTTTGCCTGATTGTATTTATGCTCTTTTTTAGGCAAGTCGCTGGTTATGGAAAAAAGTGAAACCCCACCCCCCTTCTTCTGGTTTACCTCCTTGTCCCCGGCTTGGACATAGCTTCTCTTTATATGGTAACAAATGCTATTTGTTTGGTGGTCTGGCAAATGAAAGTGAAGACTCAAACAATAATGTTCCCAGGTATGCTGATTCTTTTTCAGACCAAATGTTTGTTTTATGACTTTTAAGAACATTTAGTTTCTTTCATTTTTAATTACTAAAAGGGATGAAGTTTAGCCTTTTGCATTTGAACCTAACAGTGAACAAATTTGGGTGCACTTATATTTTCCGTAGTCCCTGGAGTATGTATCTGTTTTCAAAACTATGCCTTTTCTAATCAGAAATCGTCTTATTAAATGATACTAATATAACTGCTTATAGCAACATATTTGTACGTTTTGAGTCATGATGTATTTTAGTTGTCATAAATGATAATAAAAAGTAACAAATGGTTATTTTCAAATTAGATGTCTCTAGGAATTTGGTGACAAAAAATTTCACTACAAGATGAAGGCCATCATATCCATTTTTCATACAGGAAGCCGTTAAGGTGGTTCATACAAGCAAATACTTTTTGAACCAATCCTGTCCTCTTTTCTCCAAACAGAACTATCACTACCTCTTTTCTTTTTTGATCACAGTGTTTTGATCACATTGTCATAGCACTCAGGATTTGGAGATTTAGAGTCCAAAAGACTGTTTTCTGATTCACTGCTTACCATGTGTGTCCTTTAGTGGAAGTAATCTAACCCTGTTTTCCTTGACTGTGAAATGGGACTGATTAAATACATAACATTTCAGTGTCATTATAATGGCTAAATAAGATTGTTGGCATCAATCTTTCAATAAGATTGTTGACACTTTCAGGTTGTCATCAGCATAGTATCTACATTACATTGATGTTAGAGGCTTAGCTTTTTTGGTTTTTCAAACTTTAAAAAAATAACACATACTAAAACATCACAGAAAACTTGGAAACTGGAGAAAGGAAGAAAAATTTATCCTACCATACTAATCCAGATACTTCTACTTCTAGCACATGTCTTTTTCATTTTTAAGTTAAATAGATGTTTTTAGTTATAGACTTGTAAAAATTCAAGAAATTAGAAAATATATGAAGTTCTTTCTCTCAACAACACTGTCCTCCAACAGAGGCAAACATAATTCAAGTTGATGTGCTTTTTTAAGAATCTTTTTCTTGTAACATTTATTAGTCAGCTTTTTTTTTTTTAGGTTATATTGTATATATTATATATAATGGGCATGCCTCTCAAGTTTATGCAGCTTGAGGGAGCAAATAGACGCAACGCTTTTTAAAGCCTCTGGTTAAAGCAGATTCATTTCTGTTCACATTCTGTTAGTCAGCGATCCAGAACTGTGTGTTCTGTGCTTGGCATTTTTGTTGAAAATCAATTAACCATAACTGTAAGGATGTATTTATGGACTCTCCATTCTGTTCTCTTGGTCTATATGTCTAGCCTAATGCTGGTACCACACTGTTTTGATTACTATAGCTTTGTAGTAAGTTTTGAAATTGGAAGATATAAGTTCTCAGATTTTATTACGCTTTTTCAAGAGAGTTTTGGCTATTCTGGGTCCTTTGCATTTCTATTTAAATTTAGCATCAGCTTGCCAATTTCTACAACAAGGTCTGCTGGAATTTGGCAGGTACTGTGTGAAAAATATAGATAAAATTATGGAGAATTACTATCTTCTTAATATTGAGTCTTCCAACCCAGGAACCTGGAATGTCTCTCCATTTATTTAGATCTTCTTTAATTTCTCCCAGCAATATTTTGAGGTTTTAAATGTGTGGGTCTTGCTCTGATATTATTAAATTTATTCCTAATTTTTTTATTCTTTTCAATGACGTGAATAGATTTGGTTTCTTAATTTTATTTTTGGATTGTTTATTGCTAGTGTATAGAAATATAATTGGTTTATTGCTAATATATAGAAACACAGTTGCTCTCTGTATATTGAGTTTGTATTCTGTGACCTTGCCAAATTCATTTGTTATTTCTTTGTATGTATGTATGTATGTATGTATTTTGTTTATTTATTTATATACTTTTGAGAGAGAGAGCATGCAAGCAGGGGAGGGGCAGAGAGAGGAAAAGAGAGAATCTTAAGCAGGGTCCACACCCAGCAACATGGAGCCCAATTCAGGGCTCAATTTCACCACTGTGAGATCATGGCCTGAGCTTAAATCAAGAGTCAGACACTTACCTCACTCAGCCACTCAGGCTCCCCTCATTTGTCATTTCTAATTATACCTCTGTGGATTTCAGTTTTATTATTATTATTATTATTATCAATTCTTTGGAGCTCTTTATATATTTTGTTCTTACATTCCAAATATTTTTTCCATGTCTTTTGTCTACCTTTTTTTTTTTTTAAAGAGTTTCATTTTTGTCTTATCAGGTTTGACAATATTTTTTTATTGCTTTCTGGGATTTTTTTTTCCTTGCTTAGGAGTTTCTCCTATGCCAAAATTATTTTTCTATATTTTCTATAATTTCTAGTACATTCTGTATTTTTCTGATATATTCACAGATTTATTCTTTATGTTTCAAATATTTATAGATTTAGAATATATTTTTATGACTAGTATGAAGATTTTTACTTTTCCTTCCTAATGGATTTCTAATTCTCCCACCACCATTTATTAAATAAGCCATTTTTTTCCTCACTGATTTGAAGTCCTATCTCTGTCATATCTTAATCCTCATTTAAATGGGTCTTTTTCTAAATTCTCTAGACTAAGGGTTACAAACTACACTGTATGGGCCAAATTTGGCCTGCTATCTTTCTTTGTTAATAAAGTTTTATTGGAACACAGCCATGCCGATTCATTTGCATATTGTCTTTGGCTGCTTTCATATTAAAAGAGCAAAGTTGAGTAGTTGTGACAGACCTGAAGGCCTCCATAACCTAAAATATTTACTGTCTGACTTTTTACAGAAAAGGTTTGCCAACTCTTATTCAAGACTGTATTCTGTTTCATTAGTATATTTACCCTTTATCATTACTTGTGATCTTTGCTGTAGGTTTCTAGTATTTGCCTTTGGTGAGGTTAAAGAAAATTTTTTTTTTAATTTCTAGTTTGCTAATTGGTTTTTTTTCTCTCCTTTTAACCAAAAATGGATGTTTGTATTCATTTCAGACATGGAAATGAACTTACTGATTTTTCCTTTAATCCATTAATTTTGTTAATTATATTGTTAGGTTCTGAAATGAGTCATCTTTTTATTTATTTATTTTTTTTAATTTTTTTTTTCAACGTTTATTTATTTTTGGGACAGAGAGAGACAGAGCATGAACGGGGGAGGGGCAGAGAGAGAGGGAGACACAGAATCGGAAACAGGCTCCAGGCTCTGAGCCATCAGCCCAGAGCCTGACGCGGGGCTCGAACTCCCGGACCGCGAGATCGTGACCTGGCTGAAGTCGGACGCTCAACCGACTGCGCCACCCAGGTGCCCCCCAATTTTTTTTTTTTCAACGTTTATTTATTTTTGGGACAGAGAGAGAGACAGAGCATGAACGGGGGAGGGGCAGGGAGAGAGGGAGACACAGAATCGGAAACAGGCTCCAGGCTCTGAGCCATCAGCCCAGAGCCCGACGCGGGGCTCGAACCCACGGACCGCGAGATCGTGACCTGGCTGAAGTCGGACGCTTAACCGACTGCGCCACCCAGGCGCCCCGTATTTGTAGTTAACCCCCAGTTTGTTGCATTACAGTGTTCTTTTCATACTTTGCTGAATTCACTTTGCTAACATTCATTTATATTATCTGTATTCACTAGTGATTTTTCCTATAGTGTTTTTATTTGGGGTAGTGAGATCCTGTTCTAATCTGATTTGAGTATCAGGGTTCTGTTATTCCTGGGAACATAACCAGGGCTGTGTTTTGAGGTTATGGGAAGCTCTCCATTTTTTATTATGCTTAACTAACATAATTTCTTGAATATTTAGTAGAAATTTCCCATAATTGAGATTGGTACAGTTTAGGAAGATGATCGTTGACTTCTTTTTCAAATATCTCTTATAGTTATTGATCTATTTAGGTTTTCTACTTTCTCTTGAGTCACTTGGTAATTTATGTTTTCCCTGAAAAATCACCCATTTCATTTAGATTTTTATATTTATTGATAAAAACTGTAAGACAATTCTCTGTATCTCTTTGAAATCTCTATATCTGCTCTTTTCTCATTTTTAAATGCATGTGTTTTCTTTTCTTAACCAGATTCGCTAGTGGTTTGTTATATTACTTGTTTTCAAAGAACCACTTTTTAGTTTTATTATTTTTCTTTTTCATTTATTTTCTTTAACCGTATTCCATTTCTTTACATTTTTCCTTTTCTCTAACTTCTTTTAAACTTTTAATAGTTTGGATGCCTTTTCTAATTTTTTTCTAACTTCTAGTAATTTGAATGATTATTCATTTATTTTCAAATAAATGCTACATATTTTTCTCTGGTTATGGCTTTGGCCATATTCCATAGGTTTTGATATATAGTGCTCTTATTGTCATTAATTTTAATGTTTTTTTTACATTTTTTTAAAAATTTTTTTCAACGTTTTTTATTTATTTTTGGGACAGAGAGAGACAGAGCATGAACGGGGGAGGGGCAGAGAGAGAGGGAGACACATAATCGGAAACAGGCTCCAGGCTCCAAGCCATCAGCCCAGAGCCCGACGCGGGGCTCGAACTCACGGACCGCGAGATCGTGACCTGGCTGAAGTCGGACGCTTAACCGACTGCGCCACCCAGGCGCCCCTGTTTTTTTTTTACATTTTAAAAAATGTTTATTTATTTATTTTTGAGAGAGAGGGGGGCAGAGAGAGGGAGAGAATCCCAAGCAGGCTTCACACTCAGTAGAGAGCCCAGTGTGGGGCTTGTGCTCATGAACTGTGAGATCATGACCTTAGCTGAAATCAAGAATTGGACGCTTAACCAGGCGCCCCTATTTTCTCTTTAACCCAAAAGTAATTTGACACAAAAGTTTAGCTTCCAAATGGAAACTTTTGTTATTGTTGCTAATACCTAGTTTTATTATATTGTGATAAAAATATGTGGTGTATGGGGTTTTTCCTTCTTGGAGATTGTCTTTGTGGTATATGTGGTATATGTGATTGTTCCGTAGGTACTCATAAAGATTGTAAGTTCTTGACTGTTTGGGGATTAGATTCTTTTTAAAAAAAATTTTTTTTAATGTTTGTTAAACGTCTCTTTTTTGAGAGAGACAGAGACAGAATGAGAGTGGGTTAGGGGCAGAGAGAGAGGGAGACACAGAATCTGAAGCAGGCTCCAGGCTCTGAGCTGTCAGCACAGAGCCCTACATGGGGCTCGAACTCAGGAGCCGTGAGATCATGACCTGAGCCGAAGTCGGACGCCCAACCGACTGAGCCACCCAAGGGCCCCGGGGACTAGGTTCTTTATTAAATCAATGTTTTAAATTATTACTCTAAGCTTTTTTGTTTTGTGAGTCTAGGTCAGATCAACTTCTGAATGACATGTTAAAATCTCCCAGTGTGGTTGTGTGTTTGTGATTTGTTCCTCGTATATCTAATTTTCAGCCTGTGTGTATTATTTTGTTGTAGACTTACCTTTTTTATTTTATTTTTAAAAAAATTTTTTTCAACGTTTTTTATTTATTTTTGGGGACAGAGAGAGACAGAGCATGAACGGGGGGAGGGGCAGAGAGAGAGGGAGACACAGAGTCGGAAACAGGCTCCAGGCTCCGAGCCATCAGCCCAGAGCCTGACGCGGGGCTCGAACTCCCGGACCGCGAGATCGTGACCTGGCTAAGTCGGACGCTTAACCGACTGCGCCACCCAGGCGCCCCTAGACTTACCTTTTTAAAATAGGATTAACAACCAGTATGAGCTGGTACAGCATACTGGCTGGTACCCATTCAGATCTGTGTAAGTCTATGCCACATCACTTGTTAGTTTTAATATTATCATTGCTGTTACTTGCTTATAGCTGGATTTAGGGTTCTTTTACTTTGTTTCCCCTACACGCTTCCTGCCCCCAAGAGACTTTGTCTCTTAATAGGGAAGTCTTTTCCTACTTTTGTTATTTTATGTTTTCCATCTATTCTGCTTATTGTTGCTTCTCTACCTCCAGCTCCCTGCCTTTTCCTGCCTTTGCAAGATTTTTAAAAATTGTAATGAGGTTGAACATTTGTGTATGTGTTTGTATATGTGTTTCTGTGTGTGTATACATATACATTTATACAGTTTTTATTTCTCATTCTGTGAACTGTCAGTTTATATCCTTTTGTTTGTGTCTATTGTGTGATTAGTTATAATATTGATCTTGTAGGAGCTTTTTACATTAGGAAAATTTTATCTTTTTTGGTGATGTGTACCAAATTTCTTTTCATAGTTTGTCTTTCTTTTGACATTGTTTTGTATTGTAGTGTTTTTTTCCCCCTAACCATCTTATTAACTGTTTTCCATAGACTGACACTGCTTTGCTTATTTTTCCTTTTCCTTACTTTTTCTTGATGTACTGTTTTCTTCTTTCCTCTTAATGATTTGAAAGTTATATGTGCTAATTCTGTGCTTCTGTTAGTTGTTCAGAAATTATTACACACATTTAAACTGAGAAGATCTTGTCATCTTTGAGAGTAGATTACTGTCTTTACCTTCTTTTACTTACCCTTATTTTCCCATATGTTCCATGTATTTTTGAATCTTATTCCAAATTATAATACTGTTAAGAAATTAATTATTTGGTTAGTCTTACTGTTTGCTTAGACCTCACAACCACACTTATAAACATAAATTTAAATGTGATTATAAATCACTGATTTCTTTGTACTGCCATTTCTCTTATTCAGCGTATTCTTTCTTGGATTTCTTTCATTTCTTTCATTTTTCTGAAATGGCATCTAGTGTCATTTTTTTCCCTAAAACAATTATATAGCTACACTTTGAAGTTTTATATCTCCTAAAGTGTTTTGATTTTGCCCTCATATTTGAGTAATAATTTGATAGGAAATATATTCCTATAAAAGTCATTTTGCTCAAAACATTGAAAACATCAATGTCACGCATGAGAAGTTTTATGCCAGTTTCTAGAGTTAAAAAAAAAAAAAAAAAAGCTCTGCAGGGCATTGCTATGACATTATAGAGTAAAAAGTTTAAAAGAAAAAAGTTACAAAGCAACATTTGTAGTATGTCTCATTTATGCATATGTGGAGATCCATACAGAATGGGGGGTCAGAAAGGGTATTTACTGGTGCACCTGTGTGGCTCAGTTGGTCGAGCATCCAGCTGTTGATTTTGGCTCAAGTCATGATCCCAGGGTCATGGGATTGAGCTCCCCGGGCTCTGTGCTGAGCGTGGAGCCTGCTTAAGATTCTCTGTCTCTCCCTCTGCCCCACTCCCCCACTCACGCTTTCTCTTTCTCTAAAATTAAAAAAAACAAAAGGGGGTATTTACCAATTATTGTCAACAGTGATTGTCTTGGGTATCTAGTACCATGTAATAAACCCCCCAAAAGTTTGTGATGCAAAATAACATTATGCTCAGGGATCCTGTGCGTCAGGAATTAAGATAGGACACAGCAGTGATGGCTAGACCCTGAGATGGGAAGGCTTGAATGGTCACTCCCACATCTGATGCCTCAATGGAAATGGCTGAAGGATGGACTGAACTGGGGCCGTCATGCTGCATGCCTATGTATGCTGCTTCAGATTTGTGTTAGTTGGACTTACCTGATGCTTTAGGATTCCGAGAACAAGTATTTTATAGTGACTTCTGAGGCTTGGCCACAGCCTCAGAACCAAGGCTTGGCTGTGACCAAGCCTCAGAAGTCACATAGCGTCATATCACCACACTCTAGTTGAAGCAGTCACAAGCTTGCCTGGAATTGAGGGTGAGGACAGACATACCTACCTCCTGAATGGA
Organism: Felis catus; assembly: GCF_018350175.1. NCBI lineage: Eukaryota > Metazoa > Chordata > Mammalia > Carnivora > Felidae > Felis > Felis catus. Next base: position 124,106,609 of record NC_058374.1, read on the forward strand.
AGTGTCAGAGAATTTGTGGCTATGTTTTCAAACCATCACAGTTGTTGTCTTGGATGTGAGTGTTGGTTAAATGATGGCAGGAATTTTTTTAATCTCTTCTGTTTGCTGCTGATCCCCGCAAGAGTACCTGGTGCATGGTAGTTTTTGATAAATATGTGGTGAATAAATGAGGAAGGGGTTTTTGCTCTCCTAATGCCTTTCTGTACTAAATGAATGTTTCATAGTAAGCATATCTTATCTTTATAAATAGAAACAAAAATCAAATAGAAGATACATGTTCTGTTAATGTTTTAATATTATTTCATGATATCCTAGATATTTAAATGATTTCTATGAGTTGGAGCTACAGCACGGTTCTGGTGTTGTGGGCTGGAGCATTCCAGTGACTAAAGGGATTGTGCCTTCTCCAAGAGAATCCCACACAGCTGTGATATATTGCAAAAAAGATTCTGGAAGTCCTAAAATGTATGTCTTTGGTGGAATGTGTGGTGCTCGCCTGGATGATCTATGGCAACTTGACTTAGGTAAGCTTACCTTGATTCAGACTCAGGAATTGGTTTTGATTGATAAAGGAAAATGTAAAAATCCTTTGAAAAATATTTTCGTTAAAGTATTTATCGAGTCACACTTAGGCTTATAGAAGGCGCGTGTAGCCAGCTCTGGAACAGGTGAGATGTGACGTGAGTGGTTGCTGATCAATAAAGTTAAACAAATGAATGTTTGGTTTATGGCCGTAACTCTCCTGTGTTCCTTATAAGTAGGGTCGCCATATGTCCTGGTTTGTCTAAGGTGACTGATTAATGCTTATTGTCCCATGTAACTATCAGTAGTACCAATTACCACTCTGTAAAATGTCCCAGTTGGGGATGATCAAATTTATATGGTTACTCTGTCTACAGAAAATGTAGCATTAGTAATGTTATTACTGGTCAGTGAAAAACCCTGGGCTAGCTAGCTCTTTTGAAAAGGATCCTAGGAATGAAGTGATTGGGAGGTAGGTGTGCCTCTCACTTTTGACTATCTTCTACACAATGTGCTCTTACTTAAAATGTGAAAATCTCTAATTTGGTTTTAATTCAAAATTGGTGGCACCCTAAATACACCTCTGTATTTCAAACACTAACGTTCAAGTATAAATAGATTACTATAATTAGCTATTTATGTTGGCTGTAAATGCTCATTTTAAGATGAAATTCAAGTAATGGTTTTGAAACAGTTTTGCTTCTTTTTGGTAAGTCCTTTTTTATTTTTTAAGATTCTGCAAGTTGAGGTAATTTGCTATTATTAGACCAAATTGCTAATATACTTAATTTTTACTTCTAGAAACGATGTCGTGGTCAAAACCAGAAACTAAAGGGACGGTGCCACTTCCACGAAGCCTTCACACAGCCAGTGTTATAGGAAACAAGTATGGTGGTGGTTTCTGGTTTTTTTGTTTTTCACTTTTTTTTAACCAACTTAAGAAAGACACACACAGGGAAGAGTGGTGCTACCAAGTTCTTAGGAATAGATTATTGAATTTAATAGTGTCTGATTGTTTCCTGAAGCAAAAATAATAAGCCTACAGAGGCTAAAATACTTCGGCATTTTCTTGTCATGCTGCCTCTTATACTTGTGTGCATTCCTCACAGTGCTTTCCTTGCACAGAGTACATTTACTTAAGTCTGAGGCACAGGCATCTGAGGAACAGATCTGTTCTCTGTTGCCAGGTTTGACACACCTAACTCAGTGTTTCGTTTTACTTATTTTTGGTAGTACTTGACTTATACTCAGGTATGTACTCAGAATGTACACTCACTGGTTAAACTTTGGATAGAGTTATGGTTAGACCGTAAACTCTGTAACCTGAATTCACGTCTCCAGTTTTGGTACTTGTTCTGTATGACCTGGGGCAAGGAAATTTAATCTGTCTATACCTCAGTTTCCTTACATATAAAATACAGTCAATAATAAAACCTACTTCACGAGGTTGCCTTCAGGATTAAATGGATTAATACATATGAAATGCTCCAAACAGTGCCTGCTACATAAGGAGTACGCCATAAAGGTTAGCTATTACTATCATCAGCAATTTCCCTTACTTGTGCATTATTGTGTAAATAGAATTTAATTAAGTATTTTCTTGTGTAGGGACTTTACCTTAAAAGTAATGTTTTAGGAAACAGCTACAACCTCATTAGTTCTTTTTAAAAAATAGCCATAAACAAAATCTGATAGGTACATTTAAAAAAATCTCAGAACCCTTTTATAAAATGTGGTTTTCCACTGGAACTCTAATATAGAAAATAGGTATAAAATAGAGCTTCTCCAGTTGGCATGCTGTCACATCGGCCCTAAGCTCTGCCTGATGAGCCTTTCTCCTTCAAGCAGTCATTAGGCATGTCTCAAGAACCTTTAGGGGCCCGAGGGACATAGTTAAAGGTTTTTTGTGTTTTGTTTTGTTTTAATGTTTATTTATTTATTTTGAGAGAGAAAGAGAGGGAGAGAGAATCCCAAGCAGGCTCCTGCGGGGAGCTCGATCTCACAAACCATGAGATTGTGACCTGAGCCGAAATCAAGAGTCAGACGCTTAACTGACAGAACCACCAGGTGCCCCAAAAGTTTTTTATTTGAGTGATATCAGTGACCAAAGTTATAAGAAACTTAATCTTCTTTGGTTACTGTATGCATACAACTCTAAATTTGACTTTGGATATCGTAGATCATTTGACTATCTTTCTGAGTGAGGTTCACTCATTATAAATAGTATTGATTTTCAAATGTATTAGAATTGAAATATTTTCCACTTAAGTAACTTGCCAGAGACAAATAATTTGATTCTGTATTGCTTCATAGAATTGTAAACTCTTCAGAGAAGATTGCTTTATTCATTATCTTATTCCCATTACCTTGACCATAATAAGTGAGTTAATAGTCCTGAAGCTTTGAGTAAACAAGTAAGTTTAAGTCTATTCTTAGCATTGAAAATCTAAAAAGAAAAAAAAAGTAAAGCTCTAGAAAAAAAAGTCAGCCACTTTATGTTCTCTCTTTTTGTTGTTCAGGATGTACATTTTTGGTGGATGGGTTCCACATAAGGGGGAGAATATTGAGACTTCACCTCATGATTGTGAATGGAGATGTACTAGTTCATTTTCTTATCTAAATCTGGGTAAGTCTTTTAAGAGCTACTTATTGAAATAAAATTTATTAATAAAAGAGTTCTTGTTATTTTGTTATTTAAGAGCAATACTGTAGTCATGGATATTGCTGTCTTGTAGATACAGCAGAGTGGACCACCCTCGTATCAGATTCTCAGGAAGATAAAAAAAATTCAAGACCAAGACCACGAGCTGGACACTGTGCTGTTGCAATTGGCACTCGATTGTATTTTTGGAGTGGAAGAGATGGCTACAAAAAAGCACTGAATAGTCAAGTTTGCTGCAAGGATCTTTGGTATCTTGATACTGGTAGGTAAGAGTATTTAACGAATAGAATTTTCTTTTAGGTAAATAAATACCTGAGCACTGTCTGTCTCTTAAGACTTACTGTAAATGCCACTGCCTCTCTTTTCCATAATTAAAAATGAATGGAAGAAATATTACATTGGAGTAGATATTTCTCACTCCATGAGAGGTTTTTTTTAAGTTTATTTATTTATTTTGAGAGAGAGAGAATCCCAAGCAGGCTCTACGCTGACAGTGCAGAGGCCAGTGTGGGGCTCAAACCCACGAACCACGACATCATGACCTGAGCTGAAGTTGGATGTTCAACCAACTGAGCCACCCAGGTGCCCACGAGAGCCCCTCTCTTTGAGTGTGTAGACTGGGATATGGTGACTCCCTTCCAAAGCATAGAATATGAAAAGAGAAAAACAGTGGCTGTATGGTAGAGAAACCTGGAAAACACCACCTTAATCAAGTAATCAGTGTTAATATCACTAGTGATAGTCATGTTAATATCATTTACCCCTGCTTCTCATATCATGTGATAAGAAGAAACTTCACCTTTGTATTACCCCAAAACCTATAACCCCACTCTGAGAGAACATATCAGATAAGCGCAAATTGAGGGACATTCTAGACATTCTACAGAATATGTGAACAATACTCTTAAATAAAAGTTTCAAAGTGATGAGGGGGGCTTTGAAAGCAATGAGTTGGACTCTTGATTTCATCTCAGGTCCTGATCTCATGGTTCATGAGATCAAGCCCTGCATAGGACTCTGTGCTGGCAGTGTGGAGCCTACTTCGCATTCTCTGTCTCCCTCTCTCTCTGCCCCTCCTCTGCTCTCTCTCTCTCTCTCTCTCTCTCTCTCAAAATGAATGGATATGCACTTTAAAAAAAGTTTCGGGGCGCCTGGGTGGCGCAGTCGGTTAAGCGTCCGACTTCAGCCAGGTCACGATCTCGCGGTCCGTGAGTTCGAGCCCCGCGTCAGGCTCTGGGCTGATGGCTCGGAGCCTGGAGCCTGTTTCCGATTCTGTGTCTCCCTCTCTCTCTGCCCCTCCCCCGTTCATGCTCTGTCTCTCTCTGTCCCAAAAATAAATAAAAACGTTGAGAAAAAAAAAATTTATAAAAAAAAAAGTTTCAAAGTGATGAAAAATGAGGAAAGTGAGAAATAGTTACAAATTGGAGGAGACTAAGGAGATATGATGACTAAATGCAAGGTGGTACACCCTAGATTGGATTAAAACAAACAAAAATGTAAATAGAAAATTGGTGAAATCTGAGTGGTCTGTAGTTTAGTTAACATTATTATTCCAGTGTTAATTTCTTAATTTTGACAAATGTGTTAGGGAAACTGAGTAAAGATAAAGAATATATGGGTACTCTGCATTTTTTTTTTTTGTAAATCTAAAAGTATTCCAAAGTAAAACCATTTTTTAAAAAGTATTACAACACTACAAATTTATTAAATATGGAACTCATCTATTTTTTCATAAATACTTATTGATTGATACTGTATACCAGGAATTGTTCTAAATTGTTCTAAATGCTGAGAAGTGAAATGCTACAGCAGTGAAAGAGACTGATAATGTCCCTGATGTCAAAGAACTTATATTCTTAGAGAGTATGAGGGCAGGGGGATGATGGGCACTAATCAAACAAATTAACAAAATCAGTTCCATTTCTGGTAAGCATGTGAAGACAGTAAGACCAGTGGGATAGTAATGGGAGGCACTGGAGTAAAGAGGGGTGGGGTTAACTTTGGAGTGGGTAGTTAGAAAAGTATGAAATGGCATTTGGAATATAATCCAGATGGGGAGAAGATGCTATCCGTGGAAAAGGCTGGGGGAGCAACACTGTAGGAAGAGTGAACAGCAAGTACAAGGGCCCTGAAATGGGAATGCGTGGCTCGTTTGGGCCCAGTGAAAGAGGAGAGTGTAGGGATGGAGGTTAGAAAAGTGACCACAGGACAGATCTTGTAGGGCCTCAAACATCATGGTAGAGTTTAGATTGTTTATAGAGTACAAAGGTAAGTTATTTATTAGTTTGAAGGAGAGACGTGTCGTGATCTGATGTACATTTTGGAATGGCCACTGCAGTTGCGTGGAAAATAAATTGGAGGTGAGCAAAGGTGCACACAGTGAGACAAGTTAGGAGGCTTTCACAGCAGTCAGAGAAGTCTTAGACTACGGTGGTGCCAGTGGAGTTGCAGAGAAGTGGCTGAATTCAGGATATGTTTTGGAGTTCTTGTTGACAGAACTGGCTGATGAATTGGGGGTGGCATATGACAGAAAGGACAGGAGGATGAAGTTTTTAGCTTGAATAATTTGGTGGTATTTCCACTTACTGAGCTGGAGAAGACTGAGGAGAAAACTGGCTTGGGGAGAAAATTAAGAGTTCCATTTAGACCATGCTAAGTTTGAAATAAGGAGATCAAATAAGTAGTTGAGGAACAAAGAAGTCTGGAGGCCAGCGGAGAATCAGATTTGGAGATGATGTAATGTGCACTGTTATATGAGAAAAGAAGATTATAAAACATATCTATAATTCCAGGGTTTTTTTTAAGTGTATAAATAGAAAATTCTGGAAGGATACAGTAGTATGCCAAAGTGTTATTTAAAGATGAGGGACACCTGGGTGGCTCAGTCGGTTAATCATCTGACTTCGGCTCAGGTCATCATCTCACAGCTTATGAGTTCGAGCCCTGCATCAGGCTCTGTACTGACAGCTCAGAGACTGGAGCCTGTTCAGAGTCTGTGTTTCACTCTCTCTCTCTGCCCCTCCCCTCACTCACACTCTGTTTCTGTCTCTCTTTCTCTCTCAAAAATAAATAAACATTGGGGTGCCTGGGTGGCTCAGTTGGTTGAGCATCCTACTTCAGCTCAGGTCATAATCTCGTGGTTTGTGAGTTTGAACCCCGCATCAGGCTGTGCAGACAGCTCAGAGCCTGGAGCCTGCTTCAGATTCGGTGTCTCCGTCTCTCTCTGCCCTTCCCTGGCTTGTGCTCTGTCTTTCTTTCTCTCAAAAATAAACATTTTTAAAAAATTAAAAAAAAATTAAGATAATTGATGGGGCACTTGGGTGGCTTAGTTGGTTAAGCATCCAACTCTTGGTTTCAGCTCAGGTCATAGATCTCACTGTTCATGAGTTCGAGTCCCGTATTGGACTCCATGCTGCTGGTGCGGAGCCTACTTGGGATTCTCTCTCTCTTTGCCCCTCTGTCTCTCTCTCTCTTTCTTTCTCTCTCAATAAATAAATAAACTTTAAAAAAAGATAATTGATTTATGCTAAGTGAAATTAGTCAGAGAAAGACAAATATCATATGACTTCACTCATATGAGGACTTTAAGAGACAAAACAGATGAATATAGGGGAAGGGAAGCAAAAATAATATAAAAACCAAGAGGGGGACAAAACATAGGAGACTCTTTTTTTTTTTAATCTTTTGTTTAAAAAAAAAATTTTTTTTTTTAATGTTTGTTTTTGAGACAGAGAGAGACAGAGCATGAACGGGGGAGGGTCAGAGAGAGAGGGAGACACAGAATCTGAAGCAGGCTCCAGGCTCTGAGCTCTGAGCTGTCAGCACAGAGCCCGACGCGGGGCTTGAACTCACAGACCATGAGATCATGACCTGAGCCAAAGTTGGACGCTTAACCGACTGAGCCACCCAGGCGCCCCCATAAGAGACTCTTAAATACGGAGGACAAACAGAGGGTTACTGGAGGGATTGTGGGAGAGGGGATGGGCTAAATGGGTAAGGGGCATTAAGGAATCTACTCTTGAAATCATTGTTGCACTGTGTGCTAACTAATTTGGATGTAAATTTAAAAAAATAAAAAAAGATAATTGAAAAAATAATAAATTGAACAACAAAGTTAGAGACTAAATGCTTTGTATGGAAGAAGCACATACTAGCAAGCGGGAAAGAAATATAGAAAATCCAACTTACTGTTGCATCTTTGAAATTGGGAGTTATTACCTGAAGTCCAAGGATAAACTTCAATCCCTGAGATTGGAAGAAAAAATGTGTGTGTATAAATTTTTCTTGGTAGTGAATACATCACTTGAAGCAGATTGTCTAAGTGATCTGTGACTTTTAAAAGATTAAAAATTACTGGCTCTGAATGGCCAGTTGTTCCATAAACCTTAGATGATGTCAACTTAAAAGTAATCATGGTGGGGCGCCTGGGTGGCACAGTCGGTTAAGCGTCCGACTTCAGCCAGGTCACGATCTCCCGGTCCGTGAGTTCGAGCCCCGCGTCGGGCTCTGGGCTGATGGCTCGGAGCCTGGAGCCTGTTTCCGATTCTGTGTCTCCCTCTCTCTCTGCCCCTCGCCCGTTCATGCTCTGTCTCTCTCTGTCCCAAAAATAAATAAACGTTGAAAAAAAATAAAAAAAAAAAGAGTGTAAAAAATAAAATAAAATAAAATAAAAGTAATCATGGCTACTATCATAAAGTTGGAATTTAGATTTTGCTTCTCCTCTTGATAAGTTGGCATGAATTTTGGGAACTGGGGAAATGAGGGCTCTTCATCTTGCTTTTTTTCACTTATAGTTAATCTTTGTGAATTTGATAGCATTTAAGAGTAAATAATGCCATAAGGCTTTTTATTAAAAATAGTCCTTTGCTCCCACCTTCCTCTCATTTTCCTTGCTTCACAAGCATCTGCTTTCAACTCTGTTAAACAATCCTTTTGGGATTTCCTTCCATATTTCCATATAACATTAATATATTACTTTGATTTTTTTCAGTTTAGGCATAAAATGATCACTTTCTACTATAACAGTTAAGGATTTATCTCTTCCTACCATTCCTTGCTTCTCTGCTCTATACCTTTCCTACCCTCATTCTCTCAATATGGTTATGCAGCAATTTTGTTAGATGAGTAGTCATTGTTTACATTATGACCGTATAAACACTGTTCACAGGTGAGCCATGCCATGGATTAATAATTGTCATTTTTGTTTGTCTTTGATATGTATTTACCACCAATTCAGTCCATACTCTTTAATTTGTTTAAATCTTCTCTCATTATGGTTAGATGCATCAGATATATTCTATCATATTTCATCATCTTGAAGAAATTTCTCCTGGGGCTCCTGGTCTGGGTGGCTCAGTCAGTTAAGCATCCAGCTCTTGGTTTCGGCTCATGTCATGATCTCTCTGACCCTCCCCTGCTCGTGCTCGCTCTCTCTCTCTCTCTCTCTCACTCTCTCTCAGAATAAATAAATAAACTAAAAAAAGAAAAGACAAGAACCATCTCCTGCTCCAATCTGGGATGGTTGGCATGGTTCTCCTGCTCCACAAATCGTGCACAGCTATCATCCTGGAGTCTCCCTTCATCATCTTCCTGGAGATATCTTCTGCCTCTCACCTGTGCCAGATTCCCTGTTTCTAGTTCCTGTATTTTTCCCTTTCTTAGTTAACTTTTTCTTTTTTTGTGGAACACATCCCAGGAAAAGAGTGCATAGGAGATAAATTTATTTTCAGATCTTGCATTGTCTGGAAATATATTCAGTCTTCCTTCCATTTAATTGGCTATTTGCAGGGAAATAGAATTCGACACTGGATGTCCTTACCCTTCAGAATTTTGAAAGCATTGTTATATTGTATTTAAGCTTCTAGTGTTTTTGTTGAGAAACCCAAACCACTTCTGATTTTTGTTCCTTTTTTTTTAAAATTTACATATTTATTTTGAGAGAGAGAGTGTATGCAACAGAGGCAGAGAGAGAGAGGGAGGGAGAGAATCCCAAGTAGGCTCTGCACTGTCAGTACAGAGCCTGATGCAGGCCTCGAACTCATTAACTGCAAGATCATGACCTGAGCCAAAACCAAGAGTCGAATGCTTAACCAACTAAGCCACCCAGGCACCCCTGATTTTTGTTTCTTTAAATGTGACCTCCCCCCTCACCTTTGATAGCTTTTGGGACTTTTGTGTCCATTATTCTTAAATTTCATGGTGATGTGCTTTGGTGCATCTATTTTTAACCCAGTGTGTTGAATACTCATTGGGCCCTTTTAGTCTGTAAACTCATGTTCTTTAGTTCTGGGAATTTTCTTGATTTATTTCATTGATGTGCACCCTTCTGTTTTCTCTATTTTCTCTTCATGCAAGCTTCTGTTGTGTAAGTAGTATACTTCTTGGACCTGTCTTCTTTTTGTTTCCTTATGTGGGTTGTCTTTAAGAAACATAAATAAACTGGGTTGAGAATAGGATCATGGAGGAATCTACATGGGGAATAATTGAAGGAACTAGGCTTACTTATCCTCCAAATCATAGTCATCAGTTTTTTCCTGTAAAGGGTCAGATAGTAAATATTTTAGGCTTTGCAGGCCGCGTATGGTCTCTGTTATAACTATGCAACTCTGCTGCTGTAGAATGAAAACAGTCATAACTAATACATAAACAAATGAGCATGGCTGTGTTTCAACAAGACTTTAGTTACAAAAACAGGCATAGACTGGATCTAGCCCATAAGCCAGCCAGTTTGCTGACCGCTTCTCTAAAAGATACAAAAAGATAGATATCAGACATGTTCTATAATGATTAAAATATAGCTTATAGATATCAACTCACTAGGAGACTAAATTTTCTTATGTAACTGTCCAAAGATGGAATGTACTCCCTTAGGAATTGTGAGTTCCCTGAATTGGTAGGTAAACAAAAAGAGGACAAGGATATTGTAGAAATAGTCTCAGATCCTTCTTTCTAGTTCTAAAAGCCTATGATTGTTACTTGTTTTGGAAATGTTGTAATATTTTACATCAAAGTAGTTACCTGTTTGGGGTAGTACAAGTTTTGATAAAAGGGTATTAACTTCAAGAAGTTGTGTTTTCCCAAAATATCATGTCCAAATCATATTTGCTAACACTAACAGTATTTCTAACATGTATGCTATTGGCTGAAAATTGGCTCGTTAAATTAAAAACTTACATAGGTAAAATAATGTAGCTCTAACTATAAAATACTTGGTGCCCTGCCCCCACTTCTAGGGTTAAATATTTCTTTCTGATTCTGGTGACTCACATGGCTTGGAATTTTTCTATTTGTATAAGGAATTAAATAAATAAGTAGGACCAGAACCCCAAACTGTTTTCATTTGACCTACTATAGCTAAGTTTATCTGAATACATCTCCCTGTGGGTAAACAGGTGAAATACTCATTGTTGATGTGTTCAGAGCCCCAGGCCCACACAAATTGTACAAGCAAACTCTTGATACATTTGAAACTTAAAAGTATAATATCAATATTGTTCTTTAGAGAAACCGCCGGCACCATCACAAGTACAGCTGATCAAAGCCACTACCAACTCTTTCCACGTCAAATGGGATGAAGTGCCTACAGTTGAGGGCTATCTTTTGCAGCTGAATACAGACTTGCCACACCAAACTGCATCATCAGATTCCTCACTGGCACCAAATCTACAAGGTAACATAATTTTCACCTGGAAGCTTGCACGTTCAGATGCTTTTTTAAAAAGTGACTACAGGAAAGCCTGTGATTAGGCCTAGTTTTAAAAATGTTATGATGTGATGTTTTCTGCCTGGTTAATCAAATATGTTGCATTTCAGTTCCGAGACTTGCCTGTCTTCCCATCATGATGTGGTAGGTAGAACGCATAGACACATAGGATAGAATGTTTTTTCTGCAGTTCACTCTGATGTACTTCCTTGTTTCGACATGCTACCTGACTTCAGGAGATGGTTTTAATTAGCTTTCATAAATATTTCAGCTTTTTAAACAAGTATTCAAAGTAATAGGCACTTGGAAAGTAAAAGCAGATTTCATTTTACATGTTCTTTTGGAAAGGATTTCAATCAACCAGTAAGCAGGCTATTAAGAAAATAGATTAACTTTGGTAAAGATACTACCTTTTAAGCTTTAATACATAACTTTCAGAAATACTTGATTGTAATATATTTTGTTGAAGCTAATTTAGAGCATGTCAGTCTGAACTTTCTCATTCCTACAGGAGTCAGAATGGACCCTCACAGACCAGGCAGTAATAGCACCGTTCCTAACAGTGTAAGTTAAAAAAAAAATTTATGATGGTAAATGAATGTTTATGGTTAGAGTCCCAATTTTTATTAATATTTGTAGCATATTACCCTAGGACGGAGGTTCTTAACTCTGGCTGCATATTAGAATCATCTCTGAGATTAAAAAACAAACAAACATATACAGAATCCCAAGCCTTTCCCGAGATTTAGTGAATCAGAATCTTTAGGATGATGCCCAGGTAACTCAGGTTTTAAGGAAAAGCTCCATAGAGCACTGTGGCACTGGCCTGGATTGAGAACCCCTAACCAGGAGATTAAAGTCTACCTTCATTGCACACAGCATCAGAGGCTAATCCATTATAATTTATACTTACGGTGTCTTGAAATCTGTATTTTGACATTTCTAAGTATCATACACACTCCTGTTTTAAGTTTCTAAAGATGTACTTCAAAAATGCATATGAAATATATTTCTTTACTATGTATTTCATTGGCCAAAGAATATGAGTTGCTAAGTTGAACACTGATGTTTGTGAGGTTATTTCTTGTTTATGAAGTGCTTCACAGTAGGTATCTGTAGAGACTAATGAATAAGCTCACTAGGATTTACACTGGTTTTATATGGCAAGCTGCTGTCTGCATATACAGTAGATTCTTTTCAAGGGAAATGATGTAGGGATAAGCTCACATGTTCTGAACATGGCTGCTGTGGACAAATATCCTAGAGCCATGAGAAGTTATAATTGACAATGGAGACAGAAAAGTCACAAAAAACAGGTAAGTAGAAGGGGGCAGCAATAGTGGGGTTTTTGAATGAAGCCAGGTAACTTTTATGGCTCAGTAGACCCATAAATATTGCTGTATAGTAACTGATGTTGACCTTGATAACCTGAATTATCAAAAAGTTTAAATGTGTTCATTATAGTGTGTACAAGAAGGCAAAGAAAAACAGAATTAAAGAGACTGCTATTTAAAAATGTTTAATGGCAAAGAATATTGATATGTGTATGTATTAAATCTTGATATCTATTTGGAAACTCAGTCATATAGAATAATTCATTTGCTTGAACTGAGATTTTATTTTTAGGAGTCATCAGGTCTTTAAAATCCATGTTGACTTTGTTAAGAAAATTGGACAAATGTGTTAAACTCAGTAGCTCTGGTGTTGTCGCCTGTGCTGCATACATATTTACTTGCATACTAACTACCACTCATAAAACATAGTCTGGGGTCCCCCCCCCCAGAATATACCCTCCTTTTCCCCTTTATAACTGGTCTTCTGAGAATGGAGATTAAGGGAGGAAATGGGTTTTTTAAACTGTTGTAAAATTTAAAGAATAATCCTATACAAATTAAGTGTATAATTTAAACTTTTATATCTTGGTAAATTTATTTTCAAAAGCATTCAAGTTGTAAATTATTTTGCTTGTTTTTCACATGTATTTCTATTTAACTGAACATTGCTTGCTACAATAAACTTTTATTTCTTATAGATCAGCGATACAACAAACAGTGCAAAAACTGAACATACACCTATGAAAGGAACTTCTGTGAAAAACAGACCAGATCTCAAAGCATCAACTGATTTTAATGCTGCTTTACATCCATCTATGGCAACTAATACTTCTAATCATAATAGTTGTGTCGTGGATATGTTAAGGAAAAATGAAGGTATAAAGATGGCATTTTTTAAAAATGTTTATTTATTTTGAGAGACAGAGAGAGAGAGTGCGAGCAGGGGAGGGGCAGAGAGAGAGAGAATCCCAAGCAGGTTCCGCGCCATCAGTGCAGAGCCCAACACAGGACTCAAACTCACAGACCATGAGATCATGACCTGAGCCAAAACTAAGAGTCAGATGCTTAATCAACTCATCCACTCAGGTGCCTCAAAGATGGCACTTTAAGTAAAGCCAAAGCTTTTTATAATAACGATAGGGAATTATAGTCTCTGAAAGAGTAAATGTTGTATGGTTTGGATCCATTTTCAAAATAATAATAAACTAGCCACATTGACCCTAGTTAGAGTGATGTCAGGATACTAAGAAAGCACTGACCTGAATTGCAAAGCTTAGTTATGAGGTATGGAACTCAAATGAGGCAAGCTCTTGTATGACATTTGAGGTTGGCCAGTATGTTCGGTGTCACATTCCCATTACTGTATTTTCTTAGCACTTAGAACTATCTGAAATTATCTATTTGGGGCAGGGATTTTCTTGTTCATCTCTATTTCCTCAGCACCCAGATCCATGCTTGGTTAATAGTAGTCATTTAGTAAATATTTGTTTAGGAAATAACTGGATTATCCTCAGAAAGATAGTTCATTTATGAGAACTGTTGATTACATTCATGCGGCAGCTTGTACTTTGGTGATCCTTATATTTAAAATGAGTTCATTTGAATATTCTGATGCCATTTCAGATACATTGTATCTGATTTCAGTATCTAAAGTTATTTTATAAATCTCATTCTGATGTCCCTGACATAGAAACATGTGACTTTAGAAACGCCTGGGTGGCTCAGTTGGTTGAGCATCCAACTCTTGATTTCGGCCAAGGTCATGATTCCAGGGTTGTGGGATCAAGCCCTGTGTAGGGCTCCAAGCTGAGCGTGGAGCCTGCTTGGGATTCTCTCTCTCCCTCTGCCCCCCCACCTCACTTTTGTGTTCTCTCTCTAAAATTAAGAAAGAAAGAAAGAAAGAAAGAAAGAAAGAAAGAAAGAAAGAAAGAAAGAAAGGGAAAGAAAAAGAGAGAAAGGAAGAAAAGAAACATGATTTTATTTTTAATTTGAGAAAGTCATGACAGCTGATATAAATCTAATGCCTCTTCAGTGATACGAACTTAACAAGATGAATATTATTTTTATTTCCATTTTTTTAAATGTTTATTTTTGGGAGACAGTGCAAGAGGGGGAGGGGCAGAGAGAGAGTGGGGTACAGAGGAGCCGAAGCGAGCTCCATGCTGACAGCAGAAAGCCCAATGTGGGGCTCAAACTCATGAACCATGAGATCGTGACTGGAGCCAAAGTCAGACATTTAATCAACTGAGCCACCCAGGCATACCTTTATTTCCATTTTTCTTAATGAGTCTGTGGTAGGTAAGAATATTCAATGAAAATAATTTCCTGTAATTTTTCCTTATTTCATCACCTGTGCAAAAGGAGAGCACTTTTGTTTTATTGATTTTCAGGTGGAATCATTTGGTTAAAATTATAAAAGCCTGGTCCTGGACCTCAATTTATATTTCTCTCTTATAGTGATTTTCTATGTCTATCTTATAAAGAAGTTTATGCTCTTGAAAACAAATAGGAGTTTTGAGATTTCAGAATCTTAATATACTCTAAATCGTATGTTGTAAGACAGTTTAGAAAAAATTAGTATGAAACAAATGGGAAAACCAGAGTGGTTGTACAGCGACAGTATCACTGACAGATCGTAGACATTCAAATCTGTGAATGATTGGCTACCCAATCTCAGGTTAACAAGGGGAGATTGGACCTTTTTCTTTGTAGGTTGGAGTAGCTGGTATGTTTCAAAAGTGGAAGAGTGACATGATTAGTTGTTATTGTTGTTTTGGAAAGAACCCTCTGGCCTCACCATCAGAAGAACTGGAGTAGGAAATGATTGGGAGGCTTCGTAGAAGGTTCTTTTAGGACTCTAAGAGATAACCAGAGACTGAAGCAGTGGGTGGAATGGAGAGGAGAGAATATATCATTTCTGAGAGTTTTAGAAACTAACATCTATTACTAGCCTTGGAAACTGGTTGGATATGAGAAATAAAAACGAGTTTACCATGACTCCCAGTTTTTTGGTTGGATATTCAATGAGTGATGATACTCTTTATCAAGAAATGAAATATAGGAGCCAGAACAGATTTGGGAAAAAGGTAAGTTCAATTTTGAACTTAGTGTTTTTGAGACACTTGAGGAACATACTGGTAAAGATTTTTAATCGGCAGTTGGATATTTAGGTGTAGAGTCTAGGTGATAATTTTTGGCTGGAGTATAAATTTAGAAATTAAGGGTAACTAAAATATAAGCCCCACAAGGAGCAGTGACTTTATCTGACTTGTTCACTGCGAGATTCTTAGCACCTGGCAGTGTCCAGGATATATGTATTTGAGAGATGTATGATTTATGAATGGTAGTGAAAACATAGGAAAATATGTAAATGGAGAAAAGAGAAGGCTTGGGAACACCTGCATTTAAAAAGTCATCTGAAGAGAAGAAGCCAGCTACAGAGATTGAAAAGGGGTTCTTAAAAGGCCAGGAAAAGAACCAAGTAGATTGGTGTCCTGTTTTTTTTCTCAGTAGTGGTCATCTCAGTTTGTGTATGCATGTTTCTCTACCACACGATTATAACTTCATGAAGTATTAACCATGCCTGCTTTATTTCACCATTGTAGAAGCATGCACGATATCTGGTAAATAGTAAGTCCTCAGTATTGTGGAGTGAGGGGTGCCTAGGTGGCTCAGTTGGTTAAGCATCCAACTCTTGATTTTGCTCAGGTCATAATTTCACAGTTCGTGGGATGGAACCCTGCTCAGGCTCTGCACTGATGGCGTGGAGCCCACTTGGGTTTCTCTCTCTCTGCTCCTGCCCTGCTTGTTCTCTCTTTCTCTCTCGCTCTCTCTTTCAAAACAAATAAGCATAAAAAATATTGTGGAATGAGTAATTATAAGTCATAGAAAGAAACAACTTCAAAAAAGGAGTATGTGGTCGGCATTGTTTATGTTGCAGAAAGGTCAAGTAAGTGGAAATTGAAAAGCATCCCTTAGAAATCATTGACGTTTGCCAGAGCCATTTCATTAGAGTAGAGGGGTAGAAACCAAATTTGAGGAGGTCAGGGAAGTAGAGACTGCTCTGAAGGAATTAGTGAGGGGTAATGGCAACTGGAGAAGATTTGTGGGGTCAAAGAAGATGGGTGTTTTGTTTGCTTGAGACACTTGATAATGTTCAAGGACTGAGTGCCAAAAAACTGCTAATGAAAAGAGAATCTGAAAACCCTGAAGAGAAAGGAATGTTTGATAAAAGAGGGTCCCAAAATATGGGGAAGGGATAGAACC
Organism: Felis catus; assembly: GCF_018350175.1. NCBI lineage: Eukaryota > Metazoa > Chordata > Mammalia > Carnivora > Felidae > Felis > Felis catus. The sequence continues at coordinate 124,123,095 of NC_058374.1, forward strand.
AAGATCACAGGAGGATTGATTATCCTTCCTCTGGAGAGAGGTCAGTTCGTCCTCTGAAATGGAAGAGAAGATAGAAAGGATGGGCCCAATCATAAATGTGTTTCTAGTTTAGGGCAGAAGAAGGCAGAAAACTCAAGGCATTCATGCCTGATGACTTCTGTTTTTTCCCCTAAAGTGGGAAGCAAGGCATTTGATCTATGATTTAGAAGAGTCCAAGAACAATGATTCAGTGTTTAGAATGGAAGAAGGACCTGAGAAGTTGGACATCTGTTATCTATGTAGTACATTTTATTTTATTTTTCTTTTCTTTATTTTTTAAAAAATATTTATTGATTTTAAGAGAGAGAGAGAGTGCATGAGCAGGAGAGGGGCAAAGAGAGAGGGAAAAAGAGAATCCCAAGCAGGCTCCATGCTGTCAGCGCAGAGCCCGCCATGGGGCTCGATCTCACCAAACTGTGAGATCGTGACCTGAGCCAAAATCAAGAGTTAGAGCTCAACTGACTGAGCCACCCAGGTGCCCCTGTAGTCCACTTTATTTTTCTAAACATTTTATGTTTAGCCTAATGGTTAATTCATATGCATGACATTTGCAGTGTCTGTGTTTATGATTTTTAAAATTGAAATACCAAGAACGTGTGACAAGAACCATAATAAGATAGCACACTTATTGCAGGCGTTATGTTAATAATTGTTTTTTTCACTTTAATTTTAGGTCCTCATACTTCAGCAAATATAGGTGTTCTAAGTAGTTGCCTGGACTTAAGAACAGTAATCCCTGAAACTTCTGTATCCAGTTCTGTTTCCAGCGCACAAACTATGGTAACCCAGCAGACCATTAAAACTGAATCATCCAGTACAAATGGGGCAGTTGTTAAAGATGAAACTTCACTAACAACATTCAGTACCAAATCTGAAGGTTTGAAATGTGTTTCACATACTGTATTTTGAACCATTTGTGTATATAAATTCATCAAACTTACTTGTTTAGATGGGAATTGCATTTCATCTTGGATTGAGTTATATATAAACAGATAAAACATTCCAGTTAAAATTATTATATAACATACTCTTCTGCCTTCCATAAAATATTTAAATCAGCACACACCAAAATACGTTCAGAATGTGTTTTTCCTACTGTGAATATATTCAGCAAATTTTTTTTTCCATAGGAAAGATTTATTCTTTAGACTATGGGGTAGCAATTCCTCCAGCTTGGTAGATTTCTGATTTTATAAATTCTCGTTTCATTCTTTTGCTATAGGAATTGTGTTTCATCTTTGGTAAACGTTCTCTGAAGTTCTAGCTGGCCATCAAACCCTTGAGAAATGAACATTGTGAATGAATTTGAGTTAGAGGGTCCATATTTCTAATTATTGTGCTTTTCTCCCTGGGACTATTTTTTTACGTTTATAAATTATATTTTAATGTGTCTGTTTGATAAGTGATCATGTAAGTCTTATATGATGAATTGTTTGGTTTTTAGTTGATGATACATGTGCCCTGCCTGCAACTAAGATCAGCCGTGTGGAAACACAGGCCACAGCGATGTCATTTTCTGTAAGTACGTGACCTGAAGATCACTTGTGTTTACAGGTGGCCAAGTATGCTTTAAATGCTGAGCAACTTCAGCGTGAATTCATGAGAAGATTCTTGAGTGTCCTTTAGTAATGACTTGACATAGATTGAGAAATGAAGGCTTGAATAGGAAAATGTTTACAGTATACTGTTAAGTGAAAAAAAGCTGCATAAAAAATAATATAGATACGCTGTGGTCCCAATTTTATTAAAAGATTCACACAGTAGATACATTCCTACTCTCACGTGAATCCACATACATCCATACTACAATGCTGGATGACTTTCTTCAGGTTGTGCGACCATAGATGCTTTTTATTTTCTTCTTTGGGCCTTCGGTATTTTCGTATAGTGAAATCTGTTACTTTCATAATCAGAAATATGTATGTGTGTATGTGAACATATATACGTATATATGTAAGTTACATTAATCGTTTAAGAGTAAAAGGACATGGTACAGAATGGAAAACTTGAATGGCTCTATTACTAGCTACTTATTAGGAGAACAGCAGAATATTGCAATATTGGGTAGGCATACCTATTGGGTAGGCCAATAATCTACAACATGGCATCGTTTTATGAAAGGCCAGAACTGGTCTGCATGGCACCAAACTTAAAATGCTAGGAATGTGCCTCACAAGTATACACAACTGTCTTAATTACATAAATACAAGGGTAATACATATGTGTGTGTGTGCATGTGTGTGTATATACCTTTTAATTTATTTTAAAATGCTGAGTCATTTCAGCTTTATTGCTATGAGCAAGAGTTTTTATTTGACCTAATATTTACCTCTTAGCATCTTCAAGAATTATCTGTAGTTTTAGTTTCCTTTCAATCATGATTTTATGGATTTTGATCGTAGTTTTATCTTCATCAGCTTTCACCTTTCCAGAATGTTACGTTAAGTCCTAGAGTTCTTAGACTCAGGGAAAAATTATTAAAGGGAACGTTTTTCTCTTCAATCTGTCTTGCAGCACATCAGACAGAATGGTATTTGTTATTTCAGTTGGAGCCAGTTGTTTTATAAAAGTTGTTGAAGAGAGTTTTTACCACTTGAAAAATGAAAACAAGTTTAAAGCTATTCCTTTTTTTAAAACCTTAAAGACTTTTCTAGTTAGCTCACTTTGTCATGTGTGATAGCCTAAATAACAAATAATGTGAATTATAAGCATGTACCTCTGCTGTTATATATTTAAGACAGAAATAAATAACTGAAGTGCACATTTGTTTTGAGCTTCTGGAAACAGTGTCTCATTTATAAAGAAGATGGCTTAAAAAGGTTAGTTCCAGGGATAAGTATAATTCACTTATCACTAAAAGTAGTTTAAGGTAGAGGAAGTGTATTTGTTTTAAAGCAAGGTAAAAAATGTAAAACTGTTTAATCTGCTCCTCTTTGTATATACTAAAGTATATTCAAATTGCATTTTAGTTTTGAACATTTTTTCTCCTTTTAGGTTTGGAGAATCACAGGTATTTCAAGTGCAAAGATCACTGAATTTCTGCTAGTTGTTTTTGAATCTAGAAATAAGCCAGCTTGGAATGAATTTTTCCTTATTTGCTCCTTTTGGAGCAAGGTATAATGTCACACTAAAGGGATTACATTTTCTGAGAGAGTCTCTGAAATGACAATGTTCTATAAAACAGCTGGCATTTTAACAAATCACTGATTGGAAAGCATGCTAACTCTAGCTAGGTTGATAGTCCAGAGCTACTGACTTGGAGAATGCCTGTCACTCCCCATGTTTGAATTGGCATCCCTGTTTCACTGTCAGTTGACCTAATCTGTTAAGAGTTTATTTACTTATGAGCTGTTAATGTTGTGGTGTTTACCCATATACCTACTTGTAGATCACTGCATGGATTTGTTAAATCTTGAAGTTTCTTATATGCTCAATAAGAGTCTTGATAAATTTTTCTTTCTCTAAAATTAGAAAGAGACTCCTTCAAATCCAGTGGCCACAGTGAAAGCAGGAGAACGACAGTGGTGTGATGTAGGAATTTTTAAAAATAACACAGCTTTGGTGAGCCAGTTTTATTTGCTGCCCAAAGGGAAGCAAAGCATCTCAAAGGTAGCTATTGATATGTTTTCTACACTGTGAGTTTGTAAGTGTCACAAATGAGGTCTTTTTTTATAACCCTGATTGAAGTCACTTTGGATGAGTGAAATTGGGATCTGTTCACATTCTATAATTAAGAGTTCTATATGCCTTCTTATCTTGTATTCTTCTTTTTTTTTTTTTTTTTCAACGTTTATTTATTTTTGGGACAGAGAGAGACAGAGCATGAACAGGGGAGGGGCAGAGAGAGAGGGAGACACAGAATCGAAAACAGGCTCCAGGCTCTGAGCCATCAGCCCAGAGCCTGACGCGGGGCTCGAACTCCTAGACCGCGAGATCATGACCTGGCTGAAGTCGGATGCTTAACCGACTGCGCCACCCAGGCGCCCCTCTTGTATTCTTCTTTAAGGCTCTTTTTATGGACTGTATCATAAGCAGGTCACTTAAAAAATCTTACACAATCACTGGGCTGGATTTTGAGTCAAAATTAATATGGTCTGGCCAGTACAGATAAGGATGTCTTTTAAATACCTCTAATTTTGTTATCTGGTATGTTTAGAGAATGGAACATTTTTTCTTAGAACTTTTTTAATTCCTGATTTCACAACTTAAAAAATTTAATAGCCCCTGTAGATGAAGGAATACAATCCAGTTTTCTCTTGATTCTGAAACCCCTTAAAGTAGAACTCATATATATAAACATTAACCCTCTAAGAATTATCAAATAGATAACAGCTCCAAAGCACACTGAACTAATTTTTTTCTGGAATGGGGAGTTTCAGAGAGTGAATTGCCAAGGAAATAGCTACTTAGTTTGACTCTCCCAAAGACCTGCACAAACGGACAATATATCATTTATCATTATATTTTAGTTTCTCTAATATTACCTCTGGCATCTCTCTTTTTCATATAGAATTTTTCCAATTGTTGACAAAAATGAAAATCCTGGTGAATAATTTGTTAGTATTATACCTAATGAAATTTCTGGCTGTAGCTTAATTTCATATATTAGAAATAACGATATCTAAGGGCCTAGTAATTACCTGTTTTTCCCAAAAGAAAAACAGCATAAAATTTAGAGTCAGTAAACTTGGGTTTGAATCATTAGTTCCAGCACTCAACAGTGTGACCTTGGAGAAGTCACTTGTTTAACCTGAGACTCAGTTTCCTCACTTATAAAATAAAAATGATAAAGCTCCCTTAAAAATGGGAATGATACATTAGGACTACCTGTCTCACAGTGGTGCAGTGAGACGGAAAATATGGAAAAATTGTTTGAAAGTTATGAATGTTATGATCTTTCTACCCAGAGTATACAATCCAATTATTTAACATTTGTTCAGCATCTGCTGAATATTAATTTTTAAAATGCTCCATAATACATGCTGATCACTTCTTTTCTGGCAAGTTTGCTTGCCTGTATCCAAAGGGTATTGTTCCTGGTTAGACTGAGAAGAATTCCTCTGAGATTTCTATTCTAAGTTTATATGGGCGGTTGTTTCTTTGCTTACAGTGGTTGTCAGTTTTTTTCTACCTTTACATTCTTCTTGTGCAGAATATGCTTAAATCTCTTTTTATAATCAGTGGTTTTTAACTGGAAAGGTCACTTTTCCTCCAGAGAAGAATCACTGATTTATAGGCTTAGTTGTTTTTGTATTTGGAGGGTTTATTCCATGTGTGACAGAGGGAAAAAATTAAATGTGAACTAGAACCTTAAAACATAATTCATTCTTTGAAAAGTTTTCTTGTTTAATGACAAAATAATTAATTGCACTTTTTCTTTGACTTTTGTATATGTTACATTTTAGATAGGAAACGCAGACGTACCTGACTACAGTTTACTTAAGAAACAAGATCTTGTTCCAGGCACAGGATACAGATTCAGGGTAGCAGCCATCAATGGATGTGGAATAGGCCCTTTCAGCAAAATCAGTGAATTTAAAACTTGTATTCCCGGTTTTCCTGGAGCTCCTTCTGCAGTCAGAATTTCAAAGGTGAGATGTCCGGTCAAGTCTTGGTGATTTATTTATTGAAAGTTTATACATGAAGTAAAACCATCAGTTTAGAGATTCTTATTAGTAACCGATGAAATGAGAGGTATCTAAAAGGGGTATCTAAAAACCAATGTAACATTGTGTGTCAACACTATTTCAATTTTTGAAAAATTAAGTAATAAGTGGGGTGGATTAAAAGTTTAAAAAATATTGCTTGCTAATAACTCATAGTTTTAAGGACCAAATTTCAAGCAGAATTACAGCATCCAAATTCTAGAAAGTCAGAGAAATCTGGTATGCTTCTTAATATTAACTTTGTTCTTGTTGTATGGAACCAAAAAGTTTGTGTTGGAGAATTTTAATAGAACACATGAAATTGAATTATATTTTATCCTAAGGTCCTGCCCCTCTTTAGAGAAGAAAAGATCTGCTTTCAGGTAAGAAAAATCCCTTTCTTGGGATGGTATAGGCAGACATTTAAGCCTAGTTATGATATTGAAAAGTGGGCAATGAAGTAAACATTGTAAATCCAATTAAGGTAAGTTTAAAAAAATCGGTAATAAAAGTTCTAATATCTAATGTAATTACTTCAGCAAAAAACAATATTTTGTGTTCTAAAGATAGACTCAACATTATAAGTGATATTAGAAAAAATTTCAGAACCTTTACCTGTTTTTGTTTTTGTTTTTTCTCCTCTCTTCAAGAATGTTGAGGGTATCCACCTTTCCTGGGAACCTCCAACTTCACCTTCTGGAAATATTTTGGAATATTCAGCCTACCTGGCTATCCGCACAGCACAAATACAAGATAATCCAAGTCAACTTGTGTTTATGAGGATTTATTGTGGTCTTAAGACATCATGTATAGTAACTGCTGGGCAACTTGCAAATGCACATATCGATTATACGTCCAGGCCTGCCATTGTGTTCAGGATATCAGCAAAGAATGAAAAGGGATATGGACCAGCTACGCAAGTTCGATGGCTTCAAGGTAACAATAAAAAAGCACCTTTAAATTGAGTTTTTCTTTTTTTTTTTTTTTTTTTTTTTTTTTTTTTTTTTTTTTTACTGAAGCTATTGTGATGATTATTTATTAGTAACTGGTTATGAAGATTTGTCATTTAAAAGAGTATTCTCTGACTGTATTTCTAGCACTTATGAGTTTGAGTTTGTAAGTTGTTCTTAAAATGTATTTGCTCAATTTTAGATCCAAATAAAAATAGAAAAGAAGCAAAGACTCTCTGAAAATTAGTGTATGGATTCGTCCTTACAGTTATATAACTGCTCTTTTATAAAGGAAAATGGTAAAATTAAGATAAAAGCTAGAAGGCTGTATTACCCCAATATCTTTTCTAAAGGCCACGTAACTCAGTCATCCTAGAGGTATTGAGATGATTCTAGTAACTGGCTGTTGTACACTGTGCTGTCTTACTTAGTAGATGTTCTCTCCATTGTAAAGGCCCTGTCTTTGAGTACTCCCTATAACTTTATTATTCTGTATGAGCAGTGATTCTCTAACAACTGTCTTCTAGTGGATAATATCTGTGATACTAATATTAGGAGCCACTATTTGATTCATTTTTTTGTTTACCTACAGTTAGCACAGAGCTTAAGAAATTAAAAAAGAAAGAGGCGAGTTTAGAAACTCTGGTTTTGAATTTTCTTTATTTTCCAAGAATCATGGCAAAATACAAAAAGAGTAATGGGTTTTCTTGATTCATACCAGGCTGATACATTGGAATATATTTTTGGCCAAAGCACTTAATGTACCTGGTCTTTGATTTCCTCATTAATACAAGAGGGAGTTGAAAGAATTTACATATAAGGTTTCTTTCAGCACTAAAATGCTGTCTTTTCATCAGAAGCAAAGTATATCTGTGAACATTTTAGCAAGTGTTTTAATGGCTCTAACTTTGCTTTTGCTGAAACTAAAACATGCGAATTTAAAATTCAAAATTGAAGTACATGTCCTCTTTATTGCAGAAAGAAAGAAGCACCTTAACAGGACACAAGTTTTGAAATAGTGTTTTAAACATTTGTAAGATTTTTGTAAATGCTCTAAATGTTTTATTTTTGCATTGTTTTTACCTCAAAATTGTATAAACTTTTTTACAACTGAAAAATAAGCATTAGACAGCTTACTCAGGTCCCATGGCAACCTTAAAGATGCAGATAGGCATTATGGATACTCTGCCACAGGTAGCTTGTTTTGAACCTTTTAGGAATTTCCCGGTTCTGCTGCGGATACAAATCTGGAGTGAATATACAGAGCAATGTAACTGCAGAAAAGATGGTTCAAACTAAGAGCCGTAATAACTGCAGGGGCCCAGGCCTATCTGTTTCTACCATGCGACCTTATGCCAGGTCAGGTGGACTGAGTAGCTGTGTCCTCGAGCTTCACGTATAATACTCCCGGCCACGATGGATTTAATTGTGCAGGATTGATATATATGTATGTTCCAGTTACTAATTTAAAGTGTATAGAATATTTTAATATATAATTTTTGTAAAGAACTGGGATTTTTATACTACAGTATTTGTAATTAATGTGTCTCACTAATTAAGTTTCTCTTGAAGAAAATATGCAAGCTGTTAGACACATAATGAGTGATTTCCAAACTCTAAAGGTAAAATAAATGCACTACTCTGGTGTTATTAGAATACCTTTTTTGTGGCTGTATGAATCCTAAATCTTTAAATGTGTATTTTTACAAACAATGTTTACAAGGAGCTTCTCTGGTTTGTTGTCTCAGCACCTCCCTTGGTGAGAGCTTCATTCTGCATTTGTTAAATTCATATGCTTTGCTTTTAGCATATGCTTGCTTTTTGCACTAGTAGAATTTTAACTTACCTCATTATTATGTTTGTAATCATTTGTATAGCTTCCATAATATGTCTGGTATAGGCTAAACAAATACTTAACCAAAGTTAAAATAAATGGTAAGCAGTTTTGCACATATTAAATGCTAGGGTTTTTTGTGTATATTTGTGTGTTTAGTTATAAAAAGAGTAAGAATGAAAAGTTATAGTAAGTATATGTTTCAAGTCCAATTACTTTAATGATTTATCTGCTTTATTAGAAAAAAGTCTGGCTTTTAACTCCTTATTCTCTGCATTAATTAACAATTTGCATCTTGAAGCACTTCCCTTAATGACAAGGACGAAGTTGACTTTAAGCAAAGAATAGAATATTTGTTTGAGTGTGCACATTTGTAACTATTTAGTATTTGGTTTAGTTTACTTTGCTTATATGCCTCTGTTGTGCTATGAACCTGTGGTTCTAAATACATCTTATTTTCTAGAGAGAAAGGCAGTCTTGCTATATACCAAGGGATTTGTGAAAATAACAAATGTTTTTACTTTGACAATTAGCCCAGATTCTGTTATCGTTTTGTTTTGTTTTGTTTTTTGGCATTTGTGCATTAAGCACTGGTCATATTTATTGGTGACTGAAAGATGCCATTGAGAGATCTTTGTGGCTTGACATTCATAGTTAATAACAGATCTTTAAGCTGCGTGTTCATGAATAGAATGTACTAGGGTAAATAACAAGAGAAGTGCATTTAGCTTCCTATGATTTGCACATTTTCTAAGCGAAGATCCCTTTGAGTAGCAGTGGGCTAGATCATGCAGGTATCTTTCATATGAGGATTTACACTGAGTTAAATGACTCTTTACTCCTCCTTGCTGAATAAGCAATTCAGATGTACAAGCCTTTGTGCCATAGTCCTCTACCTGGGCTCTACAACTTTGGTTCACATATGTAGTAAAAAGATTTTGATGTTGCATGCTCTTAGAATTATATTTTCTAAGATATTGTATTGGCTTTGTTTTAGCTTAGTAAACTGTTTTGGCAGTTTAACTAGAAATAGGGTATTATAAACTCACTGTTATCTGCATTAAAAAAAAAAAAAAACAATCTGATTGCATGTATGAGGCCCCCTTGCTCTATAACCCAATTACATAAATATAATCATCTCTAAGCAGGTGAAACTGTTGGCCTGTTATTTCAAAGACTTGTAGTCTAGCCAAGATTTGTTCTGGTTAGAGATCTGGTCTATTATAACTGAAGGTATTTTTATTTTAAAAAATTGCAGCACTTGTAGCATCAAAATCACTTGTAACATTGCCTATGAAGAGATAATTAGGTTGAAAGTTATTGCAGTAATCTGCCCATGAATGAAATAGGTTGCAAAATAGACTTGGTCTTTGACTGCTTAAGGTATAAACTGACAGTTACATTTCCCAAGACTGATTTTAGGCAGTTTTATGTGTTATGTACCAATGATGTGTAAAATAAAGCACCTTTTCTATTATAACCAATTACAGGTGTTATTTGTTTTGAACTATATGAGAGAAAAATTAGTGATGGATGGCAGAGTAAATCTGTAAAATGTTGATTTTATATCATTCACTTAAAATAACATAGGCAGTCTCATAAAGAATAGATTGTATCCGAAAACTTGTTTTTAAGTTAGTGAATTGTGTTTGGGAGTCATTTTCTCATAGAAATGTAAAGCCTGTCTCTCTAACCCTTACTGTGGCTGAGCTAGTAAGTAAAAAGGCACATGGCTCCAGGAGACAAATCTAAACTGTTGTCATCTCTTTTGTCCTCTAGTCGCTTTTAATTTTTTGTCTGTATGCTTTTCACCCATTTTAATTCACAGCAGCCAGACTTCTGTCCTGCTACTCCATCAAAACGGCTCTAGCAAAGGTCAGGGATAACTTCTCATTTCCCAAATCTAGTGATTTCTCTTGTCATTCGTAACTTAACCATTCCCTGGACACTTGGACATTTTCTTGGTTTCTGTGCTACCGCTAGCTCTTCCTTCCCATAACTCCTCCTGTCTGTAGGCCCCTTTTCTACTCGCACCTGCCTTCATTTGTTTTTTTCAAGACTCACGTCCTTTTTCAAGATTTCAAGATGAAGCATTTCCTGACATGCTCCATTTCCAGGTAGATTTGACCCCTTTGTCTTATGCCCCCACTGTCCTTTGTCAAATCTTCTGTCATAGCTGCCTAAGAAACATTGTGTCCTTACTTGTTAGCATTGTTCTCTCCCTCTGCCAGATGGTAGGTCTTTGAGGTAGAGAATGGGTCTTTCTATTTCTTATATATCAGCCATTTAGCTGGTACTTAAATATGTGTTAACATGATTAAGGAAAATTGTCACCTTCACATTTCTCCATATTCTCACTCCCCTCTCTCAAATTGGGGTCAGAGTGGGAGGAAGGCTTTGATAGGGAAACAGATTTTAGCTCTTCCTTCGGTTCCTAAGAGTTCTGGGATAAATAAAGAATATGTCACATATATACTGGGCTAAACGGGATTTAACATAGGTATGTGTAGGTCTCAAGCAGAAGTCTTTGACCTAAAAAGATCTGAGCATTTAGTGAGATTGGTAGGTATTGCTGGGTTATGATTTTTAACATTGGATGAAATGGAAAATGAGCTAAAAATATTTCCAAACTATTTCCTTATAGAAAAGCCATGGACTCTTGTCTAACATTAGAAAAAACAACCTACCTATTTGATATTAAGCACTGGGACTGCTGGAAGACATAGAACACCAGCATTAATACATATCAAGTCAGGCCACTATTGTCACCTCCAAGCTTATAGGACAAAGGATTCTTACACCACTAGAAAACAACATGACATTGGCACAACTTCCTTCCAGGTTTCCCAGTTAGAGTTGGGATTCCATACTATTTCTGTAACTCAAGAAGACTCTTTTTCCTTTTCTTTCTTTCTTTCTTTTTTTAATCATGCCTGAAAAAACATGAAATACAACATTCTGGGGAGAAAAATTTCTATAAACTGAATGAAGAAAGAAAAGGCTTTAAGATCCAAGGATATCAGCCTCCTTGTTCAGAATAGATTTCTGTATCTTATTAGTATCTATTTGCTTCTTTCCTATCCTCTGAGGAGCTAAAATCAAGAAATGTCCACTTGTGAGATTGTTAATTTCAGCAAGGTCATCTGAAACAGAGTGTGAGGTTCTTTTGTGTATTTAGTACCTTGGATAAATTGAATTGAACAAGGGCCTGATACTTAAAGGCCATCATATTTGCAATCTGACTACTAGTAATGCCAGTGTCTCAAATTCAAAAGTCTTGAGAATACAGGTTATAAAGCCTTTGGCCTTAGATAGAGAGAAGGTTAGGAAGTCACAGGTATGAGGCAGTAGAGACAACAGAAGGATTCTCTATTTCCTGTTTTGATTTTGCTGGTTCAACAAAAAGTCTTTGCAGAGTATTTAGAGATGTCAGGGTGTTTACTCCTGAAGATAAAAAAAAAATGTAGAAAGTATGAGTTTGTGTTATATCAGTAATGAAAGCTACTACAGAGAAGGAAATGGCCCCCTTCCTACCCACCTCCCCCTTCCTGGTCTCCTTACCACCCAGGGACAAAAAGCTAAAGGAGGAGAACTGAGAAAGGCACAGGAGAACCTGTGCCTGAGCATTTGCAGGTTAAAAAGAAAAGGTAGGACTTGTATTTGTTTTTGAACATGGAATAACTCTATCCACTAGTTAATCATGGTCCAACAAATATCCAGCTGTGACCAAGAGGATCACTCATTCCTTGTATCTGGGGAGACAGAGTGGAAGTTCCTTAAGGACTTGAGAAAGGTTCCCTCCTAATTTCTCTGTTTCTTACTGGAGAGGGAGGAAAAAGCTGCCAGTATATTAATGACCGTCCATCATAATAAAGGTGTGGGTGTGATACTTAGGGCAGCATAACGTGTAAGAGAGTGGGCAGAGTTCTGAAGGTCCGACTTTCTGATACAAAAGTCATCCCGCCCTGGGGGGTGCAAGATGGCAGAGTAGCTGGACCCTCAGCTCACCCCACCCCTCCTCTACAGTCATCCTGCCACCACTTGCAGTTTAGCGCCCCCTGGTGCTGTTGTCCCTTCCACTTTAAATAAAGGTGAGATTTTTAGGTCTTGTAGCTGCCTGGGATTTTTAAAATAGCTACAGCAATATCGGGAACTTTCCAGTGTGTTGGCCCTGTGTTAGATCCAGTGGGGGCGAGATTGGGCCTGGAGAATACACTTTGGACTTCCCCATTTTCTGGGAATGGGTTGCAGTCCTTTTGCTGCCAGGCCTGATCTACCTCTTGAAGCAACTCACCCAAGATAATAACTTTAGCTTGCCGTTTGGGGAAAGGGGATGGATGGAATGTTTCAAGATGTTTTGGGTTTTTTTTTTTCTTTTTTTCAAGTTTTGAAATTGTGTAACAAATTTATGGCTATTTTCCTGAATCGGGAAAAATTGCACCTTAACTATCCCTTATTTAATCTGCGCAGTGTCACTGCCAGCAATGACCTTGGCAAAGTCACGATTACAAAATTGTTATGACATTTGTGTGACCAACCTGACACTGTTATTGACCAATGTGGAGAAACAATAACTACCATGCGCTTTCTGTATTTGGGGGGTTACTTAATACATAAATACATTATTAGGAGAATGTGCCAAAGGGAATTTGTACTATTGAAAGTCAGCAGAATTCAGTAAAGAGGCAGGGTCTCCAACCATTTATTTTGGAATTCGCATCACCTGTCTCTATTTTCTGCTTTATACAAGAGATTACACCCAGTGTACAAAGTAACCGGTTAACCAGTGTCATGTTGGTGACTCTGATTCATCCTGGCAGAGCAGGACTGTAATACCCCCATCTCGTTGGATCTGAACCTTTGGGAAACTGGTTAACTTCCGTGAGGAGTAGCGCATCTCATCCCTCTTTTTCTATTTTATCAGGTGCTTCTTCCCTACCAGTTAAAACAATTAGCTGATTTGCAGTGCACAGCAGTAGCTGAAATACGAGGAGATGTTCCCTCTCTTTATTGATGAAATTATATATTAAATAACCTTATAGCTTTTTTCTTTTAAAATATTTCTTGTGAAATAAAATGATCACACATGTATTCAACCTTCAGCATAAGAACTAGAACATTCTCAGATACCCAGAATGCCCCTATATCCCCCCCCACCCCCACCCCACACCACATAAGGTAAACATTATTCTGGATTTTTTTGTTAATAATTCCCATGTTTTTATTTATGGTTCTACCGTCTATGTATGTATCCCTAATAGTATGCTGTTTAGATTTACCTGGTTTTGAACTTTCATGTAAATGGTTTCCTGCTGCATTATATCCTTCTGTGACTTTTTTCAGGCATTGGTTTTGAAATTCCCATCCGTGTTTATGCATGTAACCGCATTTCATTTGTTCTCACTGCTGTATCGTATTCCATTGTGTGGCTCTCCCACACTTTACTTATCTGTTCTTCTGTTCATGGAGATTTGGATTGTTTTCCATTTTGAGCTATCAAACAGTGCTGCCCGGAACGTTCTGCCAATTACAATGGAAGCTCCATGCGGGCAGGGATTTTGTCTGTTTTGTCTGATCTTGTCTGTTGAGACACTCACGATGTCTAGGACAATGGAGGGCACATGGCGATGCTCAATAAATATTTGAGGAATGAATGAATTCTTGTACCTTTCCCCTGGCGCACATGTACAAGATTTGCTCCAGGGAGGTTGTGTTCAAAGTATGGTCCAGGGACCCTTTCAGGGGCTCTGTGAGGACAAAATTATTTTCGTAAAATTACTAAAACATTATTTGTCCCTTTCACTGTCATTTTTCATGAGTTTATGTGTTTTTCCAGAAATGATGACATCATCACTCTGACAGCTAATCAAGTGTATACTTGTGTATTTTTGTGTTTTGAAAATGCCTCTTTTAATTTTCAATTTGGTAAATATTGATAAATATAACCCACACAAACAACTGATTTTGGAGGTCCTCAATATTTTTTAAGGATGCAAAGAGGTTCTGAGACCAAAAAATTGAGAACCACAGCTCTAAGAAGCAGGTTTTGCTTGGTCATGCTGAACTGTTTCTGAAAGCATTTGTACCAGTTTACGTTCCCCCTGGCAATGGTTGAGTGCCATTGTTCCATATTTTAGCAAACACTTGGTCTTGACTATCTTTTATATTTGCCAATTGGGTGGTGATTATATGGTGTCTTACTGTGGGTTTAATTTGCATTTCCCTGATTACTAATGAAATTGAGGGTTTTTTTTTTTAAATATATGAATGTGTTTCCTCTTATGTGAAGTACTTATTCATGTCTTTTCCCCATTTTTGTATTAGGTGTGTCTTTTTTTCATTGATTCATAGGATTTCTTTATAAATTCTGGGTACCAGTCCTTCGTCAGTTAAACATGTTGTATATATATATATCTTCTCCCAGTTTGTGTATTATCTTTTGTAATTGTATTGAATCTGTTGATCAGCCTGGAGAAAATTGATGTCTTTTCAGCAATAAGTCTTCCTAGCCAAAAACACTGTGTTCCATTTATTTGGTCTTCTTTTAATATCTCTCAATAAACTTTAATGATTTTTCTCCATAAAGGCCTTCATGTATTAGATTTCTTCCTATGAATTTTTATATATTTTTAATGCTATGGTAAATTTTTAAATTTTTTCTATTCTAACTGGTTGTTTCTAATATAGATCATGTGCTATGTGTTGATTTTGGATCCAGCAGCCATGCTAAATTTTTATTCTAATAATGTATTTAGATGCTCTTGACTTTTTAAATCATTATCGGCAAGTAGTGAGAATTTTCTTCCTTTATGATGCTTCTACCTTTAAAAAATTTTCTTCTTTAGTTTCTGCACTGGCTATGACCTGTAGTACAATGTTGAAAAGAACTGATAGTGAACTGATAGTGAACATTCTTGTTTTAAACATCCCAGTTTAAAGGGAATGCTTTCAACATTTCAGTTCAGTAATTTTTTTCCCCTGTAAATGGCCTTTATCGATTAAGAAGATTGTCTTCTATTTCTGCTTTGCTAATAGTTTTATTATGAATGGGTGTTGAATTTTATTGAATGCTTTTTTCTCATCTATTTACATGATTGAATGTTTTTTGATGTTAATGTATTAAGTAATGGTGGCTGACTTTATTATTGAACCAACCTTTAATTCCAGGATAAAGCAACTTGGTCATGGTGTGTGTGTTTTATAATACATTGCTGGACTCAGTTTGCCAATATTTTGTTTAGGATTTTTGCTTCTGTATTCATGAGTAAAACTAGCTTATAGTACTTCTTTTATGCTCCATCATTGACTAGTTTTGAGGTATACTAGCCTCATGAAATGAGTTTTTCAATTGTCTGGAAGGGTTCAAGATTGGAACGAGTCTTTAAAACCATTTGGTCTGTGCGCCTGGGTGGCTCAGTCAGTTAAGTGTCTGACTTAGGCTCGGGTCATGATCTCATGGTTCATGAGTTCAAGCCCCACATCATGCTCTCCACTGTCAGCATGGAGCCTGTTTTGGATCCTCTGTCCCCCTTTCTCTCTGTCCTTCTCCCACTCGTGTGTGTGCTCTCTCTCAAAAAATAAATAAACTTTAAAAAAAAAACATTTGGTCATTAAGAGAAGATTTTTAACTATTGATTCCATTTCTTTACAGATCATAGGAATATTAGGATTTTATATTATTGAGTTGATTTCATTAAGTTCAATAAATTTTTCTAACACTTCTCCATTTCATTAAGTTTTTTGATATTTATGTTTTTAGTTTCCTCGGCATCTGTAGTTATGACCCGTTTTCATTCCTGTGAGTTTATTTTGTGCCTTCTCATTTGATTAATCCAGAGGTTTGAATATTTAATCCATTGTTATTTTAAAAGTAGGCTTCTAAATGCTAAAAGTGCATTATGGTTGTCTTAATCTTTATTTCTAATATTTTACTGGCGAATATGAGCTACAATATTTTAATTTTCTGAAATTTGAGACTAGCTGTATGATTTATGTGATCAATTTTCATATATGCTCCATGTATACTTGAAGAGTGTGCATTCCCCACTTGTTGAGTATAGTGTCTATTAAATCAAACTTGTCAGTCATGCTGTACAAATCTTCTCTTTACTGATTTACTTGATACTTGATTTATTTATAGAAGAGTCTCAAGATCTCATTATAACTAGATTTCTCAATTTCTCATGAAGTTCTGTTTGCTTTTTCTTTTGGCTTTATTACTAAGTGCATATTAATTTAGAATTTTTGGATCTTCCTTGGTGATTTAAACCTGTTATAATTATGTAGTGACTGTTATCTCTATTAATGCTCATTGCCTTCTGTCATCGTTGTTGTTGTTGCTGTAGCAATATTTTGGTTAGTTTTTATCTGAATATCATCGATCTTTCTTTGACCTTATATTTTGAGTTTGCAAGAGATACAATACAAAGATAAGGCCAAAGAAAATTTGCCCTTTTAACTGGATACTTAAGTACATTTATATCCATAGTGATGACAGATATAAGTTGGGTTTATTTCTAGGTCCTCATCATAAATGTATCTTTTAATTGTCCACTCCCCACTTTTTGCTTTGTCTTTCATCTTTCATTTTCTTATTCTTTTCTCCCCTCCTGTTTTTTTGTTTTTTTTTTTAGTTTTCAATTATTATTTTTTTCTTACGAACTCTGTTTGGCTTATAAATTTTATTTGTTCTGTGTATTCTTTTGCTCCTTATTCATATTTTCTACATATCAATTTCCATGTGTTGGTACCAATATTAAGAGTCTTCGTGGGTGATTTTGTTGTATAAGCTGTGTTTTTGTTTTCTTGTTTTTTTCACTTATGGTACCATTTTCCTTTCAACTTACTTTTGTTAGAAAATAGGGGTTATTTGAAGTATGGACTAAAATTGAGACCTTTAAGGGAGTATGTTTGCTCTGCCAGATACCCAGAGACTACGAACCTGAGAGCATTTTAAATATTCATTTATTTTGAGAGGGAGAGACAGAGCTGGGGATGGGCAGAGAGAGGAGAGATACGCTGTGGGCGCAGAGCCCGATGCAGGGCTTGATCTCACAAACTGAGATTGTGACCTGAGCCAAAATCAGAAGTGGGATGTTTAACCACCTGAGCCACCCACGCATCTCTGAGAGCACTTTATATTACCAGCTTGATGGTTCTGTGATTTCAGATCACAAACCTTGAGTGCCGGTCTGTAATTACGAATTTGAGGTTGTAGTCGTTATTTATCCCCTGCCACCCGCACCAAAATCGCGACAGGCAAGGTTCCTTGCTGCCCATTTCTCTGTGGCAGTCCTACTAGACTCCAGCCTAGGTGAGCCTTAGGCTTTATGTCCAGTGCCCCTCCACTCCCATCAGTTCATGGTCTCCAGAGTTCAACAGAACTCTTGGGGCAAAAGCAGGCTTTGGTGCTGGCTTACCTCACAGCTTTCCTGTTTTCACTTCATTTTTGTGGAGTTTTGCCTACTTTCGTGTCAATGCAGTGATATATTTTAAATATATTATCTAATATTACTTTGTCTTATTCAGCATTTGCATTCGTTTTGTTTTTAGAGAGAGAGAGAGCACGCGCATGAGTTGGGGAGAGGAGCAGAGGGAGAGAGGGAGAGAAAGAGAGTCCCAAGCAGGCTCCATGCTCAACGCAGAGCCCAATATGGGGCTTGATCCTACAACCCTGGGTTCATGACCTAAGCTGAAATCAAGAACCGGATGCTTAACCGAATGAGACACTCAGGCACCCCCGGCATTTGGTTTTTTTGAACCAGGAGTCATTGAGAGTATCTAGACTGCCTTACTCTCAAGAAATGAAGTCTAAACTAGAATTTGTTTCCCTCTGCCCTTGATGTGAGTATTCCTGCTCACACGGCAGTTTGTGCTCCATAAACAACTATAGGTTGCTTAGTTCTCTCCTTCACACTGTCCTGCAGGGTAATACTCCTGTGGTATGGGTACTGCTACTTGCAAGGTTGGGAATGTACACAAAGAACCCATTTTTTTAAAGTTCTACCTTTCCTCCAAAGTGAGGAATGGCTCTGCCATTTTCTTAAATGGCTGTTAGCTCAAATATTTCTTTCTGTTCTTTGATTAGAGATTGCTTTGGTCTGAGATAAGGATTTGGTCTTGGTCTCTTGCAGACCGAATATTGGGCATTACGTATGCGAGAATAGGCCCCCTTGGCATACCTGCCCTGGCTGTAAGGCACCATCCGTTATGACTTGTCTTTGCCTAGTGATGTGTTTTGTTTTTTAATTTTTAAAATTTAAAAAAAAAAATTTTTTTTAACGTTTATTTTTGAGACAGAGACAGAGCATGAACGGGGGAGGGGCAGAGAGAGAGGGAGACACAGAATCGGAAGCAGGCTCCAGGCTCTGAGCCATCAGCCCAGAGCCCGACACGGGGCTCGAACTCACGGACCGCGAGATTGTGACCTGAGCTGAAGTCGTACGCTTAACCGACTGAGCCACCCAGGCGCCCCCTTTAATTTATTTGTGAGAGAGAGACAGAGTACCAGTAGGGGAGGGGAAGAGAGAGAGGGAGACACAGTATCAAAGCAGGCTCCAGGCTCTGAGCTGTCAGCACTGAGCCCGACACAGGGCTCAAACTTGTGAACCAGGAGATCATGACTTGAGCCAAAGCCGGACACTTAAATGACTGAGCCACCCAGGTGCCCCGCAATGTGTTTTCAACCAAGTACCTGGTGCTTAAAGTTTTGAAATATCTTTCATTCAGATATACTCTGAAATTGAGCCCTGGAAAATAGGTGCCAAAGACTTACTGTTTGCTCTTAGAGGACACTCAAGGAAGACCTAAATTATACCTGCCAAGAGCCAATAGTGTGCACTCTGCCCTGTCACAATATTGTCATCTTCTGTATTGTTGTGAAAGATGGAGGAGTTACCTGTCAACTTGTCATTTCCACCCCCGATGGCCATTAGGTTTCTACAGAGCCAGCACGTAGTTTACTGCTGTCATTTGGCACGCTTGCTGGCGTGAACCTTGGCAAAGGAGTTTTTACAATACGTTGCTTTGCACAGGTATCCATCTACCGTGCTGTGCCAAAGGAAACGGACTCTGGAGCCGGTCAGGGAAAGCTGGAACTGTGTTGTTAGGCAAGCCTACATCTTGAAAGGTGATAGCCAGCAGCCAGAGAAACGGACCCATCCCAATGTCATCTGTGGCCCATGACTTGAAGAGATTCTGCCTTCTGGTTTTAAAATCCTTAAAATCAGGTATAAAAAGCAGCATTGTCTTGAAAGAAATGTCGAAGGGGCTGTAGCAGCCAACATATAGGCTGTGTACAAACCTACTCGGTTTGGGGTGGTGACATCTTCTCTATGTGGTAATACGAAGGTTTAACAAGTTTTAAAGGCTTTCCTGATGGAGTTTAAGCTAAAATCTGAAGGGTGAGACTTAGCCAGGCACAGGAAGAGAAAGAATGTTCTAGGCAGAGGGAAGCATACGTGTTTAAGGCCATGGTGGGGAGGGCAGAAGACACAAAGCACTTGGCACAAGGAGCCAAGAAATCAGGATTGGAGCCTAACAAGCAAGAGGAAGCTAAACCTCAGTTTAGCTAAAGTGAGCAAAGGAGTATATCCAGCTCTAAAAGAAACCATAAATTAAAACTATTAGTTGGGATTGTTCTATTTTTTACTCATGAGCACACGAACACTTAATATGAGTTTAATATACCTAAACATAAATTGTCTAATTCAGGGAAACCAAACATACATATTTAAGATAGCCTAGCTTTTGGTATAGATCTTACCCAGTATCATGTGAGTGACTCAGAAATGTATTTTATCATATAAAGCAACAAATATGGGTTTTGGACTACTGATAAAATGACTTACGCTAAAGAGAAAATACATATTTTTTAAAAATCTTGTACTCAAGGTTTTATTCTTGGCATATGTTAGAAATGATTTTTTTTCATTTGTCATGCTTAATTGATACTGTTGCAGAAATCCTTTTAGTTGGGCCCTCATAACTAGGTTCAGCCGGAATCATTAAAGGTAACTGGCATTCCTTCATCCCACTAAGGCAATCTAGAAAACAGGCAATAAGGCATGTTTTGGAAGAAAAAAAAAATACTGCATAGGTATTACACTGTAGGAGGAAAAGAAACACAGATTACATCATCATACTCAAGTATATGACATGGGGAAGGTAACACGCAAAATTCTCTCTGGACTAAAGCATCTGTGTTAGAATGAGGTAGTGAGGGGGAAGACCGAGGTTACGAACGTCCTTCCATCTATGACTTAGTCACTGAAGCCCATCTCTCTCCTAAATACTCATAAAATCAGTTATCTCCAGAGTTGTAAAGAAAACACTTTTAGGTTAATGTACAAGCTTATTTGGTTAAGAAGTTCTAGGGGAAGAAAATGTGACATTCAATTAAATGCAACCCAGGCCAAGGAAGAAGCCGACACTGCCTCTCCCATGCACGGAAGGAGATTGCGTACCTGACCCCAGCAGGGTGCCAGTGTCCTTTCAGAGGATGAAGGCCACATAAGCCAGACTTGACCTGATTTTACCTCAAGTTTCAGTACTACCAATTACTAACGTTAGACATTTGTTGTGGTTTGTATTGATACAAGTCTTAAAGTTGTCATCTTTAAACTGATTTTAGAGGAAGAGTCTGATAATCAAAGACAAGGGCCTTTATCAGTTATATAGTGATATACTGCCTGGATCAAGTAGAAACTATTTCATAAATACATTAATAGAGAAGTATCAAAGGCCTTCAATTTTTATGTATCTGTTTAACCTAGCAATACTACTTCTAAGAATTTATTTCAAGAAAACAGTCATCGATGTACACAAGATTCAGTGAAGTGTTGTTTATAACTGTGAAAAGATGCATATAGTCAAAATGTCCAATAGAGGATTAAATAAATTACGGTTCAGCCATACAACAGAATAATAAATGAATAAAAATAAAAGACCATGTAATGACCTGGGAAGGATGTTTACAATATATTGTTAAGTGAAAAAAGCAGGTTACAAAACAGTATGCAAGTATGAGCCCATTTTTATAAAAATATACATATTTAGCAAAGTAAAAGGACTAATGATATTTACCAAAATATTAACATTGGTTATTTCAGCATAGTAGGATGATAGTTGATTTTGCTTAATGCCCCTCCTTTTTTTGCCTATTTGAATTTTCTGTAATGAAGATTATCTTTTAAATGGGAGGGTAGTGAGGGAGTTCTTAACCTCAGATTAGTCCAGATGTGCCCCCAAAGGCGCCTTCTGGCAAAGTAAATATTTCTGCTCAGCCTGTATCTGTGAAATTGCTTCTATCTTACAAATTTGAGTGTCCTTCCAAGATGACATTCAAACTGCCTTTTAGGCAAACTGTACAGTAGCAATTGTTGATATTAAAACAAAACAGTTCAATTACCAACAAAAAGGAGGAAATACAAATCCTCACTTTAAAAAAGGAACAACTCGAGCACATACTACTAAATTATACAAAGTCAAACTGTCTTAAGTTTAGTTTATTGCAGAGATCGAGACGGTGGCGCACTCGGAGCTGGGGCTTCTGTTTCACAGCGTCCGTCCGTCCGTCCGCCATCCGTCCGCAGCACTCACTCTTCTTCACTGCATTCACTCACCCATGCGGAAAAAGGTCTGTGGACACGTGAGGGTGTCTAACGCTTCCTGGTTCCCAGAGTGTAACAGGAAACTTGACGTTTCAATTAAAAAGGTAAAATGAGGACATTTACCATCAGACTATAAAATTCCTCTTCTGGAAGAGGATACTCTAATATTTGAAGAGATGCTTTGGAAAAATCATATAAAAATGAAAGGGGCACCATTTCAAGAGCACTAGGACTACATTAAACTTAAATGAATCCCAACATTCATCATCATGTAGCTCAAAAACAAATCTAGTCCTAACGAAAGCTCCAATAAACTAAAACTATCTTAACAGGCACAACGAACAGTGTAAACACTGTTAAAGGGCACCGAGTTTAATAGGGCAGACAATATTTGCTTCTGCATTCACACTTAATTTTTCAATTACATTTTGTAAAAAATGGTGCTGCTTAAGCTATGAATGTTTTACAAAAAATTAATTTTAATAAATATGGCAAATGCTAAAAATCTAGCTAGGTTACCATGCAAGATATTATATAACCAAGACAAACTCAAATTTATAATAAAGGCAACTTGCATTCAAAATGAACTCTACCCTTATATTTTATTAAAAGGGCAAACATCATGAATTAACCCAGCTGCTTACTTGAATTACAAAAGTAACATGATTCAATATGAAAATAAGAAACTGTCTACAAATCTCTGACAGTAATAAATTGCAATATACAATGCATACAGGAGTCATACAGAGCGACAAACTCTCGTACAAAACAAAAATATTTTAATACCTTTAAAATCCAAATTTTTCTTTAAAATCATTCATGAAAAAGATTCTCAAGTCAGAATTAACACCTCAATTAGTCAAGCATCAGGAAGCTACATTACAGCTATTTAATATACAAAGAGACATCTTCCCCCAGTCATTTCCTTCTAATGTCTCTGGTTCCGGAATCGTACAGACTCACTTCTCTCCACTCCCATTCCACCATTTCTTCAGATCATGAAAACTGAATTTGCTGAACACCAGAAATCTAAGATTAGAAAATTTAAATTGAGCAGGATTTTAAAAATAATTTTCAAATAACATGTTATAAGCATTTAAAGAATAAAAATAGGAGAGGCGCCTGGGTGGCTCAGTCGGTTAAGTGTCCGACTTCAGCTCAGGTCATGATCTCGCGTCTGTGAGTTCGAGCTCCGTATCGGGCTCTGTGCTGATAGCTCAGAGCCTGGAGCCTGTTTCAGATTCTCTGTCTCCCTCTCTCTCTGACCCTCCCCCGTTCATGCTCTATCTCTCTCTGTCTCAAAAATAAAAATAAATAAACGTTAAAAAAAAATAAAAATAAAAATCGGCAATGAAAAAGAAATCTACTTCCCACTCTCAAATCATTCTCTCTACACAAGGGAGCTACTTTAATAATTTCTTAATGCATCTCTCTACAAATCTATGCACATATTTAATTAGTAAGAGAATACACAATTATATATTTTGAGAAAGCAATTTTTTAACAACTTTATCAGGTCCTTAATAATAACAACACAATTGATCCTTGAATAACACAAGGGTTAGGTGAGCCAACCTCTGCAGTTGAAAATCTTCATGTAACTTCTGACTGCCCCCAAAATTTAATAGCCTGTCGACCAGAGCCTTATTGATAACATAAAATCAATTAACACACACTTTATGTTTACATGTATTATATGCTACAGTCTTACAACAAAATCAGAGAAAAGCAAATGTTATTAAGAAAATTATTAAGGAAAACACATTTATAGTACTGTAAAAAAATCCGCATATAAGTGGACTGGTGTAGGGGTGCCTGGGTGGCTCAGTTGGTTAAATGTCCGACTCTTGATTTTGGCTCAGGTCATGATCTCACAGTTCATGAGTTCGAGCCCTATGTTGGCCTCTGTGCTGACAGTGTAGAACCTGCTTGAGATTCTCTTCCCCCTGCCTATATTGTGTCTCTATCTCAAAAAATAAATAAATAAACATAATAAATAATTAAGCGGACCAGTGCAGTTCAAACCCGTGTTGTTCAAGGGTCAACTGTAATGTGCTGAAATTAACTACCTGCGATAAAAATCAATGGGTACAATCAATTTTTTACAATAATTTAAAACACAAAGAAGGTTGTATTTTACCTGTTGATATGACGTTGTATAAACCATAACATTCTGTTGTTGACCATCTGCAGTTATTAAGCCAGCTGGTAACTGGTTAGCTGGAAGATAAAGTTAAAAAGTTAAAGCAGGAAAAGAATTACATCTACTCTCTCGATCTGAACCTTAGGTCATGCCATTAATGTCTCCTTACAATTCTGCCACTAATCAGTGTCATCTTGGACAAAATCATAAACCCCCCACATTTAGCATTTTAGAAAAAAAAAACTCCCTAAAAAGTACATTTTTCCTATTGCAGTTTTCAATTTTCTGAATTTTCATTTCTCCAAAATGTACTTGAGCTGGGGCGCCTGGGTGGCTCAGTCAGTTAAGTATCCGACTCTTGATTTTGGCTCCGGTCATGATCTTGCAGTTTGTGAGTTTGAGCCCTGCGTTGGGCTCTGGACTGGCAGTGTGGAACCTGCTGGGGATTCTTTCTCCCTTTCTTTCTGCCCCTCCCTACTCTCTCAAAATACATAAACTAAAAATAAAGTAAAATTAAATGCACTTGAGCTAACTGCCCATGTGTACAACTCTGCAGAGAGAGTGGATGGAGTTTCTAATTCATTAAGTAGATCTACACCATAGGGTAGTGTGGGTAGGGTAGGGTAGTGTGGCTGGGAGCCACACTTCCATAACTAAGCAGTATATATTTTACGTATGAGAAAAAGAAAATATATGCGTATAAATTTTATGAGACACAGAGTCACCGTAGACCTCTTATTTCACCCATATGACAATATTCAGGGTTTTTTTCTCCAGATTTTTTATTTTTTTTAATTTTCTTTTTTTAATGCTCATTTATTTTTGAGAGAGAAAGAAAGACAGGAGCGTTAAGTGGGGGAAGGGCAGAGAGGGAGGGAGACACAGAATCTGAAGGAGGCTCCAGGCTCTGAGCTGTCGGCACAGAGCCAGACGCAGGGATTGAACTCAAGGAACGCAAGATCATGACCTTAGCCGAAATCTTGGATGCTTAACCGACTAAGCCACCCAGGTGCCCCCACAAATTTTTTATTTTAAAGTAATGTGTACACCCAACATGTGGCTCAAACTCACAACCCCAAGATTAAGAGTTGCACGGTCCACTGATTAACCCAGCCAGGTGCCCCTATTCAAATTTTTTTCAAAAAAGCCATCAGTTCAAATTTATTTAAATCACAGATTTTATATTACAAACTACAATTCTCAATATTCCTATCTCATGTGAAATCTTAAAGCAAAAACTAGGGGCTACTGAAATCAGAACTATGGGTGAAAGGTTATAATGTCGGCAGAATTTCAATCTCTATACTTATCCCTCACTGACTTCAACTATAAGGGCATGAACTAAAGAAGTGCTATGTCAGAATACTCAGGGCTGATGGTCCAAAGTACCCCCACATTTAGTATGAGTCACTGCTAACAAACTATGTGACTTATAAGAACACATTCAGTTGCATAAACGTATCATAACACTGCTTACTAAATGCCTCCTCTGTAAGTTCTTCACTTAATCCATCTGTAGTTGTGACTGCTCCACCAATTCCTTTCTCTCCTTTCATAGCCTGGGGAAGGACAAATCAAAAAAGTAATCACTGGCATTCAAAAGACACTGTTTTCTAGATGAGAATGCTTGTTTCCTAAAATTAGGAGTTTCTATTATTACAAACACTGCACAGAGTATTAACACTTCTGGTTAATTACATACAAAGAGGCCCTTCAAAATGCTAACTTTTTATATAAGCAGTAATCATCACAAGGCAGCGTTAGTAATGACCTAGAAAATCTAAAATATTTACGGATAAAAATAAAATCATTCTAATTCCACACTGCATCAAAAGGAAAATAGAAGTCTATTTACAGATGAAGTAGTCTGTTGAAAAGCACTATAAATATTCAGCCCATAAATCTATAAATGATCCAAGTTATCATTTAACTATATACATATAAAGCTCTCAGCCAACCGGACAGTACAGCACTATAATAGCAAGTTTAAAGTTTCAAATTCCTAAATCAAGATTATAGTTTGTACCATAGAGCTCTAAGTTTCCATCCACTTCTACGGTTCTATGATGCAGAAGATTTGGAAAAGTACTGTGAAGAATTTAACACATTCTCTTCCTACTTTAATCACTCAATGCTAAGTCACTAATTTAATGGGGTTCTAACATTAAAGCTATTAAGGAAGTATTTTGAAAGCAATGTGAATCTGACACCCAAGTGGTAGTGTGGAAATAAATACGCTGATCTCAATTTATTTCCACAAAATTCGTACCACGGGCAAAGATAAACCCAGTAAGAAATGCGGAAGAATTTAATCAATAAAAAAGGATAGTTATAATTCCGTTTTTCTTACCTGCAAGGCCTCAAGCTTTGAGACGCTCCCTCTTTTAAATTAATCATAATAACAGCGTGTTACCATTGAGTGCTCACGATCAGCCAAGCTAAGTGCTATACGTGGACTATTTGACTTAGTTCTCTCAGTAACTCTGTGACGTAGGTGCTATTACTCACGTCACTTTACAGACCAGGAAACCAAGGCCTAACCTATTGAAATAATCTGCCCAGGGTCCCAGAGGTTACAGGTGGTGGAGCTTGGAACCAGCCTCCGGGTGGCTGGAATCCAGGGTCCGTGCTCTTAATCATTACATAACTATGATGTCATTAGTAATAAAGGGAAAAAGAAAGGACTTACTATTTAAATACAGTAATAGAAGTGACCATATACTTCTTCTGATGAATGATACATTTAAAAAGTTAAAGTAAATCGTATATCTTAGTTTCTTAAAAGCATAATGAAAGACAGTTTATTTACCTCTCTGAATTTCTGAAGGTATAATTTTAGAGGTTCTACATAACTGTCGAAGCCTAAGGTAGACATGGCAAAGAGAATATCTTCTCCGTTGATTGTCTTCCGTTTCTCCTGATGGCATCTTTCACTTGCTTCAGATGTTATAAAGCTGATGAACTCACTTACACATTCCTGAACACATTCTTTGGCATCTTTTGCAATCTGAAGAGAAAAATCACAGGTAAATCTGCAGGGAATGTAACCATCCCCTTCCTAACAACCTGCAGAAATAAAAGGCTATTCAGAAGACTATAAATTTCAGTTTATGGCTGTTAACATTTAATCTCTGAAATATATGCTAATAACGTTGACAAATTGTGTGCTATCAAAATTCCAACCTTTGGCATGAGAACAAAAACTCGAATACAAGTGAGAGAAGCCTTGACAACTATTCACAGGAAACAGATACAATTTAGGCATAGAAGCAACCACTGGCTGTCCTTACCATCCCATAAAGACGAACACTTACTAAGCAGGTGCCCCAAGAAAATCAGTCTCCTGTGTATATAGTGTACTGCGGGGCTACACTTAGAGGTCGCTTCTCTGCCCTAGCATTTCTGCAAATAAGGACACTGGAAAATTTTAAAAAGACAAAACAGTGAATTCACGTAAGGCTTACAATAGTGACATTTGGCGACATTTTTACTACTGAAGATCCAGAGTGTCAGGTACAGGCTTTGAGTTTATTAAAAAGCCCGCGATGGGGCGCCTGGGTGGCGCAGTCGGTTAAGCGTCCGACTTCAGCCAGGTCACGATCTCGCGGTCCGGGAGTTCGAGCCCCGCGTCAGGCTCTGGGCTGATGGCTCAGAGCCTGGAGCCTGTTTCCGATTCTGTGTCTCCCTCTCTCTCTGCCCCTCCCCCGTTCATGCTCTGTCTCTCTCTGTCCCAAAAATAAATAAACGTTGAAAAAAAAAAATTAAAAAAAAAAAAAAGCTCACCAAAAAGGGGCACACCGGCTACCTCATTATAAAAGCGAGAATTCTTTTAAGGGTGTGGGGTTTCAAAGTAAAGCTAATGAATTAAATCGTACAATTCCAAGTCACTTCTAACAGGAGTAACAAAAATCCTTGCTGAAACATACTGTTTCCTATCTCCATGCCTATTTTATATCCCGGAGAAAAGCAAACAAGAGCTGCAAAAATGCAGTCAGGCAAGATACTATAATGCAAGCTGTATACATAACTTTAGGTTTTCTAGTAGCTAGGTTTAAAAACACAGGTGAGGGGCGCCTGAGTGGGTCAGTCAGTTAAATGTCCGACTTTGGCTCATGTCGTGATCTCGCAGTTTGTGGGTTCGAGCCCCACGTGGGGCTCTGTGCTGACAGCTCAGAGCCTGGAGCCCACTTCAGATTCTGTGTTTCCCTCTCTCTGTCCCTTCCCCACTTGTGCTCTGTGTCTCTCTCTCTCTCAAAAGTATATATATATTTAAAAAAATTTTTTAAATACAAATAACACAGGTGAAATGAATTTTGAGATTTTATTTAACCTAACAAATCCAAGTTATTATCTAACATTTAAACACAGCATCCATTTTAAAATGGGAGAGATTTTCATTCTTCTTTTCATACGAAACCTTCACAATGTGAAGTATGTTTTACATTTACAGCACATCTTAATTCAGACCAGCCACATTTCAAGTGCTCAATAACCGTACGTGGCCAGTGGCTGAGGCATGCAGCCTTAACCTACTTCAACAACAATCAGCAGCACTGATTTATTTCCCCTTAAAATATAAGGAGGACCTCTCACATTGGAACTTCTAGGCTTAGCAATGCATATTTTTAAGTTTATTTATTTGAGAAAGAGCGTGCGAGCAGGGGAAGGGGAGAGAGAGAGAGAGAGGGAGAGAGAGAATCCCAAGTGGGCTCCATGCTGTCAGCGCACAGCCCAAGGCAGGGCTCAAACTCACAAACCATGAGATCATGACCGGAGCCAAAATCAGGAGTCACATGCTCAACCGAATGAGCCACCCAGGGACCCCCTTAGTGATGTATTTTAATAATCTATTTATTTGTGATCTTTATTACTTTCACAAGTACTTTATAAGCTGCAGTGAGAAAGAAAGTTTATTGCGTTATATATAAAAAGTGTGGATTTTAATTCAGACCAAGTGATGAGTAGAGTGACAATGAGTGTTTTTAAGTTGTTCTAAATAACAGTCTATATGATTGTTTGTCTCAAGACAGAACTACTTAAAACAGAATCCTGCCTGTTAACTTCAAAAGTGTGTTAGTATTTATGATTGTACAAAAATAGCTGCTTCCAAATATAAGGATTTTTCTGTATCAGTCCAAAATGACCCAGTTTGGGGGCACCTGGCTGGCTTAGTTGGTGGAGCATGCGACTCTTGATCTCGAGGTTGTTGAGTTTGAGCTGGGTGTAGAGATTCCTTAAAAATAAAATCTTAAAAAAAAAAAGACCCAATTTTGCTGCAACATTATAGAAGTTACAACTCCCATCTGCCCAAACCTGATATTTTATTTTTTTGATTTTTTTTAATATATGAAATTTATTGTCAAATTGGTTTCCATACAACACCCCCAGTGCTCATCCCAAGAGATACCCTCTTCAATGCCCATCACCTACCCTCCTCTCCCTCCCACCCCCCCATCAACCCTCAGTTTGTTCTCAGTTTTTAAGAGTCTCTTATGCTTTGGCTCTCTCCCACTCTAACCTCTTTTTTTTTTTCCTTCCCGTCCCCCATGGGTTTCTGTTAAGTTTCTCAGGATCCACATAAGAGTGAAAACATATGGTATCTGTCTTTCTCTGTATGGCTTATTTCACTTAGCATCACACTCTCCAGTTCCATCCAGGTTGCTACAAAGGGCCATATTTCATTCTTTCTCATTGCCACGTAGTACTCCATTATGTATATAAACCACAATTTCTTTATCCATTCATCAGTTGATGGACACTTAGGCTTTTTCCACAATTTGGCTATTGTTGAGAGTGCTGCTATGAACATTGGAGTACAAGTGCCCCTATGCATCAGTACTCCTGTATCCCTTGGGTAAATTCCCAGCAGTGCTACTGCTGGGTCATAGGGTAGGTCTATTTTTAATTTTCTGAGGAACCTCCACACTGTTTTCCAGAGCGGATGCACCAGTTTGCATTCCCACCAACAGTGCAAGAGGGTTCCCGTTTCTCTACATCCTCTCCAGCATCTATAGTCTCCTCATTTGTTCATTTTGGCAAACCTGATATTTTAAAAAGATTCTTAATTCTACTTTATCTGCTTCAAGTGGGGGAGGGGGAAGCACCGGGGGCCGCGGGAACTGAAAATGGAATACTGTCCAGTAACTAAGGGTGTAGAACTGAAAGAGAGAAAGAGAGACTAAAGGACTGAAAACAATAGCTGACTATATACAGAAACTGTATATACATATTCATGCAGTTTACATTCCCCTCTCCCCTGGAAAAAGCAAGCCGGGTAAAATGTCTCCCCTGCATTACCTTTCCCGTTTGAGGTATGGCGTTTTTCATTATCCTTGCTACGTTTGCAATTGGAAGATATATATCTTGTTCTCTGAAACTTTCTTTTGAACCATTTGTGTCTTCATGGTCATTCATGCTGTCCTCCGTATCTAAAAAAATAAAAATAACTCAGGTTTAACGTTTCTCACAACCTTTACTTCGTCATAGAGAAGACTACCTGAAACAATCTAAGTTCAGAACATCCTGGTTCATTTCCTAGGCATTTTTAGGGAGGAGGGTAGCAGTTCTTTTCATGGTTTTCTCATAGCCATAACCAAACCCACTCCTTAATTTCCAACCCACTGCCTCAAATGCTTTTGTCCTCAGATCTGCCTACTAAAACCTCACCTATCCATTCTCCAAAAAGCTCAGAAACATCTCCACGGCACCTTCAGAAGTGATCTCTCCTTTCACAAAAATATCACAGGATTGCTCTGTGTTTTTTCTGACACATTTTAGAATTCTTTTTATTTCTCATCCTCCCTATTAGATGTTTGCTACCAGAGGCCAGGGATCAGCTTTGTGTACTTCCTAGAACTTGGTATAGCATCTTCCATAGAAGGGGTACTCAGAAATATTTATTACATAACTTAGCTGGAAAACTTACAGACTATGACTGAGGGTTCCTTTCATATTGCTAGATTAGGAGGTTATTTATATGTTTATCCAAAGCCAAGTTTATACAGAATGGAAAAGTGGCCTTGAATATTACTGACCCAATTAGATTGATACTGTTTTTGAACAAAGCTATTGCACCGATCCAGCGATCTTACAATAAGCGAATTCTCAAATGGTATAGATTTAGATATAACTGAAGCTTTCACAATACCAGAAATATCCTTTTATGACTAAATGCAGTATCTTGTAAGTAAACTTCCCACTATTTATGTGTATTAAAAAAGAAAGGCACTTAAGCTGATTCAAGTTACATTTTTATGTGTGTCTGTCTTAGGATGAGGTAACTTCTCACCCACCCCCAACTGCCTTCTAAAAAAATATATCTTAGTGTTTTTTAATCTTACACATCAGAATGCCACAAAGTAAATTATTTCTCACAGGCCGACATGACACTGCCATCCTAACAGCTGACACAGATCAAACTTAATACTTAATGAAAAACAAAAATAAGTCTGTTCGTAAGTACTAGAAATATAATAGCTAGCAACTCACCCTCTAAAGAATTTTTTACTGTATCAACTGAAAAAGAATGTGCCATACTCAGTACTTAAGTAGGACATCAGTAACAAATTTTTAAAGAAACGGTACCAGTTTTTAAAAGGCATACTTTATTTACAGAATTCTTTTCTAGAACTCATCATTCTTTTGAAGACTATTTCTAATAAAAAAAGCATGATACATCTTCTTAGACCATCATTGACCTTTGACACAAGATTGCTAATTTTCCCGTAAAGACCCACGTAACCTAGAATGTGACGGTAATATGATTTCCACTAAGTTACTTCTGCCAGTCGGTGTTTTAGTCGTAGCTTTCCTACCATCGTGGGGCTGTATCACATAGTGGCTTCCTCCGATGTAGTCCGCAGAGATGCCTAGCTGAGAAGCGTCTGTTGTAGCACTGTCGCCATCCATCTACGAGGAGAAAAAGGTTTGCAATACCCTTCAGTAAAACTTGTATTAAAAAAGCATACTAGATTCAATCCTCATAAGCTGTCACAGGGTGGGTCAATTAGTTTTCAAGGCCTTAAGCTTACTAAAAGAAAACATTTATATTTCTTGATTTGGAAACCTTTGGATAATTTCCCAATGATTCAAAATTCCCCTATCCACCCTCCATAAGTGATAAGCACAAGACCAACGGAGAAACAAAACGAGGAAATGAATCTAAAACACACAGCTCTTTCTTTTCAATTCCATAAGCCTCACGTATAGTGCAGACAACCCCGACTTAGAACCTAGCTTATCCCTGGAATGAAAAGCAAAGCCAAAACCAGCTCAGCAGTCACCTACAAGCACCCGTGTCCATCACTTTCCGCTCTCCTGCTACAGTAAAGCCTGTTATCCCTACGCAAACCCTCTTGCGCCTGCCGCAAACTGTCTCTGCTGTCTCACAGAAGTTCAAGGGACAATGTCTTGATTCAAACTGTCTGGTATAGGAAGCATATGGATTCCTTGCACATATCTGTACCCATGCAACCCGAAGGCACACCCATTTTTTTTAACTTTATTTTTTATTTTTTAAAATTCACATCCAAATTAGTTAGTATACAGTGAAGCAATAGTTTCCGTAGATTCCTTAATGCCCCTTACCCATTTAGCCCATCCCCCCTCCCATAACCCCTCCAGCAACCCTCAGTTTGTTCTCCATGTTTATAAGCACACCCATGTTTTGAATGAGGCTGTCATCTCTAAATCTAGTCAACAGTTTCTCCCGCCCTCAAACTTTAGATCCTTTAAAGAAAAAGAAAAGGAGGGGTCAGGGAGATTGGACATCTACATATAAAGACAGTAAAACCATAACCATAGACAAGAATGAGAATTAAAGTGACTTTATTTTAAAAGAAACCTGCTTAATTAAGTTTGCTCAAAGCTAAAAGAATTCTAAGAGGGAAAATCTAGAGAAAACTGAACCCTAACCCTGCACTGTCTCCATTCCATGTCACCAACATAGCAAATCCTAGAAGTCTTTCTGCTTTGCAAATAATACTATTCAAAGCAGGAAGGGACTGGCTATTTGTGGGTAGAAAAATTTTAAACGCATTACCTGAATAAAAAGTGTAGCAAAAATGAAATACAATCTCTACATGCTTTCAGACCAATCCAAAAGAGACACTTGATCCTAAAGGATTCTCAAGGCCTAGGACTTAATGTTTTGACTGCACTATTTAAGCCCTTGTGTTAACACGTCTTTTCCATCTCTGTTAGATTTTCATCTAGTAGTAAAATAACCAACCTAGTTTCCACGTCTTCAAAAACATGGCATTTCTTTGATGCATCTGTTGACTGTGGTATCTAATTTAATTGTAGATAAAGACACATTTCCATAATTTATATAATTTTCTAAGGGGCTAGAAAATAGAATTCACCTGCCTTTAGTAATTTGTGCAAGTACCTATTATTAGGTATCAAGGGTTCCTATTATTGATGACACTTCTTAGTGTCTTCTAAGTAGTAGTAAACAACAGGCAGTGAGCTCTGATTCGGACTCTTCTACTGATCCTGAAAACAGCATCCCTACCCATTAAATGTATTTCTATATAAAATGGAAATAATACCACCTTCCCCATCTTAAACAGCTAACATGTGAAACATTACCCCAAAATAAAATGCTATCTTAATTCTAAAATGCTAACAAGATACTAAGAGAGTGATCCTTAATAGATATGGTGATGGATTTATTAGCCATAAAGACAGCTCAATGAGGATATCTGTGAATTGACTAGTTTTTTCCAGTGCCCTAAGGGAGATTAAGGGAGATCAAGGTTCAGGAGAAAGAACCAAAGTGGCTGTTTCAGAATCTACAACTGGAAAAAAATCTTTGCGGGGTGGAATATGAGAGATTAATTAATTTATAAACACACATTTTTTAATATTAAAAAATATTAAAGGCATAAAGTTTAAATCACATTATCTTCTCAGGCACTGGATCAGCAGCAAGATTATCATTTGGATTCACAGCATTAGCCACTGAACGGCAGTCTTCCAAGAAATACTTCTGAAAGTATTTCAGACTTGTCAGAATGAAATAAAGGGAACTTGCTACAGGGCTATGTCTGGCACGTGGCTCAGGGTGTTCTCAGGAGGTGGCGGGTCCCAACCACCCTGAGGGCACTGGCTTAGCTGTGTCTTTGGGTCTGCAGGTCTTAGCTTTTCTGTCATTTCACCACACCTCTGTCTTCCTCTCCTCTATCTTTCTACCATGAAAATCCTGCCCCATACTTTAATCCCAACGTTCTCCCATCCTCCTGAAATCTTTCTGTTAAGACCCCATTTTGAAGCCTAAAATTAGTGTCCCCTTCTTTGAATCCCCAAGGCAACTTAGTACCTTGCATTCAACAAATTAGCCTCATCTTTGATGCTTATGCTAGCCACTCATATATATGAGGGGGGAAAGGAGGCAGGGAAACTTGCTAGATACATCCCAAAAGCTTTTTCAAGGTCTGAACTTCCTTTAAAAATATACAAAATAGCCTGTAGATTTTAAGTAAGCCAGTTAACAAATATTAACCAAGTAAGCACGTGGTATTTATCAGGTCCGTGCTATGTGCTGGTGACGTAGCAGTCAACAACACAGACAAGATCTCTGTCCTCATCTTGCAGAGAAGACAAATATTACGTAAACTAGTAGCAGGGGGAAGGGCTGGGGAATGCAGTCTATTAATACTTCCAAGGCCCAGGCTCTGGAATCCTATCACCTGGTTTGAATTCCTTCCTACTTACTTGCCATGAGATCTTGAGCACGTGGGACGAGACAGGACTCACCATGGAAGGACTTAGCATAGTATAATAGCAGTACTCAGTAAATGTTATATATAGCTATTAAATAATGACAATTAACTAACTGCTAGTGCCAAATGCTAAGGAAAACAAAGGTGTTGTGTTACATGCTTTGAGAGCTTACTGTAAAAGGGACCACACCAGTCTGGGGAGTCAAGGAAGCAGTCAAAGGAAATGAAATTTCAACTGAGACTGAAAGACAGAAATCAGGCAAAGAAAAATGGGAAAAGAATGTTTCAGGCAAAGCAAACACAAAATATAGTACTGGTGAACTGGAATGAACTAAGTAGAGGCTAGAGCAAGCAGTGCCTCGTGAGTCAGAGCGAATCAAAGGGGAGTTTTAGCGGAATTGTGCAAATCAGATTTCTTTTTCACGGTATCACTCTGGCTACAGTCCGGTGTAGAAATGGACAGAGGGGAGCAAGAATGGAGGCAGAAGACCACTAAGGACCATGAGGCTGCGGTCAGCGCATGACTTCAGGCGAGACGATGAACATTCCCCGTGTCTGGTCCTAGACAACAGCCCTGGGGAACAAGGGGAGCAGAGGAAAGAGCCTTGTAGGAGGTCAAATCGACAGTCCTGGTGACGGACTGAAAACGAACTGGAGGAAGGCCCGAGAGGACGCTGCTGGAATGGCTGCAGCTGGGGAGACAGACAGTGGGAAGGGCGGGGAATAGAAGCGCTGAGCCATGAGAGGAGCGGAGCTGCGGCTGGTGAGCACGAATGTGCACTGGCACCAGGATGTCCAATCGTGGCACATCTGTACCTGGTGTAAGAACAGAGAAGCTGAAGTGTTGGGCTTTATCCAGACAATGAAGAGGGAAGAGCATGTAGGAGAGTGACAACACATGGGTAAAGTGACAAATCATTAGATCCAGAAGAACTAATAAATATAGACAAAGAGTAGTTCAGTCTCATCAAATTAAGTTTTCTTAATGTTTATTGATTTGAGAGAGAGTGCGTGCGCACGGGTGGGGGGGGGGGGGGGCAAAGAAAGAGGGACAGAGAGAATCCCAAGCAGGCTCCGTGCCGTCGGCGGGGCTCTATCCCAAGAAGTGTGAGATCACGACTTGAGCCACCCAGGCGCCCCTCCTGTCAAATTAATTTTATTGGCTATTCTAATTACTTAGTTGAACTGATACTGTTTTCTAGAATATTCTGTGAAATAGCTGGCTAGTACATGTTCATTCTGTAATTTTGTGATACAGCAGTATTTAAATTGTATTAATAATTTGCACAAATGCAGGAAACAGTTCCCTCCTTAGTATGTTTAACATTTATTGAACAGTTTCTAAATACCTCACGCAGTCAGTGTTCACAACCCCACGAAACAGATGAGGAAATTGAGGTCAGGGAAGGCTAATGACTTGCCCAAAGGCAGCACAGTAAATGGGAGTTAAATCCAGAGTCTCAGATGCCAAGTACTTTACAGTACTTGCTCCTGCTAGTTTTTCCTATAGCCCATCAGCCTAAATCGTGACTTTACCCTCTCTCAATTCTAGATCTACTGACCTCATGTATTAAAGACATTTAAAGCTGCGTCTCGAGCCAGGACAGTATCTGTGAGGTGTAAGCCATGCACCCGGTTTTGGGTTTGTGATCAGGACAGACCTGATCTCTCAGGACAGACCACCGGGTTTTGTGTCTTTACTTACCATCCTCTTTGTGCTTCAACTTGCCCATTTTTTAAATAGAGTTGCTATGAGAAGTGAAGTTGTTATATAAGAAATACTTAGCAAAGTGCAGGATACGTACTAAGAACTCAACAAATGTAACCTAGTGTTATTTTTGTCCCTTCAGATACAGCTCTCACCCTTCTTTCTAGGCATGGTTTTCTCTCTCACACAACCACTGTCACCTGTCCTCTGGACCAATGCCTTTTTATCTCTTTGAGAAGAAATGACAAAAAGATTCCTCCCCTCTAACGGATCTTCAGTCCTCCTTGGCCAGCTTCTTCACTCTTTCTTAAACATGCTTAGTCTCCCCCACTGAACACACACAAGTACGCACAGACTCGTAAACCGTAATTCTGCTCCACACCCTTGTCTAGCTATCATTCTCCCCCTGATGGTCCTCATGCACCTTTCCATTCCTAAACCCCCCGGACATGTGCTTCTCCACCCCACCATGACACCGAAACGGCTCTTAAAGTTGCCAATAATCGGGGGCGCCTGGGTGGCTCGGTGGGTTAAGTGTCCAACTCGCAATTTCAGCTCAGGTCAGTGCAGAGCCTGCTTGGGATTCTCTCTCCCTCTCTCTCTGCCCCTCCCCCACTCCCTCTCTCTAAAAATAAACAAACTTAAAAAACGAAAGTTGCCAATAGTCTTGCCTTCAGCCTACCTGCCTGTGGTTAGTAGTGCTGCCCACTGTGGACCACACACTCACACATGGAATTCTCTTCTCCCTTGATTTCAAAAGCAATGTTCTTTCCTGGTTTATTTGTTCCTCCCCACCTCCCAATTGTTAGTTTCATCCCAGGTTATGTTTTCTCTCTCTTCCCTCACTCTCTTAAGGAAAACTCGTTAAATATCACTTTATGCTTAGAAATCCTAAATCTCCCACCATATCCTGCCTGCCGCTCCAGCAGGCCGTGCCTGTAGAACGTGTCTGATAGCCCATCACTGCCAACTTAAGGTTTTGGAAAAGGAAACTCACCCTCCCCGTGTCCTGCAACGAGACAATGGACAAGAACTCCTCGATCTCCTTTTCACAACTTCAATCCCACACTCCAGGCTAATTATACCCGTGCCATCTTACGTTCTTCAGTCTCCTGTAAGTTCCACCTGAACTGTTACCTCTTTTAATAAGTTTTGTGGACATGCCCAGCCATTTTCTGTTGCCGCTGGATTACTACCCACCATACCTGGGTACATACTGTTTTAAGACCGATCTCACTAAAACACCGTTTCTGTAGCTCTTGAACCTATAATGGTTTTAAAAGTCTTCAGCATCAAATCCAAACCTAGGTTTTCATGGCTTTACACGAGCGGATCCCCCATTTAACCTAACTAAACTTGTTTCCAACTCTATCTTCAGGGCTGATAAAAATCTTAGTGCTAGAATGTGCCTTATTTAAGGATCACCAGGTACAGCTCTTTTATTTTAGGAGTGAGGCATGAGTCACGGCTCAAGGAAGTTGTGACGTGCCTGACATCACAGATGTAGTATCTCTCACTAGATTATCCTAGGATTTTCCCACTTGGACCATGCAGATCTACTCCCCATCCCCTAAACAGAAGTTACTAATCCCTGCTTTCAGGCTTTTGCTTTTGGTGAGAGCCACCTATCCAAACTCCACTCAGCCTTCAAGGCTAGGTCCCTGACATTCCCAGCTACCGAGACTGACCCCACCTGTGCTACCTGTGTCTCTTCACCTGTGCTACCCTTAAAACCAGCGTCTTCCCTTCCCTGCATAATGTCCTCTAAGCATTCAGTTCCATTAAAGCCCTTCCAGCAAAACAGCCTCTTAAGAGCTGGGACAAGCTTTTTATCTTGTAGCCTCCACAGCGCTTAGGGGCCCACAGGAAACAATACATGCAAGTCACTAAAAAGAAGGAAGCAACAGGAATGAGTAGGTACTGCCTGTCTAGACTTGAAAGGCATTCATTCTACCTGGGACCTCCAATATACATCCGTTATAATTCTGTTCCCAGCTAATTACTGTTCAAATCTAATTAACAACCAAAATGGTAAAACGTACTTACTGTTATGAAATACTGTCAGAACCGTGTTGCCAGTGGTATTCAGGAACACCTGTCTAAAAGGTGTCTACCCTTCACCCAATTTCAACCTAGAAGATAAACATCTATTAGTAGTAACAACGTATAGCCTACAGGCTTCCTTCCTAGTAAAAATTTAAAAGGCATGTATAATTTCGCCTACTATTCTTATTCAATAGAGTGCAAAAAAGCAGGCACCCAATAAAGGTTTCTTAAATTGGCAGATATATTTTGGAGACTTTGCAAAAAAGTTAATTCTATGGCAGGAGGAATTGCTTTTCTAACATAACCCTGAATTTAGTCATGTTCATCATAAATATTCATCACAACACCCAGATTATATGCCAGAGACCAAAATTTACACATCTAAATTATTGAAAATATTAACACTCAAGACACAAATGCCCCAACTTAATTTCTTGGTGATGATCTTAATATTTTACAGTGAAATTTAGGAGTCCAAAAACTCAAGAGGGGAGAAAAATATCTCAGAATACAATGCTTTTAAATTAAACACCTCAGATTATACTGAAAGAAGAAACATGCTGCCCAGAAAGCATACATGGAACACGATCAATTAAGACCTTTATTTATCATTTTAAAGCACCACCATTTTGGACTAAAATTGCATCTCAATAGCACTTCATTTTCACTGCAAAGCATAAATAGCTGAATAAATTGGTATCAATTACAATGTTACAACCTCCATTTCTCATTTGTTCTTTTCCTTTTTTCAAGTGAAGCAATTAAATTGGGGGGAGGGGCAAAATAAAAACATTTCCTTTCAGTATTAATTTTAAAGGAAGAGAAAATAATGATATGCATTCAAGCACGAAATCTAGTAAACAGAAGAAAAAATTGTAGCCACTGAATTGAATTCTTTAGATGTCAGTCCAGGCAGCAAAGACAGGATGACATTGTCTATTCTGCTATAATCTTAAAAGCAATGTCTAATTTCTTCTTAAATATTGTCCTCTTTCTAACCCCCAAAACTGCCCGGAGAGTCCTTCCTTGTAGCTAGAAGCGTGTTTTTTTTTAAGGGTGTCTCTGAGAAAGAAAATCCCCAGAACACTTAAAATAATAGAGCTATATATATTTATGTGTTTTGCTTGGGTGGGGGGGGGGGGGATGCGGGGGACACACCTCATCACACTCACCCAAATAGTTGACTCCGTATATATTTAGATTCAATACATTAAAGATAAACACTGTCACCTCATATGGTATATATTTTCCTAAAGGCAGGTTATGATATATGTGAAAGCTCAAGGGAATGCATACATCTGTTTAATGTTTGAAGAAATGCAAATTTGTATCCAAGAAAAGCAGCAGACCCTTCCTCCACCCTCCATTCTTTGGCATCAACAACCAGAGTTTTGCATCAATAGAATCCTTAAATTAAGCTACAGGAGCAGTGCGGGGAAGGAATAATTGCCTTTTAAGGCATTCTAGTTAAACTTTCCATACTTTACAAATAAAACCCCTATTTATTAGTGCCACTTATATCGATCAGTTTATCTTATCACTTTATTTTGCCGATTACTTTCCATACTAAGAAAGCCCAAACCACCCCAGTGATTCGGGGCACGAACCGTGGCACCGTGGGAGTCCATGCGGGTTAGTAGGATGCTAAATTTTTTTAAAGGTCGTATGCTAGCTAACCTTGTTTAATTACCCTGTTACAGTACTTTGGGCAAGATTACGACTTGTGGGTGCTCTCTAATTCTTTGTTCTCGGAGACTACTACTACTCCTCAGGCCCGGCAGATCCTCCCCGCCTCCCACCGAAGATTAAAACCTTAGTCCAATCCGAAAGGCTTCCTTCCCACCTTCGGGGCAAGTCCAGGGACCGCAAGCCGCCAGATGGCTGCATTCTTTACGTGTAAGCCAGACTGCGGGGAAACCAAATCCACTCCTTCCTCCCGGGGACCTCGCTTCCTCCCCACGAAGGTGCGCGGGCTGGCCCCGGCCCCACCGCCCGGCCCGGCCGACTGTCAGTCCCGCCGGTGCGGGGCGGCCGCCCCTGGCGCGCATCCCCCGACTCGCCCGCCCAGGGCCCGGGCCCGGGCCCGCGCCCAACGCCTGCCGCCCGCCCGCCCGCCGCGCCCGGGGCGCCGGGGCAGACAAAGCGGCCCGGCCCCGCCATGGCCCCGCGGGCCAGCCGGCGGGCGGGAGGGGGACGCCCCCGGGGACTCCGCGCGGCAGCCCGGCCAAGGGCGCAGGGTCGGGACCGGGGTCCGGGCCAATGCCCCCGCCCGGCTCCCCGCACAAAATGGAGCCGGCCGGGGCGCCGCCGAGAGGGGGCCGGACGGTGCCCCGACGCCCCCTCCTCGGCCTCGGGCCCGGAGCTCGGCGGCGGCGAGCAGGAGGCGGCCTGGCCCGCGTCCCGCCGCTCCTCGGCCCGGCGCACAAAGAGCCGCGCCGCGGCCCCGCGCCCGCTCCCCGGCCGGGCCCGCAGCGGGAGCGGCCTCGCAGGCGCCGGCCCGGCCCCAGCCCCGGCCCCGGCCCGGGCGGGAGGGCGGGCGGGAGGGAGGCGAATGGCCCCGGCCGCGGCGGCGTTGGCGGCGGGGACGGCGCCGGGAGGAGACGGACATTTCATTCGAGCTAAAGTGGAGTCGGTTTAGGAGCGATCATTGGCCGAAGCGAGACACAAACCTCCAATGCAGCCCTGGTTGGCTCCCGTCTCCAATCGGCTGTTTGGTTGGACAGAAAATGGCTGCGAAGGAACCAGTCCCAGCGCGGAGCTCCGCTTCCAGGACTCGGCCTCCCCTCCCTCCGCCGCGGGCCGCTTCCCTCGGCGCGGCACCCTCCCTC
This sequence comes from Felis catus, assembly GCF_018350175.1. Taxonomy (NCBI): domain Eukaryota; kingdom Metazoa; phylum Chordata; class Mammalia; order Carnivora; family Felidae; genus Felis; species Felis catus. Next base: position 124,164,622 of record NC_058374.1, read on the forward strand.
CGCGCCTCCCGCGCGCCCGCCCGCCCGCCCGCCCGCCGCGGCCCCGCCCCGGCCCCGCCCCCGGCCGCGGCCCCGCCCCGGCCCTCCTCCGCCGGGTGTGCAGAGCGGCCGCAGCCGCGGGAGCCTGCAGAGCAGGCTGCGGGCCGAGGCGGGCGGCTTCCCGCAGAGGCTGCGCTGCCCTGGCCGGCGGCCTCCGAGCTCCGCGGGGCTTACCGGGGCCGAGACCCGGGCACCCTCTTGAGGTCTCTGCGGGCTTTCTTCCCACGGTGTTTTCCCGGGCCTCTGCGAAGCGTGATATCCCAGGCTTCCCCCCCTTTTCAGCCCCTTCCCTCCCCCACATGAAAGTGTCTCACCCGCCTGAGGGCAGCGTGCCTGCGCCTCGATTTTTTAAGAAGGGGAAACCAAGGGCAGAAACAGCCCTCCAGGGCGACACTCGATCTACCAGGTGGATTTGAGCAACAGCTACCTCCTGGAATGCCTTCAGCGCCTCGTGTTTTCCTTGTGTGCCTGTAAACGTTGCCAACTGCACAAAGGCTTCCCCTCGGTCAACTTGAGCTCGGGGGTTCGTTGTTCAGATTTCATCTAAAGATACAATCCTCTCTTTCAGGTTTAACAGGTTGGTCAGTCTAGCCAGCCTTAACCCTGAATCTAAAATGTTGCATTTCCTGTCGCTCCCGCCCCCATCCCCCGCACCCCCAATAGTTGCTACCTGACAAGTAGCTTTTCCCAGCGGATGATTATTTGGGCCGCAAGAATCCACGGCCTGTTCTCGCTTCTGCAGCCCAAGCTCCCCCGCTGGCTTTCCCTGACTGCAGTCTGGGTCGGACTTCCCTCGGCTGTGACCATCACAGATGGGCTGTGAGCCAGACACCGCTCACTGCAAAGGGCGGCAGGATTTCTGCAACGGGGAGCCGGGAATCGCGTTCCCTTTACTTCCACTAAACAAGTGGCCTGGTGCCACATTAAACTTTCCAGCTTTAATCATTTAAAAATATATAGGCATGTTTTATTTATAGAGCTCCTACTGTTTCTCCGCATATTTTAACATTTCAAGAGCAAATAAGGAAGCGAAGACAAGTGAAAGCCTCCAAGTTATTCCAAGAGGAGTAAGTAGCAATGCCATTGGGGAATCAAACAAGTTGATTTGAATTCCATGCCCACCTCGTCCTGGCTTGTGACCCTAGCCAGATTTCTGTATCTCTCCGCGAGAGTTTCCTCATCTCTGTAATGGGAGTAATACTAGCTACTTCTTAGGATTGTTTGGAAGTAAATAAAATGCACAAAGAAAGCCCTAAAAAAAAAAAAAAAAAAAAAGTTGGTCCATTATCTTAAGATCTCTATGTGATAAAAATTTCAATCTCTATCAAACTTTTTAAGTGTTATTTGCTAAAAAGTAGTAAAATTGGCCTGCATTGAACTCCTCCCTTTCCCTATGATTTCCCCTACAAGTGGAGTTTTCAGAGTGAAATGATGTGCTCAAAGACAGGAAATATAAAAAAGGAAGTAGTAGGATTGAGAGAAACATGACTAATCCACACACTGGATGATGAACCAAAAGTTGCAAGGTGACTGCTTTGGCTGAGTTAACATGCTGGTATTTCAGTACCGTTGATCTAACTGACATGTTTAATCAAGATTCAACAAAAGGGTTATTCAGCTCCCTCTGTTTACCAGGAGCTAGGCTGGAAGCCCCGGGCTGCAAAGGTGGGTCAAGCCCTCTCCTTACCCTGAGGAGCTAACTCTAAAAGACCGAGGACCTGTGCCACACCCCTCTGCTGTTGGATCCCGGGTCATGCTATCTGGACAACCTGAGTTCTCTGTGCCTTTTATATCTGCATTCAGGAAGCCCCCCAGTAAACATTAACTGTTTTTCATGATCACGTGATGAAAGACGTGTATCAGCGTTTAGTCATGGAAAAGACAGTATCTAGACTAATTTAGATTTTCCTTTTTCCTTTTTTTTTTTTAATTTTTTTTTTCAACGTTTATTTATTTTTGGGACAGAGAGAGACAGAGCATGAACGGGGGAGGGGCAGAGAGAGAGGGAGACACAGAATCGGAAGCAGGCTCCAGGCTCTGAGTCATCAGCCCAGAGCCTGACGCGGGGCTCGAACTCCCGGACCGCGAGATCGTGACCTGGCTGAAGTCGGACGCTTAACCGACTGCGCCACCCAGGCGCCCCTCTTTTTTTTTTTTTTTTTTTGACAGTTCAGATGTTTTATTGCTTCTAGAGTAATCTAGACTTTTCACCAAAGGTCAGAGGACAGGTGATTGTCTCTTTTACTAGTCCACACACCATAGCTGCCCCTTAACTTATACCATTATTTATAGGAGTCATAAATCGGCAAACAAAGCACAATGAAGACTTCCCGGTTGGATTCTACTTTATTACTTTAATGAGGCCTCATAGAACTTCCATGATGACACTGTCTTGTATAGAACGGTCTCTGTTTCCAACTTCCTGATTCTATTCTCGCCCTCTCTTCTCAATCCATTCTGTGCACTCAGTGCCTGGAAGGATCTGGCTTCTGCTTTTCTCTCCCCCCTCTCCCCAAATGCTGCCTCTTCCCCTACCCCTTTCCACCTTCTAAACACACTGGTCTTGGCTCTGACACACACACACACACACACACACACACACACACACGGCTCCTGCCTTCAAGGTCTTAACTGGCTCCTTTTCATCTTTGATATCTTACCTCCTCAAAGAGTCTTTCCCTCACCCCTCCTAAAGTAGCCCCCCACCCTGGGTTACTCTCTAAGGGCATCTGGTCGTATCCCTCATGTGATGGTAAACATTTTTTCACTCCCCGATACTTAGCCGAATTGGATTGTCTTACTTATTTGTTGTCTGTAAGTAAATATATCCCAAATGGGGGCCCTTCTCATTACCCCCACTACTAGCCCCATGGTCCAAGCCACATCTCGTTTCTCCAGGACGGCGGCAGCAACCTGGCCTTCTGACTTGTCTCCCTGCTTCCACCCTTGCCTACACAGCAGCCAGAGTGAGCCTTGGAAACTGTAAATTAGATCCTGTCACCCTTCTGCTCAGAAATGCTCCAGTATCTCTCCCTTTCCCTCAGAGTAAGAGACAAAGACTTTACAGTGGCCTTGCAAAGCGGAGGGTGACAAGTCTGTTCGTTCCAAGTTGAACAAAGGAAAAGCCTAATTGTTCTTTGGTCGTAGTACAACCGACCAGAATCTCTTTTAAAATCAATCAGGGACAACCTCTCACTTGGCGGCGACAGCTCCTTGCTTCAGAAAGTCAGCCAATCAGCGACAGCCACACTCGAGTAATCCTGCTTCCTTAGCTAAAGGTCAACTCATCCCCAAACGGTCCAGCTTCTAAAAGTGCGAATCTCCGAACCCACGCTTTCCAAAACACTATGGAAGGCCACAGATTTCTTTGTTCACAGACTCTGCCTTACAGTGCACCTGTCCTTTGCTTAGCAAGAAATATAATCAGCACTTTTGATTTGTTTCTTTCAGAAATGAATGGTTGCCTCTTCCCGGGAAAAAGCCCTATGGTATCTATGATCTATCCCCTCACCGCTCTTCTGTTAACGTCTCCTTTTTTCCTTTGCTCGCTCCGCTTTTTGTTGTCCTTATTTCTAACGGGAATGCTCCTGCCTCAGGCCCTTTGCACTTACTGTTCTACCTGCCTGGTACATTCTCTTCCCTCAGATATCCACATAGCTCGCTCTCTCAGCTCCTTCCATTTCTCAATGAGGCTGACCCTGATCAACTTATCTAGAAGTTGTGATTCCAGCTCCTGATCCCCACTCTCCCTTCATTGCTTTATTTTTCAATGATGATTATCACCTTCTAACAAACTGTAGAGTTTCCTTATTTATTTTGTTTATGGCTTATTGTCTGTATCTTCCCATTAGAATGTAAGCTCTATGAGGACAAGGATTTTTGCTTGTTTTGTTCACCAATGCATCCCGAGCATATAGTAGGTGCTCAATAAATATTTGTTGAATGAATAGATCGTTAATATTTCACCTTATTAGGATATGAACTCTTTGATATAAAGAGTTCACCACTGTATGCTCAGTGCCTGGAACAGTGCCCAGCACATAATGTTGCTCTATAGGTATGTGGTGGCATTGAATGCCTGAGCAGGCATTGGAGACAGGTATATTTTAACTGATAATATAAATGACCCTGAAATTTCTAGAGCATTATAAGTTATCTCTCTCCAGAGAAACAGAGTTAATAAACACATTTAAAGTTCTTCAAGTTATTATGAAGTGTTAATCAAAATATTCAAAATGTATTCATCACGATTTCCCCATGGATTAGTGAGTTATTAATTAATTAATTAGTTAGCTAATTAACTCACTAATCCATGGGGAAACAGTGCAAATACCTTTGATTTACCTGAAAAAGCCACCGGATCACTTCTTTCCAGGGCTGCTCAGGCTGTGGACGGGAGAAAAACCCATCTGTAGTAGGAAAGGCCAGAAAACACTTTTCTCATTTCGTTTGCTTTTTGCTTAAACTATTGGGTCTTCTCTGAATTGATGCCCCTGTCTGCAGTCTCTCTTTAATGTATTTAATATAATAACATGGCCAGATTAATCTTCCTGAAACACAGTTCTTACCATGTAACCTTTTACAGATCATGAAAATAGCTTCCGTTGCTTGCACGGGTGCCGTGTAGCAGGTACTTTGCTAAATTCTACATGTGTACTTTCTCATTTCAGCCACACAATGACGTCATGTTATTCTTATCCCTATTTAAAAGACTTGAAAACAGGCTAAGAGTTTACGAAACCCGGAGATCACACAGCTAGCGGTTGGGGGAACCACGTCTCAAACCTGCTCTGTTTTAGTCTTGCCCCACTGCAGGTTCATTCTGGCCCCAACCCGTCTGATAAAAATTCCTACCCATTCACAGGATCTGAACACACATGTCTCTAAGAAGACATACAGATGACCAATAAGCACATGAAAAGGTGCTCAGCATCAGTAACCCTAAGGGAAATCCAAATGAAAGCCACAAGAAGATACTTCTTCGTATTCACTAGTTTGGCTGTAATAAAAAAGATAAAAAATGACAAGTATTACTGAGGATGTGGAGAAATCAGAACCCACGTTGAGTGCTGGCGGGAATGTAGTATGCCACAGCCACTGTGGAGAACGGTGTGGCAGTTTCTCAAACACTTAAACCTAGAGCTGCTATTTCGTCCAACAATTCCCCTTCCTAGGTCTACACCCAAGAAAATTCAAAAAATATATCCACACAAGGACTCTTACGTGAAGGCTCCGAGCCGTATTGTTCATATAACCAAAAAGTGGCAATAACTCAAATGTCCATCCACCGATGGCATCCCCATACAACGAAGCCTTATTCAGCCATGAAAAGGGAGGACGTTCCGATCCGTGCTGCAACGTGGATAAACCTCGAAAACATTAAAAAGGCGAAGGAAGCCAGAGTATATGATTTCATTTATATTAAATGCCTAAAATAGGCAAATCCTTTGAGACAGGAAGTTAAGTAGCGGTTCCTTAGGGCTGGAAGAAGGGACGAGAGAGTAAGGAGTGGTAGCTATAAGGCACAGGGTTTCATTCTGAGGTGATGAAAATGTCCTAAAATTGACTTGTTGCACAAATATGTCAATGCACTAAAAAACGTTGAATTGTACACGTTGAATGGGTGAATAGCATAGTATGTAAGTGATATCCCAATGAAATCGTTACCAAAAAAACACCCCACCCATTGTTAATATCTGTATCTGAAAAGCACATGCAAATTGATAAGAGAACCACTAAATCTCCGAAAGAAAAATAAGTATGGACACAAAATAGAAAACTCCTAAGAGGAAAAATATGAATGGCTAATAAACATGGTGGGAGGAAAGGTTTACCCTCAAATGCAAATCAGAAGAAAGAGAGATCTTTCAAATAAGCGAAGAATTTTACAACAAAGATGACGATGAAGGGACGGTGAGATGGGTGTTCCCATACACTGATGACTAGAAGCTTTCTAGAAAGCAATTATTAGTCAGTGTGCATTGGCAGCCTTTACGATGTTGTCATCCTTCTAGTCAATAAATGTATCATAAGGAAATAATTTGCCATGCAGGTAATAAGATATTCAGAAGAACGTTGTTAGCAGTAGAAAAAATTGGGGGAAAAGTATACGGTAGGCAGACTAAAATGACCCCCAATTATCCCCACCTCCCGGTATTCACACTTTTGTGTAATCCTCTCCCCTAGTTCGTGGGCTGGACTTATCCACTCATTCCTAATGAATAGACTAGAACAGGCACAATTAGATTATAAAAAGACTCTGAATTCTGTCTTGAGTACCCTTTCTCGTTTTCTCTTTAGATAGATGATAGAGAGGTGCATGGGTGGCTCAGTCAGTTAAGCATCTGACTTCGGCTCAGGTCGTGATCTCACCATTCATGGGTTCGAGCCCCGCATTGATCTCTGGGCTGACAGCTCAGAGCCTAGAGTCTGCTTCGGATTCTGTGTCTCCCCTGCTCTCTGCCCATTCCCTGCTCGCATTCTGTCTCTCTCTTTCTCAAAAATAAATAAAAGATTAAAAAAATTAGATGATAGAGAGATAAGTAGATATTTGTAGATATCTACCCATCTACCCACCTATCTATAGACCGTGGGAGAAAGGAACTGATTCCACCAACCGGCAGCCAGCAAGGAACTGAATTCTGCCAATAGCCAAGTAAGCTTGGAAGCGGTCTTCCCCCATTTGAACCTTGAAATGACTGCAGCCCACCCAATATCTTGGTTGCATCCTTGAGAAGTCCTGAGCCACAGCCACTCCCAGACTTCTTGCCCCACAGAAACTGTGAGGTAATAAACGTTGGTTGTTTTAAGTCATCGAGTTTTGGGGTAATTTGTTACACAGAAACAGATAACTAATACAATCTAATTGTTTAACAATTTGAAAATTATTAATGTCATGAAATAGAATAGTAGATTACTATTTAAACATGGGGGGGGGGCACTTGGGTGGTTCAGTCAGTTGAACATCCAGCTCTTGGTTTTGGCTCAGGTCATGATCTCACGGTTTGTGGGTTCGAGCCCTGTGTCAGGCTCTGTGCTGACAGCACGAAGCCTGCTTGGGATTCTCTCTCCCTCTGTCTCTGCCCCTTTCCTTCTCTCTCTCTCTCTCTCTCTCTCTCTCTCTCTCTCTCTCTCAATAATAAACATTTATAAAAAAATTTCTAAAGAAATTTTAATAACATGGGGGGATGTTCAGAATACACTATTGAGAATAAAGCAAACTATAGGAAGATATACAATACAATCCCAGTTTTGTAAGTCTATATATATAAACCCAAGAGAAAACCTGCAAGTAAAAACGTTGAAAGCAAACAAGTTTCTCTGAAAAACAGAATCGGTGCTCAATGCGTGCTTGTTGATTTCAGTTAGGAAATCTGCCCATCTTTACTGAGTGTCTGCAATGTGTCAGCCGGCCCTGGGGAGACAATGGGGCACAAGACCAAGTCCCTGATCTGGTGAAACGTATTTCTTGATGAGATCTTCTCATCCTTATGGTGGCTGGAGATAGAGAGGTGGAGAGTAGTGGAAAGACTGGCAATACATTTTAGAGGTAGAACATTTTTAAAAAATTTTTAATGTTTATTTATTTTTGAGAGAGAGAGAGAGAGAGAGAGAGATGGACAGACAGACCATGAGTGGGGTAAGGGCAGAGAGAGAGGGAGACACAGAATCTGAAGCAGGCTCCAGGTTCCATGCTGTCGGCACAGAGCTCGATGCGGGGTTCGAACTCATGAACCACAAGATCATGACCTGAGCCCAAGTCGGATGCTTAACCGACTGAGCCACCCAGGCGCCCCCAGGTAGAACATTTTTGTGCCAAAAAGGAGTAGTGAAGAAATAGGGTTTACTCTTGAGGGATTGGCTTGGCTAACTTGAATGGAGGATTCTAGAGCTGGACTCCTTCATATGAAATCCTGATGCGGTCGACTACTGGTGAGTGACCTCGTGTAAATGGGCTACGCGACCTCTGCATGCCTCAGTCTCCTCATCTGCAAAGTGATGCCTCTCCTCATCCATTTTGGAGATAACAACCTAACTCGGAGTGGTGGGGAGGTGGTGAGTTAGGCGAAAGAGCCTGGAAGAGTTCCTGGCACGTTGAAAAATGGCCAAAATTGTTAGTCACTGTTACCGTTGCTAGAATTATTGAGATGGGGACAACTGAAAAAAAAAAAAAATCAGAACTAAGAAAGACTGAGTACTGAAGAAGCGTAACAGCTATTAGTATGTCTTTATTACAGTGGCATCCTGCCATCTTTAAAGGTTATCTAGTTTATCCAGTTATGGGAGTAATTTATATGCTATGTCATCATTAACACCATCATCACTGTGGATTAGAGGTGCCTGGGGAAGGAATAAAAGGGCAATACATTTTAATACGGACTCTAGGGAATGGTCCTAGCAGGGGAGGGGTGATGAGGCAGACTGAGCCCTGCAGAAGGAACTGAGGAAGGTACCTGGTGGGGAGGAAACAGAGACCACAGACCTCCCTCCCACCTCCAGATCCAGGACGGCTCTTGTAGTAGCTCTAAACACCAAAAGGATTATGATGCCATGCCTCCCATATATAATTCAAAATAGAAAGGATGCTTCAGTGCAAAATACATGGATGAAAGTTCTGAAAAGTTCCAGCTTTCTCCAAAACGGGCACCTCGATATGTTTTGCAATACCAAATTCTCCCTCCCAAATATTTTCCCCTCATTTTTTTAATCTCTCTCTCTCTTTATTTTTTTTTAATTTTTTTAACGTTTTTTATTTATTTTTGAGACAGAGAGAGACAGAGCATGAACGGGGGAGGGGCAGAGAGAGGGAGACACAGAATCGGAAGCAGGCTCCAGGCTCTGAGCCATCAGCCCAGAGCCCGATGAGGGGCTTGAACTCACGGACCGTTAGATCGTGACCTGAGCTGAAGTCGGACGCTTAACCGACTGAGCCACCCAGGCGCCCCTCTCTCTCTCTCTCTCTCTCTTTAAATATTCCTGCTTTATCAGTACCTAAGCACATTCTCGGTTTGGATGATAGGTAATTCAGAACCCTGGAAAGTTTTGGCCACTGACAAGCCCCTGGACAAAGTTATCTGGCCAGCTCTGTGGAGCTTACGATCACCTGTCTCCAGGATCCTTACGCCTCCCCTATCTCAGGATCAGAGACCATTGCACCCCCACACTTTTGACTTGACACCGATTGAGTCCGATGAGAACCCAATCCAATCAAAGGATACAAAATTACAAGCACAGATGGAATTCACATGACTGAATTTTCTGAGCCTAGAGCGATAGTTTGTTTGTGTTTTTTTAAGGCATTTATGGCCTCGCTCTAAGAAGTCTCGGAGAAAGATGCCTCTCCCAACTTGGCACATGCCCCGCCTTAACTATCCTTCTGAAACAGCATTTTCCTTCCTGGAAAGGCCCCTTCCACCTTTGCTTCCAGTCAGTGTCACGGATTCATTTGCTGAATTGCTAAGAAGTTCTTGAGATCTTTGAGCTCCAAGGTTATAAACTCCTACCCAGCCAGTGTGGGCTTTGGAGGCAGCACACATTTTTATTTGACCTGTACAAGCTTTGGAGTGGGGAGGGAGGAATTTAAGTTGTTTGGGAGTGATGGCTTCTTTCACTTGCCCCAGGCCCCAATGCTGATGCTGGTTTTGACCTCCAACTCCCCCACATAAAAAGCCCTTCCTTACCCAGGACCGTAAAGCTGACACCAAGGACAGCGGGTGTTGGTCTGTCTCTGGTGTCAAAGCTGGGAGGAGCTGGCCTGTGGGCTGTCGCCTGCCTGGTCACCAGCCCTGTGGAGAAAGCCAACACACGGGGAGAAGCGGAGAGGAGGTACAGAGGAGAGACTCCATTTCTGGTTCTCCACGCTGTCTAAGCTAGTCCTTGCTGGGTCTTCCTCCCTTGAACTTGAGCCCTGAGGAACGCGTCCCGTGTCTAGTGCGGTCCCAGGAATAATAATCGCAAAGGTTAAGTTAATTCTGCCCGTTGTGACCTGCTTGTCATCTCCTTTCGTCTGAATTAGTATATATACTCCCCTCTCCACCACCATTGTGGGTGATGTGCCCTGCAAAAGAAATCATTACAGAGCTTATCATGAGGGCAACAAGGCTGGCTGGTATCCAAGGGACCGCCAAGATGCTTCTAGTGCCCAGCAGCGCCCAGAGAGTGAGAGATGCACTAAAGAGGGTCAAGACAGGGAGACACTGAGTTCTGCTTTCATTTTAAACATTTGCTGGTCATAGCTATGGTTACCCAGGAGGCAAGCGTTCTCGCCATCTTATAGGTGAGACAGCGGCTCGGTGAGACCGAACAGCAAGTCAGTGACACGTTTGACTCAGGTCTGTAGGATGTCAAAGTTCCACCTTCTTTGCACCAAACTAAGGTATGTTCCTGGCATGAACAGGAAAGCTTCCTTGAACCTAGCTTTTTTTTTTTTTTTTCAGGAAAATATGTGAAATCCAATATTTTGAGCGGCAAATTCCTGTCCCATATCCCTTCTTATGGGTGAGGCAGCTCCACACGCATTCTTTCTAACACATCCGTGGGAATTAAAGCCGAATCTACTGGCTCATTCGTTCCCGGTTCTCTGAAAGGTGTCCAGCTGCTTATCTGTCGGAAGCCAGACTGGGGAAAGGCCTGTTCAAATAGACACATCAAGGCTATCTGGAGGCAAAATTATGAAAAAATTCCTACGTGTCCTGGGCAGGGGTTGGCAGACTAGTGCCTGCAGGCCGGCTGCCTGGTTTTATGAATAAAGTTGTGTTTGGAACACAGCCACACGATTCGTTTATGTATTACGGACGGATGGCTGCTTCCCCACTACCGTGGCCACTGAGTAGCTGTGTTGCAAAACTTTAAAATATTTACCAGCCGTCCCTTTAAGAAAAAGTTTGTGGACTCTGGCCCAAGGCGATGCTTAAACCCTACAGAAGTCCTCCGGAAACTGCACAACAGTTTTTAGGTCACTTCTGCCCCAAGCCGAACTGTCCCTTGGATCTGCCCATCAGGGAACATCCCGGTGCTCAGGACAGCAAATGTTATTCACACCTAAATCAGCCTGACATCTCATTCCCCACCCCCACCCTCCCTGCCTCACGCCTTCAGATTTCTTTTGATTTTCCACATCCATAGCCCACCCATAAATCTCACCTCTTCCTCCTACTCCCTAAATCCCATATTCGCTTCTGCCCAGGCCTGTTTCTACCACATTCTTCCAACTGTGGAACTCAAGCTCGCTCTTGAGTTTGGCCAACGGGGGAGGTACTTACAGGAGATCAAAGGCGGGAAGAGAGTGGAGCTGGGATATTTATTTCCCCAGTTATTTTCTTCCTAGAAGCTGTGGGTTCGCTGCCTTCCCATACCGAAGTACACAGTCCTGTCAGTACAGCCCCTTCCAGTCAGCTACCCTCCAGAGATTCTGGAACTATTCCATCCCCTTGCACCCTCAGGCGTACGGGTGTTAATGGTTTCCTGATGTTGCAAACCCAGGGGAACTGCATTGTCTCCTATTGGTTTTCCTAAACCCTGCTCACATCACATCTTCGGTCATCTGTATTATCTTCTTTGGAGAAATGTCTATTCGGACCCTTTGTCCATTTTTTAAGTTGGGTTACTTACCCTTTTTTTACTGAGTGGTAGGAATTTTTTTATAAATTCTGGATATAAGTCCACTATCAGATATGAGATTTGCAAATACCTTCGTCCACTCTATGGGTTGTTTTTTTCACTTTCTTTCTTCTTTGCTTTTTTTTAAGTTTATTTATTTTTGAGGGAGAGAGAGTGGAGGAGGAGCAGAGAGAGGAGAGAGAGAATCCCAAGCAGGCTCTGCTCTGATAGGGTGGAGCCCAACACGGGGTTCGATCCCAGGACCCTGGTATCGTGACCTGAGCCAAAATCAAGAGTCGGCAGTTGAACTGACTGAGCCACCCAGGCACCCCTTTCTTTTGTCTCTCATGCTTCTGCTGTTGTATCTAAGAAGAACTTGCCTAATCCAAGGTTTCAAAATTTGCTTCCATATTTCCTTCTAAGAATAGCTTTTACATTTAGGTCAGTTTCGAGTTTATTTTTGTGCACAGTATAAGGAGGGCTTCAGCTTCATTCTTTTACATGTGAATATCCAGTTGTTCGGCACCATTTGTTAAAAAGAGAACTATTTCCCCATTAAATGGTCTTGGCACCCTCGCTGAAAATCAATTAACCATAAACATGAGGGTTTATTCCTGGACTCTCAATTCTGTTCCATTAATCTATATGACTTTCTTTATGCCAGTATCACACTGACTTAGTAATACATTTTTAATGTATTTTTGCAAAGGTATCAATTCACAATGGATTGAAAAAGAGAAACCCCACTGTGTGGGGGTTTTTTTCAACACCAACAAGCAATTCCCCGACATCGGCTGGGTGTCCTATAATTCAACTCAATTCTGACACTACCTGCCGGTAACGTCCGACCCGCAGGTTGAAGGCTCAGTGCTACAAGACTGTCTTTCCTCCCTTCAAGTTGCCAGTCAGAAATTCCGTTGCCACTTGTGCTTCTGACCATGGGCTATAGACTGGAGATTTCCAGGACCCCCTCTTTGGGTTCACTTAGTTTGCTAGGGCCGCTCACAGAACTCAGAGAAACATTTGCTTGCGTTTACCAGTTTATTATTAAGGATATTATAAAGGAAACAGATGAACCGTCAGATCGAAGAGAAGCATAGGGCAAGCTACGAGGGAAGGGGCACAGAGCTTCCGGGCCCTCTCTAGGGGCGCCACTCTCCCAGCACCTCCACATGTTCACCAAACCAGAAGCCCCCCAAGCCCAGTCCTTTTGGGATTTGATGAGGCTTCATTACATAGGCATGATTGATGAAGGCATGGGCCATTGGTGATTGAACTCAATCTCCAGCCCCTCCTCTCTGGAGGTGGGGAAGGGGATGCTGAGAGTTCCAAGTCTCTGATCACCTGGTTGGGTCCCCTGGCAACCAGCCCCCGTCCTTAGAGGTTTTCCAAAAGTCACTCAATGATATAAACTCAGATGTGTTGGAAAAAGTGTTTGTTCTCCTCTCATTACCTAAAAAATTCTAAGGGTTTTAGGAAGACCAAATGAATATCTCTTACGGTAAATCAAAATGTGGCAAAAAACCAATGGGCTGCTCACCACAAATAGCCTGAGACACCCCGGCCAGGTAAGTTCTCCCTGCCCCCTCCTAGCCGGATCTGGGCGTCAGCACGAGTGACGGCCCACAGCGCGGAGGCAGTGCCTGCTTGCTCTCTCTCACAGTCTTTCAGTTCAATTGCTTAGCCTTCTGTCTTCCTATCTTGACCATGGATTCTTGGAAGTCTAGGGCATCTTTTGTTATTCCCAGCATACGAACCATTGTAGACACTCCACAAATGTTGGTTGAGTGAATATACAAATGAATAAATAAGTAAATAAAACGCTTTTTTCTCTATGGGCAAACTGAGAAAACAGCCTTCCAATGTGGAGTTGAGGGGTGTGAATAGAGCTTGGTTTACACACACGGAGGTGCCCTGGTAGAGTCTCTTCAGTGTCGGTAGAAATGTTATGTTACCCAAAAAGGGAGGGGAGGGGGAAGCCTATGCTCAAATAGGATTGGAAATTTTGAGTGCAAAACTAAGTGTGAAAAAATTATTTTCATTGCAGGACTTGTTAGCGCCGGTACTTAGAGTGTTATGAATGGAGATATGCTTGCAGCGGTTTGCTTTTCCGGAAAAACATTTCTCTAGGACAACTAGTCTGTGGGCCACACTTTAGGAAATGCTTATCTTACCTCTAGATTTGAATTTGAGAGGAGGAGATGAAACCCTCCTTTGAATTCATTCCAGGTCAACAAACATTTACTGAGGACCTACCCTGTGCCCTCGGGGACAGGTGGTGCACTGCACCACGGCCAGGGAGCAGCCAGGGAGCAGCATTCACTTAGCCTCCAACAAATAGCATCCCCGGCAGTTGGGCAACACGGTGGCTCACCCCATTTCACACACCTGTCCTGCCTTGCGCTCCACCTTAACTCATCCCCTACCACTCCGGTACCACCACCATGCTCAGAAAACCCTTGCCTGGCACACTCTGGACTCTTTCACATCCCAGGAACCATAGGGAACTTAATTTGCGTACCAACCCTCTTTCGGCTGGAAGGATGCAAAGAGCAACATCGATATTTACAAAATGCAGTAGGGCTTTGGCGTTTTCCTTTTCTTGTTTTTCTCCTCGGTGACATGAGGCTGTGTTTCTGACTCGGAGTCTTATTTGCTTGGGTCATCTTAAAGTTTCCTAACCTAGATAAGGATTGAACAGGCCAACGGTTGAATTCCACAGACGTCTTAAGGATATAAGGGCCTGTGGGATATTTGGGGCCCATGAAAATATTTGGGACCTTGCAAAAAAACACATTGCTTTAAAATACGAAGAAAAAAAATCTCAAAAAGTTAATAAATGTTGGGGCGCCTGGGTGGCTCAGTCGGTTAAGCTTCTGACTTCGGCTCAGGTCACGATCTCCCGGCTCATGGGTTCGAGCCCCACGTCAGGCTCTGTGCTGACGGCTCGGATCCTGGAGCCCACTTTGGATTCTGTGCCTCCCCCTCTCTCTCTCTCTTCCCCGCTCATGCTCTGTCTCTCTCTCACTCTCAAAAATAAATAAACAGTAAAATTTTTTTAAGTTAATAAATGTTAAATGCGCACGAAGTATCATATTTGTCAAGTTCACTAATTGTTCAAGCTAGTGTTCATAAAAATGTCCCATATACACTGGAAAATAATTTGTAGATTAACATAGTGGTTAAGAGCATGGACTGTGAAGCCAAATTGCGTTCAAATCCTGACTCCTCCATTTACTGGGACTTCCAGCAAGTCGTTTAATCTCTCTGAGGTTCAGTTTCCTCATCTTCTGTAATCCTGTGTAAAAAATGGAATCATTATACCACCAACCTGAAAAACGGTTGACAAGACTTAAACGAGCAAAACACTTAGCTAGGCACACTCCAAGTACTGGCTGTGTACTAACTGTTGTTATTACCATGATTTTCCCACTTGGAAAGGATTCCGAAATATGGCCTTTTTCTAACAAATCACAACCAAATTAAATGAGTTACTCATACTTAAGTAATTTTAAAAGCAAAATTAGGAGAGCTCCTTCCAAAGGATTTCTTAAAATGTCTTATCAGTGAAATTTTCAAGCAAACACAAATGTAAAGAAAATAGTATATAACGAACCCCAGTACCTTTCACTCAGCTTTAGTAATTATCAGCTCACAACTACTGTTGTTTCTTTTATACCCTCTACCTCTTCCCCTGGCGGTCAACCCAGGATTGTTTTGGGGGGTGGGAGGATAGCCAGATGCCCTGTCATTTCATTTGTAATTATTTCAACATTTCTAAAAGATAAGAACTCCTTTAAAAAAGATAATTACAAAGGGGCGCCTGGGTGGCTTGGTCGGTTAAGCATCCGACTTCGGCTCAGGTCACGATCTCAGGTTTGTGAGTTCGAGCCCCGCGTCGGGCTCTGTGCTGACAGCTCGGAGCCTGGAGTCTGCCTCGGATTCTGTGTCTCCCTCTCTCTCTGCCCCTCCCCTGCTCACTCTCTGTCTCTCAAAAATAAACAAATGTAAAAAAAAAAATTAGAAAAAAATACACATAACCACAAAAACCCAAAGACAACATAAAATATTAATACCATCAAATACCTAGCCAGTGTTAATGTTTTTGTGCTTGTTAGAGAATAGATTTAAAAAAAAACTTTTTTTAATGTTTATTTATTTTTGAGACAGAGAGAGACAGAGCTTGAACGGGGGAGGGTCAGAGAGAGGGAGACACAGAATCTGAAACAGGCTCCAGGCTCTGAGCTGTCAGCACAGAGCCCGACGCGGGGCTTGAACTCACGGACCACGAGATCATGACCTGAGCCGAAGTCGGACGCTTAACCGACTGAGCCACCCAGGCGCCCCGAGAATAGATTTTTTTAAAATAGTTTGTTTGAAGCAGGATCCAAATGAAGTCAATTCATTACAAATGAATGTTTTCATATATATTTTTTTAAGATTTTACTTTTAAGTAATCTCTACACCCAAAGTGGGTTCGACCCACAGCCCCAAGATCAAGAGTCTCAAGGTCCACCGACTGAACCAGCCAGGCGCCCCTCAAAAATACTAGTAAAACCTTGGTTTGCGAGCATAATTCATTCTGGAAACGTGCTTGTAATCCAAAGCACTTGTATGTCAAAGCGAATTTCAAGAACCGTTGGCTCAGTTGTGATTATGGGACATTCGGTGTCGCGTACTACACACATTGCAAGACTTCGCTCGTTTATCAAGTTAAAATTTACTAGAAATGCTTGCTTGCCTTGTGGAACATTCACAGAACAAGTTACTCGCAATCCAAGGTCTTACTGTACTTTCAGTCTATAGATTTTCCCCTTCATTTCTCTTCTTTTTACTTACAATTTTTATTGTTGAATAAACCAGGTTGCTTGTCTTGAGGACTTTACCACAGTGTGGATTCTGCTACTTTGCACCTCACAGTGCCACTTAACGTGTCCTTTCCTCGGTATTTCCTCTGAGGGGTAGTCAGTCTAGTTACCTTATTAGATTCAGATGCAGTTGCTTTTGGAAGCCTCCTCAGAGGTACCTCCATCCATCAAGGCCACACAGTGTCTGTGAGATATTTGCAACCATTGGTGATCTTTGCCTAGAGACATGAATTCATTAAAAGTTGTAAAACGCTGATATTCTAATTTCATCATTCCTTTAATAGTTGGGATGCTATTAGAGGAAATACCCCCTCATCGATTATTTCGTTCCTCTGAGGTAGAGTTTGTAGAGGAAAGACAAGAGAAATGTTTGATTCTTTTATTCACTGGTTTTCAAAAGCATGAGTTGGTTCTCTGAAACCCTCGAATGGTGCCCCACGAGTGCTGACTGTGATCTTGGTCTTAGTTCTTCACAATGTGGCTAATGCTGGATCTTGAACACACAGTTACCTTCTTTTTGTTCCTTTTTAAAAATTTAACTTGCAGTATTAGATATCGCTTACAATTTTTTTTTAATGTTTATTTATTTTTGAAAGAGACAAAGGCAGAGAGCGAGGAGGGGAGGAGCAGAGAGAGAGGGAGACACAGAATCCCAAGCAGGCTCCAGGTTCTGAGCTGTCAGCACAGAGCCCCGTGTGGGGCTCAAACTCCCCAACTGTGAGATCATGACCTGAGCCGAAGTCGGACACTTAACCGACTGAGCCACCCAGGCACCCCTCGATATTGCTTTGTTTTATCATTTGATTTTATTTTTTACAACCATATAAAATATTGCATGATTCCTTGAATCTACAAAACAAGGTATACTCGAAGAAGTCTAGATTTTATTTCTGTTCTAATTAGTTTCTTCCCTTCTTCTACAGATGACTGTTCTTTTTAATGGTGTGTTCTTCCATTATCCTTTTCTCTTCCAAATAAGTAAACATACATATAAATTTGTATTTCCCTCTTTTTATGTAAACATTGGCATAATATACTCACTGTTCTCCATTTTGATCGAGTAACATTTACAGCAAAACCCTAAAAGTGCATTGAACGTGTGATGTGGCTGGGCGCTATTTTAATTTTGCCATGGTAGGTAGGCAGGCCTCCAACAGCTCAGAAAAAGTCAAGCCAGCTGCTTTTATCTTCCCACCCAGACAAAATCCATCTCTAAGCCGGGCCAGTTTGAGGTCGATAGAGCGATTGAAATCAGCTGGCTGAACGTGGGACGCATCCCGGAACGGCGAGCAAGTGCAGTTCTTGCCGGAAGCAGCTCCTGTGAGGATCAGGGTGCAGAGCTGGGTCTTCAGCATCCGACTTTTGTGATGGGTTTAGGATTTGAGGACCCCTCCATCTCTCAGAAGGTAAGGTGGAGGCTCACCTTAGGTGAACCACATTGGCTGTTTCGCTCTAACAATAAATAGCCGCAGGTGAGAATGAATACTTCCTGGCAGTTTTGTTCTGCTTTGTTGGGGGGGGGGGGGGGTTGTTGTTGTTGTTGGTGGTGGTTTTGGTTTGTTTGCTTGTTTACAGACTCAAAAGAACCCCATATAGAGTGATGAGGGCGCGGACTATCTCTTCCAGCGGTCGGTGTTCCAGGCAGGGAGCAGGGGGCAGGGCCGGGGGGGCCTGAACGTGTTGGAGGCGGGGCCCCGCGGGTGGTGTGGGGCGGGAGACCGAGCTGGAGGCCGAGCAGGTCGCTGTGCCTCCTGACCTCTTCCTGCTGGAAGCTTCTTCCCCTCGCTAAGCCACCTCAAGCCCCACCTCCCCCGGGGCCCCTAGAACCTGGCACACGAGAGGAGGCTAGGTCGACGGAGTGTAGCATCAATGAAGAAAAGAGGAGAGGGTAGGAGGAGGCTCCCGTGGCTGGAATAGTCTGGAATATCCCTGCTCCTCACATAGTCTCAGGTTGCCTCTTTGCGACCAGGCCTTGCTGGGAGATCTTGCTTCTACAAAATATCTGCCTTCTTTTGTTCTTAAGGCTGGTTTATGTGCTCAGACTGCCTTTGGTGTTCATTTAAAAGTATATTTCCCTTGCCTTCAACGTGGCCCCACTTGCAATGGAAAGAGGAAGAACACAGTAATTTGACCTCTAGGGAAGGCTCTGCCAGTGGGTCTCTCCTCCTGTCTTGATGCAGAAAAAGGGTACAAGATAAGTGGTCAAGGATAAAAGCACAGTGATTAGGGCACATCACTATATAGAATTCTGTAGAATTCTATGTGGCCATGAAAAACATGAAGGAAGATCTCTATGTACTGATGTGGAAGGGTGTACATAGTATATATTGATGACTACAAAATAAATCAAGTTGCAAAATGAGATGTATGTTGCTAAATGTATTGGAAACGTTCAGAGTAAACCGTTCTCAGAAGTTCTTTCTGGGGAGTGGGTTCGTAGGGTGATTTGTATCAGTAGCAATGCTTTCTGCCGCAAGTAAAGAAAACCCCAACTCAGTGGCTCACACAATAAGGAAACGTATTATCTTGTAAAACGAGAGGTCCGTGGGGAGAGGGACTCTGGGGTTCATTAACTCAGCAGCTCAGGACATCACTGGGGACCCAGGTTCTTTCCATCTTTCTGTTTTGCCATCGTCGGTGAGTAGGCTTTGTTCTCAGGCAGCGCACCTCTTGGGAGACAGGTGCAGTCAGTAGTTTCAGGAGAAACATTCAAACTTCACATCGGCAGCAGAGGAGGCCAGAGTCTCCTGCCAGAGGAGTCCCAGCTCACCCGGCCACGCTCCAACACGGCTGGACACAGCCGCTGGGAAACTTGGTTCCAATGCCCAGGCGGTGCAGTGGCCGTCATTCGGTTCGGGCTCCTGCGGCTGCCGATCTGAGAGGACATCCTCAGGACAGTCAAGCTTTCTGTCTTTTGAAGAACAAATGGGCAGCTGACGCCCCCTATGTGTTACGTGTGTCACATGTCCTTGTCCCTACCAAGACCACTATAATTGACTTAAAAATAGACCAATCAGGGGGCTCCCGGGTGGCTCAGTTGGTTTAGCATCCAACTTCGGCTCCGGCTCCAGTCTCGATTTCACAGTCCGTGGGTTCGAGCCCGGTGCTGGGCTCTGTGCTGACAGCTCGGAGCCTGGAGCCTGCTTCGGATTCTGTCTGTCTTTGTCTCTGTCTCTGTCTCTGTCTCTGTCTCTCTCTCTCTCTCTCTCTCTCTCTCTGTCTCTCCCCTGCTCATGTTCTGTCTCTCTTTCTCAAAATAAATAAACATTAAAAAAATTAAAAATAGACAAATCAGAACCACACCTCCAACTCACCTAGCACCCACCTCCCTGGAATCATTTGGTTCTTGGGGGGAGGATAAGAAACTGGGAAAAAATCCAGGTGCTCTTAGGAAGAAGGAAGTGGGGAATGAAAGTCAGGTAAGTAACCAACAGGGCTTCCTACGGTGAGAGGGGGACCTTTTAGTCTGTATATTTCTCTCGTAGTTTGGGTTTTTATGAGCTTGTGTTACTTGTATAATAATAGTTATTTTACTTAGGGCAGTGAGAGAATGAGCCTTGGCATCAGAAAGAAAAATATTTGATTCCGTCTCTCTGATTTGTAATGTGTAATTTTGGGCAAGTAATTTAACATCTTCAAGTCTTTATTATTAAAAAGTTGAAAGTAGTTTTCAAGCTGGAAAAAAAAAAAGGACAGAAAACATTTAAGAGAAATGGGTCTCTTTTATGTCCTGGGAAACAAATGATTTCCTATCTGTAAAGACTTAGAAACATATGTGTTAGATTACACCACCTCAGGTTTGTTATTTTAATATTTCAAAGAACTAGAATAATGCAGTCCTTCTATAAGCACATTAAAGAAAGTCACAATGATTTCTTTTTAACAAGTTGAGTAAAATGTTCTTCTGTTTCCTCTCAACTAGTCTGTTGTCTGGAATTGATAAAATAATATATTTCCCAAGAAGTTATGAGGTTTGGTTATGAGGTTGTGTGGCTATTTTGAAAATGATGAGTTCAGTTCTATTTATTCCTACACTTATATCTAATCTTGGTTCTTAATCATTTAAAATTGAATCGAAGTCCACGATCCCAATAACACTTTGAGTTGCCTGCTAAGAAAACTAGAAAGTTGGCGAGCCATCGTTAAGTAGCAGATTAAGGTTTGGGTATTTTCTAAGAGATATTGGAAGTTGCAGAGAAGAATTGGGCCTTAGAGTCTAAGACGTGATGTCAAGAATTTAGGTCTACCCCCAAATTGTTGTGAGACCTTAGGACAGTCGTTTCACTTTGCTGCTTTTAAGTGTCCTTGTTTATAAAACAAAACTAATTAAGCTGTTTGAAGATTACACCCTATCAGTTATCTATTGCTGCATAAAAAGAACTACCCTAAAATGTAGTGGCTGAAAACAGCAATCCCTTAATTTACTCAGTGTTGGTCCTTCGGACTGCAATCAGCTAGTTAGATATTCTGAGCTAGGGAGCTTTTTTGCTGGTTTCATCTGGGGTCACTCGTGTGGTGATAGTTTCTAGGCTGGCTGAGAGTCGATGGTTCTAGGACGCCATGCCCGAATCCTCATCTCTGCTCCTTCATTTCCAGTAAAACAGCTCAGGCGTCTTCACTTGTCGTTCTCCCTGAGCGAGAGAGGGCAAGCCCAATGCTGGAGCACCACCCCGTGTCTCCTAATGTCCCATTGGTCAAAGCAAGTCACATGGCCACAACATCAGTGGGGGAGGGGTCTACACAAGAGGTTGGGAAGAGGAAAGCCTCACCCAGTGGGAGCCACTGTTGTTACCACAGGCACATCGGGTAACTCAATCACCCTATATGAAGAATTATATTGTAAATTTTAAAATAACAAGTGAGGGGCTCCTGGCTGGCTCAGTTGGTAGAGTATGCGAGTATTGATATCAGGGTCATGAGTTCAAGTCCCAGGTTGGGTGTGGTGCCTACTTTAAAAATAAAAATAAAAATAAAAATAAAAATAAAAATAAAAATAAAAATAAAAATAAAATACAACAAAGTGAGTTATAGTCATAAACCCTTGAAGGCAAAACAAGTGTTGTTACTCAGAGTGTATTTGAAACCACAAGATACGTGGAGAGAGAGATATGTGAACTCAAAATGAGGTTTATCCATGTATCAATATTTTTGTTATTTCAGAAATGTCCACCCCAGATGAAGGAGATGTGAACGGTCCCACCCAGAACCCAACTTCATCTTGACCCCTATTCTGGGAGGTCTCCTGCTCCCTATCCCTTCATTTCTTCTCATTGGACCCGGAACCGATTGCCTCCATACACAGTTGGTAAATTTTAATTCTACACGCATTTGTTTGTTGTCCTTCTCCCCCTGGAGGGTATATAGAAAGCTCCATTTTGACGGGACCCATGTGTGTTTCATTCCCCAGCTTATACCCAGCATGCAGCACTGGAGTTGGCACGTAACAGGAGCCTGATAAGTATTTGCAGAGAAGTGAATGAAATGAAAAGCTACACTTACACAACAAGTACCTCCTGATGTTTCCTGGTGACAGGCAGCTTCTGTTCTGAGAATACAATGGACTTTGTCTCTTATGGATGATTTATTCTGTCAATAATTTGCCAGGGGAGGGCAGTAGCTCCTTGCTTCCAACTCTTGGTCTCCACATTCCTCTTCTGTAAATCAATCCTTCCCCGAACTGTAGCGGAACCAAATCCCATGGATTCTACCTGAGCTCTGCCTCTGGACCCCCACCCTTCCTTCTGCCGCAGCCTTTCGGGGTCTTTGTCACTTCTTGCCCGGATTCCCACCCTAGATTCCTAATTGGGTTCCTTGGCAACAGTCTTGCCCAATCCTGCCTCACCTCCCCCTCAGCTGCCAGAGATGTCATCATCAAAATATTTGAAAAACGAATTCTAGGGTTAAAGACCTCCCCTGCTCTCTCGAACCTAGAGATAGGATCGAGTGCAAACATTTCGGCATGAGGTTCAATAAGCCTTCCAATCTGCCCTGGGGTCCTCCTCCTAGCTCCTCTCCCATAGGCCCCCCTTTCCCACCATGCAGCCTCTGCCCAGCCACAGTACTGAATGAATGTGACTCCCCGGCTGCAAAGCCATGATGTGATGCGGGCCATCTTCTTTGCCTGGCCTGCCTGTCTCCCCTGCGGCAGCCAACAGTCTCCCTCCTGACTCGTTCTTGGGAAGCCTGCTCAGTCTCTGTTGTTCCTATCTCTATTAAAATCTTCATTTTAATGTGTCTTAAGTCTGCAGTCGCAGCTGCTGCTCCTGCTGTTTTTCAGCGAGGAAGGCGCATTGTTGGAAGACACGAAGGAAGGGAGGAGGAAAGGAAAAAATTGGAAGGGAAAGAAATTGTCCCATAGCTAGCACCCCATCCCCGACTAACTTCCTCCTGCCCGCTATTCCACTGAGTTACTCTGAAAGGCCTTTTGTGAGAATGATCTGTTGCGTTTTCCTGCCTGACGTCTCTTCCCTCTTCTTCCCTATGGGAAAAGCTGCCCTGTCTGGTTTGAGTGGGTCATAGCCATGTCCTTGGACCTCATGCATGGGAGAATTGGGCTCATGACCCAAATGATACCATTCAAAATCTTCCTTAAGACTTTTTTTTTTGCCAAAGAAACATCCTCTCCTTCCTCTGAGGATGCTAAGCTGGTATGTGCTTCCAGTGATCATTATGATCTCCAGTAGAGAAAGCCTGTTTAAGAGATCAGGAATCCTGGGGCGCCTGGGTGGCTCAGTTGGTTAAGCGTCCGACTTCGGCTTAGATCATGATCTCGCGGTTTGTGGGTTCGAGCCCCGCGTCGGGCTCTGTGCTGACAGCTCAGAGTCCGGAGCCTGTTCTGGATTCTGTCTCCCTTTCTCTCCGCCCCTCCCCTGCTCACACTCTGTCTCTGTCTCTCTGAAAAATAAACATTAAAAAAAAATTTAAGACATCAGGAGTCCTGATGACATCATTTGAGCTCCTGTATCAAGCTGTGCCTGAAGCTGGCATTCCTTTCCTTAAACCAATAAATTGTCTCTTATTTAATCCAGCTGGTTTGGAGTTTCTGCCAGTTGCATCCGAAGGAGTCCCCAACCACTGTACCTTTAAAACAAAAAAATGCTTCACTATCATCTCAGGTTGACTCAGAGGAGGTGTGGATGAGACGTGAAAAGGAAGGCCCTGGCCTCATGGCATGGGGTAGGAAACGTGACTGAGGCAGAATCTTTGGGCGAGGAAACCATGTATCTCTCTAGCCCTTCTTGAGTCAGTGTCTCACAGAGCCGCTTCCCTCTTGTCTGGATATGTAGCAAGGAAGTTGCCAGAACTCGGGCAAACCCGTTTCCAGATACAAATACCAAAGTGCATTCCTTTGCCCAAGATAAGCCCTTTGGTCTATTTCTCTTTTGTGTTACTAACACCTTAATTATTATTATGGTTACAAACGCTATCTGTATAGCTGTTTTAAAAGGGCTGGATTAAGAAACTGGGTGCCCATCTTCCAAGTACCAAAGCCAGGGGCAATTCCACTCTCCCCTCCCCCCAATAATTTCAGTGAAACATTGAGGTCATTTTGATTTATTCTCGGAAAAAGCTAAAAATGAACACTTACTCCTAGATCTTTCCGCCGAAGCCCATCTCAAGCACAAAAGGAGTTTTGTGGCTACCGAATAGAAATAAAACGGAGCTTGAGAAAAACTTCACACATTGTGGGGAGCCAGTTGGTACTTAGGGAAGATAAAAGGAGAGAAGCCCAAGAAATGATGGCACTTTAAGATCTCTTTATATATATAGGACTTCAAAAGACATTTTTCTTAAAGCGGAGAAAGTCTCTATTTAGAGGTTTTTAGGGCAGAGAAAAATTATGGGCAATTTTGGGAAAAGGAAACTGGTAAAAAGGCAAGATTGACAAGAAAAAAACTGGCAGGAAAAAGAAATCGGCTTTTAAACCATTATTGGCCGTTCAAAACAGGCCAGCGAACCCATACAGTGCTGTTGAGGCGCGTGGGTGAAATGTGGGTAAAATGTCAGAATAAAGTCAGTTGGGACCTCTCGCTGAGAACCAACTTCACGACAAGTTAATAAGCTCAGGCCATCTTGTCTAAAAGGGTTGAGAGAAGCAGTCATGAGAGAGACGTGTCCAGAAGGCCTGGAGAAAGACCAGCCCCATGCAGCTTCCTCACTGACCTTCCTTTCTTTTGCTCCGTAGCACCTTTGATGTCGTTGCCGAGCCCAGGTAAACGGAACATTGATTTCTTCGTACATTCACTTACTCATTTGAGAAATGTTTACTGAGCAGCTACTACAGGTGAGGCACTGCCGAGTGATCTGTGTGACCCGGTGGGGGGCAGAAGGCGCTAGATTGTAGGACTCCTGTCCCCACTCTGCACTCCTTACCTCTCCTAACCTGGACTATTCAGCAAATATTTAGGATACAGGTGTATTTTGTGCCAGGCACTGGGAAACTATAGAACCAGTCATTCCCCTTTGTGGTCGGGGGAGCAGTTGGACAGGGGGTGAGCCCTAAGGAAGCCCTATTAGGATCCCCAAGACAATGTTGCAGGAAAAGGCTAAAATATGGTAATAGCGTTAAAAGTGAGGTCATGCACAGGGAGTCGCCGAAGTCTGCATCACAACAAAGGGTCTGGGGAGGCCGGAAGTGGGCACCATTATCCTTTTGTTACAGGGCGGAGTGGGTATACTTTCTCTTTCAGATCAGGAACCACCGACACGCGCCCTCAGCATCTTAGGATCCGTGTCCAAACTGGCGTGCAGGCTGGGCTGCTTACATCCTGCTGGTCACATGGGAGATTCCTGCTCTGTAACCATCCCGAAGGCAGAGCCCAAGGGGGTTTCACTGAGACAAGGCACGCATCACTAGTCTCACAGGTGACAATGAACAACACTGACAGGCTGGCAGTGACAAGCTTCCCTGAAACTTGCCTTGGCTCCGTGGTTACAAAGCAGCGCTATTAGAACATTATTATGTCTTGAACAGAGGCCAGTGCTGCGCAGGCACATCTCTCACTTTAGCAACTCATCCAGGCCCACAGGAGTTAACCCTGGAGCCCCTTGGATCCATTCCCTATGCTGCATCCAGTGAGTTTTGTTTTTTTTTTTTAATTTTTTTTTTTTTTTTTTTAGTGTTTATTTATTTTTGAGACAGAGAGAGACAGAGCATGAACGGGAGAGGGTCAGAGAGAGGGAGACACAGAATCTGAAACAGGCTCCAGGTTCTGAGCCATCAGCACAGAGCCCGACGCGGGGCTCGAACTCACGGACCGCGAGATCATGACCTGAGCCGAAGTCAGCCGCCCAACCGACTGAGCCACCCAGGCGCCCTGCATCCAGTGAGTTTTAAGAAAATCTAATAAAACCTAGTCTGAAGAAAACAGAAAATAACAATGCTGGCGAGGATGTGGAGAAATTACAACCCTGGTGCACTGTTGGTGGGAACGCAAAATAGTGGGACCACTTGGGGAGACAGTCTGGGGGCTCTCAAAAAATTCTGAATAGATCCAGCCATCCCGTTTCTGCTGTTACCAGAAGACAGGAGGCCTGGATGTTGGCAAAGTCCACAAGTCCACACATACTGCTAGGACAGGGGCTGGTCCAAACTAGGTTTTCTATGATTTTGTTTCCTTCCCTTCTCCTGACTCCAACCTTTCACGTACATCTTTGCGAAATAAACCTTCCTCCTCCACCTGGTCCACAAAGACTAGCTACCACAATGTCTCCCATAACCTGAAGCCCTGTAGGAAAGTTCCATGTCAACCACGGCACCTTGAATCCCGAGGGCCGACTGTTTCTCCCTGACTCCAGGCCACACCCACCTGCCCTTTCAAACACATCACTAATATGAGCCCGGCTTGGATGGTAATGGCCGGCCGGCGTGTCAGGTGAATTTGCACACTTCTTCAGCCCCACACACCTAGACCATCCTCTCCCTTTTTTGTAGGTCCAACTTTCCCCCTCGATATCAACAATAATGCCAAATTCGTGGTATTATTTTTTGTCTTCCCTGTCTTCTCTTCCTCCTATCTCTGTCCCTACTCACCAGGACTTTACTCTCGCTACAACTTTTTTTTTTTTTTTAGGTTTCTTCCTCATTATTAATATTCTTTGCAATCATATGGTCCAAAATTCAAAAGGTGCCAAAAGACACATGCAGCAAAATTTACTCCCATGTGTCTCTAGTTTCCTAGTCCCTTAACAGAGGTGACTACTGTTACTAATTTGTAAATTCTTACAGAGATATTATCTGTACTCATGAGCATGTACATGTATAGATTCTTCTCCTCTTTCCTTTCCTTTTTTTTTTTTTTTTTTTTTTAACGAAATGGTAGTATGCCATGCACACGGCTATGTGCCGTGCTCTGGCTTTATTGTATTTAAAGACTATTTTGGAGAATGTGCATATCAGTACATTAGAGCTTGCTCATTCTTGTTATGGGGTCTTGGCATTGCATTTTATGGATGTATCATAATTTACGTAACCAGTCCCCTCTTGCTGGATGCCATAACACTGAATGTCTGTGTACCTCCCCTAAACTCACATGTTAAATCCTACTGCTCATGTGATGGTATCAGGAGGTGATTAGGTCATGAGGGTGAAGCCCTTATGAATGGCTTCAGTGCCCTTATAAAAGAGGTCCCAGAGAGATGCTTCACCTCTCCCTCTATCCCTCTCCCCTGTTCTCTCTCTCTCTCTCTCTCTCTCTAAAAAATAAAATCAAATAAATACATAAAGAGAAAGAAACTTTAAAAAGGTGATAGCTGGAGTAAAGTCCTGGTGAGTGGGGACAGAGACAGGAGAAAGGGACGACAGAAAAGCAACTGTTACATGAATTTGGTATTATTGTTGATATCCAGGAGGGAAAGTTGTTTATTTTATTTTTATTTTTTTTAAAGAGAGTGCAAGCTGGGGAGGGGCAGAGAGAGGGGGACAGAGGATCTGAAGCAGGCTCTTCACTGACAGGCTGACAGCAGCGAGCCCGACGACGGGCTTGAACCCACAAACCGTGAGATCTTGACCTGAGTCAGACGCTCTATGGACTGAGCCATCCAGGCCCCCGGGGAAAGTTGTTTATCTAACCTAAGTGTCTAGCAAAATGGACCTGAGTGCTGAGACTGAGTGCACCTCGTGTACTTAATGTACATTTCAGGATACAGCCCTGAAATGGAAGATCATGTAGCCATCAAAAACTCAGTTTTCAGGGGTGCCTGGGTGGCTCAGTTGGTTGAGCACTGACTTCGGCTCAGGTCACGATCTCAGTTTTTGGATCTGAGCCCCGCATGTCGGGCTCCGTGCTGACAGCTCGGAGCCTGGAGCCTGCTTCAGATTCTGTCTCCCTCTCTCTCCGCCCCTCCCCTGCTCCCACTCTGTCTCTCTCAAAAATAAATAAAAACATTAAAAAAATGAAAATAAATAGGGGCGCCTGGGTGGCTCAGATGGTTAAACGCCCAACTTCGGCTCAGGTCACAATCTCACAGTTTGTGAGTTTGAGCCCCACATTGGGCTCTGTGCTGACAGCTTAGAGCCTGGAGCCTGTTTCAGATTCTGTGTCTCCCTCTCTCTCTGCCCTCCCCCACTCATGCTCTGTCTCTGTCTCTCTCTCTCTCTCTCAATAATAAATAAACACTAAAAAAAAATTTTTTTTAACTGCAGTTTTCAAAAAAAATTGACAGCTTTGGCTTATCAGCTAGGATTGGTTGACTGTAAGCAACAGAAACTGTCTTTGGCCTACTTAAGCAAAAGGGGACTTGTGGCAAGACATTGGGGGCTGAGGCCACCCAAAAGCAAAGTGAGGCTGGAGGCCCCGGTGGCAAGTGGGCAGGAAAAAGGTGGTTCCAGATTCATGGGCAGCAGGGACCTCTCCGCCCATTAATCTGGTAACAGGAGCTGCTCATGAGAGCACTGAAGTGGCAAAAGGAATGAGCCTCGAGAATTCCCTCTCCCCTTGCCTCATGCGTCTGTGGGGTGCCTCCAGCCTGCACCCAAAGACACCACATTGCTATTAGTACTTGTCTTTGGAAGGTGGATTATGGGTGTTTTACCTTCTTTCTAGTTTTCTGCATTTTCTACTTTTTTTCTAATATGCCAAATCCGTATTTATTTTAAAAAATACCTGTGTGAGGGGCGCCTGGGTGGTGCAGTCGGTTAAGCGTCCGACTTCAGCCAGGTCACGATCTCACGGTCCGTGAGTTCGAGCCCCGCGTCAGGCTCTGGGCTGATGGCTCGGAGCCTGGAGCCTGCTTCCGATTCTGTGTCTCCCTCTCTCTCTGCCCCTCCCCCGTTCATGCTCTGTCTCTCTCTGTCCCAAAAATAAATAAACGTCGAAAAAAAAAATTAAAAAAAAAAAAACCTGTGTGAAAAGTTCAAGTGCACTGCTTCTGGGGGAAAGTACAACTTAGGACTGGCACTAGGTTAACACCACCGGGAGGCTCTTTGGAAAGAACCCTCCCTTCTTCTTCCTCAGATTCCTCGTCCTCAGGCAACCAAAGACTTCACCTTTTCCTCCACTGACTTGCCCCTTTCTCCCTAGCAAAGCCCGCTCTCAAAAAAAGGAGATGATGTCAGTTACCCTCTGGAAATGCAATAGGACTAATACTTACGATAACAAGAAAACCAGCTAGTAGTTACTGCTAAGGACTGAATTGTGTGTCCTCCCCACTCCCTGCAATTCATATGTTGAAACCCCAACCCCTCAAGTGACTGGATGGGGTCTTAATCTGACAGCATTGGTGGCCTTGTAAGAAAAGGAAGTGAGATCTCTCCCTTTCTCTCTCCCCTCCTCTCCCCATCTCCTTTCTCCTCCCTCGCCCTCCGCCCATCTCCTCCCTCCCCCAACATGGTCTCCTGCCCCCTCCCTTCCCCCTCCCCTGCCCTCCATCCCTCCTTTTCTGTCTTTCTCTCTCTCTCTTTCTCTCTCTCCTCACACACACCCAGAGAAATGGCCCTGGGTGATCCTGTGCAAGCCAGGAGGACGGCTCTCACCAGAATCCAGCCCTACCTGCAGCCCGATCTCAGACTTCCAGCCTCCAGACCTGTGCGAAAGTAAATTTCTATTGTCTAAGTTCCCCATTGTATGCTTTTTATTTATGGCAGCCCAACCAGACTGTATATGCTTCCTCTATTCTCAGTGTCTTACGTGTATTAACTTATGCAGTCTCATAAACATCCTAGGAAGTAAGCACTATTATTATCGTCCCGTTCTTCACAAACGAGGAAGATTGAAGCCCGGAGATACTACAGAACTCACCTCAAGTCAACACAGCCAATCTGTGCTGACACAGGCCTGGAGACCTGAAGCCAGAAGGGCTGGCGTATCTGTGCCTACGTGCACTGAGCATACGCTCTCTGCATTTATGTGTTTTACCTTAATTTTTCCAAGCTTCTGTTTGCTCAAGTGGTTGCGTATGTGACTGGTGAGGTCTGGGTTTCCTTGAGCTTTACGCTGTGGGTTCCTCCACCAAAAAGAAGGATTCCGTTTTCAGAAGGAAGGGGAAGGGGGTGCAGGGCAGTCAGATGTGTCCAGATGTCTGTTGCCCACACCGGTCTGGTTTCAGCAAGCGTCAAGGTGAACAGACTGCAACGGAGACGTGCCCTTTGTCTTGTCCGAATTTGTGTTAGAGGAGTCTCAGCCGTGTTTTTCATTTTCAAAACTTTTTAAATGTGTATTTACTTTTGAGGGAGAGAGAGCGAGTGGGGCAGGGGCGGAGAGGGTGGGGGAGAGAGAATCCGAAGCAGGCTCCGTGCCGACAGCAGCAAGCCCGATGGGCTTGAACCCACAGCCAAAGTCAGCTGCTCAACCAACGGAGCCACCTAGGCGCCTCTCATTTTCAATTCTTAAAAATTGTGGTAAAATACACGTAACAGACTTTGCTACTTTTACCATTTTTTAAAAATATTTATTTACTTTTGAGAGAGAGAGCGCACAGATGGGGGAGGGACAGAAAGAGGCACAGAATCCGAAGCAGGCTGCAGGCTCTGAGCTGTCACCACTTAGCTGGACACGGGGCTTGAACCCAGGAACTGTGAGATCATGACCTGAACCAAAGTCCACCCGGTGCCCCAAACCATTTTTTTTAACGTTTTATTTATTTTTGAGACAGAGAGAGACAGAGCATGAACGGGGGAGGGGCAGAGAGAGAGGGAGACACAGAATCGGAAGCAGGCTCCAGGCTCTGAGCCATCCATCAGCCCAGAGCCGGACGCGGGGCTCAAACTCATGGAACGCGAGATGGTGACCTGAGCTGAAGTCGGCCGCTTAACCGACTGAGCCACCCAGGCGCCCCTCCCCAAACCATTTTTAAGTGTGCATTTCAGTGGCGTTAAGCACGTTCAGATTGTTCTACAACCATCACTGGCGTCCGTCCACAGAACTTTTCCTCTTCCTTTTTTTTTTTTTTTGTTTTTTTTTTTTAATTTTTTTTTTCAACGTTTATTTATTTTTGGGACAGAGAGAGACAGAGCATGAATGGGGGAGGGGCAGAGAGAGGGAGACACAGAATCGGACACAGGCTCCAGGCTCTGAGCCATCAGCCCAGAGCCCGACGCGGGGCTCAAACTCACAGACCGCGAGATCGTGACCTGGCTGAAGTCGGACGCTTAACCGACTGCGCCACCCAGGCGCCCCAGAACTTTTCCTCTTCCCAAACTGAAATTCTGTATCCACTGAACAGTACCTCCCCGTTTCTCCCTCCCTCCAGCCCTACTCACCACCATTCTACTCTGTATCTCTATGAATCTGTCTACGTTAGATACTTCCTATGGGTGGAATCATACTGGTTTTGTCCTTCTATGACTGGCTGATTTCACTTGTCATAATGCCCTCAAGGTACATCCGTGTTGTGCCATGTGTCAGAATTTTCTTTCTTTTTTTTTTAAACATTTTTAAACATGTTTATTTAGTTTTGAGAGAGTGAGAGAGAGTTGGGATGGGCAGAGAGAGCGGATCCAAAGCAGGCTCTGCACTGACAGCAGAGAGCCGGATGTGGGCTGGACCTCACGAACCATGAGATCATGACCTGAGCCAATGTCAGCCACGTAAACTGACTGAGCCACCCAGACGCCCCGAATTTTCTTTCTTTTTAAGGCTGAGTAATATTCCGCTGTATGCATGTACCCTGTGTTGTTTGTCCAGCCCTCCAGGGAGCCAGAGGCTGGCTCCGCCTCTGGGCTCCTGTGAATGGTGTTGCTGTGAACGTGGGTGCAGTCCCAGCATTTCCTGAGTAATTCACTTGATTCCGGCACTTAGATGCTGGGCTCCCAGACCTGTAGCCATGTCGGGGGGAAAAGCACACAGGCAGGAGATAAGGGCTTAGGTCCTCTCTCTGCCACGTATGAGCCACATGCCATTGGGAAAAATCTCTTCACTTCTCTGCGCCTTGGGGTTTCTGGGGGGCTCGGATGAAATGATGCAAATGAAGTGGCTGGAGAGAGATAAAGAGGGAAGCACAAATAACAATTGTGTGGTTGCTTGACTCGTTTTCCCAGCTCCCGGCTTACTCTGTACAGGAAGATTCCTCAGGACAGTATTTTTCAGAGGGCACACAATAGAGTTTTTATGTAGAAGCTAGTCACAGGTGCATCCTTCCGTGGGACTTTCCAGAAGCTCCGAGCTGAAAGGCCACTTTAATGAAATAAAAATCCAATCTGTTCCCCAAATGGTCGGCCTTTGGTTACCTTAATTCTCCGTATTCTTTCAGACTAATAGGATTTTTTCCCCTCAGCACTTGATTGATTTGCAATATCATGGACACTAATTTGCCTGATACAGGAAAAGGCCTCGATTCCCCCCTTACAGCTGTGCCATGATTATAAATGCAAAGATTCTTTCTGGAAGGATCCACAAGAACCTAACAGTTGCCTCTAGGCAGGGAGGTTTGGGGCTTGAGGTAAGGTGGGAGAGAGCATATTTTTTAGTGTAAATTCTTCTGTATTTTTTCAGGGGGAAATGTTATGTTGAGTTTTACTGGAAAAATAAAAACATTCTTGAAGGAAGAAGAAATAGTAACCCTGTGTTCATTCGCCTCTGAGTCACTGGTTAAAAAAAAAAAGATTAAAATGGCAGAGGAAACAGTTCTTGAATCAGAAGACAAAGCCAGCCCAAAGAAAATTATAAACCACATGAAGTTGCTTTAATTTTTTTTTAACGTTTATTTATCTTTGAGACAGAGAGACACAGAGCATGAACAGGGGAGGATCAGAGAGAAAGGGAGACACAGAATCTGAAACAGTCTCCAGGCTCTGAGCAGTCAGCACAGAACCTGACGCGGGGCTCGAACTCACAGACCGCAAGATCATGACCTGAGCCCAAGTCAGACAGTTAACCGACTGAGCCACCCAGGCGCCCCTGAAGTTGCTTTAGAGGCAACAGTGTGTAAGATCTGTCGACAAACAGGGCACTGGCGTGACTCAATCAGTTGGGTGTCCGACTTCCGCTCAGGTCACGATCTCACAGTTCGTGGGTTTGAGCCCCACGTCGGGCTCTGTGCTGACAGCTCAGAGCCTGGAGCCTGCTTTGGATTCTGTGTCCCCCTCTCTCTCTGCCCCTCCCCGCTCATGCTCTGTCTCTGTCTCTCTCTCTCTTAAAAATAAATGAACGCCTGGGGCGCCTGGGTGGCTCAGTCGGTTGAGCGGCCGACTTGGGCTCAGGTCATGATCTCACGGTCCATGAGTTCGAGCCCCGCGTCGGGCTCTGTGCTGACAGCTCAGAGCCTGGAGCCTGTTTCGGATTCTGTGTCTCCCTCTCTCTCTGCCCCTCCCCTGTTCATGCTCTGTCTCTCTCTGTCTCAAAAATAAATAAACGTTAAAAAAAAAATTAAAAAAAAAAAAAGAATAAAATGGACCGTGGAGTTTGTGTGTGACTCAAGCAGAAAGTTCTAATAGTAGAGAACTTCAATTTAGGAAAATTGCTTTAAAATGTAAATTCCATGGCAAACCCAAATAACTGGAAAGCTCAAAAAAAAAAAACAAAACTAGAATGCTTTTTCAATGTATGATTGATGGTGGGTGTTGTGTTATATTATTTTCACGTTAATTCTCTTTGGACACTGAGCCAGGTGCTGGGGACACAAAGGTGAATTAGACACAGACCTGCCCTTGAGAACTTCACTATGGTGGAGGGAAAATGGTGGGGGTGCGGCCGGGTGACCGAGGCACCAGAGGGAGGGCTGGGAGCAGCAGATGAATCCAGAGATTTAGCAAGTACAGGGAGGAGCAGCTGGTGGGCTAGGGACCTGGCCATGGGACCAGGGACAGGTGGGAGCAGGACAACCCGGGCAAGCCACACAGAGTTAACTAGAAAAGGGAACTCCTCTTCTGGATGAGGAGAAACATACACCTGGATTGCCAACACTTAGAGATTAAATTCATCAAATACTTGCAAAGCCCTAATTGTTAGGACTTTAAGACTTTGTTCGTCAATTCCATTTATGGGGGCCCCTGGGTGGCTCAGTTGGTTGGGCATCCGACTCTTGGTTTTGGCTCAGGTCACGATCTTACAGTTTGTGAGTTCGAGCCCCGAGTGGGGCCCTGGGCTGATGGAGGGCAGCCTGTTTGGGATCCTCTCTCTGCCCCTCCCCTGCTCACACTCCCTCTCTCAAAATAAATAAACTTAAAAAAATAAGAATAAAACAAATTCCATTTATGGAGTGGCCCTCTGAGGTGGACTGGATGATTTAATGTCAATGAGATGTTCTGACCGCGGCTTTGACATCAATCATCCCATAGAAAATCACAAAGACGGTAGCGGTGGGGGGTGGGGTGGGCATCCATAAACTCTTGTCCCGTAGTGATGCCCTGCACACAGCGAGGGCTCCATAAGTATTTTCTGTGGGGATGGATGAATGCCGCTCCAAGATCACCAACGAGTAATCTCGTTGATTCTCCTTCTTTCTTTCGGCAAATAGTTAGTGGTGGCCTTTCTGGTGTCAGATGCTGCTCTGGGTACCAAACAAAACAGACAGCAATTCCTGCCCAAATCCGAAGTGGGCTCCATGTTGACAGCAGTGAGCCAGATGCAGGGCTCCAACTCACGAACCCTGAGATCATGACCTAAGCCAAAGCCAGATGCTCAACCAACTGAGCCACCCAGCTCTATGGTGATCATCTCTAAGGAGAAAATTGAAGCCCAGAAGAGGGAAAGGAGGTGTTGGGGTCAGCAGCAGAGCAAGGGGTGCAAGAGAAAAGAAGAACGGCCAGGGAAATCTTCCTTGAGAAGCTGCATTTTGAATGAAGATCTGAGGAAGGCAAGGGAGTGAGCCACATGGGTACATGAGGGCATCGTGGTTCCAGCAGGAGGAACAGCCAGGGGAGGGGCGCCTGGGTGGCTCAGTCGGTTAAGCATCTGGCTGTGGCTCGAGTCATGATCTCACGGTTCGGTTCGTGAGTTCCAGACCTGCCTCTGTGCTGACGGCTCAGAGCCTGGAGCCTGCTTGGGATTCTGTGTCTCCCTCTCTCTCTGCTTCTCTCCTGTTTGTGCTCTCTCTCTCTCTCTCTCTGTCTCTCAAAAATAAATAAACATTAAAAAAATTTTAAAAAAGAAGGAAGAGTCAGTGGAAAGACTTCAGATGGGATGTGCTTGGTGTGTTTCAGGGAAAGAAGAAAATCAGTGTGGCTGGACAGAGTGAACAAAGAGGAGAAAAGGAGAGAAGGTCAGAGAGAGTCGGGCTGGGGGTGCCTCACATAGGACCTTTTAGGCCACTGGATTCCCTCCTAGGAGATTGGGAGCCATGGCAGTTTCTAAGCAGAGGCGTGACATGATTTTAACAGGATGCTTCTGGTTGACCTGTTGTAATAGCAGAAACGGGGGGGGGGGGGGGCGGGGGGGGCGCTGCAGGGCAGAGGTAGGGAGACCATTAGGAGGCTGTTGTGATAATCCAGATGAGAGGTACTCCGTTTTTGGATTTTGAAAAATCTTAAGAACTTTTTTATTACGGAAAATGTCAAACATACAAATTAGAGAGAACCCCCCCTGATCCCATCAGCCAGCTTCAACAATTCACACCGGGCCAATGTTATTTTATCTGTATTTCTACCCAATACATGGGGTATTTTAAAGAAAATCCCAGACATATAATTTTAGTTGTAAATACTTCAAAGTGTATCTCTAAAAGATAAGAACTGTAACATTAAAACACTAGCAATATGTAAATATGCAGTCCGTATTTTACACCCGTAAAATGTTTTTACAATTGATTTGTTCAAATCAGGATCCAAAGTCCACACGCTGCCTTGTACTAACATATGTACAACATGAGAATTTTACCCCTTGGAGCATTTTATTTTGATTTTTGATTATTTTTTTTAATGTTTATTTATTTTGAGAAACAGAGAGACAGAGAGAGAGAGGAGAGAGAGAGAGAGAGAGAGAGAGAGAGAGAGAGAGAGAGAGAGAGAGAATGAGCAGGGGAGGAGCAGAGAGAGAGGGAGAGAAAGAAAGGGTCCCAAGCAGGCTCCGCACTGTCAGTGCAGAGCCCGATAAGGGGCTCAAACTCAGAAACTGTGACATCGTGACCTGAGCAGAAATCGAGAGTTGGACGCTTAAGCAACTGAGCCACTCAGGCACCGCCCCCCCCCCCCCCCCCCCAATCTGGAGCATTTTAAAGTCTACAGTTTGGTGGCATTAAGTACATTCACATTGTTATGCCACCACCACCACCACCATCCTTGTCTGGAACTTTATCATCTTCCCAAACCGAACTCGGTCTCCATTAAACTCTAACTCCCTCTGCCCCCTTCTCCCAACCCCTGGCAACTGCTACTCTACTTTCTGTGTCTATGAACTTGACTCCCCTTAGATACCTCATATATCTTAAGTGTCTCTGAAATGAGATGCTCCCACTTCTTTTTCTTTTCCTCTCTTGTCAGTATTCGTTGATGAAATCGGTACATTCTGGATATTGCTGATTGCATACCTATGTGTTGTTTAACTTGTTCCTTTGTCCTCTGTTTCCTATACACTGGTAGTTAGAGGGATTTTGCTTGTTTGTTTATTTTTATTCATTTAAAAATATCGTTTGAAGGTAGCACGGACAGGATTTTCTGGCAAACTGAATGCGGGGTATATGAGAGAGGGGTTGAGGAGAACTCCAAGGTGTTCCGTCTGAACACCTGGAAGAATGGAGTTGCCTTTTTCTGAGCAGGGGAAGACCTAGGAAGGTACAGGTTTGGGGAGGGGACAATCTATTTGGACCCTCTAGGTTCGAACAGTTCATTGGACACTCAGGTGCAGATGATGGTTAAGGCAAGAGACGTAAGTTTGGCAGATGGCACAGAAAGTTTTGAGACCGGATGAAGTCACCGAGGGAGCCAATGCAGATTGAGATGGGGGTGGGAGGGAAGGGCAGGGGAAGTTTAAGGATTGAGCCCTGGGACATTTAAATATTAAGTGCCAGGGAGATGGGGAAGGAACCAGCAAAGGAGACTGAGAGGGGCAGCCTGCAAGATAGGAGGAAATGGGAGAGTGTGGTATCCTGGAAGGCAACTGTTCCAAGGAGGAGAGAATGAAAAATGGAGGTACCATGCTCTGGACAGGCCAAGTAAGCTGAGGACTGAACAGTTACTATTATTGGACCAAATAGAGCCCTCTCTTTTTTTTTTTTTTTAATTTTTTTTTCAACGTTTATTTATTTTTGGGACAGAGAGAGCATGAACGGGGGAGGGGCAGAGAGAGAGGGAGACACAGA
Organism: Felis catus; assembly: GCF_018350175.1. Classification (NCBI taxonomy): domain Eukaryota; kingdom Metazoa; phylum Chordata; class Mammalia; order Carnivora; family Felidae; genus Felis; species Felis catus. The sequence goes on from NC_058374.1 coordinate 124,201,797, forward strand.
ATCGGAAACAGGCTCCAGGCTCTGAGCCATCAGTCCAGAGCCCGATGCGGGGCTCGAACTCACGGACTGCAAGATCGTGACCTGGCTGAAGTCGGACGCTTAACCGACTGCGCCACTCAGGCGCCCCAGAGCCCTCTTTTTTGATGTGCTTTACACAGATCATGTATAATTAAATCATCCCTCGAAAACATTTCCCAAAGAGTCCTTTCATGTTATAGGGATTAGTGGATTGCGATACTGCAATCATTACATAAGTTCGTGCTTAAGAGCAGAAGCCCTGGAATGAGGAGACCTGGATTTGCATAGTAGGCCTGTGTATCTGGGCAATTAACCCAGAAGCCTCAGGCTTCTCACTGTAAAATAGGAACAATAACAGGCCCTACCACATAGGACTCTTGTGTAGACAACATGAGATGATGTGAGAAAAACAGTAAGCAGGGTGCTTGGCTCATCTTGAGTGTCCAACAAATCGCTGGTATATGGTAAGATGACTCAGGCAAGCACATGACTGTCAGCTACTTTTGCGTAGGTATTTAAAAAAAAAAAAAAAAGGAAAAGCCATCATTTGAGTGAAATGTGTGCTTTAAATAGAGAAAAAGAAAAGACAACCACAACTGGAATTTTGCTGACAAAATATGTAGTAATTTTAGCATACGTTGAGAAGCATGTTTTGGGGTGCCTGGGTGGCTCAGCAGGTAAGCGTCCCACTTTGGCTCAGGTCACGATCTTGCAGTCCTTGAGTTCGAGCCCCATGTCAGGCTCTGGGCTGACAGCTCAGAGCCTGGAGCCTGCTTCACATTCTGTGTCCCTGCCTCTCTCTCCTTGCCCCTCCCCTGCTCATGCTCTGTATCTCTCTCTCTCTCTTTCTCTTTCTCAAAAATAAATTAAAAAAAAAAAACATTAAAAAAAAAGAAAACCGTGTTAAAAAAGATCTCTGAAATAATAATTCCAACCGAACAAAGGAATTATAGACCTGGCTCACGGAGGGAGGGAACTTCTCTTTGCCTTTAAAAGTCCCCTGCTGGGGTGCCTGGGTGGCGCAGTCGGTTAAGCGTTTGACTTCAGCCAGGTCACGATCTCGCGGTCCGGGAGTTCGAGCCCCGCGTCGGGGCTCTGGGCTGATGGCTCAGAGCCTGGAGCCTGTTTCCGATTCTGTGTCTCCCTCTCTCTCTGCCCCTCCCCCGTTCATGCTCTGTCTCTCTCTGTCCCAAAAATAAATAAACATTGGAAAAAAAAAAAAAAAGTCCCCTGCTTAGTTATATTACTTACCATCATAACAGAGTGTAAGCACCTGGATGAGATTGTTCAGCCTCACTTTGGCTTTGTGCAGTGTCTGTTTTTAAAAGGTTTGGGTTCAGCTTTTGTTTTCTGTATTTAAGCAAATAAGCACCCAATGTTTTCCAAGAGCATTTTGAGTCTGGGTTGCTCCCAAGAGGAGCAGGAAATAAGCTTGCCCACAAATCCAGATGAGAACAAAGGGCCTCACCATCGCCACACATCTGGTGACCAGACAAGCTCACTAAATCTCAGCTGGGATGGATGTTCCTTAAGAGCAGGCAACTTGGTTTTAGACATCCAGTAACCCTAGGACAAAGCCGGATATGGGTTGGATGCTTAATGTATGTTAATTCATTGAAAGAAGGAAAAACCAAGCACTGTGCTGATTGAGAACAGTGACCCCATCTGATGTGGCCCAATGTGGCTTCCATGTTAAAAATCACTCTCAGGTAGTATGGAACTGTTATTCCTTACTCCTAGGAGTATAAAGGGGGACCACCATTCTGGAAGGCCATGTGGCAATGTGCAAGGAGAGCCTGAAAGCTCTAAACACAAAGATGTTCACTGCAGTCTTATGCATAGTATTTAAAATAAGAAACAAATTAAATATCTATCAATAGAGGACTAGGTAAGCCTAGTACAGTAGCTCTATTGGGAGGGCTTTTACATTGGTAGTTATTAAAGATAATGTTTCCTCTCTTCTTCCTTTCAATATTGAATTCCTACCATGTCCCAGGCACAGTTCTAAGCTTTTGGGATACATGAAACGAAAGGAAAAAAAAAAATGCTAAGATGCTATTCTGGTAAGGGGAGGGAAGTGTGAGTAGGAGAGAGAACAGAGGGTAAGTTAGAAGACTGTCATTGCTATATAAAACGGAAGAGTAGGGTAAATTGTGCCCGTCGAGGTGAGGATGGGGTGAGCAGGCTTCTGTTTGAAATAAAATGGTCAGTGTCAGTCTCATCCGTTGAAAAAGCCTGAGGCGGGGGTGGAAGTCAAGAAGTTATCTGGGTGGCTTACCATACTATGTGATCGTATGGAAAATGCTAGTAGTAAGTGAAAACCTGCGAGCAAAACTATGTATTGAGGGTAAAAAAAACTGGAAAGAAATAGTAAACGCGGCAACAGTCATCTGACAGATAAGATCTGTGATGATACCTTTCCCCTCCTTTCCACGTTGCATTTTCCTACTTTAGTCAGCGTATCTCCACGTGAAAAAAATCCACGAGTTTGTTAGGAGAGGAGGCGTGGGCACCGGGGTGTCTCCGCCCGTCGCCCCGCCCCCGTCAGCCCCGCCCACCACCGACAGCCCCGCCCATCGCCGGCAGGGGGCGCGCGGCCCCCGCTCTGTTGCCCTCAGCCCTGCGTTCCCACAGGGCCCCGCGCGCGATGGGCTGCGGGAAGAGCAAGGAGCGCAGGGCGGCCGCACGGCCCCAGTCGGAGGCCCACGGCCGGGGCGGCCGGGGCCGCGATTCGTCAGGTATGAGTGTGGGCGAGGCGCGGGCTGGGGAAGCGCCCCCCCAGACTGCCCGCGCCGCCCCGCGCCCCGCCGGGAAGTGGAGAAGCGCCCGGGGCAACACCGCCGGCGCCGAACGGCCTTCCCCAGCTTGCGCCCAGAAGGGGCGGCCCGGCCGGCGGCCTTCCTGGAGGTAGGAGGCGGAAGGAGCACTGTGCCGGCCGCAGGACCTGCCCGAAGACGGCTCACGAGCGAGCAAAAAAGGCAGTTACTAGCTCCCTTTTGGTCGCGTGCTGTTGCTGCGCCCCTGTCCCAAAGCACCGTGGTTCAAAGGGGAATCCCCTTCACCTCTCGAGATGCCAGGACCCTGGGGGCAGGGTGTCAGGGGCCCAGGTCGAAGGAGCTTAAGCGCCGAAGGGAAATTTAGGCCCTTGTAACTGCAGATTCTGATTCGCGAAGTCTCGGGTGGCGCCCCTGTATCCCCCTTGCCCGCACACACCTTCCATCTTGGAGAATCTTCTCAGATCTTCCTGACCTCCCCTGTCCTCGCCCCCTTGAGGCTTAGGCACATTTCCGACAGCTCCAGCCCACTCTAGCCTTTCCCTCAGTCTGGCAGGAGAAAGGTGCTTGTGTTTTCTCCCACTTTGCAGATAATAGTAATGATGGCGAACAGTTAACTAAGCACCCTTTCAAGCGCTCCACATGGACCATCTTTCGCTTCACCAACAACAGCAGAAGATAGGTTTATCATAACCCTGACTTTACAGTTGAAGAAGCTGAGGCACAAAATGGTTATGAAACTTGCCCGGAGTCCCACAGCAGTAAGTGCTAGAGCTGGGATACAAGCTGGCACACAGGCAATTTGACTCCAAAGCACAAATCATGATATCGCCCTCCTACCCGGGTTTACAGGTGGTTAAGAGTGAGACCAAGAAAGTAGCTTGCCCAATGGATGGAATTGTTACATGTTGTAGGATCTGTCTCTTTGAGAGTCTGACAATTTAGTTGCAAGGCAGCATATGGCCAAGGGCTTAGAGGAATGGTGAAAACAGCCAAATGGCGAAGGGCACCTCCCTGCAAGAGTTAGGATTTGTCAGGGGTGTCTGAGCTGGGAGCAGCTGATTAAACCATTGTGGAGACAATGTGGGTACAGATCCTGCTGGAATTGAGAATGGGAGAATGAAAGGGAGAATGGGAGAAAAGGCTGGATGAAGGTAGTTCCTGCTCAAGGTCGCCGCTAATTTGCGGCAATCACCGAGTTTCTTCTCATGTACACAATGGAATTGGAGTCTGTGTGTTCCAAATTTAGTTTTCCTTTTCCAGCGTTAGGATTTTTCCAGTATCCATGCGCTACCATTAATTTCACTAACTACATTCACCTTTTAAAAACACTTTTGGATTGAAATACATTGGACATACAGAAAAGAGCAGTCATCGTAATACAGCTTACCAACTGACCATCCCCATGCAGCCAGCACCCAGCTAAAGAAACATTTTCTGTACCCCAGAAACCCCCATCAGGCCTCTGACTCCCATACCAAGGGCCACCACTATGATTTCTAATAACATAAAAGTTTCACCTGTTCTATATTTACTTTCTCAAATAAATTTAGCATTGTTTTAAGCATTAATCTATGCAAGCTCTCCTTTGTTCTAGATCTTTTCTACACACATACATACATGCATCCTATTGAAATTTAAAATGTCTTTGCATACGTCACCTATAAACATTCTAGAAGCTGTCTTCTGAATGATCTACACACCAATGATCTACACAACCAAATTTAGTGACATGCTGGACCACATGTTCTCCAAGTTCCCTCCAAATGTGAAATTATATGGCTAGTTTTCAAGGAACTGACTTCTTAAGTGAGCAGCCAGACTCTAACGTGAAGTCTCTCACAATTGGGGCCAAGTTGTAATGATGAAGACCGTCTTGATTGAATGACTCTTCAACCAAGCATTTATTATTTATCAGGCACTAAGAACTCAGGAGTGAACAAGGCATGATCTCAGCCCTGGAGCATACAGTCTAGTGGAGAGGAATGGCGTGGAAAATGCTGTGTCATCATGCATAATCATAAAGATAGATGGGCGCAAGATGCTCTGGAGAATGTTAGAGGGACTTCTGAGTGCGTGGAGTTTAATTTGTATTCCTGCTATGACACATACTCCATTCTGTTGTAACTAACTTGTAAACATTAATTTTTCCTGCTCGATATTTGAGGGTGAGGAATACGTTTTGTTCATTATTATATCGGCCATAGTCCTTTGGCACAGCTCCTTACGGATGGTTGAGACTCAGTAAATGTAGCCGTAGAGTCCACGTGGCAAAGGGTAACTTTTTGTGAGGAATTTTGGAAAAGCCGATGTTACTAACGTTGACCAGTGTCATGGGCAAGCAGTTTCAGGCTTCCAAACTCCATGACATTTCACCACATAATTGCCTTGGCTTCTTACCTGGCACACAAAGCAGAACATAAGACAAGTCATACAACAAATGAGATAACAGAGGGTGTGGGAAGTTAACAAACCAAACATGAAGTCGGTCTGTGGCAAACAGTTAGGATAAGGCCTCAGTCTGGTGCAGGTCAGCTCTCAGCACTTCCTGCTTATCACATTCAAGCGGTGAAGGATCTCGGCTCTATTCCGAGATGCGTCGGGCAGAGCCTTTAGCGACAGCTGCCTTGTTAATATTTTTAAAATATTTTTGAGGTGGGGGAGAGAGAGACGGGGTGCGAGTAGAGGAGGGGCAGAGAGCGAGGAAGACACAGAGTCTGAAGCAGGCTCCAGGCTCTGCGCTGTCAGCACCAAGCTCGACCCGGCTTGAACTCACAAACTGGGAGATCATGACCTGAGCTGAATTTGGACGTTTAACCGACTGAGTCACCCAGGCGCCCCAGCAGCTGCCTTTTTAAACTGGTCAGATATAGAGGGGTCAGTGTCTGAGGAGTTTGACAGTTTGCTGCAAAAAATCCTCCCTTTTTAGGCCCTTGCAGACCTCTTCTGCTTCTGCCTGTTATCAGTTGTGGCGAGTCAGCTGATGCTGGTCTCGGCGATACCTTGTAGCTGCAGTACCCTTAACCTCTTGTGTCATTGCTAGTCGCAGGCCCCTGCTTGACACGAGTGACTCCATCTTGTTCTCTACAACCAGCTCTCCAGTAAGGCAAGGAGACCGTGTTTGTCAAAGTGTGTCCTAAGACCACCTGCAAGAGAATTGATCACATAAAGGGTGGGGACGTGCAAGGTAAAAACTCCGTCTTCCTGGCCTCTATCCCAGACCTACTAAATCAAGTCTCAGGGTATTATTGGGCCAGGAATCGCCATGTTTGGAGCCTCAGGTGATTCTGTTTGACCCAAAGTCTGATAACATGGGAGTGAGGTGTTTGAGCCGGAGTGAACCCACCTTTTCCTGGGGAGAGGCTCTTGTCCTCAGCGGTGGGGTTGAGGCTCGGGTGGAAGATGTAACGACAGGGAATTGAAAGCCGTGGTGTAGAAATTAAGATCATCCTGACTGACATGCTAGGAATCTGCAGCCAGACGTTAATATTGCATAATTTACTAGGTAATTTGAGAGAAAACTTGATCTTAGCGCACATTAGCTAGGTAATTTAAAATTAAAATCTCTGTCCATTGTTTGGAGCTTCACACTAGAATGTTCACCTCTTTCTATTCATGTTTTCTGAGTAGTTAAAGCTTTTAAATTTGTCTTTTTAAAAAAGTATATTTTGGATTTACAGTTGGATTAAACCCTTGAAGGAAGGGATTACTCTGTTAGTGTTTTTAACCTTCATACATCATTGAATATTTCATGAATGTTCCTTATCTCCTGTTTCTAAGCTCTGAGCTCTACTGTGCTGGCACAAACTAGTCTACATGTGTACAGCTGTAAATCACCATCACAAATCTATTTGGTTTGAAGAACAATTTGTTGCCTATTGGCTTAAATTGGACAGTGCAATGGTTTTCAGCTTTCAACTGTCAGATGTGTTAAGAATGCCTTAAATATGTGCTACCAAGTTTTGATCAATATTTAAAAGTTATTTTATGTCCCCATTGAATGTGTGTGTGTATAAGGTATGTATACACACACAGACACACATACATCAGATGCCGGTGTCTGTTAGATGAAAAACTGAGCTGAGCAGGTGGTGGAAAGTGGGAGAGATTGAGAAACAGCTTGTTATGAGAAGAATTAAGAGGCCGTAGTTGAGGGATTAAAACTTAAATTAACTGCAAGGACAGGCAGGTGACAGTGGCGGTGGAGACTGGGATGAACGAGGGACAGAATGCTCTAAAAGGGACTCAGCTGTCCTTTCTTGGGTGGGAAGATGATTCTATTGTTGCCAGACCTTCTGATTTTTTTCAAGAGAAACTGGAAATCTGTATTTATTGTTGTTGTGACTGCTTCCAGTTTGGAAATGTCAGCAATAGTTCAATTAAATAAACCACTTAAGGCCAAGCAAGGTAGGATCAGGCCATTGACAGGCCATTTTGGCTTGTCAATGTGTTAGCGTCAAGCTGGTGCACATTAAGAAGGAAAAGATGGGGGCGCCTGGGTGGCGCAGTCGGTTAAGCGTCCGACTTCAGCCGGGTCACGATCTCGCGGTCCGTGAGTTCGAGCCCCACGTCGGGCTCTGGGCTGATGGCTCAGAGCCTGGAGCCTGTTTCCGATTCTGTGTCTCCCTCCCTCTCTCTCTGCCCCTCCCCCGTTCATGCTCTGTCTCTCTCTGTCCCAAAAACAAATAAACGTTGAAAAAAAAAAATTAAAAAAAAAAAAAAAAAGAAGGAAAAGATGTTGCCTTTTGAGAAGTGGCCGGGGCAGAAGACAGTTTTTCGTAGATAGCAACACAACGCAGAGAAATGGCTGAATGAACAATACAATGACTAAAGTATGGCTTTCAAAAAGTTAAAAACATGATGCTTGTACAAAAATAAGATGAACATGTATAAAAGTTTATTAAATTCAACGTATAAAGGAATCACTAGGTGCTAAAGTTGCTGATTTGAAGGAGAATCCAAGGAGTAGAGCCTTAATCAGTCAAAGGATTGCAGAATTGAATTTGTTAGTAGTTACAAAACTGGTTAATGTCCTCCAGCACAATAAACTGTAACCTTTGGTATTACTGGACAAACACGCACAAGTTAGCATAACACTTCAACGTCTCGTGGGCACCTCGCTGGCTTGGTGGAGCACGTGCCTCTTGCTTTTGGGGTTGTGAGTTCAAGCCCCACTTTGGGTGTAGAGATTACTTAAAATCTTAAAAAAAATACAACAAAACTTCGTGTCTGGACGCTGATAAAATATTACATAACGGAGTCAAGAACAGGTACATTCCCGAGAGGACTGAATGAATGATCCTTCAATGGGCTTGTTAAACACTGCCCCAGTATGGCGCTGAAATGGCATCGTTACCCTCTTACTTTATTTTCAAGTTTTGGATACTTTTTCTTAAGATCGTGGCCATTATACCATAGTTATGATTACCTTGGAGTTATTGCTCACTTATTTAGGGGTATTTTAAGCTGTCTATTCCTCTCTCCCCAATGTGCTGCCCAAATTCGACTACTTTTTTCAGTTATGTGCAGCAGCCTGCAAAAGGTTTAAAACCACTATGACCATTTTGAAGACTTGCTCCCTTCTACGTCCAGTGAATGATTGTTTCACTGAATGCTTTATCACGAAGATTTATTTTGAAGTGGATACAGTGCTCTTGGCCGTCATGTTTGTTTTAGGTTTCTGGAAGTAATTGTGCGTATTTGAGCAACAGCTAGTTGTTTTTTTCTTTATCGTATGCAGTGAGATCAAAGAAGAGGTGGGTGGAGTAGAAGGAACTGGAACTTGGTAAGCAGCTCTCCACCCCCCCCCAGTTTTTGTCAGAAATGTAATACTGAGGCAAACAATCTTTATGTTGGGAGAGCAGGAAGTAAGGTTTCCTTGTACCTGTTTGCAGTAGGATTCCATGATGTCTCTCTGGCTGTGATTGGTCAGCTAGGCTGGTAATACAACCCTCAGGGTTTGGTTGGGCTGATCTGGCTGGGCAAGAGGGATTGTCCGGGCCACAGTAGAATGAAAAGAAAGCTGAACTGGGACTTGGTCCTCAGTCAAGCACAGGGAATAGTGGTAACAGCTCTCTGGTGTCACTAACAAGCAGCTGGGGGTAGGGATTGGCAAGGAGGGAGGCGAAAACCACGAGCAAGCGTTTGTCTGGCAGCTTGTTTTAGGGCACAACAGCCAGAACAGACTTGCTAAGGAGTGCTAGTTGTATTTATTAAAACAACACAACAAAACAAAGTCAAATCAACCTCTTTGGGTCCAGATGTGGGCAGAGTAGTATGGGAAAGGGAGGGGGTAGATTTTATAGAGAACTGTATGTCAGATCTTTTCTTTTTGCTTCGGCACTCATTAATAAACATTCATATGAGATTAGATCGATGCTGGAAGTCATAGTGAGGTTTCCTTTAAGAACAAAGAAACTTTGACAGGTTTAGGCCTCTCTTTGAGCTCGTCTCTCTCCCATTTGGCACACTTTTATTTATTTTTTCTCCTGTTCCCTAACCCTGCCAACCTCCCTCATTCATCTATTCTTGAATGTTTTGTTTTTTTTTTTTTTTTTTTTTCTGCCTGGAATACTCTTCCTTCTCCTCTTTGCTGTGCAGACTCTCCTTACTCATAAAGACCCATTCCAAATGACAGTTTTGTGATTCCCCAAATAGAGTTAGTATTGCCCTTTGGGGACAACGATGGCCCTTTCCATTTCTGCTATAGACATAGAGTGCATTGGGTAGTGTGCCCTACTAGGCTGACTTCCCAGGGCAAGGATGTCTTGCTCAGAGTTGAATTTCCTGTTTGGGATGCTGTACTGCAGCACATGGTAGATGCTCAATAAATGCTTGAATGAAGTGAGTCAAGTTACTCCCTTCTGTCTGATTTTTCTGTCCCAGTGACAGTCAACCCAGGAAACTTTGCCAAGGGGAACGTTTGGAAACTTCTTTTATCTAATTCTCTTTCCCCAACTCTTTGGAATCCTACAAATGGGACACCACAGGCGGGTAAAGCTGCCCTTGTCCCGAGGGAGAGGGAATGGTATTTCCAACACCACATGTGGAATGTTGTAGTTCCCAGTAAAATAGTGTCTTAAAGACGGGGTAACTCCGAAGGCAGTCTTGTAAATTAGGCTACATTTACTCATTCAACACTTAAACTAACCACCTTATAGATGCTATTCATGGTTGTACATGCTGGGGTTATGGGTGAACATGTCTTTCTGGGGTTGTTCTCAAGAGTAATGTATAACTTTTGAGACTTAATGAAAAATTGTAATATTTATTGAATGCTCATTGTGATCCAGGTATTGTGCCTACACGTATTAACTCATTTAACCAATGGAACAACCAGATCCGGCAAATGAGGCCCAGAGAAGTCAAGGGCATATAACCAGTCAGGAGTGGAGCCTGAATCCTGACCCAGGAACTAATGCTCTTAATTCCCGTGCCACACTGACTCACTTAATCCCTGACTCAATAGACTCATTTCTTTTTTTTTTTTTAATTTTTTCAACGTTTTTTATTTATTTTTGGGACAGAGAGAGACAGAGCATGAACGGGGGAGGGGCAGAGAGAGAGAGGGAGACACAGAATCGGAAACAGGCTCCAGGCTCCGAGCCATCAGCCCAGAGCCTGACGCGGGGCTCGAACTCACGGACCGCGAGATCGTGACCTGGCTGAAGTCGAGGCTTAACCGACTGCGCCACCCAGGCGCCCCTGATTAGCCATTTCTAATGTAATGAGAGCCTGCAGCCTTCTGTCCCCTCAGAAGACTCGGAGATAAAATGTTGTGTCATCACGAGAACCAGCAGTTGAATTAAAATACAACTTTTTGGAGGATTGCCGGTACCTGGAAATAGTGGGAAAAGAAGCATATTCCAGACACTTTAACTTTATATTTAGGGACACGTAGAATAAAAGTTACTCATAGAAATCCTGAATAGCCCAAAATGTTCAGTTTAGGTGGTGAACGCTTAATGTTGTGGGCTCGCTGACCTGTCTGCAAAGCAGAGTAGATTGTCCTTTATCACTTCGTGTCCACAAGATCAGTTGTGTCCCTGCAAAATAGCCTTACACTGACTGGAAGAACTTGACATATAAGAACTCAGCTTCCAAGGTAGGTCCCCAGTGTGGTCCCCAACATTACAGACAGCTCCTTATTGAGAGCATGACTCCACAGGTGACTTGAGGGGCAAGGGCCAAAGAATTAGAGTTAAGAAAACAAGTTCCAGTTCTTGCTGTGCGATCCATTACCTCTCTGATCTTGGACAAGTTCCATAGCACTTTTGGGCCTTGGTTTCCTTGGCAAAATAAAGTGAACAGATAAACATTAAATCCTTTCCGGCTCTAAAATTCTGTGGATCTGTCTCCTAGAAAAATTAAATCTTGAGTCCCCAGTGCGTAGGAAATGTAATAATTCCAAATAAAAATGCCTAGCATTTTATAGGATTCCATCATACACAAGGTAATTTCACTTGTATTGTCTAAGACATGTCTTTTTTCCAGTCTTGGCTACTGAAATGCGTGCCTGAATAACTACTGAGGTTTTAACTCATTCATTTCATTTTATGTGGACAAGTCAGTAACTTCTGACACAGCAAGAAAGAACTTGCTTTAAAGTAATAAATATAAAGATCCAAACAATGTCTTACTTGCATTTGAAAAAGATTTGAGTAGAGGAGTGTGCATAAATTCAAGTGTATTTCTGGAACACATTCTCTGAAAGGGATGATCCTTAAATGCACGTCCCGCTTCTCCGTATAAGATCTCTTTTGCAGTCTTGTTTTATATTTTATAACAACTGCATGGGAAATGAGTATATCTTTTTAAATTTCATGTTTTAATTTAACATATAAGTAAAATTGACATTTTTGGTGTTAGTTTTAACACATGTGTACAGAATCAGGATGCATAACAGCCCCATAGTCCTCAAAAAAACTCCCTCATGCTGTCCTTTCATGGACACAACCAACCCCCTCTTCTAACTTCTGGGAACCACTGTTCTCCATCAATATAGTTTTTAATTTTCAGGATTGTCATATAACCTTTTGAGACTGGTTTCTTTCACACAGTGTAATGCCTTAGAGGTTCATCCAATTTTCTGTGTGTAACTATAGTTTATTCTATTTTATGACATTGTGTGAATGTACCATAATTTATCTACCTTTCATTCACTGAATGATATTTGGATTTATTATTATTATTATTATAAATAGAGCTGCTATAAACACTTGTTTAGGGGTTTTAAAAAATTGAGATATAACTAACATACCATAAAAATTATCATCTAAAAGTGCCTAGTTTAGTGTGCCACCATCACCACCATGGAATTTTAGAAACTTTTCATTACCCTTAAAAGAAACCTTGGACCCTTTAGCAATAAATACTACCCGCCCCACACTCTGTCAACCACCAGTCTACTTTCTGTCTCTATAGATTTACCTATTCTGGACACTTCATAGAAATGGGATCATAAATTATCTGTTCTTTTGTGACTGGCTTTTTTCACTTAGTATGTTTTCAAGGTTCATACATGCTGTTGATGAATCAATGCTTCATTTTCTTTTATTGCTGAATAATGTTCCATTGTATAGATGTACCACATTTTATTTATTCATCTATTTGTGGACATTTGGGTTGTTCCTACTTTTTCGCTCTTATGTATAATGCTGCTGTGAACATTAGTGTGCAACTTTGGTGGGGGCACATTTTCCTTTTGCTTGGGTATATACTTAGAAGTTGAATTGCTGGATCATATGATAATAGCGTTTAACGTTTTGAGGAATTGCTGAACTGTTTTCCAAAGGGTCCACACCATTTTACATTCCCACCAGCACTGTATGGAGTTCCAATTTCTACACATCCTTGTCAACACTTGTTATTGTCTATCTTTTTTATTTTAGCCACCTAGTGGTTGTCAAGTGGCATCTCATTGTGGTTGTGATCTGAATTTCCCTAATGACTAATGATGTTGAGCATCTTTTCATGTACTTATTATTTATATATCTTTTTTGGTCTGTCTCTCTGTATATATACATATAGATATATATTTATTTATTTAATTTTTAAATTTACATCCAAGTTAGCATATAGTGCAACAATGATTTCAGGAGTAGATTCCTTAAATTATTTACCTATCTTCTTTGGAAAAACATCTGTTTGTTCTCCATATTTAAGAGTCTCTTATGTTTTGATCCCCTCCCTGTTTTTATATTATTTTTGCTTCCCTTCCCTTATGCTCATCTGTTTTGTGTCTTAAACTCCTCATATGAGTGAAGTCCTATGATATTTGTCTTTCTCTGACCGACTAATTTCACTTAGCATAATATCCTCCAGTTCTATCCATGTAGTTGCAAATGGCAAGATTTCATTCTTTTTGATTGCCGAGTAATACTCCATTGTATATATACCACATCTTCTTTATCCATTCATCCATCGATGGACATTTGGGCTCTTTCCATACTTTGGCTATTGTTGATAGTGCTGCTATAAACATTGGGGTGCATGTGCCCCTTCGAAACAGCATACCTGTATCCTTTGGATAAATACCTAGTAGTGCAATTGCTGGGTTTTCCAGAGTGGCTGCACCAGCTTCATTCCCACCAACAATGCAAAAGAGATCCTCTTTCTCTGCATCCTCGCCAACATCTGTTGTTGTCTGAGTTGTTAATGTTAGTCGTCTTGACAGGTGTGAGGTGGTATCTCATTTACATCCAAGTTAGTTAGCATATAGTGCAACAATGATTTCAGGAGTAGATTCCTTAAATTATTTATATATCTTCTTTGGAAAAACATATGTTCAAACCCTTTTCCCGTTTTGTGATTGGGCTATTTATCTTTTTATTGCTGAATTAAAAGAGTTTTCAAAAATATGTTCTAGATACAAGTCCCTTATCAGATATATGATTTGTAAATATTTTCTATCATTCTATGCATTGTTTTTAAACTTCACTCATGGTGTCTTTTGAAGCATGAAACTTTAAAAATTTTTATGAATTCAATGTATTGTTTTCTTTTGTTGCTTGAGCTTTTGATATTGTATCTAAAACTGTCCAAGGCCACAAAGATTTACTATTTTTTTTCTAAGAATTTTATAGTTTTAATTCTTATATGTAGGTGTATGATGTATCTTGAGTTAATTCTTATGTATGGTGTGAGGAAAGGGTCCAATTTCATTCTTTTGCATGTGGCTATCCAATTATGTCAGCACCATTTGTTAAAAGATATTTCTTTTCTCATTGAATTGTCTTGACACTTTGTCAAAGATCAACATAACAGTTTATTTCTGGAGTCTCAATTCTATTGCATCGATCTGTATGTCTGTCCATATGCTAGTACTACACTATCTTGATAACTATTAATTTGGAGTGAGTCTTAAAATTAGGAAGTGTGAGTACTCCTACTTTGTTCCTCTTGTTCAAGGTTGTTTTGGCATTTCTGGGTCCCTTGTCTTTTCACATGAATTTTATGATCAGCTTGTCAGTTTCTGCAAAAAAGACAACTGGGATTTTGGTAGAACTGCATTGAATCTGTGGATTAATTTGGGAGAATATTGCCATCTTAACAATATTAAGTCTTACAGTCAGTGAACTTGAGTTGTGTTTCCATTTATTTGATTCTTTAATTTCTTTCAGTGATGTTTTGTAGTTTTCAATGTGTAGGTCTGTACTCTTGTTAAACTTTTTCCCAAGTAGTTTATCCTTTTTGAGGTTATTGTAAGTGGAAATGCTTGCCTAATTTCATTTTCAGATTGTTCATATATAGGGATATAATTGATTTTTCTATTTTAATCTTGTATCTTACAACCTTGCTGAACTTGCTCATTCATTCTAAAAGGTGTGTGTGTGTGTGTGTGTGTGTGTTCCTGAGAACTTTCTACACAGAAGATCATGTTATCTGTGAATATAGTCTTATTCTTTCTTTTCAACTTGGATACCTTTTAATTCTTTGTCTAATTTCTCTGGCTATAACTTCCAGTACAGTGTTGAATAGAAGTGGCAAGAGCAGACATCTTTATCTTGTTCCTGATCTTAGGAGGGAAGTAGTCCATCTTTCACCATTAGTAAGATGTTAGCTGTAGTTTTTCATAGATGGCCTTTATCAGGTTGAAGAAGTTTCCTTCCATTCCTAGTTTGTTGAGTGTTTTTTTTTTTTTTATCATGAAAGGGTATTAGATTTTGTCAAATGTTTTTTCTGTAGCTATTGAGATGATCACATGGTTTTTGTTTTTCATTCTATTATTATAAGATTACATCAGTTGATTTTTTTCATATGTTAAGTCAACCTATGCAAAGTTAATCCTGGGATAAATTCCACTTGGATATTGATATATAATTATTTCTGTATGTTGCTGGATTTTATGGAGGATTTTTATGTCTATAGGGAATATTTTTCTGTGTTTTTCTTTAAATATAATGTTCTCGGGGCACCTGGGTGGCTCAGTCGGTTAAACATCCGACTTTGGCTCAGGTCATGATCTCGCAGTTTGTGAGTTCGAGCCCCACATTGGGCATTGTGCTGACAGCTTGGAGCCTGAAGCCTGCTTCAGATTCTGTGTCTCACTCTCTCTCTGCCTCTGCTCATGCTTTGTCTCCTCTCTCTCTCTCTCTCTCAAAAATAAATAAACATTTAAAAAAATTAAAAAAAAAATAAATAAATATAATGTTCTCATCTGGTTTTCAGGGTAATAGTGGTCTCATAAATTGAGTTGGGAAATATTCCCTCCTTTTCTGTTTTTTGGAAGAGTTTGTGAAGAATTGGTGTTAACTCTGCATTAGATGATTGGTAGAATTCACTAATGAAGGCATCTGAGCCTGGGCTTTTTTTCTTTGTGGGAAGTTTTTTTGATTACTAATTCAACTCTTCATTTGTTATATATCTATTTAGATTTTCATATCTTCTTGAGTCAGTTTGGGTAGCATACCTTTCTAGGAATTTGTCCATTTGGTGTAGGGTGTCTAATATGTTGGGATACTGTTGATTTTTTTTAGACTCTTAATATGGTAGATTATATTGATTGAGTTTTGAATATTGAACCAGCCTTATGCCCGCAGGATTAACACCATTAGCTCATGGTATATTACTTTTTTATATATTGCTAGACTTTTTTTTTTAAGTTTATTTATTTTGAGAGAGAGAGTGGAGGAGAGAAGGAGAGAGAGAATCCCAGGAAGGCTCCACGCTGTCAGCGTGGAGCCTGATGCAGGGATCGAACTTGCAAACCATGAGGTTATGACCTGAGCCAAAACCAAGAGTCAGATGCTTAACCGACTGAGCCCCCCAGGAGTCCCTATATATTGCTGGACTTAGTTTGCCATCACTCTGCTGAGGAATTTTATATCTTTGTTTATGAGAAACACTGGTCAATATTTTTCTTACCTTGTAATATCTTTGTCTAGTTTGGGTGTCACAGTAATGTTGGCCTCATAAAATGAGTTGGAAGATAATTCCTCCTCTTGTATTTTCTAGACAAGATTATGTAGATTGGTAGAGGGTTTTTTTGTTTGTTTGTGTTTTTGCTTTTTGAAGTAGGCTTCATGTTCAGTACGCAGGGCTTGAACTCAGGACCCTGAGATCAAGACCTGAGCTGAGATCAAGGGTCAGATGCCTAACTGACTGAGCCACCCAGGAACCCCAGTAGAGTATTTTTATTAAGTTTTTTTTTTTTCCTTCTGGTATTGTGTGTGTGTGTGTGTGTGTGTGTGTGAAAATTTTGCTGAATCAGAGGGACTTCTAAATGTACCTGGTTTCTCTAGTTTTGTCCTAAGCCCTGGGGTTAAGAAAAAAATCTATTCGAATAGAATGCAACCTTATATTTTGTTTCTTTTAAGAGGGAATTGGAAAGATTGAAACAGTTTATTTAAAATTTTTTTAACTGTTTATTTACTTTTGAGAAAGAGAGAGAATAGGAGCGGGTGGGTGGAGGGGCAGAGAGAGGGCGAGAGAGAATCCCAAGCAGGCTCTGCGCTGTCAGCACAGAGCCTGAAGTGGGGCTCAGAATCACCAACTGTGAGATCATGACCTGAACTGAAATCAAGAGTCAGATGCTTAACCCACTGAGCCACCCAGGTGCCCTGAGACTGTTTAAAACCCTAACGTTGGTCACGTTGTCTAGATGTTTAGCATACTATGATTACTCCACTCATTGGCTATTCTTTTTTTTTTTTTTAACATTTATTTATTTTGAGACAGAGAGAGACACAGCATGAACGGGGGAGGGGCAGAGAGAGAGGGAGACACAGAATCGGAAGCAGGCTCCAGGCTCTGAGCCATCAGCCCAGAGCCCGACGCGGGGCTCAAACTCGCGGACCGCGAGATCGTGACCTGAGCTGAAGTCGGACGCTTAACCGACTGAGCCACCCAGGCGCCCCAGTCATTGGCTATTCTTGACACTCATTAGGTAACATAAAGAATATGAAAAATGCAAAATATTTTTTGTATGTATGTTTGAAGCATGCTTATTGAAATTAATGAGAATTAATGGTCTAGTGTAGGCGAGAGTTTTTAGTTAGCTCTTTAATGGTATTTAGTAAATGTGTGTGTGTGTGCCCATGTGCATGAGGGATCGGTTCAGTCATTTTCCACAGATTCTTACTGTATTTTAATGACTGTATTCAGGTTTTATAGTGGCTATGTTATACAATCAAAGGTAGCATCTACATTTTCTTCTATGTATATACTTTATGTTCACAAAGGGCATATTTGCATAAGTTTTGCATGTATCTGGACCAACTCATATCACAGATGAAGAATTGAAGTCCAGAAGGCATTTAAACATTTTTTTTAATGTTCATTTGTTTTTGAGAGACTAGAAAGAGACAGAGCACAAGCGGGGGAGAGGCAGAGAAAGAGGGAGACAGAATCCGAAGCAGGGTCCAAGTTCTGAGCCGTCAGCACAGAGCCTTATTATGTGGGGCTTGAACCCACAAACCATGAGATCATGGCCTGAGCTGTAGTCGGACACTTAACCGGCTGAGCCACCCAGGTGCCCTGAGAAGGCATTATTAAATCAAAGATACATCTCTCAAGTCATTGAAAGTCATTTTTTTTTTAAGTTTATTTTTTAAGTTGACTTTGAGAGAGAAAGAGGGTATAAGTGGGGAAGGGACAGAGAGAGAGGGAGAGTGAATCCCAAGCAGGCCCCATGCTGACAGCATGGAGCCTGCTGCGGGGCTCAATCCCACAACCATGAGGTCATGATCTGAGCTAAAATCAAGAGTCGGAGGCTTAATTGACTGAGCCACCCAGGTGCCCCGAAAGCCATTTTTAAAGATGACGTACTATGGAAAACTTTTCAATTTTATTCTTTCATGTAACATCTTTTATGTTTTTACACTTCTGATCTTAAGAAGTTCTATGGGACACCTGGGTGGCCCAGTCAGTTAAGTGTCAGACTTCAGCTCAGGTCATGATCTTGCAGTTCGTGGGTTCAAGCCCCACATTGGGATCTGTGCTGACAGCTCAGAGCCTGGAGCCTGCTTCAGATTCTGTGTCTCCCTCTCTCTCTGCCCCTCCCCTGCTGTGCTCTGTGTCTCTGTCTCTCTCTCAAGAATAAATAAACATTAAAAAAAAGTTCTATAGTATTTCTTTTAAAATGATTTTCGTACTAACAGCATCAATACAAGAAGAGCTCTGCCCAGGACATTGTAGGCCTGTTGGTAGCACCTTGCCTGGAACACAGTAAGCGCTTTATGTGACAGGTTCTTTGTAAGAACTAAAAATCCCTTTGAGGTTAAAAAAAAAAAAGTGTCCTAGAGTTTTCTTTTAATTTGTCAAATAAATGGCGCTAAAAACTATGTCTCGCGTCAGAGAAGTCATCATCACGTCCTATTAAGAAGTCTTTAGTCTTCCTTCTTATGTTCTTATGTTTTCTTTTTCTAGCATGTCTCATACCCTATAGACTTCAAAAAGCAGGCATAATTATCTGGTCTTCTTCACTTTATAGATCGTGTCATGCTTCCCCATTAAAGCTTCCCCACTCTTAGTTTTTTTATGGAATAACTCGTTATTTCACGGAGTCTTGTTAGACTCGTGTGTGATAATATTCTGTGTGTCTTTTTTTTTTTTACATTTATTTATTTTTTGAGAGACAGAGACAGAGAACAAGCAAGAGATGGGCAGAGAGAAGGAGACACAGAATGCGAAGCAGGCTCCAGGGTCTGAGATGTCCGCACAGAGCCCAATGCGGGGCTTGAACTCACAAACCGTGAGATCGACCCGAGTGGAGGAGGTTGGATGCTTAACCGACTGAGCCACCCAGGCGCCCCAATATTCTGTGTGTCATGTGGATTGAATAAAATACTATTCAAATTATTAATTTGCTAAAAGAAATCTGGGAGCAGTGGTATGTTTGCAAAACTCTTGAGCCGAATTAAAAAAAAAAAATGTGTTTAAGAGCTATAGGATTTGCAGAAGTCCTTGATTTCTTCTGCCATTTTACAGTCCAGATGTTTTAACCGCAGGCAACAGGGTAAAAACATGCATGTGACAAGCCTCCAAACGAGAAAGTGATGGCAACAGGCAGAGTGGAGTGCTATAAAATTTTCATCATCACATTTGAAGTGATCCTGCTGCTTATTAATGGCAGAAATTCAAGTTCTAACAAGTGCCAGTTTTAGGCTGTTTAACTTTGTTATTTTGCTTTCTTTTGTTGGGTGCGTCTTTGCTTTCCCCCTTGTTTCCCTGCTCTGAAATTTACCAGTTACTTCTCTAATCTTTTGACCTGGTGCTCTCAGATGTCTGATCAGTCAACTCTAATAATGATCTGCTGCTGGCTTTTTGTCCTCACGACCCACCGCAGCATAGAAACGCAGGCCTTTGTAGCTTCACGTGATGTGTTAAGGATCAAGAAAAGAGGAAATGTTGGTGAATCGATTTTTTAGTTGGAATCAAGCTGTTTCTTCTCCCCCCTTCCCCTCCCCCTTCCCCTCCCCCTCCTCCTGTTGCTACATTTTGTTTTAAATGGCACAGATGGGGCGCCTGGGTGGCGCAGTTGGTTGAGCGTCCGACTTCAGCCAGGTCACGATCTCGCGGTCCGGGAGTTCGAGCCCCGCGTCAGGCTCTGAGCTGATGGCTCAGAGCCTGGAGCCTGTTTCCGATTCTGTGTCTCCCTCTCTCTCTGCCCCTCCCCCGTTCATGCTCTGTCTCTCTCTGTCTCAAAAATAAATAAACGTTGAAAAAAAAATTTAAAAAAAATGGCACAGAATTAGAATTCACAACAACAACAGAAGCAATTTTTTTTTTTTTTAATTTGTAAAGAGAGGTCTAGATTGAAGGACTGCCCCATTCTAATTAGTTTTGGGGACTTTGGAAGAGAAGCCAAGTTGTGTTCACTTTACTTAGGGTTTTGTTTTGTTTTGTTTTCTTTTTAAGCAGGCCTCGCACCCAACACAGAGCCCAACGTGGGGCTTGAACTCATGACCCCAAGATCAAGACCTTAGCTGAGTTCAAGAGTTGGATGCTTAATCAACTGAGCCACCCAGATGCCCCTCACTTTACTTAGTTTTAAGAGAAGAACTTTTTTCAATCCTACTTAAAAAAAAATTTAGCTCCTATGGGAACAGTACTTTCCATGTTTTCTTTCTTTCAAATTTTTAAAACTATCAAGGTTGTTGTTTTTCAAACTTTTGGTCTTAGTACCCCTTGACTCTGCAACATTGATAAGGAGCCCGACAGTGAAAGAGGCAAATACATCTTATTATTATGAAAATAGTTTTGACCTCATGGATCTCCAGAGTCATGCCTACCACATCTTGATGGTCACTGGCCTAGGAGATGTCTCCTGAAGAAAGGAAATCAAGTAATCAGTCCTAGAGATTCCTTACTAGTACAGATTGACTGACCCAAAGTGGGCTGACTTACAGCTTCCTGAGTTTTTCAAACTCCAACCAGCCATATGCAGAGACATGACTGAAGGTGATGGAGTCAAGATGAATGAGCCAGACTTTTACCACAAATGTCAACAGGGATATACTCTTATGGGCTCTATCGAAAAACTTTGAAGGCCATTATCCCAGCAATTCTAGCAATTCCCCCAGTCAACAGAAAGATTGAAAGGCTAATATAATGAGTACCCATATTCCCTTCTTAAGATTCCCATTTTGCTACAATTGTTTCATTTTTCTTCCTTATATCCTCTTTTCTCTTCCAATATCTCTCCCCCCTCCCCACTCCCACACGCACACTTTTATCCTGAACCATTTGAAGTAAGTTATAGATATCATGACTTTCAGCCCTGAGAACTTCAGCATGTGTCTCCTAAGAACAAGTACTCTTCCACATAAACCTGGTGGACTTAATACAATAATATCATCTGATGTAAGTTCATATTATAATTTACTCAGTTGTGGGGCACCTGGCTGGCTCAGTCCGTGGAGCCTGCAATTCTTGATCTTGGGGTTGTGAGTTTGAGCCCCATGATGGATGGAGAGATTACTTAGAAAATCTCACAGTTTGTGAGTTCAAGCCCCACATCAGGCTCTGCGCTGACAACTCGGAGCCTAGAGCCTGCTTTGGATTCTGTGTCTCCCTCTCTCTCTCTCTCTCTCTCTCTGCCCCTCCCTAGCTCATGCTCTGTCGCTCTCTATCTCAAAAATAAACAAACATTAAAAAAATTAAAAAATAATAAAGTCTTAAAAAAATAGAATACAATAAAAAAATAAAATTTACTCAGTTGTATCCCCAGTTTATTTGGATCAAAGATCTAATTAAGGACCATATATTGCAATTTGTGGCCAATTATTATGTCTTGCGAAAAAATTTTTTTGAAGTTTGAGAAATACAAGAAAGGAAAAGCCATGTATAATTCTATTGTGCCAGTAAAACTTCTATGACCCTATTGCATATCCCTTTTCAGGATTCCTAGATGCAAGGTTTCGCATAATTGTAAAACTATGGCACATAGGATTTGTTATTCTGTTTCTTTGCAATTAACATTATGTCAAACTACTTCCATATTGTTTTGAATCTTGCATAGTATGGAACCATTAAAATTATTGAAAAACAAGTCAGCTACCATATTTTAGCCATCCTCTTAATGTTGGACATGTGCTGTTTTCCAATTTTTTACTATAACCAATGATGCTGTAATTCAACTATTGGTAATATGTAGATAAAAAGAGTGGACTGAGGTTGGGAATAGAAAGGGGCGAAGGAGCCGAGAGAGCAGGTATAGAAGTTGTTTGTCTTTTAGCCTTTGGAGAGGGAAAGGCAGGTGACATAAGATAGAACTTTGTTCCTGTCCTTACAAAGGAGGGTACACATGTGCAGGAGGTAGGGATGGAGAGTGTTGTCAGGTCAGTGGCTTATTTTGTCCTGTCGGAGTTTACAGGAGGTTAACATGATTACTCCTAAAGCTATAGGGCTCAGATCGAAAATTGAGAAATTTTCCCGTTAACTAGGTGGTGCTAATTGTATTAATAGAAATTACTAAAAGGTTTTCCTGTGAGAAGACTAGGAGGTGAGGGTCATTTTTATGAATGTTATGACTTTGTTACTTTAAATTTTTAAAAAGTTTTAAAGGTAAATTCCTGTAAGTAAAAATGCTCGGTTAAAAGGTATGGCTATTTCAGTGGTTTTTGGTCCATACTGTCAAATTGCTTTCCAAAAGAATAGTAACAGCTTATATTATATACCCCCTTATGTCCATGGACTCACTTCAGTATACATTTACCAGCACTGGGAGTTTCCATTTTTAATATAAAAGAAATGATACTCCATTCCTTTAATTTGCATTTCTGATTTTGAAAGAAAAGTAAAATAAATAGACTTTTTATTCTAGGTTTGCTCTTTTCTTTCTAATAAATTGGTTGTTCCTGTTCTTTATTCACTTTATCATTTGTGGTCTTGCTGTTCCTTCACCAATTTGCTTGAATTCTTTTTGTTCTTTTGTTTTTTCTTTATGTAAGTATTTTCCCTAGGCTGCTCTTTTGCCTAAAAAAATTAATATTATTTTGCAATATAGTCTGTTGCTCTTTCCCTTTGTTCTCTCTTTTTTTTTTTTTTTTTACAATTTTTAATGTTTATTTGTTTTTGAGAGAGACAGAGACAGAATGTGAGTGGGGGAGGGGCAGAGAGAAAGGGAGACACAGAATCTGAAGCAGGCTCCAGGCTCTGAGTTGTCAGCACAGAGCCCAACACGGGGTTCGAACTCACAAATTTCGGGATCACGACCTGACTGAAGTTGGATGTTTAACTGACTGAGCCACCTGGGCACCCCTGTTCTCTCTCTCTTTTTTAATGTTTATTTATTTTTGAGGGGGGGAGCAAAAAGAGATGGGGACAGAGGGTTTGAAGAGGGCTCTCCACTGTCAATGGGACACAGGGCTTGAACCCATAAACGAGATCACAACCTGAGCTGAAGTTGGATGCTCAACCAACTGAGCCATCTAGGTGCCTCTCTTTGTGTTTACTTCTAATTTTAGGAAGTTATCACTAGAGATCCGGTAAATATTCCATTTAAAATGCTTTGTTACATAATAAATAAGTAGGGGCACCTGATTGGCTCAGTTGGCTAAGTGTCCCACTTTAGCTCAGGTCATGATCTCACGGTTCGTGAGTTTGAGCCCTGAATCGGGCTCTGTGCTGACAGCTCAGAGCCTGGAGCCTGCTTCAGATTCTGTGTCTCCCTCTCTCTCTGCCCCTCCCCTGCTTGCACTCTCTCTCCCTCTCAAAAATAAATAAACATTAAAAAACATTTATAATAGATAAGGGAAAAAACTTTTTTCTAAATTATCAAGCCATCATTACCATACTATTTTTAAAAATACATTTTTCTTTATTGTCTTGTGATATCTTTTTAACATAAGTTGCTCTATATTTGTCTATTATTGAGCTATCTGATCTTTTTTATTGACATACATAATTTTTGTAAATTATGTAAATGGAGCACTTTTATTATTATCTTTTGTTTGAGTTTTTACAAATAGGACAGTAAGTACTTCATGGATCCAGATATTAGGAACTGATCTTAGGCAGAAGAGTTGAAGTGAAATAAGAAACTCATAATTACAATTTTATCTGAGTTTTTCTGGTCACATGGTTCTGTGCTGTTCTTGCTGCATTTACTTAATATATTTCTTTGAGTGCTGCTTCAAGTTTTATTTCAAAACAAGGGAAAATATTTAAAAACAAAATTTGCCTTTTTGTTAGAGGCAGAATTAAAGGAAAGATTCTAATGATTTTGATTAGTTGGCAATCTCTATCTATCTATTTATCTATTCATTTGTTTGTTTTATGTTTATTTTGGGTGAAGTCTTTACCCAGTAAGGTTGCAGCTTTTTTGGTTACAGAAGATATCCCTTTCCTTGTGCTGGCCCTGATTTCTGTGTTCTGCGTATTGGCAAGTATCTGAGCTTCATAGGTGGGTGGTGACCTTAGCATAGATGTTATGTAAGGAATTGTCACCTTCTTTTAGAGTCAGTCATCCCATAAAGTCAGAGGAGTCAGTAAGGCATAATGAAATCAAAAGGCTTGTGTGGCAGCCGTGACTCTGACACCAATTAATTACCTGTCTGGACCTCAGTTTCCTCATTAGTAGAACGAATAGGTTGGCCTATGATCTCCAGTGTCTTTCCCATGCTGACATTTTGTGATTTTCTTTCCATGAGATGTTACCACTAAGAATCCTTATTTCCATGTTGCCTTCCAAAAAAAGCAACATGGGAAAGAGAATATGAAAACCAGAGTTTAATATAAAAATTTTGAAGTGTCATTGGTGAGGCTGGAGGGCATTGGTGGAGCTTATAGATGGTAGGTACTAAAGGTATGATCTGGTCTCGAATATTCTGCAACAAGTACAAAGCCCCATTGCTCTTTTGGGATCCTATAATTAATTGGCATAGATTCTAGTTTTTCTTTAGGAAGCACACATTCCTCATATTAGATATGGGGATTTCTATATCCTTTTTTATTTTTGTATCTATATTTCAGGTATTAGTAATATTTGAATGTTTGGTATATAAAAAAGCTGTCGCTTAGTTTTTGACCCTGTCTTGACAGTGTATAGTAGGGGTTATTTTTAAAATTTATAACTAGCTTTCAAAAAACTTTTTATGAGAATAATATATATTTATGGTTTAAAAACACATACTACAAAAGATTATATGATGAAAAGTGAAATTCAAGCTTAGTAGAGATAACCACTGTCAACTTTCTTGGGATTAGCACATTTTGTTAACACTGTTTAAATATCAGTTTGGGTGCTGTGACAGTATAGCATACTGGTTAAAAGCAAGGGCTCTACCCTTACATTCGTGGTCAATTTATTTTTTTTTTTAATTTTTTTTTTCAACGTTTATTTATTTTTTTTGGGACAGAGAGAGACAGAGGGAGGGGCAGAGAGAGAGGGAGACACAGAATCGGAAACAGGCTCCAGGCTCTGAGCCATCAGCCCAGAGCCTGACGCGGGGCTCGAACTCCTGGACCGCGAGATCGTGACCTGGCTGAAGTCGGATGCTTAACCGACTGCGCCACCCAGGCACCCCCGTGGTCAATTTATTTTTGACAGAGTTGCTAAGACATTTCAATGGGAAAAGAATAATATTTTCAACAAATGGTGCTGGGACAACTGGATATCTCTGTGCCAAAGAGTGAAGTTGGACTCCTTCCTCACACCATACACAAAGATTAACCTAAAATGGATCATAGAACTAAATGTAAGAGCTAAAAGTATAAAACTCTTAGAAGAAAATCATAGGAGTGAATCTTTATGATTTTGGATTAGACAACAATTTCTTAGATATGACATCAAGAGCTTAAGAAAAAAGAAAAAAATCAAGAAATCAGACTTTATCAAAATTAAAAAATGTCTGTGCTTCAAAGGATACCAAAAAAAGTAAAAAAAAAAAACAAAAAACCAACCCATAGAATGGGAGAAAATACTCACAAATCATATATCTGATAAGGGATTTGTATCCAGAATATATAAAGAATTCTTACAACTTAGGAGTGCCTGGCTGGCTCAACCAGTAGAGCATGTGACTCTTGATCTCAGGGTTATGAGTTCAAGTCCCACTATGGGTGTGGAGCCTACTTAAAATTAAAAAAAAAAAACAAAAACAATAAAAAACCTCTTACAACTTAGCAATAAAGAGATGAATAGGCTAATTAGAAAGTGGGAAAAGGATTTGAATGACATTTTTCCAAAGAAGATATATATGCAAATAATCAATAAGGACATGAAAAGTTGCTCAGCAGTATTAGCCATCAGAGAAATGCAAATCAAACTGCAATGAGACACCATTTAACACCCACTAGAATGGCTAGAATCAGAAAGCAGATAATAAGCATTGGCAAGGATACGGAGAAATAGGGGTCTTCATATGTTGCTGGTGGGAATGTAAAATAGAATTGCTGCTCTGGAAAACAGTTTGGTGGTTCCTCAGAAGATTTAACATTACCCAATTCTACTACAAGGTATTTACTCAAAAGAGTTGAAAAATGGAATTCAAAACAAAAACCTGTGCGTGAATGTTCATAGCAGCTCTATTCACAATAGCCAAAACAATCCAGATGTCCACCAACTGATGAATAGATTAAAAATATGGCATATTCATACAATGAAATACTATTTGTCAGCATAGGTGAACCTTAAACAACATTATGCTAAGTGAAAGAAGTCAGTTACAAAAGACTACATATTGTATAACTCCACAGAGTAGGGTAGCGGTTGCCTAAAGGTGGGGAAAGGGGGAGGGCTGGCTGGGGGAAAATGGGGAGCAACTTCTAATGGGTACAGGGCTTCTTTTTGGGGTGATGAAAATGTTTCAAAATTGGTTCTCGTGATGGTTACACAGCTCTGACCAAAAATCATCGAATTGTATACTTTCAGTTGGTGAATTCTATGGTATATGAATTATATGTCAATAAAGCTGTTTTTAAAAGATGCATGGGTTCTAGAGAATTATAACATACATTTGAATCCCAGCTCCATCACTTCTTGTAAGCTGTGCAAACTTGGGGAATTTGCTTAGCGTCTCTGGGTCTGTTTCCTTATTTGCAAAATAGGGATGATGGTAGAAATGCCTATCTAATGATATCCCTGTAAAGATTAAATTAGGTGATGCATACAACTATTAACCCCCTGTCTAGTTCTGAGTAAACATTAATATCAACTATGAAGATGCTGAGGAGAGTGAAGAAGAATGGATAGGTCTTAGATAAGCAGAAATGAGAGGAAATAACTTGCAGAGCAGGTCACAAGGGTAGGATTGAGCTTGGTTGGTTTGTGGGCCCTGGAGAAGATAGCTAGTTTAAAATATTTACAAGCCAGAGGTAGCAATCTCTCAGTGGTTTTGGCGGGTGGTGATGCCCAGGATGACAGTGGTGTCATGTGGGGTAACATACCACTAAGCTGGGTCATGTTTGTTGTGGTGTCCGATTGGACTGCAGCAAAATCCTGGGCAGGAAAGCGAAGAATCTGAAGAAAGTACTTTTTTTTTTTTTAAATCTTGCTGTGCCTGTGGCCTGAAGATCCTGTGTCTGCTTGTCCAGGCGTTAGTTGGTTTGAGTTGCCTAATCCTGTGCCTCTGAGCAGGGTTATGTGAGAAAGGGCCACAATCTCTGATCTTTGGCCTCCTTGCCTTTAAACCAGTGGGTAGGGTGGGGGTGGGGTAATAAGTGGCCCTCAGTGTCTAGAACCTGTTACTTACTCTCTTACCTCGGGGAGGTTCCAGACTCTTGCTGTCTTTTGTCAGGGTCCCCTGAGAACTAATCTCGAGTGTGGCAAACCAAATTGGAAATCTTGGGTGAGTTGCCAGAAGGCTCCAGTCAGGTGACAGGACTAGACGTGTAATCCATTTTAGAGTCCTTCCTCAGACTCCTTCTTTTGGTGGCTGGGGCTAAAATTGTAAGGCTTTGAGACTGAACCTAATATTAGGAAATGCATCATCATGTTTTCCTTTCTGATAATTACCATCTTTGCTTCCATTACTTGTAGCTAAGGTTCATCCCCCCAGTCCACCTTTGCCAGAACACCCAGCCACTGGTGCGAGTGGCCCCTCAAGGTCCACCAGCGCGAGGGTCTTGGACCCCAGAGCCCGGCTTAGGGCCTGTATAGACAGCCACCCTGTCGTCCTCCTCAGCAAGTCCACATGCGAGCGCTGTGCTGAGGTAAGGCTTCAACTCCTAGGAGGGGCCACAAACTGTTGCCTTCTAGAAATTTGACAGACTTTTGGGCTCAGCTGTCAACAATTGGATTTCACCTTAGGAAGTGGTTTGTGTGGATGTTTCTTCAGAGTCCCTGGAGAGTGAAGATTTGAGAACAAAAAGTTGCTTGAGTAGTCTTTTCCTGAGCTTTTGCAAAATACTGGATGTCTTCAGGTACTCAAAGTCAGGGAAAGTTGGGGTGGGGGAGTTCCCAAACCAGGTGATTTGCTCCTCATTAGGCTCGTCTACAGAGAATATTTCCCAAGATGCTGTTACTTAAGGTACTTCCAAATTTTAAGTATCTCTTCATGCTCATTATGGGGGAAAATGACTTCCCAAAGAATAAACTGTGCTTCCTACTTGGTTCTCAACCTTAGGTTATCTGAGAGAAAAGGTCAGCAATCGCAGCCATAGGGAGCATTGGTTTAATCCGGCCTGATTTAACTACAGAATGATGTCGAGAATTGAAAGACCCGATCGGGTGCTTTATAGGAAGGTTGAGGACATTCAAAGGTCACTGAAGCTTAGCTTTAAATTATACTCTGGATAGTTCCAGGACGAGACACAGTGGATTCTTAAGTAAACATAGCTGGCCTTCTGTCCAGGTTCACTTGTAATTTATAAAGTTCAATTTTTCTCTCAGCTTGTCTATCTCTTGACTTATTTCCCATCTCTCAGGGAGGCTGAATTCAGAAGCCTTTTTATTCTGAAAGTCTTACACAGAGATGGGCTTCTTGGACTCTGTGTGTGTGTGTGTGTGTGTGTGTGTGTGTGTGTGTGTGTGTGTGTGTTCTCTTGTTCTAAATAAGGAAGAAGGGAAGGTGGGCAAGCAGTGGAAACACTGAAAGTGGGCAGAACCTTTCATCTCGGTTTCTTGCCCATACATAGTCTGCTTCATTGTCACCTGAAGCTTCATCCCTATTAATGCCATCGTGGAGCGTTTTGTGTAGGACATCATATTGGGAACAGGGTTGCAAAGACATAGGAGGCACAAGTTCCATCCCGAGGGGGTTTAGTCAAACTGAGAAGGCAGATCCTAGGCTTAAAGAGGAAAATGATCTAAGGTATCCCAGGATCTAAGGTAATTCTAAATGATCAGCATAGGCGGTAAACAGAGAATTTGGTAGAGGGCTGGGTATTAGAAATCTGCCGCATAATTCTCGGCCTCTGGGAGCTTCCTCATATAGCACTGGTGGTCCTTTTAGGCTCATCTTCGTTGTTTGTGTAATCTGTGAAATGAAGGGCTTGGATTAGCTGACAATTGAGATTCCTTTTAGTTCTGAACTTAAGTGGTTGTATCATCTTTTCTGTTTCCAAATAATGATGAAGAGCCTGAACTCTGAAGTCAGAATTTGGATCTTGACTCTGTGACTTACTAGCCATGTGACCTTGGCTTTTTTCCCTCCCCTACCTGTTGTGCCTCAGATTCCTCATCTGTAAAATGTGGGTAATAATAGTACCCATCTCATAAGTTTGTCATGAGGATCAAATTAGCTAATATTTATAGAAGCCATAGAACATGCCTGGCACATAATAAATGCCCAAATAATGGTTTTTATTTTTATTTTTGTTTAAAAAAACAGCCAACCTTAATGTTTATTTATTTTTTAGAGAGAAAGAGAGACAGAGTGTGAGCAGGGGAGGGGCAGAGAGAGAGGGAGACACAGAATCCTAGGCATGCTCCAGGCTCTGAGCCGTTGGTGCAGAGCCTGACACGGGGCTCGAACTCATAAACCGCGAGATCATGACCTGAGCTGAAGTTGGATGCTTAACTGACTGAGCCACCCAGGTGTCCCTATATAATGTTTTTAAGAACTATTTTCCCTCCTGTTTTTCTATCAAGACTTCAAATCTTGGATGGTGATCTTCCTTCACCAATATTGAGGCTCAGTTAAGTGGAAATCAACAAATACCTAACTCTGTTCCAAGTACAGTTACTCCTATTATAAAGTGGTTGTTTTTTCTAAACTAACCTCTCCCTCCAAAACTCTATGCACATGGTGGTATAGTTGAAGGAACACTGTAGTTGAAAGATATCAGTTCTCATTCTGTAAATCAGTTTCCTCAACAATAAGGTTGACAACGCCACCTTATCTACTATACTTGTTAAATACACAGCTTTATTCTGAGGACCAAATAATTTCAAATCTATGTGAAAGCACTTGAAAGCCTATAGCATACACTTAGTATTAGTAGTCACCATTGAATGCCTACAGTATTTTGTCATTGAATGCCAGGCAGTGTTTTGTCACTCTACTTATATTTTAAAACACTAGTAAGGAATTGGAAAATTGCAGTCTTGACTCTGCTCTAGTTCTGCACTGAGGATACAGGATTGCTAGTAATGATGGGCAGTTTCTTTCCATGTTCCCTGACATCTCAGAGCTCTTTGATCTATAATTACACTTATTTCTACTATCTTTTCCCTGAATTCTACTAACTTCTTCATCTCCTAGCTCTCCTCCTTGACTCTGGAAAGGCAAAGTCTTCTCTTTTTTTCAGTTTTACTCAATTAAATGTACTCTGGGAATGATGGACATTTCCCAAATAAAAGTTGGGAAATAAATAAAATAA
This sequence comes from Felis catus, assembly GCF_018350175.1. Classification (NCBI taxonomy): domain Eukaryota; kingdom Metazoa; phylum Chordata; class Mammalia; order Carnivora; family Felidae; genus Felis; species Felis catus. Next base: position 124,232,294 of record NC_058374.1, read on the forward strand.
AATTTGGGAATAAATTTCCCAAATAAAATTTGTGGCAGATATTTGCATATTTATTTATTTATTTATTTGGGAAATAAATAAAATTTGGGAATAAATTTCCCAAATAAAATTTGTGGCAGATATTTGCATATTTATTGTATTAAAATATATAGTTATTCTTACAACTTTATTTAATGCCATTATCTGAATCATTCCTGGATAGGCCAGATCTTTTGGACAAATAATCCTCTGGTTTTACCTTAACCAGTACTAGTTTCTTAGCTTTTCTGAATGCATCATAGATAAGCTATTTTCAGATTTGTGCCAATTAATATGGAAATTAATTTTCAATGTCTTTGGTTGTGAAGGATGGTTAGGTGTCTCTTCTAGTAAAAATAGTGATTTTCTTCTGTGAGGATACAACTTATGTACTGACTGTTGGCGTGCCTTTTTAATTTTTGTCTTATTTTAATTTTTTATTATATTATTTTTAAAAATTACCTTGACACAGAATTTGCCCAGGTTATTTTCTTTCAGTTTTGATTTTATCATCTAGCAGTTGTGATGTGAGTAAATCAGAATTGGAGAAACTGCATTTTTAAATTGGTACTTGACCTGATGAATTTATATTTCTCTCTGGGATGAGTAATGCAATTTGCATTAATTCAAGTTGGGAAATGCCCACAGAGAAATGAAATTCTACATTAGTTAGTTTCCTGCTTGTTGCATAACACATTACTGTGTGTGCTTTGCATACATCCTACTGCGAAGACTGGGCTTTATAGTGCAGAGATAACTCTCTCCTTTTTCAGAAAATGTGGTATCTGTTCCTTATGGATATTTCAGTGGCAGATTAAAAGTATGAAGTTGGAATTAGCAAATGAGGTCTCATTACAGCTCATCTACTGCTTGACACCCAGATCCACTGCCGTTTCTCCAGAGTGTGTCTATTTTGCGGGCAAAGTTGACCATCCCCTACTCTTATCAAATAAAATATCCTGGAAACCGGTGCTGATGGTATTCAATACGGACCTTTAATCTTACGCTGTGAATCAATGCTAAAGTTTAGTCAGAATTAAAATAACCGACCTAATGGTTTCTTGAAGTAGGGTCATGTGTACCCCAGAACCGAGAGCATGTATTTTCTACATTTCACGTACTGTCAAATTTTGATACTTTTAGGAGCCGCTTTTAGGATTACTCCGTAAATATGGAAAACTTGTTTCTTGTCACAAACTGCAAATGGTTTATTTCTAAAATTAAGTCGCTAAGGAAGTCTGAAGAATCCATGATTTTATGTGTGTGTGAACTTTTTATTTTTAGTCTTCGAAAATGAGCACTGGAATATGAATTGACTTTTGTCCAGATGGTCTCCCAGCTGTAGCTTTCCTTGCTCTTTCCTTAAAGTTCTTCTTTTCTCACCCCATCGCTCTTCTAAAGGATTCTTCTGTTTTTAACTGTACCTTCAGTTCCCAGGGGGAGCTGAATCCATACTGGGGCACAGAGGCTGTCCAGAGGAGTTTAAGAGGAAGGCCACTGAGGCTGTGTGAATGAACTCGTTTTCTCATTTTTATCCAAATGTTGTATTGGGTCCTTCAAAAATGATAGAAATCTTTCAGCCTACTGTTTTTGTAGTTAAATTGGAATGAGACAAGAGTACCTTCTCTCTAGTGGCCATTTCTATAAACTCCAGGCCATAGTACTGGCCTTTGCCATTTGGTTGTAGAAGCTGGAGGAAATGTAGTTCTTTCCTAAAGCATTAATGATAGGCTATTGTGTCTTAAATATAAATGTCATTTTAAAGTCTCTTTCCTCAGTAATTTAAATGTCATTTAGTGGAGCAGATTTGGCAAAACTAACTCTTATCCTTCCAGTAAAATTTTTTTACCATTACAATTTGTGTAATCTTGAGCATGTGACTTTTGTAATTGATTTGTTGGTTGAGGTTTACTTGGCCAAAAAATAAATAATACTTTGACTATTGTAGGATGTGTTTTTTTTTTTTCTTCAGGGTTGCATGTGTGTTTTGGAAATATGGTTTTTTTTTTAATGTTTATTTATTTTGAGAGAGAGGGATAAAGAGTTCGTGAGCATGCACAAGCCGGGTGACGGGCAGAGAGGAGAGAGAGAATCCCAAGCAGGGGTTTAATCCCATGGAAATGTGAGGTCATGACCTGAGCTGAAATCAAGAGTCCATGCTTAACTCACTGAGCCCCTCAGACGCCCCTGTTTTGGAAATATTTAGTATTCCAGTGTATTTTTAAACATGGTTAGTATTAAACCCATCTTATAATGGGGTAGACGGAGTCACTCCACATGTAAAATGTATTTTATGAAGCCATACAGGTGAATCATTGAGCATAGAGTAGAGTCAACAGACTTCAAATACCCATTAAGTATCGTTACTGTCAACAGGGAGAATCTTGTGGGTTGCATAAAAATGGGCTGGTAAATTTGCAAAGGAGAGGGCTGATTAAGAGGAAAGTAAAAAGCTGGATAAAAGCCTTTTTTTTCTTTTGCCTTATTCTCCCTCTTGTTTTTCCAGGTAAAGAAGTTATTCAAGTCCATGTGTGTTCCTTATTTTTTGCTCGAACTTGATCAAGCAGGTAAGATTCTGCTTGACATGTAAATTATATCTACTGTCTGTATGTTTTACTTAATCTGTTTTGTCTGGCTTTTATTTTTCTCCTTTGAGGTTTGTATTGTTTAGTGAGCTCTCACCTGTTGATTCCTCTTTTTGACCATTTAGCTAAGCCACTCCCTGGGACTACTCGTATTTGCCTGTAGTCTACCTAGGTTGTAACCTTGGTATGAGTTTCCTGTTGTTGAAATCATTCTTCCTATTAACCTTGAGTTTAGTTACAGGTACAGTATGTACTGGTTTCATGGTAACTTTATTATTTTTACAAATTTGCCACTTTTCAAATACGAAATAGTATTTGAAAATAAAAGAGACTCCGCTAGAGAGAGAGAGAGAGAGACATGGTAATTGAGATAGAAAGCTCATTTCTGGGTCAGGAGGAAGGAGGTAGTTGTGGGGCAGGAAACTATTCTTTGATCCTTCTAAAGACAGATTCCCCGACACAGAGAGCGTCCCACCCACTGAGTGCCTGTGCTTCATGGGGACTATTCTGGGTTTGTATTCAAATTCATTAATCCTCGCAAGAACTCTACAAGGAACATATCCACATTTTACAGATGAGGAAATTGAGTTCCAGGGAAGTCAAACAACTTCCCTAAAGTCATATAAGTAGTGGAGCTATGATTTGACACAGCCTTGTTTAATTTCAAAGTCTGTGTTCTTCCCATAATACCGTGTTGTCTGTGTCCCCTCATATGATAGCATTTCTGTTCCAGAAGAACAAGGAAAGTTCTTGCCCCTAATACTCCATAGTCGATAGAAGGAAATCCCAATAATTAAAATTTCATCTGGGTCAAAAAGTAGCCTTTTAAAAATGTAAGTTTTCCTGGGAGAGTTAAGTCAACTTGCAACTTGGTGTGAATCGGGAAACCTTCAACAAACTAAACTAACAAGATAAAACAAATGAACATGTCTGTTAAGAATGGGGAAAGTCGGGAGGTAACAGTGGAGGAGGATGGGTATGGCAGAGGTACCAGATGCCCCAAAGGGGGCATGAGTCGGACGGCACAGAGTATGACAAAGGTGCCACGGGTGGATGGCAAGTCAGTAAAGGCATTTTAATTCTGGCCACACTAATCAGACAGGAAGCTCTTGCCCCTTACCGAGGAAGTGTCCGTGGATCTACGGATCACAGCTGGGCGCTCCCACCCACCCCTCGGTAAAGTCCCACCTTAAGAAAACCTGAAGTATATGAGTCGGGACAGGTTTGGCCTGAACCAGCTTCCGTAGTCGAAGGACGGGAGCCTCGTGCTGGGTGAGGGCATTGGTGATCTCTGGGTTTTCGCTTACCGCTTCATCACACATAAGAAGCTGTCTTCCTTTCCGTGCTGACTTACTGGCCGCGCAGCTTGCGGGAACAGATCAGGATTTACGGAGCCAGGCAGCATTTCTCAAAATGTCTGCACACCCCTGGGGATGCCTGTGATCTTTTGGAGGTCCTCAAGGTCAAAACTGTTTTCTAATAACGTTTAAGATGTTATTTACTGTTTTACCGTTTTGACAGTTTCGTTGACGGTGCAAAAGCCGTTGTGGGTAAAACTGCTGAAGTTTAGCATGAACCAAACTTCGCAAGTACCGCCAGATGGTACTAGTTTACATTATAGTCTTTGCCACCATACTCATAATAAAAGAAAATGGCCATTTTACCTAAGATTGTTCTCGATGAGGTAGGGAAAATCATTGCCTTTGTTGAATCTCAACCGTTTGAGCAGACATCTTTTCATGTTCTGTGTGATGAGGAAAGTACGCATAAAGTGATTTTGCTGCCGTGAAGCCTGATGGTTGTCTCCAGGAGAAGCACTTGTGCACCTCGTAGTTTGCACTGCAAACTGAACTGGCTGCTCTTCTCAGGGAACACCAGGTGTACCTTAAAGACTGACTGACAATCAAATTATTCAAATTGTTTGGATTATTCATACCAGGGTATTTAGGAAACATCTCTCCCCAAATGAACAAGGCAAGCCAGTCACTTCAGGGAGAACTACTGATCGTATTTGTTGCCCATGATAAAATTTGGGCTTTCAGATGAAAATCAGAATCTTAGAAGTTGTACCTGGCGTGTGAGCTCAATAGCTTTTCGGGACTTAAAGATTTTTCTGATGAAGTTCGATGTAACATTCACGAATGTAATTATTTTGATATTGTGTATTGAAATATGTCAGCATTTAGAAAATCTGTATACATTAGTGAATGACTGTTTTCTGAATGATCAATGTTTGATCTTACAAAGTTGTTCGTGGGTGAAAGAGCCATTCAGAGTTCAAGATACTCCAATGGTTTTTAATGTGACAGAGTATGAAACCTCATGCATCTGCTTTCGGATTCCACGTTGCAACTTACCTTTAATCAACTATTACTTGTTGAGTTTTGGTGTAGTATCAAGGAAAATCTGCAGTTATCTGAAAAATCTATTAAATATTTCTTCTTTTTTCCAACTCGTTGTCTTTGCGAGAGTGGTTTTTTTTTTCGTATGCTTCTACTGAAACAATATATTGCAATATATTGAATGCAGAAGCAGATAGGAGACTATAGCTGTCTTCAATTAAACCAGATAGACAAAAGTTTGCAAAAATGTAAAATAATGCCAACCTTCTCAATATTTTTTTGTTTTGGACAATACAGTTATTTTAAAAGTATGTTATTTAAGTTAACATGTAATGGGTTTATGAATATTTTAAGAGAATAAATAAATACTTTTAAAATATGTCAGTTTTCATTTCTAATGTGGTAAGTATTGATAGCTATAACCCATATAAACAGAAATTCTTTGGAGTCCTCGATAATTATTTAAGAGTATAAAGGGCAGGGCTCCCAGCCGGCTTAGTCTGTAGAGCATGGGACTCTTGGTCATGCAGTTATGAGTGTGAGCCCCGTGTTGGGTGTGGAGCCTACTTTAAAAAAAAAAAAAAGAACTTATATAAAAAAAAAAGAGTATAAAGGCATACTGACACCAAAAGTTTGACATCCTGAGTACTAAGGCAAGTAGGACATAGGAGTGTTAATCTAAGAACTTTGGATTCTATGCGATTTACTTGTCCTCGGCATAGGAAGAACACTGCTGAGCATGTGCTGGGCCTCAGAACCAGCCACACAGGAGAGATACGTGGTCGGGTCCGTGTCTTTAAGAAGCTGGGGATTGCAAAGCTGGACTGGGCTCGTGTGGTCTCTAAGTGCTGGTTTTGTGAAGGAATCGCTTCCATGAGGAACCCTCCACAGGCGTTATTTTCTCACCCGTGTTGGCTACCTAATCACGGTGCCTGGAGCACAGCAGGTTCTCAAAGAGCCAGGGGGTCAATTGGTGGGCAGGGGTATTCAGTATAGAATCAGGCGGGTGCTTTTCTTCATCCAGCGTGTTTATTGAGGACTTGCTGTGTACTCAGCGCTGGAAGTGGAGTAGGGAACTGTGCTCTTGCAAAATTAGACTAGCTTTGTGCCCCCCCCCCCCCAAGCAAGCCTCCTCCGCTGCTTGTAGAGCTGATGTCCGTGGCAGCCGGCACAGGGTCCCGCCTAACCGGACTGGCACTGGAGCGGCTCTGCGGAGGTCCTGATGGCAGCGGTATCATCTGTCAAGGAAAATCGGGAAGGAAAGCTGTGCTGCCAGGAGCCTGCCCTGCCACCCTGACAGTTCCTTCTTCCCTCTTCTGGGGTGTCTTTCGGACCAGTCTATACAAATTAAGGTTATTATTTGAGAACAGCTGTCCAGATCCACTCAGATCTCCCAAGATCGGTGTTGGAGAGAGAAGAGCTCAGCACCCCGGAGGCACGTGTTAGTATTTGTGTGTGGGCAGTGGTAATGGTCAAAAATGCCATCCTCCCTGTGCCAGAGGCTTATGCGTGTCCTCCTACTTAATCTTCCAAATGCCATCCGTGAGGTCCGTAGTGATATCACCTTCTTATGATGAGGAAACGAGGCTTGGAAAAGTACTCACATAGAGGAGAGTTGGCTTGCTGGTGAACCCACTGGTAATTCCTGGTGCCTCCCTTCGGTTTCCTCTGACTGCCTCCTCAGAGCCCTTCATGACTCACCCTCCCTCCTGATGTATGATGTTCGTGGTATTGATACTATGATCCGTGTTCCTGGATGTGACGGTGGCTGGTTTAACCGGAGGTTGTGCAAGCTGCCCCCGTGACGGTTGCGCCTCAGCTGCCCCTGTGGACGAGCTGCCACTCACCGGGCTTGGTGCTCTATGAAGCCTTGTATCGTGGCTTGGGTATCTGCCCGGGGGCTTTGATCTGAGGAGCAGACATCGGTGTCATCATCTTCACGTGGTCTGGTAGCTGCTGCCATGTTCTTCACCCATCGGCGTGGGAAACAGATAGAAGGTTTGAGAGGACTTGGGTGACAGTCTGCCAGAAGTGAGTATCTGGACGCCGTATGTCACTCACTGGCTCAGAGGTTCCGAAGTGTATCATCCTTGCCCCCGGCTGCCTATAGAGGGCACGGCTTTAATGCCTTCGCCGAGAGGGAAAGGAACAAACATTCGACTTATATTGATGGACTTTTTAAAATTTTTTATCTTTTTTTTTCTTTTTCTTGATGAACTTTTTTTTTTTAATGCCCGTGTTTCACATCTCTCTTACTTAATCCTCACAGTGACCTTGTGAGGTGGCTGGATTTAACTCTGCTTTATGAGTGAGGAAGCAGATACTCAGCATTTTAGTAACTTGCTCAGTGTTGCTGCGTCAAGCCCAGGCCTGTCTGATTCCCCAGCTGCCTCTCCAGGGGTTGCTGTTTTTAAACAAATAAAAACCCCTTCAGAGGTACCATAAGGAACATGGTACCCTAGACTAGCTCAGACCGTAGGGAACCCCTTCAGGGGTACCCTAGGCTAGCTCAGACCTTACCACTTTGGTATTGATGTTTATTCATTCAACAGATGTGTTTGGGCACCTGTGTATGTACTAAGCACCGATGGAGAAAAAAGATGAGGAAGGCACAGTCTCATTTTTTCAGGTCATTCTATTTGTTCCCATCTGCCTCCCCTCTAATTTCAGTGTGATCCAGTGTCTGGAAAGGCTGCAGGATCACAGAGTGCTTGTGACAGCATGTTGGACAGGTGTTTTCCTGGTGGGAAAAAAGTGGCGAGTGAGGAATTCATAGCTGTAAACAAAACAAATGAGAAAACATCATGGCTTGTTTATTTAGACTGAATCTAGTAAGGAGTGCCTGGCAGAGAGAATGATGAGAGATAAAAGTGGGAAAGTAAAGAGGCTTTGTGCTGTAGGGAGTGGGGATCCATAGAAGGTTGTTCTGTTTATTTTATGGATGGGGCTTAAAATGTTCTTTAAGCATTTTGATTTTGCCTGTAAAAATGTTCATCTTAGAGAATTTGCAGAATGCAGTAAAATGAAACACAAAGGGCACATGTAGTTATATCCAGAGAGAACCACTGTTACTGTATATGTTTTATGTATCCTATGTTCTGTTTTATTATTTAAAAATATTTTTGCATGTTATTGAAAGTTATTAATAATTTTCTCAGTTGCTATAAAATATTCCATACAGTACTTTTATGTAGCCATTCCACTAGGGTTGGATAAATAGTCTGTTGCCAGTTTTATTTGCTATTATGGAATAATAGGTTAGAAATATTTTTCTCTGTACCTAAAGTTTTTGTTGTATTTAGAATTCTTTTCATAAGACAGATTACCAGAATGGATATCTGAATCAGAGTATTAACATTTCTAAATTTCTAGAGCCTTTTAAATGATGTGTGCTAATTGATAATTGCACGAATTCAATCAGTTTTCCCCATAGTTAGTTAAGAAATGTTAAGAAATGTTAAGAAATGATAAGAACTTTTTTTTAAATATTCTTTTTTAAAAAAGTTATTTATTTATTTTGAGACGGAGAGAAAGAGAGAATGCTGGAGAGGCAGAGAGAGAGAGGGAGAGAGAGAGAATTCCCAGCAGGCTCCACACCATCAGCATGGAGCCCCACGCAAGAGCTCGAACTCCTAGACCTGGGAGGAAATCGAGATTTGGATGCTTAGCTGCCTGAGCCACCCCAGTGCCACATGATAAGAGCTTTTTCAAACTTATTGTTTGCCAATTTGAGAGGTAAAAAAAAAAAGTGTCTTTATTTTAATTTGTATTTCTTTGATATTAATGAGTCAGTTTTTAAAAGATCTGAATTGTATTTCCTTTATTGTACTCAGTTATCTGAATTGTCTGTTCATGTTCCTTATGGAATAATAATAATAATAGCAAGAAACCCTTTTATGGCAATATCGATGAGCCACTGCCCTAAGCACTTCAAATGTTAACTATTTTAATCAGAGTTCTGTGAAGCAGATATTGCTATCTCCATTTCACAGATGAGGAAACGAAGGCACAAAGAGACCAGGTAACTCGCTCATGGTCATACAAGCAGTAAGTGATACAGCTGGAACTTGAATTCCAGGGAATCCAGCTCCAAAGGCTAGGATCTTAATGCTGAACTGTGCTTTGATCTAAACTGTGCTTATGATCTTGTAGGTCACGGTGTTCCTCACTAACTTCTGTACATACACCCCCTGCCTCCAACCAGACTGCTTTTTACACCTGTTTTAGTGCTATTTGTGGAAATAACCACTGCGTTGATTGAATCAATTGTGTATGATTTGCCCTTATGTGATGGATCAAGAGGATGGAGACCAGTGGTTATGTAGCAGTCACATAAGAATTTGTACACATACACCTCTATTCAAGTAAATTTGTGTTTTGGAATGAATGCAAGATAGGTAGGGGAAGCTGAGTATCTAAGAAAACAACTCACACATGTTATGAAAGGATTTCCTTTAAATTTTTTTTTTTACATTTATTTATTTTTGAGAGACAGAGAGAGACAGAGCACAAGTGGGGAGACACAGAGAGAGGGAGACACAGATCTGAAACAGGCTCCAGGCCCTGAGCTGTGAGCACAGAGCCCGACGTGGGGCTTGAACTCACAAAACCGCAAGATCATGACCTGAGCTGAAGTTGGACACTTAACCGACTGAGCCACCCAGGCGCCCGTGAAAGGATTCCTCTTAAATAAGAAGTAGAAAATATATTTTTGTGTCACACAGACCTGGGTTCAAATCTGCACCAGGTTGGATGGGATAGTGTTGTTCCTCTGTTTGCGTTGTAAGGATTAAATAGGATAATGTTGGGATGCCCAGGTGGCTCAGTCAGTTAAGTGTGCGACTGTGGCTCAGGTCTTGATTTCATCGTTCTGTTTGTGAGTTTGAGTCCCACATCAGGTTCTCTGCTGTCAGCACAGAGCCCACTTTGGATCCTCTGTCCCCCTCTCTCTCTGCCCCTACCCAGCTCATTCTCTCTCTTCTCTCTCAAAATAAGTAAATAAACTTAAAAAAAAATAGGATAATGTTTGACTCTTGAGTACAGAGAGCAAACTGGTAGTTGCCATAGAAGAGGGAAGGAGGTGTGGAGATGGGTGAAATAGATAAAGGGGATTAAAACTACACTGAGCAATGTACAGCATTGTTGAATAATTATATGGTACACTTGAAATGAATATAACACTGTATATTAATTATAATTCAATAAAAAATAAAAATAAAAAATAGGATAATGTTTATAATGCATCTAACATAGTGTTTAATTAATGTCATCTTCCCAGTATACTCAGATATGAAAAAGTTAGATTTAGATTAAGCTTTTTATTTATTTATTATTTTTTAATGTTTATTCTTGAGAGAGAGAGAGAGAGAGAGAGAGAGAGAGAGAGAGGAAGAGGGGCAGAGAGAGAAGGAGACCCAGAATCTGAAGCAGGCTCCAGGCTCCGAGCTGTCAGCACAGAGCCCGACGTGGGCTTGAACCCTCAAACTGCGAGATCATGACCTGAGCCGAAGTCAGATGCTTAACCAGCTGAGCCACCCAGGCGCCCCTAGATTAAGCTTTTTATAAAGCAAGATAAAACTCTCTTTAATTGCCAGATATACATTCTAGTCAAGTGTTGATTCTTTTCATTCTTTGAACAAATATTTGAGGGCCCGCTCTCACACATAAATGACATGAGTTCTGTCTTTCATAGGCCCATTATCTATTGTGCATCATTAGTCATAGCTCTTTGCTCCTCTGGGCCTTTGTTTCCTCATCTGTAAAGTGGGGATTCAATGAGAATGTATGTAAAATGCCTAGCACTGTTCTTGATATACAGTCAGTGCTTAGGGGAAGCTGCTAACTCCTGTAATATTATGCAGCCATTAAAAAAATGACTCACATAGAGTTTTTAATAGCATGGGGGAATTTTCTGTACCATAATGTTTAATGAAAAAAGCCAAGAGTTTAAAATCGATTTTACAGAATAGTTCTGTCTTGCTTTTAACAGTATAGGAAAAGGACTAGAAAGAAATACACAAAATATGAATAATCCCTCAAATATTTTTGTGTATCTGTCTTGCCAGTGTAATAGACACTGAAGAAATACAGGCGAATAAAATCTGGTTCTTCGTCAGGGAAAAGTTTTGATAAGGGAGACATTCACAACCCAGTGTGGGATGAAGTGGAGGGAGAAGTCAAACCGCTTTGATTTCTGCAATGAAGATTGGAGGATGGTGGTAGCATTCGTTAAGAGAAGAGACAGGATTTAGACCAGGGAAGATGGTGAATTTGGTGTTGGACATGTGATGATTGTCCAATATGGATAGTAGGTATGTAGGTCTGGGCGAACGGAAGGTGTAGATTTGGGAGGGTTTGAACTATAGGTGAGGTGAAGAAGAACACTCAGGGAAAGTCCGTGGAGTGGAACGGGAGCCTTAGATCTTGACTGCATCTGGATGGTGAGATTTAGAATGGCTTTTCTTCTTCCTTTGCTTTCTTTCTTTCTTTCTTCTTAAAATTTCCTATAGGGACACCTGGGTGGCTCAGTCAGCTAAAATGTCCGACCTCGGCTCACGTCATGATATCACGGTTTGTGAGTTCGAGCCCCACATTGGGCTCTATGCTAATAGCTCGGAGCCTGGAGCCTGCTTTGGATTCTGTGTCTCCCTTTCTCTCTGCCCTCCCACTGCTCATGCTCTGTCTCTCTCTCTCAAAAATAAACATTAAAAAAAGTTTTAAAAATCTATAATGTGAATGTGTTTCCTACAATGTAACATAAGTGTCTTAGTTAGGATTAGGTTTGGCCACATGTGACAGGAGACCCAAAATGACAGTGGCTGATACTAGACATAAGCTCATTTCTCCCTCACTTAAAAGAAGTCGAGATAGAGGTAGTCTGTCCAGGGCTTGCATGGTACTCCACAGTGCTGGATCCCATGTTGAGTCTACCTGTGTTCATGGTCCACAGTCCTCAGCAGTTGTCTTCCATTTTATGTTCCAAGATGGGGGGTCCAAATTTTGGCCATCGCTTGAAAGAAGAGCTGAAGGAGGGCATGTCCTTTCCACTCAAGAACATATCCTGAAAGTTGCACTTGATATTTTGCTTATGTTGTATTGGCCAGAATTTGGTCACTTAGTCATATATGTGTGCTGAAAGGAGACGGGGAAATGAAACCTTTATTTTGGGAGTCAAGTGCACAGTGAAAAACCAAGAGTCCAGTTAATGATGCTAATAACATCTTGGGATTGCCTACAGAATAGCTGAGATTGGTTCATCTGAAGATAATGATAATAATTTCCATATAAACCATGCATTTGTCTCCTATTTATTTATTTTTTTATTTTGTAAGTGTTTTATTTATTTTTGAGAGACAGAGTGTGTGGGGGGGAGGGGCAGAGAGCAAGAGGGACAGGATCTGAAGCGGGCTCTGCACTGATAGCAGTGAGCCTGATGCGGGGCTCAAACTCACAAGCTGTGAGATCATGCCCTGGGCTGAAATCAGGCGCTCAACCGACTGAGCCACCCGGGTGCCCCTTTCTCCTAGTTAAATCATAAGTATAGAGGCGCCATACCATGGTTATTGTATAATGGTAGTGAGCTGGCAAATACTTTGCTGTCTTAGAAAGACCAGTGACTGAACAGTGACTGAACAGTGACTGAACAATGACTGAACTAGAGGCCTAGTCAACTAACGTAATGGTTAACATTGAACCTTATCAAGGGGAATAGGAGGTAGTCCAGCCTTACCCATTGCAATACAGCATCAAAAGAGTTTCTGAGATTATTGAAAGATTATTACAGATATTGTAGATCTGTAGATTAAGAAGTTCAGAAACATTCTGGTGGAGAACTACAATGTTCTCATTTATCTTTACAGTGGAAAAGTTGGTCTTAATACATCTACGGTGGTAAATGAGACATAGATCACTCTCAGTTCAAATCAGGGTCTGGAGTACGGGTTGCCAACCGGCAAGATCCGAGGCCACTTCATGAGGTGACTGTAGCCCTCCACCAATGACTTGTAGTCATCAACTGTCTTGGGATTCTGGAATTTTGGCACTTGGGGAAATTAGAGAGGGATCTTCTTCTTGGTATCAACTACCTAATAGGGTTTAAAATTTAGAAACTAACAATGGTAATAAACTGTATGGCTGTTCTTTCATAGGATCCAAAAGCTATGGATCACTATTAATGAGTACTCACACAACCCCTTGGCTGGCGGTAAGGGTGGCTGATCTCCAGTTTTTTCAGACGAGACACCCGAGAGTTGATTGCAACTCTTCTTTAGAGCCTGTATCTCCTGAGGTTCTGCTGGCCAGTGGTTTTCGACATTAAAAACATTTTCTTTCCTCTAGAATTGAAATAAGATACCAAGAGACCTAAAACAAGTAGAGCACGGAAAGAGAATCTTTCTGCATGTTCTAGTATGTGTACATTATGTGTATACGTACATACAATACAAAATGCACGTGCTCATGTTTTTTAGAAGTTCTCATGTCCTTTCCATTTCTTTTAGCAAGTTGTTTAAGGAAATTACATTTTTCTTCCGGCAGATAAAGCACAAGTTTTGAGTAATGGGGATAGATAACTACGGAAAAAGGTGTGCTTAGCCACAGACTGCTAATTAAAAGAAAAATTAATAGGTTGCCCCCTTGAATTAAGCTTTTAATGGCATCTAGTGTAACACATTGTTGCCAGTGAATAAGCAATTTGTCAAAGGAGAAAATCCAAACTCTTAGCCGCTCAAATCCTAGATTTACACCATGCATAAGGACATAATGATGATAATAACTTGGATATTGAGTACATACCGCATTCTGAGCCCTTTATATCTACTTACTCATCTGATTTCCACTGCCACCACATGAGGTGTAGTCACTATATTTATCACCATTTATAGCTGAGTGAATTGAGGCAGAGAGATAACAGAGCTCGCCTAAAGGCATGCATCTTGTCTGTGGCCAAGCCAGGCTATGTGACTTCAGAGGAGATTCTCATGACTATTGGGCCATACTGCTTGTCAGTAGAAAGCTGGATGAGGCTGTGGGGTCGGTCAGATGTTTACAAAAGAGTAGACCTGGGCGTGTTTGAAGGCAGAAGGGCTTGAATAGTCCTGGATATAAATAAGATAGGGAGAGGATGTTTAAGGGATGTGGGGTCTCCTAACACCACTTGGAATTGGAATAGGTTGTGGGGTTCTGGTAAAGGTGTGCTGTAGCACAGGTAGAACAATCCTTATCCTTCTGAGGTTGCAGTCAAGTCCAAGAATAGAGAAGTGCAGTGAAGAGGAAATGTAGGAGGGGAAGGAGCTTGTACCTGATGACCTTGAGCTTCAGGGGTGTGTTGGAGCTGCTGCTGCCGGCTCAAGACAGCTGTAGTTAAACATTGAGGAATTTTGCAAGCAGGTTGATAGCTTGAAATCAGCCAAAGCGGGAGTACTTGTATCACAGAAGTTGACAAATTCAGACTCCCCCCACCTCTCCTGCCCAAGCTGGTTTACAAGAACACCTTGGACTCTCTTCTCCGCTGGCATTTGAAAGCCTGCTCCAGTGCCAGCCTACCATGGGAAAGGCACTGTGTGAAGAATATTGTAGTGGCGAGAGAAGACTATGAGACGGCAATCCTGTACTAGCTGTCAGACCCGGCTTGGGTCACTCACTTAACCTTGGTTTACTCATCTGCAAATGGAAATGGTAATACATATCCCAGAGCATTACTGCATTGATTAACGAGAGAACATAAAGGTCCTGGCACAGAGGTGCTCAATAAATGAGTGTTCTACGCATGGCAGACACATAAACAGACAGTTGTGATGTAGCTTGATGTGAGAAATAAAGGAGTGACTAGTTCCATGTTTGGTCAAAGAAGGCGTTGCAGAGATCATGGTCCTCCACGCAGGATTTCGAAGTTTTCAGGGCGGATGTTTCATGGATGAAGTCTACCCTGGTCTTTGTCAGAAAGCCAGTGCGTCTTTTGGTGTGTGTCCCTATAGCATGATGCTTTCGCCTCTTTCCGGCTCCTACCTCACGATATATTACTACTGAATTGTGAGGCAAACAATGGATTTATATCCTTACTCCAACACAGCTCTTTTGTGACCTCTGGCAAGATTCGTAACTTCCTGAAATTTCAGTTTTTCATATGGTGTAACCTTAAGGTGATTTCAGAGGATTAACTGAGAATGTAGGGAAATGAACCAGACACTTAGCTGCATTGTGAACCTAAAGTGAATTCAACATATATTGATGGTTTCATCTCCGCTTTTGCTTCTGCATCTCATGCAGAAACCATTTCTTTCCTACAGCTGTGCCTTTATACGTATTGCTCCCTCTGCCTAGAAAAAATTCTGTTCAAGGCATAGAACAGCATTGTGGTAATTGCCAAGGACCGGGTGTCAGTCTCAGCTCTGCCGATTGTTAGTTAGGTGGCCATGGACAAGATAATTATCTTTCTATACCTGAGGGTTTTTTCAGCAAGCACAGAAACATTCTCAGGTATTTCTCCCACTCCCATTACTTTTACCTTCATTATCCCTCAGATCACTTGCTTTGTGAGGCTTTCCCCAATTGTCCCACATCATTATTTGCTTTCCCTATTTGAAGTTGATGGCCCACCACATTTGAGCACCTACTATGTTTCAGGCACACTCCTAGCCATATTACAGATATTATTTCATTCAGACCACCCAAAGAGTTCTCATTCATTATCCCCGCTACCCTCTGGGATGGATCAAACTAAAAGGGCAAATTCATCTTTGTAGGAGGGCTGAGAACCCCTGAGAGTTGCCATGTAAAGTCTTTTTTCCTTTCCTCCGAAAAAGATGGGATCCACAAATTAACTAGTATTATCTCCATTTTACAGATTGAGTCTTCCAAGAAATATTTATTGAGCTATTACTATGTGTGGGCACTGTTGTTGTTGTTGTTGTGTGTGTGGACACTGTTTTAAGTACTGAGAACATTGTGGTGAGCATAAGTCATCCTGGACCCTGCCTACATGTGGCTACTTACATTTAAACAGATTAAACCTAAATAAAATAAAAACTTAAGATTTGCGGTTGCACCAGCCACATTTTAAGTGCTCAGTAATCACATGTGGGTTGGACAGTGCTGATATAGAACATTTCATCGTCACAGAAAATTCTGTTGAGCCGTGCTGTTCTAGGGGGAGGCCGACATTGATCAAATAATCGTCTATAAAAATATAACTGCAGTTGTGATAAGTAGCAGGCAGAAAGAATGCATGGTAACACAGGAGCACCTCATTGGGGGATTTGACCTATGTGGTAGTTTCCTCGGGGAAGGCATGCTTGTTCTCAGATCTGATGAACCACTGGAGTCGTTAGCAAACTGGAGGAGTTAGCAAAGACCTGTGGTTAGGTAATTAAAGAGACTGAAAAAAGGCTAACGGCTGGGCTGTAGAGACGGAGGGCAGGTTTGGGTGAGATAAAGAGGTAGAAGGACCAAAGAGGGTCTCGTAGAAAGAGGATAAGGAAGCTGAGAGGCGGAGTAACTGGACAGTCTAGTCACTGATCGAGCCTGGGTTTGACTCAAGTCGACGCTGTGCAATGGATGCACATTCACAGGACTTTGCCTCTGTAATGACCGCCTCTTGCTCCTTTCCTCTTTGAAAATTGCCAAATTTCGCTCTACTAGATTGGTTTCTCAGCATAAAAACGTGCTATCATAATTTCCTTCTTAGATAAAACTAAACAAAACACCCTCCTTGATCCTATGTTGCTCTTCGGCTACTTTCCCTCTTTTGTGTTTTTATACCAAAACTCCTTCAAAGAGTTGGCAGTCCTCACTACCTTCATGTCCTTTTTTCTGTTTCTGGTTGAGCGTCCTCTAATTAGGCTTTGTTCCCTCCATCGTTTTCATAAAAATCAACAACACCTGGCTTCCATGACTCGGTTTGTATCTTGTCGTTATTTCTCGTCTAGTTGGTCTTCCTCCTTCGGGGAGCATTTCTTCACTGGCCTCTGAGACACCACATTCTCTTGGTTTCTCTCCCACCTCCCTCCAGTTTCTTCTCAGGCTCCTTTGCTGGCCCCTTCTCCTCCTTTGCACTTTGCGTTCCTGGACCATCTTCATTTCCTTAAATATATTAACTCCCTGGGTAACTTCATCTAGTCCCACCTGTGAAGGCTAATTTTATGGTGCCCCGTCGTTTGACCAAACACCAGTGTAGACGGTTGCTGTGAACGTACTCTCTGATGTGATTAACGCTGAAAACAGTAGACTTTGAGTGAAGCAGATTATCCTTCATAACATGAGTGGGCTTCATCCAATCAGTTGAATGGAAAAGACCTTCAGAGAAGGTCAGAGAAAAGACCGAGGCCTCCTGCAGAGAAAGGAAGTGAGATTGCCTTTGGACTCAACACTGCAACATTAGGACCACTGGCCTTCCCAGCCTGTTGGCCTGTCCAGTAGGTTTAGGACTTGCTAGTCCCCACAATCCTGAGAGCCAGTTTGTTTCTCTCTGTCTCTCTATTTATATATTCTATTGGTCCCGTTTCTCTGGAGAACTAACATATACGGCATTAAATGTCTTTTATATTTGACTCGCAGATTCTTATTTCTTGCTCTGACTTCTCCCGTGAACTCCAGATTTGCATACTGAGCATCTCCATTCAGATGACAACAGGTCTCTCCAACCAGTGTGGGATCTGTCCCGAACTACAGCTTTCCACCTGCCCCACTCCTACCTTTCCTCCCCCTCCCTGGGTGTTCCCCCTTCCCATTCCACAGTGCCCCCATTCACCCAGTTGCGAAGGCTAAAACTCCTTAGTCATCATCGATTGTTCTCCTTCTCTTACCTTCCTTATTCCACCCATCGGCAACATTTATGAGCTTTACTTTCAAATATCTCTTCTCACCTCCTAATCCAAGCCTTCATTGTCTCTGGCTCGGACCGCAACAGCAACCTCCCAGCTGGTCTGTGTTTCTCCTAAGTCCCTCCCCACCCTAGTCGATACCACACACAGCAGAGCGATCCTTCTAAGATACAAACTAGCTGATTTCCATCTCCTTGCTTGTGACACTTTGGCTTCTTATTACATTTACAATGAGATCCAAAGTCCTCTGGCCTTTGGGTTCTGACCTCTGGCTACGCCTCTGGCTTCACTACCTACCACTTTCTTCCTTGTTCACTGAGCTTTAGACACACTGCTTGCTTCACAGTTCTTCGGACAAGTCAAGCAGGCTTCCAGCTTAGGGCTTTAGTACTTCTTGTTTTCTTCTTCTTCTCCTTCCCCTTCTCCTCCTTCTCCTCCTTCTCCTCTTCTTCTCTTCCTTCTCTTCTTCTTCCTCCCCCTCCTCCTTTTTAAAAGATTCTTATTTTTAAGTACTCTCTACGCCCAACAGTAGGGCTTGAATTTACAACCTGAGATTAAGAGTCCCATGCTTCACCCACTGAGCAAGCCAGGGCCCCCTAGTACTTCCTGCTCCTCTGCTTAGAAAGATTTCCCCCCTCATAAATCTTGCTCCCTCCTTTCATTCTGGTCTCAGCTCAAGTGCCATATTCTTAGATCTATCTTGACCTCCCTACCCTACTTTCTTCTTCTTCACGGTACAAAGAATTCTTTCAAAGCTGTTTTTTTCCCCCCTGTGAAGGGGAACAATGAAATGGGGTAGTAACTATGATGGTTGGGTCCAGGGGATCATGGGAGACTTTTTTTTAAATGTGAAAATTACCATGTGTATGATGTGGGGAATTACTGGGTAGAGAAGAAGAAACTGATGATGCCAGAGAGGGAGGCTAATTTCAGGAATGAAGTTATTGAAGATTGAGAAGGCAAGAAGAGATGAGAATCTGTACACAAGTGGAGTACGCTTCATTAAATGAGGGTGAAGGCAGGGAGTATGGCAGCTTGGTGGTTGAGTTCTGACTGATTCTGTTTTCTTAAAGAAGAAAGCAAGCAAGTCATGAGTTAACGGCAAGGTGTAGGGATATTAGAGGCTTGACAAAAGGGGAAGAAGTATGAAATATTTACTTGGGAAACTAGGAAAACAAGTATACCAGAGATGTAAAGGACTGCTGGGAAGCTTTGGGGACACATTGAAGTTTGTGGTCTTGACCTTAAAGTGAAATCACTTTTAAGTTCTGTTTTCTCCAGTGGTGTTTTGCTATGTAAGTAGGGTAGAGAATATGTGGACAGCTGGGTTTAACAAGGGTGGGCCTTGCCAAGTCAGTACAATCGAGGAGTTTGGACTTTATTTTGAGGGTCCTATAGAGTGACAAGGTTTGAGCGCAGAAGAGTTGAGTGTCAGGAAGATTGTTCTAGCTCAATGTGGTGGGGTGTGTGTGAGAAACTTATTGTAGGAGGAACAATAGTTTAGTGCAATAGGACCCTTGATCTAATACCCCTAATAGATCTGTTTATAGTGTGCTTAGATGACAGTTCAGGAATGGAGAGGGTCTTTTCCAGCATTTTCTGAGTACTTACTATATGTAGCAGGTTCTGGGGAGACAAGATAAATCAAACAAGGGTTTGCCTTCCTAAAGCCCTCTTGGATATACATGATTTATAATGATTTTTAGGTATTTGGGATCTCAGAATAGGGACAGAGCTATCAACACTGGGTGGGAATCAGGGAAGCCCTCCCAGAGGAGATGACATTTCAGATAAGCTTTGAAGGAATAGGCCTTAGGGAGGGTAGATTATTTTAGGCAGGGGAATAACATGAGCTCAGTCAAGAGATGTAAGACATATGTCTGAGACAAATGCTGCGCGATGAGAAATGGTGGGAGATGAGGCACTTCTTCCACTGCCCGGAAACTAAATATAACTAAGGAGTTGGAGTTCTCTGTATTTTGTGACAAGGGTAAGGCATCTTGGCCCCTTAATTGCGGCAAGAAAGGTTTGAAAGAAACATGAAGGTTTTTTTTTTTTTTTTTTAAGTGGCGATTTGTTTAACTTAAAAAAAAAACAACTACATGGAACTACTCTACGTATTTGTGCTATAATTTGCTCACTTAAGAACAGTGTGAAGTTAAAATGCCTTATCTAGCCTTTTCTGGTATGCTGTTAGAAGATACTAACTATGGCAACGCTGACCTGTCATATAAGGATCATAAAAATCAATCCTTATCGCTTGCGTTTAGTACATTATTTCAAGTGAAATGATTTTAAAGTCCATCTCTATCTTGACCTTTGAAAGAAGCTGTAGGTTCTACACATCACAGGAATGAGGAGTTTATGTGCCTGGTTCATGGGACATTATCGTGTCGATTAACTGAGTGAGCTAAGGCATATAAGACAGTTAACAGAGGTGGGCACTGCAGCCAGGAGGAAATGTTGTTTTCCACCTGGGAGCCCTGGCTTCTTTCCCTCTCCTTTGCTCCTTGTTTCCTGGACACCTGTGCTAGACCCATACTCTGTTCTTTTTTTTTTTTTTATAATATTTTTTTTTCGTTTATTTTTGAGACAGAGAGAGACAGAGCATGAACGGGGGAGGGTCAGAGAGAGAGGGAGACACTGAATCTGAAACAGGCTCCAGGCTCTGAGCTGTCAGCACAGAGCCCGACGTGGGGCTCGAACTCACGGACCGCGAGATCATGACCTGAGCCGAAGTCGAACGCTTAACCAACTGAGCCACCCAGGCGCCCCCATACTCTGTTCTAAGGACCCTAGAACAGGTGAGGCACACACTTAGGCAAACAACTACCATGTAAGGAGAGTACCTCCATTCATGTGCGTCGTGAGTGTGTGTATGTGTGTTTGCACAAGTGCGTGTGTGTTCACCAAGCCTCCAACCGTGCCTTGGAATGAACTCAAAGGAGCAAACTGTGGTTGCCTGCCACCTCAGAGACGGTGTGGTTTCTCGCAGCCTTCAAAAACCAACAACCCTTTCACCCCTGTGTGCTTCAGTCGGCCAATATCCAAAGCAGTGGGAGAGACATTCATTCTTCATTCATTCATTTATTTATTCAGCAAATATTCCTACTTCCCTACTGATCCAAGGTGCTGAGTAAGAATAGGAGTAAGAGCAGGAAGTATGAGAGAGCATGGCTCACTTGGGCAGCTGCAGGTGGCTTGGCATGACTGGAGTTAAATATGCTGTTTTCCCTAAAACAAACGTGACAGCCCAAAACCTGAGTGGGTTAAGGAGGAAGGGCGTAAGGGGAAGTTATGTGTTGGTGAGAATTTGTCACTTTTCAGGATTAGTCAGAATGGACTAGATGTTTCTTTTAAAAGCCTGGTAATTTCCTTTGGAGAACTGCCAGACTGACAAGTCCATTACGCTAGGGCAAAGGGTCCCAAACTTTGCAGTTCACTAGAATCACCCAGGGAGTTAAAAACAAAAACAAAAACCCCTCGGATGCCCGCCCGGGTCACACCTAATACCCATTCACCCAGAATGTCTGGGGGTGGGAGTGAGGCGTCGGTGTTCTTCAAGATCCTCTCGTGATCACAATGGGCAGCAAAGTTCCCGAGTCACTGCCTTAGGGCACGGTCCAGTTTTGCTTAATTAAAACACATTTGTCTCTGCGTTCTGGTTCCAAACATTCTTACGTTGTTTTTGCTCTTTCCTTGGGTTGGGGGCGCTCTGAGCAGGAAGAGGATGTGGTGTCACCCAATTAGGAGGTCTCGCTTCGCTAAGCCCGTTGGCGTAGTCGCCAGGGCTGCACCGGAGTGGATTTCTGCTTTGTCATTCTGACTCTGGCTGCCCGGCCGCCCGCTCCGAGCAGGGCGTGGCTTCTCGTGGCGGCGGGGAGCCCGCCACCCTTCCCCTCGGTTCGCAGCAGTCCCTCGCAGTGTCTCCGCAGTGCCTCCGAGCGGAAGGTGGGGGGCCGCCCTCCAGAAGAGCCTGGTGGCCCGGCGCTCCCCTTCACGTAAGCGGTGGGGACCCAGAAACCCGGGTAGGGCTGCGAGCCTCTGGGGCTGCGAGGCTGGGGACGTGGGCAGCCGTCTGTCGGGTGCGCTTCGAACCCCGGAAAGGGATGTTTTAAGGTGTGTCTGAGTAGGGGTGAAGCTTGGTGTAAGGCGGTGCTCTTGCGGGCCGCGTTCATTGTGTCGCGTGGGTCGGTGGAAGCCGAGCCTGGGCTGGGGAGAGACCGGCCCGCCCTTGCCGGCTGGTGGCTTCCTTCCGCTCGCCCTCTGTAGAGACAGTGTGCAGAAACGTGAGAAAATGGGTGTTTGTATCGTTTCCTACTGTACGAGTGTCGGAATGTAGATGACAATGTGACGCATAGATCGACAGATCCTCCACAGCACTAAAGGAGTATAATAATTTAAAGATGTCTCTTAAGAAATTGTCGCACCATTTAATCCCCGGAAATCCCGAGTTGGCAAAATGTCCGTACCTCCCTATTTACGGTTGGGGAAACCGAGGCTCAGAATCACGTGACTTGCCCCAGGCTCTTCAACGCGACAGCTGCGAGTGGGACCCAGGGCTGGTCTCGCTGTATCGGGCGTACAGGGTCACAGGCGTGCACTGCACTGCCTGGGTTTGAACCCTGGCTCTGCTCTGACGACCTAGCTGCTTTGAACTCGGGCACGTTAGCTTTTCCGTGCCGGCTCTGCCTGTGTGTGAGACGGGCCGGACGGGACCTACTTGCAAAGAGTAGTTGTGAAGATGGAGTGTTGGTAATGTGCAAAGCATCGCAGAAGTGCTAGCTGCCATTGTTGTTGTCAAAGCAGCAGCGCTTCTGAGTTGGTGTGAGTTTTGTGTCATGAATGGGCCGGATGATGTTAGAGTAACTGGAGTCTATTTTTAATTCTATCATTGACTCACTGCCTACCTGAGTTCACCCGTTTGTAAAATTGGGCCATTAGCTCCCGGTCTGTCAAGCAGGGTGTTGCTGTATGGCTTCAAGGTTCTGAAATGAAAGAAAGCACCCTAAGAGGGCAGAGTGTTCCTAATTTTGCCTCGTGGTTTCAAATTTCAAAGAAACCTGGGAAGTTGGCTTTTGGCATTCTATATAAATGCAGAGTTCAAAGGCAGATTAAATTGGGAGGCGTTTTATAGAAGTGGAGGTGACTGTCTTAAGCCTCCTTTGCGAGGCTTCTCTGCATTGGGGATTTACCGGGATTCGGGGCGTCTGGTCCGGCGAGGCCGCCAGGATTTGAGCGCGGCGGGACCTCGGGTGCGGGAGCCGACCGGGGACCCTGCGGCGGGCGCGCGCAGGTGTGCGGGGAGAGGGGCCCGGGCTCCAGGCCGAGGCAGGGGGCGGCGCGGTCGGGGACGCGGAAGCCCCGCCCCCGCCGTGCACTTCCCGCCGCGGCCCGGGGCGGTGAGACTGACCCGCGCCCCTCTCTGCTTTTGTGCCGCAGAGGACGCCAGGGGCCTGGAGAGAGCGTTCTCGGAGCTGACCTCGGAAACCGACGTGCCGGTCGTGTTTGTGAAGCGGCGAAAGATAGGAGGCCATGGTCCAACCCTGAAGGTAGGGCGGGGGGGCGTGGGGGACATTAACGTTCTCTACCCGCCGGTCCCGGGAGGGAGCTCCTGGAGCCCACCGTGCTCGCGGCCCTCCTTTCGGGGCCAGGGTGGATGTGTGAACGAACCTCCAAACGGAGCGCGTCCTTAAAAACGACAAAGACGCAGTAGGGGCCAGCTCACGTGTTAATGGAAGTTGATGAGACGGCGGGTAAATTCAGAACTGGGGAGCTTGCAAGGGAGTATGTAACTTTTCGTCTTCTAAAATACGCGTTCAGAAAAATTTTCCTTCCCGACTTTCCCTGCCTTTGCCCCTTCTAATCAATCTAAATAACTTAAATTTTAGCAGCAGTGTAAACTGCTGAAAGTGAGCTGTTGGGAGAAGTACTGAGCAAAGGGGATCAGGAAACGCATATCTTCGTCGGCCCCTATCCTCTTTCTCTTTAATTCACTGGGAGGGAAACCCAGAAGCCCCAGGCTCTGGGGAGAGTAACCTGCAAACTCCTGGAGTGAGTTCATTTCCCTTCTGGTATCTCTTGTAGCCCAGAGTTAACTATTGGGAGGAGGGAAAGGGAGAAAAATCTTTCTTTTGACCAGTGGCAGGCGCGGTGGCAGTCCTCCCGTAGGACCCCGCACCGTGGGGTGGGTGGGTCATGGCTGTGGTCCCCGTGCATGTTGTAGAGGAATACCCGTCGTGCGTGATGTTCTGCATTGAGTGTGGTTGGTTACCCGGTTAGAAAGTCTCATAATCTCATCACCTTGATACATCTGTCTGCTTTAAGTTTTGCTGATTATCTTTTTGTCCTTGTCTGTTTGTATCCGTGTAATTCTTAAGAAATGGAACTCGTGCTTGAACATTGCCTTCTTAGAAGTAAACCTGAGGCCTCAGGTTAAATGTAAAAAGTCTACTTAGATGCCTGCACATTTAGGAAGAATATTAACAATTAATTTGCATTTTTATTTACTACCTTTTCTTCTAAAAGAATCTTGTTTACCATTTTTGAAGAATGGGTGATGAAATAGGAAACACAGATAGACTTCAAAGACAAATGGAAAATTCATGGAAAATAATTAAAGGATAAAAAGGCTTTTAGCTTGATTGAAAGTATTAGTCATATCTTTAGTTTGCAAGTAAAATGAGACAAAGGTCTATTAATATTACTTTCTGTCTGGATTGTTCTGTTTTCTCCACCTGTGTCATAAATTTGCACTTAAAAAGTTACATGGGTATTTGACCTTTATATACATTCTACAAATGGTTCTGGTTTTAGCATCGTTGGGAGTAAAAAGAATCACTCTTCTTATAAGCTTTGAACCCACTTTATTGGTATGTTCTGATGTTTTCAATCCATTAATCATAGTTAATTTCAGACATTTAATGAGGTGCGGTGCCAAGGTTGAAAAGTATACCACCAAGTCATAATTAAAATTAAAAAAAGTTATTTAGCACAGTTTTTAAAGTAAGCTTACCACTCTACTTTGTATTATTTATTTTTGGTTTCTAATGAGTCCTAAGACACAACAAAGTAAGGACCACTGGTTTGAAATGTTTGTGAATTTCCAGCCAACTGCTGTCCCAATTTGGGGTTAAGTGGTAGGTTCTGAAAATCTTTAGGGAACATTGGGTTTGAGTGGAGAAAAACATTTATTTAGTGGAGAATTGATTTTATAGGAGTAGTGTTATGATCCTAAAGTTCACACTTAAAAAAAAAAAGGTTAAGATTTTATACTTTAATTGCAAGGTAAATAGGGGAGAGGGAGCTCTTTAAAATGCCTGCTTTTCTTTTCTCCTCTTTCTTTCTTCCTCTGTCTCTCTTTCCCCTAAATAAACACAGCAGCAGCAGCAGCAAAATCTACCTAGCTGTCACAGTGTCCTATAGAAGACAGGGAGTGAGAATCCTGCTTGAAGGCACTTATAAGTCCAGATGACTACCTATAGGAAGCTGAAAGCTTTAAGGAAGTTTGTTTCAGAAATCTAGTCTGTGGGCCACCTGCACGGAATGTCTGGAGTGCTTGTTGAATGTGCATGCCTAGGCTTTACCTGAGGTCTTCTTAAGTGAACTTTCTGGAAGGGGCTAGGATCTGCCTTTTAATTTATTTTAAGCAAGTCCCCTCAAGTAATTATTAGGATAAATCTCACATTTGAGACTTACTTTAATGTAGAAGGTAGTTTGGTCAGGGTTGGTTGCTAAATAATTACAATCGGGGAAAACCAAACAAAGTACTACATTTTTTTTTTTTTTTTATGTTTTATTTATTTTGAGGGAGAGCGGGTGCATGCGAGAGCATGAGCAGGGGAGGGAGAGAAGGAGAGAGAGAGAAACCCAAGTAGGCTCCGCACCAGCAGCGCAGAGCCTGTTGTAGGGCTCGAACCCACAATCTGTGAGATCATAACTTGAGCCAAAATCAGAGTCTGACTCCACCTAACTAACAGCGCCACCCAGGTGCCCCCAAAGTACTACTGTTTAATACCCAAAGGATATGCATTAGAAGATAGCAAATGGGGGTAACTCACCAGGCCACTAACACTTTATACCTGAATAGAAAAATAGAGAAATATGCTGTGTGTGGCCAGGACTTGAATGTGCAGGTGTGAAATTGGAACTAAGGAGCCTACTGAATTCTAAGAACTATGAAAAAATTCCTATGCTCAAAGTCATCTGGCTTTCATAAACATTTTAGTTCCTTTTTTTCTTACTTTTTTTTAATGTTTAAAAAAATTTTTTTTTAATGTTTATTTATTTTTGAGAGAGAGAGACAGAGCATGAACAAGGGAGGGGCAGAGAGAGAAGGAGACACAGAATCTGAAGCAGGCCCCAGGCTCCGAACTGTCAGCACGGAGCTCAGTGCGGGACTCGAACCCACGAGCTATGAGATCATGACCTGAGTCGAAGTCGGACGCCTAACCAACTGAGCCACCAAGGTGTCCTTTAAAGGACTGTTTTGATGCTGGGTCTTGAATTGTCTTATTTTTGAAATCTTTGTTTTCATGGATAGTTTTCCCACAGGCAGGGGACACTTAACCCTAGTCTGAGCCACTTAACCGACTGAGCCACCCAGGCACCCCAATGTTTGTTTATTTTTGAGAGAGAGAGAGAGGGGGAGAGAGAGGGAGACAGAAGATCCGAAGCCGGCTCTGCGCTGACTGCAGAGAGCCTGATGTCGGCCATGCCAGCTAAACCCACTGAACCATGAGATCGTGACTTGAGCTGAAGTCGGACGCTTAACCAAATGAGCCACCCAGGCGCCCCATAAACATTTTAGTTCCTAAGGGCAAGATTGCAAGTATTCTTGCAGGGAGCCTTTCTTGTATGTGAGTCAGTGTCTCCAGGATTGCAGAGTTTTGAAACCACTTGTATAAATGCTTGGTGGTGGTATAGAGAGGAAAAGCAAAGTGTATGAAAAAGTGTTTATGGGGATACTAAGTGCAGGACAGAATTAAGACAAGTAGTTTGAGATCATAGCCTTGGGAGAGAAGACTAACACTGGCAACACAGGACTTCATTTCTTTTTTTTTTTTCAACGTTTATTTATTTTTTTTGGGACAGAGAGAGACAGAGCATGAACGGGGGAGGGGCAGAGAGAGAGGGAGACACAGAATCGGAAACAGGCTCCAGGCTCCGAGCCATCAGCCCAGAGCCTGACGCGGGGCTCGAACTCCCGGACCGCGAGATCGTGACCTGGCTGAAGTCGGACGCTTAACCGACTGCGCCACCCAGGCGCCCCCAGGACTTCATTTCTTCAAGACCATAGTAGGAGAGATGCCAGACGTAAGGCAGTGCCCGGTTAACAGGGAGGTGAATTATGGAGGCAGTTGTAGGAGGAGCTCAGGCCCGTGCAGAGGTTCGGGCCCCGCGGTCCAGGCTCTACGGGTAGACACTAAAAGGCAGGTTTCCTCCTTTGAAGCCTAACTTCTAAAGTTACCAGGAACCAGACTCTTAACTGAGTAGACATCAGGAAATGAGTGGTAATTTAATAACTTCCCAACCATCCCCTTTCTATCTTAATACTCTACCAAAATTGGCAGAGAACTTCATTTCTTTGGATTCTTTACTCTGACCTGATCCTTCTGGGGAGACTAGTGGTGTACCTGCTGTGGCCGAGTGGAGCTTGAGGCCCAAGGAGAGGGGAAGAGCCCCGACTGACTGACACTAAGAAGGTCGCGGGGGGAAGGACTAACAAGATTCGAAAGAGGCCTGGATTGTTAGGACCACAAATACATTTATCTGGGGCTGAATTACATAGTAAACTTTTTACTAGTTGTGAATCCACGTTGAGACCCCGTCTCGCTTCCTTCCACTTGGACTGACAGCATGAACCTCTTTCTTGCTGTTCGTTTTCCTTCCACAGCAGTGCTGCGACTCCGGCCTCTCCTGGCTCCTCGTGTGCCAGGGCCTGACTGCTTCCCACATACGTGCCCACTGCCCGTAACAGAGGCTTCTGCCCCGGCCTCCCACGTTGGTCTCCCTCCCCTTCTCGTCCCTGGGCTGTTGGGAGTCCTCTTCTGATTGCTGCTTCGCTGCCCCTGGGTCTGCATCCAGGGTAAAGGGCACACTCCTTAGCTTGGCCTTCTGTGTGGCAGGGCCTGGCCCCCACCTGCTTCTCTGGTTATCTCTTGCTCTGCTTCCTTACCTATCTGCAGTGGGGCCTCCATTGCAGCCAGAGTCCCTAAAATTTCTCTCCTCTGTTCTTCATTTCAGTTTCTGGTTCGTCTTCCTGTTCTGAGACACTTTTCCAACCGCCTCCCTGTGTTACAGTACAAGGCCAGATTTGCCCGTTCTTTCCCTCCGTGCTCCCACAGCACCCCCGAGAATCTTCTCTCTGGAAGAGGAAGAATCCTGCCACTTACAATTTTTTGGCTTACATATCAGCAGCGGAGAGTTAGTCTTCTTTGTGCCTAGGATCCCAGGTCTATATTAGAGTTCAAAAACTATTTAAATGAACATGCCTATTAATGATAATAGCTACCATTTATTGAATGCCTACTCTAAATGCTCTATTGCCTCATTGATCAAATTCTCACAGTAGTCCCCTGCAGAAGGTGGTTTTATCTAGGTTTACAGAGGAGAAAATGGAGGCCCTGGGAATTTAAGGAACGTGCCCACATTACACAGCTAGTTTAAGTGGCAGAACCAGGAATGGAATCCAGGCCTGTCTGTGAAATTCACTGTGTGGTACTCATACTTCCCGGCACTTGACTTTGTGTTACAGCTATTGGGATACATGCCTGAGCTTCCCAGTGTGGTTGTGTGCTCATGATTCAGAGCTGAGCCCATGCATATCTCAGTATTTCTAGCATAGCTCTGGCAAATTGGCATTCATTCATTAAATGCTTGCAGAGTGGAACCGCATTCCTCCGTGCCTACTAAATTTACATTCCTTTAGAACAAAAATGACTTATTTTTGTACCTTCTGTGTGTGTGTGTAACACTTGGTATGCATTCAATAAATAATTTGTTGAATGACTGGATGATGGTAGGGGCCAGAGGAGACTAACTTCAAGTGAGGTTATTTAGTTACAAGATGTCTGATTTTATGAAGGTGGACTGTCTCTATCTGAGACCAAGACTTAAGATATCCTGGAGAGATTCTAGGCAGCATATAAATGGTTCAGAATTTTAAAAAGCTGTATAACAGCAGCAGCGGCTACCTTCATTGTTTTATGCAGGTGTGTCAAGGTCAGTTGAGAAGGAAGTCCCATTACATTTCTTTAGCTACGGGTACTTTTGAGTACCTGTGTTCTCCACCTTGGGCTAGGCACTGTTTTTGCTATCTGTAACAGAAATCTGTGGGGCAAATGTATGTATTTAAAAATATGTTTGTCAACAAATATTTGTATGTGATTATAGAGTGACAGCCAATCTGGGTTGACATCCAATACATCCACTTTACAAATGAGGAAACTCAGACTCTGAGGAGAATAAGTGGCAACTAATACAGCGCTAGTTCTGACTGGAGCCCAGACCTCCAGCGTGAACTCCTTCAAGGCTGCCTTCTTAGAAACCACATACCCTGTGCTTTCCTGCCCGTCGTCTATCAAAATGATGCTCCCGGTCATTGCTGACTTCTGAGGTGTGTCCCGAGAGGGTTGGTAATTGCTCTCATAACCTGAGAGGTTCTGTTCTCAACTCACACCCTTGTTTACGTTTGCTCTTGAGGCTTGGAAAGTCAGCCAGCACTGGGTTTGCTGGTGTCCGCGAAGCGTGTGCCTTCTGACTACAGAGTGAGGGCGGAGGTTTTGTGTACTCTTACTTCACCAACAATAAATCCCATGTTATTTGAATAGAACAGTTATTCAGAGCTTCTTTTGGATACTTTTTTTTTTTTTAAGAATCTGCTGAAATCCAAGGAACCACTCATGAGAAAAATATACCCGATAATTTTGCATATAAATCTCAGACTCTTTTTTTTTAATTTTATTTTTTTCAACATTTATTTATTTTTGGGACAGAGAGAGACAGAGCATGAACGGGGGAGGGGCAGAGAGAGAGGGAGACACAGAATCGGAAGCAGGCTCCAGGCTCTGAGCGGTCAGCCCAGAGCCCGACGCGGGGCTCGAACTCACGGACCGCGAGATCGTGACCTGGCTGAAGTCGGACGCTTAACCGACTGAGCCACCCAGGCGCCCCTTTAATTTTTTTTTTAACGTTTATTTATTTTTGACACAGAGAGAGAGCATGAATGGGGGAGGGGCAGAGAGAGAGGGAGACACAGAATCGGAAGCAGGCTCCAGGCTCTGAGCGGTCAGCCCAGAGCCCGACGCGGGGCTCGAACTCACAGACCGCGAGATCATGACCCGAGCCGAAGTCGGCCGCTTAACCGACTGAGCCACCCAGGCGCCTCAATCTCAGACTCTTAATAGACCCGCTTCAGAATATTTAGTACAGAGGTTTATCTCTTCAAAGTACTATATGCATTCCATTAGTTGAAGACTTCCTAGGTTTTTAAATTGCATTATGTGGCAAGTGCCTTTTCACTGGTATTAGTTACAGTGGGGGTATATTCTTGTATGCCTCCTTGTGGATTTAACCTTTAAAACATTTTTCTTTTCCTAAAACAACATGCAGGAGTGAAGCTACTGGTTTGTATACTTCTTTTTTTTCCATTTAGTTTATAATGTTTATTAAACATTTACTATCTTTGGGATGATTGAAGACTTACTAATTACCTACTAAGTATTTGAAAATATTATCCGATCTGTCACATAATTCTCGTTCAAAACTTATAGTAGCTTATGGTGTTTAAGTAGTACTATCTCTACCTTACAAATGAGGAAACCAGACACTGAGCAGTTAAGCAACCTACCTAAGAGAAACCTAATAACTAATAATAGGTTAAGATTGGAACCCAGGTTTGCTTCCTTCCACTGTCCATGGTTATTTAAAAAATATGTATCTACCTTGATCATGGCAAAGTTTACCTGAAATACTAAAACACCAACTAAAGCAAAAACGTATGCACACAAACATAACCTTGAAGGAAATTAAGATGAAAGAGAAAATATACCTAATGTCCTGCTATTCTGACAAATCAAACTAGTACTTTGATCAGTAAGACTCGTCTCATCTAGGGTGCCTGGGTGGCTCAGTCGGTTAAGCGTCCGACTTCAGCTTAAGTCGTGATCTCACGGCTTGTGAGTTCGAGCCCCGCGTCAGGCTTTGTGCTGTCAGCTTGGAGCCTGGAGCCTGTTTTAGATCCTGTGTCTTTCTCTCTCTCTGCCCTTCCCCTGCTTGTGCTCTGTCTCTCTCAAAAATAAAACAACAACAACAAATTAAAAAAAAAAAAAGACTCTTCTTATCTAAGTATTGAATAGTCACCATGGCAGGATAAGGGCAGAGAAGGGGCTGGGAAAGAAGGAACAGAAAAGTTCAGGGAGCTAGCTGGTAGCAGTAGAAGCATACGTGCTGGATGGCGACCCAGACCTGATTGGCTCCTGGCTTCGGCTCAGAGGTCTCTCGTATGCCCATTTGTTATAGATTAATCCTGCAGTAGAAACCCCACTGACCCTCTGGGAGTTCTGTTTTTATTTGGCCATAGAGAGACCTGTAATGTGTGCCATCCATCCCATCATGTTTGTGTTGACCACCAGGGGTTGTGGGAGACCGCTTAAGAGCTGGGACTCGAATGAGTCCGAACTCCTAGCAAGGGACTGGAAAATAGGAAAAAACTGGAGGAAAGAAGAAAGGAAATATAGGGCCATGTTGAGCTCTTGCCAGCAACTCCTGAAAGAGGAAAAAAGGGGGAGGAGAAGAGCTGAATTATTTTGGAGGCCAGGCTGTATGTCATGGTTGCCTGAACTTGTCACCTTACTGAACGAAGAAGGCAAACTTGAGTGATTTCTTCGAAGCACTAGTGTGCTTGTGCTGTTACAATTCATAGAGAAGGTTACCAGTATAACTGAACGTATGCATTGCGTTCTTCTTTTTAAGCTGCGTTTATATACTTATTACGAGTAATTGGACCTTAGGGTAGAAAATCGCTATTTAGTGATTTCAGGATTCGCAAGTGTAGAAATCCCATTCTTTAAAAGATTAAGGAAAATTGTTACACTTGAGATTTTTGCTCTGTAGCGACATTCAAAACTTGTACTTTAAAGGCAGAGTTGAAAAGGCAAAATATAATGCAAGTATGACTTTTTTTTTTTAAGTTTATTCATTTATTCATGTAAGTCATCTCTACACCCAATGTGGGGCTGGAACTCAAGACCCCGAGATGAAGAGTCACATGCTCTCCCGAGCGAGCCAGCCAGGTGCCCCACAAGTATGGCTTTCTGAGGATGATCTGAGTTGCAGGTTCCCAAGGTTCTTAAGGACAGGGATCCAGCACAGAATTCAGCACTGGAAATCACTACTTAATAATACGATGCTTGTCTTGATGCGTTCTGTTGCTCTGGGCAAGTTGTGTGGGCTGTTATCTCCTGAGAAATCCCTGTAAATGGTATTAATAATGCTTTAGAAGTAGGTTGGGAGAATTATTTTTCTAAACCGTTTTGGAATTCTTAGATGAAAGGCTGTGTATGGAGCACATTGGTGTCAGCCCGTTTTCCCTTCTCTGAGACGGGAGAAGAGGCACCTTGGGGTGGGAAGGTTGGCCTTTGTTTTGGAGTTCTTTTCATAAATTGCTTTCACTGGATTTCACAGAAGCTCCCAAGAATATGGTTAACTGTAAAAGGAAACATTTTTGTATTTGGAACTTGGGATTAATTATATGTTTTCATCTAAGATTTAGAACAGATTTAAATAGTTTGTAGTTGGCCAAACTTGGGGAAGAAAATATGGCCCTTTGATGAAACTGGGGCCCACCTTTGTTTTTCTCTTGCTTTTACTGTACTTCAGAGAAGACTTAAACCTGACTTTCTGAAAAGCAGTCAAGTTTTCTTTTCAGTGTGTTGGATCTGTGTTTTCCCACTGATCTGTGAAATTAATATTTTGCTGCCAAATAACTTGCAGTAGGGGCTGGAACAAAGTTTTCATCTACATTCATTTATACATTCAAACATGCATATTCCAATGTATCCATGTGAACACAGCTTTGCTTGGAAGATTTAAAATCAGATTCTTGCTTTAGAGAAGTTCAGTCTAATAGAGCAGGATAATATATATGCATGAGTAACTATAATGCCTGGTGCTTTTGAAAAATGCACGTTTTTTTCCCCCTGAATTACCTATACTTAAAATAATGGGGGATGAAGAGCAATGTAAATAGTTTAGAGAAACTTAATACTAGGTTTTACTGTTCACGCATTTGCAAGAAACTTTCTGGTAAAGACAGGAAAAATGACCCAGTCTAGACGCATGGGAAGGAAGGTAGGGCTAATTTACTACCTCTTGGTGCCTTGAAACCAGAATTGACAGGTGCAGTGGTATTTGTCTCCCCGCACCCCCAATTAAAATGGCACCTGTTGAAGTGAAAAGCTTTTGATCTGGGTTGAGAGTGTACTTTTTTGTTCTCTTTAAAAAAATGTATTCCTTATTGTTACATCTGCTTTGCTGCTTGTGAGACTGATGAGCTAAATAAGCCCTTTCCCCCAACTGTGCGGGGATTCCCGGTGAATTTTCCAATGTAGTCACTCGATTTACATCATTTGCTTCCTTTTTCTTGCAACAGATTGTGTTTAAAATCTTCATAGCTTTGCTAACCTTTTAGGGTTCAGATTTACTCTCCATTCAGTCTGTGGTCTTTAGCTTTTGGCAAACTTTCAAAGAAACCTCTCTTTTGCAGAGACTGCACCCACTTTATTCTTCCACACTTGGGTGGTGGAGAACCAAAGGTCACTTGAGTAATACCTGACCTGCCACCACTTTAGCTCATGCTCTAGCCGACACTCTCTTGCCTCGCAACTGCCTCTGCCCTAGTTTGGAGGGGGTCTGGCTTTTGAGGGCCCGTGAAGGTAATTAATGCAAACAGCCACTTTGCAAGTGAACTCTGAGAGTTCGGCCTATTTGTAGTGGAGGTTCAGCAACTCACAATGCTTGGCTTTATGGGCAGTTTACAACCCAGCCAGATTCAGTTCTCAAAAAACCAAAACCCCAAGGACCCTGCCTTTAATCAGAGAAGAACGAAAAACATAGGCTGACCTAACTGCAAGGTGACGGCAAATGTTTTAAAGTGCAGGAGCTTTGACCCTCCCCTCCCCCATTTTGCTATGATTGTCGAGGTATTTCTTTGAAAGCCAGAGGACACTGTCAGTAATTGCTAAAATAATAGCTATCTCTTGAGCGGGTATTATCGTAGTGTGGACAGGGGCCCCATTATTGCGCACGTTCTGTGCTGTGCGGCAGGGAGCCGGTTGCTAGGTGCGTCTGGACTCCGCGGGCCTGGGCCGCCGGGAACCCGAGCCAGCTGGGGGCGGGGCCTCGGGACCCCGCCAGTGCGCATGGGCGACTGTCTTCTCCTACGGACCCCCTTCAGTTTCCGCCATGGTCGGAAACGTAGCGAATGCAGTTAGCTGAGTGTCAGCTGAGCGCGCCGGTCGCCGGAATGTCTGATGAAAAAGGCTCCTTGAGGGGAGGCGTAGAGAAAGGAGAGGAGCCAGCGGGGACCATCGCTGGTAGTGCGTTCTCTGTGAAGCGGGTGGAGGACGAGGAAGAACCGATGAAGGTGGAAGTGGCGGTGGGGGCTGATGGCTGCCCTGACGACCTCAGCTGCCGGGAGGCCGACATAGACCCATACCTCCTAGGGCTTGCGGATGACGAGGAGAAATGCCGGAAAATCCGCAGGCAGTACCGACAGCTCATCTATAGTGTCCAGCAGAACCGTGATGACATAGTGAACACGGCGAGCGACACGTTAACCGAGGCCCTTGAAGAAGCCAATGTCCTGTTTGATGGAGTGAGCCGAACCAGAGAAGCAGCACTCGATGCCCAGTTTCTTGTTTTGGCTTCTGATTTGGGTAAAGAGAAAGCAAAGCAACTGAACTGTGATATGAGCTTTTTTAATCAAGTAGCGTTTTGTGACTTTCTGTTTATATTTGTGGGCCTGAACTGGATGGAAGATGATGAACGTGATGAATTGAGTGGCTGTGATGATAATATAGCTCTTTCCTTCTGGGAGACAGTACAGAAGGAAGCAACATCCTGGATAGTGCAAGCTGAAACATTCCACTTTATTTTTGGTTCATTCAAGTCTAAGCCTTCTGCACCAAAGCCCCGACTTGAACACCAGAAGAAAGCTCACAAAATGGAAGAAAATGGGGCTATGCCTACAAAGCTGAGGAAGTTGGACCTGAGTAATAATCAAGAAGCAACAGAAAAAGAAGTAGAAAGAATCTTGGGATTGTTGCAAACTTACTTTCGAAAGTATCCTGATACTCCCGTGTCCTATTTTGAGTTTGTGATTGATCCAAACTCTTTTTCTCGCACTGTGGAGAATATATTTTATGTTTCTTTCATTATAAGGGATGGTTTTGCAAGAATAAGGCTTGACCAAGACAGGCTGCCAATATTAGAGCCGATTAATATTAACCAAGTGGGTGAGGGAAATGATCCCAGTTCTCATGGCAGGAGACAAGGAGTTATATCTTTAAGTTTACAGGACTGGAAAAATATTGTGGCAACTTTTGAGATTTCAGAGGCTATGATCACAAACTCATACTAGGGACTTTTGTTCTTAGTATAGGATGTATTTTGTGGCTTTTCCAAAGTTATCTCAAAATTGAGAGTAAGATCCAAGCAGAAGCACATAGTGTATTTCATGTAAAGTGAAAAAGTATTTTCAAAACATCAGAAATTGTTTTACTGTGCAATGTATTTTTTTTTTGGTAGTTTATGAAGTTGTCATGATCTGTTATTAAAAAATATTCATTGGCATGTTCACGGAAAGATTTTTTTTGAATGCCCATTAAGACTTTACCAATAAAAGTCAGTTCTGAATTTCCTAAGTTAAAAGGCATTGATAATTTACCAAAAACTCAATTTTATGATGCACTGTGATACTACATTGCTTCTTTTGTTACAGGGAACCAAAGGAATCCCGTATGAGGCTCCGACAAGGTTGGGGGAAGAGTGGGTATTAAAAAAAAAGTCAAGAAAGACTTTGTACATAGGTCAGTGAATAAGCGATGCAACACTATTTTTAAAAAATGTAGATTCCTTGCTTCATTGCAAGGAAGATTCCATAAGATTAATGTGCGGGTATCCATATTCTAAATAGTTTCTCCTGTGATTGGACAAAATAACCTCTACAGTAGATAGGTGAGGCATCATTTAAGTGTGTGCTGAAAGGTAAGTAGGGATTAATCAAAGACAGCAGAGGTATTCTCGGCAGGGGGAATATGGAGGCCAAATAGAAGCCAAGAGTTACAGTCTTTATCTACTTGGTTAATGTCTTCTCTGGCCTCTAGTTTCCAAACCCTTTGTGGTTGCTGCTGGTACACAGATTGGCCTTCAGAATCAGTGGTGTTTCATTATGTAACAGCCTTGAATATTCCCAGTTCAATTTTGTGTTTCTTTTTTTTTAATTTTTTTTTTTTTCAACGTTTATTTATTTTTGGGACAGAGAGAGACAGAGCATGAACGGGGGAGGGGCAGAGAGAGAGGAAGACACAGAATCGGAAACAGGCTCCAGGCTCTGAGCCATCAGCCCAGAGCCTGACGCGGGGCTCGAACTCACGGACCGTGAGATCGTGACCTGGCTGAAGTCGGAGGCTTAACCGACTGTGCCACCCAGGCGCCCCAATTTTGTGTTTCTTATGAGGGCTTTAAATGCCTGGAAACTATCTCTGTTTATGCTGAAATATATAACTAACTTGCCCATATGTTCTTTACTTCACCATAAAGACTTGTTTTTTCTTTTTGTTGCTTGCAATTATGAATTACAATCTAAGAAGTTATGCTAAAAATGTGGGTCTTTAAGAAAACAATCTTGAAGGTGCAGAGCATGTCTATTTGTAAGCTACTTTTCTTCCTTTCTTTCTTTCTTTCTTTCTTTCTTTCTTTCTTTCTCTCTCTCTCTCTCTCTCTCTCTCCTTCCTTCCTTCCTTCCTTCCTTCCTTCCTTCCTTCCTTCCTTCCTTCCTCCCTCCCTCCCTCCCTCCCTCCCTCCCTCCCTCCCTCCCTCCCTTCCTTCCTTCCTTCCTTCCTTCCTTCTTTCCTTCTCCATGCTGTATGTGGGGCTTGAATGCAGGACCTAGAGATCAAGAGTCACTTGCTCTATGGACTGAGTTGCCCATAAGTTTTGTTTTGTTTTTTTTTTTTTTTAAGTTTATTTGGAGCACCTGGATGGCTCGGTTGAGGGTCCGACTTCAGCTTAGGTCATGATCTCACCTTTCGTGAGTTGGAGGCCTGCATCTGACTTGCTGCTGTCAGCACCAAGTCCACTAAAGATCCTTTGTCCCCCTCTTTCTCTGTCTCTCCCCCACTCACGCCCTCTCTCTCAAAAAAATAAGTAAACATAAAAAAATGAAGTTCACTTATTTGAGAGACACTGTGAACGGGGGACTGGCAGACAAAATTGCAAAGTAGGCTTCATGACCTGAGCCGAAGCCAAGAGTCAAGTGCTTAGCTGACTGAGCCACCAGGAGCCCCCTAGGCTGCTTTTTTTCATCCCTATAGGAACTTAATCTGGGGTAGTAGTGGACTTTGCCATTAGGCATTATTTGGCAAGTGGATAAGTATGTGGCTTGGGAAGAAGGAACAATGAACTTTCCTACTAAGTCTTGTATAGAATAGGGAAAGGAAGTCCAAAGACTAAATAAATGGCATCAAGGTTGACAGGAGTGATCCTAATGTGTGTTGGGGACAGATTCTTCAGTAGTAGTTGAGGTTTTTTGCCAAAATAGAAATTTCTCACGAAACTTGTTCAGTTGTTTTCTAAAGTAGCCATTCCTGGGGTGCCTGGGTGGCTAAGGTGTTTAAGGGTCTGACTTCAGCTCAGATCATGATCTTTTACGGTTTGTGAGTTTGAGTCCTGCATCAGGCTCTGTTGCTAACAGTTCAGAGCCTGGAGCCTGCTTCGGATTCTTTGTCTCCCTCTCTCTGCCCTTTGCCCACTTGTGCTCTGTCTCTTTCTCTCTCTCTTAAAAATACATAAATGTTAAAAAAAAATAAAGTAGCCATTCCTTTCCCTTTTCCTTCCTTTCTTTCCTTCTTTCTTTCCTTTTTTTTTTTAAGTTTTTTATTTTGAGAGAGAGGGAGCGTGGGAGTGCAGGGGAGGGGCAGAGAGAGAGAGGAAGAGAGTGAGAATCTCAAGCAGCCTGCACACTGAGAGTCCCACTGCAGGGCTCAAACTGAATAGCGAGATCATGACCTGAGCTGAACTCAAGTTGGATGCTTAACTGACTGACCACCCAGGTGCCCCTCTTTCCCCCTTTTTCATAAAGGAATGCTAACCTTGCTGGGTGTGCCACCCTTTGATTTATTTAGCATCATGGAAGTATCATTTGGTTTCGCTGATTCTCATTTTAGCCTGTCTTTAGTACCCAAGTTCCTTGGGTTTTCCAGAGATTTGCCATTAGAGGAAAAGAATTTCTTAGTAGCAAGAGGATTCTGCCTCACTTTTTTTACTCATCACTGGATTGCTCAGTTAAGTGCCCAGTGTCTTTACAGAGTATTGGAGACTTGACTAAAAGCATCAGTAGAGAATGTACAGATCTGGGGGGAAGGTAATTTTAGGGGCCTTCTCTAAAGTTAACAGCTTTTAAAAAATCGTGTTGACCACTTGTTTCTGTTTTTACTGTGACACCTTAGTTGCCACATCATTTTGAAATTAAAGTGACAGCTTACCTTGAAGGAAAAAAGAATTGACCGATAGATAATTACAGAGATTAGATACGAGGCGAACTGCAGATCTGCTGGTTTCCCAGGAATATAATGAGAGGGGCTTAAATTTCACAGGTTCAATAAAATCAACTGAAATTTAGGAGAATATTACAGAAAGAATTTTTAACTAGAAATTTATTGTGTAACAGAACCACTTTCTGATCAAAGCACCTGGAATCAAATCCTGACTTAATTAACGTTCTAGTTAGAGGCTTTGGGCAAATTATTGAACGTGTAAACCATAGGTTTTTGATTTGCTAAATAGGAATAACACCTGTCTCTTAAGTTTACAATAAGGATAAAATTGGAAAATATATGTGACAAGGACAGTTGGCTCTTAAACAATGAGGGGTTTAGGGACACCATTCCCCCTGCACAGTCAGAAATGCAACTGTAACTTTTGATTCCCCCAAAACTTAACTACTAATAGCCAGCTGTTGACCAGAAGCCTTACTGTTAACATAAAGTCAATTAAAACATATTTTGTATGTTATATGTATTATATACTATATTCTATAATAAAGGAAGCTAGAGAAAATAGGAAAATCATAATACTGAGAGGAAGAGAAATATGTTTATAATACTCTATTTATTGAAAAATCCGCATATAAGTAGACTGCATTTCAAACCCATGTTGTTGGAGGGTCAGCTGTACTTAGAAACCTGAGTTCCGGGGTATGGTATAGTGAGAAGAGCAAGAGCTTAGTAATCATTTACTCCTGGGTTCAATTCTTAATTCATCGGGCGACTTTCTTCATCTCTAAGGGCTTCTATATTATCGTTTATGAGATGACCACATTGGAAGGCTATTGTGAGGACTAGATGGGATAATATATACAAATGGGATAATATATGCAAAGCATCTCGCACAGTGTCTGGCTCAGGAGTGAGCCCTCACATTAGGGCCTCCTCTCAGGGTCAGAAATTCTGTGCTGTAAGCTACTTTAGTGGTGACATCTCTGTCATGGTTCATTCACTTTATATCTACATAGGACTTCCTCATGCCTTTGCCTTTGTCTTGGGGAATCTATTATCAAGTGATTGGAATTGGCAATTGTTACTTACTCAACAATTGTTTGAGTGTTCACTGTACCAGATGCTGGTCTAGGCAGTGGGGGGAAAGTGGTGGACAGGAAATGGACCGTCTCTTAGGGAATTTATATTTTAGTGCATGTAGTAGTGTCCTATTGCTGCTGTAACAAATTACCACACTTTTAATGGCTTAAAATAACAGAAAACGTATATATATATTTTTTCAACGTTTATTTATTTTTGGGACAGAGAGAGACAGAGCATGAATGGGGGAGGGGCAGAGAGAGAGGGAGACACAGAATCGGAAACAGGCTCCAGGCTCTGAGCCATCAGCCCAGAGCCCGATGCGGGGCTCGAACTCCCGAACCGCGAGATCGTGACCTGGCTGAAGTCGGACGCTTAACCGACTGCGCCACCCGGGTGCCCCAGAAAACGTATATTATATCACATTACAGTTCTAGAGGTTGAAAGTCTCGTATCTGTTTCTCTGGGCTAAAATCAAGGTGTTATCAGAACTGGTTCTGCTGAGGCTCTGAGGGGAGAATCTGTTTTCTTGTCAGTTTCAGAGGCCACCTGTAATCCTTGCTTTACAGTGTCTTCCTCCCATTTTCAGACTTGCCAGTGCAACTTCTTAAGTCTGTCTTCACATTTACTACTGTAGTGAAGTCTCCCTCTGCTTCCTTGTATAAGATTATGGTATGTGTTAATGGAGTTGCAAGAAGCAAAAGGAAAAAGTTGTTTGGGAAATTTAGGAGGACCTTAATGGAAGAAACGGATATTGTATTGGAGACTTAGAATGTTGGTAAAAGAACCCACCGCCCCCCCCCCCAACTCCTGAAGGAATGCCTTAGAAAGGGTGATGTGTTTGTGTGTATTGAATAAAAATAATATAACATCGGTGTTTACTTACTGTTTGTATACTGTGTCAGGATTTGATGGGAAGAGGGCATTTCAAGTGAGGTGTGGCACAGGGAAGTGCAGGGGATATCTATTAAACACTCCAGGAGCTTTTTGACCATGCAGGTTTCCTTCTCTGGGAAGGGGAGAATTAGTAACCTAAAGAGATTGTTCCTACCAGCGTCTGTGCCGATATGCATTACCCTGCCGTTTGGTGTAGTACAAGGGTATGTTAATTTCATTTTACACACTAAAAAGACTCCCTAAGGATTAGGTGATGAGCCCAAGTCACCTAGCTTAGAGAGTGGTAGAGCAAGTGTTTTAACCCAGGTCATTTCAACACCAGAGCTGATGTATAATGATAAGAAAAACTAGTACATGTCTCTGCTCAGTGGATATGAATCATGTTTGGTGGGGAGGAACGTAAAAATCATTCTAATTTTGAAGAAATCTGGGACACTTGAATTGTTTTCTATGTCGTGCCTTTTCAGAGGTGAGTCTGGAGCAGTGTTTCACTAGGGGTAGGGGTGGGAATAGGCATTTTTCCTAAGAAGCAGATGGAAAAAGTGAAAGAATATCCAGTATGTAAGTCTGGCAAACACCTGCTAGGGGTGAGGTGCTGTGTCCTATAGTACTGCTTCTCAAAGTGAGTTCTTCTGGGGACTTCCTGCGGCCCTAACAGGAAGACCTTGAAGTCAAAATTATCTCCATAATACTGAGATGCTTTTCTCATCTAATTCCTTCACGAGTCTACCATGGAGTTTTCCAGACAGGTGACTTTGTAACAGACCGAACGCATTAAAGATATGAGTGTCTTTTATTAAGACAGGCATTAAAAAGAATTGTACTGTCACTAATTAAAAAGTTATTTTTAACAAGTATGTTTAACAGTAATGCTTAAGGCATTTAATATTTTAATTTAAAGTATTTTAATATTAACATTTCTTAGTTTTAACTTCTGTACACTAAAATTGATAAATAAACTTCACATTAACCAAAGCTCTTTGGGGTCCTACATAATTTAAGGTTGTAAAGGATCCTAAGACTATAAAGTTTGAGAATTCTTGTTCTTTATCAGGTAATATAGTCAGTGGCCACTATTTCTAACAAGCATAATTGGAGGAGAAGGGGGGGGCATTTTTCTTTTCTGTCTTACCCATCTGTGTGCTCCTCCTTGACATTGGGGGAGCTTTATTCTACTGCCTATCTCGTTTATATTTTAGGTGGCAAACCACTTAACTTAGACCTTAAGGATAGCAATTTCAGTTTTAAGTTGGATTGGAATTTGCAAACACTATGTGTAGTTTTGGGGTCAGTGGACTGCTTTAGTTGCCTGTGTCTTACCGTTATACTTACAGAGTCAAAAGTGTTCAGGCTCACTTAGTTTTCTTCATAAAATCTGTATTCTGGTTGATACAATTTGACTTCAAGCTTGAATAAGAATCAGGTGTGATCCAGAATTTCAGGACAGAACAGATTATACATTGGTGGCTTTTCAGCATGACAGTGCGTTTTCTTTCTTTTGTTCTAGTAGATAATGGTGGGGGTGGTGATGAAATGAGTGACGGTCTTCCAGCACTGTGCCAAGTACTTGCAGATAAAACTGAGGCTGAGATTAAAATGGTAATACGTTATTTTTCCAAAAGGACATCTGGCTGCATTTATTAATTCTTTTAAGCCAGCAAGTCAGCCTGTGCTCCTGGAGACCAACTAGAGAGTAATGTTTGTTACCTGAAGCTTGTAACGGTCCTGTGATCTGAATGGCTATTATTACCAAATTGTTTTTCCCCCCACAGTGCCTTGTACTGAAGGAGGAGCCTCTGCC
Organism: Felis catus; assembly: GCF_018350175.1. Lineage (NCBI taxonomy): Eukaryota > Metazoa > Chordata > Mammalia > Carnivora > Felidae > Felis > Felis catus. The sequence continues at coordinate 124,274,612 of NC_058374.1, forward strand.
AAAATGCCAATAGATGAATACTGGCTGTGTTTACCAGCCTCTCACGTTAGACCTTTTGTACAGACGGTCAGGTTGATGCAGTCTTGTCCCCATTGTTGCTGGTACCCATGTGCTCTCCCTTCAGTCTCTGAGCCATCAGGTGCACCTGCCACCCTGCCAAGGGGCAGCCACGGTGCCATGCCTCTTCCTGCACCTTCCTCCAGTGCGCCCCCTTCCGCGTCCCCAGCATCCTGCTCTACTGACCCTAAGCTCTGCCCTTCGCCCCGTACAGCTGATGGTAGGCAGGAGAAAAATGTGGCGTCGGGGCTGGTAAGTTTGGGGGACTTTTATCGATTATTGAGATTAAAACTTCATTTTTAAAAACACTTTTTTGTTGCTGGTATAACATTTAGCACACATGTTTGTTTTAATAAAAGGTAATATTAAAAATACCACCAAAACAGGAGGCACCTGGTTGGCTCTGTTGATTAAGCATCCGACTCTTGAGCTCAGCTCAGGGCTTGATCTCAGGGTCATGAGTTCAAGCCCCGCTCTGGGAGTGAAGCCTGCTTAAAAAAATAATCACCAAAACAGTGTTCCAAGCTAATATGAAATATAACTCATGTATATAAAAGCTAGTGAAATGAAATGGCTTTTGAAGGTAAAAGTCTATAATATTTATATTATAAAGTCTGTTATGTGCCAAGTACATGGAAACTAATACAGTATAGGAGGCCTCGTGCCTAGGTATATTAAAGCAGTAAGCTTTAGGGGTGCCTGGCTGGCTCAGTGGGTAGAGCATACAACTCTCAATCTCAGGGTTGTGAGTTCGAGCCCCATGTTGGGTGGAGAGATTACTTAAAACAACTAAAAAAATACATTTAAAAAAATGTGTTCTTAAAAAAAAGTTGTACAGAGTTGTGCTTAATTATTGTCTCCCGCACCCTCCCCCACTTTTTATTTCTTTCCTTATATAAAGTATCTTGGGAGGCTCCTGGGTGGCTCAGTCAGTTAAGCGTCCAGCTGACTCAGGTCATGATTTCACAGCTCATGAGTTCAAGCCCCACATCAGGCTCTGTGCTGACAGCTCAGAGCCTGGAGCCTGCTTCGGATTCTGTCTGTCTGTCTGTCTCTCTCTCTCTCTCTCTCTCTGCCCCTCCCACACTGTGCGCAGGCGCAATCTCTCTCTCTCTGTCTCCCTCCCTCCCTCCCTCAAAAATAAATAAACATAAAAAAATAAATAAAATGCCTTGGAAAAGCAGGGACTTTTACAGTTAACTTTTCTTGTAGGTAAATGTCAATTAATGCTTTTGTTCTGAACTTTTACCTGAGCAATGTAGAAAAGTCTTAAGTATTTGGCTAATCTGTTTCAGTTGCTATTTACCAGGCCTCCATCTTTTTTTTTTTTTTTTTAATATTTATTTTTTAGGAGAGCACACGCGGGAGAGGGGCAGAGGGAGGGGGGCAGAGGATCGGAAACAGGCTCTGTGCTGACAGGATAACAGCAGTGAGCCCAATGTGGGGCTCAAACTCAAGAACTGTGAGATCGTGACCTGAGCTGAAGTCGGACGCGCAACCAGGTGCCCCTACCAGACCGCTATCCTAATCTGAGAACTTAGGCCACTTATTTTTGTACCTTTGGCCAGAAAATAAAGATGACTACTGAATGGTTATTGATGGTTTTATTAAAAACATACAGTACAAATAGTTTAAAAGCCAAATTTAAAACCTAGTGTAATAATTCTGGGGAAAAAGGACTGATGATCATACTTCATTTAGGACTAAGTTGATTTTGTTGGAATGTCAGGGTCTACCATTGGAAGTACTATGTGAACATTTCAGTTAGCTGTGATGCGAAAAGGAATTAGGAATTTTTGTTTTTCCTAACAAAAAGCAAATTTTTGGTCACCACTTGAAAAGAGGGTTGAACATTTTCCTCTTGCGTGCTGTGATAGAAGTTAAACGATATTTTTCCTTTGAATATTCCTTTTGCTTTTTTCAGAGAAAGGTTTTCTCACAAAACTTTTCGGCATTGCTGCTTTTAAGTTAACTTATTTCCTCTTCCTTTTCTTTAGGCTTATCAGGAGGGCAGACTTCAAAAGCTACTGAAAATGAACGGCTCGGAGGGTCTTCCCGAGTCCTATGACTATGACCTCATCATCGTTGGAGGCGGCTCAGGAGGGCTGGCAGCTGCTAAGGCAAGGCTCCTGTGTGTCATCTGGGTGATGGGTAGGAGTCACGCTCCTGATAGACGTCCGCCGGTTCTCACTGGAATTAGGTTGAGCCACTCTTGTTACATTCTGCACCTTAACTCGGGCAGGACATGTTTACAAAGGGACTATTTTGTAAATCAGTTTTCCAGGTTGAACTGTACCTTCTTTGTGAAAGTACTTCTACATGACAGTACCGTGGCCCGTATTTTGGGACACATTTTCATTCATTTTAAGTTTGGCTGACTTTTCAAGGATAATAAAGGTGTGGTATAGAAACAGTTTGAAATTAAATAAATATATTTCTGACTCTTTATAAATATCAGTATTAGGTTTTTTTCACTTTGATGATTTTCCTGTTCACAGGCCCTCCTCCCCAGTAGAAAAATGGAGAGCAGTTGGATTCCTTAAACTTAATCATTAAAAATGTTTGCCTCCTGGGGCACCTGGGTGGCTCAGTGGGTTAAGCGTCTGATCTTGAGGTCTGTGAGTTCAAGCCCTGCATCAAGCTCTGTGTCGTCAGCTCAGAGCCTGGAACCTGCTTCAGATTCTGTGTCTCCCTCCCTCTCTCTCTCTCTCTCTCTCTCTCTCTCTCTCTCTCTCTCTCTCCCTCTCTCTCTGCCCCTCCCCCGCTTGCTCGCGCACGCTCTATCTCAAAAATACACATTAAAAAAAATTGAAAATGTTTGCCTCCTTTGTATAAGAAGTGAACTAAGAGAATACCCACTAACTCTGGTCTGGTGGTCATGGGGGAGAGGAAGTATAAATAAGGGGGAGGTTAAGGAATGAGACTCCTGGTCCTAAATTGAGATACATCTTCCATGTGTGAGGGGCCAAGGGCCCTTGGGCCTGTCATCCTTCTCCAACAGGTACTTCTTTTTTTTTTAAGTTTATTCATTTTGAGAGAGAGAGAGCGAGCATGTGCATGCATGCGTGTGCATGTGGGTGGGGGGTTGCAGAGAGAGAGGGAGAGAGAGAGAATCCCAAGTAGGCTCTGTGCTGACGGCTGTCTTTCTCTCTCTCAAAAATAAACCAACATTAAAAAAAATTTTTTTAAATAAAAGATGACATGGTTTAAAAGGTGTAGCTTGTGGGTCAGTAAGGGTAGATTCAAATGAAGCTGCCCAAATGAGGAGCAGGCCAGCATCTGGCATGAAGCCATACTTAGCTATAAATAATTCAGTAATAATACTGGATGTATTTTACTCTAGTTCTGGTGAGTTTTATTTTTCTTCTATTAAAAAAATTTTTTTTTAATGTTTATTTTTGAGAGAGAGCGTGATAGAACATGAGTGGAGGAGTGACAGAGAGAGAGAAGGAGACACAGAATCCGAAGCAGGCTCCAGGCTCTGAGCTGTCAGCACAGAGCCCGACGTGGGGCTCGAACTCAGGAACTGCGATTGGACACTGAACCGACTGAGCCACCCAGGCGCCCCTCGTTCTGTTGGTTTTAAAGGAAACATAGACTCAATCCTTTCAAATAACCTTTGGAGGTTCTAGTTGCCAATACACAAAACTTATTCTCGGAAAAAGATAAAGGATACTCTGCAAAATGAACTTCTGACTATTGTCATCACTCCCCTAAAATCTGTTTGGAAAGCTCATAGATACCATCAACTTTCTTACTGGCTTTTCGTGTGAAATTTTAGGAAATCTGACGATTTTAGAAGAAAAACTTTTCCAATATTCTGCCTAGATACTGAATTAGATAAGACTTAAAATACTTTCAGAAATACTTACAGAATACAGATTGAATCAAGGGTTGTAGACTGTCCTAAATCTTTTTTACTGGCTTATTCACCTTCTGCCTGCTTAGAAAAGACCCCAGGTTCTTCAGATTATTGCTTAATATGTTACTGTTTGCATGGAATTATGTAAGAGGATACTAGTGTGTCCGGAAGACAGTTTTACAGCTGTGCTCTGTATGTTCTTTACAACTACCCTGTGACTGTCTCAGTTGCCTAATTTTTATTTTGGAGTCTCACGAACCATCTTGGTGCAGTATCTGAAGGTCCAGGCAGTGATAACTGGTTGTGCTGTGGGCACTGTAGCTTAATAAGAATAGCTTGGATTTTTAACAGTCCATTTCTAGTCTGTCATGGTCACCTTTCGAGTTCATTTTAATACGTTTATTTTCTAGGAGGCAGCCAAATATGACAAGAAGATATTGGTCCTGGATTTTGTCACTCCGACCCCCCATGGAACTAGATGGGGTAAGCTTTGAAGTATTTTAGAAGTGGATTGATAGGAGCAGGCTTTTCCCTGGCATGTGTTTAAATGGCTCCTAAAACCCAATTAAAGATTTAAAAGTTAAATTAAAACAACAAACAAAATATATGCCTCTTTCACTTGTGCTAAGTTAAAATGGAAATGTTAAATGTTGAAAATTTGGAGTTTCTGGCAGTGTCAGGATGATGCAACACCTTCTCCACAGCTGTCATGATGATTTAAAACTAAAGATTTGAGTAATTTGGTAAACTTAGGGATTTAATGACTGAAAGTTGAAACACTTACCTGTGGGTTTCTGTTTTAAAACCAGTTCCTACATTCAATAAGAACTGGAATCAGATATCTCAGTGGAGAGCCCGTGCTGCTTCCGAATCTTGTTGAATCAGTGTTCTGTATTCATTTATTCCACAGATATTAATTGAACACTTACTACGAACCAGGGCATTGGAGATGTAGCAATGGGTGTGGTAGACGTGAAGTTCTTGTCCTTGTGGAGTTTATATGCTAGCGGGGAGACAAGAGATAAGTGGGGAACTTTACAAATTATGATGAGTGGTACTAAAAAAAAATTATATGGTGGGATAGAGAGGAACTGGGTAGAGGAAAGAGTTTAACTTTGGGAAGATTATCAAGGAAGGCCTCTGAAGAGGTGGCCTTTAAATGAGGCCAAAAGAATTAAGAATGAACCAGCTATGCCAAAAGCTGAGGAAGAACCTTCCAGGGGACTTTTCTCGGTCTCTGTCACAGAATAGAACATATAAAGGCCCTGAGGCAGGTGGGAGTCCTTCATGGTGGTAGCATGGGTGATACGAGCTGGAGGTAAGATTAGAGACGAAGGCAGGTGTCAGGCTGTACAGGTCTCGATAGGCCGAGATGAGGAATTGGACCTAATCGAAGCCTCGTAGGAAGCCTTTGAGAAGGGGATTGATGTGATACATAAATTTTACCAAGATGACTTAGCTGCTCTCATTAGGAGGCAAGAAGCAGAACTCTTGGATAAGAGAGTATCTCACTTTCTAATTCATCCATTCAACAAGTATTTATTAGGTGTCAGTGTTGTGTTGGACACTATTTTTTTTTTTAATTTTTTTTTAACGTTTACTCATTTTTGAGAGACAGAAAGAGACAGAACGTGAGTGAGGGAGGGGCAGAGAGAGAGGGAGACACAGAATTTGAAGCAGGCTCCAGGCTGTGGGCTGTCAGCTCAGAGCCTGATGCAGGGCTCAAACCCACGAACTGTGAGATCATGACCTGAGCTGAGGTCAGATGCTTAACCAGCTGAGCCACTCAGGTGCCCCATTTTTTTTTTAAGTTCATTTATTTTGAGAGAGAGAGAGAGAGTGAGTGGGGGGAGGGACAGAGAGAGAGAGAGAGAGAGGGAGAGAGAATCCCAAGCAAGCAGGCTTCTCATTGTCAGCACAGAGCCCGCGGGGCTTGAACCATGAGATCGTGACCTGAGCCAAAGTCGAATGCTTAACCTCTTGTGCCACTCAGGTGCCCCAGGCACTATTCTTGTGCTGGGGGTAGCCCCTCTGGCCTGGGGAGGTTGCGCTCCATAGTGGCAGTCTGGAAGCATTCCCCTCAGAAGGCTTCTGTTTTCTGAGCTGTGACGTCTGCCGCCATCTTGCGATCTCACGCCATTTTGTCTGCCTCCCTGCCTGCCTGTATTTTGTTCTAATGGAGACAGTCTAGCACCATGTTCTTTAGTCTCAGAGATGCTAAAGCTTGTGTTTGTTTTGGTCATGAATCCTTTTGTGAGAATCCATGAAAGCTGTGGACCACCATCTTAAAAAAAATGCTCACATACACTACATTTTATTTGTAGTTCCAGACCCACCGCAGTCCAACTGTGGCTAGCTTAGTAACCCCTTTATCATACAGTTCTGTTCAAAGATTTGGTGGCAAGTATAGGATTGCATGCAAAGTAAAATTTCAATTTCTGGCATCTTTAAATTTTTTTTTTTTTTTCAACGTTTATTTATTTTTGGGACAGAGAGAGACAGAGCATGAACGGGGGGAGGGGCAGAGAGAGAGGGAGACACAGAATCGGAAACAGGCTCCAGGCTCCGAGCCATCAGCCCAGAGCCTGACGCGGGGCTCGAACTCCCGGACCGCGAGATCGTGACCTGGCTGAAGTCGGACGCTTAACCGACTGCGCCACCCAGGCGCCCCAATTTCTGGCATCTTTATCAGCAGTCAGTTAATTTTGAATTTTTGAGGGTATGGAAATTGTGGAAATCTCATTTTTCTTTTGTTTGAGGGTGAGGTCACTCACTGTGTTTGATACATAAGGCTCTCTGAGCTTAGAAATGCCTTGAAACTTAGGAATGAATTTGCATAAACAGTATTGGGCTACGTTGGGCAAATAAATTATGATCTTTTGTAGGACATTATAATGATTACTGACCTTTTTCTATCAAGGATCGTGAAGCAGGGTATAAACTTATTTCTTGATGTTGTTGCAGGTCTCGGAGGAACATGCGTGAATGTGGGTTGCATACCTAAAAAACTGATGCACCAAGCAGCTTTGTTAGGACAAGCCGTGCAAGACTCTCGAAACTACGGTTGGAAGATCGAGGAGACAGGTATGGTGGGAGAGGCTGCTTGTGTTTTTGAGGGGTGCGAGCTGTGGTCTGGAGACGCAGCATCCATTTTTACAAGACTAGAGGATAATCTGGAAGTTTTTATTGTTTATGTTTTTTATGTATAAAATCACTGCAATTACCTTGCGTCACTAGCTGCACAGAACGGATACTGTCCTTAGAGAGTCTTTCTGTAATAGAAAACCAGAATTTTTTCAGGGGTACCTGGGTGGCTCAGTCGGTTAAGTGTCCGACTTCGGCTCACGTCGTGATCTCACAGTTCATGAGTTCGAGCCCTGTGTCGGGCTCCGTGCTGACAGCTCAGAGCCTGGAGCCTGCTTTGGATTCCGTGTCTCTCTCTCTCTCTCTGCCCTGCTCATGCTCTGTCTCTGTCTCTCAAAAATGAATAAACTTAAAAAAAAAAAAAAAAAAAAAAGAAAACCAGAATTTTTTCAGGTAAATTCATTTTGTGTTATTCCTATTTTGTTTTAAACTAATCTCCTATACCCAGCATGGGACTTGAACTCACGACCTTGAGATCAGTAGTCATTTGCTCTATCAACTGAGCCAGCCAGATGCCCCTCAAGTCAATTCTTATAATTACATAGAGTTTCATAAGAGAGTGCAAATTTATTTGCTTTCCTTTGAAGTTGTTTTGTTTTTCTCTGTCCAAAGAAATCAGTTTATGAGCGATATTTTTGGGGTGGAGGGACTCTGTTGAGAAAGTGGTGGTTAGTCTTTGGATAAAATATTTAGAGTACCCTAGCAACCCTAGAGAACTTGAAGAGGAATTTGTTGCCTTTAGAAAGTAGGTTGTATTATTTGGTAGAAGAATAAAATGAGGTTGGCACAGCTTCATAGTTAATCAATGACACAGGTCACCGTGTCCCTGAAGAGGGAAACTCTAACCTTATCTAATATTAGTTTCGAGATCTACAGGGTATGGGACATTTGCTAGGGTAAATTATCCTATAACTTTTTCTGAGTTTTAATTAATAGTTTATTAAATATTAAAAAAACAAGGCATAAATACATGCTTTGAAAAATTTTGCTCCTACTCAAATTAGTCATGCTTCCTTTGTTTGATGTGTTTACTTCCTGTTTAAAATCAACAGCACTTTTTTTTTCAAGTCTGGAATCTTAGAAAATCAGTTACTTTAAAAGTTTTCTTACATTGGGGTCATATCTCTTTCCCAGATCCTTACAAGGCTGTTCTCTGTCCGTGACCTTTGGGGCCTCAGGCAGCCTCATGTCCATTTCTCTTTCCAACAAAAAGGGTAGTTGAGCTGATTCCTTTGACCTGTGGAATATGAATCTAACACATAATCTAGCTGTAGTCCACTGCTATTCCCACCTCTACCCACCCCCCTTCCAAGTTAGTATTTACTCCCATGTCTGAATGTCTCCCCACCGAGTCTGCCATTAATACACTCCTTCCTTTTGGGGAGCCTACTTTTGTTTTTCTTTTTAAATCAAAATTTTTTTTTTTTACAAACCCTTGTGTCGAGGGCTGACGTTCGCTAGATCACAGTGAGGGAGCTGCTCTGCTACATATGAAGCCCGGACCCAGAGCAGGTCGTTTACGAATGGTTTGACACCAGGTTCCCCACAAACGCGTGTTACGTGACGGGCATGGGGGACGAGCCTGCTTTTAATGTACCTGGTTCATAAGAGGGTCTCCCTTCAGTTAATTTATTAGACTTCTTAGTAGACATTTTAGAAATTTTAGAAATTCTGATAAAGTCATATAATCTTATTGTCGAGCGTCCACTATTTGCAGGTGAGTCTGTGCTGGGGAAATTCAGGTGAATAATACAAATTCTGTTAGCATGCAGATTCTGTTAATCACTCCTGCACTAACGTCATCGCTGTACAGACCGAGTACCCTGGGAGCCCAGAGGGAGGATGGGTAATGTGATTGAAGTGGTGTCACGTAGCCTTTCCTTCACCCTAGCCTTCCTGACAGCGTTAAAGGTGGGTTATTGTCGTAGGTAGACCTGGGCACAACTGGTGACTTTGCCATTTACTGCCTGTGATGAGGACTGGATACAGTAGGGTGGTAAAATGGCTGCCACTCAGCAAACATTAGTTTCTGTCCTTTCCTCTGGACTTGCTGCTTTTAATTCTTCCGTTCAGAGTTTCAATAAATTAGAGTAGACCCTGGCAAGCACTTGGCAAGCACTTGGTTCTTTGGTTACTGGTTTGTAGGAAAACCTTTACAGATACTAAAGGAAGTTGTATATCTGAACGAAGTTAGTTTCCTCTTAAAGAGGACACGTAACAGGAATATTAATCTGAAGAAGTCTAGAATTTGTTGGAAAAAGTAAGTTTGTTCCGAGCAAATTTTGATTGACGCAGCTTTATAATTTCCATGTACTGTCATCTACGTAGTGGATGCTATCTGTCCCTTAAATCTAGGTAAAAACAGTGCCAGGGAGCTATACGACTCAACCACACAAATTTTATTCATTCACACAGGGGTCTAGTACTCAAATTGGTATATTGTACTAATTGATGTTAGCTTTAAACTGTCAACTCTTAAGAAAAATGAAGTCATTGGAACTGAATTCTTAATTTAAAAATGTAGGAAGTGTATATAGCGGGTGGGGCTTTAGAATCTTAAAAAGATAAGAGTTAAGTACAGGCCTCCGCTGAATGTGGATTTTTGTTAACAGGGCCAAGTGAGTTCATTCTAATAAATTCAGTAACCAGGTGGATGGTGAAATAGAACTTGGTGAATTGGCAGATCTTTCCAGCAAAAGAATATCTCTGTAGCTGTCATGTAACAATAAGGACTGGCTATGCTTATTTATGTTGAATTTATTTCTAAGTTACATAATAAAGAACTAATAATGTGTAGCCACTGAGGTAAGAAAGAGTCACTAGTAGCATGGTCCAGATCCATACGTTAAAACCAGTAAAAGCTCCCTGAATTTCATGGGGTTTTAAAAGTTGGACCAGATCAAAGTTGTTTTATTTGTCTCTCTTTAAAGAAATTATTTATTCAGCTACGTTAACAGTGTTACTTTTGTGTTTCTTCCCCCTTTCCAGGTTTTAACATTAGAAATACATACTTTTCTGTTTTTAATGCCTTACTCCTCTTGTATTTGTTAGCAGCAGCAATCCCAACGTGTTTGATGAGAGCTGTGCCCTGTATTTAAATCCCTTTACTCTTGGTAAATGGAAACCTAGCGGTTTGTTTATTCTGTTATCTTCAATTTTCTCATGAAGCCTTGGGACCTCTGAAGCTTGCTGTGGCCTAGCAGAAGGAACCAGAGCTGGGCTTGGTGGGAGAGGCCTTCTGTGCCTGCCAGAGTCTACCACTGAGGCAGCAGTAAATTACCTCCCTCCTTTGAAAATGGTTGTGATGAGGAATATAGTGGATTTAAACAAACGTTACTTTATGTCATTAGATCTTAGAGCGAGAAAGAAACTTGGAGGTGTGTTTTTCAAATGGGAACCCCCTAGAGGCTGCTGATCCCTGTTCCCACAGATGAAGTGTGAAGGCTCATTTTACATTTTTTGACTAGAAACCTAGCTAATCTCACGTCCTTGACCAAAGAACAGCGCTCTAGTTGTCTGGGAGGGTTGTCTTCTCTGACGCTGCAGATAGCTCCAGGCATGGTGGAGGAGGAAAGGGACCTGGACCAGGCAGCATAGCTGAATCTGCCTGGGACAGGGGTAGGGGGAGTAACACATCCAGGACTCTGTGTGATCTGCCCTTTTCCTAAAGCTCTGAACTGAGAACGTACAGAGAAAGCCTCAGGCCTTTAAACAAAGAAACAAACAAAAAACCTGGAGCCCAGTCATGTAAACTGGATGAATTGGTCCTTTCTGGAAGATTTCTTTGCTGTATATATTTTAGATTTATCAATTTGAGTTCCCTGTGCTCAAGAGTTAAATCTGCCTTTCAAACATTAAGTATTTGAGGATCCCATTATCATTACAAAGAAAGCAAGATCATTGCAGAGTTACTATTCTGTTCCATTCCTAGTGGAGAAACCGGAAGTGAACCCTATCGTCTTTTTTCTGGTGTTGCTAGGTGGAGGCCAGATGGGCAGGTGGGCAGCGTCCCCCACTCCCGTCGCCCGGCACCTAGTCCTCTTAGTACTGCAGTCACAGTGGCTTCTGCAGTCACTGTCCTTTTAAGTTGAATTGATCTCCCAAAGTCTAACATTTTACGGTTCTGTGAGATGAACACCGATGATCTGTTCTCTAGGAGGCCACAAACCAATTTTTGTGCTGTCATGCCCGATTCCAGACGCTGGCCGTTGTGTCTCGCAGACTTGGTTCACCACCTCCTGTGTGGTCAAGCTACTTAACCCTGAATCTAAGATTGAGACTCCTCATTTCCATGACAGTCTTTCAGTATATGTCGGTTCTCTTTTCCTTCCTTCTAAACCACAGCTTTCCTGGAATCGGTCTTCATCCTACCACCAGAGTGTATTTTCTATGTGTCCTATTTTTTTCCTTGTTATTCATGAAGTATTAATTAGTAAATGACTGATTTTTATGCATTGAAGTTCAGTTATTTGTGCCTGACTCAAACGATTCATTTTATAATAGAATTTAAAAATCGTCCTCTCTTTGGTGAGGGAGGGATTTGGGGGGACAGTGAGACAGACTCTCAAAATTCTCTGTCGATATCAAGGGTCAGCAAACTTGTTTTATAAAGGGCCAGACAGTAAATATTTTAGGTTTCATGGGACCTACTGATCTGTCACAACTACTCAGCTCTGTCATCATAGCGCAAAAGAAGCCTTAGACAACGTGTAAATAAACGATCATTGGTGTATTTCAGTAAAACTGCTTATAAAAAAGGTGATGGGCTGCATTTGGCTGTGGGGCCTTAATTTGCCTTTGTGTACCGGCCTCTGGTTTAGACACTGTTACCAGTTTAGTGACTCCAGACTACATCAAGATCCCTTGGGGATTGTTACAGGGTAGAGAATCCTCCAGGCTTCACCATCACCCCAGCAATCAGTATTTACAATCAAAGTAAAATTCCGTTCATTTCTAAAGAAGTAAAAAGGATTATGCATGGTTATTTTAGCTATTATGCGTGGTTATTTTAAGAATTTCCAGGAAGCCTGACATTATGTAATTGTATGGTAGTTTTCTAAAAAAGGAAAGAATATTTGAGCTTGAAAAGGATGTTTATGTGTTTGAAATGAAGGACCCTGCTGTTTTAGACAAAAAGGTCTGCCCTTTGTAACCCATGCGAACAGTTGCTGAGAAGTGATCTTCGCCAGGCGATTGAAAAGCTAAAAGCATTTTGTGTTATTTTCTTGTGCAGTTAAACATGACTGGGATAAGATGACAGAAGCTGTGCAGAATTACATCGGCTCCCTGAACTGGGGCTACCGGGTCGCTCTGCGGGAGAGAAAAGTGACCTATGAGAATGCATACGGCCAGTTTGTAGGTCCTCATAGGATTAAGGTAATTGTGCGACACCCTGAGGAGCTAATGTTTGTTTGTCTGTCTTGAACTTTTGTGAGGGGTAGGGGAGGAAAAGAGAAAGTGATAGTCTCGATAAAAGTAAAAGCCACTGTGACCCAAACTGTCCAGTTTGATGATTTTGCAGACACATCTTCTTATGGGCCTTTTCCGTGTGGTTGTGGCAGTGTAAGAATACTGGATTTGGGGCCAGGTTACCTGGATCTGAGTCTTGGCCCTGCCACTTATTAGCCTTATGATTTTGAATAAGTCCGTTAATTTCTTAGAGCCTTAGTACGTATTACCAAATTTTTATGAGGATCAAATTGGATAATGTGGCGAATGGCCTCTGTTCACTATAACTACAGTTTTAATGAACACTAGCTTATTAAAAGTTGACACTTGGTTTCTTTGTAGGCAACAAATAACAAAGGCAAAGAAAAAATTTATACAGCAGAGAAATTTCTCATTGCTACTGGCGAGAGGCCACGGTATCTGGGCATCCCTGGTGACAGAGAGTTCTGCATCAGCAGGTGAGGGGGCACCGGAGGGAGAAAAGGAGGCACCCGTTGTTGAGTTCTACTTTTCACTTGTTTTCTTCAAACCCATTTAGTCCATTTCCTAGAACTTCCGAGGGTTTTTTTTTTTTATTATTATTTTTTTATTTTTTTTATTTCTGTGTTTCTGCCCAAAGGGACAGGGGCCTGGGAAAAAGAGAAGGGAAAACATTCTTTTATGCAAGAGAACATTTAAAAAATTCAAAACTATAAACATGGGTCTTTCTTACCACCCACTTAACATCACTGTTAACATATAAATACATACTTATATTGAAACTTCTGTTTGAAATTTATACACGTCTGAGCATGTTTTGTAAATGTGTTAACATACTATGGTTGACAAATGTGTCCTCTTGGATGCTTTCTGCTGAGGAGTTTCTGCTCATGTTACACATTATTTCCTCTCAGTCCCTTTCTCGGGGAGGGTATGTGATTTTTTTTCCTTTGCACGTCATACAGGGGCAGCTCAGATGGCGACTGTTGTCTTCTCCGTCTTGGATGGGTTTCCTTCTCATATTTAAAAAACTCATTTCCTAAAAATGCTTTTGTGATCCCTCTCATGTCTCGTGTATTCTTTACTTGGCTAAAAGATTTTGCCAGCTTTTACTCTTTATAGTTGGTTTTTATATGACAAAACAGTTATGTTGGAAGTTTTCCCCTACTCCTCTCTTGCTGATTCGTGTTCTAGATAGATCTTCCACCTCGGAGACTGTGTTTGGCTATGGGCAGCTTGAGCTGCTCCCAGAGCAACTGAGTGGCAAGAAAGGAACTGGGTCTAAGCCCTTGTAAATAGTTTTCATAGATTATGTATGTAGCCAATTGAATGTTTTTAGTTTTTAAAAGTGTATTCTTAAAGCAAAAATATTTGCTTTGATTCAGTCATTACTCACATAGGAACATTTTCAATTTCTTTCTTTTCTTCCCCACCCCCCCACCTTTTTTTTTTTTTTTTAATTTCTTTTCAGTGATGATCTTTTCTCCTTACCTTATTGCCCGGGTAAGACCCTGGTGGTTGGAGCATCGTACGTCGCCTTGGAATGTGCTGGATTTCTTGCTGGCATCGGTTTAGATGTCACTGTTATGGTACGATCCATTCTCCTGAGAGGATTTGACCAGGACATGGCCAACAAAATTGGCGAACACATGGAAGAACATGGTGTCAAGTTTATAAAACAGTTCATACCAATAAAAGTAAGTGGAGTTGCTGGTAGGTTTGTTGGTTTCATACTCCTGTTTAGGCAGGAGAGAGAGGGTTGGGGTAGGTGATGGAAGCGTTCCTTCTGCGGTCTAAACCATCGGGAGTGCTGCAGTTTCTCAGCTGTGATGTCGGTATATGAACTTGTACCCACTGCCACCTGGAGAGCTTTGTTCTTCTCTGCAGCTCAGTAATTTCTTTATTCTCATCTCACCCTTCTTACTTTTAGTTCTCTTCTGTTTAATGTTTCCCTTCATACATTCCTTCACTTTATAATCTTTGGTCTGTTATCCTTTGTTTCTTTGTACACACCAGTGATTGAAATAGGAGTTCAAGACTCGGCTGATTTTTAAATGTTCTTCATGAGAAATTTGTCCTTGTGTACCATGTAGTCAACAGATACACTGTATTATTCTGGCTTCTCTGAAAATGATTATCTAAATTTGTTACATGGGCTCCCCCTTTTTTTTTTTTCTGCTTATTTAGTCTCCTTTTGAAAAGGTGGAAAAATATGCCAGGTTACACTGGGAATTGTTAACACCATCACAAATATTTTGATACACAAAAGTGACAAAACCAGTCACTTCTCATATCTCTAATAGATGAGTTTCCTTTAGTGCAGGTAAGGATGAGACTGTTGTGTTAAAGTTAAGGAATTTTGGCTGTCATTTGCTCAGTGGGTTAACTTAGGCCCTTTGGGTGACCCTGTTAAGAATTGCTTCATGTTGGTAAGAGTTCGAGCATTGGGATGAGAATGACCTACTTTCAATACTGCGCTACCATTTTCTTGCTGTATGTCTTTGGGGAAATTATTGAACCTCTCTGAGCTTCAGTTTCTTCCATAAAATTAGGATAATAACAGCAGCTATCTCAGAGTTCTTGTGAAGATTGCGTTAGCTGACACTTAGGAAGTAATTAGAACAGTACCTGGCACAGTGTAAGTCTAATACTGTTGTGAGGGTGAAGCAGCACAGGTCCTGGAAGTTACCGCTACTTGATTCCTGGAGATGTCTTTTAGGGAGTAGAAGTACATGTGATACATTTGCCTCAGGGCTGTGGTTAGAAAACAGCTGTACATACAAGTTGTGCGATGGAAAAGTAACATCTGCTTCTATGATGTCTATTTTTAATTCCAACATGCAGGGCAACATGCAGTGTTACATTAGTTTCAGGTGTACAATACAGTGAGTCAGCACTTTTACCCTTTACTCACTGCTCATGAGAAGTGTGTTCTGTGTTTTTGTTTTGTTTTGAGAGAGAGAGAGAGAGAGAGAGTGAGCATGCAAGCAGGGGAGAGGGTCAGAGGGGTAAAGAGAGAATCTTAAGCAGGCCCCGCACTCAGCATGGAACCCACCTTGGGGCTCGATCCCTTGACCCTGGCATCATGACCTGAGCTGAAGTCAAGAGTTGGACTATTAATTGACTGAGCCGCTTAAGTACTCTGAGAAGTGTGATCTTAATCCCCATCACCTATCTCACCCATCCCCCACCCACCTCCCCTCTGTTGGTTTTCTGTAGTTAAGAGTCTGTTTCTTGGTTCATTTGTTTGGTTTTTTTTTTTTTAATTTTTAAAAAAAAATTTTTTTAATGTTTATTTTTGAGAGAGAGAGAGAGAGAGAGAGAGAGAGAGAGAGACAGAGTGTGAGCAGGGCAGGGGCAGAGAGAGAGGGAAACACAGAATCTGAAGCAGGCTCCAGGCTCCGAGCTGTCAGCACAGAGCCCGATGCGGGGCTCAAACTCACGGACTGTGAGATCATGACCTGCGCCGAAGTTGGATGCTTAACCGACTGAGCCACCCAGGTGCCCCATGGTTCATCTGTTTTTTTTCTTTTGTTCATTTGTTTTGTTTCTTAAATTCCACATATGAGTGAAATCATGTGGTATTCGTCTTTCTCTGACTGGCTTATTTCGCTTAGCATCCGTGTTGTTGCAAATAGCAAGATTTCATTCTTTTTTATGGCTGAGTAATCATTTTTTATATAAACCACATCTTTATTCATCTACCGATAGACACTTGGGTTGCTTCTGTAATTTGGCTATTGTAAATGATGCTGCGATAAACATGGGGGTGCGTATATCCTTTCGCATTAGTGTTTTTGTATTCTTTGGGTAAGTACCTGGTAGTGCAATTACTGCATCACATATGGTAGTTCTGTTTTTTTCTTTAGCTTTTTCTGTTGTTGTTGTTTTAAAGAGCGAGAGAAAGTGCAAACAGAGGAGGGGCAGAGAGAGAGAGAAAGGGAGAGAATCTTAAGCAGGCTTCACTGGCAGCACAGAGCCCAAGGCGAGGCTTGGTCCCACGACCCTGTGACCATGACCTGAACTGAAACCAAGAGTCGGACGCTTAACTGACTGAGCCACCCAGGTGCCCCGGTAGTTCTGTTTTTAATTTTTTAAGGCTCCTCCAGAATGGCTGCACCAGTTTCTATTCCCGCCAGTAATGCATGAGGGTTCCTGTTTCCCTACATCCTTGCCAACGCGTGTTTATGTTTTTTGATTTTAGCCATTCTGACAGGTGTAAGATGATGTCTGATTGTGGTTTTGATTTGCATTTCCCTGATGATGAGTGATATTGACCATCTTTCCCTGTGTCTGTTGGCCACGTGGATGTCTTTGGAGAAATGTCTGTTCATGTTTTCTGTCCATTTTTTAATTGGATTTTTTTTTTTTTGGTATTGTATAAACTCTTTATTTTTTTAATAAGTTCAGTATATATTTTGGATACTAACCCTGTATTAGATATATCATTTGCAGATATCTTCCCCCATTCAGTAGGTTGTCTTTTAGTCTTGTTGATTGTTTTCCTTTGCTGTCTGTGCAAAAGGTTTTTATTTTTTATTTATTTATTAAAAAAAATTTTTTTTCAACATTTATTCATTTTTGAGAGACAGAGTGTGAGTGGGGAAGGGGCAGAGAGAGGGGGAGACACAGAATCCGAAGCAGGCTCCAGGCTCTGAGCTGTCAACACAGAGCCCGACGTGGGGCTCGAACTCATGGACTGTGAGATCATGACCTGAGCCGAAGTCGGACGCTCAACCAACTGAGCCACCCAGGTGCCCCCAAAAGGTTTTTATTTTGATAAAGTCCCAATAGTTTATTTTCATTTTTGTTTCCCTTGCTTTAGGAGACATATCTTAGAAAGATATTGCTGTGGCTGATGTCATAGAAAGTACTGCCTGTATTGTCTTCTAGGATTTTTATGGTTTCAGTTCTCTCATTTAGATCCTTAATCCATCTTGAGTTTATTTTTGTGTATAGTATAAGAAAGTGGTTCAGTTTCTTTTCTTTTCTTTTTTTTTTTTTTTTGCACGTAGCTGTCCAGTTTTCCCAACATCATTTGTTGAAGAGACTTTTTCCCATTGCATATTCTTGCCTCCTTTGTTGAAGGTGAATTGACCATTCCTTTATAATGTCTTAACATTTGGAGAGTTGTGGGCCCTTTTGAGAATCTCATAGACTATCCCCTAGTGAAATAAACCTGTGTCTGTGCACATTAACATTTTACCTGGCTTACCAAGGTGTCTCTGATCTCCTTGGGTCACGGTGAACACATGCTGTGATTCAGTGACCTGATAGAAGCGGCCTTTGGCAGGGAGGAAGGTGAGAGCGCATTGTGTGATGTGCACAGAGATTGTGGGGAATAAAGTCGTTCTAAGTGCAGAAATTGTTGTAGACATAGGAAAAGCCTAACTGGAACACAAAAGTGAGTGAGGCAGGAAGGAATTAGAGGTGAGATGAGGCCCTTATCATTTTTAGGTAAATCTGAGCTAATGCAGGTAATCTGACTAATGCAGCTCTTCTCCAAAGATTAGATTATAGCTTAACTACGAAAGACATTTTCGGTATGTTCAGATGGGCTTAACTATGTAAGAAGGAAGGAATTTGAGAAGGAAATTTTTGCTACTTATTAATGGTGAAAGTAAAATGACCCTTGACCATTTTCCCATGCAGAGTGGTTGCATTTAAAAGGCAGAGTAGAAATTGCAGGTGACTTTATGAGTTTCTCCCAGTAAATATTTTACAGGAACCCATGATTTGCTGCCAGTGCAGAGACCAAGGTTAACTGCAGGCTTGCAGAAGCCTCTAGGTGATAAGGGTTTTCATTTGTTGCAACGCAGTCTGAAGGTTATTGTTGACATCCAGGAGTGGTGAGCTGATATGTTTAATCTCATCTGGCATAGTGCACGTTCCGGGGCTTGCTTGTTCTTCCCTACATCTTGAACAACGAAGACCACCCCTCGTCCTTATAAACATACCTCCTTGCTCACTATGCTTTTTAGAGCTTTCTGGCTGTTTACCTGTATCATGTTTGATCTACTCCAGTGTCTGTTCTTTGTTGACAAAGCTGAACGTCTGTAGCCAGAAGACAATCTCTGAATTTGAGCAGTAGTGGCTGTCCAGGGGATTAAGGGCTCTGGGTGAGTTAAGAGAGAGGAGCCTGGGAAAAGCGACGTCATTAGCTGTGTTTTAGGGATCGTAGTGTGCTTTCTCTGGCTTTTTCCTTTCCCACTTTTTTCTCTTTGAATTTTACTCTGTTTGGGAACTATTGGAAAGAAAGCCCCTCTAGCAAACATTAAGCAGCAAGAAAAAGGGGGATAAAATAGAAAAATCTCTTACTGTCCTAATGATGTTATGGTGAGGGGGGTGGGACATGAAAGACCTCTCACGCCAGATTTTGTGTTTTCACTTTGGGTCAACCTGATAGGAGGGAGTTGATACATGTCTTTATTGTGGAGTAAAACTTTGTCGCTTTTATAGGTTGAACAAATTGAAGCAGGGACACCAGGCCGACTCAGGGTGGTAGCCCAGTCCACCAGTGGTGGTGAAACCATTGAAGGAGAGTATAATACGGTAAGGAATGGACCCAGGTTAGTCCTTTGTTAGAAAGCAAATAATGTGCTTATTGGATATTTGGATATTTGCTGGGTACATGTAATGGCTGCTTTCTATTTTCAAAACCTGATTATGTTCCTATTCTAAGACATCTGTATTGCTTGTGATATTGTAATTTGTTTTGGGATAGGGATGGCTTCAAATTTTCTTCCATGTAACTTAAAAATATCATTTGTCAAATAGCTATAAAAAGACATCCTTTTTAAATGAAGTAGAACTTCTCTGTCCTTCAAAATTTTATCTTCATAGCTCACTACTTTAAAAAAGAAAAACAAAACTTAAGGGGTGCCTGGGTGGCTCAGTCAGTTAAGCTTCCAGCTTCGGCTCAGGTCATGATCTCACCGTTGGTGAGTTCTAGCCCCGCATTGGGCTCTGTGTTGACAACTTAGAGCCTGCAGCCTGCTTCGGATTCTGTGTCTTCCTCTCTCTCTGCCCCTTCCCTGCTTGCACTCTGTCCCTCTCTCTCAAAAATAAACCTTTAGAAAAAAAAAAATCTTAAAAAAAAAAAAACAATTCAGTCATAGGTTATGTTGTCTTTGTGAACTTCACTAGATTTATAAAGGAATTGCTAACTTTTTTTCTTAATGGATGAGGATTTCTGCTATATCCTGTTCAAGGGATTTTTGTTTGTTTTAATTTGCTTAAACTCTTGCATTTTTTTTATTTATTTTGAGAGAGAAAGAGTGTGGGGTGGGGGGTGGGGGGCAAAGAGAGAGAATCCCAAGCAGGTTCCGCACTGTCCATTGATAGTGCAGAGCCCAGTTCAGGGCTCAGACCCACGAACTGAGATCGTGACCTGAGCTGGAACCAAGAGTCAGACACTTAACTGGCTGAGCCACCTGGGTGCCCCATAAACTCTTACGTTATTTTCTTAATGAAATATTTCTTTACAGGTCTGGAAAGTGAAATCAGAGTAGCTTAATGATTAAGTAACTTACGTGAAGTCTTTTTAATCATACTCACCTGGTATATTAATACTTTTTCAGGTATTGCTGGCAATAGGAAGAGACGCTTGCACAAGAAAACTTGGCTTAGAAACCGTGGGGGTAAAGATAAATGACAAGTAAGAAAACAATTTTATTGTGTCTTACTGAATATTATTTCAGTTGTTGATAATACTGATTAATAGTGGAGTTTTAGATTGTTAGAGTTAGTTTTTATCGTAGTTGGAGATTTCCCTTTTTAAGCCTAGAGATCTCTTCCTTCAGTGCCACTCACGTTGGTATTTTCTGTTTGTTTTATTTTGTTTTTTCCTTTTCAAAATCTAAGTGGAAGATAGGGCGGCTTGCAGTTTGTTTCTTTAATGTGCAGTGTATAGAATAAAAGAGTCTAACCCCCCAGTTAATTGCAGGCATGTGCTTTGAGCTTTACTGAATAATACGTAGATCTGAACCATGTTGAGAGCTACTAAGTTTTAGGATGATGAGTGGTCACTGCATTTCTAGTGACAGCTACAAGTATGAAAAACTTACTTGCAAGGGTTGAAGTTAAAATCCTTTGGCCTACAGCAGTAGAGGAGATAACTGAGACTCAGTGGTATCTGCTTATCTGCTGTCTGGGGTATTTCCCAATATCACCTTCCTTACAGTCAAGTAGAAACAAGTGCTGTGAATGGGAACTGCCTTGGAAGCTAAAAAATAAAGGTGGTTTTGTTTTGTTTTGTTTTTGTCCCTTCTAGGAATAACATCTCTTCTGGAGAAGAGACTTCCTAATCTTAGTGTGAGGATTTTTGTTTTACTTATTTTTTGACTAGGGTAGACAGACAGAATTGTTGAGGTCACCAATAAGATTTAGCAGACCAAATATTACACCAGCATAATAAACACGCTAGCCTATTTCCGGGGGGTCCAAAGCTTAGATTTTATATAATGGAAGCAGCTAACACTTATTCTGCACTTACTGTGAGCCGTGGACCGTTGTGCTGAATATTTTGTACCTATTTTCATTTAATCCTCACAGCCCCTTAAGGTAGTCGATGGCATCCCTTTCCTTCTTACAGTGTTCTCATTATTATTGTTCGCATTAATAGGTGGGAAAATAAAGCTCAGAGATATTAAATAGCCCTCCCAACATCATAGAGGTGACAACTAACAGACCTATAGTTTAGAATACACATATTCTTAACCACTCTGTTGTTTTCTCCCAGGTTTTCTTACAGTTTTCTTATTCCAGAATTGTCTCTAAGCTTTTAAAATACTCATTTATTTTTATTTTATTTTATGTATGTAGGTATGTATGTATTTTTAAATAATACGTTAGAATGCTGCCCTTTGCTAGAGTCACAATTTTGGCTTCTTTGGGAGAAAGGGGAATTTTTTTGTTCCACTTCATTAATGGGAGTAATTGATGATTTTAACTGAATGAATTTTCAGGACTGGAAAAATACCTGTCACAGATGAAGAGCAGACCAACGTGCCTTATATCTATGCCATCGGCGATATATTGGAGGGGAAGCTCGAGCTCACCCCAGTAGCAATCCAGGCAGGGAGACTGCTGGCTCAGAGGCTCTATGCTGGCTCCAATATCAAGGTGAGCTTGTGGCTGACACCTGTTGATACTGGTTTTAGTAACACCACTAGTTCTCTACAGAGGTAGCTATGAAGTTTTCCAGGTCTTGAATAATTTAGTTCTCTTGCTGGTGGCATCCTACATGTGCTCTATTAACTGTATTCCAAACAAGACATCGTTAAGACTGCTGTGTCTTTGTGACTTTGTTATGAAAATTGTCATTCCTGGAATCACACTGGGAAAAAATGAGCTTGAGTAATCAAGTTTCAGCACTATTATTGTGTTCCATATTCTCATAATAGTTGGATTTTACCTTAATTTCATTGTTGCCAATTTCAGTATAATTTTCTAAATCTTTTTATGGCACCTATCTAGGCTATACAAGGGTTTGGGGATCTAGGTGGTAATCATGTGCAGAGCTGCTTAAACCAGAATTCAGGCTTTATTACCTTGTCCTTTCTAAAAATATGTCTTCTGCTCTTGGAATGCTTAATGTGTTATATTAATGTTTTAAAGTGATTTTTTTAGTCATTGTAGGAAATTGAAACTCTTAAGTATGTTTCATGGGACTAGATGTCAAGGAAGGAATAAATATATTCTGATTATTTTTTAAGCTTATTTTTTAGAGCAGTTGCACGTTCACAGCGAAATTGAGATGAAGATCCGAGATTTCCTGTGTTAGTCCCTGCCTGCATACATGCATGGCCTTCCTCATTACCAACATTCCCTCCCTAATTAATTTTTTGAAAGGATTCCAGGAGCATAGATTGTAAATAATTTAGTCGCTACCCATTTTTCTTGCACATAATCATCATGGGTTGATTTATGTTGGTTTCGGGAACAGAAACCTCAAAGAATACAGCTTGTCAAATTTGTGACAAGCATTCCCAGTGCACCTGGGGTTAGTTTGCATAATCGTATAATAAGACCTCATGTTTTGAAATGAACAGGATTGAGGCTAAAAAGAGTTTGAATCCCAGATTGTCTGATCATCCAGGACGTATAGCATCTGGTTCATATTACTGTTTGGGGTACATTTAACTGCTTCTTTGAGTGAGTCCTGTTTTGTGTTCATTGTTGCAGTTACTGACCAGTAAACTGAGAAAAGCGTATCTACAGATATAGCTTGAGATGCATTTGATTTGCTCTTGACCCTGTGTCTTTGTGTTTCCCTAAAGTGGAGATATTTTTATATACCGACAATAACCAAAGGGAGCACTTACAAAAATCTACTCCTAAATAAATTTGAAGTTAAAAGTAGCACAAAACTCTTGAAAACCTTGCCTGAGTGTTTGCACCCGCTTTGGACATAGACAGCCTTCCATGTGTGGGTGTGGTGCTGTATTCTGTCCTCTGCTCAGTAGAGCAGGTGTTTTCTGAGAGGGCCAGAAGCTTTTATCAACGTCAGAACTTAATGTAAGTTAAAATTAAAAGACTCTTTTTTGTTTTTTTCTTTATCTGTAGTCTAATAATAAGACAGATGCTTGACCAAATAGGATGATCAACAGGTGCTGCTCAGGTCTCTGAGTTTGAAATCTTACTGGTCTGTTCATCAGTGTAGTAAATAAAGTCGAAATGCCAGCAGGTATCAAGGTTAAATGTATTGGGGGAAATCACATATTTTTTTTTTAAGCAACTGCATAATTCCTTTAATTTCGCCCAATGTGTGTGAGAACGTTAGCACATATCAGAGAGGTGAGGGAATCCATGCCTGCCTGTCTCCCGAAGAAGAAGCTGTCTATGGAAAAGTTTAGCTTAACATAAACACCTGGCTGAGTTTAATCCCTTGTGGGATTTTAAGAGAGCCCAGATTGAATTGTGGGTGTTCGTGCCTTCCTCCAAAATTGCTGTCATCTATTCCTCATCGCTTCCCAAGAGTGTTCAGAGGAAAGGAGACAGAGTGTGACGTTTGAGTACTTGAGACAGGCCTGGTAATGTGCTAAGTGCTTTGTATGCATTGTCTCATTCAGCCTCAGGGCAGCTATGGAGATTGCTGACACAGTCCAGGGAGATTAGGTAACTGTGCAAAGTCACAAGGCTGGTAGGCAGCCAAAGCATAAATGGAAGTCTCCAGTACTGCTGTCTTTTTTTTTTTTTTTTACATTTATTTATTTATTTAAAAAAAATTTTTTTTTTATTTTTAACCTTTATTTATTTTTGAGACAGAGAGAGACAAAGCATGAACGGGGGAGGGTCGGAGAGAGGGAGACACAGAATCTGAAACAGGCTCCAGGCTCTGAGCTGTTAGCACAGAGCCTGATGTGGGGCGCGAACTCACGGACTGCAAGATCACGACCTGAGCTGAAGTCGGCCGCTTAACCGACTGAGCCACCCAGGCGCCCCTACATTTATTTATTTTTTGATAGAGACAGAGCATGAGTCGGGGGGGAGCAGAGAGAGAGGGAGACACAGAATCCAAAGCAGGCTCCAGGCTCCAGGCTCCAGGCTCCAGGTTCCAGGTTCCAGGCTCTGAGCTGTCAGCACAGAGCCCAACACGGGGCTCGAACTCGTCAGCTGTGAGATCGTGACAACCTGAGCCAAAGTCGGACGCTTAACCAACTGAGCCACCCAGACGCCCCTGTAGTACTGCTGTCTTACTCATGATGATTTATTGCCTAAGAAAGAAGATTTGGAAGGTATAGATTATAGAAGAATAGGGGATGGAATAGGAATGATGTTTCCTTACTTTTTTTTTTTTTTTTTTATTTGTTTTGAGAGATACAGAGCACAAGTGGAGAAGGGGCAGAGAGAGAGGGAGAGAAGGAGAATCCCAAGTAGGCTTTGCGCTGTCAGCCCTGAGCCCGATGCAGGGCAACCCCACGAAGCTGGGAGACCGTGACCTGAGGTGAAACCAAAAGTTGGATGCTCGACCAACTGAGCCACCCAGGCACCCCAGCCTCCAGACTTTTAAAGGATCTACCAATTTGCAAACGCCTCTGTAATGTGTTATTTTCCTAAATGAAGTGGAAAATACATCGGGAAAATTTAACTGAACGTTTTTAACAATTAATAATGATTAACATCATTTTCAAAACTTAAAAATATTTGCCACTAAATACTAAATATTCCATTCTTTAGAGAACATAAATGAAGGAATGAAAAAAAAGTTTTTATCATTTCAAAAACTGATAGAGAACAGACTGTAAAGCTGAGTCAGCCTGTGGATGATAGATATTCCACTAAGCCCTTTTTTTTTTTTTTTAAAAAAAAGCCCACTGGTAAGATACATGTACAAACTTCAAAGCACAGTGTGATGGGCACTTCAGCAGAGTGAACCGTTGTTTTCTCTTGGATCTTTTTAGAATTGCT
Organism: Felis catus; assembly: GCF_018350175.1. Taxonomy (NCBI): domain Eukaryota; kingdom Metazoa; phylum Chordata; class Mammalia; order Carnivora; family Felidae; genus Felis; species Felis catus. Next base: position 124,299,513 of record NC_058374.1, read on the forward strand.
CTCAAACACTTGAAATTTATAAAGAGTAAACATTAGCATCTTTATTATTAAGGTGCTACTTTATTAGTTAACTCAGTTTTATAGTAAATATAAAATATTTTATGGTCACCTGGCTGACTCATTTGGTAGAGCATGCAACTCTTGATCTCAGAGTCATGAGTTCAAGCCCTGTGTTGGGTGTGGAGACTACTTAAAAGATATATATATATCTTTTATATATATATTATATATATATAATAATTATATCTATATCTATATCTATATATATAATATTTTCTGTGGAAACTCTGGAGCAGCTACAGTACACATATCTTTAAAAGTTCATTAAGTTGATGGTTGTGAAAACTGCCAAGTACGCTTTCCAGATAAAAGTGTTAGAAACGAGGATTACATTTTCCAGGCTAGGCCACAACGGTCATTTAAGTCGATTGGAAACTGCATTTTGGAACCTGGAAGAAACTGGTCTTTTTATGTGAATGCACATTTCCATCTGATACACCTTTTTCTGCCTGAAGAATTTCCTTTCACAGTTAGTGTGTGTCTGCTCCTGGTGAATTCCTTTTCTCCTCTTTGTTGTTGTTGGTGGTGGTTTTTGTTGTTGTTGTTTATTTTACTTCCATTTGGGGGGGGGGGAGATATTTTTGCTGAATATTGAGTTCTAGACTTACTGTGTTTCTTTAAATATTTTAACAATTTGCCTACTATTTCTGGTTGCATAGATTCTGAACAGAAGTATGCTATCATTTTTATCTTTATTCTTTTTTTTAAAAAAATTTTTTTTTTCAACGTTTATTTTTTTGGGACAGAGAGAGACAGAGCATGAACGGGGGAGGGGCAGAGAGAGAGGGAGACACAGAATCGGAAACAGGCTCCAGGCTCCGAGCCATCAGCCCAGAGCCCGACGTGGGGCTCGAACTCACGGACTGCGAGATCGTGACCTGGCTGAAGTCGGACGCTTAACCGACTGCGCCACCCAGGCGCCCCTATCTTTATTCTTCTTTAGATTTTTTTTGTTATCAGTGATTTTTAGCAATTAACTGCTAAATTATTGTATGTCTTGGCATGCTTTTTCTTATATTTATTCTGCTTAAGATTTGTCAGGATTCTTGGATTTATCTGTTTGCCTTTGTCATCACGTTATTTTTTCCCCTCAGCCTCCAGTTAATGAATGCTGGTTCACTCAGTATTATCCTGTGGGTCTCTGATGCTCTTTTTATGTTCTTTCCCCCCACGCCTTTCTGTGCATTATTTTCTTAGAGAGCCTGATCAAGTTCAAGTCTGCTGATTTCTCCACTTCTTAGGCTATTAATTCTGTATTGTGTAATTTGCGCTTCAACTGGGTTTTTTCATCTCTACTAGTTTTATTTAAAATGTTTTCCTTTTCTCTCCTCAGGAAGTTCATGTTTTTCTCAGTTTTTTACATATTTATAGTAGCTCATTTAATGTCCTCTATTAATTCTGTCATCTATTTTTCAGTGTCTCTTTCTGTTCATTGATGTTTCTTGGTATTGGCTCACATGTTCTTGTTCCTTTGCATGTCTTGTTAATTTGGAAGGATGTGGACGTTATACGTTGAACATTTTACATTGTTGGGTGCCAGGTTTTATTGAATTCCTTTATATGGTGTTCAATTTTGCTCTGGCAGCCTGTGAAGTTACATGGAATTAGTTTTATCCTTTTGTAACTTGTTTTTAAAAGCTTTTTTAGGGCCTGCCAATAACCACCTTTTATCTAGGGCTGATTTGGTTCCACCACTAAACTGATGCCTTTTGGAGAGCTCCACCCCATTCCTCTTACTTTATGAATTCTTTCTGCTTTGGCTTCAGGGAACCGAAACTATTTCCAGTCCCATAAGGCTCTGGGGGCCTGCTGCTTACTGCTGTCCCGTAGTTCTTTACTCACCCTTGAATCCCTCCTGTGACACATTTACAGATCAGTTCTCAGCCCAAATCTCTGCAGATGTCAAGAGTTCTTTTTGTGCAGCTCTGCCCTTGGGGGCTCCGCCCTGCAGCTTCCAGCCTCCGTAACTCAGAGATACCGCCGTGGTCTGTTTGGTTTCCCTCTTGTTGCACCCAGTCCTCAGGAAGTGCTCTGGGCAGTAAACTAGAGAAATCTCCAGGCTCGCCTCATTCGTTTCCCTTCTGTCAGGATCACAGTCCGCACTGCCTGTCGTCCCATGTCTGGAAGTGTTTGTCGCCTGCTGTTTGGTGGTCTAGTTGTTGACAGCAGGAAAGTAAATTGGTCCCTGGCATACCATTATGGCTGTACGTGGATGTCTGCCTTCACTTTTGTTTTATTTTTTTTAAGTTTATTTCTATTTGAGAAGGGTGGGGGGACAGAAGATCTGAAGCGGGCTCCTTGCTGATGGCAGAGAGCCTCATGCGGGGCTCGAACTCACGAACCCGAACCATGAGATTATGACCTGAGCCGAAATTGGACACTCAACTGACTGAGCCACCCAGGCGCCCCTACCTTTACTTTTGATTCAGAATTCCAAGGGTTTATGCTCTTTTTAGAGAAAAAGAATTATATTTATTGTTTCTAGAGGGAGACACATTTTAAAGATTTTTACGCTAGTGTTTTAAAGAATGAGAATTGAGAATTGAATTTCCAATATTTTAAATGCAGAATGTTACTTATGAGGCTCACCTCTGTGTACAGATGTGACTGGTAGATTTTTACCCAATAGCATTTACAGACGTGTTTGGCACTTACATAATACCTTTTCCACAATTCACATCTGTATACTGAAGGCTCTGAGAAATCAGTAGTAGCGAAACCTGTTTGCTTGCTTAATCCAGCGCTTCACAGACTCGTTTGACTTCAGAACCCTTTAGTCACCTGCACTGTTAACATCATAAAATATGCTTTGGAAACGCTGTCGCTAACTTTTTCTGTTTCTGTAGTCTTCATTCCCGCTTCAGTGGCTGCATAATGATACACTGAGAGTATGAACCACTTTCCTGTTTGCCCTTGGGATTTGCTAATCCCAAGAGACAGCCGCTGTTGAGTGCTGCAGAGTGCTCCATTAACGCATGTAGCTTTTTCTAGACGGTAAATTATTATTATAGAATGCTAAGAGTGGGGTTCTTGGCACAAAGGTAAAGAATGTTTTTATGGCTCTTAATAGGCGTTACCTAATTGATTTCCCAAAAGAAGTCTATTAATTCCTGTCACCAAGATGAGACTCTTAGCGTCGGGTGCACTCGTATTGTTTTTGGCTGCTTGATTAAGGGAGAAGCAGTGCGCCCTTGTTGACATCGTTTGGTTGACGGACGGAGCAGGCGTGACTGGTCTTGCCAGGTTTCACACCTTTCCTGAAATGATCACATGAGTTGATGGTTCTCAGCATAATATGTCTGATATTTGGGTTTCTGACTTCCCATACTTTTGGTAGAAATTTATTAGTCTGCTTTCCCCTCCTAAGTTTGAACCTTTTTGCCATACACCCTTTTTTGGGTTATAATTTCTCCTGTTGTAACTCTTTTCTTCATTTTGAACCAGTGTGACTATGAAAATGTTCCGACAACTGTGTTTACTCCTTTGGAGTATGGTGCTTGTGGTCTTTCTGAGGAGAAGGCTGTGGAGAAATTTGGGGAAGAAAACATTGAGGTAAGTTACACCCTCCTCTGTTAAGCTACTACTACTTTTTATTCAAAATTAAAAGTAATTTCAAGCATACAGAAAGGGTGAAAAGTAGCACAAAGACCTATAATACAGACGTGTGCTGTCAACATTTTGCCCACTTATTTTATATAAACTTTTAGTATTCTTTCTTTATTTCTGTGTGTCTGTGTGTATTATTTTTTCCTCCACGTTTGGTAAGTAAGTTAAATGCCTTTTTACTCCTGAATTCTTCAGTGTGTGCTTCCCACGAACAGGGTGTTTTCTTAAGTAACCACTGTATAGTTACCCTTTTTAGGAAGGTTAAGATCTACCTTTCATTTTCCAATTCTGTCAGTTGACCCAGACTGACTACTTTTTTTTTTTTTTTTTAATTTATTTTTGTGAGAGAGAGCAGAGGAAGGGGCAGAGAGAGGGAGAGAGAGAATCCCAAGCAGGCTCCACATTCAGTGCAGGGGCCGATGTGGGGCTTGAACCCATGAATTGTGAGGTCATGACCTGAGCCGAGACCAAGAGTTGGACGCTTAACCGATTGAGCCGCCCAGGTGCCCTTCCTTCTGCTTTTTAAAACCACTTTAACTAGTTCTTTTTATTATTAAAACAATATTGCTGGAAATAGGAAAAATACAGGAAAATACAAAGAAGAAAACTAAAAATTAACTACATTTTTACCACTCTAATAACAATAGTTGAGTAGTTTTGTATCATTACCTTCTAGTAACTTTGCCACGGTCAAGGAACATGTGCAAGAAATACACTATTTGTATGTATACAATGCTACCCAAAGGGATTGCTGCTTTAAGTCATTTAGGAAAAAAGTTACCAGTAAAACCTTCTAAAAGACCAGATTTGTAAATCAGAGTAAATTTTATGACATAAAAGTCTGTTTTTTTAAAAAAATTTTTTTTTTTTTAACGTTTATTTATTTTTGAGACAGAGAGAGACAGAGCATGAACAGGGGAGGGGCAGAGAGAGAGGGAGATACAGAATCGGAAGCAGGCTCCAGGCTCTGAGCCATCAGCCCAGAGCCTGACGCGGGGCTCAAACTCACGGACTGTGAGATCATGACCTGAGCCGAAGTCGGACACTTAACCGACCGAGCCACCCAGGCGCCCCTTAAAAGTCTGTTTTAAATCTCTTAAATCTTTTTCTTATTATATGCATCAGTAGTAATATCTTGATCTAATCAGTATCACGTTAGTAACATCTGATTGTAAAAATAGTATATCCTCATAGGAAGTTTGAAAAATTAGGAAAATATAAAGAAATTTTAATTCAAGAAGAGATCGTTGCTATTAATATTTTGGCATATTTTCTTCTAGTTTTTCAAAATATTTATGTGTTTATATAGTGTATATATATGTGTGCATGTATAATTGTAGGTACATATGTCTTAATTTTTTTTTGAAGTGTGATTAAGTTATGTGCATTTAATGTTAGGTCATGAGCATTTTCCCCTAAAAACAGCATTTTAAAAAATGACTTCTGCATTTTTGGATGCTATACAATAATTTAAGCCATACTTTTATTACATTGTTTCTAGTTTTTCACTATTACAAATAGAATGATGAACATCTTCATAATTCATTGTCCATTTCTCTAGATTATTTTCTGAGGATAGATTTCTATTGAAAGGTACTTAAAATTTGAGGTTCTTAATGTATATTTCATATTTCTTGACAGGCTTTGGCTTTCATTTTATTAGAATTTGCATTTTTTGTTATAAAAGTAATACATTTCAGTTGAAATTTTGAAAATGGAAATAGCAAACAGTTACCCATAGACTAATGTCTGTAACACAGCAGTTGCTAGCAATTTGGGGTAATTTCTTTAATTATCTTTTCCCTGCATAATTGGTGTGATACTATGACACTATATTCAGTTTTGTAACCCACATTAAAAAAAAAAATTCACATTGCATTGCAACCTTGAAGAACACTATAATAGCTACATAATCAGTTAAGTTTTTAAGAGGTAGCCAACCATATATATTTTGAATTGAGGGTAGCAGTTGGAGGAGGAAAACAAATCCCTATAGTCGCCCAGACTTAAGTTTATGGAACATCAATAAAAATATCTGCATCCCTCCACCTTCTCATCTTCCTCCTTCTCTTCTTCTCTCCTTCCTTTGGTGAATAATGCCAAAGGAGGAAATGTCTTTGGAAACATTAAGCAAGGAGCTGGATAATTGCTCTAATTGTTCCTGGCACCTTGCTTGTTTCTTGCCCAAAGTTGTCATTTCTATACAAGATAGCGTTGGGTTTTTTTTTCCTTTTCCTTTTTTTTTTTTTGATGGAAGACAGCAAGTAATTACCTGGCTTCTTTCTCTCATTTGTCTGCTCTTTGTTGTTATTATTACTTAAGGTTTATTCTTCTCAGGGTGAGATGTAATTAAGGGATGAGCTTATAGCAAAGAGGCTTAACCACAAGTTTAAGGTCATTTACCTTCTACCAAATTCCTGTTTATTCCATGAATTTTATTCTTTAATGAAAGTAAGTATCAAAGAGCCTCCAGTGTTTTCAAACCACACGGGGTGTTTGACAAACATGTTTCTTAAGGTAATGGGTCTCAATTGTGTTTGTATCTTTTTAGGTTTACCATAGTTACTTTTGGCCATTGGAATGGACGATTCCATCAAGAGATAACAATAAGTGTTATGCAAAAATAATCTGTAATATCAAAGACAATGTAAGTGAAATCCTCATTTAATCCTTTCTCCAGTAATTTCATTTTTTTACCATGTGGTTCTATTTTGATCCCATGATATACATTGCATTCCTTTCGTACTTTACCTGTTGGTCTCCCCAGCTGAGTGGACATTATCTGAGGGCAGGGGTCATGGTGATGCGCTTGATCTCCACTCAGTGTCACTGGCACAGGGCTCTGCCCTTGGTAGGCAGGCAGGCAGGCAGAACTTGCGGAGTGAAGACCGCAGAGACGATTTGAGAACTGATGTTTGTGTTTATAAAAGGAAAGCAGTGAAGTCACTGTCTAAAAATGAGAAGATATAAACGGAGTTACACAAGTTTGTATCCTAAGCAGCTGGCACTAATGAGGAAAGTGTAATAGGAAGAGCTCTTAATTGGGTTCTGGTTTCAGATTTTGTTGCCTGCCGCTGCATGTCAACCAGTAGCTGAAGGCCTGTGGCAGACTCCTTGACCTCATAGGGTTTGTTTCCACACCTACACGATGATTGAGTAAATTGTTGGTTTTCAGTCTTTGTTTTTCCTTCTCTTTAAGTTTAATTCTTTTTGAGAGAGAGAGAGAGAGTGCGAGCGAGCAGGGGGAGGGGCAGAGGGAGAGAGAGAGAGAACCCAAGCGGGCCACATGCTGTCAGTGCAGGGCCTGATGGGGGACTCGAGCTCCACAAACCACGAGATCAGGACCTGAGCTGAAACCAAGAGCCAGACACTCAACCGACTGAGCCACCCAGGCGCCCCGTCAGTCTTTTTTTCACTGCTGTCCCCATTTTATTTTATTTGTTAAATATTTATTAAGTAATTTCTACACCTAACATGGGGCTTGAACTCATGACCCTGAGGTCAAGAGTTGCATGCCCTTCCCACTGAGCCACCCAGGCAACCCCCCCTTTAAAAAAAAAAATTTTTTTTTAATGTTTATTTATTTTTGAAGGGGAGAGAGACACAGAGTGCGAGTGGGGGAGGGGCCGAGAGAGACGGAGACCAAGAATCCGAAGCAGGCTCCAGGCTCCAAGCTGTCATCACAGAGCCGATGCAAGGCTCGAACTCAGAAACCACGAGATCATGACCTGAGCCAAAGTCGGCCACTTAACAGACTGAGCCACGCAGGCGCCCCGTCCCCATTTTATATTGTAACTCATAACACATGTATGTACACATCTTTCGAGAAGCGGTATTTCTAACTTCGTTGGGATCTTACCTTTTAAAAAAAAATCCTGAGTAAAAATGTAAATGGTGCTAAAGAATCCATAGTTAAAAGCCCAATAAACTCATACTTTTCTTATTTTGAGATTTGAATATAATTAAACCATGTGTCCTGTTTAGAAACTACTATTCCAGATAGTAGTACAGGAAAGCCTGGATCCTTTACAACATAGCTCATCCTAGATGCATTTAATAAATGAATGTACTGAGACACAGTTGACGTAAAGAACACTTTTATGCAGTTTTTTTCTTTGCAGACAGAAGTTTTATTGAAAGTATTTGTATGAGCGTATACGTTAGCTATCATGCTACTGTGGACAGAAGGGGAAACTGATGTTCTCGCTGGCAGTCCGATCTCTGCCTCTAGCAAGAGCTGGTTCAGTTGCGTGTAGCAGTCAATTGAACCTCCACATTTTCCTTCACACCAAGCAAATTTGTTTTAACTGTATGTAGTTCTTTGGTGTTTTTTCTTTTTTTTTTTAAGTTTATTTATTTTTGACAGAGACAGAGTGCGAGCATGAGCCAGGGAGGTAGAGAGAGAGACAGGGAGACACAGAATCCGAAGCAGGCTCCAGGCTCTGAGCTGTCAGCGCAGAGCCTGATGCAGGGCTCGAACCCATGAGCCGTGAGATCGTGACCTGAGCTGAAGTCGGACGCTTAACTGACTGAGCCACCCAGGCGCCCCTGTAGTTCTTTGGCCTTTTTTTTCACTGTTGTGTCATTTGTTCAAGTAACACTTTTTAAATATGATATAAAGAGTAGTTTTCACTATTAATGAGCCCAATTAATTAAAATAGTCGAGGCCATAAGTAGGGTGGTCTTACTCTCAGCTATTTTCATTGGCAAAGATAGCATTAGAAAAGATGAACACTTGTCATTGTTCTTTGGTCATGAGCAATCTTTTGTTTTTTTTAAGTGTATTTATTTTGATAGAACATGTGAATGCGTGTGAGTGGGGGAAGGGCAGCAAGAATGGGAGAGAATCCCAAGCAATGCTTCGTGCTGACAGTGTAAGCTCAAAATCATAAACCGTGACGTCATGACCTGAGCCGAAACCAAGAGTTGCTCAACCTACTGAGCCACCCAGGCACCTTGTCATGAGCAGTCTTAAACAAAAGCATGCTTCGGGAACTTGACCATGCTTGGGACATATGCTTTATTCGCTTTGAGTCAGTCATTTCACAGTGTCTACATGTGCTTGGTTTTTCCAGTATTTAGTATCTGCTAGGCTTTGCTTCTTTTTGTATGCTATTCTTTTTTTTAATATGAAATCTTTAACATTTACAGAAAGATAGGGAAAGTACCTACCACCCAGATTCAGTAATGTTTCCCTCTTGAAAGAGGGAAACCATGACAGGAAATGTTTATTGAGCACTTACTATGTACCATGTACTTCTTAGAAATCTACATGGTTTCACTTAATTAATTCTTACACAGTCCTGTGCCGCATGTGTTGTTGTTATTCCTGTTATATTGATGAAGAAACTGAAGCGCATGCAAGTTAAGTAAGTGTGCTCAGGCTACTTGCCTAGTTAATGGCAGTGGAACTCAGTCCCAGGCAGTGTTGATCCCATGCTATTAAGCATTATCCTATGCCTGTGTAATCTTTTGTATTCCTTCTCGATCCTGTACTCCTCACTCCTTGCCCCAGGGGCAACACTGTCCTGGAGTGTCTCCCCTGTTCACGGTTTTATGTTTGCTCCCCGTTAAATATTATGCATTGTGGTTTAATTAAGAATGGTATCCTCAGCTAAAAAGACAAGCCTGCAACTTTGATATATCTCTTTCTTTGAGATCGACTCATATTATCAGATGCAAATCTAGTTTATTTTCAGTGCAGTGTGTTTTGTGCTTTATCCATACGCTAAACCCCTGATTGGCAGGATGAATAATGTGAGAGTCCATCGTGGAATATATTACCGTACTTTGGCAACTGTTTTCCAGGCAGCGATTGAACCCTAGATAAGGCTCTGCACCCCACAGCCTGAGTTGCCTCATCTGTGATGAGGAGATTGGACTAGATGATATAGCTCAGTCATCAAAATCGGAACATTAGGATGCATCAGATTTCTCTGCCCTTGGCAGAGGTAGCCAGAGTCGGATATAGAGTTTATTCAAAGTAATTTCCATATACGTATTTCAGAATTGCCAAACGTTTCTCTATTGGTTTCAGAAATGTTTTCAGATTGGAGGCATCTTAAGTCTAACTGTGCTGTCTACCCCCAAAGCCTTAGTTAAAATGATTTTTAAATTTAAATGACTGCTTTTCTTTATTTAATTTTTGTTAGATTTTATTTATTTATTTTTTAATTTTAAGTAATCCCTACACCCAGCATGGGGCTTGAACTCCCAACCCTAAGATCAACAGTCGCATGCTCCACTGACTGAGCCAGCCAGGAGCCCCTAAATGGCTGCTTTTAAACGTTCCAGCTATCATAGATAGTCTATCTGGAGCCTTGAGACAACCAAATAAAGGAGATGAGGACCCATCTGCCCCTTTGAAAACATTTTCCAGAACATTTTGGTGCTTATGGAGTTGCATACGTGTTGGCTTTTAATGATCTTCCCCCTCATCGCTCGAGGCCGGCTCTTGTCTCTTCCCTCTTGCTTGATGTAACCACCACACTCTGTGGGCCCATGTTGGAGTATCTTCAGCCCAAATCGCTTTTGGCAACTGTAAATACAAGTCTTTGATCATTTCTGAACAGGGTTTTAGAATACACAGGCTTAATACGCTAGTCTGTTAAGGGGGAAAGAATCAGTGTGACCGTCTTCCTTTATTTTATATCTTAGGAACGTGTTGTCGGCTTCCACGTACTGGGTCCAAATGCTGGAGAGGTTACGCAAGGCTTTGCAGCTGCACTCAAGTGTGGACTGACCAAAATGCAGCTGGATAGTACCATCGGGATCCACCCCGTCTGTGCAGAGGTGGGTCACCTGGGCGTCGACAGCTCTGTTGAAAAGTGCCCGTCGCCTGGCTGGCAAGTGGCGGGTGTAGCACTCTGAACTGAAGCTGGGGTCTTTCTGCTACAGTGCAGCTACTTCTGTGCATCCTTACAGTTCAGCTCGTGATTGGGTACCTCAAAAAAGCCTTGGGTCTAGAAACCATTTTTCCTTTTCCAAATATTTTTCGTTCCTGATGGGAACTAGATAGTGGTAGCATGCTATTATATGGTAGGAATGATGGTGGGGATTTATTTACAGAGATTCAACCTTTTATCGCGTCTCCTCAGTTATTTTCTTTTTTTTTTTTTTTCAACGTTTATTTATTTTTGGGACAGAGAGAGACAGAGCATGAACAGGGGAGGGGCAGAGAGAGAGGGAGACACAGAATGGGAAACAGGCTCCAGGCTCTGAGCCATCAGCCCAGAGCCTGACGCGGGGCTCGAACTCACGGACCGCGAGATCGTGACCTGGCTGAAGTTGGACGCTTAACCGACTGCGCCACCCAGGCGCCCCTCCTCAGTTATTTTCATGGCTGGCAGCGACTGGTGCCATTCATACCCGGAAAGAGCTTCAGTCCTAGGTGTCTCAGAGCCATCTCGAGGCTAAAGGATGTTGTCTGCCTCTTTAGCTGTTGGTGTCAAAGGATGAGATTTGAAAGTGATGCTTTTATTTATTTTTTTAAAAATTTTTAATGTTTATTATTTTTGAGAGAGCGAGCACAAGCCGGGAGGGGCAGAGAGAAAGGGAGACACAGAGTCCGAAGCAGGCTCCAGGCTCCGAGCTGTCGGCACAGATCCTGACGCAGGGCTCGAACTCATGAACTGTGAGATCATGACCTGAGCCGAAGTCGGATGCTTAATTGACTGAGCCACCCAGGCGCCCCGAAAGTGATGCTTTTGAAAGATGAAGCAGACAGTAGAGCTGGAAGTCGACCGCTCTGGGCCTGTGGGTGTCCGTGTTTCTTCATGCTCGTCTGGGGTCATGCCAGGGTTGAATGGTGTGCTGCTTACTGCCACGTAGGGCTCGCGAACCACAAATGTGTCTCCTTTGGAGACTGGTGAAGGTTGGGGGGAGGTAGCTCATATGAGTCCAGCTTAGGATACGGACTTGGAAATTGTAGCCGTTGCCTGGCCCCCACCGTCCGTGGTTTCCAGGGCGTACGTGTGCGCACACGCACACAGGTGTGCACGTTCCTGCCTGATTTTGTCCAGGAGCTCGTTAACTGGTTGGTCTCTGTTCTTTTTGCCCTTGAACAACTGAAGTCTTTGCTGAGCGTGTGAAATGTCGGCTTTACGACCTGGAAGAGGGAGGGTTTTGGTTTCCTTTGGCTTTGCCTTTCCTGTGGTCAGGGGCAGTGTCTTCCTCTGTGTTCATATGCACCTGGCTAGGGTGAAAGCACACAGTATGAACAGGTCTAGTGACCAGCGCGTTATTCACAGAAAACTACTCTTTTTGTGAAATAAAACTAAACTTTTAAAAATGTGACCCCAAATTGAAAAGAGTCTAGATTGAAGCTCTTAAAGAATGTACGGTGAATATGTCTTTCGTTCTGTGTAATGACTAAGGCTGTCTCTGCCTAGGGAGGGAACCAACTAGCCTCATTTTTTTCAAAAACTCTTTTAGTGAGAACATTAGTGTACGAACTCCACTCGTCTAGGGCTTATGTGACGAAGTGCCACACACCGGGTGGCCCTACCACAACAGAACTTGATTCTCGCTTAGTTCTGGAGGCTGGAGGTCCGAAATCAAACGTCGGTAGGGCCATACTCCCTCCCATGGCCCTCGAGAAGACTCTTGCCTGGCCTCTTCCAGCTCGTGGTGGTCGCTGGCAGTCCTGGGCCTTCCTTGGCTCGCTCCTGCATCCCGGCTTCCTGTGCGTGGCCTCACCTGCTGCATGTCTGTGTCTGGATTCCTTATTAGAAGGACATCAGTCATTGGATTAGGGCCCACCCGAATCCAGCCTGACCTTATTCAAATAAGGTCCTGTTAACAGGCACCCGGGGTGAGGGCTCGAGTGTATCTTTCTGGGGGACTTAACCCACAGCAGTGAGTATACTTACAACTTCAGAAGTCAGGCCACCATACTTAAAAACGACAGCAGCCATCTCTGACATGGATGAAGAGACTTCTCAGCTTGCGTATGTGAGCGTCTGACTTTTTAAATCTGAACTTAGCTGTCGGTGGGCTGGTTAAAAGACCGACTCCCACCGTCCGCACAGGCAGCGGCCAGCGGGGTGGCGTCGGGCGGGTTGACCGCCGGCCGGGCGGGGAGATGCGCCGAAGAGGCAGGGCTTCCCGGAGCCAACCAAAGGCCTCTCCTCCTGGATACACCTGGCACATCCGGGGACCTTTGTGAGTCTCTGCTGCTGTGCATCTCCATCAGTCAGTTCCCGTATGACTGTGAAGCTTGCAGACTGAAAGTTTCACTGCTTTGACGGGGCTTAAAAAAATTTGTTTCTCCAAGCTGGTGGTTGACGAATGAGAGGAAAATGGGAAGCTGTCTCACTCCGTGAACATGTTTGTTGTGCGATTCTCTGTGTAGCGCTGTGCTGGGCGCTTGGGGATACAGCAGGGATTTAGGATGAGGTCAAGAAAGAGCAGGAGGCAGCTGCGTCCAGGGCCAGATGCAGTGGAGCGTGACAGGTCCCGGTCAGGGAAATCCAAAGCGGTGTCTGGAGGAGGGAGTTCTCGTCTGAGACAAGTAAAACGTGCTGGTAGAGAGCCAGTCAGAGGGAATAGTAAACACAGGGCCTCTGTGGGAGGGATCGCGTTTCTTCACGCAGCTGGAAGGCCCTCAGCACTGCTGGAGCTTGGAGAGCCCAGAGAGAGGTGAAAAAACTATGCTAGGAAAGGAGGTAGGAAGGTCGGTGGCCTTGTAAACCGAGGCGGGGTGTTTGGGCTTTATCCTGGGGCCTTGGTGTTCAGCCGAGAGAAGGTTGGATGGGGCAGGAGTGCCGTGATCAGACGTGCCGTGAGGAGAAATCCCTGGCAACGCTGTGGCACGGGACCTCGTGGGCCAGAGAGGCACATGCGGAAGTAAGGATGTGGTGCCGGCCTGAACTGGGGCAGGTGGGGGGGGGGGGGGGGCGGCAGTGGGCATCGAGAGGCCCTGGTGGATTTGAGAATTTGAGAGAGAACTAGGAGGTGGGCTTCCCTGAAGTGGGAGGGGGAGGGTGTGGGAGTGAAGTGGGGAGCAGTAGCAGAGAAAGCAGGGTCCGGGGGAGTCATGCTGGCTGTGGCACTGATGTCCTGTGTGTCAGGCACTGTGCTCTCTGCGGAAGTGCTTATGCGAATTCCCCTGGGAGGGGGGGGCGGGGGGCAGTAGTATCTCCATTTGACAGATGAGGGAGGACCCTGGGGACAGAGGGGCTGAATAACTTGCCCACGGCTCTCCAGCTTGGAAGTGGCACAACCAGGATTCTAACCCAGGCAGTCTGGCTCCCCAGGCGCCCGCCGCTGTGTGAATGATACTCCACTCGTAGGCCCCTTCTACGGCATTTGACACGGAATTTAAAAAGTGGCAACATGAGCGTGGTGGAGACACAGCTGGATTGTAGTCTCAGCAAGATCTCCGTGAACCTGGCCACAGCACCCAGCTTTTCAGGCACCTTAGTCTCCATGTTAACTAAAACAGAGGTGACGTCTAAGTCCTAGGGCTGATGAGCAGTGCTGTGCGGAAAGTGTTTGGGAGAGTTCCTGCACCCGGTACTGGTATTGGTGGTATTTCATTATAGAAGATGTGGCTTCAGTCAAGGTGATCATTACAGTGTTTTCTTTTTAAATGTTTGTTTATTTATTTTGAGAGAGCGAGCGTGAGAGATCTCATGCACTGTGAGTTCATGACTTGAGCCGGCATCAGGAGTTGGACGCTTCACCGACTGAGCCACCCAAGTGCCCCTACAGTATTTTCTAAGGGGGTTGCAGGGTGTCCTGGGAAGGGATGCATAGTTTGAAAGCGCTCCTCTCTGGGGCGCTTGACTAGCTCAGTCAGAAGAGCATGTGCCTCTTGATCTTGGGGTCGTGAGTTCAAGCCCCACATTGGGGATAGAGATTTCGTAAATGAATAAATAAAAACTTAAAAAGAAAGAAAGAAAAAGCTTCTCTGGTGATTTGTTAAAAAATTTATTTAGGAGCGCCTGCTGCCTCAGTCGGTAGAGCACACGACTCTTGATCTTGGGGATCGTGAGTTTGAGCCCTACATTAGATGCAGAGATTACTTAAAAATAAAATCTTAAAAAGAAACGTATGTAAACTAAAAACAACAACAAGAACAAAATAATTCATCCATTTCTCCCACCCCCCACACCCGCCTCTTGCAACCATCAATCTGTTTTCTCTGTGAGCTTGTGTTTTATGTTGTTTGTTTTTGTTTTTTGAGAGAGAGTGCACATGAGTGAGGGAGAGAGACAGAGAGAGAAAGAGAAACAGGATCTTAAGCAGGCTCCACGCTGAGTCTGGAGCCCAACACGGGACTTGATCCCATGACCCTGGAATCATGAGCCGAAGTCAAGAGTCAGATGCTCGACTGATTGAGCCACCTAGGCGCCCCTGTTGTTTTGTTTGTTTTCTAGATTCCGCATATAAGAGAGCTGCTATAGTTTGTGTTTTTCTCTGTCTGACTCATCTCACTTAGCATAATGTTCTTGAGGCCATGCATATCGTTGTGTGTAAGTGGCAAGGTTTCATTCTTTTTTATGGCTGGCTAGTGTGTGTGTGTGTGTGTGTGTGTGTGTGTGTGTGTGTGTGTGTATGTGTATGTAACACACACCACATTTTCTTTATCCATTGATGGACATTTAGGTTGTTTCCATATCTTAGCTATTATGCTGCAGGGAATATGGGGGTGCAGATATCTTTTCAAATTAGTGTTTTGGGGGGGATATATATCCAGTAGTGGCATTCCTGAATCACATTCGTAGTTTTGTTTTTAATTTTTGAGGAACCTCCGTGTTGTTTTCCACTATCTGTGTTGTTTTCCATAGTGGCTGCAGCTAACTTGTATTCCCCCCGACAGTGCACAAGGGCTCCCTTTTCTCAGCATCCTCACCAACACTTACTCTTTACTTTTTGAGACTAGCCATTCTGACTGGTGTCAGGTGGTATCTCATTGTGGTTTTGGTTTGCATTTCCCTGATGATGAGTGATGTGGAATATCTTTTCGTGGCCATTTGGATGTCTTTGGGAAAATGTCTGTTCAGATCTACCTATTACTTAATTGGGTTATTGTATTTTTTGCTGCTGAGTTATACATTTTTTTTTTATGCCCCTCAGTATGAAACCAGATTTTGAAAAATCAAAATGTTCTGACCCTTGACTATGGAAATACTTTTTTTTTTTTAACTTTTTTTTTTTAACGTTTATTTATTTTTGAGACAGAGACAGAGCATGAACGAGGGAAGGTCAGAGAGAGGGAGACACAGAATCTGAAACAGGCTCCAGGCTCTGAGCTGTCAGCACAGAGCCCGACGCGGGGCTCGAACTCACGGACCGCGAGATCATGACCTGAGCCAAAGTGGGCTGCTTAACCTCCCAGACGCCCCTGGAAATACTTTTTAAAGCTTCTTGATTGAGGGAAAGTGAAATTTGACTTGTAGGGAATTTTTAGGGACTCTTTTTCTCCGTGTTAAACGGTGGGTCTAGCTTGGGCAGTAATTGGATATGCTACTGGACCCATTGGTTTTTTTCACGTCCAGCCTCATGCTGTAGGGAGGTGGCACACAAAATGCCCCCGGAATGTTTGTTACTAGTCCACATGAGGTATGGATGGAAATGAAAAACGAAGGGTTAGAAACTTTAAGACCTATTTGACAGTATCCGATCTTGGCTTTTAATTTTACGTGCCTTTTAAATTTCATTTTCTAATACATTTTTATTGAATTTCACAAATGTTGGTCCACGGGATGGATTGGAAGTAATTTAAAAACTGGTCTGAGCACTGTTTTCAAGTGTTCAGAACCAGCCACAGCTCCCCTGGCTGGCTGTGCGTTGTTTGCGGAGCAAATCGCTCGAGTGGTCTTCATACCGTTTTGATAAAATAACCTGGGCAACTGAGTGATCTGTGGTTCTGAGGAGTAATTACTTAGAAAAACCGACAGATTCATCAGTTGAGGAATTGCTATAAAAGGAGGAGAGAGTACTCTTGTTATGAGGACTGTGGTGTCAGTACAGGTGGCGGGGGTGGGGGGGTTGTAACGCTTGGAGCATCAGTAACGCATTAGTGCTATTCAGTGTGAAGGTAGGGTGGTGATAATTTATTCTGGACTTCTGAGCAGCAGTAATTGAATAGGAAACTGATTGCACATCATTTAGAGTAGTAATTTCAGCTAACCAAGTTTATCCGTAGGGGAAAAGTAATAGCTCGAGAGGAGAGAACGTTAGAAAAGACCCCTGTGAAATGTTTTTAAGTGAATCTTAGTGCCGAACATCGGAAGTTTTAATTATCAACATAATTGTGGCCTAGAGTGGAGGGTCTTGTGAGGCTGGGAGGTAGTGGCAGACCGGAATTGAGGTACAGCAGCCCTTGACCTTTGTAAGTGCTCTTTGTGTTGGGTTAGAAAAGCATGAAGAGGCAGTCTCCATGCTCATTTTTAAAGTATGTGTTTTATGAAAATTTTTTTTCCTTTTATTTTATTTTTTTCTTCAACATACGAAATTTATTGTCAAATTGGTTTCCATACAACACCCAGTGCTCATCCCAAAAGGTGCCCTCCTCAATCCCCATCACCCACCCTCTCCTCCCTCCCACCCCCCATCAACCCTCAGTTTGTTCTCAGTTTTTAAGAGTCTCTTATGCTTTGGCTCTCTCCCACTCTAACCTCTTTTTTTTTTTTTTTTCCTTCCCTTCCCCCATGGGTTCCTGTTAAGTTTCTCAGGACCCACATAAGAGTGAAACCATATGGTATCTGTCTTTCTCTGTATGACTTATTTCACTTAGCATCACACTCTCCAGTGCCATCCACGTTGCTACAAAGGGCCATATTTCGTTCTTTCTCATTGCCACATAGTACTCCATTGTGTATATAAACCACAATTTCTTTATCCATTCATCAGTTGATGGACATTTAGGCTCTTTCCATAATTTGGCTATTGTTGAGAGTGCTGCTATAAACATTGGGGTACAAGTGCCCCTATGCATCAGTACTCCTGTATCCCTTGGGTAAATTCCTAGCAGTGCTATTGCTGGGTCATAGGGTAGGTCTGTTTTTAATTTTTTGAGGAACTTCCACACGAAAATTCTTAAAACAGCTATGTACAAATAAAATCTTATAAGAAATTGACCTCATTAGTTTTCTCATCTAGACCAATCAACAGTGGCACATGCTTTACCATAAGCATGTTATTGGTACAAGAAGAATAACTAGGAGCTCTTTTTTAAAAAATCTTGCATTTTTGATGGGTTTAGGTTTTTTTTTTTAAGTTTATTTTACTTATTTATTTAGAGAGAGCGTGTGAGCAGGGGAGGGGCAGGAGAGAGAGGGAGAGGGAGAATCCCAAGCAGGCCCTGTGCTGTCAATGTGGAGCTCGGACCCATGAACCCCATGAGATCATGACCTGAACCGAAACCAAGACTTGGATTCTTAATGGACTTGAGCGACCCAGGTGCTCCCAATGGGCTTAGTTTTCTATCCAAATCTACCAGTTCTATTTCTAAAATAATTCCTGAGAAGTAAAACTTAAGCTTGTAAAGTTTCAAAGACTGTTACATATCTTTGCTTAACAGATGAGTGTCTTATTATTTTTTTTTTAATGTGAATCATTCATATTTTCTCCTGGCTTCATTTTTGTAATGTTTTAAAATACTGTCCGTCGGGTCTGCATTTTTTAAGGTGAGGATGATAAGGTGCCGGTGCAGGAAGTAAAGAGGCGTTGTCACTGCTTTAAGGTTGAAACGGACCGGGGACTTTTCTCAGCAATGTTCCTTCTGTCCATAAAAGTATTTTCTCCTTTTATTCAGAGGTAGTTTTGGTGCTGGTTGTTATTGCTTTGACTTGCATAAGTGAAAGTGGCCTTGATTTCTTGTACTTTTTCCTCTTTGTATTAAAAACCAGGAAAGCGGTTATTTCTCAGGAATCAAAGGGGTGGCTGACCAAAAGGTTTGTCCAGGTGTGCCAACAAGGATACGGGCGCTCTGTGAGTCTTGCATCCCCTGGGGACTCACCTAGGCCACGGCCTCCAGTCTTACTAGACGCTTAGTGTGGCTGCCAAAGCTTGGCCTGCATGTAGGGGAGGCTAGAAACATACCAGTGTTTCCCTCTAGCTTGCTTGGTGTGGCCAAAAAGGTTTGGATCGCAATCTTAATTATACTCAGTAGCCAAATATGTTTCTAAGTTTGATTAACTGAACACAAAGCCTTTTTATGTTTTCGTGACTGGGCGATACGGATGGACAGTGTGGGTGACGATCTGGGTCTGTTCCTCACCGGTGCTCTGTGGGCATCGTGGATCAGCTGCGACCCCACTCCTATGCCGCTTTGCTCCAGGCCCCACTGATGAAAGCAGCCCCTTCCCGGGGCGTTTCTGGCTAAGTGGCAGAGGGGAAGGACATGTAAAAATGCGTGCCTTGGTGCTCAGGATTTTCAGAAATGACACATCCCACTTCCATACATGTGTCCCCAGTCAAAGCAAGCCCTGGGCCCCTAACATCTAATAGGGCAAGAGTATATAATGTGTGGTCTACACAAAAGGTCTTCACAGAGAGGTGAAGGCACTCTTATGTTTTGGAAACTAGCAAAAGTCTCAGAGGAGTTCAGTCAGAATTATAAAGACAGGAACTAAGTGTCAGTGTTAACACAAAGATGAGATTTGACAGAGGAGTGGGATCAGACCTCATAATTGATTACTTGGCAGCAGCAATGGAGACAGAAGAATTAAGCATTAATTCCGGATGTATGGCCTGGTAATGGCATTCACCAAGGAGCCGGATTAAGGGTTCGGTCTTGGACATGGTGAGGTTGACGTGCCATCCGGGAAGAGGTGTTCGTTAGGTCTTACTGGCGTGTAGTTGAGTAGGGACACGGTGGCTGGGGAGATAGTGGATTCATCTAACTGAAAGGGAGAGGTGGGCTGAATGAGATGTGTGATGCGAGGGTGTCCGGGGGGAGCGCTGGGGGTGGATGCCCTGGGCAGCACCTTCCGGCCTCAGTGGCAGCATTTGTGCAGCACACTAAGTAGAACAGGTGGCTGGGCTGCACGGCCCGCCTTCCGGGGGCTCAGCCAGCCAGCCCGTCAGCTCGGGCAGATGAGCATCCCAGAATGCCTGGTGCCGTGGTGGGGGGCGGCCACAAGACAGGGATGTGGGCACGGTCATTCTTACGGGACAAGAAGAGGAAAGAAGGAGTTGTCAAAAGAGAGGTGAGGTCGACGACGAGGGCTACAGAAGGCTGTGCGCGGGGGAGAACCGCAAGGTGCCTTCTGGGTTTGGCGGCCGGTGAGTCCCTGATGAACCACAGGAGAGGTGCTTCGTTGGCCTGGCGGGGATGGAAGCCAGATTTCAGTGAAATGAGGGATAAAAATAGATGATGAGTACTGGCAGCTTAAGATTGTGTCTGTAAAGAGGATAAGAGACGGTGGTGGTAGGTAGAGGTGATCCTAAGGTTGAGGGAGGATTGTTTTAGGATAAATGCAGTGTGAGCCCTTCTAAATGCTAAGGAGCAAGAACCAATGTAAGGCAAGGTGAAGAATCAAAAGGTGTGGGTTCAGGTGATGTGTGAAATGAGAAGGTGAGGGGATGGGATCCAAAGCCCAGCCTGGCAGAAGGAGGAGTTATGGAGGAGGCAGGAGGGGCTCGCCCGGGGTGGTGAGCAGCAGGCAGGTGATGGTGGGAAAATGTGTTACCCTTTGTTACGTTTCCCTGAGCTGGAGGAACTTCCTTTAACATTTTTTGGTAGTAGAGGTCTGCTGGTGACAAAGTCTCTTAGCTTTTCTTTGTCTGAAATGTCTTTATTTTGCTTTCTTCATGGAAGGAAGTTCTAGGTTGACAGGTTTTTTTTTTGTTTATTTAGCACTTTGAATCTGTGCTTTGTTGTTGTCTTCCTCTAAAGAGTACTGAGTTTTGTTTTTGTTTTTGTTTTTGTGGTTGACCGTTAATGTCCTTGTGCATCATTTGATCCTTTGGAAACTTGTTTTTACGCTTTGTTAGGGTGGTTTAGAGTAGCTTTTATTCTGGCGCTAGTAGTGCTTAGCCCTATTTTTATTTTATTTTATTTTATTTTATTTTTATTTTATTTTATTTTATTTATTTATTTTTTTAACGTTTATTTTCTTGAGACAGAGAGAGAGAGAGAGAGACAGAGCATGAGTGGGGGAGGGGCAGAGAGCAAGGGAGACACAGAATCACAGAGCCCGACGCGGGGCTCAGACTCACAGACCGTGAGATCATGACCTGAGCCGAAGTCGGACGCCCAACCGACTGAGCCACCCAGGCGCCCCAACCCTGTTTTTAGATGTGGCTTTCTAGGGTCTCTACTGATTGCTCAGAGAAGCCTCTTGACTCTGGTTAGTGAGAACTGGAGCATCTCCCAGCCCTGAGTGGGTTCTGGTGGTGGTCAGCTTCCAGCTCTCTGTCTGGTGTTGTGTCTTCTCTGGCTTCATGGAGCCCTGCCCTCTAGGTGTGCACAGCTTGGTATTCAGCCAGAGATGAGGGGACAGCTCTTCCTCGGGGTGGCTGCCTCTTGGGAATTTGACCCCCCAAATCCCAGCCGCCTCTCCCTCCCCAGCCTCCACTCTGTCTCTTCGAGTCCCGGAGATGTCTGTGTTCTCTCCGGGTCCTTCCTCCTACTGCACCAGGGTCTCGCAGATGCTTCCAGATGGAAAGCCAGGCCTATTGAAGGCTCATCTTGTTTGTTTCTCTTTGTTAGGGAATTACAGTCACTGCCTGTTGTCTGGTGTTTTGTCCAGAGAGCTGGTGTGGTACCAATTACTCCATTAGATCAGGAATGAAAATCTGTTTCTAAATGTATAGAAGTATTAGGTTTCTAAAAATCTTGACTGTAGGCTTCCTATTTGGTAAAACTACAAGGTAAGCAACTGATGGTAGCTTACCATCGGTAGACTTCCAGACTTTGGATTGGGCCAAGAATTCGCAGTGCATTGCCTGCATTGGCACTCCACAAGAAATTCTACAGTGTGGTGCTTGGCCATACCTGCATTAGAACGGATCAGGCCATTTGGGACTCCTGCTAAAAATAAGATTCCTGGGCCCTACCCTAAATCTGCCATATTAAGATCAGTATAATTTCTGTGTGTTTTAATCAATGTGAATAGACTTTGTTCACCAAAGTATGAGAATCATTGTTTTTGTATAGACCCTCTTGCGCAGTAGCCAGTAAAACAGCTGCCTGACGATGTTAAGGCTCTAAGTCCGTAAGCACTGAGTGTTTGTAAGGATGTGACACGAGGTGGTCTCATCAGTCACTGCAGATGAAAGCATCAGTTGGTCAGGCACCCTGGGGATCCAGTGGCCTAGAAGTGACGCATAGCCTCCAACCCATCAATTGTGTGTCTAGCTCTGGGTGCAGGGAGACGACGGGGACATCACGGAGCCTGTCGCAAACAGCGTATCAGCAGTAGCAGGGATAGCCAGCTCTAGGAGCCTGGGTGTGTAATGTGTAATATATCCACTGTTTGATAGTTGAGTTCTGTAGTCTACAGTATGTATCGTATACTAGAGGAACTGAATACTGTTCAGTGAAAAATGGAAGAATTAGAGCCATTTGTAGCCATATGGGTGAATTACGGAAATACAGTATTTCCGAGGAATACTGGGGCCCAGGACGCAGACGACAGAACAGTGCATCTGTCATCTTGCTATTTAGATGCACGGTTGTGAAAAACCTACAAAAGGAATGCAGGGAATGTGTAGGAATGGTGAGCACTGACTGGGGGAGGGGAGGAAGGAGGTGATGGGGGGGGGACACACATGGGGCTCTAACCACATTTGTAATCCCTGAGCTGAGTGTATGAACACAGGGGTTTTGTAATAGTACACTTTATACCTTTCTGCACATCCAAAATATTTCACCCTGCATTTCTTTTAGAGAATTGACGACCAGCCGGAGCGTCTCATTTAATTGTTTTAATCACCCTCATGGTAATAAAGTTCTTCATTAGTTATAATCTAAATTTTTTTCTTTCACCTTGGTTTTAAAATGTCTTTCCCCTTTTATCCTCGGGAGAAGTGACATTCCTGGTCATGTCACTCTCCTGTTTTTATTCATTTGAAGTGGTCCCCCAAGTCACTCTTGATAGGAATGGTGCTGTCTGTTCTAACTCCCTGTTAACTCATCTGTTCAGGTGTCTGAAAATCTCATGCTTTGTCCTCCCCGCAGGTATTCACAACCTTGTCGGTGACCAAGCGCTCTGGGGGAAGCATCCTCCAGGCCGGCTGCTGAGGTTAAGCCCCAGTGCGGATGCTGTTGCCGACACTCCAAGCCACTGCTGTGTTAACTTGCCCAAGTCCAAGGTGCAGATTTTAGGAAGGGTTTTGTGCTTTGGCACCCGCGGGTCCCGCGCTGGTGGCACCCAAGGCCCCCTTGGATCTCTCGGGTAGGAGGTGGTGGATGGAAGGCAGACAGCGTCGCACTGGGGTCACCGTGACGGACTGGAGCTGACACTCGGCAGCGCATCGGAGGGCGCGTCCATGAAGTCACCGGCCCTAAGCCCCTGCGGTGGGCGGTGATGGAACAAGTGCCGAGCAGTTTTAGCGCGACCTCTCCGTTCTGGATTTGCTTATTCTCATTGTTCAGCTTTCTCATGTTGATTACTTTCTTCTTTTTTTTTCCTCCAAGGTGTACGTGATTACTAGAGATGAGAAACGTTAGCAGTCGATTTTTGTCCAAAAGCAAGTCTTGTCTAGAGTGTGCAAGCAAGGTGCCTCGCGCATGAGAGGCCCTCGGAGGCTGCATAGGCTTGTCCCGTGAGAGAGAACGGTCCCGGGAGCCAAGTGTCCTGTTTTATGTGACTCACCTGTTGAGCAGGGTCTCCCCTAATGAGTTCCGTGTCCACCACCGAGTACATTTATGATTGAATCTGGCCAAATTTGCCCCATGTGCCACATCACCAGTTGTGAGGTGATGGCCCCTTGGCCAGCCCGTCTCAAGTGACGTTCCCCGGGGTGGAACTTGTAGCATGGTTCCTACCAGTACTCATCATGGAGGCAGAGGTACACCTTAGATGGGGAAAAACAATAAATGTTTTCCTTTACTTGGTTTATTGTGTGTTGGTCAAAGTGAGCTCTTTTGCAGTAAGAAACATTTAATTTGTGTCAAACTGGTTTTTTTTTGTTGTTGTAACTTTAGCTTTAAGTTAAACACACAGATATCACGGCCTTACTTTTCACACGTGCTATATGTATCTGCCCCTTCCTAAGAACCACATTCATAGGAAAATAAGTCTTCCCACACTTAGGATTTGACTCTTCTGTGGTGATCGTTTTTTTAAGGAAGCTATTAATATCATAAGTTATTATTTTTGAACACAGGTGGATGTGAAGGATTTTCATTGAAAAACCGAATGGTTTTGCCTTTTTCTGTTGAACGGATGACCGTTGCTGGCAGAATGGTGGCAGTTTTTGCGCTCCGTTAGCTTTCCAACTCGTCTTGTTACAAAGAGGGATTGACTCTGCAGCTGTAGATTTCTGCGTGAATGTGCTGACCGTTCCAGGATTACGTGGAGGCCACCTTGTCTTTCTCTGAGTTGGCTTTTAAACGTGTGCTGTGGCCACCGGGCCTCCCGTCCGCAGGCCCTCCGGCCCCTCTGTCAGCTCTCCCCTCCGCGTGTATTCCAGCGGCAACCCCGAATGCTTGGTTCAAAGTACATTTCTTGGTCACCTCAGGGACCTTCTGCGCCTGCCTGGCTCTTAGTCAGCAGAGCGCCTGCGCCTGCCCCCCAGGGCGCTGCCTCCCGCCCTTACCCCTGCAGTGCTGTGAAGAAGGTGGGAAGGGACAAAGAGGGGAGTTGAGGCAGTTGACTGTGTTCGGTTTTATTTATTTTTTTAACCGTTTTTTTTTTTTTTTCCTCCAAGCCTGCCAGTCTCTGAAGTTAGAACAATAGGCAGTATGATTTTCGTGCCTAATCATGTTGTGATTCTCTCTTCTTAGTGGGATGGAATGTTCTGTCGCCCCAAGAAGGATTACACTTTATATATAGATTTGTCTTGTTTAGATTCTGTAATTGCCCACTGTACTGAGATTCCTATTAAATTCCATGTATTTTTGTTATGTATCTTCTGGGAAAAACAGACAATGTGAAACATTAAAAGGTATTAATATCCACCCTGTGTGCCTTCTTATTGAATGGTGGTGTCGGGATGCTTTGCCGGATAGAGTTCAGGTTCTGCGTCGATGATGACGAGAACTAGCTGCTGAGATTTACGTGGTAGTGCTGTTGGCTCTTCCGATTCCATCCTCCAGCTTACTTGAGGTCGTGATCTTTAGAGCGGCACCAGCCCCCCACCCCGCCGCCCCCAACCACACTCAGGTGCACTCTCTCTCGGTCCCAGCACTTGGTACGTCCGCAGCTACGTACCCGTTACCTCCCCACATGGCCGCGTGCGGGTCTGTAATCCTTCCTCTCCGGACCGAGCCGTCCTTGGGTACGGATCCACTGGTTGTGACCATTCCGGCTTCTGGCCGTGTCTGACACACGGTAGGTGTTCAGGGCTCAGTTGATTCACTCACGTGCACCTGATTTTCTTACGCATCAGTTGTTAAGCAGAAATGTCTATTTTGTGTTAACCCGGACCGAAACCTTTCCAAAACGTCTGTTCCATCCCGGGCGATGGCCGAGGGCTGACAGCATCAGCCCGGTGCGTGTTTGCCGCAGCACGTGCCAGGCCCTGTGTCCTGACCCACTCTGGCTGTCCTCATCCTTCGTCCTCCAACAGCTCTGCCAGGAAGTACTCCCGGACCCACCATTTACAGATGGAGAAACAGCCCCCGGTAGGAATCCTCGCTCAGGATTACACTGCTGCTTAGTGACGCAGCAAGTGTTCGGACCCAGAGCTAGGTCTGTGACGTCACAGGCCCAGCCTCTTCGCCGCCTTTCCATACTTCCTCCCCTCCATCTGTGACTCCTGCGAGCTCTCAGGGCTGCGGAGTCCGTTCCCGGGGCCCCTCTCTTCTCGCACGCCGTTGCACAGTGTTGTCGGCACAGTTAATACATACTCTGAGGTGTGTTAGCGCTTTTCCTGACTGGTCTCTACGCTGCCAGTTTATTTCCACTCTTTGTAGAGCCAGGATTTCATTGCTCAGACTCCCTTGCCCCAAGCCCTCAGGGTCTATAGGGGGCCTCTAAATAGGCACATAGTCCCCTGGCAGACACTGGGGCTGTCACCTGCACCTGTGACCTCTGCTTTCCCTTGCCCCTTCTGGTCACACCTGCTCTGTGCTCCACATACACTCGACTCCTGACCTCCCTGCTCTGGACCGCCTCCATCGAGGATTCCCTACATGTACTCGGCGGTACTCTGTGTTCTCTCAAGAGCACTTTGAATTACTCTGCGTGGAGACTGGCGTATGTGTCTTGTCTGTCTCTGGCTCTAGATAATCAGGGTTCTTCCCCTCTGTCGGCCCCCCGCCCCGCCCCCCAGCTTCTAGCACGAGGCCTGCGAGAGGCTTGGCTGATGGAGCCTCTTACGCCTGGCTCAGGACCTATTGGACAAGGCCTCTTTAGGGAGCCTGTTAATCTCTCCTCTTACCTCAGGAACCTTTGATTCTCATGTTAATGAGAGCTGAAGAGGCGGAACGTGAAACCGTCCACCTCAGCAGGGAGGAGAAAATTAAACTGCTTTGAGAAACCATTGCATTCCACCTACACCGCACATTTTGAGTCTGACGGCATCGAATGTTGGCAAAGGTGTGCAGCGAATCGAGCGCTTACTTACTGCTGGCAGGAGTGTAAATGAACCGGTACAGTCACTTTGGAAGACAGTTTGACGTTAGTACGAGGTGAAGGCTGCACAGCCTGGTGCCCGGCTCTTCCACGCTCAGATACACAGCCAGCACAGTAGGCGCGTACGGGGATCCGTGGCGCCGTGAGGAACAGCAAAAAGCAAAACCTGGAAACAGCCCCAGTAGCCATCAGATGAGGATGGACGCACGAATCCACGCAAGAAGACTGGAGCAGCCGTGGCAAGATCTAGAACACGAGGGATCGGTCTAAAGCAGTGCCGAGTGAGAAAGTCACAGAGGAATACGTACAGTGATTCCATTGCGTAAACAAACAGGCAGAACTAGGCAGTGTGTGTGTGTGTGTGTGTGTGTGTGTGTGTGAGAGAGAGAGAGAGAGAGAGAGAGAGAGAGAGAGAGAGAATTGGCATAGAACCGTAGGGAAAGCAAGAGAATGACAGTTGAAAATGAAGGATCCAGAATGTAAGCTGCTCGTTACCAACTTAGAGTGGAGGATGGGGTCACTAAGCGGCCGCTAGGAACCAAAGGTCCCTTTCCTAACCCCTCTGGAGCACTTCTGCGTCTGTTGTGTCATTATTTATGGTTTTTACGGATGTTCCTTTGTGTCTACGCAGCACTTCTTTCAAGCGGCTTTAAAAGGGGAGGGGGGCAGCTCGCAAGGTTAGCCGACTGGGAGGGAGCCGGCACCATCTCCGAGAAGGTTTCGCACGCAGAGCTAGGAGACCAGGGTCTGAGGAGAGAGAACCCAGACGTACGTCCTTCTCTTGTGTTTCTCAGATGCCGTGATGTTGTTGTTGTTTTTTTTTTTTTTTTTTTTTTTACAAATTGAGGGTCTGTGGCGACCCTTCATAATATTGGTGCCGTTTTCCCAACAGCACCTGCTCACTTTGTGTCCCATTTTGGTAATTCCGGCAATATTTCCAACTTTCTCATTCTTCTGTTTGTGACAGTGATCTGTCATCTGATGTTACGACTGTAATTAGGGGCCACCACGAACTGCTCCCGACCAACTGGCCATTCCCCTGTCTCTCTCCCTCCTCTTCTGTGAGACACACAAATATTGAAATGAGGCCAATTAATAACCCCACAGCGACCTCTGCATGTTCAAGTGGAAGGGAGAGTCTGTCTGTCACTTTAAACCAAAAACTGGAAATGAGTCAGCCTGGCGAGGAAGGCATGGCAAAAACCACGACGGGCCCCAAACAGAGCCTCTTGATCCAGTTAGCCAAGCTGTGAACACGACGAGTTCGTGGAGGCAAGAAAAGTGCCACTTCGGGGAACACGTGAGTGGTGAGAAAGCAACACAGCCTTCCTGCTGATACGGGGAAAGTGTGAGCGGTTTGGATGGAAGAACAGAGCGGTCACAACATCCCCCTTAGGCCAAAACCTGACCCAGCGCAGGGCCCTGAGTCTCTCCCGTCCCGTGAAGACTCAGAGAGGTGAGGAAGCTGCAGAAGAAAGGTTGGCCCATGAGGTCTGTAGGAAGAAGCCGTCCCTATCACATAGAAACAAGCCAAGTGGTTTCTTGAGCTGGAATCTACTCCTGGTGAAGATGCTGTGAAAGTGTTCAAGTGTCAAAGGACTTAGAATTTCACATACACTTAGTTAGTAATACAGTGGCCGAGTCTGAGAGAATGGGCTCCCCCAATTTTGGAGGAAGTTCTGCTGTGGGTAAAATGCTGTCAGACAAGCATCGCATGTTACAGAGAAGTCGTTTGTGAAGGCAAGAGTCGGTCAACGCAACAGACTGCACTGTTGTCTTATTTTAAGAAACTGCCACAGTCACCCCAGCCCCCCACAGCCGGCGCCCGGAGCAGTCAGCAGCCGTCAACATCGAGGCGAGACCCCCACCAGCAAAAAGATGACGACTCACAGAAAGCTCAGATGATGGCCGTTTTATTTTATATTCTTTTAATTTTTTAAAAATGTTTTTATTTATTTTTGAGAGAGCGAGCGCCCAAGCAGGGGAGGGGCAGAGAGAGAGGGAGACACAGAATGCGAAGCAGGCGCCAGGCCCTGAGCCATCAGCACAGAGCCCGACGCGGGGCTCGAACTCACGAACCAGGAGATCATGACCTGAGCCGAGGTTGGACATCCAACTGACTGAGCCACCCAGGAGCCCCAATGGCTATTTTATTTTATTAATAAAGTGTTTTTAAACTTAGTTATGTACTTTTTCCCCCTGACATAATGCTACTGCACACAAGAAGCTATAGTTTAGCATGAGCATAACTTAATGTACCAAGAAACCAAAACGTATTGACTCCCTTTATTCTCACACTGTATCGCTGGAACTGGACTGGCAGTGTCTCTGAGGTGTGCCCAAACGGCAGAAGGCCTTTTCTGACCTTCACGCACCACGACTGCATCCTTGATCTGAGATCCAGGAGTCGGCTGAACATAAACTTGAGTTTTGGGGTCATTTGTGGCACAGCAGTAGACGATGGGAGCCGAAGAGCGAGGTCAGAGAACAGGCAGGCCAGGTCTCTTCCCTAAACCCACTTTAAATCAGAGCACTCAACTCTGAACATGTCATAAGATTTTATGTAGAAAAAGAAAAGAGCTTTTGTTTTGTTTTTTTCTTCGAGTTTATGAATTTGAAATTCCACTGCAAGAAAGCAGGATTTTACTGCAGAATGTTTCCTGCTAATGCCCTATAGCTCTGACACCATCCACTGCCCTCTGGGCACTCCTGGGGGGGTCTCACAAGGAGCCGAGCAGAGCAGGGATGGGGCGCTTCTGGATCTTCCGGCCGTCCGCGAGTGCCCGCCCCCCACCCCACGACCAGCCTTATGACAGTCGTTTGTCCGTTAGGTACTATTTCATAGTATAGAGATTGGAAAGGGAGGTCAGCTCCTCTGAGTCCAGTTACAGGTACAGAAACAGAACCAGACGTGAAGCTGCCTCCTCGACATCAAGGTCAGGGGTGAACAGGTGTAAACGGAGCCGCGACCAGAAGCCATCCTGGCTTGCAGCCGTGTACCTTTGCACAGCACAATACCGCTCGGTTCCTGCCACCATCTCCTTTGTAGATTGTCCCACATGCTTAAAAACACCAGCCACGCAAGCACACTCTGGACTGCCATGGAAATGAAGGGCAGGAAAGCACGTGCTGACTCTGAAAAAGCCGATAGGTAAGCAGGTCCTTGGCCCTGCGGTCGGCACACAGTAGGTGTGCGGGAGCGCATGGCGACTGGCCGGCGGTGAGGCGTGGGGAGCCCGTGGGGTTGGCTGCCCCGCAGGGATGATGGGGATTCCTTCTTGTATGTCAGGGAAATGCGGTGGGGCCTGCCCAATAACTGCAAAAGCAAACACCCTGGGTGAGTGTTTGCCTAATGAATGAAGAGACAGGAGACCAGATTATGGGTCGCTCCTTCCATCCGAGGCACAGTGGTTACGAGGTGAATAAACACTATGGTGGTTAGTTTATGTGTCATCTTGACTGGATCAGGGGATACCCAGATATCTGGCTAAACACTGCCTCTGGGCGTGTGTGCGTGAGGGTGTTTCTGAAGGAAATTAGCATCGAATCAGTGGGCCAAGTAAAGACGTTTGCTCTCCCCAGTGTGGGTGGGCACCATCCAATCCATTGAGGGCCTTAATGGAAGAAAGAATTTGGCTTGTCCTACCTGATTGCTTGAGCTGGGATATTTATCTACCCTTGGTGCTCCTGGATCTCAGACCCTTGGACTCAGACCGAGTCTGAGCTGGGAGCCACTAGCTTTCCCGGATCTCCCCAGCTTGCAGACGGCAGATCGCGAGACTTCTCAGCCTCTACAATTGCATGAATCAATTTCTTATAATAAATCTTTTCCTATACATATATCCTATTGGCCTAGTTTCTCTAGAGAACTCTAAAACTCTGAAGGTGTGTGTGGTCAGGTGGGGCGGGTGAATGCACATAGTTACTCCTTCATTTCTTTTTTAAAAAATGCTATGAATGGGGCGCCTGGGTGGCTTAGTCAGTTAAGCATCCGACTCTTGGTTTCAGCTCAGGTCATGATCTCAGTTCTGTGGGTTCGAGCCCCGCATCAGGCACTGTCCTGGCAGCGTGGAGCCAGCTTGGGACTCTCTCTCCCCTCTTTCTGTCTCTCCCTAGCTCGTGCTGTCTCACTCTCTCTCAAAATAAATAAACTTTTAAAAATTCTTTAAAACAAAATGCTATGCAGCGCGCCTGAGTGGCTCAGTTGTTAAGCATCTGACTTTGGCTAAAGTCAGGATCTCATGGTTCGTGAGTTTGAGTACCATATTGGGGGAGCTTGAGCCCTGCTTCTCTCTCTCCCTTTCTCTCCTTCTCTCTGCCCCTCGCTCGCACACGCTCCCTCTTTTAAAAAAATGCTATGCAGGCAGGAGAATTCAGCAGTGAACAAAAACATCAATAATTCTTTACACCATAGTGGAGGGAAACAGGCAAAAATAACAAGTCAAATGTATGGAATGTGAGCTGGTGTTAAATGCCATGGAGAAAAATCTAAGCAGGGAAAGAGATAGGGGTGTGGATCCCAGGGAAACAGAAAACAGAAGATGGGAAGGCAGAGAGGGGAGTTGTCAGTAGCCCGTGGAAGATTCCAAGCGCTGGCCAGTGCTTTGGGACGCATTCTGGGGCCGGAGCCGGGATGGGGGTGAGGTGAGTGAGGCCTGCTCACTGAAGGCCTCCTAAGAGCAGGATCAGCCCTTGCACAGCTCTGGGAATTGAGTTCTGCCCTCTGGGCTCCACGTGCTTCTCACCCTGGTCCCGAGCACCTGATGGGCAGTCGGCTTTGGGCCGGTTGACATCCTGCCCCAGCCCTGACCAAGGCAGCACGGTTAGAATCTCAGCTGCGCCAACCGCTGGGCCAAGTTATCTGCGCTCAGCCTCGCTCAGTTCCCTCCTCGGTAAAGTGGGGCTGTTAACTTGTACCTTCCGAGGATGTCTGCGAGCGTTCTTAAAGTTGAAAAACATAAAGCCTTAGAATATAACCTTACTGTGTGGAGAGCAGGCATATGGCAACATTGACTGTTGTTATTACATGATTCGGTCGGAGGGAAGAGTGGAAAAGAGGTCGGAGAAACAGATGCGTAGGCAGCTCCAAGTCAGAGCAAGAGACGGAGGGGGCCTGGAAAGGGCAGTTGCCGTGGAGAAGGTGGGGTGGTAGGTGTGGAGAGAAGAGCAGTAAACCCGATTGTGACACGGCCGTGTGTCATTCCACAGTCACGTATGAATTCCCTACTGTGTGTTTGGAATTGTGCTCAGAACTGGCTTGATGGGAAAGCCAGGGTAAGTTCAGTCTCCCCAGACAGACTCCGGGGAACACAGGAGACGGGCACACGGCGGCCTCAGCTCAGTCCCCAGCTTCCAGCGGGCACTTCGACAAAACAAGCCTAAAGCAGCTCATCTGTTGGCCTGGAAGGACTCACAGGTGACTTAGGGGCTCTAGGTCTAGCGATGGGATTTGGGCTGTGTCCCCAGCAGCACTCAGGGCTTCAGACCTTTTAAAAAATGCTTCAAAACATGAAGGAAAAAAGTTAACGCAGGAAAACTGCAATGGCGAAATCTTTTATTTATTTATATTTTTTAAAAATAAATTTTAGTGTTGGGGTGCCTGGGTGTCTCAGTCGGTTGGGTGGCCGACTACAGCTCAGGTCATGATCTCTCAGTCTGTAAGTTCGAGCCCCGCATCGGGCTCTGTGCCGACAGTTCAGAGCCTGGAGCCTGCTTCCGAATCTGTGTCTCCCTCCCTCTCTGCCCCTTCCCTGCTTGCTCTCTGTCTCTGTCTCTCTCTCAAAAATGATAAAAACATTAAAAAAAAATGTTAGTGTTTATTTTTGAGAGAGAGCGAGAGAGAGAGTGCGAGCAGGGGAGGGGCAGAGAGAGGGAGGGAGACACAGAATCTGAAGCAGGCTCCAGGCTCTGAGCTGTCAGCACAGAGCCCAACACGGGGCTTGAACTCACGAGCCATGAGATCGTGACCTGAGCTGAAGTAGGATGCTTAACCGACTGAGCCACCCAGGTGCCCCTCAATGGAGAAATCTTTAAATGTCTACCTAACATGATCTCAACTAATCAAACGCAATTGAATCTGGCTCCCATATACTTGTAAACATTATAGTTCATATGTCTGGGATGATGTGGGGGCAACGTGCTAATACGAGTGTGTAGGAGAACAAAGACCTCCAAACGGCCCCAGAGGAGATGCTCAAAAGAGACATTATTGATGGAAACTTCAGGCAAGGAGAACAAATGCACTGCACATGCAAGGCACTTTACGTGCAGCGGTTCGATGAACCCTTGTAAGAACCCTCGGAACTGTTGTACCCATTTTTCGGGGCGGGGGCGGGGGGGGGAAGATGCGGCTCAGAGTCAAGCATCCATTCATCAGTCCAAACTCACGGGGATGTGAAGTAGCACAAAGAGAAGGTGTGCCCCCTGGTGTTCATCTGTGTGAACAGCAGGCTGCCGCTTCCGCCTCCCACTTCTAATCCATTACTTTTTTTGGAACACAAACTATTCAGCTGAGTGAATAAGCCCGCTGAGCTAAAAAAATTACAGGACTATGCACATCAAGAGGGCAGGACATACAGCTGGGCAGACAATGCTGGGAAAACTCCATCAGTACTTGTGTGACTGTCAAACAGGATCCGTGTCTAACACCCTGTAACAAAGGTAGCCTCGAAACAGACCGAAATGCATGCGTGTGGCACAAACATCAAGTGTGTACGGTAATATAGGAAAATACGTCAGTGACCCGGAGGTGGGACAGACTGCTAACCCGTGGTCTGAAAGCATGGACCGTGAGGCAAAAACATCGAATGGACCGACAGTGTCACGGGTTCTGACCCAACAGACCACCATGGACAAGAGGGAATAAAGACGCACCAAAACTGGGAAAAGACCATCTCAGCGTCTAACACTGACAAGGGACTTGGAGCCAGAAGACTCCAAGGAATCCTGCCCAGTCCTCAAGAAGACAGGGCCCCCGAAAGAAAACGGGCAGAGGACATTGAGTTGGCTGTTCCTTGAAGAGGACAGATGTGCAGGCTCACGAGTAAGAGGTGAATGGAAATGACGGGAGGTCACGTTATCCTCGTAAGATCTGCCGACACCAGAGGCTGATGAAGGCCAAGCGAGGGGACTCTTGGGCTGTGCCGATGTGCGTACCCCACGACCCGGCCGTTCTGCCCCCCCGGGGCACCAGCCCCAGAGAGCTCGTACGTGTGCGTAAGGGAGCGTGACTGCCGCTGTCTACTGGAGCGTCATTCGGGGCATCGGGAAGCTGGGCCCGGTCCCGATGTCTCTCACTGGGGGACGGCTGGGTGGGCTGCGGTGGGCGCAGGACAGGGCAGCAGTGTTCCAGATGTGCCGCGACATGGGTCAGAGCAGGAGTGAGTCTGTTTTCAGCATGTGAGGTCCACAGAAGCAAAGGGGCAGTGCCGGGATTCAAGGCCAGGACGGCGACGCTCTGTCTCTTTCTACCCCAGCCCTGCTGCCTCCTGCACACACAGCAGCCTCCAAATGTCCAGGGGAGTCTGTCGGTCGGGTAGGGAGGGTGGGAGGGGGCTGTCACCTGAAAATAACCTCTGAGGGACTGTGAGCCCCGCCGCCGTGGAGTGGGGCTTCGAGCCCTTGGTGCCGCTCAAGGGTGTAGGGGTGACTCTAGGGTAAGGAGAGTGCTGGGCCAGCAGGAGGGAGACCCAGAAGGAGAGGCCTGTCTCTGCCAAGGGGTCAAGTGCAGAGGCAGGGAGGAAAAGCCCGTGGCCCCCAGCAGCCAGCCTGGAACCCGCACAGGCCTTTGAAGACGGCCGTGTAATGTGCAGGAGCTAATATCACACCGTACCCCCAAGTCTAGTGTGGCAACAACCCATGGGAGGGGGACTTTGTGGATGAATCCCCCACCCCTGCTGGGCGTAGGGTGGAGATTGGCTGCATCACGGGCACCACCCTTCCCTGGTGTCCTTCCTGCGGTCGTGAATTTGAGCCTAATAGTTGGTGAAATGAATTTCTCACGGTGAAGTGAAGAGACAGGAAAATGATTAGGAAGGTAACTGCCTTGCCTCCCATGTAGCTCTCACAGGTTAATGACTGCCTTCTTATAAATTTCTTTTTTCTCAAATCTGGTGGTACGTTGCCTGGGTCCATACCCAGGACCCTTAACAAAGGAAGGGAGAAAAGGCCACCGGCAGCTGCTCAGGGCTGGGCCTGCCTGGACTTGTCCCTGCTCGGTGTGGAGTCAGGCGGCTCTGGGCCACTGGCGTGGGGGCTCTCCCACGGCCACGTGCAGCATTTAGGAGCTGCTTCCTCAGGGCTTTGCTTGCGGTCACCATCATGCACTCTGCTCTGCGCTGAGCCTCTGAAACAAGGAGGCTCCAGTAAAAGCATTCACTGTGCTGCCCGCCATCTGAGGCTCCGCCGTGCAGGGTCTCAGCCCACAGGTGGATCCGAGAGCTGGGCATTATTGTCCCATTTTTTAGAAGAACCTCAGGGTGGTCGCACACGTGCGGAATGGGGACAGTCTGCTGTCTTCAGTGAATAAAACACAAAGGGGAAACAAGGCGGAAGGAACCAGAGTCCTTGGGTGACCAGCCCTGGAGCGCCCTGCCCCCCCTCCATCTTGTAGACGAGAGAGAAAGAAGTATGTCCGGACCCCTCTTTGGAGATGCAGCACTCTGGGGCTCTCTGATACCCCAGCTTAGCCTCTACTCCCACTAATACAGCCACTTAAATCATTTTTTGTCCCAGAGAATATTTAATAATGTGAGAAATAGCTTACAGTGAATAGCTTTTGTCAGTATATAAACACAGGATTTTTAGGGCACTGGAACCACTCTGGATGACGATTTGTCCGGACCCACAGAATGTACGACAACGAGAATGAACCCTGATGTAAACTTGGGACTTTGGGTGATTATGATGTGTCAGGTTCATGGATCTTGGCAAATGTACCACTCTGGAGGGGGATGTTGAAATTGGGGGACGCCCTGTGTGTAAGGGCAGGGGTTATATATCTCTGTCCCTTCCATTCAATTTAGCCGTGAAGATTAAACTGCTCTAAGAAATAAAGGCTATTAAAAAAAAGAACCACACGACAACCCAACCCAGCTCCGGAGATGTGCGCCAGTGCGGAAGACCCACGCATTTTTCTGTGGCGTGGCCTCAACCTTCTCACGGCCTGCCGAGAGGTCCACATGGTTGTTTGAAGGTGGCCCCTGGGACCCGGACCTTTTTGCGCCTAGGGAACAAACTGTCTGCGTGAGATGCTCAGGTAAGTCCCCAAGGTTCAGCTGGGCCTCAAGGTCTCATGATGCCGGCCACCCACCGAATGAGCAAGAATCCAACGTCACGGGAAACTCGGGCCTGCTGCCGTGTGGCTGTCACGTGGCTCGTGGCACCAGAGGGTGACTGTGACCACACAGGCACTGCTGAGCGTGTTTTCATCTGACCCCATGAAGCTAATCTCTGCGGAAAACGGCAGGAGGTGGTTCTCCCTCACTTTTGTTTATTGGATTCCTAAGGTGTCGTGTCTGAGAAGGAGCGCATTAGTTGTATTTATAATGACATTCATTAGTGCCTAACTAAAATGCATTAATATTTTATTCGTGACTGTTAAGTGCTGGCAGGCCAGTGCTGTGCCGAATACGAGTCTGGAGCCAGTGCTCCAGACCTGCGGCTTCTCTGGAGAAGGTGAGACACGCGTCGGGACCCGCGGGCACTCACACAGCGGGCAGAAGGACCATCTCCAGATGATGCGTTCTTTTTTTTTTTTTTTAATGTTTATTCATTTATTTTTTTCAACTTTTTTTTATTTATTTATTCTTGGGACAGAGAGAGACAGAGCATGAACGGGGGAGGGGCAGAGAGAGAGGGAGACACAGAATCGGAAACAGGCTCCAGGCTCTGAGCCATCAGCCCAGAGCCCGACGCGGGGCTCGAACTCACAGACTGCGAGATCGTGACCTGGCTGAAGTCGACTGCGCCACCCAGGCGCCCCAATGTTTATTTATTTTTGAGAGAGAGACAGAGTGTGAGTGGGGGAGGGGCAGAGAGAGAGGGAGACACAGAATCCGAAGCAGGCTCCGGGCTCCGAGCCGTCGGCACAGAGCCCGGTGCGGGGCTTGAACTCACGAACCGTGAGATCGTGACCTGACCTGAAGTGGGAGGCTTAGCCGATTGAGCCACCCCAGGCGCCCCTCCAGATGATGCCTTCTTTCGGGAAGCAAATACGTGTCAGGCATGATGTAACCAAACCTCCATCATGTGGATGCAACAATAGAGACAGAGAGACCCAAAGGCTTCTGCGGAACACAGGAGGCCGGGGTCCCGTCTCCCGATTCCTTTGATGGCCGGGAGGCTTTGCATCAAGGGTCTGTGCCCTCCACCCGGGCTCCCCTTCCTTCCCAGGGGAGAGGGTCCCGGGGAGGGGCTGCTCCAACAGATCTGGATATGAACCAGGTTCCTGCCAGCCTCTGTCACTGGTCACCGTGGGTGGGTGTAAGAGGGAGTGAAGACTCCCCCTGATCCCTGCAGGGCAGAGCTGGGGACAGGGCCCCGCGGATTTCACAGCCTTTCCTGTGGGTGTCATCACATAGCTTACAGCACTTTTGTCATCTCTGTGTATTTACTTAACACTCTGGTTTAATAAAGTGATCCCCCTTCTTTTATTATTGTTTTAAGTGTTTATTTTTGAAAGAGAGACAGAGAGTGAGCAGGGGAGGGGCAGAGAGAGAGAGGGAGACACAGAATCTGAAATAGGCTCCAGGCTCCAAGCTGTCAGCAGAGAGCCCGACACGGGGCTCGAACTTGTGAACGGCGAGATCATGACCTGAGCCGAAGTCAGACACTTAACCAACTGAGCCATCCGGGTGCCCCCCACCTTCTTTTAAATGTGAACACATTTATGTACATACGTCTCTCTGTCTGTCTGTCTACACCCATCATAGGGCTTGAATTCACAATCCTGAGATCAAGAGTTGCATGCTCCGTTGACTGAGCCAGCCAGGGACCCCCTGAACACATTTATTTGAAAACAAAGCCACGTAACAAAATCATAAATGGAAGCCAGCCTCACTTGCCGTCAACAGATATTAATTTTGTAAAAATGCATATTGCCTGTGCCTGAAATGCATGAGTTGTTTCCGGAAGGCCACATAAGAAGCACATGGTGGTGACTTAGGAGAGAAGAGCTGGTGGCCGGGGATGGGGTGGGGGACAACTGTGAGTGCCTATTCCTTAATCCCATTTATTCTTTCTGCCTCTGGAATTGAACAAAACCAGTTTGAAAGAAACGCGATGAAAACAAAACGTTGGCATTAACTTCTGGCTACATAGCGTGGCCTCCCGAAGCCGCTGGGCCTCAGGCCTCTCTGCGATAGAGCATCAGGTGGCAGAGGGAGGCGGTAAGGAAACGAGCAGAGGCTTTCTCTGATGTAATCAAAGAACGAAACCCGCTCAGAACCACCTCCCCACTCTGTCACTCATGCCGCCCTCCACCCCGTGCTGAGCTCCCTCCCAGCCTTCAGCATCCTGGCCCCGACCTGTGGTCAGCATTGTTCCGGGGACAGGACAGGCTCCAGGAAGTCAGAACTGAGAGCGGGCTTAGAGCCCCCCAAGCGAATATTCCTGACCAGGTTCTCGGACCCAGGGAGATGGTAGCTGGTCTCGGTCACATTTGCAAAGAGTTCTGGGACCTCTTGAAGCCACCCACTTTGCAGAAGCAGAAACCGAGGCTTAAGAAGGAGTGACTTCTGCAAGGACACGCAGCTCGCGCGCCCGAGGCTCTTGGCGTCTCTCAGCCACAACCTTCCCTGGATGCAGAGGCAAGGTGTGCGTGTCGAAGATGCCAGCTCTCCAGGCTGGAGGGAAGAACCCGCAGGGGCCCGTTTTGTCCAGTGCTCTGCCTTGGAGCAGGGTGAGGGCTCCCAGCCTTGATTTCCAAAGGAAGCTTGAAGGATCAGAGAAGCTAAGTGGCTTTGAGGGTGCTGATGGCTCCAGCATTCACACAGTGAGCAAATGCCACGCCCACGCGGAGCCAAGCAACCTGAGCGTGGGAAGACCCGCTCCGACCCAGGGCAGTGGGAACTTGTGACACCACCGGCCGCCGGGGACAGACGTGGCACCAGTGACTTGATCTCTGAGGCGCCTCTGCCGTTCAGACCGTGTTCTTTTCCAGATGTTGAGATGATCCGACGATTAGGGTGCGCAGCAGACCTAGTCTTTCGGTTACTTTTCAGGCTGTGTCTCCACTAGGAAGTGGAGATGTGGGGCTGTGTTTTGGCCGGTGTGTTTCTTTAGAGACTCAGTTCCTGTAGGAGGTTGAAGGGCGTCCTTCCTTTGATTAATGGGCATGTTAACTGTGTTGGAATCTCACCCAATAACTCAGAAGAAGGGTTCCTCAACTAGGGGTGATTTTACCCCCAGGGGACATTCATGTTGGTTGTCACAACGGGGCACAGGGGTCCGAGAGGGTGGGAGTGATATCGACGTCCGGCGGAAGAAGCCAGAGTGTTGCAAAACATAGCGCAAAGCACGGCCGCTGCAACAAAGAATTATCCGGCCAAATCGCCGACAGTGCGGAGGTCGAGAGACCCTGTTCTAGGATTGCTCTAGAATCTTCCAGAGCTGTTTCCAAGACTCCACACAAAACCCCCACAGAACTCTACAAGGACCCATGCATGTGGTGTTGGGTTGAGTAGTAGAAGACAAATTGTGGACTAACGGCAGCCAGCCTCGTTGGCCAAATGACCAGGTAGCCTTTGGTTGCTATCGGAGGCCGGTAGTTGCCGGGGGTGGTGAAGGAAGCTGCTCCCTGACTTTGCTCCCTGGTGAAAATGCTACCAGTTGGCTGACACTCATCAGCAGGGAGGTGCAGACCTGCTCACTAAACCCAGGGAGGCCCCGATTCTTGGTCCTTTTAGACACTCCACCTGCACCTTGGATAAAAGCCTCATTGGCACAAAGTGTCACCAAATCCTCTGAGCTGGTGGCTGGACATAGGACCCTTTAGGAACTGGGAATGTGGCACTAGCATGGGGGAGGGCGCACTGGGTTCCGTTCCCTGCTCGCACATGGATGAGATGTCCCTAGAGTGTGTTAGCCAATGCACGTATCTGAAAACCACAGATTTTACCAAGGAGAGCCCATTAAAAAAAAAAATTAATGTTTATTTATTATTCAGAGACAGAGCATCAGTGGGGGAGGGGCAGAGACAGAGGGAGACACAGAATCAGAAACAGGCTCCGGGCTCTGAGCGGTCAGCACAGAGCCCGACGCGGGGCTCGAACTCCCGGACCGCGAGATCATGACCTGAGCCGAAGTCGGCCGCTTAACCAACTGAGCCACCCGGGTGCCCCTAGGAGAGCCCATTTCTAGCTTCCACAATGTTCCTTAGCCACGAATTTCACCTCCTAAATCTACTTCTAACATCTATTTTTGCTAAATAGCAAACTCTTCAATATGGATCAGAGATCAGGAGAGCCAGACTTCGTGATGGCCCCTCCAGAGACTGACCTTTTGACTGAATGCCACCATTGGGGTGGCTTAAGTCCCACACTCTCCCTTACATCACGCTCTGTGGAAAGGTTCTAAGGTAAATTCCAGGGGCCTCCCGGAAGGGCCGAAGTCTTGTCTAGAGCCAGCATGGAGACCAGGAAGAAAGGCGAGTGGGGAGCAGGCTAGGTAAGAGAAGCCTCCAGAAGGAAAGGAGGCCAGGAGCAGCAGCCTCTCGCTGGCTTTAGTTGGGGATCTTCCAGCTTGCCCACGGCCTTGTGTTCTGAAGACCGGGAACCTAGGCCGGGAGCTTCTCCCTGCATGCCCCGTGGTTTCAACCCATGGCAGCTTTGAAAGGAGCAACTTGTGCCCAACAGGCCCTTCCCGGATCTCAAAAGACTTGATTATCAAGCAAGCATCCCTGGGAAGTTTCCTTCATAGCGCCGGTCAGAGTGGGATCATTTTCAGGAATGTCTTTCTCCCCAACCAGGCTGGAGGGTCCAGAGAGCTGGGGGCAGCATAGGGAATTGTGGGAGCCTGCAGCCCTGAGTCCAGACTGAATCTCCATCTGCCACTTACTAGCCGTGTGGCCTTTTGAGAAACACGACTGAGCCTCCCTGTGCCTCACTTTCCTTCCCCGTCAAGTGGACGTGTTGTAGCATCTACCTACCTTAGAGGCTGGATGTGGATTAGAGGAGATAATGGTTAGAAGGCATTTAGCACTGTGTTTGATCCTTACTAAGTGTTTAATAAATGTTAACTGTTACTATTATTATCAATAATATACATGTTAACTATTATTATTATTAGCAATAATATTATTGACCTCTGTATTTTCAAAGCCTCGAACAAAAGCCAGATCAGAAGAGGAGGGGGCATTGGGGTGCCTGGGTGACTCGGTTGGTTAGGCATCCAACTTCGGCTCAGGATATGATCTCTCAGCGGGGTTTGGGCCCCGCGTCAGGCTCTGTGCTGATAGTTCAGAGCCTGGAGACTGCTTCAGGTTATGTGCCTCCCTCCCTCTCCTTCTGCCCCTCCCCTGCTTGTGCTCTGTCTGTCTCTTTCGAAAATAAATATTAAAAAATTTAAAAAAAAAGAATAAGAGGAGGGGAGAGGCAAGACAAGGTTCATGCTTCAGTTCACATTCTGTTGATTGGCAACTGGACCTTGAACAAGACACTCAGTGTCTCTGGTCTCATTTTCCTGCCCTGAATAATGGAGATAATAGCACCCAAGTGTATTGTTTAGAAGTGTTTTTGGCTGCAAGTAACAACCAGGGGCCTAAACTAATAAACGTTTCTTCTTCTCCCATAAGAAGTCCCAAGCAAGTGGTTTCAGCTATCGGAGCAGCGGCTCGCTGATGTCAGGGTTCTGGGTCTGCTGCTTGGCAATTCTCTTGTCCTTTTCCT
Organism: Felis catus; assembly: GCF_018350175.1. Lineage (NCBI taxonomy): Eukaryota > Metazoa > Chordata > Mammalia > Carnivora > Felidae > Felis > Felis catus. Next base: position 124,340,761 of record NC_058374.1, read on the forward strand.
CATGGTCACAAGATGGCTGCTGCAGCTCCAGGCATCAAGTCCATAGTCAGGGCAAAAAGGGTGCTACTGCCTCTTTACCTTTTGTGCAGCTAGGCCAGCAAACCCCAGCTGACTTTTACTTTTAACTTCCTGGCCCAAGCTGTGTCCCATGGCCACCTCCAGCTGCAAGGGAGACTGGGAAAGTGAGTTTTGTTTTGTTTTGTTTTTCCGCTTTTCCAGTCTATTGAGTGGATTAGCCCATGCAAAGCAGAGATAACCCCAGGCAGTGGAGGAGCTAATTTTTGTTTTATGTCTGTCTTCTTCCCTCTGGGCTCTGTTACCACCCCCCCCCCCACCCCGGGGTTGCTATAGGGCTCCAAGAAGATTGCATACATGAAAGAGCTCTGTAACGCACTGCACAGGTTAGAGCCATGATTCCGAATATCAGAGCTGCGAAAAGGAAAAGCAAGACTAACCATCCTAGAACAGCCTGTGTTTCCCGTTTACTTGCTACAGAGGGTCTCGATGTGACTTACATCATCATTAAGCAGGTGGAGCATTTGCTTCAAAACCTCACCTCTCGTGATCCCTCCTTGTTCTGTTCACTCTCTGTTCTCAGTGCAACAGGGACCAGTCAGTTTTCTCTGCAAACAAAATCAGCGAAAAACCTCCTGGGGACATTTCGAGGTGTGCATGGGCACAGTGGATGCTGGCCGGGCGGTGGCGTGTGTTGATTCATCCACAGGGGGCAACAACACCTCTGTCAATATTTGCAAGGGAGAGAGGTCTTCACGAGAAAGAAAGGCCACATTATGGGAATGGAATGTTTTATGCAGGAGACGTTTTAGAATCAGGGAGGGTCAATAAAGAGGCTAAGAAGGGCTAAGAACTTGGGCGTAAGAATAAGGCACCGGGGAGTCTACCGCCGAAGAAGGAAGGCAAGACTTCTTCTATCACCCGCCCTGCCCTGCGGCCCCACGTCCCCAGTTTTAGGAAATAACGGACTTTTCCCTGAGACTGTTCTGTGGGACAGTCTAGAGATGCATATGTCAAAAGGCCTGAGGGAGAACCTCCGTGAGCAATCCCCACAGCGTCCTACGGACTGACTGCTTCCTCCCTTTTCGGTCCAAGAGGAATCGGAGGGAGGTGTTGAAAGCACCGGCTTCTGAAGTCACACAGGCTGGGTTCAAATCCTAGCTGAGCCACGTGCTTGTGTGACTTGACTTTGCTGTCGAACCTCTTGGGGCCTGGGTTGCTCCGCCAGAGAAAGGGGGGTGATAACGTCAGCCCCTCCCTCGTGTGGTTGTCACAAGGACTAAATAAGGAGAGCCCTCTGCCGGTGTGAGCGAAGACTATATGCGAACCTTCGGCAGACGGCAGATCTGGCCACTGGGGAGGGGGCGGCGGGGGGGGGGGGGGTTCTTCCAGCTAGACCCACGAATTCTCGTGTGTGCCTGAAGACACATTTTCTTTCCTTCCTCTTTGGTAACCCGAGCAGTGATTTTGACTTTCAACCCCTGCATTTTCGAGAAGGAAGGCACAAGGGACGAGGGGGATGGGGGGGTGACCAGGTCTAAACAGCAGAGCACAGAGGCTGGGAATCCCAACTTCGCCATCAGACCCATCTTGGTTAGAACTGGTCACTGCCACTTACTAGCGTGCTCCCAGAGAAGGTAACTAGCCCCCTGGCGAAGGAGAGACGGTCAGTGCTCCTGGTCGGGGGCCGTTCAGGTGACTCAACAGGACAGTGATGTCAAAAGGTTGGCACCCTGCCTGGCACATAATAGGGGTTCAGTGTGTTAATTTAGCAACAGTAAGTCAAAAGCAGCCTGGCGCTGAGAGCTCCCGACTGACTGTCGACTGTCGGCACCATAATCCATCGCCACTGCCTTTGCTGCCCCCATTCCTGTTTCCTTGCGGGGTGGGGGTGGGGGCAGGGAGCGGCTCCAGATGCTTCAGCATCCTGTCTTCTGTCGGGGCGTGGGGGCGGTGGGAGGGGGTGAGTCGCCTGCATCAGGAGGTCAGGAGGGAAGGGAACCCTCTCCCCTTGGGAACAGCCCGCCTGCAGGAAGCATCCTTTCTACCCGCCTTGCACCCCAAATCCCAGCACTTTACAGGGGAGGCCCCCGGGTGCATGAGTTGTGGGGAGGGGAGTGGGAGAGGCCCGCAGAGGCCCAGACCCGTGCCCTGTGGTGGGGCAGCAAGGTCCTGCTACAGTGGGGCCTCTGTCCTCAGCCTCGGTCCTGGGGCTGTGGGCTCCATTTGCTGCGCGTCCTGGACTCCCCCGTGCTGTGTGTGTGTGTGTGTGTGTGTGTGTGTGTGTGTGTGTGTTGGGAGCTGAGGGGGAAGCGGGTGAGGCAGGAATGCTGTTGATTAGCCCCCCGCTCTGCGTGTCCCAGGCCCCGGTCTGCTCTCTTGGCGGTGGGCACTACCCTGTTTACATCAGAGGATTATTGTTGCATTTGAGAAAGATCTGCGGATTATTAAGATAGAAAATGTTTGTTAGCCTTTGGGGCAGAGACCGTGTCTGTTTTTTCACTTATCCCCAGGGCCTAACATAATAGGCGTCCAATAAGTATATGCTGAACACATAACTGAAAATTAATTTAAGTAGTTGGCACAAGATGTTCATTGCAGCATTATTTATAATAGTTAAAAACTATTTTTTACAGTCTGGTTAAGAAATCTATCGTATTTGGGCACCTGGGCGGCCCAGTCGGTGTCTGACTCTTACTTTTGGCTCGGGTCACGGTTTCGTGGTTTGTGGCTTCTGCACGGGGCTCTGCACTGACATTACAGAGTCTGCTTGGGGTTCTCTCTCCCTCTCTCTCTGCCCCTCCCTGGCTTGCTCGCTCTCTCTCTCTCTCTCTCTCTCAAAAAAAATAAATAAATAAACAGAAAAAAAATAAATCTATGGTATTAAATACAATGAAATGGATACTATTGTTAGAATTAACACAGAGAAGGGCACCTGGGTGGCTCAGTCGGTTAAGCATCTGACTTCGGTTCAGGTCATGACTTCACGGTTCCTGAGTTTGATCCCTGTGGGCCACTGTGCTGATCGCTCAGAGCTTGGAGCCTGCTGAAAATCTGTGTGTCCCCTCTCTCTGTCTGTGCCCTCCCCGTTCATGCTCTCTCTCTCTCTCTCTCTCTCAAAAACAAATAAACATTTAAAAAACTTTTAGAATTAACATGGAGAGCATGAAAACATGGAAAAGTGTTTATAGACTATAAAAGAAAAAGCTACAGATGGAAATTTAAAAACACTTGATTAAAACAACATAAACATGTAAATCAAGATATACGTTAGAAGGTACATTGAGACATAAGGTTATTATCGTATAAAATTAGTGGGCTTATGAGCAAGTAAGTAGCACATGTGATAACTTCTACAGTGGAGTCTAGAATATTTTTAAAGAAACAAACCCCTTCAGTACTTTCTAAAGAGATGAGATCCAGTTTGCTATTTTCCAGGGTCTATTTGGTGAGCTGTGAAAGGCCTCCTTGGATCGGGGGCTTTTGAAAATTTCCACCTCCCACCTCCTGGTGCAGAGCGGTTCAGACCTGGCAAAATTATTCTTGGCAAATGCACGCTGGTCTCAGAATTCTCAGTGCAAAGAGCCTCCAGCAACCAAGGTGCTATAATCTGGAGCGGGCGAGCTTCGCCAACAGAGGGGATTGGACAGAGGGCTTTTCAGGCTTTATTTCCATATCTGTTCCTTCTGCCCCCCACCCCAACTTTAGTACACAAGCCAGGGGTGCAGTTTTCCAACCACCAGGTCTGTGTGGTTGTACCACGTGGAAAGTAGCCTTGCACTGGCCCCTTCCCTTCCCTCTGCTCTGTCCCTGCAGCCGAGCGCAGACCTCCGAGCCCCCAGCCTGTCCAGTGCCCCCTCGACCCCCTCTCGCTGGGGCACCCACCTGTGGCCTGACAGAGCACCCCGGCACTGGCGGAAAGTGGACGGTTGCCCATTCTCACACCTCTTCCCGCCGGGCAGCCCGTGGCCTTAACGAGACAGTTTGACTCTTTGTGAGACCTGCTGGTGTCCTGCCCAGGTATTTGGTTGACTTGCTCCTGGAACCGCAGCTTCGAACCATCCAGGCCCTCATTTGCAACAACCACATTCCGGGACACCGAAATAGGTCTCTGTGGAGGTCCAGGTGGGGCCGGCCTGGGCTCTGCCCCACCCAGAGCACCCCAGCGCCTCCAGGGTGGGCAGAAGCCATTTGGGGCCATTGAGAGAGGGTCTCCCGAGGCTCCTGTTGGGTCCTTCCTTCTGGCCCAATTTCTGGGCCTCCCAGTTACGTGAGTCGGAGCAGACGGACTAGCGGGGACGGAGTGTGTAGCTGGGTCCACGTGGCATTTTCAGGAAAAGCAAAGGTTTTCACTTCTCGGCTCTGCCATCCACCAAGGCAAGCTTACTGAGCGCTCTCATCCCTTCAGCACTAGCGAGGTCCCCGCTAAGCTAGTTTCATCTTTTGTAGTCTCCTCCACAGCTCTTCAGGACGAGGCCCAGACAGGGCGAGTGGCTGGCCCAGGGTCACCCCGCTTGCAGTAGGAAAAGCCAGCATCCAAACACAGACGGGCTTTCCTCCCCGGGGGGAGGACTTCATCCTTACCCCGCGCGACCTCCTTCTGCCTTATGAGGCCAGTTTCTCCCACAAAGCAGCAGAGTGACTGTACCCCACGTTCCCCTCTCCATGAATGCAAACTGCAGACGTTCTGGACGCTGAAAGTTTGGGTGTTTGTTTCTCTCTTAAACATACTCCCAGGGGCGCCTGGGTGGCGCAGTCGGTTAAGCGTCCGACTTCAGCCAGGTCACGATCTCGCGGTCTGTGAGTTCGAGCCCCGCGTCGGGCTCTGGGCTGATGGCTCAGAGCCTAGAGCCTGTTTCCGATTCTGTGTCTCCCTCTCTCTCTGCCCCTCCCCCGTTCATGCTCTGTCTCTCTCTGTCCCAAAAATAAATAAACGTTGAAAAAAAATAAATAAATAAAAATAAAAAAAAACATACTCCCAGCTCCAAAATGTAGACAGTGTGGCAAATCCTGCCCCGGGCCGCCAGGAGGCTCTTGGCGGTTTTGATTTATTTCCCTTACTGCGAACGTTCGTATGTTCTACGGAGGAAATCCCCCAGAGTCTCAAAATAGTATGTACTATATACGGTCCCATTTTTGTTAAAGGGAGAAAAAAAATAAAAGGACAAGAGAGGTACCTGTCAGTACGTTTCCTCTCTTGGGAGGACAGTTCTCCAAGCTACACTCTCTCACACCGAGGGCAGCGCTGGGCTGTCGGGACGCTGAGCCGGCCGGCCTGGCTGTCGATCTGTGGCAATAAAAGCCGCCTTCCGTCCTTAGGTGACTTGGACCCTTCCTGCCTTCATCGCTGCCCCTCCCCCAGGGCCAAGCCTAGATGGCCAGAGAACTCGGAATGGATTTCGGTGGTGGCGCTTTCTGCAACCTGCTGTGGGGTCATGTAGGGACTTTCATCCATTCCTTCCACAAACGTGTCTTTTATTTGCGAGGCGCTGTGCTAAACGCCAAGGATGCAGAAATGAGCAAGACACGAGGCTCCTGCATCGAACACTTGTCAGCGGCTGTGGCTGTGTCTTATTCGTCTCTGTCTTCCATGTTTAGCGTAGTCCCTGCTACCTCGTGGTGGGGCGGGGGGCTGGCTCACCTAACCATGAATGAACGGGATCCCTGTCCTTAACAACTCTGGGCCCAGGAAAGGGATAAAGAAATGAGCTTGCTGAGGTGTCGTTGGTAGCACGTCCCGGGGCGGAGGGGGGGACACACAGTAGGGAGGATCCATTCAGGGGGGGGGGGCAGAGGGAGGGGGACACTGGTGCCAATTCAGCCTTTATTCGTTTCCCAAGCCCCTGTCTTCTCATCCTGCCCAACTTCATGGTTAACTCCATGGGAAAGACAAGCTCCGTGCGTCAGGGCCGAGACTGCGTTGTGAATGCCAGTGAGGAGGCGGGACAAAGGGGGCGCCTAAAAAGGGTGCCCTTTTTTAGGTCCCTAAAAAGGGTGGTGATGAAGACAGTGTGAAGTCTCGCCTAGTTAATCCAACATGTTTTCTTTCCCTTTGCTAGCTCTCAAGTCAAGGAGGGGGGGCGGGCTGTGGGGAGCGGTGGAGGCCTGGAGAGTTTATAGACGGGGCTATTTAGTTTTCAAAATGAGTTTCACAGCCCTAAAAACCCTCTGTACCCCTCCTACGCACCCGTCCCCCTAACCCCTGACAGCTACCGGTCTTTCCACTGTCTCCATAGTTTTGCCTTTTCCAGAGTGTCAGAAAATTGGAGCCGTGCAGTACGTAGCCTTTTCACATGAGCTGCTTTCACACAGCAATATGCATTCGAGGTCCCTTCGTGTCTTTTCATGGCTTGCTAGCTCACTTCGTTGTTTTTTTTTTAAGTTTACTTATTTATTTTGAGAGACAGAGACAGAGACAGCGAGAGAATCCCGAGCAGGTACCACGTGTTGGCACAGAGCCCACAATGGGGCTTGAGCTCCCGAACCGTGAGGCCACGACCTGAGCGGAAACCAAGGGTCAGACGCTTCACTGACTGAGCCACCCAGGCGCCCCTAGCTCATTTCTTTCTTAGCACTGAATAATATTCCATTGTCTGGATGTGCCACAGTTTATGTATCCGTTCACCTGCTGAAGGGTGTCTGGGTCGTAGCTTCCAGGTTTCGATAGTCATGAATAAAGCTGCTATGAACATTCACACGCGGGTTCTTGTGTGGACCTGCGTTCCGCCTCCTTCAGCTAAATGCCCGTGGAGTAACTTTGGCCATTCTGCTTCCTGATTCGTGACCCAACAGGAAAGATCCAGCTAGGAAGTGCACCGTCGAGGGCAGAACCAGAGGTAAGGTGGTTAACGAACGGGATTAAAAGAAGGATTTACACTCATTAAAATCAGTCAGTTTATACATAGTCCCCGAATGCATATGCTGTGCTAGAAACCAGGTCCTAGGGATTCAGTAATGAACCAAAGGGTCTGCTCCCCCAAATATGACTTTCCGGTCAGAGCCCATTGTCCCTCTCCGGGGGGCAAGTGTAGTTGTAGGCCAGGCACTCTGAGGACCCCAGAGGCACTGGGGTGTCTGGTGTTCGTGGGGTAATGAGTAGGGGACACAGAAGGAGGACATGGGCAAGAGGAGCCCCGTGGTAGCCTGCAGCCTCCTGCATCGTCTTCCCACCCCTACAAAGTTCCCTCCTGACCGTTTGGAGGTAGTCACACTGCTGTCTGTCCCCCATCTAGAAAATACAACCACCTGCAGCTTCCTGATCACTACAAGGTAACTTCAGTCCTTCACATGGGGCTTGTGGGTCCCTTTCCGTTACTAATGATAATAGCTAACTGCATTGAGCATTCTGTATTTCCCAGGCACCATTTTTACGTGCATTAGTCAGTGTGAAATTCTCACAACAACCCCGCGAGGTAGGTCCTGTGCTATTCTCTTCATACCCATTGTCAGATGATGCTGAAGTAGAACAAAGTGAGTTAGCTTGTCCAAGGGCACACGGCTGATAATCCACAGAGTCAGGATTTGAACCCAGGAAGCCTTGAGTTCAGCACTCAGTCTCCTAACCTGTAGGCGCTGACGTCTTTGATTATACCACGGTGGGTAGGATATAGTCCATGCACAGGAGGAGCTCGTGAGTTCTTGAGGGAGAAAGACCTATAAATAAGTAGCTGAAATGTAGCATAGTCATAATTAAAATCGTGGTGTGTGTCTGGGACTGGAGAAATACTGAAGGAGAAACTGACTGCCCCAGAATGCTTTATCGTCCTTCCTTCCTCCTTCCCTTCCTCTTTCTCTCTGTTTCTTCCTTTCTTTCTTCCATCTCCAAATATATATTATGTTCAAGGGTAGAGACCATGATAGAATATGAGAAACACAGGGTTCTGCCCCTGTGGATCACTGTCTAATGGGGAAAACAGAGTAAGCAATGATTATATTAGTCTGATAAGTCTTGTATAAGGGGACCAAATTGTCCTGGCTTTAGCACAGAAAGGCCCCACTTCTGGGAACCCCCTCAGTCCTAGTCAAACCGGATGGGTGGTTACCTCAGTTGTGTGAAAAGGCAAGCATAAAGTATTGTCTTTCGTTGGATGTATTTCTGAATTTGCTCATTGGACGGGTGTCAGGTGGAATTTCCCTGCTGTTTTTATGTTGCTTCTCTTTTGACCACCAGGGAGGTTGAACAGTGCTCTCAGTGCTTTTCAATGTCGTGTATTTTCTTGTTTGTGAACCAGCTGCTCCTGTCTGTGTCAGAATTGGTCTACTGAGGCAGAGGTTCTCAAACTTGAGTGGGCATCGGAATCCCCTGGAGGGAGGGCTTGTTGAAACATGGGTGGCTGTTTCTGATTCAGCAGGTCTGGGGTGGGGCCTGAGAATGTGTGCTTCTAACAAGCTCCCAGATGATGCTGCAGCATGGTCAGGGGCCACCCTTGGGAAACCACTGTACTGAGGTGTTTTGTGGGAGCTCTGCATTTCGCAAAGTGGCTCTCAACCTGGCTGCACATTAGAATCACCCGGGAGCTTGCCAAAATGCAGATGTTCAGGCGCTACCCTAGACCAAGTGAATCTGATTGAAACTTGGACATTAGTATCTTTAAAAGTTTCCCATGTAATTTCATCATTTCTGTAGGAAAGGGCAGCAGCTGGGAAGGTGAAGGAAAGAAAATGCTTCCTACTTTTTTTGAAATAGACTGTAGTATGTTTGCGTTTTGTATTTTCAAAACTAAATTAAAATAACCTAAACCTAGATCCCGGAGATTGTCTCCTCTGTCTTTTCCTCAACGTTTTATAGTTTTATGTTCAACATTTAAGTCTGCGACAAATTTAGAGTTAATTTTTGTACAAGAATGTGTGGTTTAGGTTAAGGGTTTTGTTTGTTTATTTGCCTACAGATGTCCCATCACACGACCACCATGTGTTGAATGCAGAGGCTACCTTTCCTCCATTGAATTACTTTTGCACCTACCCAGAATCAGTTGGGTATGTTTGTATAGATCTATTTCTGGGTTCTCTGTTCTCTTTCATTGATCTATGTGTCTATTCCTCTACCAATACCACACACCCTTGACTACTCTGGCTTTATAATAAGTCTTGAAATTGAGTGGGCTGATTCCTCCCACTTTATTCTTCTCTTTCAAAATTATTTTACCTATTCTAGTTCCTTTCCCTTCCCGTATAAAGTTTAGAATAATCTTGTCTATGTCTACAAAAAATCTTGCTGGGAGTATGATAGAAATTGGGTTAAACCTGTATAGCAATTTGGAGAGAATTAACATCCTCGCTATATTGAACCTGCCAATCTATGAACATAGTATGTATGTCTCTTTAGATTTTTTATTTCTCCCTAAATATTTTGTAGTTTTCAGCATACAAGTCCCGTACATGTTTTGTTGATTTACACCTAGATATTTCACCTTTTTGTGAACAACTGTAAATGATACTGTTTTTATAACTTTGATGTCCATCTGTTCATAGTATATAGAAATACAATAATTTTTATACATGGACAATCATGTCCTCTGCAAATATATCCTCTTTTCTAGTCTGTATGCCTTTCATTTCCTTTTGTTGTTGTTGTTGTTGCTGTTGTTGCTGTTGTCTAGACTTCATTGTCTAGACCTTACAGCACTGTGTTGAATAAGAGTAGTGAGAGTAGACACTTTGCCTTCTTCCCAGGCTTAAGGAGAAACATTCAGTCTTTCACCACTAGGTATATTAGCTGTAGGGTGTTTTTTGTAGATGTTCTTTATCAAGTTGAGAAATTGATTCTTTATTCCTATTTTTCTGTGAGTTTTTAACATGAATGGGCATTGAATTTTGTCAATGCTATTTCCGCATCAATTTATATGATCATGTGAATTTTTTTCTTTAGCCTATTAATATGGTGGATTCCATTCATTGGTTTTTCAAATATTGAATCAGCCTCATATCCCTAGGTTATGGCGTACAATTCCTCCTGTATTTAGCTGAATTCTACTTGCTAATATTTCATTATTGATTTTTATGTCTATATTCACAGAGACATTGATCTATAGTTTTCTTTTTTGTACTGTCTTTGTCTGGTTTTGATATCATGGTCATACTCGTGTCATACAGTGAATTGAGAAGTGTTTTCCTGCTTCTTGTATTTTCTGATGGAGAATGTACAGAGATAGTGTTAATTCTTCTTTAAACACTTGGTAGAATTCCAGTAAAACCATCTGGGTCTGGAGACTTCTTTTTTTGGGCGTTTTCAAATTACAAATTCAATTTCCTTAACAGTTGTAGGCATATTCAAATTTTCTAGCTCATATTAAGTGAGTCTTTGCGTTTTTCGAGGAATTGGTCCATTTTATCTAAGTTGTCAAAAAATGTGTTCTCAACAGCTTTTTAAAATTCACTCTCCTCCATTAGTTCCTCTCACATTGAAATAAGATGCTGATTCCCCCCACGCCTTCCCCACACTCATTCAGGTCACAGAGCTGATAAATGACAAAAAACCGTATTCTGTATCTCAACCCAGAGCCTGCATTCTGGACCCTCAGGCAGAGCCCAGGATGAGGCAGGCTCCATGTAAATTCAGTGTTTCAGGGAACCAGCTGGCCTTGGGCATCTCTAAAGTGTCCTGCAGCCCAGGGCTGGAGACCCTCTCAGTCGTAAACCTCCCTGGAGGAAGGGAGGTGGGAGCCCCTTCCTGGAGATCAGATTTGGGAAGAAACTCTGGGGAGCCTGGGCACCACTAGGTGGCGCTCCGAACACACAGTTACCTGCAGCGGCCAGTGGTGGCTCTACGAGGCTCAGTTCGCCAAGCCCGGCCTGTGGGGCATTTTGTTCTTTCTGGGAGATGAACTCTAGAGCCTGGAGCCTGCAAGGGCCCCAGGAGCCCCGGGCTGGTGGAGTTTGCCAACCCTTTCTCAGACTTCCCTGTGGACAGAGGCGTGAAGGCTTGAGAGGGTGGTGCTGGGGGGCGGCTGTGAGGTACAGAAGCACCAAAGAGCAGCTGGAGAGACTACGTCCACACTGAGACAAGGCCGGCCACCCAGAGCCTCTGTCTGCTTAGGAAGCGGTGATAACCCAGAGCTGGGCCCGGCGCCGAGTGCTGAAGAATCCACCTCGTTCCCTTCCGGGCCTGCCTCAACACCCTCCACCAGCTCCAGCCCCCTGCAGCGTCCCACCGACCCCTCCCCCTCATCAAGCATACTCCAAGGCAAGAGTCCTCTGGAGTCAGCTGGAAGGTCCAAGGTAGGTCCCCCCCCCCCCCCCCCGCCCCCTCGCCACAAACCACGTGCCTTGGGAAAGTCTTGCACAGCATCTTTGCTAGATTCTGGACTGGGTCTAAAATCCGACCTGCTCTGCTGTTGCCCTGGGCCAGTTCACCCCTCCTGAGGCAACCTGGTGTTCCCCCGCTGCCGGGAGGTCACCCCACGGATGCCGCACTGAGCGCCGACGTCCCATAGGCACAGCCCACGATGGCCCAGAACTCCGGGGTTCGAGCCGTCCTCCTGCCTCAGCCCCCTAAGTAGCCGGGATGCCAGGCACCCACCACTGCTCCTGGCTGGATTAAGTCCAAGTCCTGAATCAACCCCTCCCAGGCTGTGCCACCTTGGCGAAGCTACTCAACCGTGGCGAGCCTCAGGTTCGGGTCTGTCGCACGCGGATAATAATGGCACTCACCTCACAGTGCTGCGCGGCTTGAATCTGGGTAGATATGCGTGCAGCACAGAGCAAGCACTCGATGGTTGGGTGTTAGCGGCTGTTTATACGGTCTCTCCTGTCGTTAGGTTCTGTGTCCTCCCCAGCCCTCCCTGAAGAGCAGCTACATTCGTTTCCTAGTACTGCTGTAACAAAGGCCCTAAACTTAGTGCCTTCAACAGCGTAGAGTTATTCGGTAACAGTTCCAGAGGCCAGAAGTCTATAATCAAGGGGTTGGTAGAGCTGCATTGTTTCTGGAGGCTTCAGGGGGGAATATCTACTTCCTTGGTTGACCCAGCTTCCAGCCCACATTTCTTTTTCTTTTCTTTTTAATATTTACTTATTTTTCAGAGAGAGAGAGAGGGAGGAAGGGAGGGGGATTTCGAGTGGGGGAGGGGCAGAGAGAGAGGGGGACAGAGGATCCCAAAGCCGGCTCCGCGCTGACAGCACTGATGTGGGGCTCGAACTTACGAACCATGAGATCATGACCTGAGCCCAAATCACACCGAAGTCAGATGCTTAACCACTGAGCCACCCAGACGCCGCGCCCCAGCCACCCACATTTCCTGACTCCCCTTTCTTCCTACCCTTCCTCCTCCTCCTCCTCCTCCCCACCCCTCTTCTTTAATATGTTTGTGATTAATAATAATTCTTCCTGGGGTAAGAAGGAGAAGATTGGAGGTGGGAAAGCTAGCCCACAGTGAGACTTCAGGAGTAAATTTTCATCTAATAGAGTTCAGTAACTTCCCCAAGGGTCGGGCTTCTCTGCCACTCTGTCAGTCCTCAGTACGTATCGTTAGCCAGTGACGGCAACAATGAGGTGTCGGAAAACCGAGGAAGAGCACGGGACAGGAATGAAAATGGGCATCATTTGAAGCCGTAGGTGTGTAAAAATGCCCTGTGCAAAAGATTTTCATCACAGCGTTGCCTGTAACATGGAACAGCTAGAAGAAACAGTGGAGTTTGGTTAAGTAAGCTGTGGTGTATCAGTGAAAAGAAATGCCGTGCTGTTATTTAAAATCATACGGCGACTGTGAAACATGAGGAAAGTTTACAGAATAATATTAGGAGAAAAATTTATGCGTAAAATCATATATATGTGTATACCTGCTGTGATTAAAATCATGTAAGGATTATGTGGGTGTGTAAGAATTAAAATTAGAAAGCCGTCATTAATGAATGGAAATAATTATTTTGTGAGACTGCTGGGGTTTTGAGCAGTTAAAAATACCCTTAAACTCTTCTACAGTGGATGCTATATTTTATTTCTTCAAAAGAACTCTTGCAGTAATTTCTGGACAGGTGAACCAGTTGGTCGCCATTTTCCGGGGACTGCGTGGCGAGCACATTACCCCACCTTCCCTGGTGGTCACCCTGTGATCTTGAGGGTCCCAGCCTTCAGCCCACGGGGTGCGACAGCGCATTTCTATTTTTCACACGGCTGGGATAGTGCTTCTGATGGAGGGTACAAAGCCTGAACCGGCCTTTTCCACAGCTTCCCCCACATCTTTCACTCCATTTTAACAGCACTATAAAGTCAATATATTACCTTTAAAAAGCAGCTGAAAAAGAACCACTTTTTGAAAATACGTCGTAAGGACATTTTTTAATGTTCTCCTGCCGTGTCCTTTGACCCATCTTCTGCCCGTTTTTTTTCCTACCATCTGTTTTTTTTAGAGCTGTGACCTACAAACTTCGGTTATATCAGAATCATGGGGAGGATCCAGTTTTGTTTTGTTTTTTTTTTAAATGTCTGTTTATTTAGAGAGAGAGACAGAGACAGAGAGAGCCAAGCAGGGGAGGAGCAGAGAGAGAAGGAGAGAGAGAATCCCAAGAGCCTCTGCACTGACAGTGAAGACACGGGGCTCGATCTCCCGAACCTTGAGATCATGACCTGAGCCGAAATCAGGAGTCAGCCACTTAACGGACTGAGCCACCCAGGCGCCCTGGGTCCAGTTCTCTAAGATGCAGACTCTTGGGTCTCACTTCCAGAGTCTCTTTAGTCCGGTTCCCGAGTGGGGTCCTTTCTCTGCATTTTTACCACGCTCTCCAGGTGATTGATTGTACTGCATCCTGATTTGAGCAAGAATCACGAGTTCTACTACCCCGGGGCGGTGGGGGCGGGGGGCTCTTGAAAGATGAGCAAAACCCAGAGGGGATAAAGAGAAGAGGCCATCAGAAGGGAATCAACCCTGGGCTTGCCGCTCTCTCATTCAACTGCATGATCAAACACACGAATAAAAAATGACTTGACCTTTCCTTTCAGAACTCCTTGGATGGGAACCTGCACATCCCAGGAGAAACTTTGGCAAAGACTGTGTGCACCTGATCTGGGTCAAAATGAAACAGCCAAGCTGAACACCGTGCCCTTGGAGAATGACAAGTGGAATGTTCTCAGAAGCTGCATTTGAACAACTGATTGGGATCGTGACCGAGGTTAACAGTCCTTTGCAATTTGATAAAGGCATGGGTTTGCATGATGCCGCCATTTTAGTAAGCTTCGTCTGCTCTGCTTAGAATGTATTATTATTAACACATTTCATTGATTCTAAGATGCAGTGCCCACCCCCTCCACACACGTTTTTAGCAGCTGCATAATCGGAATATGTCTTATTGTCTTTGACACAAGGTCATGACATGGTTGTCATTGCCTGACACCTTCTTTCAGAAACCCAGTGCAGCAGCCTTGAGAGAAACGCTTCCTCCTCACGCCATCGATGGCCCGGAGCGCTGACTTTGTGTTGAAAACTATGAACATTGACAACATTGAGTTGAAAAATCACTGAGAAGATTTGGACTCTGGCAGCGTTTTGCGAATGACTTAACCACTTGTTTCCGCTTTTTGCCTCTTTAGGCGCGCCCAAGGGTGACCTGTGATAAATCCACGCAAGTCACGAAATAAATACTTTTGAGGGGCGCCTGGGTGGCTCAGTCGGTTAAGCGTCCGGCTTCATGAGCTCACAGTCCGTGAGTTCGAGCCCCGCGTCGGGCTCTGTGCTGACAGCTCGGAGCCTGGAGCCTGTTTCGGATTCTGTGTCTCCCTCTCTCTCTGCCCCTCCCCCGTTCATGCTCTGTCTCTCTCTGTCTCAAAAATAAATAAACGTTAAAAAAAATTTTTTTTTTAAATAAATACTTTTGAGAAGTCTCAAATAAACATTTTCAGAGATCCGAAAGCATTGCATCATAGTTAATTGGCAGCATTTTTCCCCCTTTCTTCACGGTACATACAATAATCGTGTACTTTTTATAAGTGACGGCATCTTGGACATGGTGGCTTGTAGAAAGAGCTCACACATGTACCTCCCCTTACGTGTCAGGCGTTAAGACTCCCTGCCTGTGAACTCATTCGAATCCTCATTCCTGTTAGGCCCGGTTTACAGATAAGGAAACTGAGGTGCTTAGGAGATGCAGAAACTGAGGTGCAGCCAGAGACAGGTAGAGCTGGGTAGGACCCAGGGCAAGAGGTCAGCTCCAGGGTCGAGGCTCAGACGCTGTACTACAGGATCTCACGTAGAAGTGTGTAAGTTTGTCATGTGTCAAATACCTGCTGAAGGCTTTTCAACCAGACTTGTATTCTAGCGAGCGTAGTATTGATCAGGGGGGAGAGTGTGCCAACACAAGGTGCCAGCATGTTGCAAAGACAAGGTCAGTCCTGTGGCCGGCAAAAGGGCAGCAAAAGTAGCCAGGATCAAGGTTATTTCTCACCTGAACTCCCCAGCAGGCACTGCCTCGCTGTACAGGGACACCTCACGTCGGAAAGGTTCTCGGGGTTTCTCATTGTGTTCTATGGAGCATTGAAAGAAGCAGAAACAAAAGTTATTTGGCTACTCATCGTTTTCCGTAGCTTTGGATTAAAATGGGTGTGAATCTTTTTTAACGTTTGTTTATTTGAGAGAGATATAGAGCAAGTGAGGGAGGGGCAGAAAGAGCGGGAGAAAGAGAATCCCAAGCAGGCACCGAGCTGTCAGCACAGAGCCCGATGTGGGGCTCGAACTCACCAACTATGAGATCATGACCTGAGCCGAGACCAAGAGTTGGACACTTAACCCACTGAGCCACCCAGGCGCCCCGAAATGGGTGTGAATTTAATGATCAATTTTGTACAGACATTGGCTGTCTTTGCCAGGGGAAGAGGCACTCCCAGTTCTGAAGGACTGAATTCAGGCTTAAACTATTATCCTTCAAGAAGGAGAAAATGGACCAATTAAGACAAAAGGTAAAAATGTGGGTTCAGTGTTGACCTCATGGTAAAGCCTTGCTCCCAAGTTTACTTCATTTAGCAGATTTCCTTAAAAGCCTGAACTAGCGCACATTTTCTTTTCTTTTCTTTTTACCACACATGACAGAATTGATGTGATGACAATGAAACATGAGATATGAATGGAGTTGATTGTGGGGACTGAATCTTTGGAGGCTCGGTTCATTTAAAGATGCCAAAAGTTACAATCTTGCTAATAAAACAGGAACAAAAGAATCAGTCATCTTTGTTCATGGAAAATGTCTTTGGAAAACTGTTTTTTTATCCCAAGGTAAAAACAGCCCCCAAAAGAAAGCAGGATCAAAGACCCAGAAAGTCCAGCATCTGACCCAAGCTTCTTACTTGCTCAGCGAGAAGATGGTTATAGAGTCTCCCTGGACGGGAACCTCCAGGAGGAGCACGGGACTTCATCCCTGCCAGCACTTTCTTCTCTGACTTCCCCGCCATCTGCCTTCTGCACCCACACGTTTGGGAGCATCTGAATTCTCAAAATATCATGAGAAGAAATTGCCCAGGTCCTGAATGTGCTCTGCAGCACGAACTCTTGTCAATTCAGCCCAAGTTTTCTGGATTTTACAGCTTCGGTACTTCAACATTGCATTCATTGCCTGAAAAAAAGGGTAGAAAATTTTAGGAAACTTTTATAAGCAATTTTAAGCATTATTTTTGTATTAAATCAAATGCAGCTGTGTGACGGAGAAAAATGTGAAATCTGGGTGAATTTGAAAGAGGAAATTAAAAAGAGCAGATACAGTTCTGGCTCTCTGGTCAGCTTCAGACTAGACCCCCAAGCCCCCGGGGTTCTTCTACCCTGAGGGACACTGATGTGGAAAAGTTTGAGAAACTCTGCTTTACAAAGAGTCCCTTGAGCCTCATGGCCATTGGGCTTTAAGCAGAAAAATGTACCCGGTTCCTTCTGTCCTGGGCTGCCTTCCATTGCTGTCCACCCATGACCATGGTCTGCCCATTGGTGGGCACTGGGAGTTGAGGGCTCCCTTGGCAGAATGTTCCCTGCAGTTTCATCCCAGGAGCCCATGTTGTGTGGTTTTCGAAGCTAAATTAGAGATCACCCTTCAAGTTCCTTCTTCTGCTCCGTCCCATCTGGTTTTGGTGTAGTAAGGGGTTAGAGCTGTGATGGGCGCCGTCTGGGAGGCCAGCAAGAGCACCTGGAAAAACCAACAGAACCCACACCTATTTGTATAGACAGGATGGAATCTTTGCAAATCTTTGAATAACATTTTCCCCGTTGTATTGGGCTTCATGAAGGGAACACATCTCCGTGTATTTTAATATTCATTCGTTCATTCAGTAAAATTTTTGAGCTGCCTTAGGCGTGAGGAATACAGCCACAAAAAAACCAGATAAAAATCCCTGCCTTTATGCAGCGTATGTGCCAAAGTGGGGAGAGAGATCATTTTAAAAATGATAAAAGTATCTGGAGTCATGGTGATCTATAAAGAAAAATGAGGGAAGAGGGAGGGGAGCTTGTGTGTGCTAATGGGTACGTGGCAGTAGTAAAGAGGATGATCAAATACCGCTGAGCAGGTGACATTTGAGGGGCAAAACAACTGAAGCATTTGGATCTGTTGCTTTGAAGGGACAGCCTGTCATGTTGCCTGATGGGTCGGATACAGGGTCTGAGAGAAGGAGGGAAATTGAGGATGGTTCCAAAGTGCGATAGGCGGCATCCGGTGACCCCCACCTCCTGATGCTCGTGTCCGTGTAGTTCCCCTTCTCTTGATTCGAGATGGACCCTGTCACTTGTTTCTAATGAATAGAATACGGCAGAGTTGATGAGATGTCGCTTCTGTGATTAGGTTACAGAAGGTTGACTTCCTCTATTAGCAGTTTCTGTCTGTTGTCTTCTGTGCGTGCACACGTCAACGAAACAGAGTGCCTCCCTGGAGAGGTCCACATGGCAAGGACCTGGGGGTGGCCCCTGACCAACAGCCAGGAAGGAACTGGGGTCCTCAGCCCAACAACTCATGAAGAATCGAATTCTGGCAACAGCCATATGAGCTTGGAGGGGGTCCTTCCCGGGCTGAGCTTTGAGATGAGCTCACAGCACCTACTGACACTGATATCAGCCTATGAACCCACCCGACAGCAAGGGCTCCTCCAAGCCCTGTCGAGATCCCTCAGCCACGGGGACTGGGTGATAATACAAGTGGGTTTCAAGCTGTTAACTCTGGGGATAATTGGTTATGCAGTTCTATACATAACTAATAACCACAAGGTTTTTGATTTGGGCAACTGGAAGAATAAAATTACCATTTAGCATATCATAAGATGAGCATAGATAGAAGGGCTTTTTGGTGGGGAAATAGAAAATTTGGTCATGCATATGTACAATACACACACATTTCTGTTTCTGTTGATAACGTGGTGGTGAATTTTTCAAATGGTAGTTAGCTACCAATATATATGCTCTCAATGTTCTCTGACGAACCACTTTAAAAAATGTTAATTAATGCATCTTCAAAAATCAGATTCTATAACAATTTTAGTCGCAATTATTTCTAGAAACTGAGAACATCAAATACAGTACCAATCCATTAATTCTGATGTCTCACTTTTAGAATTTATTGATTTTTTTTTTTTTTTTTACAGTTTGCACAAAAACCGGGATAAAATTTATCTTTATATATCTATGAGGAGAAGAGTTACCGGAGCAAATTGACATACCAGTGATTTAAAAGCAAGAATGTTTAGTTTTTTAATTTTTTTTAACGTTTTTATTTATTTTTGAGACAGAGAGAGACAGAGCATGAACAGGGGAGGGTCAGCGAGAGGGAGACACAGAATCGGAAACAGGCTCCAGGCTCTGAGCTGTCAGCACAGAGCCCGACGCGGGGCTTGAACTCACGGACCGCGAGATCATGACCTTAACCGACTGAGCCACCCAGGCGCCCCAAGAATGTTTAGTTTTTAGCATTTAAGAAGGATTTATTTACACGCTCACAAAGTCACTCACTGTAAGAAGTTTGCTCAACCTACTGAGGCTTTGAGTTAAGATAGCTTCCTTGGAGACCAAAATTAAAGTATGAAGCCAAGAGAAACCGAAATTGGCAGACAGTGGTGATTGGTTGGATGTAAAGTCAGGAAGAAGGGACCACGCAGACACTGTATGATGCACATTCTCTCCCTCATCCTTCTCGCCCAAAGAGCACCATTTTGGTTCTGACATCATGTGGTCAGAGAGGTCTGGTTTTCACACGATCCCAGAAGGTAAATCGCCATTAATCTCGACCACTCTAATGAGTCCCTTCCCTTTGCCCATGGCTGGTTTAGGATGGGCATGTGACACAGTCATGGTCAGTGAGATGTGAAGGAACTCTCCACTGGGGTAGCTCTGTAGAGAGTTTTTTTGCTCTCTAAAAGAGAATGTTGAGGGAAACTTTCTTTTCTGCCTCTGGGCACTGGTGTCTGCTTGTGTTACTTGGAACCAGGCTGAGAGATCCAGCCAACAGGCCGAGGGTGGCCAAATGGAAAGACAGAGGAACTTGGATTCTTGATGCTGACGGCGAACCACCCCATCAACCAATCCCGGAACTGCCACGTTTGGTGGCCGGTTATTTTATATGAGATGGGACACGTCATAACGGCGTAAGCCATTTTGAGTTGGGTTTTCGGTTCCTCGCTGCTAAAAACATTCTGAGACGAGAAAATTCTAGGAAAAGGCCTAGTTTTCTGGTTTGGTCGGTGGATTCATTTACCCGAAAGGGAATTCAGAAGGAGAAGGCGGCTGGGCTGGGATATGGGGAGAAATGGTTACCTGGGCTCAGGTCATGCGTAGTGAGAGGTGCCCTGTGGGACACTCAGGTGAGGACATCTGCGGAAGGACTGATGTGCAGATCTGGAGGTGAGGAGTGAGTTCTGAGCGGAGGTAGGGCGTGGGAGTCCTCATGGAGAACAGAGGCGATGGTTACAACACAGTCTTTGGCTTGTTCTTCCAGCCAAGCTTTATCTCTTAATGCCTGTGTAACCGGGGGCGGGGCACTCGACTTTTGAAAACTTCCATTTCCTCATTTGTAAAACGGAAAATGCTTTGTCTCAGTGTTGCCAAAGTAGGAATTCTTACCTGGACGTGGCAGAGACAATGCCAGATCTTCACTGGACCTGTTTTCCCTTCCTTTTGGGCCCATGAGCAAACCGCATGTCCCAGCATCCCCTGCTTTTAGGTGCGGTCACATGGGCCATATGGGTCACACGTGATGCTGTTTCTTCCTTCACCTGCCCTCTGGATGCAGAGAACCCCGGAAAGGCCTTGAGCCTCCAGAGGAGAGTGGAAGGGGCCTGGGCCTCTGAGTGACTTTGTGGAGAATCCCCAATCCCCAGTCGCTTATTGGACTAGCACATGAGCAAACAACAAAGCAAAACAAGCAAAAAAAATCACCCGTGACCGTGTTGTTTCTGCAGCGGCTACCATTCTTTACCCTGACTCGCATCCGCAGCGTTTCCCCACGTCTGATACACAAGACGTCTTAGGTGGTGTCCAGCTTTAAATTTTGATTTGTTGCTCATTTGTTTAAAGGTATTAGGAAAAAAATACACATATACGTAAAACGAGCCCATCAGCCTTATGATCGCAGAGAGGTTATTGCCTGAGACGAGGGCCGGTTTAATTTGTTAAAGAAAAATGTCGAGCTGATAACAGAACAGGTGTTAGGTGGCCATGGCAAAAATTGTCCCGGTGACACGCCCACTCATGCTGCCTGATTTCGCGAGGTTGTTGGGCCGAAATGACGTGATGTGTGGAAAGTACCTCTCCCTGGCACGGAGGAAGGATGTGATACGTGGGAGCTCTTATCTTGTTAGCGGTCAAACCTGCGTTACGGGATTTATGTCACTGCGTTGCGTGTTCGCTGTTTGGTCATCACCATCACTAACTCTGAGCTCTTCGAGGATGGAGATCTGTTTTATTCCGCTCAGAGCCTCTCGCAGTAGTTCAGCGCCTGGCACCTCATGGAAAACCAATAAACGGAGGCTGAGGGTTGATGACCTGGGGGCATGACCCCTTTTCCATCGTCGCTAGGATTACAAGTTTGAATGTAGCCACCCCTTGCAGACGAGACCTGTGTCTGACCCAGGGTTGGGTCCCACCACCCAGCACAGTACCTGGCACATAGTTAGAGCTCAAGAACTATTTGTCCGGGTGCCTGGGCGGCTGAGTCGGTTAAGCATCCAACTTCGGCTCAGGTCATGATCTCACGGTTCGTGGGGTTCAAGCCCCATGTCGGGCTCTGGGACGACAGCTCAGAGCCTGGAGCCTGCTTGGGATTCTGTGTCTGCTCCGTCTCTCAAAAATAAATAAATGTTAAAAAATGATTAAGAAAGGAAATATTTGTTGGGGAGGAACATACTGATTTTTTAAATGTTTATTTTTGAGAAGGGGGGGAGAGGCAGAGAGAGAGAGGGAGACAGAGGATCCAAAGCAGGCTCTGTGCTGACAGTGGAGAGCTGGATGTGGGGGCCCGAACTCCACAAACCGAGAGATCATGACCTGAGCCAAAGTCGGACGCTTAACCGACTGAGCCACCCCGGTGCCCCAGGAGCATGTTGATTTTAGTCACTCTCATAGACTCCTACAATGAGCCCAGAGAACAATACGTCTCAGCTAAAGATAAGGAAAGAAAAGTCTGGAGAAGCAGAGTGACCCAAAAAGACCACAGAGGTACAGGAATGTGCAGTGGGGCCTTTGAAAGTCACGTGGGATGTGGAACAATTCTTCATTGTGCGACACTGTCCTAAGCGTTGCAGGCCATCTAGTATCTCTGCTTAATGCCCATTCGTGTCCACGGTGGCCCTGGTCATTGCGATCATCAAATATGTTCTGACGGATGTCCAAGACCCCCCATGGGGAACAGTGCCCCTACTGGTCCAACCCCCGCTCCCAAATGGATTGGAAACTAAGACACAGGGAGGGAGAGAGAGGCTTGCCAAAATACCAGAGCCAGGATTTGGGCACAAATCTCTGACATCGCACTAATAATCTTCTTCCAGTCACTGGCGCTATGACTGATTCAGATCAAAAAGTGAGCTCCAGGAGGGAGCAGGGCTTTGGGGTTGGTCAAAGTGGTGCTGAGGTTTCTCTCACTAGCCAATAAGGAGTGGGTCCCCTGGGACTCCCCGTATCCTGACCCCTGTCCCTTCTACCCTCCCCCAGCAGCTCAGTCTCGTCTGGGGAGGAGAACAGCATGTGGAGCGGGGAGAGTGGCAGAGAGAAATCTGCCCCCCGCCCCCGAGGAAAAAGCTGGCTCTCCCTCCTAATAAAACGGAGATGAGTGTGTGTATTTTAAAGCAAATAAATGTTTCAGAACCCGAGAAGGGAGATGTTAATGGCTCCATTCGAATTCCGTGGAATTTATTTGCCGTCGGGGCCGGACTTTCTGAGAAGCGTGGTTCAATCAAGGTTAGACATGAAAGGGAGCTCTTGTGGGCTGAGTGGACACAAAGTCAATCCGCGAGCCTTTCACCTCCCGCGCATTTCTTAATTAGATCTCCGAACCTACAGCTGCCCCTGGCTGGCACACACAGACACGTTAGCTTTTTCTTGAGCTTTCTGGCTTTTTCCATGTTGGAAAGATGATCTTTTCAAATTCGTTTTCACCAGCAGCACCCGGACGACCAGCGAGGCCTTAAGCACCCGGGCTGCCCTGTGTGTTTGCAGCCTCCTCATTGAAGGAGTGCCCATCACCCAGCAGTGAGAAGTTTGGCTTGGCCTTTCCAAGTGATTATTTAAAAAAAAATTTTTTTAACGTTTATTTATTTTTGAGACAGAGAGAGACAGAGCATGAGCGGGGGAGGGACAGAGAGAGAAGGAGACACAGAATCGGAAGCAGGCTCCAGGCTCTGAGCCATCAGCCCAGAGCCTGACGCGGGGCTCGAACTCGCGGACCGCGAGATCGTCACCTGAGCTGAAGTCGGACGCTTAATCGACTGAGCCACCCAGGCGCCCCTCCAAGTGATTATTTTAAACAATGTGTGGTGTTTACGAAAGTGTGACTGGGAATAGAGATTCATAATGAATGGCTCCGGCAATAATTACTTATTTTCTATATTTATCGAAAATGACTACGTACAGTATTGCTGTTTTCCCTGAGGAGAAAAATGCGGAAATTATCACCACTCTTTATCAGCTCTCCTAGTTTAGTGACTAGCATTTTCCGTTTTTTAATTACTAGAGCAAAGAGAGGATGTTTGCCCTCACTAGCTGGCTCTAGTGTCGTTACGACTGCATTCGCACATTAATATCAGTAACTTAGTGTGCAGAGAACAAACAGGAGGTAGGTTTTTGGCCTTCATGTGGGACCGCTCAGCTGTTAGCCTATGACACAACACAACTTGGGGTCGAAACAGTTTGTCCCCAGATGCCTCAAATGGTGTGGAGTTCGATGGGAACCACCTCTCTTAACAAAGGAGATGAATACCAACAGCACATGTTCATTTATGTTCAGTGAGATACTGGTAAATGTTTAAAAACCAGCTTTCAAGGTGTAAAAATCCCCGGGGTATCGTACTGGCCGATTTCTGCAGAGTAAATACTCCCATCCTGGCAGATTAAAAAAAAATTTTTTTTAAAACATTTTTATTTCCGAGAGACGGAAGGAGACAGAGCATGAGCGGGGGAGGGGCAGAGAGAGAGGGAGACACAGAATCCGAAGCAGGCTCCAGGCTCCGAGCTGTCAGTACGGAGCCCGACGCGGGGCTCAGATCCACGAACTGTGAGATCGTGACCTGAGCTGAAGTCGGATGCTTAACCGAGTGAGCCATCCAGGAGCCCCCGATCCTGGCGGGTTTTAAGATTTCACAGCACATGCATTTGGGAAGAGATGTGTGCAGACGCCCCTGGCGAGCTGCTTTGAGCTGGCTCTGGCACACCACTGCGTCTAGATTATATCTGACATAGGTTTATTGAGAGCGTACTATGTGCCAGGCACTGTCCTAAGCCGAAGTGACAGCAGCGAACCAAACAGACAAAGCCCCTGCCCTGATAGAGTGTGGATTGAGTAGGAGAGACAGACAGTAGACAAACGAGCTAACCAGCCGAGCAGGTAACGTGCTGTCAGGAGGGAGGAGTGAAAATGAAGTAGAATGAGAGGGGGCGTTGAGACAAGTGGGGCTTTTGCACACAGCAGACGGCATGGCCTCTCTAAGAGGTGCCGAGAGCACAGACTTAGTCAAGTGAAGGAGTGAGTCCGTGAGGGTGCCTGGGAAAAGAACATTCTAGGGAAAGGGGAAAATGAGCGAAAAGTCAACGAGGTGGCAGGCGGGAGGTGGCTTGGGTGTCTGGGGGTTGCATTTAGTCTCTTTCTGAAGGTCTTGAGAGCTGGGAGGCCTGGGGTTGTCTTCTTTCTAGGACGCGGATGTATTTCTGGCCGTGGTCGATGGAAGCAAAATCGCCCTAAAGTAAAGAAAGGTTGGAGACTGGGAGTGACCCACGATTCTCTCTCCCTCCCGAGTGCAAAGGCTTTGTGGTGGGACGTATGCTATCCTAGCTTTTACTCTCGTGTCTGCCACGCCTCCGGCTCCTCCAGTGTCCTCATACAGATCGAGTCCCGATCCCCTCATTCCTCTCTCGTCCAAGCTTATGCCCCAGCCTAGAATGGCATTCCACAGGGGAAGGGTTGGTTCCCTGCTGGTTTCCCATCTCCCAGAACAGTGCTGCCCCCCCCTCCCGCCCCTTCCCCTGTTCTCCCCATCAACATTCAGTAAATATTGAATAAATTAACACAAGAAGGTGCCAGCATCTGATTAGTTCATTAGGCT
The DNA here is from genome assembly GCF_018350175.1 of Felis catus. NCBI lineage: Eukaryota > Metazoa > Chordata > Mammalia > Carnivora > Felidae > Felis > Felis catus. Next base: position 124,365,470 of record NC_058374.1, read on the forward strand.
TTCCAGTGAGGTCTTGCCTGAGCTGTTAACCCACACCCTCAACGTTTCCTATCCCTCTGCCGGCCAATTTCATCCACCCCTCAGCACCTACACAATTACCGGAGAAGAGGCACTCATAAACATGCATCGAATGATTGCAAGCATGGATATTATTTTACTCTAAATGACTAATTTTTATTCTAAATTTCTTCTATTCCTCTTTCATATAATGGATAGGACACATCCTATTGATTTAAAAAAACAACTGTGTGTGCAGGGAGGTAAAATCGTCTATGAATTTCATTGCAGCACAGTGAAGGAAGCATTAACATCTTTTGTTCTATAAAGGGGCTGCTGGGCTGACGGGTGTGAGAAGTATTGGGGTAGACAGAATGACATCGGGCCCTGGGGGGTCACCTTGAGCATCTCTGATGCTACGAGACAACTCTGGGCAGACCAAGGGCAGCCCTGAGGACCTTGGGATACTGCTGGTGTCTTCAATGACACACACATCTGGGGAAAAGGCAGGCCTTCCTTCCCGGGCGCCTGCCGTGAACATGAGCTGGAATTAGGAGAGAGGGCTGTTTCATTTCCACTGCTCTCAGAACCTCTTCAGGAATGCAGAGAGTGGGGGTTTGAAGTGAGCGTCTCACTTCATGACGCGTTTGATGTTTAACGCACAGAGAAAGTACAAAGTCAGAGAGGTGACCCAAGAAGTGAGAGTCTTTTCCTTGTGGGAGCAAAGTCTTGCTGGGTTTAAACACGGATCAGTCTGCCTCCACGCTAATAATGAGATTGGGAAATATATTGACATTGCAGGTGTTTTAAGTGCAAAGATAAAACAGGCGTTTCTTTTTATCTGTTCATCAGTGACTCGACAAGGCTCCCAGCTCAAGAGATTTGGTTTTATTTATGTATTTATATATGTGTGTATGTATTTTTTGTTCCATGCAGACTTCTAAGGGAAAAATTCTTGGCAACACCTAATCTCTAAAAATAGGTAACTGGCAGCTCGGTGTTGGAAAGTGACATTAAGGACTGTGATTGTGGGGATTGTTGGCTCTGTCCCCCATACCCTACAGTTGAGGTTGGAATGGTCATCTCTGTGTTAGAGGCAAGAAAACCAGGCTCTGGGAGGTGCATGAATTTACCTAGCCCAGCCTTCTGGTAAGAGGGTCCCTGGGCTCAAACACGGGATTTCTCGCTCAGAGACTGCTAAAAATTTGATGAGGAGTTAACAATAGAAGGCAGGAACCACACCGTAGAAGTCAGGGTTCTCCGGAGAAACAGAACCAACAGGATGTGTATACATATATACCTAGAGAGAGAGATTTTATGCTAAGGAATTGGCTCATAGGATTATGGCGGCCTGGCAAGTCCGAACTCTGCACTGTGGGCTGGCGAGCAGAAGCGTGGGGAAGAGCTGCAGGTCAGCTCCAAAGGCAGTCTGCTGGCAGCATCCCATCTTGCTTGGGGGAGGTTAGTCTTCTAGTAAGGCCTTCAACTGATTAGGCGAGGCCCATCCTCATTATAAAGGGTAATCTGCTTTACTCAAAGTCCACTCTTCTAAAAAAGACCTTCACGGAAACATCCAGAGTGTTTGACCATAACATCTGGGCACTGTGGCTCAGCCACAGTGACACAGTAAAGGAACCATTACACATATATTCATTTTTAAATACATTTCTTTTTTTTTTAAGTTTAGTTATTTATTTTGAGAGAGAGAGAGAGAGAGACAGAGAGAGAGAGAGATAGTGTGTGTGTGTGTGTGTGTGTGTGTGTGTGTAAGGAGGGAAGGGGCAGAGAGAGAGGAAGAGAGAATCCTAAGCAGGCTCCGCACTGACAGCATGGAGCCCGACATGGGGCTCGATCCCACAAACCATGAGATCATGACCTGAGCTGAAATCAAGTCGGACGCTTAACTGACTGAGCCACCCAGGTGCCCCAGATACATTTCTCAATGATAGCAAATACAGTACGTATTCAATATAGAAATTTCAAAATGGAAAAAAATATAAAAAAGGAAAAAGTATTCAATCCACTAGGGCCCATTGGGATGGATATTGCCTAACACCTTAATTCTAGGCATATGGACATTATGAGAAATATGTTTTCATCCCCCTATGTGATAGATGTCATTTCACAGTAATGTTTTACATCCAATTCTTTTCATTTAGCAAGACTCCATGAATTTTTTCCCCAGCTTAATAAATATTCTTCCATATCCTGATTTTTTATATAAATTTTTTTAAGTTTATTTATTTTGAAAGAGAGACAGAGAGCACAAGTGAGTGGGAGGGGCAGAGAGAGAGGGAGAGAGACTCTTAAGCAGACTCCACACTGCCGGTGCAGAGCCCCATGTGGGGCCCAAACCCATGAGATCATGACCTGAGCTGAAATCAAGAGTGAGACGCTCAACCGATTGAGCCACCCAGGTGCCCCCATATCCTGATTTTTAATGATGCCACAGCAGGTCTGCCTCATGATGGCTACAAGGAATGGCTTCCCCTTCTGCTCAAAGGCCTTTCTCCTTTGTTTCTGATAATAGTAGTTGGTTCAGGTGGTGCTAAGTCTTATCTCTTGTCCCAATGTAAAGGCATAAAACAAAGTTGCAAATATCAAAATTACTTTTCTCCAGGTTCCTTTATAGGCGCTTTATAGGTCTAGGGCTATTGGAGGCCATTTTTATCAATTCTTAGACTTGATCCTAAGAATGAAGCCAGTATAGAGGAAAGCAAAGTAGAGAAATGAAGAAAAACAGACTTCTGATTACATTCTTTGAACACCCGGATCCAACCATGCCTGAAGCTACTCTCCTATACTTTTCAGCTATGGAAGATAATAAATCCCTCTTCTTTTGCGTAAGCCAGTGGAGTTTGATTCTGTCACTTTCCCCTAAAAGAGTTCCATCCGATATGGCATCATTCTAACTGACATGCACTCAGTACGTGAGTGTATTTTTTTGTTTTTGTTTTTGTTTTTGTTTTTGTTTTGATAATTTACCCATGGTGGGCAAGATGTTGTGAGGGGATTTGGAGATTGCAAGCTGACTAAGGTGTACTTTCTGATCTTGGGAAACCTGTGATCCTCTGATCCAATAATTGTGGCCAAGTGCATTTTAAACGTCTACAGGGACGTAAATTCCAACAGCTTATGGGGATCAGGACAGGCTTCCAGAGGAATAAGCACTTGACGCTGACCTTGAAGGAGAGCATGATAGGATTTCAAATTCCTAAATCTAAAAGGGTCTGAAAGAACCTAGGTGGCTTGGTCCTGAAGCACAGCTTTAATGAATGGTCTGGGGAGCTTATTAAAATGCTATTTTTGACTCAGTAAGCCTAGGGTGGAGCATTTCTGCATTTCTGATGAGTTCCCACATGTAGTGGCCCCCCTGGTCCACAGGCCGCACCAGGAGTAGGGAAGGTCTGGTCCTTGGCCCGCCCCTCCAGCTTCACCCCACACCAGGCCTCTACCTGACCCAGGACCCACCTCAGAAAGCTTCCGTGTGTCCTGGGAACACACACAGCTCTGGCCTGGCTCCAGGCCTGCGGCCCGCCGGACCCTCTGCCTGACTGCTCCTTTCCGCACTCCCACACACAGGGCTTCTCTCGACTCTCCGCCTAGCGGCCCACACCTCAAACAGGCCATCGGCCACTGGGGCCCTTACTGTTTCACGTGCCACGTGTCCCAGTGGAGGCATAAAATGGTACTTACAGGGCAGGGCTCCCTGGACTACACGGATAAGCAAAAAGTTGAGGGGCTCCACGTCTCATCTACGTGTAATATGTTCCCGGCACAGGGCCAGGGAGTTCGGCCCACCTGCGCGAACCTGTTTTACCTCTCTTGTACCGATTACCAACATCTGCAATTATCGTGTGGATTGATTCGCTCACCATCTTCTTTTTCCAGCAGAAGGTTAAGCCGGAAAGTCAGAGCCCCATTCGTCTGGCTCATCGCTCCCTCCTCCGTGGTTTCTGGCACCTGATGGGCGTTCAGCACATAGTCCCCTGATGAAATGAATGAAGGCATGGTTGGCGAATGGAGGGAGACGGGTAGCAGGAAGGACATTTCTGGCAAAGGGAAGATCGTGAGTAATAGTGAGGAATAGAATGAGTCACCCAGTTGAGCTGGAACCAGAGTGGAGTATGTGTAGGAGGTGACAGATGGCAAGGAAGGGTGGGAACATTCTGTAGAGGGCACCTGTGAGTGCCGGTGCTTAATCTGCTGGGTGATGGGGTGCTGTGATCAGAGATGGTCGGAGCTCAGCTTGAAGAGTGTGGACCTGGCTGGGGGGAGGGGGAAGGGGAGAGGGTGGGCTGGCACGGGGACACCGGTAGCCGCCAGAGTCCCGACCCTGTGAGGACAGTTCAGGTGACTGTGGGTGTGGAGGCGGGGAGGGGGGCAGGCAGGTGAGGGCTGGGAGGTGGGGAGGATGACGGGAATCACAAGACATGGGGATTGAGTGGGGATCAGGGACCAGGGGTGTGGACCTGACGAGGGTGCTGCTCTGACCAGAAAAAGGAGATTACAGGGAGGAGCAGGTTCTGAGGGGAAACCTGAGTGAAAATAGAAAGGTTCCTCTGTTCGCTGATTCTAGCTTGAGAACTGATAGTTATGTAACCCGAAGTCCCAAATTTAACGAGAGTGTCAGCCTGTGACACTGAGGGCTATAGCAGGGAACGCGTCCCCCCCCCCCCCCCCCCACCGGCTCTGAGCATCAGTTCCTCCGCTCTGGAATGAGGGTGGTAAGCACACCTTGTTAGAACGGTTGTGAGGTTCCGAGACAGGTGAGGGGTTCATGGCGGGTTGCAGTGTGGTGTAGACACAGAGGAGGTCGTGCTGCGCCAGCCGGAATCCCTGCGGGACGGAAGCATTTTCGTCCCCAGTTGCTGGATGTGTTGGTAGCTGACAGATGACAGCTGAGTCCTGTCTCACCCAAGGACACACCTCCTTCCCCAGGGTCAGCTACACCCAGAGACCAGTAGATGTGGGGATCCAAAGGCTCAGCTCCCTACCAAGTTGGGACAGGGGTGAAGCACCAGGCTCCAGCTCCAGAGCCCCCCGTGGGATGGGCTGAGGCCCTTGTTGTGACTGCACTGCGGGCCACCCCTCGCTCCGTCCAGCCCTGCTTCTTTCGCTGTCTGGACAGAGCAGACTTTGCTCCAAAGTGCGCTCCCCGATAGGCTTCCCGCATGCAGGTGTCTCCCTCGGAGTCTGCTTCCCGGGGAACCCAACCTGTGACGCATCATCTTGACAGAATGGTTTTAAGCCACCAGAATATCAGGTGTGGCTTCTTGGCCACAAACTTAGACACTATGCTGCAAATTTTCAGTCTAGAAGCTGAGAAGCAAAGCAGTGTTCCGGAGGCCCGGCCGCTGGGTCAAGAGGCTTCTCAGGCACGTCAGAAATTCTCTTTTTGTGCTGTGGACCCCTTCTTAGAGTAGTGTTTGTAGATGCATAATAAAATACATAGGATTGCAAAGGAAACCAATTCTATTGAAACATAGTTATCAAACTATTATAAAAACAGACTTATGACATATTAATACATGACATAGGAATTATTCCTTTTTTTTTTTAATTTTTTTTTCAACGTTAATTTATTTTTGGGACAGAGAGAGACAGAGCATGAACGGGGGAGGGGCAGAGAGAGAGGGAGACACAGAATGGGAAACAGGCTCCAGGCTCCGAGCCATCAGCCCAGAGCCTGACGCGGGGCTCGAACCCACGGACCGCGAGATCGTGACCTGGCTGAAGTCGGACGCTTAACCGACTGCGCCACCCAGGCGCCCCGACATAGGAATTATTCTGATACAGTAAGACAGTTAGTGAAAGACCTGTCAGTAGGTCTAATAATCTAGAAGAAGAATCTAGAGGAAGAATCTAATAATCTAGAAGAAGCGATCCGTGTTGCTATTTCAAGATACGTAAAGCATCTATAATGTGATATGAAAATAACTGACTTCATTTAATGGCAAAGAGACAGGGTTCATAAATACCAAGGTCAATGACAATAAAGATGTAAGCTTTCCCCACCCAAAGCCGTGGACCTCCCCCCAAATTCCATGCACGCACTCACTGAGGGTTTGTGACCCATAGGTTAAAAAAGAAAGTCTTGGTGTTATCATATCTGCTGTTAGCTTAACATGCTTAGTTCTAGATGGTGTGATAGAAAGTGTGTGTGTTAGGAACCCTCTAAGCCAGTAGGGAATCCACACGCCAGGGATGGTTATGATTAGAGATCACAAGGGTCACACTTCAAGGCACCTGCTGCAAGGTCGTCTGTTCGCCTTATCGCTGGTCAACACCAGGTGTCTCACTAATTAGCATAGAGCGGGTTTTTATTGGTGAAATCGTGGCTCACGACCTAACGGGTGTCAGAAATGGGCTCTCGTTAGTAAAATTAGTGGTATTCAAGTTTAGGGGAGTGGGTGAAATGTTTTTGAGACATTCTCCATGCCTGGATGGCTGGGCTTAAGAATTCAACAAGGCTTCCCCTGCGCCCTTAGGGATGGTGCCTGTGTCGGCCATGGCGTTGGAGGCTATCCGGTTGCCCAATATGAACCATAGGGATAACAGGATCCTGCCTCTAAAATTTGTTTGTCTAATCCTCAAGAACGCGTTCCCTGTAATGTGTGAGCAGATCAGCTAAAAAGTTGGAGAGCTGGAACTTTACCAAGTTCATGCTGTATAAACTGTTTGTGAACTGCACGCTCATGCACTAAATTAAAAATCTGTGAGGTGTGGTGAATTTAGTCGGAGGTTTGCTTTCAGTATAACCGGTAGTGAGGTTGCAGAGAAGTTAGCTAACCCTTGCTCACTTCAGACGTTCTGGAAAATTCTCCTATCTGTCAAAAGTAACCCAAGAGATTGTGCGTGACCATACTGGCTTAGGTCAGTTGGCGAGAATGACAGTTCAACCTTCAAGAGTTCTGTCGGTGTAAAATCACCTCCACCACCACCATTACTCTGCAAGAAACGGGTTTGAGGGCCGGAAGAGGAAGACTTATTGTCAAGGGCCTCAGAGAGAGGAGGGTGGAGCTTTGGGTTAATTAGTTAATGAGTGTTTAGATAATTAGCCTGGAGGGAATGAGAGGTCAGAGCTTTACCCAAATGGCCCCAGAGAGAGGGTCTGTTTGGCTTGGCTGCTTCCCTAGCAGCTAATGTGGACAATCCTTGCTTTGTTGGGATGATTCCAGCCTTAACAAACAGCCAGCAGGGCTCCCCTAAATGCTCCTCCAGAGAGAAATGAATCTGGAGGAGGGAGGGGCAGGGGGAGCTAAATGTGAGGGGCGCTGTGTCTGCTGTCCATGATGTATTGGGCTTTATCAGAAACCAAGAAAAAGCTCTTTGAGTCTCTTACTCTGAAACAATGTAGCCTATTACCAGGAATGGATCATAGTCCAAAGTAATCCTTTCTTTTGACCAGTAATCCCTTTATATGAAATCAAGTACCCATCACAAGACTGGGGTGAAAGAGAATACTCTTTTAATAATATGCCGATATGTCTATCCTTCAGGTTATGGGAGAGGGGGAGGAGGAGAGAGAGGAGCAGGAACCCAGCCCACGTCACCCTTGTAAGCACTTCACCCATGCAAAAACATAAATTGAAGGCCAGCTGTTTATCTGTTCACTCATTCACTCACTTATTCATTCAGCACACGAATTTGACCACCTACTAGACTCCAGTCACTGTGCTAGGCATTGGGACACAGTAGGAACAGAAGCAAAAAAGAAATTTTTTTAAGTTTAGTTATTTATTTTGAGAGAGACAGAGACAGCTCAAGTAGGGGACTGACAGAGAGAGGGAGAGAGAGAGAGAGAGAGAGAGAGAGAGAGAGAATCCCCAGCAGGCTTCATGATGGCAGCGAGGACCCCAACACGGGGCTTGAACCCATGAACTGTGAGCTCACGACCTGAGCTGAAACCAAGAGTCTGACACTCAACTAACTGAGCCACCCAGGTGCCCCGAGTATGTAGTTCTAACTGTAATATTTGTTGAGGAGGAAAATGGACGATAGCATGAGAATATAATATGGGAGGAAGGGTGGCATCTAATCTAGCTTGGGAGATCTAGGAGGAACTCCAGGAGGAGGTGATATTTATTTATTTATTTATTTATTTAAAAAAATTTTTTTTTCAACGTTTATTTATTTTTGGGACAGAGACAGAGCATGAACGGGGGAGGGGCAGAGAGAGAGGGAGACACAGAATTGGAAACAGGCTCCAGGCTCTGAGCCATCAACCCAGAGCCCGACGCGGGGCTCGAACTCACAGACCGCGAGATCGTGACCTGGCTGAAGTCGGACGCTTAACCGACTGCGCCACCCAGGAGCCCCAAGGTGGTGACATTTAAACTAAGGCCTAAAGATTCAATCAAACATTAGGAATGGTGCCTAGCAGGTAAAGTGTGTGTGTGTGTGTGTGTGTGTGTGTGTGTGCGTAGATCATTCTATGTAGGGCTCACACAATAAATTTACGATGGAAAGGAGCCTAGCTAAGTTCAAGAAATAGAGGGCACTGTCACTAGGGTGGGCATAAAGGTGGGGTGCTAGGAGAAGAGATAGGGATTATGCTGAGAATACTGATATGAATCTGACACGATTGTCTGTGGGGCTTACCACCAAGTGGGAGAGATCACCGTGTGACTGGGTAAATGACAGCAAAATAGAGATCTCTACAAGAGGGCTGGAAGACTTCAGAGAACAGAGTGGCTGGGAGTGCCTGGAGGAGTCAGGGAAGGTCAGCAAGAGGAGGTGATGTTTGATCTGGGTCTCAACGATGGCCTAGGAGTTTGTTAAGCCAAAAGAAAGGCCGTTGGAAAAGTAGATGCAAAGGCCAGGTAAGTGGTCAGAGTGACTGGAGCATAGCATATGCTACGGGAAATGTCAGGAAATGACCCAAGACCAATACGAGCTGAGGGCCAAAGACGTTTATTTTGTCTTTTGATATCAGTTCAAATGTGAGTTTTCTCCGTATAATACACATATTCAGTTACAGTTTTCTGATTTTGAACACTGTAAAATTATCGCCATCGTCCTTGTTTTCTGGGCTCGTAAGAGGATTCAATTCTTTTTCTCGGTTAGGTAGAATATTTTCAACAGCCCCAAAATGAAGGCTTCTGCAAATATCTTTAAAGTAGTTATATTCTTGCAAATGTATTCTACGCTACCCAGCTCTCAAGTCTGTGATATTTACATAACTCAGATGTCTGAGCAGGGGGCCCTGACACTGATTAAGCTTTGAGGAATTTACATTTTTCTATCTGGAGACTAACTGAGTCACAGAGATGATTCTCATATCCTTAAAAATCCTGTTTTTGCATATATATGCCACCTTGCCTGGATCTGTCGGGGGCTTGTCATTACTTGGAATATTCACTATTCCCACTCATTTTCCAATCTGTCAGCAACATACCTGGTCTGTCACTTTCCATCAATAGAATCATGTATTTGTTCTGGTTAAATGTTGAACTTCAATTAGACCAGTTATCAGCTGTGCAGTAGCGTGCTCATTAATGGGGAGGGGGAGCCCCGATGGGTAGTATTTGCCAATTACTATGGTCTTAATATTCCCGCCACACTAATTTCAAGCCACCGATGTTTAACAACCGGCTCACAAAATTCCTGAATATCTAACCATCAGCACCCCAGTGGAGCTGTATGACCTTTGTCAATTTACTGAACAGCTTCAGGCTTGTTTCCTCGTCTGGAAAATGCGGATAATAACAGTAGCTACTTCCCGAATGCGTGTGAATATTAAGTAAGTTGATCCATTGACAGCACAAGCCGGAGCGCCTGCATACACGAGAGTATGCAGTCAGTAAATATTTGTTGCATTTGCTGTTACGGTTTACAGACACCTAATTGTTATTTAATGAATTAAGCCCCAGACAACCCTCTCCCCACCCCGGTTTCCTAAGACATTTTTGTGGATCTCCAGATAGGTGGGTCGTGTATAATCATTTTGCTACATGAGTCTCTTTTGAACAGTTAGGATTTTGTTCACTTCTATTTAGCAAAAGATAATTCTACAGTTGTTTCAAGAGTGTCCTGCTATTATATGTTGGACTTCCGTGACTTTGTCATCTTTAAAAAAAAAATCTTTTTGCTTTTCGTAATTCAAAAAAAAAAAAAAAAAACTTGCTGAAAGCTTGACAAATGTCCCTGATGATTTTCTCTTTAATACCCAGAAAAAAAAACTGAATTATACCCTGTTCCTTCATGTATTTCAGAGGGAATGGAATTAACTTGCCTACTTTATGCAGCTAATAATATAGTACACTATGCTGTGAAAACAGCTTTATAAATTAGCGATGCTAGCTGCAGATACCCTGCCTGCCTCCAGAAGTTATATTAATGGGCAGCTGCTGAAATTCTGGCAGAGGGAGCATCTGAGTTCATGGTTTTGGTGAAAGCTTCTCCGTAGTCTCTTGTGATCCTTCAAGGAAAACAGACTAGGGGTGTAACAATCTTTCATTTTTATAATAAAGTGTCAGGGTGCATGTGGCTGCACATTACAGAATACCTAACAATGGCTAGAGCAATGAAGACGTTTAATTATCTCTTACAACGAGATGAGTGCCGATAGGCAGTCCCAGGCTGGTGCAGTGGCTCAGTCACAGCTTTCTGTCTCTTCTGTCATGCTCAGCATGCCGCTTTTGGTCTGAGGCTTATTGCCTCATGGTTGCAGGATGGCTGCTGCAGCTCCAAGCATCTTGTCCTGACGCGACCATGGTCAAGAAAAGAAGTGGGGAAGGGATGGCCGGAGGGAGCTCTGCTGACTTTTACCAGGAAGCAAAAACTCTCCTAGGAGCCCCCAGGCAGACTTCTCCTTGTATCTCACCAGCTAGAACTTGGGGATGTAGCTGCCTCTAGCAGCAAGGAAGGATGGGAAAGACAGTATCGGGCAAGGTGCAGTGGGATCGCCATGTTGGTGTAGACCAATCATGATTTATCCCTTGGAGCTTGTGGAGGAGCCTTTGGTCCCTGAACTCAAGGGCTCCAGGCCTTCTACTGAAGTAAAATCCAGGTTCTGGGTTCTGGTAGCAAGAAATGGGGGTACGGAGGGAGTGGAGCTGTATCTGCCACATGCAATGAATAAATGCCACATGCATGACCCTCATACGTTAAACTTGACTGTGAGGCAGGTAAGGTAGCGTGACGGACACCTGATTCTGCATGCTTGACGTTCACTCCTCTTCCTTCTAACGACGGGACCTTGATTTTCCTTTGGAGAATCGCCTCTCCTCCACTCCGGGAACACATGAAGTGGGGCTAGACCCCAGGATTCAGGTGACCCTGGCCGCTCAAGCTACTCCTGCCTTTTGTCCATAGCGATTATTTTGGGGATGGGCACATGACCCAATCTGGTTCAATGACCTTCAATCCCTGAAGGTTTGGGGTAGCTGTTTGCAAAGAGTAGGTTTCTTCAGAGGGGGCTGGTAGGATGGGGCCTTTGCCATCTCAAGGGGAGGGTTGGCCTGCCTGAGAGGAAAGCTAGTCAAGAAATGAAGAAAGACAGGTGGCTGCCAACGTCGGATGCTCATCTCCGAGACTTTATATACACAAGCCATTATCGTCCTTTTGTGTATACAGCAAGAGCCCTAAGCTGTCCAGCCGAGCCCTGCCCAAATGACAGACTTGTGAACTAATGAAATGATTGTTGTTGTGTGAGCCACTGAGTTTGGGTTGATGAGTCATGCAGCAGTAGATAACAAAACAAGGCTCAAAAAATTATTCAGGGAATGACTAAAGAAACAAACCATCAGGATTTTTTTTTTGATAAATGTCTATTTATTTTTGACAGAGAGAGAGAGACAGAGCGTGAGTGAGGAAGGGGCAGAGACAGAGGGAGACCCAGAATCGGAAGCAGGCTCCAGGCTCTGAGCTGTCAGTGCAGAGCCCAAGATGGGGCTTGAACTCGCGAACTGTGAGATCATGACCTGAGCCCAAGTCAGACGCTTAACCAACCGAGCCACCCAGGCGCCCCACCGTCAGGCTTTAAAGACAGAAAACAATTTGCTGTAAAGGACCCGTGTGCCTTTCACCCACAGATCCTTTTAAAGCTTATGGAGCATCTTCCAAAAGGCCATGAGGGATGACAGCTTTACAAATGACTCCTGCCCTAGCTGCACTCGCACCTTAAAACAACCAATTGCAAAGTAACAAATTCAAGAATGACCACTATGCTTTGAATGGCTGACCCGGCCAAAGGTGTGGACAGCGCCTCTGTGAGATGAAGCTACTTGGAAAGGAAGATTCCAGACAAGACTTGGCTGCAGTATCTATTCCCACGCCCACCCCCACACCCCCCAGGAATTGGGTTTCCAGGGTAGGAGGATTATTTCCCACCTCGGTCTGGAATCAGACAGGATGACATTCTCATTCAGGTGCAGCCCTCAGTTCAATTACATCCCGACCAAGTCTGCCGAGAGAGAAGCACAGAAGCCCTTTCAGAGGAAAAAAGGCATTAAGAATGCAACATCAAGATCCTGATTTATACCATTCACATTTACCTGTCAGTCTCCTTGGATACGCCTCTCAGTTGCAGGGTACGGATGGCGGTTAGGGATTCCAGTCACTTGCTGGGGTTGGTTGCTGCATAATTAAACGTAAAAGAGCCACCCAAGGAAGCTGGAGAAAGGTGATTGTTCTCCACTGGATGGCCACGGAGGAGCCCAGAGCACCTCGGGGTCTTAAAGAGGCCTCAAGGTAAACTTTTCTGTTCTTTGCCACTTCTCCCTACCAGAGCATACGGGGCTTTGCTGCCTGCAGAACGCAGGGGTTTGTCAGAACTCGCTCCTGACCTTTATTATTGATGAGGTGGCCATCACCGCGTGGCTTAGGTCTGGCCAAATGGCACATAATCCATACGTGCCCTCCCTCCCTCTGCATGAGGTGAATCAGCCTAATGCACCTGCATTCACGGATCACCCGTCCAGGCCTGGGCGGATGCAGGGCTAGGCCACTATGGTGGGTTGAAGAGTGTCCCCTCCAGATTCATGTCCACCCAGGGCCTCAGAATGTGACCTTATTTGGAAATAAGGTCTTTGTGGATGTAATTGGTTAATGTGAGATCTTACTGGATTGGTGTGGTCCCCAAATCTGATCACTGTTGTCCTCATAAAAACAGGAGAGGACACAGAGAGACAGACAGAGAAGATGTTCCTGTAAAGATGCAGACAAAGACCAGAGGGATGTATCTACAAGCCAAGGAACTCCAAGGGTTGCTGGGGACCACCAGAAGCGGAGAGAGCAGGAGGCCTGGGACAGATTCTCCCTCAGAGCCTCCAGAAGGAACCAGTCCTGCAGGGACCTCCATTTTAGACTTGGAGCCTCTTGAAGAGTGAGAGGTTACCCCCCAGTTTGTGTCATTTGTTAGAGGTGCCCTAAGAACTAACACAGCTATCACGGACGGTGATGTTCTAGGCGGGTCGCAGGGTTCAAGATGAAGGGAGGGGCAGAGCCGCTGCTGCCCTGGTTCTCCCCCAACTTTTGGGGTCTGAGGAGGAGCTCATCCACAAGGAGACTGGAAGAAAGCTGAGAAGTGTCTCCCCCAGCACCACCACCACCAAGGGGAACAAAGCCTTCATTAACGCTTTCATTCCGACTAAGCTAGCGTCCTCACGTAATGAACTTTTCTCCTTTCCTCTCTATTTGTCAGAAAAATAAACAAGCTTATCGCAAGTACTTAATCAAATCATAAGCATGTACAGGGGTGATTATAACCATGTGCAGATGTTTTCATCTGCAGATGAGCCTGTGTTCTGTTCGTCTTGAGAACTATGACTGCAGCTGTTCAACATGGTCCGCCGGAGACGTTAGTGAACCCCATTCAAATGAGTTCACGGGGCTAAAATTACCAAAGCAGGGGCGGCCACTAATAGATGGTATATTTTCCACGAGTCTGAGTACGGCCTAGTAAATAAAAACATTCAATCGAGCAGAACACACATTTGCCTTGCAAATCGCGTATCAGCGAATTTGATTTTCCGAGCCAGTCCGAGGGCAGAGCCAACCCAAGAGAGATGATCCCGGTCACGTTGCCTGAGGCCTGGATGAGGCTGTGCCTGAAACCTTTCTCATTACCACCTTAAAAAACAAAAACAAACACAAAAACAAAAATGGACACGCATCAAGAAAGCTGAGGTGATCATAAGCCTCAGATCATGGTGGCATTTGATTCAATGATTATTTCTTTGTCTCCACTAACTCCTACGGCTTCCTCCCTTTCCCCATGTCCTCCTGTGGGCAGGGATCCTCATGCGTGTAACATGTAGCTTTGTATCCTTTGTTGGAAGCATTTTTAATTTACACAAACGACTTTGTCATGTTTCAGTCTTTCTTTTACTTTTTTACTGAGTACCATGTTTTTAAGGTCTGTATGTGATGCTACGGGCACCCTATCATCCATTGGCTCTCATTATGGCGTACTTCCCCACGGTGTATGTTTACTATATTTTACACGCCCATTCTCCCGCCACGAAAGAGTGAGCCAGAGCAAACATGTTCCGCAGAGTGAACAGGCTGCATAGATCTCCTGATGGAGCTATGGAAGATTCCTAGAGTCAGAGCATTAGCAGTGGGATTGCTAGGTCCTAGGGGCTACACAGTTTGACTACCTAATGGCTGACTTCTCTGGGTAATGGGTGTCTCAGTCTACCCTCCCTACGACAGTACCTGAAGGTTCCGGTGTCTCTATTTCCCGACCGGCACTGAGCATTATCCAGCTTTCTAATATTTTCCAGGCAAATAAAAGTAAAATGATACCTCATGTTTTTAAAATTGGCATTTCTCTGATTACTAACGATTGTGAATCTCTTTATATACCTGTAAGTATTTTGGGTTACCACTTCTATAAACTACCTGTTCATACTCTTTGCCCATTTCTTCTTTCTGGTTTGCAAAGATTCCTTTTGTATTCTGAATATATTGTATGTATTAACTCTTGTTGTTTTCTGAAACTGAAACTATTTCTCCCCTTCTTTCATGGGTTCGTTAACTTTGCCCACAGTGTCCTTTGTGAATCAGAAATCCTTAGTTTTAATGTCACTGTAGTAGGTAGAAATCTGAAGATGTCCCTCCAAGATTCCCGTCCCCTGATTATTCCATGAAACACTAATGGAGATACTGTAGCGGAGGGACTTTGCAGATGTAACTCAGGTTATGCCCTGTGTTAGTTCATTCTGGCTGCAATAACAAAATACCGTAGATGGGGTGGCTTACACGTTTATTTTCTTATAAACAGAAATTTATTTCTCACAGTACAGGCAGCTGGGAAATCCAAGATCAAGCTCCCCACAGATTCAGTGTCTGGTGAGGCGCACTTTCTGGTTCAAACATGGCACCTTCCAGCTGTAACCTCACATGGAGGGAGGGCCAAGGGAGCTCCCTAGGGCCTCTTTCGTAAGGGCTCCCCACTCAGGACGTAATAACCTCCCAATTACCTGACCTCCTAGTATCATCATTACCTTGGGGGTTAGGTTTCAATGAAATTTGCAGGCATAGAAACATTCAGACCATAGCCCAGACCTCGAAATAGGATTATCCTGGATTGTCTGGGCATGCACAATCTGAACACTTGAGTCTTTCTTTCTTTCTTTTCTTTTTTTTTTTTTATTTTAGAGAGAGAGAGAGTACAAGTGGGGGAGAGGGGCAAAGGGAGAGAGAGAATCTTAAGCAGGCTCTAAGCTCAATGCAAAGCCCTACACGGGGCTTGATCCCATGACCCTGGGACCATGACCTGAGCCCAAATCAAGAGTCGGAGGCTCAACCAGTTGAGCCCGCCCAGTACCCCCTAAACACTTGAGTCTTTAAGAGCAGAGACATTTCTCTGGCTGATGTCAGAAGGAGGCATGGGGAGAAATGAAATAGGAGGCCGGAGAGACTTCAGTCATGAGACAGACTTGACTGTATGTTGCTGGTTTGAAAGACAGAGGAAGGAGGAAGGAGGATGAATGTGGCCTCTAAAAGCCGAGGAGGACCCCCGCGGCTGACAGCCAGCAAGAAAACGGGGAGCCCGGTCCCACAATTGCAGGGAACTGAGCTCTGCCAACAACTGGAATGAGCCTAGAAACAGATTCTCCTCCAGCCTCCAGACCAGAGAGCCCAGGCCAGCCTGGTGGGAACTTAAACCAAGTACCCTGCTGAGCTCACCAGACTTCCAACCTACAGAACTGTGAGACGATAGATGAGCGCTGATTGAAGTCGGTAGACTTGTGGCAATTTGTTATGGCAGCAGCAGGAAACTAAACACAGTAGTGAAATTTATCAGTCTTTTGCCTTACAGTTTATGCTTGCTTTTGAATTTTTTCTTGCATTTTTATTGAGATAGAGTTGACAGGAGCACCGTATAAGTTTCAGATGTACAGCATAATGACCTGACTGACGTATGTTGCAAAAATGATTGCCGCAGTTAGTTAATATCCATCATCTCATAGAGTTACAAAACAAAAGGGCAACAAAACATATTTGTGGTATGTTTGTGATGAGAACGTTTAGGCGGCGTTAGCTCTCATTGTCCTGTTGTGCCCTCCATCCCCAGCACTTTATCTTATAAGTGAAAGTTTGAACCTTTCGACACCTGCATCCAATCTCCCCTCTCCCTCAGCCCCCATTTGTGATCACCACAGATCTGATCTTTTTTCCCATGAGTCTGGGTTTGGTTTTGTTTGTTTGTTTTTGTTTTGTTTTTGAGAGAGAGAGAGAGCGCATGCACGTGGACAGGGGAGAGGGGCAGAGGGAGGGAGAGAGAGAAAATCTTAAGCAGGCTTCACTCCCAGCGTGGAGCCCGACCCAGGGCTCAATCCCACAACCCCAGGATTGTGACCTGAGCTGAAATGAACAGTTGGACGCTTAGCCAATTGAGCCACCCAGACACCCCTGTTGTTTTTAACCAAGATTTCACATATAAGTGGTATCATACAGTACTTGTCTTTCTCTGACTTATTTCACTTAGTATAATGCCCTTGAATTCTCTCCATGTTGTCACAAATGGCAGGATTCCCTTCTCTGTTATGACTGGGTATTATTCCAGTGTGCGTGTGTGTGCATGTGTGTGTATTATATATATATTTATATATATTTTATACATATATATAATATATATATTATATATATATTGCATTTTCTTGATCCATCTATCTATTGATGGACACTTAGATTGTTTCCATGTCGTGGCTGTTGTACTGTTGTAAATAATGCTGCAGTGAACCTGAGGATGCAGAGATCTCTGACATATTGATTTCATTTCCTTTAGGTGTATATCCAGGAGTGGAATTGATAGATCTGAATTTTTTTTTTAAAAAAAAGGTCTTCCTCACCTTAAGCATGCATGCATTCTAAGTGGGTGAGTGGGGTGATCACCCCCAAGAGGGTGAAAATTGGTTCTTGGGGGATGAAAAACCTTAACTCTTTTTATATATAAAGCACAGATATACATACAATATATAAACAGAAAATCAGTATAACTGTGATATTAAAATTTTCCTGGGGTGAGGGTGGGGTTACAATTAGGAAAAAAAAAATGTCTAAAAAATCTCCTTAGGAGGTGCTAATAGAAAAAGGTTGAGAAACCTTGGCCAATGTCACAGTGATACTCTGTTTTTTAAAAAATTAATTCTGTAGTATTTTTCACAGTGAGGTCTTCAATCTATGCAGAATTTTGCTAAGTTCCTCTGAAACATCCATATGGAATTTTCATTGGGACTGCATTGAATTTATCAGTTAATTTGCGGAGAAGTGACAATTTTATACTATTAAGTCATCCCATCAAGAACACAAAAAGTCACTTCACTTCCTCAGATCATCTTCTGTATCCTTTGTTCGAGTTCTAGGGCTTTCTCCGTAGAGGTCTTGTGCGTTCTTTGTTATTTCCAAGACACTTAAAATATCTGGGACTATTGTGAACGACGTCTTATTTTTGCTTCTGTATGTATTCAAATGTATGATGCATCCCAATTTCACACACATTAAAATGTGGCAAAATATGTGTCTTAAAGTTATTTTCTTCTATTGATTTATTGCTGGTGTAGAAAAATGCTATTGATTTTTATGGGCTAATCTTGTATCAGGCAACATTGCTTATAAATTCTAATAATTTGTCTGTCGATCCTGTTGGTTTTTCTAAGTAAATGATGACAGTTTTATCTCTTCCCTTCCAATTTTTACACCATTTGCTTCTTTCTTTATAACATCGGCTATGACCTGGAGTACTATGTAATCATTAGCGGTGATAGTCCACTGCAAACTTTCAGTTTATGGCCCAGTAAGTTGTTTTTCTTAAGTCAGTATGCTTGGGTTTTTCTGAAATTTACACTCCGAGAACCCTAACTGATATAAAGTAACTTTTTCAAGGATACTGAGCACAGAAGTATAGCCAATTCTTAAAGGAATCGAAATGTTTCCGTCTAAACCACCCAGGAGGATATGCAGTGGCTTAACAGGGCCTCACTCTGTGGATGGAGGCAAATGCTCTTAGAAAGGGGTGTGGGCAGGAAGAGAATAATTGGTGGGTCTAGTTATGCGATAATAATAATTAGGATAATTACAAAGATAATGATGATCCTTCCTTCTTTATGACTTGAAGTTTTCAAAGTAATCCTTTATCGCATTTGATTCTCCCAACAGTTCTATGAAGTTGGGTAGGACAAATATCATTATCTTCATTTTGCCTACGAGGAAAGGAGATCTTTATTTTCTGCTTGGTCTGTGGATAACTTTTTGGGAAGTGGCTTCCAAGGGCGAGGGGAGCAGGCAATGGGGTGGGGGGGGGGTCTCTGGATCAGCTAGAGCTGGGAGTTGTTTATTCAAAACAGTGTGCAAAGCTCGGTTCAGATAACTCAAAATGAGAAAGTGTCACAGTGTCAGAAAGAGTGCTGTCTCCGAACGCTGAAGGAGGTCCAGGTGAATGGTCGGGAATTAAGACTTTGAACCAGAGTTTCTAAACTAAGATTCTGTAGACCTCAGTGTCTGTGAGAATTTGCGATCGATAAAAAAGCACGCGTTATATTTAAATGTTTATGTCTGCGCTTGCGTTTGCAACAAAAGGCTCACAATTTTGTTAAAGGTCCTTGGGCCCCTGGGTCGGACAGAGTTCCGTAGGAGAAACAGAACCAGCAGGAGTCACGTGTGCAGAGATTTACTGCAAGGAAGGGGCTTCAGCCGTGGTGGGGATTGCCAAGGCAGCTCTGAGCTCTGTAGGGCGGACCTCGAGGAGGGGCAGGCGTGAGGGGCAGCTGCTGTTCCAGGCAGAATTCCTCCTTCCTGGGGAAAGCCTCAATTCTGCTCTGAAAGCCTTTAAACTGATTGAATCGGGCCCGTCCAGATTATCTAGGATAATCTTCCTTCCTTAAAGTAAACTGATTATACACTTTAATCACACCTACAAAATACTTTCAAGCAAGACTTAGATTAGTGCTTGATTCAATAACCCGGGACTATAGCCTGATAACAAAGTTGACACAGAAAACTCACCACCCCAGCCTCCGCGGGAGTATAGAGCAGCGCTGTGTTCATCTACTGAGCCCGTTCTCAGCGAGTCTGTTGATTCAAGGGCTGTTGAAAGCTAGTGAGTTCTCAGTTACCCCGAGGGGAGGTGGGGCGGGGGGGGGGGGGGGGGGGGGGGAGGGGACAGCAGGTTGATGACATCAGTTCCTCCCTCCCAAATGACCTCTCCCTGCCATCCTGACCCACTACTGACTGGCTTCCAGGAGCAAACAAGCTGTACTGGTGTAATAGAAAAGGAGAGAGGGGCCCCTGGGTGGCTCAGCCGTCTCTTGATTTCAGCTCAGGTCACAGTCTCACGGTTTGTGGGATCGAGCCCCGCCTTGAGCCCTGTGCTGACAGTGTGGAGCCTGCTTGGGATTGTCCCTCTCTGCCCCTCCCCTGCTCACGTCCAGGCTCTCTCTCTCTCTCTCAAAATAAATAAATAAACTTAAAAAACAAAAAGAAAAGAAAGAAAGTCAGAGAGAACAGTCAAGAGGGAAAAAGGAATTTTCACCCACTGTGCCTCAGCTGCCCTACCCTGCATCTGTGCTGCCGTGGTAAACATTGCAAAACCCCCACTGTGTAGCTTAGAAGAGAATGGCGTTGTGAATTTCCGCCTGTGTGCAGTTTTCTTGTTTATCTATCATGCCCTTCTACTTGATGTGTTATTAATGTTTGTGTTTTACAAACTCTTTTGAGAGTAGGGTGGTGAGCTTTGGAGACGAGGTAGGAAGTGATAAAGGAGAGCTCCATGGGGGGGATGGGGGATGGGCATCGAGGAGGGCACTTGTTGGGATGAGCACTGGGTGTCGTATGTAAGCGATGAGCCACTGGAATCTACCCCCAAAACCAAGAGCACACTGTATACACTGTAAGTTAGCCGATTTGACAATAAATTATATTAAAAAACAAACAAAACAAAGGAGAGCTCTAGGTCCAAGGTGGACAGTCCTGATGAGGTTAGGGATCGGGGGAAGGAGGGCTGCAGGTGGGACCTGAAACCAGAGGTCAGCGATGAGGAATTTCGGTCCTCGGAGACATTTCACAGCGCCGGGGCAGACGAGGGACACGAGAGACGCTGTTCTTTACGATGGAAGCCACTCATCCGCGGGCTTTTTCACCAGCCGGCGATCCACGAGGTCCTGTCCTGTTGTCCTCCCGTGTGTCACACAATTTGCAGGCGCAGCAGTGGCATGGCCCCTTGATATGGAAGGAGGCGAGCATCGAAATGGCTGTTGGAATCGCTAGCAGCGTAAAGCTTTTGAGGAAAAGTCACTCAGGCGGAAGAAGCGAAATTATCTAGCAGCAGAACTAATGCCCCAAAAAGGAAAGGCCACACGGTTGGTGCAAACCTAATAACGCCAGTAAAATTTTAGTGAGTGAAATGCCAAGATGAGATGCAGTCCGAGGAATTGGAAAGGTCCCAGTCTGAAAGAATACAATTCAGTCAAGATACTGATGACACGGCACACGGCCCTGAAGAGGTTTACGCGAGACAAAAAACAGCTTCTTCATCTAGGTTGATATGTCAATGTATTTCGCTAAAGGTAGCATTTGTAAGATTTGTAAATGATGAAATCCAAGGGTAGTTTTCCTGTTCCAAAGAGTTGCCTAAAACAAGTAAAGGCCAATATACACTTTTTATTTTTTTAAAAACATTTTTTAACGTTTATTTATTTTTGAGAGAGAGACAGAGCATGAATGGGGGAGGGTCAGAGAGAGGGAGACACAGAATCTGAAGCAGGCTCCAGGCTCTGAGCTGTCAGCACAGAGCCCAACGCGGGGCTCGAACTCACGGACCGCGAGATCCTGACCTGAGCCGAAGTCGGACGCTTCACCGACTGAGCCACCCAGGAGCCCCTACTTTTAATTTTTTTATTATTTTATTCTTTAGTACAGCTTTATTGAGGTACAGTTGACGAGTTTCGACATCTTGTCTTTGTACGCTTTGTGCCACCACCACAATCAAGATCACGAATACGCCCATCACCCCTGAAATCTTTGTGTGATGCATTTCTCTCTGCTCCCCATTCTCGTGCCCAGGTGAAAACACGGATCTGCTTTCTGTGCCTACAGATTAGTTGGCATTTTCCAGAACTTAATAGAATATAATCATGATGTAGTCTTTTGTGTCTGCTCCTTTTTTTTTTTTTTTTTTTTGAGACGCAATGGAACCAGGCTGACGTGTAGGCCTCACCTGCTCCTTTTCGTTGCCGAATCATAGTCCGTTGTGTGAATCTGCCGCAGGTTATCTGTTCACCTGTGGACAGACGTGCGGTTTGTTTCTAGTTCTCAACTGGCCGACGAAGCCGTTATGAACGCTCATGTACGCGTCTTTGTGTGGACATGTGCTTTCATTTCTCTTGGGGAAATATCTAGAAGTGGAATGGCCGGGTCATAGGCAGGTAGGTGTTTAGCGTTACAAGAAACTGCCAAACCGCTTTACCAAGTGGTTGTACCTCATTAGCATCCACGGCGTGCAGACTGTGAGGGTTCCTGCTGCAAGGCTCGATCTTCGCCGATACTCGATACGATCAGTCTTTTTAATTTTAGCCATTCCAGTAGTGTGTGGTGATATCCCATGGCGGTTTTAATTTGTATTTCCTGAGGGACCAGTAACGGTGAGCATCTTCTCAGGTGCATGTTTTGCCACCTGTATCACTTCTTGGATGAAGTACCTGTTTAAATATTTTGCCCATTTTTTCATTAGATTGTTTACCTTCTTCTTTTTGAGTTGTAAGTACTCTTTCTATTCTTGATACAAGCCCTTTGTCAGCTCCGTGGTTTGGAAATATTTTCTGCCCAGTGGGGCTTGCATTTTGATTTCACGGCTGTCTTTTGAAGAGCAACAATTTAAAAAAAAAAATTTTTTTAAAGTTTATTCATTTTTGAGAGACAGAGCACAAGTGGGGGAAGGGCAGAGAGAGAGGGAGACACAGGATCTGAAGCAGGCTCCAGGCACCGCGCTGTCAGCACAGAGCCCGATGTGGGGCTCGAACTCACGAATGGCAAGACCATGAACTGAGCCGAAGTCGGACACTTAACCGACGGAGCCACCCGGGTGCCCCGAAGAGCAACAATTTTAAATTCTGCTGAAGCCCACTTTATCGATTTTTTTTTCTTTTACAGTTCATATATTTTGTGTCCTATTTAAGAAATCTTTGCTAAACCCAAGGTCACTAGGATTTTTTTTTCTCGTGTTTTTGTCTAGACATTTAATATACTTCATGCTGCATTTTCATATCTGAAAACAAATGGTCGGTGTTGGAGGAATTCTTTGACATCGGTACAGAGGGTGCCCCAAGGTTTTGCTTCTCTTATGAAACAGGAAATATGGATCTTGTCACAACATACTGTTTTCTTTGTTGAGATCTGATGGTGTCAAAACTCCTGGTGATGAATCGAGAAAATGCTAGTTGATGATACAAAATTTGTTAACTTTATTAAACAAAGACAAATGTATTCAAGATTACTTAATAATTGTGTGAAAACCTGAGGTGAGGGAGAAGGACTTCTTTCTTCTTGGAACTGCCACCCTGGAGATCCAGCCGCCATGGAAGGAAGCCCTTAGCTCTATTTGGAGAGAGAGGGGGAGAGAGAGAGAGAGGACGGCGCAGCTTTCCAGCCGTCCCTGCTGCGGTGCCAGACGTGTGAGCAAAGCCATTTTGAATGTTCCAGCCCCAACCTCCATCTTCCTGAAGCCACGTGAGAGCCATCAAGTGAGACCAGCAGAGATGACCCAGCCCGTCAGCCCTCAGAATTATGAGATTATAAAATGGTGGACCATTAAATGTGGGGATGGCTTATTACCCAGTAATGAGATAATCCAGGACTCCCGAATAAAAGTTCCCTCCGAAGCTGCCGGGGTTGGGAAAATAACCTTATTGTGGAGTGTGACATCTGCTCTCTTCCAGTCCTTGGTACTGTTGCTCTTAGCACTGAAGACAAGAGAAGTCACTCAACCCCTGTGTCCCTCCCTGGTCCTGCGGCCCGGCCGGGCCCCCTCCACGGCCCGCCAGAGCCACCTTCGAGGTGCTCAGAGGAGGGGGTCGAGGGGTCAGGAGTGTGGACTCCCACTCCCCCCTGCACTCCCGCCTTGGGATTATTTTTGCTGTCCCTGTCACACTCCTCTGCCTTTTCTCTAGAAAGAGCCGTGGCTCCCAGGTTTTTTTGTGCGTGAAAACCACCCGTGCTGACTTGGTACAGTGCAGATTCCTGGGCCACGGTTCCGTGGGTTCTGCCTCAGCAGACCTGGGGCTTGAGGAGGGTGGGACTTTCTACACGGCAGATGATTGCGACGCAAGCCATCAGGGGACCGTGCTACGTAAGCCACCGGGAGACGGTGCTTCGAGAAACCCTGGCCTGGGTTCACGAGCCTCTCCTGGTGAACAAAGGGCATTTCTTGGTCACAGGTTGTTCTCAATGAGCGGAAGTGTGAACGTGTGAGTGTGAACACAGCACTGTGCCCAAGTGTGGGGGAAGTTCCGGACCGAGGGTGGGCCGCAGAGTGGGACCGCAGTGGAGCAGGGGAGCCAGCGGGGGAAACGGGGGCGTAGGCGTCTGGGAGGAGAAGGGCTTCGGTGTGGGGCGCAGCGATTCGATGGCAGCGGCTATGGTGGCCCGCAGAGCCCCGCAGCTGCTCTGCTTTCCCCGCGGACGCATGTGCCTGCGCTTTGGCCGAGTCCAGAAGCCTCACGTTATAAAAAAGGTGTCCTGTGTGGGTAATGGAAAAAGGGCAGAGAAAACCATCTGGACCGGGGAAGGGATCTGGGCTGGAACTTGGCAGGCGGCTGGGCCCTCCCGAGGTGCCCGCCACCGTTGCTGCCAGCCCGCCCGGGGCCTGTGGCCATGTCCACAGCCTGCCTGGGCGGTGGGGGATTTCACCTTGTTTGCTACCGTCTCTGCCCCTCTTTAAGCCAACTCCTGGCGCTCGAGCCGGGAATTAGTCGTGCTGTGCCTTTCGGAAATTCTCCACTGCCGTTTCAGAAAGTCACAGACATGATCACAGTGGTAATCGCACTTGCTAGCGTTTATGGAACGTAGGTCTCTGTTCCAGACACCACGCTAAGTGTTCCCGGGGCATTAGCTCGTTCCATTTCAGCCTGCGTGATCACAGACATCTTCTGGAATACTGATCCCGAAATTAACATTGAAAGCAAAGCGTAGATATCCCTGCTTAAAACAAACTTTTAAATAAAAATGTAGAGGGGCGCCTGGGTGGCGCAGTGGGTGGAGCATCTGACTTCGGCTCAGGTCATGGTCTCACGGCTGGTGAGTTCGAGCCCCGCGTCGGTCTCTGCGCTGACAGCTCGGAGCCTGGAGCCTGCTTCCGATTCTGGGTCTCCCTCTCTCTCTGCCCCTCCCCTCCCCCACTCACACGATATGTCTCTCTCTCTCTCTCTCCCTCAAAAATAAATAAACATTAAAAAACGTAGAGGAAAATGCACAAACTGTTAAGTGGGCACCTCGGTGAGTTAGCACAGGTGAGCACACCTGGGTAAGCAGCTGCCAGACGAAGAAACAGGGCTTTGCCAGTTCCCCCGAAACCCCAGGATCCCCCGCGATCCTGCTCACCCCCGACCCCTGCCTATTTCCCAAGGGAAATTGCCATCCTGTCCTCTAACATGTGGGTTAGGGTGGCCTGTGTATAAACCCTCCGTGAATTAAAGCACACAGTAGGTAGGTTTTTGTTGTTTTTTTGGTGTCTGTGTCTTTCCCTTGGCGTGCGCTTGTGGGATTCAGCCACGTGGTCACTTGTCTTTCTTTTTTTTTTTTTTTTTAAATTTTTTTTTTTTCAACGTTTATTTCTTATTTTTGGGACAGAGAGAGACAGAGCATGAACGGGGGAGGGGCAGAGAGAGAGGGAGATACAGAATTGGAAACAGGCTCCAGGCTCTGAGCCATCAGCCCAGAGCCCGACGCGGGACTTGAACTCACGGACTGCGAGATCGTGACCTGGCTGAAGTCGGACGCTTAACCGACTGCGCCACCCAGGCGCCCCGAGCCACGTGGTCACTTGTGGCGACGTTCCCTTCACTTTCTTTGCTGTAGGGTATTCTGTGTGTGACCCCAGCACATTGTATTTATCCATTCTGCTGCTGATAGATTTTTATTTATTTATTTTTTTCTTAGTTGGGCTATTACAAATAATGCTTAGGTAGCTCTAGTTTTTATTGTTTGGTTTAAGGTAATATTATTATACGTGCCTATTCAGCCAGATTCAAATCCCAGATGGATTACTTACTAGCTCTGGGAACTTTGGGATAGTTCCTTAACCTCTCTGAGTCTCATTTTCCTCCGGGAGGGGTAATAATGCCTGCCCGACGTCAGTTTCCTCAGCTCTCCAGTAGTCATGAACATCTGTCTCCTGGGAACTGTAGGGAAGGGTCAGCGAAGGCCCCTCCTTGACTCCTCCTGGGACTGTTGTGAGATCAGAGGAGGTAGTTTCTGACAAGCTCAGAACTGAACCAACATTTCCCCGTCCCTGTGTTAATATCGGCAAAAAGATAAGAAAAAAACCATGATTCCTAGACTATAAGACCGTAAACCAACTGAAGAGTTTGCTCGTCAAGACCAACAGCTTGCTTGTGAAGACTCCCACACCTTGGCTAGCGCGGAGCCAGAAGCTATTGTATCAAATTTACCCAACCCCAGGCAGTTCCCAGCTTTGCAAGACTCCTCTCCAGCCCTAAGCCTTGTAACTGTCCTCCCGGACATGCGCCCTCTGAGATATATCGCTCGGACATCACCCTGGTGGTGCTGTCTCCCTTACTGCGGTCAGTCCGACAAACGGTGTTGCTTGACCTATAGGTGTTTCTGATCTTTTGAGGGGTCGGTACTTAACGTCCCCCTATCTTCCACCCCCCCCCCCCTTTCTCCTTCGGTGTCACCTCATTTGATCTTCTGAACAGTCCCAGGGAGTAGGTATTATTTATCTCCATTTTATGGATGAGGAAGCTGAGGTTCAAGGAGAGATCAACTAGGTTGCTCAAGGCTACACAGTAAGTAGAGGGTGTGAACTCAGATTGTGGCTAAATTCTGCTTGACTTTGTGCTTAACGCTAAGCAGATGGGAGCTGTTATTAGAGCCAAGCTGAGCCACAGAGAGCATAGCTGTGGCCCATCAGGGCTCCTGATGGCTCAGAGGCCAGGGGGACGCCCCCTCCAGGCCTTTGCCCCTGGCCTCCACCTCCAGCACTGTCACCTAGGGCCGTTCTAGACGCTCAGCTTCCATTCGTTCTAGACTGCTCGTCAAGACCGACAGGTTGGTGGTGAAGGTTCTCCCCGTTTGGCTCACACCAAGCCAAAGCTCTTGTACGCTGTTACATCCGCCCGATCTCAAACATGTGTTTGTTTGAGGTTCACACTCAACTGACAGTTGAAAGGCCCTGGATTCAAGCTTCGGATACAGAACTTCCTGGCTCTGTGAACCTTGGGAAAATTGTTCAGCCTCTGTGAGCCTCATTTTTCTCTGAAAGTCATAATACCTAACTTACCTTAGTTTCCTGGTCAGCCAACACGTGTTTACCGAGCACCTACCGTGTGCCGGGCATCATTCCAGATTTAGCAGTGAACGGCACGAAGATCCCTGTGTCGTTTGGTGCCTTTGTCCCTTTTGTGGGAGGTGCTCGTCCCCTGACCACGCCCTTCTTCCTCTCCCCCCGCGCCACCCCCCACCTTTGCGTGGTGACTGCCTCCTCGTTCTTTCTACACTCACGTCTGATGTTCTGTCCTCTGGGAAGCCTTCGTGGCCCCTGGCAGAGCGCTGGCCCCTGTTTGCGGAAATGCTGGAGAGCTCGTGTCTCCCCATCACCCAGGAGCCTCCGGATTCCCTACTACACTTTGAGAACTTATTCTAGGTAGTTTGCAGGGTTGGCTGTTTACCATATATCCAGCTTGAAAAGTATTTTGCATATTTTAACTCATCTCACATTTCAGCAGTCTTGAGCCTCAATTTACAGATGAGGAAACCAAGGCACCGGGGCGTGGGGAATTTGCCTGAGTCTACGCTGACACAACCCACAGGTGGCAGAACTGGGAAGGAAACTCTGCCCTGGACCTTGACCGCCACAGGCCCCTCTGCCCAGGGTGCTGCCGCCCTGGAGACTCAGCTCAAAAATGTCCACCGGGCATGTTAGCGCAACCTACGAAGACTGGCAGATTCTTTCTCTTCACCTGTTCGCTTAGGGCCAGGTCGTGGCTTCGGGCAGTAAAAATGGAGCCAGATACAGCTTCCTTTGGAGTCCAAACTCTGTTCTCTCTCTCTCTTTTAATTTATTTTTATTTTTTAAAAGATTTCTAATGTTTATTTTTGAGACAGAGAGCGTGCGCGCACACAAGTGGAGGATGGGCAGAGAGAGGGAGACACAGAACCCGAGGCGGGGTCGAGGCTCCGAGCTGTCAGCACTGACCCCGACGTGGGGCTTGAACTCACGAACCGCGAGATCATGACCGGAGCTGAAGTCGGACGCTTAACCGACTGAGCCCCCCAGGCACCTCTGTTCTCTTTCTCTTGATGAAGACTTCCTCAAGAAACATGAATGCATGCGTCCCCGACGTGGCAGCAAACAACTCCCCAAGCAGCAGCCTGTCTGTGTGGGAAGCTCGGGCGGTATTGATGGCAATTGGATCGTTAAATTCATTCATTTATGTAACAAATATTTATTGAGCGTCTACTCTGCATCAGTGTGGATGACTAAGTCGAAACAAGGCAGTCGAAACCCTTGTCCTGATGGAGCGTATGCTCCTGTGTTGGGAGGAACAAGCCCGAACTAAAACAAAACGGAACAAGTGACAGATATTTTCAGAGAGTGACGAGTGCTTTGTAGAAAATAACACAGTTATGTGATTGAGGCTGGCGTGGGGAAATGCTACTTTACAAAGGGCGGTCAGTGAAGGCCCCGGTGAGGAACTGACATTCGAGCTGAGACTGGCCATGTGCGTATCTGGGGGACCGCATCCCAGGGGGACGGAGCAGCAAGCCAAAGGCTCCAAGTCAGGAACGAGTTGGGTATGTCCAATGGCATCCAAAAAGGCCAGGGTGGCCACGTTGTGTTAAAGCAAGGTCGAGGAGATGAGGTCAAGTAGCAGGGAGGGGCTCAGTCATGTAGGTTTCAGAAGCCATATATGGCAGGAACTGCTGACTACCCAGTACCCCCAGTAGGCAGCCTAGCCTTCTTCCACAGCAATGAAACCTCCCACATTTAGCGGGGCACATGGCTATCTGAGAAAAGACTGCCTTTCCCAGCCTTTCTTGAAGTCAGGTACGGTCATGTGACTAAAAGTTCTGCCAATGAGATGTTAGTGAAATTACCTTCCTTAAAAGATAGCTAGTATGTGCCCTTTGCTTCTTTTCCATGCCTCCTTCTATTTTGCTGTGCGGATCCCTGATGCAATGGCTGGCAGCCTAGCTGCCATATTGTACCATGAAGAGGTAGCCCACACCCAGGGATGGTGTGGTGTGGCAATGATGTAAGGAGCTTGTATCATTGAGGACTTCATGAGTGGAGCCTTGGTAGCAAGTCTAGACCACCTTTCTCCTCCTATGTTTTTGGCTTGAGTAATTGGGTAGATGTTGCCATTTAAGGAGATGGTCAAGTCTAGGGAAAACAAACCAACAAGATTGGGTGCAATTCAAGAGTTCTCTTTTGTCTGTGCCCAAAGTGAGATGCATATTATACATCCACGAGGAGCTATAGACGAACAAGCAGCTGGATATCTCGGTTTAAAGCTCAGAGCTTGAGTGGGAGGCAGGGCTGAAGGCATAAATTCGGAAGGCATCAGAACGGGGGTGCGACTTCTCCAGAGGCACACAGAAAGTCACCAGCAGCATTGAATCTTCCGGGGCCAGGAGGTTGGGGGGGGGGGGATGACTTTGCCTTTGCTGTTATTGGTAAGCTTCACTTTATACTGGAGATTCTCGGATAAGAATTGAATTTGGGCGGGGCGCCTGGGTGGCTCCGTCGGTTAAGCTTTACCTTCGGCTCAGGTCATGATCTCGAGGTTCATGAGTTCGAGCCCTGTGTTGGGCTCTGTGCTAACAGCTATGGATTCTGTGTCTCCTTCTCTCTCTGCCCCTCCCCCGCTCACACTCTGTGTGTGTGTGTGTGTGTGTGTGTGTGTGTGTGTGTCAAAAATAAAAATAAACATAAAAAAAGAATTGAATTTTGGTAAATCAAATTCCATTGTACACGTACTGGACAAACCTGCCGTTGCAAAAAGGTTTGTAAACTATTTCTGGAAGGCCAAGTTTCTGTCACTTTTTCTTCTTTTACCTGTTTTGTTTATCCAAATTCTGGTAGTTTGGGTTTTTTCCTCAGGCATTTCCTTCCTTCTTACATCTTCTTCCCTAAAGTAAGAAAGAAGAACTTAAAACTTTATTTTTAAAAAGGAAAGTAACGGGGCACCTGGGTAGCTCCGTTGTTTGGGCCTCCAACTCTTGATTTCGGCTCAGGTCATGATCCCAGGGTTATGGGATCGAGCCCTGTGCTGGGCTCCAGTAAGTGTGGAGCCTGCTTAAGATATTCTCTCTCTCTCTCTCTCTTTCTCTCTCTCCCTCGCTTTCTCTCTGTCTCCCTCAGCCCTGCTTCCCCACTCCCCTACTTGCATGCTCTCTTTCTCTAAGATTAAAAAAAATAAAAATTAAATTAAAAAGGAAGGTAAAAGTGAGAGGGTTACAGAAGGATTCATACAATCTGAGAAACATGTAATTATAGCGGTGGAAAAGAACTTTCTGATCCAGACATCTGCCTGGAGTGAGTTGCATGTGAGAAATCGTAGCACACTGGGGCTGGCAGGGACTCCTGGGGTCTTGTGGGCCAATGTTTCCCAGGCACTGACTTATGGAATGGCATTGGGTTTCAGGGAATTTTTCCCCACTTACAAAACTTTCAATGCTGAAGGTATTCACTTTTGACTCACCTAGACACAAATGGACAAACACAAACTTGACTTTCCATGGTCGAGCCGAAACTGGGAATTTTTTTAATAATTAAAAAAAATTTTTAATGTTTATTTATTTTTAAGAGAGAGAGAGATACAGTGAAAGCAGGGGAGGGGCAGAGAGAGAGGGAGACACAGAATCCGAAGCGGGCTCCAGGCTCCGAGCTATCAGCACAGAGCCCGATGCGGGGCTCGAACCCACAAACCGGGAAGTCATGACCTGAGCCAAAGCCAGATGCTTAAGCAACTGAGTCACCCCAGGCGCCCCCAAACCTGGGAATTTTTAATGAATCCGTATAGAAGTATAATTTCATCATGAGGATTTATGAGGTTTTGTTAAGGATAATGAATTTAAAAGGAAGCTTCATTCAAAAATTCCTAAATCTATTGAGGAATATAATATATGTGCTGTGAACTGAATGATTAGGTCCCCCAGATTCTTACGTTGAAACCCTAACCCCCAATATGATGGCATTTGGAGGCGGGGCCTCTGGGCGGTAATCGGGTCATGAGGGTGGGCCCCCATGATGGGATCGTGCCCCTAGAAGAAGACACCAGAGGCAGCTCGCTTCCCATGTCTCTGCCATTTGGGGATACAGCGAGAGGGTGGCCGTCTGCACCCAGGAGGTAGGCTCTCATTCCCTCACAGCCAGCCTCCAGAACTGCGAGAAACAAATGTCTGGTGTGTAAGCCGCCCAGGCGATGGTATTTTCGTAACAGCAACCTGAACTGCACAGACACACTCACAGGTGATTGTGCAAGTTTACTGAGTGGGGATCGAGAAACCAGATATTCTATCATTCCAACTCTCATTTGACGGGTAAGGAAACTGAGGCCACCAAGCATATACATATGTTAAACAAGTATATACGTTAACAAACGCGTGTGCGTGTGTGTGTGTGTGTGTGTGTGCGCGCACATAGATATTTTTGGAAGCGATAGGGCTGGTGTTGAGAGGAGCTGGATGTGAGCACGGGGTCGGTGCCGGGGAGCTGCAGGAGCCAGGCAGATGTGGGGGGGGGAGTGGGCGGATGTGGGGGGGGCACCAGGTTGTCAGGTGATGGCCGAGTCCCCCGCTGAGTGGATAGGAGGGATGACGCATGGGTCTGGTGAGGACGGGGGGGTGGTTTCCAATAATAATAACGTGGCCTTGTCCACCTAAGCGTACAGAGGAAATGGAATGAATGGTGAGAAGGGGAAAAAAATCAAAATTTGGTTCCCTAAATAATTGACACAACCTCTTTGTAAAACAAATTGTTTTTTTACATATATTTATTTTTGAGAGACCGAGCATGAGTCGGGGAGGGGACAGAGAGAGAAGGAGACACAGAATTCAAAGCAGGCTCCAGGCTCTGAGCAAGCATTCAGCACAGAGCCCAACGCGGGGCTTGAACCCACGAACCGTGAGATCGTGACCTGAGCTGAAGTCGGACCCTTAACTGACCGAGCCACCCAGGTCCCCCCATTGATACAACCTCTTGAAGTGATGGGTTGCTCAACATTAAATGCTCGGTCTTTCAGATTCCACTGCACACCTGCTTCTCTGTAAGATGTCAGCGGGGCGCATGGAGGAGAGGTCATGTGACACGTGGAGGCAGGGAAAAGGGCCTGGTTCAGGAGTCCCCACCAACTTCGAAGACTCCCTAGGGGGACTCACAGGACTCATCATGTAACTCTATTCATGGCCGTGATTTATGACACAGCAAAGGGCGAGGGCACACGGGGCAAGGTCTGGAGGAAACCAGGTGCAAGTTTCAAGACTCTTCTCCCAGTGCTCACACAGGGAGGCACTTAATTCATTTACCAACCAGTTTTGACAACACGTGTGAAATATTGTCTACCAGGAAAGATTGGCCGAGCCTGGGAGGCCAGGGACTCCGCTGGGGCTCAGTCCCGAGGCACCCTGTGCCTCGCATGTACCAAAACCCCAGACTTCCAGAGGAAGGCAGGTGTTCAGCATGAGCCATATTGCTTGTACCGAGATTTCGGGCACAGTGAGCCGCTCTTGTCCGTTCTGGGAATGGTGATGAACCCTGCCCAAATCCAAGTTCCCCGAGGCCAGCCAACCTTGGCAACAGTCCCAGGCTGGCTACGTTAACTCTTTCCTGCAAGGGGCCTTGGATTCACTTGCATCTTCTCCACAGCTGGATGGGTGATCACTGCATCACAATCGGTGCTAGGTTCTGTCGGAGGCCATTTGCTTTCTGAAGTCGTGCCTGTCGTGAGCTGGTCACAGGAAGCTAAAAGTGGCCTGGCAGGCCACCTGCCCAGCCAGACACAGCCTTCCACCAATGCTATCATCCTGTGCTAGAGGGTGGCCTCACTGGGAAAAGTATGACATAACCCTTCTCCCGCTTAGTATCCCACACGCCCCTTGGGTCTGACCATCTGCCCGTGGCTTGCTCCGGAGGTGGGAGGTGGGTAGGACCCTGGCATTTGAGCTGCTTTCTCTGCCTTCTTTTCTATTCTCCTTCCCACAGGCCACTGAGCCGGGAACAGGTGGCTTCCCATGTCTTCAAAGCCACAACATCATGCTCAGAATAAACTTGGGCATCTGGGCAGCCAAGCCTGGCTGCTGTTAATGTGTTCATCAGAGCTAAAGAAATATAGAAAGTCCTTTTTTCTCTTGGCAAATCTTGGCTTCCAATGCTGCTTCAAGATTCAGAGCTGACGAATTACCTTTTTGATCTAGATGGGACCTTTCCTTCCATGGGGAGAGAAGTGTCATGGCCTATGCTTGGCATGGATGGCTCAAAGCGGGGTGAAATTTAATACCCCCACATTCTAGAGATGATCACTTACATTTATATGATGCTTTACAATGTAAATGTGCTCTTACGAGCACGTCACAGTAACTCAGGGCTTGAGGTAAAAGCGTATTCATTGTACAGATAAAAAAGAGACTGAAAGAGGGCTAGTTAATGGTAGAGTTTGGACTGAAACTTATGTCTTTAGACCTTGATGTCCAATAGATTCTTACTGTATGATATTCATTGTTAGCAATAAATCTTTATTAACTTTTGTATCCTCTGGACAGATGAAGATGTGCTTAAAAAATATTTTCTTTCTGATTCAATGGGATGGGCTGAGTCATGGCTGATTAATAACCCAAAGATATCCACATCTTAATCTACGGAACCTGTAAATATGTTGCCTTATATGGCAAAAAGAACTTTGCAGACATGACTAAGTCATGAAATAGGGAGACGATTCTGATTATCTGGGTGCACCCTATGTAATCACAGAGGTCTTAAAAATTTTTTTTTAATGTTTATTTATTTTTGAGAGAGAGAGACAGAGTGTGAGCAGGGGAGGGGCAGAGAGAGGGAGACACAGGATCCGAAGCAGGCTCCAGGCTCTGAGCTGTCAGCACAGAGCCCCAGAGCCTGAAGTGGGGCTCGAACCCATGAACTGCGAGATCATGACCTGAGCTGAAGTCAGACACTTAACCGACTGAGCCACCCAGGTGCCCCTATAATCACAGAGGTCTTGATAAGAGGGAGACAGGAGGGTTTCAGAGACACGGAGAGACAGAGACTGGGAGATGCTATGCTATGACCTTGAAAATGGAGGATGGGACCACCAGCTAAGGAATGCAGGTGGCCTCCAGAGGAAGCTAAACGGACAAGAAAATAGATTCTTCCGAGAGCCTCTGGAGGTGATGCAGACAAGAGTCATTGTCCTTAAGGCATGGCTTGAAACCTCAAGTCCAGTCACGCCTGAAGCCAGCTTTGCCCCTCAAAGATTCCAGTTACAGGCTCTACTAAAAGTCCTTTTTTGTTCGGGCCAGAGGGAGTCAGATCTCTGAGCCCAGACGTTCCTGACTAATACAGTTGCTTGGTCAGGAGTCACCTAAGTGGTATTATTTGATGACTGATTTGGTTGAAGTCTGATGCTAGTGAGTATTATCTAGTACTACTCAAGAGGAGGCATGTTCTTGTCCAAATGGCACTGACTGTGTAATTAAAACCCAGGAGAAAATAGGAGTCCTTTCACATAACGGATCCTAACGCTTGTCTGTTGGTACATTGCTTTTCTGAGGTTTGATTGCACGTGGCTTTTGAGACCCAGGAAAGGGGAGTGACGAGCTTCGAGCCACATGGGCAGCTGGCGGCAGAGTGGGGATCAGAACTCCCGCCTCTGACTCCCGGTACCACGTGCTCTCTGAAGCGTGCTTTCTCAAAGGCTCTCCGGTGAGTGCCCTCCCCTCCCACTTTTGTGGCTCTGAAAATTCACACCCTGCTGTGTGTAATTAGTCCTTGCTGCTCTCCCTCGATGATTCGCATTCTCAATTTTGTTTTCGGAGCCCTGGGTTTATCGTGATCATGATGAGATTATTTAACATCTTGAGTATTAACAATTTGACTCCACAGAGTAAGGTTTGTGTTCCAAGGTTGTTGTTGTTTACCAGCACTCATCATTCCACCTGCTTTAAAAAAATTTTTTTTTTTTAATATTTATTTATTTTTGAGAGTGGGGGGAGGGACAGAGAGAGACAGGGAGACACAGAATCCAAAGCAGGCCCCAGGCTCTGAGCTGTCAGCACAGAGCCTGATGTGGGGCTTGAACTCACAGACTGCGAGATCATGACCTAAGCCGTACTCAGATGCTTAACTGACCGAGCCGCTCAGGCACCCCAAATGTCCAACTCCTGATATCTTCTCAGGTCCTCATCTTGCGATTGTGAGATCAAGCCCCGCATCGGGCTCTGCACTGACAGCGTGGAGCCTGCTTGGGATTCTCTCTCTGTCTCTCTCTCTCTCCCTCCCTCCTTCTCCCCCACCCCACTCTTTCACTCTTAAAATTAATAAATAAGCATTAAAAAAAAAAAGGATCTCTGTTTGAGTTCCTAATATTGGTGGCACTCGTCTAACACATCTACGCAAACCCAGCTCATCTGATGATCCTAGAGTCACTCCAGAGTCAGGACAAGAAGGGATCTTAAAGTGTACCTGTCCAATCTTTGTATGTTTTCTTAATCATAATCTTTTTCTATAATTTAAAGATGTCCTTTTAAAATGAAGACTTTACCGGGGCACCTGGGTGGCTCAGTCAGTTAAGCGTCCGACTTCGGCGCAGGTCATGATCTCACAGTTCTTGGGTTCAAGCCCGTGCTGTCAGCGCAGAGCCTGGAGCCTGCTTTGGATTCTGTGCCTCCTTGTCTGTCTCTGCCTCTCCCCCTCCCCCTCAAAAAGAAATAAACGTTAAAAAATACATAAAATGAGGACTTAATTTTCTTATAATTTTTTTTAACGTTTATTTATTTTTGAGACAGAGAGAGGCAGAGCATGAACAGGGAAGGGGCAGAGAGAGAGGGAGACACAGAATCCGAAACAGGCTCCAGGCTCTGAGCTGTCAGCACAGAGCCCGACGCGGGGCTCGAACTCACGGACCGTGAGATCATGACCTGAGCCGAAGTCGGACGCTTAACCGACCGAGCCACCCAGGCGCCCCTAGACCTAATTTTTTTAGAGCAGTTTAAAGTTCGCAGCAAAATTGAGGGGGGGGGATACAGAGATTTCTCATATGCCCCTTCCCTCACATGCCTCACAGCCTCCCCATGACCCTCATTCCCCAGCCAAGTGGGACATTTACTACAGTTGATGAAGCTACAAGTGCCACATCATGATCACCCAAATCCATAGTTTACATTCAGGTCACTCATGGTGGTATACATCCTATGGGTTTGGACAAATGTATAATGACATATATGCCCATCATCGTAGAACCACACAGAGCATTGTCACTGCCCTAAAAATCCTCTGGGCTCCGCCTGTTCATCCCTTCTTCCCTGCTAAGCCTTGGCAACCATTGATCATTTTACTGCCTCCATCGGTTTGTCTTTTCCAGAATGTCATGTTGTTGGAATCATACAGCGTGTAGCCTTTTCAGATTGGCTTCTCTCACATAGAAATATGCATTATTCTTTGCGTTTTCCAGTTGGAAAACGGAGGCTGGAAAGTCAAGTATGTGTCAATCAGAGTTCTCAGTTGCAGGCAACTATTCTGGTATGTTCAGAAGCAGGTGGCCCTGCTGACACCCTGATGTTGAGCTATTGGACTCCAAAACTGTGAGAGAATAAATTGCTGTTGTTTGAGGCCACCAAGTGTGTGGTCACGGGTTTTGGGTGCCGCAGAAGATGAATACTCTGTCACTTGGCTCAGGCTCCAAGGTTCACGTGGATGAATGTGGGACCGAATCCTGTGAACTCGCAGCTCCTCTAAAGGAGCCAGACCCCTGTGGCTCTGCCCTTGCCACACAGCACCTGTGTCTGATGGGTTGAGCAAGGTCACTTGCTGTATTTTAGCTGCAAGGCATGCTGGGAGTGGAGCGTATGTTCCGTTCCGGCTCCTACCCGGAGTGGGAGGGATCTGCAATGTGGAGTGCTCAAAGATGCGGGGTGTCTAGAAATGTGACAAGCACCCTCTTGGAAGGGACTCACCCACAGCCACTGTATTATTAGTCCGCCTGGGCTGCTGTAACAAACAGACTCAGTGGCTTAAATAATATAATAGACATTGAGTTTCCCACAGTTCTGGAGACCAGAAGTCCAAGACTGAGGTTCTGGCAGGGTTGATTTCTAGGAGGTCTCTCTCCTTGGCTTGTATGCAGAGAGGCTGAGCCCTGGGGTCAGGCTACACCTTTACAATTTGTTTTTTTTTTTTTTTTTTTTAAGTTTTTACTTATTTATTTATTTTTAGTAATCTCTCCACTCAGTGTGGGGCTCGAACTCACAACCCCAAGATCAAGAGTTTCATGCTCCTCTGACTGAGCCAGCCGAGTGCCCCCTTATTCTTTCATTTAACCTTGATAACTGCCCCCCCCTTTTGTTTTTGAGACACAGAGAGAGAGAGAGTGTGTGTGGGCAGGAGCAGGGGAGGGGCAGAGACGGTGGGAGAGAGAATCTTAAGCAGGCTCCATGCCCAGTGCAGAGCCCAACTTGGGACTCGATCCCATGACCCTGGCATCATGCCCTGAGCGAAAATCAAGAGTGAGCCTTCAAGGCTCACCAATTGACCAAGCCATCATCAAACGGACTGAGCCATCCAGGCGCCCCCTTTAATCACCTTTGAAAGGCCTTGTCTCCAAACACAGGCACATTGGGCATTACGCTTCTGCGTGAGAAATTGGGAGGACACGATCCGTCCACAGCAGTTACACGGTGGTTAGAGGCGAGCTGGGATTTGTGCACGCACGCGACTCCGCATCCACCTCCTACCTCAGCTCCCATCAGATTTGGCCGTGCCGGTCACGGTGTATCTAGAAAACCCGATTGCCTGGCAGGAAGGGGGCACAGGCCGGCTCCCCCATGATGTTGGTGGCACAGCCGTCTCCATCCATACTTTGTCATCGGTGTATTCAGAGTTCTTCGTGGCAGACGACGGAAACCAGCCGTGACTTGGGTGGAGAAGGACTTTATTGAAAGATTGATGGGTAACTCAGAGAGATGCTAAGAGGGCTGGGACATAGCTAAAAAAAATCACAGGAAGAAAGGAGGCGGAACATGGCCCAAATCCCAGTACACAGTCGGTCCAGGGGGGCCCCCACTGCCACCGCCACAGGATTTTGCGTGCTCTCCCTGGAACAGATGCAGGGATTCGGTGTTAGACGTTAGACGTTAACGTTAGACGTTAGCCCCTGCTCTTCTGCATCAGAAGCTCTTGGTTCGACATGCGGCCGTGGGTGCCCGTGATTGGTCAGACTTAGATCTGCGTAGGCCTCACCACAATTCAAAAAAATACGTATCACCGTCTCCATTTGACGGATGAGGAAACTAAGGCTCGAAGAAGTTACGTGACTTGTCGACGGCAGGTCTCGGTCTGCCTGACGCTGGAGCGCACTCTCCCAGTGACCACGCTTGGTGCCTCGGCCCCGTTGCTGGGCACGTGTGCTTCCAAAGGGGTCATTCCCGTTGCTTCTACCAGAGATGTGAGTGTACCCCCTTCTCACGCCACCCTTCCCAGGATCAAGGGAGATGTGTCATTTATCACACGTCCTTGCTCATTTGATGGACTAAAATGGTGACCTCTTGTTTTGGTTTGCTTCTCTTCATAACTGTTGAGGCGGAACATTTCCCGATATTCTATTATCCATTTATATTTCCTCTCTGTATGCGTGAAGAATCCCACCCGCGTTTTTTGTTCACGTTGTCTACTGGGGTCTCGGTGGCATCATCTTAGCTGTCGTTCGCAGGAGCTCTTTCCCTGTAGCAACGAGGTTTAACTCTTTCTTGTTTCTTTTTTTGTTTCCAAAGAATACTTTCACCATCTTTTAATTTCCTGTTGAACTTTGTTCATTTTCCTTTGACAGACAGGAGTTTTGCACTTCAGGGCTAAAAATTTAACAGTCGTTTTTCAGGCTGGCCACATGACATGAGGGAGTGTTCCTGGGGGAAACACGTCTAACACCGAATACTTAGATAATTCCTCTTTTCCATGCCCCGCCACCTCCCAATACTTTTGGGTCAACAGGCTTATAACGAGCCCTTTCATCTCCAGAGAGACGATCATCAACAACTCTTGAGAGGCATAGCTTTTCACTCCACCCTAGGGCAAAAAAAAAAAAAAAAAGCCAAAGGTGACGCTTAATCCACAGAGCCACCCAGGTGCCCCATCCTTCCAAAGGCTCGGTTTTGTCATCTATCTGATGGGCTACTCATGCTGGCCTTGTGTGACTGGTACAAGGATTAGGGGTGCTGCATGGAGTATGCTTAGCGGAGTCTGGCCTGCAGTAAATACACCGTGGAAGCCCGTTCTAATGCACCAGGAAATTAATTGGCAAGTGCTTGCGGGTCGTCTGCTGTGTGCCCAGCATTGCATCAGGTCAGTGGCAACTGGTCCCCCAAATCAACCTTCACGAGCTCACAAGGTGTGGCCGAAGAGCTAGGGCACCGCTCACCACGACTCTGCAGCTATACGACGGGGTCGAAGTACCGAATTACAGAGAAAGGGGTTTGCGTCTTCCAAGCAGGAAGCTACCGCTGTGGGCTGAAGATTTCGGGAAAGGTTCATACAGCAAGTAGGGGCTCGAATTGGGTTTTGACAATTTAAGAAATATATTTATTCTCTTCTTATTAGGACGTTTCCCCCCTCTGAATGAAAATAGCTATGTTTTTCCTTTTAAAAAAAAACTTTATTTTTATTTTAGAGAGAGAGCACAGGGGAGAGGGGCAGAGGGAGAAAGAGAGAGAGAGAGAGAGCAAGAGAATCTTAAGCAGACTCCATGGTCAGTGAGGAGTCTGACCAGGGGCTCTATCCCACAACCCTGGGATCATGGCCTGAACCTAAATAGAGTCAGATGCTCAACCGACTGAGCCACCCAGGCGTCTCTGTTTATACTTTTTAAAAATAATATGTAGTCTTGGGGCACCTGGGTGGCTTAGTCGGTTAAGCATCCGACTTCGGCTCAGGTCATGATCTCACGGTTCGTGGGTTCAAGCCCTGCATCGGGCTCTGTGCTGACAGCTCGGAGCCTGGAGCCTGCTTAGGATTCTGTGTCTCCCTCTCTCTCTCCCCTCCCCCCCCCCCACTCTCTCTCTCTTTCTCTCCCTCTCTCTCAAAAATAAATAAACATTAAAAAAATTTACAACAATAAAATAAAAAAATAAAAATAATATGTACTCTTTAAAAAATACTTAGACAATGCAGTAAATCAATTAAAAAAATCTCAGACCCAGAAATACTATTAATACTTGTATAAAATGCATATATTTATATATAAATATAATTATGTTTGTTTATGTACTTATACAAAAAAAACAAGAGCATATATATACATACTGGGTTGTAACAGTATTCCATTGTATGGAAGTTTTATAATTTTTTTTTAACCAAACCATAATTGCTAGACAGGTGATGTGGGCACAACTCTGTACGTGAACATCCAAATTCTCTCAGTCAGTAACTTAGTGATTTTAGACAACTTATTGTTGGGTCACTTTCTAGAAATGTTGCGGAAGTTGTATTGATATATATTCACTTCCACCATCAGTATATAAAGGTTCTCTCTTCCCCACACCATTCCCGGCAACGAGTCTTGCCAATATTTTATGATTTCCACCAGGATGCAGGCAAAATAAATTTTTTAAAACTTTATTTATTTACTTTGAAAGACAGAACCAGCAGGGGAGGGGCAGAGAGAGAGGGGGACAGAGGATCCGAAGCGGGCTTTGTGCTGACAGCAGAGAGCTGGATTTGGGGCTTGAACTCATGAACAGTGAAATCACGACCCGAGCTGAAGTCAGACACTTAACTGACTGAGCCACCCAGGCACCCCGTTAAAAGTTGTATCTTTCACTTAATAGGTTTTTCTAGACTGCCCCATGTTAATGCTGTCACGTGAGACATGGTACAGCCATGGCCCCAGCCCTCCCCTCACAGAGCTCAAAGACCACAGGGTTGAGAGACATTGAATAAGTAGTTCTTGGGCTCCTCGCTGGCAGCACGGAGACCGCTTGGGATTCTCTCTCTCCCTTCTCTCTCTGCCCCTACCCTACTTGTGCTCTCTCGCTCTCAAATAAGTAAACTTAAAAAAAAAAAAAAAAAAAAAGGGTTCCTGTGAACTGTGATGAGGGCAGTTATGGTTCGCATTTCTTTGATTATCCACTCAGGTCCTTAGTAAATGACATGAAAAGGGCCCGTCCGTTGAGGTTTTGTGCTGGTACAACCTCGTGTCTGTCGGCGGACCAAGGAGATGTCTGTTTTCTTTTGCCTCTGTTACCTCATGCAACGATACAGACGATGGGGCAACAAAACGCAGCGTCCCAGAGGATTTTCTAGGAGAAAAAGATGAAATCGGTTATGCTTTTCTGGCCTCATTTCTCGAACATCCTTGGAAACTTATCTATTATTAACGTCTTGAGGGCTAAACCAATCACATGGGGATGATACCCTGATGTGGCATACTTTAATTGCACAACATGGGATAAAATGATAATAATATAAAGTGATGCTGGGAACAACCGGATGGATATCTGTATGAACAAAAAATGAGCCTCCATGCTCTCCTCACACCAGACGCCAAAATTCTCCCAGCATAGGTCACAGACCCCAACGTAAGTGCTGAGACTATGTTGCTTCTCCCGTTAAACACAGGAGAAAATCTTGATGGCGTTCAGTTCGGCCAAGATTTCTCTCACAGAACACAATAACAGAAGCCATCAAAGAAACACTTGATGAAACGGACTTCAGTTTTGAAAATGCTTGCTTTTCAAAAGCACAGTTAAGAAAACAAAAAGGAGGGGTGCGGCCCAGCTGGTTCGGGGTCTGACCCTTGGTCTCAGCTCAGGTCTTGATCTCAGGGTTGGGTGGTCAAGCTCCAGCCCCAGTGTGGAGCCCACTTAAAAAAAAAAAAAAAAAACGGAAAGAAAACAAAGAGGAAAGCAGACTGAAAACAGATTTATGCAAAACATGTGTCTGAAAATGGGCTCATATCCAGAATATAGGAAGAATTTAATATCACAACTGATAATAAGAAAAGAAATAACCGTTAAAAATGGGCAAGAGATTTGAACAGATATTGCACAACAGAAGATTTGTGAATGATTAAGAAGCGCATGGAAGGGGTGCCTGGGTGTTTCAGTCGGTTGAGCGTCTGACTCTTGATTTCCGCTCAGGTCATGATCCCAGGGTTGTGGGATCAAGCCCCACATTGGGCTCCGTGCTGAGCGTGGAGCCTGCTTGGGATTCTCTCTCTCTCTCTCTCTCTCTCTCTCTCTGCCCTCCTCCCCCACTCTCTCTTAAAAAAAAAAAAAAAAGAAACACACGGAAAGATGTTCGGCATCACTAGTCATCACGGACAGGCAGTTAAGACTAACATGAGAGATTGTTACATAGTCCGGGTGGCTAAGGTTAAAAAGACTGACAGCACTATGTATTGAAGAGGATTTGAGGGATCTGGGGGCACAGCAGTCACTTTGGAGGAGAGGCAGGCCATGTCCTATAAAGGGTCCTAGTACGGGGCACCTGGGTGGCTCACGCCATTGAGTGTCTGACTCTTGATCTCAATTCAGGTCTTCAGTCAGTGTTGTGAGTTCAAGCCCCATGCTGGGCTCCACGCTGGGCATGAAGCCTACTTAAAAAAAGCGTCCTAGGTATGTGCCCAGGATTAATGAAAACATTTGTTCGCATAAACACTTGCATGCAAATGTTCTTTGCAGTGCTATTCATGTTAGCTCAAAACTGGAAATAATGCAAATGTCTGTCAACCTCTGGACGGATGATTGCGGTATGAATCTACACTATGGAATACTACTCAGCAATGAAAAAGGAACTGCATATTAAGGTGAATATTCAAAATAATTTTGTTAAGTGGAAGAAGCCAGCCATGGCAGGCTACATAGAGCCATAGAATTCTAGAAAAGGCAAAACCGTGGTGGAAGAAAGATGATCAGTGGTTGCCTGGAGCGAGGATCTGGGCAGGAGACGGACGGCCGCGGGACGAGGGGGAACTGCCCGGACCCCGGAAATGTTCTGCATCCTGATCGCAGTGATGGAGGTTATATACCGTTTGTAGTTACCTAAACTCGGCAAACCATACACCTAAGAACGGATAGGTTTTATTTGTGTGTTAAAGCCGCGAGATAAAACATCAGAAAAAAAAATTGATCTTTCTTGGCCCTCTTCAAATGCATTTTCTGCCTTGATATGATTTCTATTTTGAATTACACGTGGGAGTGAGAAATCGTAAAGTTTTCAGTGTCTTCATCTGGCCCCGGCACAAAAGCATCGGAGTCCCTTCTGGTCCTGTGTTGGTCACACTGGTCACCTGTCATCTGCTGCTCTTGTCCTCCAAGCTCCCTCAGGTCAGCGGCTCTGTGGCTTTCATGCCATGCGTGGGGCCCTGGAATCCCTGGTGACACAGGGGCCACCATGCCAGGTTCCTGCTTCCCCTGGTACAGATTCCCTCTGCCTCCCAGGGCATAGGATGGGAGGGCACTCTCACCTCCCTTCAGGAATCTCCCCCAAAGCTCTCCCTTTTTTCCCTGGCATTCTCTCTCTCCTACTGTTACATTTTTCTGCAAGAAAAGCCTTTATCAAATCCCTCAGGCTGGCGGGGGGGGGGGGAGTAATGGCCCCCATCTGGAGGCAGGGGGTGAGGG
The DNA here is from genome assembly GCF_018350175.1 of Felis catus. Lineage (NCBI taxonomy): Eukaryota > Metazoa > Chordata > Mammalia > Carnivora > Felidae > Felis > Felis catus. Next base: position 124,408,976 of record NC_058374.1, read on the forward strand.
GAGACATATCTAGTGCCTGGAACATGGCCCAGCCCGAGGGAGCCCTGCGAAGGGGGGCTTCCACTGCCACCAGCCCTGAGTCGGGCATGGGGGCGGGCAGAGGGAGCGGAGCCATCATACTGGAGCTGGAGAGCTTCCTTCCAGGTCATCTGGATGGGAGTTTGGGAGTCGGGCAGGGCCCCCTGGGAAGAGGAGCAGCTCAGGAACTGGTTTCTGGGCCACGCGTGGGTGGGGAGGGTGGGTGAGGCCATGCAGGGGGCACCGGGAATGGGGAGTGTCCTAGGGTCCATCGGCCCTCTTTCCCCCCGGAAGGGCAGGAGACGAGCCTCTGGGGCCCTAAACTGGGCAGAGGGCAAAGGTAGCATCACAGAGTGAGCAGAATAATGGTGCGTATTTCTTTCCCCCACCCCTGTCTCCCTCCTCTTCTTCCTTGCTCTCTCCTTTTCTCCTTCTCTGTCTCGTCCCCTTCTCCCATCCCCTCTCCTCCTGTCCCCACCCTGGTCTAAAAAGCCTGCGAAGAAGAGTCTGCGCTCAGAGGCATGTCATGAGTAACCCACTTGTGTAGTTGCGGTTTACCTACCTGTAGAAAATCCGCACCTAAGATCGCCACATGCTGTGGGCAAGTGGTTTTGATTCCGCTCCACAAATATTTACTGTGCTCTGGTTAACTGAGCGCACTTTGTGCCCGTGGTGCCAGAGAGATGCAAACGGGCAAGGCCAGTCCTCGGAGGAGCCAGTCTGGGGCCCCTGGCTGATGTTGGCAGAAGACAAGCCCCCCTTTCCCCAGGATACTAAAGAGCTCTCTGTCTGCCCTTGCCCTGGGCCCACTCCCCTCTCCGACCAAGTGCAGAAAGGGTCACGCCGCCAGTTGTGCAAGGTCTTAAGACAGTCCATTGAAGGCGTAGTCCACAGGAGCGAGGCAGAGCCCTGCCTGCAGGTATTGGAGGGCTTGGTAAATACCTGGCGGTTCACTGCTGACGAGCTGGAATCGTGATTTCCCGTCTATTTTCCCCTTGCCTGTGAGTTTTCCAAGAGCAGCCGTCCAAATAGAACTGGTCTCCTCAACACGTTTTTCAGGACCACACCAGCCTTCGAAACGGACAGGCCCCGGTTTTGTTTGCCTGTTGTTTTCGTCCGGAGAGTAAGTCTCAAGCCTAACGTTCCACCAGGGTTTAGCCAGGTCCCAGGATGAGTACAGTGCTGGTGTGCAAGAGCCCTCGGGGTAAAAGGGAATCAGAAACATAAGGGCAAAGGAGATCTGAAGAGCAACTGGGGGTTGCAGCCAGAAAGACTGTTCCCGAAATGCTTCAGGCTCTGACCTCCTCTGATGTGGACCAGTCTGTGAGCAGTTCTGGCCGACAGACGATGAGCAGAAGTGACGTGAGCTGCTTCTGCGTGCTTCGCTGAGTTGCTCGGGCGAGACTTCCCAGAGACGTCCTCTCCTCAGGCATTGCAACCAGCATGGTTCCAGGTGGGGGCTGCTTCAGCCCCGTCCTCGAAAAATGCCACACGGACGGCTGCTGGCCCACAGCAGGCGTGGCGGAGTGAGCTGGAGTGAGGCGGGAGCCTTACTTAAGCTTCCGAAGTTGGGACTCGGTTTTCACTGCAGCCTAACCTGGCCTGTCCTGACTGCTACGCTGGGAAAACAAAAACCCCGGCTTGACAGGCAGTTCTTCCGCATCCTTGCTTCAAAGTTCAAAATATCCCATCTTCTCCCTTCTCCTCAGTCTTATCAGTCAACGCCGTGCTTTATCTGCTCAGTGTGCAGCATGTAGCATGAGTGAAAGAGGTGACAAAGTTTTGTGAGACTAGCAACCTACAGCAAACGATGACTCCGCTCCACGTAGGGAAGTTTACAGTGTGATGAGGGAGACAGATAGAACCTTTTCCCTCCCCCCTAATGTGCGTAATCACAGGCCATTAGCATTGACCTTCCCTGTGGACTTCAGAGGTGATCTAACCTAACTTTGTAGCCCAAGAAGGCATTACTTGTCCATCTCTGACTTATCTGTACCTACCCAGTGCCAGTCATTAAGCTGAGGACTGGAGACAGACAGAGGTGAGGAAAACCCGGCCTAGTGGGTATAGTGGCCCAAGAGTGGTTTGGACCTAGTGCTCAGAGCACCAAAGAGGAAAGAAGCTATTTCAGGCAAGAAATCGGGGAAGGCTTCTTGGAAGAGGTGGTAGTTTACCTACATAGCCTTACCCCTCACTGTATGCTTGGGCCACTTCTTGAGTGATTGTGGGAATGCAAAAATGGACGTTGGGCACGGCTCTCCACCTTCTCCACCATGTGGGCCAACTCAGCCCTCCATGACCCACCAGAGATGCACCTCTGATCTCTCCCTTGGCTCTGTGACTTCCCAGACTGCCTTATGCACGTCCGGACTTTTGTCCAGGTACAGTGTGGGCTCTGCCCTGGAAGGCCAGAGGCCAGGTGGGTGACCCCTCCCTGCTCTGTAAAACCGGGAGTGAAATCCCTGCAAAGAATCCCTGCCTTGGTTGGGGTGGGTGGCCATGTGTTCAACTCCCATTCCCAGGCTCCTGGGGGAGAATCACTGAAGAGTGGCTTTGCCCCGGAGCTTGTTCAGCTCCACAGCCTTTAGCAAGCAGCTCATTCACAAGTGACTACAAGTTAATACAGTACAGACCAGTTACATAAATATTGTGCTGTCACTGATTATCTTCTGTAATCAAAGGCAAGGCTGCTGACTTTGTTACTTTCCCTATCACGCGGCTCTGAGGAAAACTCTGGAGGTTGTCCACGCAGGTTTCACTGCATGTGTCTATTTACAAGTTGTGTCTCTGATGTATTGAGAAGAGGGTAATGCCCCTTGCATTCAGACCCAATAAGTATTTATCAAATGCCTATTATCTGAGCGGCATCGGAAGACATATTCTTATTTCATTATTGAGTTAATAGCAGTAATAATTTGATAATATGACACAAAAGTAGTCTTTACAATGACATCCCTCCCCCCCCCCCGCATAAATATAATTGTTGGAATTTAAATAATCCTTTAACTTTAAAAAACCCAATGTAAACTTACAAGGAAAATAAAACATGACAGCCCCTATCTCTTTGCTTACAGAAACCATGAAGGGCAGAAGAACAAGGTCTTCAATGTTGGGTAGTAGCTAAGTGGACCGTCGTAGTCGCCGATTTTCAAAAGTTAGAACGGGGTAGGTGAGCCACTGACGTCTGCACTATGAGCCTGTATCCACTTGATCGATTGTTAACCAACTTAAATGCATGGGGTTGGAAACTGTAAATTACTTCCCACAATGCAGGAAAACAACGCCATCTTTCCATTTACCTGCCAGTGCTAAGGCCGGCTGGATTTTTCCATCAGTTGTTTGAATTCGGCTGACGGTGACTTCGTGGGGGCCACCTCTCTCTTCCACCCTCTGGGACTCGTGTGCACTTGGGAGAATCTGGAGGGAGCTCTACCCTCCGGGAAGCCAGAGTTTTAAAATCCGCAAGCCAGTCCCTTTTGCCTTGTTGAGGGAGAGACTCTGCACAAATCCCCGGGAAAGCTCGGCGGTCGCCAGACCCCCGCGGGTAGTGCAGTTTCCCTAACCTTGACCCCCAAGTCAGCCGTTTCTAACCCCTTTCCAAAGCGTCGCTCGAGCCCGGGAGTGGTTTGAAAGAAAAAAAACGAAACCGCCCGTTTGAAGCTTCGGCTAAAGGGCACTCGCTCCCTGGGGGCTCAGGGGCAACTTCTCCATCACCTCGTCCAGGGATTTTAAACAATCGCGGACCACCAGCCCCCTTTACGCTCTCGGTGCCCGACTCGCTCCCTGCCACTTCCCTCCACGAACGCCGGCAGGAGTGGGTGGCAGCACCGAGGCGATTTGATTCGCATTTTCTTTTTTTCCTCCGGGTTTTGTCATGGAAACGCTGACACAACCTCCAGACGGCGGCCGAGCCCGGCCGGGGACTGAGGGCTTTTGGGACCCTGCGGGAGCGCGGCGCGCTCTCCGCACTCCCCGGGAAACAGCTGGACGCGACCAATTCCCGGGTAGGGGCGGGGGGAGCGCGACGCTCCGCCCCGGCGCTCCGGCCCCTCCCTCCTCCCGGCTCTCCGCGGGCGCCCTCCCCTCGCCGGGGGCTGCGAGTTGCATTTGGTAAAACCCAGCCCGGAATATATAGATCATTGGAGCGCAATGAAGTAGCCTTTGGAGCGGAGGGAGGGGGCCCGTCCGACAGCCACAGCGGCCAGCGCAGCAGCGGCGGCGGCGGCGGCACCACCAGCGCTCGCACCCCAGCCGCCCGGCCCGCGAGGAGGCAGCGGCGGCCGCCGGCGGGAGCGGAGGCGGCGGCGGGGAGGCGAAGAGGAGCAGCGGGAGGAGCAGGAGCGCGCAGCCGGCGGGTCCACGCATCTCGGCACTTCCAGAGCAACTCCGGCGCCTTCCGTACCCCTGCCCGGGGCTGGGGGCTCCGAGAGCGGCCGCGAAGCCCTCCCGATCGTCCCCCTCCCGAGCCCTGCCCAGCCCTTGCCCTGCGCCTCCCGGGCTCCGCTCCGCGCGGCAGGGTCCCGGCTCCTGCGCCCCGGGCGCGCCTCCCGGACACCCCGGTCCCCGCAGCCAGGACAAAGCCATGAAGCCGGCGCTGCTGGAAGTGATGAGGATGAACAGAATTTGCCGGATGGTGCTGGCCACTTGCTTGGGATCCTTTATCCTGGTCATCTTCTATTTCCAAAGTATGTTGCACCCAGGTAGGGGGCGCGTTAGCGTGGTTTTGTTGGATATTTTCTTCTCTCTCGCGCTCTCGCTCGCTCGCTGGCGCCTGGTTTCTGCCTATTCCAACCTTACCTCTTCTCCCTCAGCCACCTCGGGACTCCTTGCTGCCCGGACAGGACGAGTCGGGATGGAGAGGAGGAGAGAAGACGTGCTCTCTCTCCTCTTCTTCCTCCCGGCTCCAGGCTGGAGGATGGGAGCAAGGGGGAGCGTTTTTTTTTTTTTTTTCCTCCCTTTTTTCTTTGTGTCTCTTGTCTGTCTGTCTGCGAGGTAGCAGAGCAAGGTAGAGAGGTTGTGGGCAGCTGCTGACGTGGGGGGCCGGTTTGAAGAGAATGCAACTCCCCGCGGATGCAGCGATCCGTGGATGAAAGAGGCGCCGGGAGGCGGCCGCCCTGCGCCTGGGCGCGCTGCCTTTTCCTTGGGTTGGGGGCTTGGGGGCTAAGGGTGTGCGCCCCGGCGAGGTCGCCAGTCCCTGCTGGGGAGCCTGAGGCTCAGGCTCCCACGTGTCCGGGGCTCAGCGCCGCGCAGAGGTGTTGGGAGAGGCTTGGTGCCCCGCACTGCCTCTCCACTAGGTTGGGGAACGGGCCAGGCGCCCCTTGTTTGCCCCCGGGGTCTGGCTCCTCATTGACCTTGCGGCTGGTGTCCTGGGGCTTCCTTCACCCCGCGCCCCCACCCCAGCGGCTCTCCCGACCCTGCGCTGGTCATTGCTCCTGGGTCACGCCTTGGCCGCGGCAGTTTTGGAGGAAACTTTGGCCCGGTCCTGGACTGACCGTCAGGTTGCTTGCCCCTCTCCTGGGTTCCGAACATCTGAAGTCCCCCGGAGGGCCCCGGGGCGTGTGGCAGTGAGCCCCTCCCCCAGCCCTCTGTAGCTTAGGCAAGTTACACATCTGAAATCTGGACTGGGGGAGGATCGAGGCTCGCCCCTTCCAAAAGGCGCTAAGGAAAGTTTGGGACCTGGGGAGGGAGGGGCGCCCTCGAGCGCGGCGGCCGGGGGTTCACTGCTCGACCCCGAAGCCCAACAGGTACAAAAACCTTCCGAGGAGCCTTCGGGGTGACGCGGCTCGGCCCGGGGAGCCGTGGTATCCACACCCCCGCCTCACCCCTGGCCGGCTCCCACTGGGCCACATTGGCTCCGAAATCCTTTTCGCTTTCTTTCTTTTTCTTTTCTTTTCTTTTTCTTTTTTCTTTTCTTTCTTTTTTTTTTTTTACGCCTCCGAGTTGCCGTTCTCAGTACAGCCACAGCAATAATTTGCTTTTATAATTGCAAGGAGGGAGTTGGAAACACATTTCCTTCCAGGGAAATGGGGTTGGTTTTTTTTTCTCTTTTGCCTCCCGCGTTCTCCTTTCAGTGTGTATGTATCTAACACTTTCAGCAGACGCAGCCCCGAATTCTTCTAGCTTGCGTTTGGGTGGGTGGCAGAGGAATAAAGCTGTTCTTTCCATCAATCAGGCAAGGCTGCGGGTGTGAGATTCCTTGACAGCGTCGGGGACTGAGCGGCCCCTCTGCCCGGCTCGCCCTGGAGCAGTTGTTCAGGCGGCCAAGGATATGGTCTGACGCTACCACTGGTAACCTCAGGACATCCGAGCCAGCCTTGTAAAAGATGGCTTTTGTTTGCAGTTGGGTATTTTTAGTTTCATGTCAGCAAACTGCAGCCGTGTTTGTCTCCTCACCCAAACCGGTGGTTGGGAAACTTCTAAGGGAATTTAAAAATGGACCTCGCTTATGTTCTGGGCAGCCGGTGCGGTGGTTCCAGTGGGCAAGGCCAGACAGACAGCAGCATCCTGGAGGCCAGGCCAGACTCCGCCCCAGAGACCGGGGGACTGGGGGACGTGCAAGTGCACTGGGGCTCAACCAGTTTAAACAAAGGGCCCAGGGGTTTGGTCTAGACTTCAGATATGTGTTTAGGCCGCTTAAAATTTTGCCTGGACAGAACATGCCGGGTAATTGTCTGCAGAAATGCCAAGGACAGGACGGATATTAGTCTCCATGCGGAATGCACTTGAACTTCTCCGTACCTGTTAGTCGTCCAGGTACTGATAATACCCCCACTCGCCATGGTTTTCATGCAGCCGGTGCTTTTTCTTGTCTGAGAATTCGGAAATAACTTTCTAACCAGAGACACCAGGAAGAAGCTTGTCCTCTGCTCTCAGCCTTCGCTTCCCTTCCTGGCCCCATTTCCTTTTAAGAAATGGCATTTGCTTATTATTCATATCTATGTGAGTGTTCTCTCCTGACATGTTTTCCCAGCCCATAGCAAGTTCCACTGTCAATACCTTCTAGTGAGTGTGCGACTGAAGATGGTCCAATTGAGAGGTCTTCCTTATGTTGAATTACGTATGGTTCCACGAAAACTCCGCGCCATCAGTTTATTATGACATGGGCCATAAAAATATGCTTCGAAATCAATATTAAACATGTTCCTTTCTCCCTCCCCCCCATCTTATTAAACTTCACGGTTGATGACAGCTGATGCTAAATCTTTTGTACTACTTTGAATTTCTTTAAAACTTAGCCGGATCTCTGCTTCTTTGAGGATTTGGGGTCATTGGTGGGATGATCCTTTGGCCTGGCTGTGCAGTTTCAGTCTTGAAAGATCACCCGGGGAGAGGCATAAGGGACCACGCCATGGCACAGATTGTTGCTAAAAATTTGGAGCCCTCCGGTAGGAGTTCCACATTCCTGTATCTGAAATAGAAAAATAGTATTCCGAAAGAAATGGATTCCGGGCTTCATCGGTACCTTGAGAACACCTGGAGTGTGAGAGGTGGGGGAGAAAAAAGAAAGGAGACAGCTGGCGATGGGAGGGCTGGCTGTCTCTCCCTCGGATTCTAATCTGGGGCCCATTGTCTTCTGTACTTTTCTAGTTCCCAAGCAATTCATAAACTTGAGTAGTTGATCTTTAATTTGGTTGGAGGGTTCAGGAGAAGTGGGCCTTGTCAGTAAGGCAGCTTTCTTTAGATCTCTGACATCTGAGTTATAGTCCTTGTTTATGTCAGGTGTTTTTTTTTTTAATGTCTTTTTTTTTTTTTTTTAAGAGAGAGAGTGTGTGCACAGCTTGTGCATGAGTGGGGAAAGGGCAGAGGGAGGGAGGGAGGGAGGGAGGGAGGGAGAGAGAGAATCTTAAGCACGCTCCATGCTTAGCTCAGAGGCTGGGGGGGGGGGGGGCGCTGTGCGCTTGGTCCCATGACGGTGGGATCCTGACCTGAGCCAACATCAAGGGTATGGTGTTCAACCGACTGAACCACCCCAGTGCCCCATGATTTTATTTTTTAGTCATCTCTACACCCAGTGTGGGGCTTGAATTTACAACCCCAAGATCAAGAGCCCCGCACGCTCTACCGACTGAGCCAGCCAGGCACCCTGGGATCAGGTTTTAGCCCCATCCTAATCCCAGTGTTTTACGCAGTGCCTGACACATAGTAGGTTCCCAATAAAATAATTGCTGGGGAAAAGCACGAATAGCTCATCTCCAGAAGACCCGCTTCTCTGGTTTTCAAGAACGTTATCAAGCCTTGCCAACAATGCTGTGTCTGTGAGTCTGGGTCCGTGTGGTGGGCACCCTTCCCTGCCTTCCTGGTCTCTGAGAGCGCCCGCACACATGAATTTGGTTTAAGTCTTTGTACCCCAGGTGGAGCATTCCCGCGGCCTAGATTTGCTGCCCCGAGGTATGAGGCAGTTGGGGCACTGCTCGGTGTCCTGGGTACTGGGGGAGCTTGGCCTCCATTAGCCACTGACTCGAAGAAAGCCGTCCACAGGACAAACCCCTTTTGTGGGTGTGAGCAGCCCCTGAAGTGGGTGAGGACGGAACCACATGCTAGCGGTTTCTGCACACATTCGCGTCCATCAGCAAATGCGTCCTGTAAACGTGCGTCCTGTACAGTAAACTGTCTTGCCTACCTGCCCCGGACAGCTGGGCTTTGATGGAGCTGTGCTCTGCAAAGCAAAGGGGAGGAGGCCCCCGGGGCTGCATTTGTGCCCAGCCTGTGAAGAGAGTTCCTCCGAACCTTCCTTTTGTGTGCTCCCTAGGATTGTGGTTTTGTTCGAAATCTCCTGTTCAAAGAAAAGAAGCCTGCGGAGGAGAAAGCCTTTTCTCTCCCTTTCTCTTCCTCTCTTTTTTTTTTTCCTCCTGCCGTATGTTTACTTTCACTGTTGCCTGGGATTTCTTTGCCTTGGTCGAAGGTATTGAAAGATTATACCCTTTATTTAAAGACTTCTTGGGTTACCCCTTTGTACTTGTACTTGATTAGATTGAATGTGCAGTGCTTTTGTGTGATGATTTTAATCTAATTGTAAACATAATATGTGCTCATTTTAGGAAATTTAGGAAGTGTAGAAGAGAAACCATCATTTAGTATTCCACCACCCAGAGGCAACAGGTGCTTTATTCTATGTATTATAGAATATATATGTTAAAAAAAGTTGAGATTATATCATGCCTTTTGTACCTGTTTTGATGTATTTTAGACAAGTGCATCATTATGGTGACTAGTTATTATGTTTAAAGACAACATTTAACCTCAACCTTTTTAATCTATAGATTTGCATATGTCTCTGCCGTCCCCCCGCCCCGCCCCCCGCCCCACTTTGCAGGATGTCAGTCCTGTATCATTTTTATTACTTTTTTTTTTAAACTGCACAAGAATCTTTTTGCTTTTACATGAAATGAATTTGGACTCACCAGTTTGTAGGGCCGGTTCTTAGGTTATCTCTCTGGCGTTTCCTTTTGCAAAGGCAGCAGGAGGGTCTCAAGTAGGAGACTGTTACGAATCCTGAAAGCAGCATTAAATAACTGAAGGCTAAGACCTGTCCAGTATGGGGACTCCCTTTGGTGGTTGAAACGTTTGCACCTCGGTGAGACATTGTCATGGCCGCGTTAAGAGGAGACAGATACACATAGGCAGTTTCCTCCAACAGTCACAGCCACTGCCCAGGAGCTCTCATCTCATTGCTTTCTGAAATAAAAGTGGTGGTCAGCGGAGGGGTGGCTGGAGATGTCCGTGGGGCAGGGGACGTGGGGATCCATCCTGTAGCAGTAGGGGCTGCGGTTTAGATTTATCTGGTTGGAAAGCCATTTTGCTCATGACCAGCTCTATCAGCACAGCCGTTTGAAAACAGGAAGTCAAACACTTACAAGTTCAGGCCCCACCCTTTCCCCCCTCTTAAAATCCACCCACAAGACCCACCTCCTTAACCTGGGGAGGGTAGGTGAAAAAGGCCTTGTGAAAGTCATCGCCAGCAGGCATGTAAGCCCAAATTCTTGGAAAAACCAGCATTGTTTTGCGTACTCATTTTTTTCTTTTTCATTTCTTTTCTCTTGAATTTCGAGACCCTGTCTTTATCACAAGTGAAGAGGAAGGCACATCTTCCTCTGAGGTCATTGAATAGTCTGATCTGTCAATTAAAAATTCCCGGAAGCTTATTTGACGCATCTGAGATCAAATATGATTGATCAAAATTTACAAGCTGAGTTGTGCTTTTTTTTTTTTTTTCTCTGTCTCTTGTCTTTCTCTCTTCTACTCGGTGCCAGGCCCTGGAGGTGGGTCTAGGCACTTGGGGGATTCAGTATGGATTTTGGCCCCCAGGGAACTTACAGCCAGACTTGAAGCAAATGCAGAAGTAAAAAAAAAAAAAAAAAAAAGTAGGCCTGTCAGGTGGTGTGGAGAAAAACAAAGCAGGGAGAGATAGATGGGGGGCGGGGCTTGCATTTGAATATAAAGGTAGTTAGGGAATGCCACTGGTGGGATGACCTTGGAGAGCAGAGACCTCAGGGAAGGGAAGGAGCCATCCACGTGTCCATCCCAGGGAGAATGTTCCAGGCATAGAGCAGCAGAGGCCTGCCCCTGAGGTGGGAACTTGCCAGACAGGCAGCACTGAGTGTTCAAAGCAGAGGGAAGGGGCGGGAGCAGAGTCTGCTGCGGGGCCTGGGGCAGGCTGGGCGGGAGGTGAGGAAGCTTCTTACTTGCACCTTTATCTTTGGGCAGCTGGTCCTGAGCTTTGGTAAAGGGGTCACTGCACTAATCCCGTTTCTCCTCACCCCGCCCCCCCCCCCCCCCCCAGACCACAAAGTGGTAAAAGAGATTTGAGAAACATTTTAACGGAACTGGTGTTGGGCAAGTCTTCAACAAAACGTTCGGGGTGCGATCCATGGCATTCACGACTACAAAGCGCGGTCGCACCCTGACTTCTGCGGACACTCAGTAAGGGCGTAGAGAGGGACTGGGTTGGGGGCTTGGTGATTTGGACGTGGAAGGCCTGGGTCCTGGGGCGGGGCTCCTCTGCTCCCTAACCCCATCAATTACCGTATTCCCTCCATTCTGAGAGACTCATTTTTTTTCGCAATTTCGTAGCGATGACCTTTGACGGTGTCGTCATCGATGGCTTCTTGGCACCGTGCCATGCTTCTGTGGCCAGGCTTGTTCTTTCTCATTGGGACACAGAGTGGCCATTGTCTTAGAGTTGATGCCCTCGGAGGCGGCCACCTCTGTAAATTGGGAAGGTACTTTTTGCAAACCACGGCACACCCCGTGACCTTAGTAAGGTGATGGGAAAGGGCATCCCCCTAAGACGCAGGCTCCAGGTGAGGGCCCAGAAGTGCCTGATCAGCCCTGACTGTGGGCTTCGTGAAGGCTTGGCCAGCACGTAGGCCCATAAGCCTTTTCTGCTGTGCCTGCGGGAGCTCGTACCCATTTTCAGAGGCTTGGGGCTTGCAGTTCATATCTCTCTTACGTTAACTGATAGGGGTCGGGAAGAGCCCGAATGGGAAGGGTGGCGAAGTGACTTATTTAACCCGGGGCTCGACCCTGGAAGTTCCAACAGAAATAGGTGTAGATGTTTCTTGGGGAGACTATCACAGTGTGGATTTTAGTTTCTTTCATGGCCACTGAGCTCACGTGGCCTTTATAATTTCTCTGGCCCTTTAGAAATGTAGTTGTTTGTTCGCGTGCATGCCTTCTTCTTTAGATTTATCAGGGCACGGATTCTGTCTCTGAGGTTGGCCCAGAGGTCCTTCGGAAACATTTCAAGAGTAAACATTTCAAGAGTAAACAAGAGTAAACATTTCATCTCAAAGACACCTGTTCCCTCCTGTCCCCTCCTTACCTGAATGTCTAGAGCCCAGAGGGAAGAGCTGGGCTGCTTTGCCAGGCCCAGACAGCTTCCGGGTGGTCTCTTCCATTTGTCCTCTAAATCTCTCTGCTCTCCTGCTCTACTAGGATTCGGAGTTCAGAGCTGGAACTAAAAAATGGTCTAAGTGTTTTAAGCAGAGGGTATTTAATGGAGGGGATCTGGTGCTTATGAAATTGCTGGGGGCAGCTGGAGGCATAGGGCTCTCCGCTGAGTCTGCAGGAAGGAGCCCCAGTTGATAGTACATGTAATTATTTGTGAACAAATCTATATTGGCTGCTCCAAACCGACCCCCCAGGAGTGCAGCTGTCTGTCTCCAAGACTGTCCCGGAACTCCTGAGTCTGAGAACAAACTGAGGCTACTGAGAACCAGGGATCAGAAATCCTGGTTCCAGCGTTGGAATGATTCCCCACTGCAGCTGCCTCTTGACACCCAGAAGGACAGAGGGAGGACCTTGTCATGCTGTTGTAAAACCTCTCCTGTCCCCATCACCACATTAGCCTGCGAAAAACCGCCCAGAAGGCAGGAAGTTGGTCTCTGCCTCATGTCTTTTTTTTTTTTTTTAAGTATATGTATGTATGTATGTATGTATGTATGTATTTAGAGAGAATGCAAGTGGGGGAGGAGCAGAGAGAGAGAGAGAGAGAGAGAGAGAATCCCAAGCAGTCTCTACACCGTCACCGTCGAGCCCAGTGTAGGGCTCGAACTCATGAACTGTGAGATCATGACCTGAGCTGAAACCAAGAGTCAGATGCTCATCCAACTGAGCCATTCAGGTGCCCCTCACGTCTGCTTTCTAAGTCTTGAGTGAGTGCTTCTGTTTGGGGAAACCAAATTCACAGCCAGAACCCTGGCTTCAAGAAAGCCTGGCCAAGTATGGCTTTTGCAGCGTAAGAAGGCCTTCTAGAAGAAGGGGTAGTGGAATGGATGATGAGCAAACATCCACAGTAGTCCACCACACATTGGTACACTGTTGGTGAAGCATCCTTGAGGAGTCATTCCCAATATGTTTTGTTTATAGATAATTTATATGTATTACCACCGTCATCTAAATATCCAGCATGAGGATATTTCTAAACTTGCTACGAGTAGTGATTGTAAAACCACAAGTTCATTATCCTCTGGTTAATTCTGTTGGCCGACACCTTTGCACTCCGATTCTGCCGTCCTTTTTACCTTGTAACGTGGCAGATGGAGACTCGGAGGAGTGTGTGCGCATTGTGAGTATTCGTGCGCTGTGGTTTCTTGGCGGGGATCTTTCTAAGCCTCCATTCCATTTTGTGAGGCTTGGTTTAGGTGAAAGTAGATAATATAATCTGTACACCTACTTACGATTCGTTGTAAATGGCGAGCCATGAAATATGCCGGAGCAATGAGATCACGGAAACAGCCACAGAGTCCCTTCACCTTGTGGCTCTCCATCGTCCTCCTCATGACACCAGTGTTTCTTTTTTTCTTTAGAGAGAGAGAGAGAGAAAGAGAGAGAGAGAGATTGAGCGGGGGAGAGGGGCGGAGAGAGAGAGATTGAGCAGGGGAGAGGGGCGGAGAGAGAGAGAGATTGAGTGGGGGAGAGGGGCGGAGAGAGAGAGATTGAGCGGGGGAGAGGGGCGGAGAGAGAGAGAGATTGAGTGGGGGAGAGGGGCAGAGGGAGAGGGAGAGAGAGAGTCTAAAGCAGACTCCACACTCAGCACAGAGCCTGACGTGGGGCTCTATCCCACAACCCCTGAGCCGAAATCAAAGGTCAGACACTGACTCACCTGAGCCACCCAGGCACCCTCACCTGTGTTTCACAAAAGGCATGTTAAGTTGTTACGATGGGTTACGTGGAAGTGTTTGTGTTGATTTCTATTTTCAACATTAAAGGTCTTTTTTTAGACTAAATATGAATGAAAGACGTAGCGTTGCCTTCCCAGGGCCCTAGTGTCCACTAGACTTTGGAACTCCAGGTCTGGACTTGTCGCGAGTATAACCCGTGACTGTTAGGCCCGCCACAGCCAACTTTGGGTCAGGGTGCTAGTAACCTCGTGCTTGGTCTGGTAGTGGGGAGTCCGAGTCTGACTGTAGGTAAGGAGGACAGGTAGCACTGAGATCTCCAGTATCACCTGAAGTTCGTTTCTGACTCCGGCAGGTTCGGGTAGGGATAAAGAAACCTGGTAATGTGGGTGTTGAAGTCCATTTCAGTCTTGTGAGTGGTTATCCTAAACGCCTCGGGAAGAAAACCCACAAAGGCAACTCAAGTTGGAACAGGCTGGTGACTGGGCTTCTGCCTGAAGCTGTTAACTTCAAAGAATCCTAGAAGGGGGAAGACACAAAGGCCCCTCCAAGGGAGTATTGTCATATCACACTTTACATCTCTTAACGGTTGACGCATTTTCCCTTTATTGTCATCGTCCGGTGGTCATTCGCTATAGAGAAAAGAGCACAGAATTCGCTATAGAGAAAAGAGCACAGAATTTGCGGTGTAGAGACCAGCTTTTGGACCTTGGCCACCTACTGTATCCATTGGACATCACTCAAGATGTTTTTGTTGAATGCTTGTTAAGCGTTAGGCTTTGTTCGGGGGCTGGAGATATGACAGGGACACAGACAAAAATGCATGTCCTCGCGGTGCATTCTCCTCGGGGAAGACACAATAATCAAATGCATGTTTAAAACATAGAGTATGTTTGATGATGACAAGTGCTACAGAAGGACAGTAAGGCAAGGAAGGAGGATATGAAACCGAAGCAGCCTGGGGACTGCAGTTTGCAGTAGGGATGCCCAGATGAGGCCTCCCTGAGAAAGTGGCTTTCTTTAAAGATAGAAGGAGATGAGCCAGGGAAATAATACAGGTATTTATTGAGTACTAGTTCTGAAGGTCGACCTGGGCCAGGTATTTAATATGTTATTTCGCAGAACTTACAAGGTACACACGGTTATTATCATCACATGTTATAAGGGGGCAAACTGAGGCATAGAGAATATCACTCATCCGAGGTCACATTGAGAGGACTGAGGCACCATGGCTGTCTAAGATCTGTTGCTCTGGATATCTAGTAGGGGCTCTCTGTTGGGGGTTGTGCCCTCCCCCACGATAATACAGGTATTTATTGAGTACTAGTTCTGAAGGTCGACCTGGGCCAGGTATTTAATATGTTATTTCGCAGAACTTACAAGGTACACACGGTTATTATCATCACATGTTATAAGGGGGCAAACTGAGGCATAGAGAATATCACTCATCCGAGGTCACATTGAGAGGACTGAGGCGCCATGGCTGTCTAAGATCTGTTGCTCTGGATATCTAGTAGGGGCTCTCTGTTGGGGGTTGTGCCCTCCCCCACGTTTGGAAATGTGTCGGGATGCTCTTGATTGTCTCTAGGACTGATGACATCAGTCTTGTTGGCAGGGCTAAGGATGCTAGACATCCTGCAAAGGATGGAATCTTTCCGCCCATCAGAGTCATCTTGCCCAAATGCCAATAATGCTTCTCCTTGAGAAATTCCTCAAGACTCTTCAGGCTTGAACAGCGTCTGGCGTAGTACCTGGCCACACCCCACAACTTGGGCAAGTGCCTGGCAAATTATAGCCACTTAATAATGGATTGAAAGACCGAGTGAAAGTCATAGCCTCAGAGATTTGGTCCCCTCCTTTGCCAAGTGAAGGTAGTAATATTACTTCTCCAACCTCGTGGTGGGGGTGAGGATTAAATGAGAAACTAGATGGGAAAATGCCTTGAAAATGGATGCAGACACTGTGCACACAGATTGTCAGAGTAAATGCACTGCGGTTTCTCATTCTGAGATATTCATCTTCACGTTTACAAAAATGCTGTCGTATTTCATTCTGTTTGATACCTGAGCAGGTGTTTATCCGTTCCTTATGTCTGCCCTGCACTGTGAGGTTTACTAAGAGGGTCCTGCTTCCAGACTGCTGTATCTTCTTTCTTTCTTCTTTTTTTTTTTTTTAAAGTTTATTTATTTACTTTGAGAGAGACAGAGTGAGTGGGTGAGGGGCAGAGAGAGAGGGAGAATCTCCAGCAGGCTCCGAGCTGAGAGCGTGGGGCTTATGAACCTTGCGATCATGACCTGAGCCAAAGTCAAGAGTTGGACACTTAACCGACTGAGCCACCACCCAGGTGCCCCTGAGTACCTCCTTTCCGTCTGCACTAACCCCCCTGTCTGCTGTTGCCGGCTCACCTCCCCGCCAAGGCCAAAACTGAGCTCTGCCTCGGTGGCGCGTTTTACAAAAGCAGAGTTTATTTGGTGAAAACTCAGCTTTGCGGTTTCATGCTGCATGCAGAGGCCATAGCTTTCCCCCACCGACCAACCCCTCAGGTTCTCATTAACTTTAAAAGGTGGCGTTTGAAAAATAAAACACAGGGCACTGTCAGTGCCATTTCTGAAAGCTGAACTCAGGAGGATAAAAAGTTTTGGAAAAATAGCCGTTGTTCAGTGGCAGCCCTTGGGTGAGCCGAGGTTGGGTGGCTTAGTGCACAGGACAGAATCGATTGGCCTTTGTCACCACACTTGAACCTGTTGTGGGCAGAGGAGGACCGTATGGCTTCTTCTCGCACAGGGACCAGTCACCCTCTGTGAGCCTGGTGGAGCTGCCCCTGGGGGATGGCATTCATAGTGGGGGCAGAGGCCCTCTCTGCCGTGGTCACCAGAGAAGGTGCTGAAATTTAGTTCAAAGGCTGTAATCCTGATTTGGGCGAGGCCAAGGTGTATTTGGTGCCCTTCCCTGCCCCACCCCTTACTTTCCTGGAGACAGTCCCGCGGGGCTTGATAGCCACGGGGTAGGGGTGGGGGTCCATCAATGCTCGGGGTTCTTTACAAGTTGAAGAGTCTATCTTTTTAGGCACTGGACCCTCCAAATGAACTTTCCACCTCACCCGACTATTGATTTAGATTAGTGGTTCTCAGCTGGGAACAATTTTGCTCCCTTCTCTCTCCCACTGCAAGGGACCTTTCGCAATGTCTGGAGAGAATTTGGTTGTCACACCTGGGGGCGGGGGTGTCCTACTGGCATCTAGTGGGGAGAAGCCAGAAATGCTGTTAAACATCCTACATGTGCTGGATGCCTCCTCCCTCCCCCCCCCCCCCCCCCCCCCCGCCTCCACCCCCTGCTCCCCACCAACAAAGACTAATCCAACCCACAGTGGCAATAGCTGGGACACTCTTATTCAGATTCTGTAGTTTTTTGATGCCTTATTAAGAACAACACATGGGGCACCTGGGTGGCGCAGTCGGTTAAGCGACCGACTTCAGCCAGGTCACGATCTCGCGGTCCGTGAGTTCGAGCCCCGCATCAGGCTCTGGGCTGATGGCTCAGAGCCTGGAGCCTGTTTCCGATTCTGTGTCTCCCTCTCTCTCTGCCCCTCCCCCATTCATGCTCTGTCTCTCTCTGTCCCAAAAATAAATAAACGTTGAAAAAAAAAAATCTTTAA
This sequence comes from Felis catus, assembly GCF_018350175.1. Lineage (NCBI taxonomy): Eukaryota > Metazoa > Chordata > Mammalia > Carnivora > Felidae > Felis > Felis catus. Next base: position 124,426,268 of record NC_058374.1, read on the forward strand.
AAAAAAAGAACAACACATACAGCATAAGTAAGTGCTCATTTGCTGAGTACCTACTATGTGTCAGCGTGCTAACTGCTTTACTTGGATTATCACCGTTAATCTTTGCGATCTTGTGAGCGTTTCCCTGTTCCGTTGTACAGATGAGCAATGCTCGCCGTTACGCTCCGTTTACCTGTTCTTGCTTTCAGCTAATTAGGTCAGGAGGTAATTTGTTTATAAGGACCTTCCGCTCAGCTGCAGACTCTAAGCGGAACATTCAGTGATAGCCTCTTCTCTTCTTACCCTACACTCTATCCCGGGGTGAGCTCATCCCCTCTTGGGACCCGTGCTGTCAGCTGTGTTCAGGTGACACTTCTCACTTCAACTTGGATGTATCCTGAGGTCAAAGTGCAGTTCATATGTTACCTCCCGTGTAAAATCTTCATCTGCCCTCTCGGTCAGATGAAGGAGGTGGACGGCCTTCCTCTGCGCCCCGTGGTACTTTGTGCGTGCGCACTTCTGTTATTACACACTCTGGCGTATTGGGTCATCGAGGGCAGGCTGTGTCTTGTTCAGCCCAGTACCTCAACATCTGACTAGAGCCTGGTGTGGAGAAGTTGTCCCAGGCCGTTCAGGCCGCTGCCACAAAGTGCCACAGACTGGGTGGCTTGTAAACAACTAGAATTAACTTCTCACAGCACTGGAGGCTGGAAGCTTAAGAGCAAGGTGGCAGGATGGTTGGGTGATGGACCTCTTCTGGGGCACAGACTTCTCGTTGTAGTTCCACGTGGCGGAAGGGGTGAGGCAGCTCCCTGGGGCCTTCTAGAAAGGCACCAATCCCATTCACGAGGGCCCCATCCTCATGACCTAATCACCTTCAAGGGCTCCACCTCCTAATGTCATCACCTCGGGCATATGTTTCCAATGTATGCCTTTTGGGGGGAGGACACAAACATTGGGACCATAGCAACAGTCACTCAGTCAATATTTATTGAAAGAATGAAGACATTGATGCCGATGGGTAAACAAGAAGAAAATCCCGCTAATGAAGGTGGTGAGTGTGGAGTTTTCAGCCATTGTCGTGGCCGATTAGGTTTTCAGTTTGTGCAGTGAGTGAGCAGTCATGGAAGAGAGCAAAGAACAATTCATTTAGCAACTCATTTAACGATTCATTTGGCTAGGTGTAGACCCAGCCAAAAAATGAGCAACTTTTGAAGACGTGGTTGTTAGGTACCGTAGCCACGATGGTAAACCGGTATGTCCCGGGAAGGGATCTGCTGGTCCACCCGGAATGGGAGAGCGCCTGGAACAGGACCCTTCTAGGACAGCATTGTCCAGCCAGAATATACTGTCAGCTGTGTGTGTAACTTTAAATTTCCCCGTAACCACATTGAAACAAAGTAAAGAAACAGAAAAAAAATAAACAGTTGAAATTAATATCTAAAGAATCCTTTTAACAAGCAATGAATATTACAAATTACTGAGATCTTACATTTTTGCACTAAGTCTCTGCGCTAAGTGTGTATTTTACGTTTACAACACATCTCGATTCGGACTAGCCTCATTCCACGTGTTTGTGGCTTCCACATTGGCTAGTGCTACTCTGAAGGGTTAGAACGCCCCTTTCCCCTTTATTTAAGGCATGTTTTACTTCCTGGGTTTAAGCTGTACCCTCTGGGACTCTAGGCGTTAAATAAGAGATGTTAGCTGTGGAATCAGATATGCGTCACTCAAGTCATTTCAGGCCTCTAAAATACGTGGAGTCTTCTGGTTAGTCAAATGCCGCCTGAACCTTGACCTTCCCAGTGAGATCCTAACAAACTCTGTAACGTAGAGAGAGAAGGTTATCAACTCCATTCCACAGATGAGGCAGTGGAAACTCAGAGGGGTTCAGGGAATTGCTTACGTTTGGTTTGAAATGATTCTAACACAAACGTCTGAGTGCAAAGGCGGGCCCAACATTCGTTCTGTTGGGGTGGACAGAATGCACATGATTAACTGTCTACGGGGCCAAATGTGGTTAGGGTTACAAAGAGAGACAAACAGCTCAGGACAGGGTGGGGGGATTGTTGATTTAGAGTGGGGGTGTTGAGGAGAGCTTCATAGGAGAGGTGGTGTTTGTTGTGCCCAGGAGGATGAGTAGAGAATTGCTAGGGAATATGAGAGAAGGGGAGGAAAGACATTCCAGGTGAGGGCACTCACCAAATCAGAACAGGGGTGAGGTGGGAAGGAGAGTGATATCTGGGAACACAGGAGGCTCCAGGGTGGAGAGGGGAGTCGACACTGGACTTGGAGGGCTCTGAAGGCTCTCAGGTTTGAACTTTGTTCTTGGGACCTGGGAGCCATAGAAGGTTGAAGGTCTCTTGTTTTTCAGATGATGAAATTCAAGCTCCATTTAATTAAACTCTTTGGTTTCATTTGAAGGGCAGAAGTTTTCAATGCACTTTCTCAAATGAACTCGGGCCATTTTGAAGTCGTTTCTATTATTATCATTAATGGGAGGTAGGAAGATTATTCATGAATGTCTAAAGTGCGAAGTAAAGAATAGCTTAAAAGCACTCTGTGATGGGATTTAAAACTCCGCTGTTTGCTTTGCTCGTGCCAAAATTAGAGGCCGTGAAGGTTAAGTTTCAGTCTCTCAGTTGCTAATGGTGCCCTGGGTTCACTCTGAGAGGCCCTGGAAGAAGCGGTAGGTGAAAGGGAAAGTGTGTAAATAGTCACAGGGAGAATTTCTCCCTCCAGTGTGAGCCCCTGGGTCTGTCTGGGGTCAGGATGCAGCTGTGGGCGGTCCTAGAGAGGCAGTGTAGACTGGAGAATCAAGTGGGCCGCTTCCCCCTGGGAGCCAAGACGCAGGGGTCAGGCTCCGCCCCCCCCCCCCCCCCCCCCAACCAGGAGGCTTGCCCTGTGGGCTGTGTGTGGGGTCCGGTTTCATTGTCCCCCTGAGAGATGCTACCCTTAGTAATCTTCATTTCAAAAGGCCCCCTCTTTTTACCATTCCACTCCTGGGCTGTGGGAGAGACGACGGGTTAATTGCAGAGCTCACACACAGCATAAAAAGGCATCTCTGGCTTTCAGAATCACTTCTGGGGGGCATTGTGCTTGCTACAAAGCTGAGGGCTCCCTTCATTTTCTCTACTAGACTGTATCACTTGGCACCCATTGATAAATATCCTAGAGCTGGTCTCCACATAGGGATTTGATCCCCTTTTTGTCCCCCTTTGATCCCCCTTTTCCCGTTAAAACAACAACACACAGAACTTTCCAAAAGGCTTAATTTTTTTAAAAAAGTGATATAATGGTGTAGACGTGCATCATTGTTGAAGGGGGGCGTGCGGCCATGCACACGGCAGGGGCCTCTGGGTGTACACTTGGCGAACTTGTGAGGATTTAGGGATTAAGGATTGGAAGGTCTCACGAAGGCAGTGCTTATTATTGGAAGTCTGTGCGAAAGTACCGGAATGGAGATTATTTTGAAAACGGAAGAATTAGATAGTGAAGCCTTTCATGAGCCCAGGTTTTATGTACGGACGGCTTTCTGCATAATTTTATTATTCAAAAATGGAGGCCCAGCTGTGAAATCAGAAGCCGAACAGGCCATCCTTTGGCTACGTGCAATAGAGCAGCTTTTGTTGGGAAGGTGTGAGCCGTGCATGAAAGACGATTATGTGCTTAAAAATATTAACTAGTAGTAGTGGCCTTGCTCATTTTAGGATAATGCATTTCATGCAGGAGGGGAGTGGCTCAGGGCTCCCACAGGACTCAGGAGAGAGTTCTTCCTGGGGTTTATGCAGACTTCATTTCCTGTGTCTGTAAAAATACAAATTGAGGTTTTTAAAAATAAATACAGGTCTGATCGTAAGTGCCTTCCTGCATGTGGGATCCAAGCTGTGTAGAGGATGTTGTCATTGGAAAGTCACAGCGATGTTCCTTTTTTATTTTGCATAGGAAATAAACGTGGAGTGGCCCCAGGACGCCCAGTCTTGGCACGTAAGCCTTTGCCGTCATTGCAAAGTTTGATCTGTTGTAAAACATGGATGACCTTGGCGGGAAGAGGCAGTGCAGTGAAATAGAAAGGGGGTTGGGTACGGGTTGGCTATTGGTCAGGACACTTGAGTTCTGGTCCTGGGTCTTCTCCCCGACTTCTGGGGACCCTCGCACGTATCACTAATCAATGGGTAAATGTGGACATTGGCAGTTTTCAAAGTAAAACTTAGCCACACCCCCACCAGAGTGGCTCCTTGCATGTCCCTTTTATTTTTTGGGGTTCCGAGTAAATTTTGTTAGAAGAAAGTATCAAGGCTAAAACCAAAAAACAAAACAAAACAACTTTGCAGTTTACTGCTTAGTCTATCTTTTCTTTATTTAATTTTTTTTTTTTTTTACATTTATTTATTTTTTGAGAGATAGAGACAGAGCACAAGCGGTGGAGGGGCAGAGAGAGAATGAGACACAGAATCTGAGACGGGCTCTAGGCTCTGAGCTGTCAGCATAGAGCCAGATGCGGGGCTCGAACTCACAAACCGTGAGATGACCTGAGCCAACATCGGACGCTTAACTGACTGAGGCATCCAGATGTCCCTCTTTCTTTCTTTTTTAAATGTTTATTTATTTTTGAGAGAGAGAGCGACAGCGTGAGTAGGGGAAGGCTGAGAGAGAGGGAGACACAGAATCTGAAGCAGGCTCCAGGCTTTGAGCTGGCAGCACAGAGTCCGATGTGGGGCTTGAATCCACAAGCAGTGAGATCATGACCTGAGCTGAGGTCCGATGTTTAACCGACTGAGCTACCCAGGTGCCCCATACTTCGTCTGTTTTTATGACGATTTCTCCCAGCTCAGATCTTGTGTTGTTAGCAGGTCTCAAAATTGATACCCATTTACAGTTAGGGTTGAATCGTAATTAAAGTAACTGTTCGTACAGTATGAACAGACTTGTACCTATTCGCCCCTCCATCCATCACTCAAACGTTTAGTGACCAAACATTTATCTGCCTAAGAGGCAAATCTCAGTATGACTTAGTTCCTGCACTGAAATAGCTTGTAATTTGGCAAGTGGTGACAGACCCATAATTGTTAGTTGCAGAGCTTTGTAATAATGGCTATAGGCGGCTAGAAAAAAAGGAGTAATTAGTTTAAGGGAGGTCAGAGAACTTCACAGAGAAGGAACCTTTGAATTGGACTCCAGCCATTCAGTTATACAACAAGCACTGGGTGCCTACTGTGTGTGCCAGGACCATTTCAAGTGCTAGGGAGACGGGGGACAAACACAGACCGTGATCCGTGTCTTAATGGAGCTGACATTGTTGGCATACAATGTATCAAGTGGCAAGGTTTGCAACATTACTGGCTCTTTTCTGCCATTGTCCCCCTCCCCTGCCATGTAATGTCAGAGTAAAGCAGTGTTTTGTTTATGTGTGTGTGTGTGTGTGTGTGTGTGTGTGTATAATATGTATATGTATAACATGTATATGTATAATAATATAATATATATTGTATATGTATACATATATACATATATATGTATATATGTATATGTACATATATGCATATAATAATATACATATACATATTGTTATATGTGTATATATATGTTATTACGTATTGTTATATTACATATAACAATATGTATATGTATGTTATATGAGTATATGTATAAAATGTATATATGTAATTTCGATTATCCATTTAATTCAAGTGTATTATAGAGAATTTTGAAAAAAAAAATGGCTCCATTTCTGAAAGACTCATTCCTGATCCCTGCCACCCAGGAAGGATCTCTGTTAAAGCTTCCAGTCTATTTTTCTATGCACATATATATATATATTTATAAAGATGAAAGCATCGCGCATATATTATAGCCTATCTGCTTTTGCCATTTAGTACTGAATCATGGGTATTTCCTAATGTCATCCAATTTTCTTTGAAAACACCATAATATTTCATCATGGATGTCATAATATTCCATCATATGGATATGTCATCATATGGACAGAATTTAGTCATTCTCTCTTTTTTGGACATTTTCAAAGAAGATTTCCCCCTTTGTAAAAACTGCCATGGTGTACCTCTTTGTATGTAAATCTTTACCTGAGTTACTTAACGTTTCTCTGGAATCAACATTCAGAATGGGAATGCGCAGGTTGTAAGTTTGCGAAGGCTCTTGATTAAGTGTAGCCAATTGTTGCCCAGACGGTTGCGTCCACTTATGCCCCACCCGGCAGCGTGTGAGTTTGTGGGTCTCACCGATTGCAGCCAGTTTGATTTGGCGGTCGGCCAGAGGCCTGCCGGAGCCTCCCTCACACTAAGCGTGGATGCTCTTCCTTCGTGTTTGGTCCACTCTCGATGACGGGCGTCACGAGAGCACAGACTGTGTCCCCGGTGCCTGCCCTGTCACGGCCGTGCGAGGAAATGAACATTCGTTGGCATTGAGCCAAGAGAGACGCGGCGAAGTTTCACTGGGCACCTGGGAAGGAAGGGAATCGAACTTCCATCGTTGTCTCAAAGCACGTCACGTGGACTTGCAGGGAAAGGGAAGCTCATGGGTAGGCAAGCGCTTGTGTGAAAGCCACCTCCGCGGTCTCAGCGCGCGTCCGCGAGGCCAGCAGATCATCCACAGGGTTGAAAGGCAAAGATACGTCTCGGCTGCTTACTTGCTGTGTGCCCTTTTCTTGGGTTAAAAAAGCACTTCAGTCTTCTCAGCAGTCTGGCGAGGGAGGCGTCCTCATTTTTGGGTGGATGCAGACACATTTCGTAATTAAGGTGACGTAGCCCCGTGCCCTAAATGTTTGTGTGCCCCTTTCCCCGCCAAATTCACGTACTGAAATCCTAACCCCCAGAGGTGATGGTTTTAAGGGCTGGGAACTTGGGGGCTGCTTGGGTCATGAGAACACCGAATCCTAACCACTAGACCACCAGGGAGCGTCTGCTTGGGTCATGAGGATGGAGCCCTCAGGGAATGGGATTAGTGCCTTCCTAGAAGAGGCTCCGGAGAGAACTCTTGCCCCTTCCAGCATGTGAGGACCCAGAGAGAAGGTGCCAGCTGTGAACCAGGCAAGCAGACCCTCACCTGATCCTGCCGGCACCCTGATCTTGGGCTTCTAGGCACCAGAGCTGCGAAAATTATTTATTTCTTTAAGTCATTTCTACACCCGATGTGGGGCTTGAGCTCACCACCCCCAGATCAAGAGTCACATGCCCTTCTGACTGAGCCATGCAGGCGCCCCTACTGAGAACTTACTTCTGCTTGCAAACCACGGGGCTAGTGTCCGTGTGAACACTTCCTTTCTGTGATTGAGGAGGAAGAATGTGCAGCGGGACGAGCCCTGAGCTGGAAGGAAAATGGACAGTTGCTCTACAGTTGACGTAACGATAGCTCTGAGAGGCGTGGGGCACCCAGTGGTCCTCTGCCGATGGAGGAGGGAATTCAGATGCGAGAGAGCTCGTCAGTGACCAGGACCAAAGTGCTGCGGCCCCACCGGGCAGTTGTTTATGTGCCTCGAACCCCCCCTCAGAAGGGTCTCGGTTAGCTATGCCCTGAAGAGCGAAGCCTCTCTGGGCTTACTTGCTTTGTGCCCTTTGCCTGTGTTAAAAAACCATTTAGTCTTCTCAGTCTTCAAGCCTGACTCTTAAAGCTGCGTCTTGATGATGCTGTCAGATGGCGGGGGCGGTGGGAAATCGACGGCCTCCCCTGAACAGGAAGCAGGGGTGGGGGAAGAGAAAAACCCAACCCAATCCAACCGATGACTGTGTCTTTCCTTTTGCAAAAGTGAAAGACACTACTGATGGTTACACACACACACACACACACACACACACACACACACACACACGGCGGGTGGGGCTTCCCATGTGATAACTCTGTGGCCTGTGCCTCCAGAAGGGAGGCCTTGATAGACCTAATTTCATCATTCTCTTTTCTTGAACATTTGAAAACAAGATTGTCCCTTTTTTTTTTTTTAAATGCTGTAATCAACATTTTTGTACACACGTCTTTTAGATTTGTGTTATGTCTTTGAAACAAGAATGGCGAATCACTTATTCATGGTATTGGAGTGAGACCGGATGCAAAACACTCCAATGGCAGGGTCAAGGGATGGCTTAAGGGAAATGTTAATCCCCCCCCCAATTGCCGTCTGCCCACACTACATCACCCCGAAATGCACACTAGGAACATGTGCGCTGTTTGCAGATAGCAAACAGATACCTCCCTTCCACCAGGGAAGCTCCCCTTAGGCCTTTCCTGTCAGAATCCTGGAGTCCTCACTGTCCCTCTCCCCATTTTCTTTTTTTCCCTCACCCCGACTGCCCATCAACTTAGTGGCGTGGGAGGAGCGGGTGAGGGGAAGTGAGAATGGTCTAAAATAGCTGGCTGTTAGGTTTCCTGTTAAATCGGATGTGGTTAATTAAGCTTGGTTATCTGTGTCTACTTCAGACAGTCCTGCTAACTGTAAGCACACAGGAACACGGTGATGCCCGCCTAGGACTGAAAGCCGTTAGAAGGCACTGGGACCCAGTAACGACCTGGAGAAAAGCCACTGTGTCTTTGGCCCTTTGGGAAATAAAGGTAGCTGATGCTACCTGTGGCCATCAGCAGTGGCAGGTAATTTCGAGAGTGCCAGGAGGCGGCTAGAACCATCTAGTTTCTGGTCGTTTGGGAGCTGTTGGTATGGTTTTGTTCTTAGCGCACAGTGGGAGAGGCCACGGGCTGGTTCTTTCATTCTAGGGGGTTATTAGAGGGATCATCTTTAAAACTGGGAATGACAACTTGGAAGGAATCTTTAAAACACTGCCTGGGTGCTCGGGGCACCTGGGTGGCTCCGTCTGCCTGACTCTTGATTTTGGCTCAGGTCATGATCTCAGGGTCAAGAGATCGAGCCCTGTGTCGGGCCCTGTGCTGAGTGTGGAGCCTGCTTGGAATTCTCTCTCTCAAAATAAAAAACATTAAAAACAAAAAACACCCAAAAAACAAAAAACAGTGTCTGGGTGTGCAGAATATCCGAGGATCGGCCTTTCCAGAAAAGTTAACCTGTTTTTAATTGGCATTTCCAAATACGCCTCAAATACCTTTCTGAGGGAACTTAAGGTATTGATTGGTCGGGAGACTTTTAGATGCAGGTCCTCTCCCTGACACTGTTCACACTGGTTTAAGCAAAACAAAACAAAACAAAACCCGAAACGGCCTTTATTTTTCTGGGCACAGAGAACTGAAGGAGTCAGTGTGGCAGGGTGCAGGCATCTGGGTCAGGTCTCACGCCCTGTCTCTCTCCTCCTGGTGGCAAGATGGTTGTCACAGTTCCAGCCATCGTCCTGTCCTCTCAGCGATCCCACCGGAAAGGAAGAGTCCTTCTCGTTCCCAGCAGTTTTCATAAAAGTCCTGGAAGGTAGAACTCTGCGAGGACAGGGATTTTCCTGTTTTGTTCACAGTGCTTTCCCCAGGTCCCAGAACAGTGCCTGGCTAATAGGAAGTGTTCAGTAAGTGTGTGTTGGCATGAATGAACGAATGAATCTCATTGGTGTGGCTGGGGTCCCCTGCCTAGTCCAAGAGTGGGGCTGATAGTCGGGAAGAATGGAGGAGAGTGGTTTCCAAAGAAAGTTGGGTGTTGTCTAAGACGGGGCACTGAACGTTGGACCGAAACCACACAGGGTTTGCGTTGAGCCGGACCAGTGATACCAAACCCGTGTGGAGAGTTCTGGAGGAGCCACCTAGCGAAACCAAGGTGACATCTGCTACCGGCCTAGTCACTCCACCAGTAGGAATTGTAGCCAGCTTGTGGGATCCTTGAGGTGCGCAATGCCTTGACTGAAGTGTTGATAGGAGGGTCCAAGACTTATCTTGTGACCGAAATAAAGGCTTAGAATTGGCTGCTGAAACTACAGTATTTTGAAAACCAAGAGAGCATCTGGGCATCCCCTCCCTCCCAATATGTAACTTAGGGCCACGTGTATTGAGATACCTGTGGTGTTGGAGATGTGGTCTCCAAGTGGCATCATGGTTGCTTTAGGTCCAGGGTCATCGTGGGCTGTCGAAGGCTACTCTCTCTCTTTTTTTTTTTCCCCTGTTGAATAACCGAGGCAAAGGCAAGAGGTGAAATTTCTAAAATTGGATTGAAAAGACACCTTGTCTTCTTATAGTAGGTAATATTCTTTGGCAGTGTTTTGCTCCTTGGAAAACCAATTTGGGTTAAAGTGGTGACAGGAACTTTTGATTCCATTTGCCTCCTGTTTTAAGAAGACGCACGCGTCACTGTGGCCCAGAGAAGCTCTGTGTTTCTCTGATAACTAGTTCTGGGCGGATTCAGTGATTCCATGGTGCTGGAGGCTCACATGCCTTCCGTCCTGTTGCACCGCTCTACCTGGGTCGTGTCCTCATCCACTTGTTGAGGATGACTCACCTCCACGTCTGCATCCTGCCAGTGGGAATAGGCAGAGAGGTACAGTGGAGGGTGTGTCCTGGCATCCATTATTTCTGCTTACGTCTCATTGAGTTACAGCCATTCCTGTCTGCAAGGGAGGCTGGGCAAGGTAGTCTTTATTCTATGCGGTCCTGTGCTCCTCTAATGTTTTGGCCTTTTAGCTCTAAAGAGAGGGAGAGAACGGATATTGGGCGCTGACCACTAATTCCGCGACATTAAGGTTCTACGCCTGAGATGGTTACGTGCCCAGTAGACTGGGTTGGATAGTGTTGCTTCAAAATTCATGTCCTTCCCGGAACCTCAGAATATGACCTTAGTTGGAAATAGGGTTGGTGCAGGTGTAATTAGTTAAGATGAGGTCATGAGGAGTAGGGTGGGCCCTTGGTCCAATCTGACTGGTGCCTGTGTAAGAGAATAGGCGTGGAGATGTGCCCAGGAGGACGTCCACATGACGGCGGAGGCAGAGACTGGAGGGAGGCAGCCACAAGCCAAGAATGCCAGGAGCCATCAGAATGTGGAAGAATCAGGGACGGATCCTCCCCCAGAGGCCTTGGAGGGAGCACAGCCCTGCCGACCTTGATTTTACACTTCTGACCTCCAGAACTGTGAGGGAATACATTTCTCTTGTCTTAAGGCACTGAGTTTCTGGTACTTTGTTACAACATCCCCAGGAAGCTAATAGAGTCGGGAAGAACGCCATTTCTTGCCTTGATCCGTGGGAACTATTCCCAGCTGGAATCAGTGGGTCTGGCTTCTGGGCTTTGCCCTGCGTGCAGGTGAAACTCAACAGAGGTCGCTATCTGGGGACATTGAGGGGTGTCAGTGAAAAGTATTTGTGATTATCATCGGCCTAGTGGGCGATCAGACATTAAACAAATATTAAACATATAACGTCTTAAAAATTTTTTTTTAACATTTGTTCATTTTTGATAGAGACAGAGTGAGAGTGAGGGAGGCGCAGAGAGAGAGGGAGACACAGAATCTGAAGCAGGCTCCAGGCTCTGAGCCGTCAGCACAGAGCCTGATGTGGGACTCAGACCCACAAGCCATGAGATCGTGACCTGAGCCCAAGTCAGATGCTTAACCGACTGAGCTACCCCGGTGCCCCAAACAGATAACGTATTTAACGAACATTTGTGGCTGGGGCCAGTCAGTTAAGTGTCTGACTTTGACTCAGGTCATGATCTTGCGGTCTGTGGGTTCGAGTGCCATGTTGGGCTCTGTGCTGACAGCTCAGAGTCTGGAAGCTGCTTTGGATTCTGTACCTCCTCTGCCCCTCCCCTGCTCATGCTCTGTCTCTGTCTCTCTCTCAAAAATAAACATTAAAAAAATTTTTAATAACATTCGTGGTAAGTTATACGAAAGAGAAAGGCAAGCTGTCGAGAGGCGGTAGTAAGGAAACCTAATTTCATGTTGATGGGGGCCACTTTTTGGGGGAAACGTGGCCCGATGTCAGGAGCTCACAGACACGGGTGCTCTCTGGAGAATTTAATTCCCGGGCCCCACCCCAGCTGGTCTCTGTCAGGAGTCAGGGCGGGAACTCTAGTAGGCTGTAGGGTCCAGAAATGTGTGTTCCTCTTAAACCTGCCTTAGGAAATTTGGGGGGGGGGGTTTGCTGCACTAGGGGCAGTGAGTCTCAAACATTCATGTGCTTATGGAATCACCTGGAACCCTTGCTCAAAATGAAGATTTGGGGCTGGATTCGGGAGGTTTGAGGTCGGACTCTATTTGACAGGCGAATTCTGATTCAGGGGGTTCCCTGACCTCATTTTGGAAACACATCTTGCGAAGGTTGGATGGCTGTGCAAAGTCTGAACTTGACCTCCACAATGGCAAATGGTTCTGGTGGAGAGCACATGTGGTCCCCTAAAGGGACGTCTGTATCTGAACTTAGAAAGTCGTGTATGGGACGGGCCACACGGGTAGCGTGTGGCCCAGGCCTGGCACGTCGCCGTGGCGACGGCATCAGGATGCCTGGGCTGGCAGGTCACAGGAAGCGTCCACGGTCGCTGGGCCCTCCGCCGTTCCCGGCCCTCACCTCGGCCCAGAGAGCGAAGGCTGTGCGTCCAACACCCAGCCCCGACTTCAGGGTTCCGTGCACAGATTCGGGTGCCTCTTCATGTTCCCATCCATTGTTAGAGCTGGGAGGTGGGTGGTGGGGAGCCTTAAGTTCAGACCCAAAGCATCTTCAATGTTCGGGAACCACAGTGCTTTCCTGGTCAGTGGGGCTCATTGTGAGCACTTGAGCTGAAAATGGTCACAGTGGAAAAATGAAATGGCCTCTGACCGCAGACTTCCTGCCAGCCTGCCTTCCCCCTCCGCTCAGCGTGCACCTCGGGGGGGACTACTTGACACCCCATTTTTAGGCAGGAGGGTGATCTAAAGTGACGTGAGCCTTTGCACGGCCTGGTCTAAAGCTGGAGCATAAATCATCACCCACCTCTGTGTGCGTGTGTGCGTGTGCATGTGTGTGCGTGTGCATGTGTGTGCCTGTGTGCATGTGCATATGTGTGTATGTGTGTGTGAGCACGTGCATATGCGTGCGTGTATGTGCATATGCGTGTGTGCACGTGCATATGTGTGCATATGTGTGCATGTGCACATACGTGCGTGTGTGTGTTTCTCCCTTCTTCCATCCTTCTCTGCTGGACTGTGAGTTTCCTTTCATTGTGTTACTTCCGGTGCATCATCCCTGCTTGACCTTTAGAGTTTTGTCTTTAGGGAAAAATAAGATCGTTAGCCTGTATTCTCGAGCAGATGTAATGGAGTCACAGACTGTCTTCCTGCATCCCTTCGCGTCCATGGGAGAAAAGTGTTTTAAAGCCAGCGTGAACTTTTCTCAATAATATGGAAATGAATATTAGCCGAGGGGACCACTCTGCGGCTCACGGCTGTTGAGACAGAAGCCTGAGAATGGCCCGTGGTGCGCCTAGCTTTTGAAAATGATGACTTCAGCCCTGTGGGGTCTGGAGCCTGTCGGCCGTTGCCTGTTGCACGGCTGGACTGTGGGGTTAATGAGCCAGAGCTTCATCTTGGGCCTCGTGGCCCCTGGGAGCGTGAGAATTTGCCGGAGCCTCAGGTTCATGAGCTGTATGTTCTGGTGCATTCCTCTGGGTGGCGAGACTGTCTGGAGGGCGTGTTCCCGGAACTTCTCCGTCAGGCTCCACTGTGGTGCCTGTGTGATGAGCAGATTGCTGGGGCTGCTTCCTGGCACAAATCAAATCATGGGACCGCGGAGTCTCCGAACTCCAAAGGGCCCCGAAGCAAACCGGGACGGGAGAGTCCTCCTCCCCGGGACCAGAGAGACCTCTGTCTGGGGCCCGGCCCCACTCCCTTTGCAGGCCAAACGGGATTTCTGATGGGGGTCGGTGTTTAAAGGCCCTGGGGGTCTTGCTAGCTTTCTGTTTTTGTTATACAAATAGACACTAGTCCAATTTAGCAGTTCCATAGAGCTTGGCTTTTACAATGAGGCCTAGCTGGATAGCGTTGAAAAGAACCAACAGGAAGCCACATTTCTGGTGTGAGATAGTTTAGAGTCTCACCTTGCTTTTGTGGAATCCGTTGGTGGATGCAGCAGAGCCCGAATAAATGGAGAACACAGCCTTGGCTGAACTTGGGTTCTGTCTGCTTAAAAATAGCCTTCTCCCCACCCCACGACTCTGTCAGAAATTCTTGCCTCTAATGACCCTGTCGTTAGCAATAATTACTAGACTAATAATAGTGGCACTTCTTCCTGAGTGCCTGCTCCCGCCCATGCAGGGTGCTTTAGGAACAGTATCTTGTTTGATAAACAGCTTTGGAGCGGTTCTCCTTGTCCCTATTTTATAGCAGAGGAAGCTGGACTTGGAGAGGCAGACGGGTGTCTTCCAAGGTCACCAGAGTCCAACACAGATCGCTGGCTCCTCCAGGTTAAGAATCCTGTTGGAATGCACTTGCAACAGTGCGCACCATTTTTGTTAAAAGGAAAAAAAAAAGCAAAACGTGAATCTTCTTGGGCGCGACGTAGGGTCGCAGAATCACTTTATTATTTGTATCCATTCTTTGCACGTTTCAGGTACTGCTGAAAGTTGCAAAAAGACACATTATCTGGCAACTTAATTTTTTATATGGATGATTTTTACATGATTTATTTACTTATTTTAAAGGTAAAACAAATTTTTTTGTAATGTTTATTTATTTTTGAGAGAGACAGAGACAGAATGCGAGTGGGTGAGGAGCGGAGAGAGAGAGAGACACACACAGAATTCGAAGCAGGCTCCAGGCTCCGGGCTGTCAGCACAGGGCCTGATGCGGGGCTCGAACTCACGAACCGTGAGATCGTGCCCTGAGCTGAGATCAAGAGTCGGAATTTTAACCGACTGAGCCACCCAGGCGCCCCCATTACCTGCCTTATTTTGGCAGAGGTCTGTGTCTAGCATTTCAAGGGAGCCGAGGGCCATTGACTTCCCGTTTAATCTGTTGTGGGAGTGTTAGGAAGAAAGCAAACCTTAGACCCAACCTGCCTCATGCCCAGTTTCCAGCAAGGACTCACATAAGCATTCGTTACATTCTGTGCGTGGAGCCCAGTGAAGTCCCAGGCAGGCGTCCGTCCCCTTGGGTTCTCTGACTGTACCTTGCACGCAGGTTTCCCTCAGGGCAGATGAGAAAGTTCTGGGGAAGCGTTCTGCTGACTTTCTAGCCGGGTCAGGCAATAGAATCCTCTGGAAATGTCTCCTCGCAGACCACGGGGTACGCTGGGCCAGGGTGTCGTCTGAAAGATGTAGGTTTTGGCCTAGAGTTTGTTGAGGAAAAGCAGACGGGTCTAGCCAAACCACACATCTTGAACACGCCTCTCCTTGCCAGTGTGAAGTTATTTCCAATATTCATTATGCTGAGTTTCCCACCTTCTGGTGCGTGTGGGAGATATGGATGCTGGATCTGCTGTTGAACCTGCCAACGGACAGTAAGCTTCAGACTGTTAGCTTTCAAATACTAACCCCCCCCTGGCAGTGTGTGCTTCCTATTTAGGGGCCTTGGGTATGACCCGACTGCACCTACATTAAGATGGGACTACGTGGGGCGCCTGGGTGGCTCGGTCGGTTGAGCGTCTGACTTCAGCTCAGGTCATGATCTCACAGTTCGTGGGTTCGAGCCCCGCGTCAGGCTGTGTGCTGACCGCTTGCTCAGAGCCTGGAGCCTGCTTCCGATTCTGTGTCTCCTGCTCTCTCTGCCCCTCCCCCGCTCACGCTTTGTCTCACTCTGTGTCTCAAAAATAAATAAATATAAAAAAAATTTTTTTTTTAAATGGGTATACGCTATGTCACACAGTTGATGCCAAAGTGTTTTCAGGTAAATTGCAGACAATATGAGATGCCGTCAGAAAACTTTACCGTATAAGCATTTTGTCTTGAGCCTGTGCTAGTCCCAGAGGAAGGTGTAAGCACAAAGTTCATGAAAATCAAGAGAGGTATTTGGTTTGATGCTGCATTTTTTTTTTTTTTTTTTAATGTGTAGGTCTTGAAGCTGTTTTTGCTAAACATTGGTCAGGGGAATTGGAGGAGTAGAAATTGGGCTTCTTTCACCGTTGCAAGAGAGATGATGGATTCATCACGACGAGAACCGACCTTTCTAGAAAAAAAATGGCTTAGTATGTATGGTGGGCCTGAAGAGACCACGTTTAGATCTCAGGAGTGTATGTTTTTGAACTGTTTCCAGAAATCTAGAGTAGGGTTTGAGAAGTAATAAAATATTGACCGTCGTTCAAAGAGAAAAATGCAGGGCAATCTTCGGTATAACCTGTCAGTTTGCTTGCATTTCCCTAACTTGTTGGGGGCTCCTACCGTGGACCAGGTGCTGTGCTGCATGTCAGGGTGTCTCTGATTGTTTTGATCTGTCTCAGCATCGAGCCAAGTGGAGACAGCGTGTTTAATCATTTGCTCATTTCTGTGACAAACGTTTGTGAAGGCCTGTTGCATTTAGGCATGGTTTTAAGCTCTCTGCAAGTTTTCTCTCACTGGGTACATATTAAACGAATAACCTGTTAGATTTCCCCCAGATGGGGTTCCTTCCTGACCATTAGAGAGAATCCACCATACCCACGTCACTTGATCTAGACTTTTCTGGGTCGCCTGAGATAGGATGGACAGGAGAATTTAGCCAAAGCTGTATAAGTAAATCCACACAATGAAGACTCGCCCCCACCCCCATGATCTATTCTTTGCACCTTAGTTTACCTTTGTCCTCTCCTTAAAATCCTCCAGACCTTCTCACTGCACTTGGGATGAAATTCTTACCACTTACAGCCTTTGCCCATCTTTATGATCTTTTACTATCTGTGGCCTCACTTGTGGTGCTCTAGTCGTACAGATCACTTGGTCTCATAAACTGCCTCAGGGCCTTTGCACTGGCTGTTACCTGGAATGCCATTCTTCCTAAAAACTTGCTGATTTCCATCAATCAATCTCAGTTTCTTATGTTACTCCCTTAGACACTTGTCCTGACTAGTCAGTCTAAAGAATTCCCCCTTATTACATCACCCTATTTTATTTTCTCCAAAGCACATATCACTTTCTGAAATTAGCTTCTTTCTTTCTTTCTTTCTTTCTTTCTTTCTTTCTTTCTTTCTTTCTTTCTTTCTTTCTTTCTTTCTTTCTTTCTTTCTTTCTTTCTTTTAATTTTATTATTTATTTTTGAGAGAGAGAGAGAGAGAGACAGAGTGTGAGCAGGGGAGGATTAGAGAGAGGGAGACACAGAATCCGGAGCCGGCTCTAGGCTCCGAGCCGTCAGCACAGAGTCCGATGGGGCTCGAAGCCATGAACTGTGAGATCGTGACCTGAGCTGAAGTTGGAAGCTTAACTGACTCTACCCAGGCGCCCCCAGACGCTTTCTCCTGTTTCCTTGTTATTACCCATTTCCCAATTAGAGTAGAGGCTGCCTGAGGGCAGAGCCCTTGTTATCTCTGCCTGTTATCTTCTCCCTTTGCACGTACTCCAGTGTTTCCACAGTAAGAACCCAATACATATTATTGTTGACTCATTGCATGAGTAAATCCTTGTTAATACCCTTTGGAAGCTACGAGTAAAGAATGGAATTCATTTTGAAATTACACTTTTGGCTTTTGAACTGGGCTTCTGGAACAAGATTCATCTTGGAGATACCACCATGGGGCATGACTTCAGTTGAGCTGATGCAGGTTTTATTAGTAAGAATCTGAGCTGTAACAGAGGAAAGTTTCAAGTTGAAATCATATACGTACACTTACCCATCACTTTGTTTCCTTCTGTCAGCCAAGTTAGATTTTCTTGACCAAAAAAAGATCAGAAAGCGAAACAAGACTGTAATCGCCACGGTGTGTCACAGCTTAGTGCTTTGCCAGCAGCCTGTGTAGCCTCGACTGTCCCCTTCACGGGGGGGGAGCCTCTGCCGTGCCTGTGCCTTGGAATCGCTTCCTAGCCATGTGACCAGATCGTTGTTGGTTTTTCATCAGATGATGCGTGTGGAAGAGAACTTTTTGCCTGGAACCGGGTGGGCCTTGGGCTGTTTAGTTGGCTCTTTAGTAAACATGGGTATTCTTGGAAAGTGGTTGCGCCTTCAACAGGTATTTACTTACTGAGCACCTATTAGGTGCAGCGGTATGCCGGTGAATAACGCTGGCTTGAAATGTAGTGGCTTTGGACGGTCTGTAGGAGAGAGGCGGGGCTGTATATGTGTGTCAGATGCTTCGTTGATGGGAAAGGCCTTAGTTCCCTGGGAGACAGGCGAGGCAAGCAGGCTTCGGGAAGGCAGTGGAGGGGCGAGCCGAGTCCGGAGGGCTTGAGGAGTCAGCGAAGCTTCCTCCCTTCTGTGCTTTTCCCTCCCCCGGCCCCTGGCTCAGGCCGATGCTCACCCGGGCTCACGCCGGTGGTCCGGAAGAGGGGGGTAGGAAGATTTAAGGGCAGTCCCTTCTGAGGCATTTGACCAGTTGGCACGAGGCTCCCCGGGGCTGTATGTGTGCAGAAACAAGCTCTTTGTTATTCGTGACCCATCCACCGTACTGGAAGCTGGGGCCACAGACGGGGGGATAGAATGGGGCAGGTTTCCCCGAGTCTCCAACAGGGTCCCCTCTGAAGGGATGGCGTGGAGATGAAAGATAGAGTCTGCCCCGTGGGCGGGCACCCGGAACTTGACAGCTTGCCGGCTGGCCCCTCTGGCCTAGGCCTCGTTGGCGTGAGCCCCGGAGCGATCCCATCGAGCCTCATCACACCTTAGGGACCTTAATGTCCCTTATCATTGCTCTTTAAAAAAAAAAAAATAACTTTTTCCAATGTCCATGTATTTTTGAGAGAGAGAGACAGAGACGGAGTACGAGTGGGGGAGGGGCAGAGAGAGAGACAGAGGGGAGAACAGAATCTGAAGCAGGCTCCAGGCCTGCCTGAGCTGTCAACACAGAGCCTGACGCGAGGCTCGAACTCACAGACCACGATATCGTGACCTGAGCCGAAGTTTGATGCTTAACTGACTGAGCCACCCAGGTGCCCCTTAAACATATATATATATTTTAATGTTTATTTATTTATTTTTGAGAGTGAAAGAGACAGAAAGCAGGGGAGAGGCAGAGAGAGAGAGGGGGAGAGAGAATCCTAAGCAGGCTCTGCACTGTCAACGCAGAGCCTGATGGGGGGGCTCCAGCTCACGAACTACGGGATCATGACCTGAGCTGAAATCCAGAGCCAGTCGCTTAACCGACTGAGCCACCCAGGCGCCCGCCGCCCCACATTATCCTCGCTCTTATTGGAACGGCTCCGCGATAACATCTCAGACGTGAAAAGGTGGGGTCTCCACTTCTGAGGATGCCATCAGTGACTTGGATGTAATTTCGCAGGGGAAGGATTTTTGTCTCAAAGCATTAAAATAGAATCTGTTCTAAGTCAGAACGCTTCTTTTCAAGTCAACTCCTCAAAACTCCTCCGATCCTGATCTTCTCGTTAGCAGCTGACTCCTGACGATGAGCTGCACCCCTTCTCCAAGCAATCTTGTGGGCGTCAGTTCTGTTTCAGCACGGATTCAGAATCCGAACTCTGCGGTAGGGGCGGGGGGGCGAGCCGATGGACTCCGACGCGTCCAGAGTCGGTTTTCTCGAGCGTTTAAACAACACAGCTGCCTTTCTGTGCGGAGAGATTTTAAGACAATAATCAAAAACTTTAATCGTGGTCCGAAAGCACATCGCGGAACATCCCCGTTTTCACTTCCATTTCTATCTTCCCTTTTTAGGTATGCAGTCGGCAGCGTTAGGTACATTCGCATCGTCGCGGAACAGAGCCCCAGAGCGCTTTTCAGCCTGCAAGCCTGTGAAATAATTCCCTCTGTGCCTCTCCCTCCCCCGTCTGCTTTTCCATTTTGTGAGTCTGACTGCTTAAACACCACCTCATAAAGTGGGATCATGCCCTATTTGTCTCTCTGTGACTGGCTTAATTCGCTTAGGTTAATCCATGTTGTAGTGGGTTGTCAGAATTTCCTTCCTTTTTTTTTTTAATCTTTTCAAAAAAATTTTTTTTAAGTTTATTTATTTTGAGAGAGACAGAGCACCTGTGTGTGAGTGGGGGAGGGGCCGAGGGGGGACAGAGAGAGAGAGAAAGAGCGAGAGAGAGAGAGAGAGAGAGAGAGAGAGAGAGAGAGAATCCCAAGCAGGCTATGCAGTCAGTGAAGAGCCTGATGTGGGGCTTGAACTCACGAACTGTCGGATCGTGACCTGAGCCGAAACCAAGAGTCGGGTGCTTAGCCGACTGAGTCGCCCAGGTGCCCCGCCTCTCCTTCCTAAGACTAGTATATCCCAGTGTATGGATGTACCACATTTTGTTTATGTAGTCACCAATGCCCCCACGGGTTGCTTCTGCTCTTGGTTATGGTGAATAGTGGTGTTCTGAACGTGGGCGTGCAAACATCTCTTTGAGATCCCGCTCTCGATTCTTTTGGATAAATAGCCAAAAGTGGGATTGTCGGGTCATATAGTAATTTTATTTTTAATTCTTTGAGGAACCTCCGTCCTGTTTTCTGTGGCAGCTGTACCATATTTCACGTTCCTACCAGCGAGTGCCCAAGGGTCCCAGTGCCTCCACGTCCTTGCCACCACTTGATTTCTGTGTTTCTGGTCACAGTCATCGTAATGGGTGGTATCTCATCGTGGTCGAACAATCCGGTTTTGTGACTTCGTGTTGTAATCAGCGCATCGTTTAGCGTTGACTGTTAAGTCTTCTAAGCACCTCCCGTGACTAAGTTCTCACCACCACCCTGTAGGCATGGTTCCATTTTTATCCTGTTTTACCGATGAGGAAACTGAAGCTTGGAGAATTTTGGTAACTTGCTCAAAGTTACACAGCTAGTGAAGGCCTGCAGAGTTGACCTAGAGTCACTGCAGAGCTAGTGAAGGCCTAGAGTTGACCCTGGTTTTCGTGGAATTCTCTGCTCCTCTCTTTCTCCCTAAGCTATGTAAAATTCACATCCAGAGCCGACCCATATCGGGAAAGCTATAGTAGATAACAAGATCTTTCCTGGAGACTAGAGTTCCTTGGTGAGCTCTGGTGGTGAAGATTCCGGAATAAGACCCGTGTCTCAGTCATCACTGGAGCCTCATGTACCAGCCCAAAGCTGGGACGCCACAAACCGTGGCCAAGTCTCTTAAGGCCTTGGCTGGTGAAGGACTTGGTGCTTTTTTTGGTTTCCATTCCCGTAACTCTTGAGTCAACAATAGAGGAAATGAGGAAAGAGCCACATTCATTTTGAACATTTTTCATTGATGCCATTCAGCTCCTGATTTGGGGTTCTAACCTGTGTGTGGGGAGGGGTGGGGGCAGATGTTGGATTAATGAGTTACTATTGGAGGGTTCATTCTTGGAGCCCCCAGAATTTCTGGAAAGCCATGAAAGCAGTGGAATGCATGTCAAATATTTGGTTTAATTTTTGTTGGCCTTGATCCTATTTAATTTTGGTTTTTGATTAGGCCTCACATTAGCCCAGTTTCCTTTATGCACTCTGGCGGAGATTGGCGGCCTCGATCCCCCGATCCCCCGTATCACTTCTAATGTTTGCGTTGGGTCATTGTTTTCGCTGACATTTCCAATTACATTAGGAAAAATACATTGCGTTATTTCAAGGAGCTAATCCCACTCACATCGGCTAATCCTATCGGTAAATAATGGCACAGGGTCCCTCCAGCCTCGTCGATTAAATCTGCAGGGCCACGCCTCACTCTTTGATGTGTTGTGTTTACATATTTCTTATTTTGGCACCATTAAGTGAAGTCTCCGTGAAGGAGTTGACTCACGGACTAATCCTCTGAGACTTTTTTTTTTTTTTCTCCCTTTTTCTCTGCTAGACAAAGAAAACATGATGTGTCATTTCCTGTCACAAAATCCTAGACAGTTTGAAGGATGACTTATAAGGCGTGTTCAGGGGATCGTTGAACTGGGGAGTCTGAAAGAACTGGCCATCCAGAAACAGCCTGTCCACTGGAGGAGGAGAGCCCTCTCCTGGGCTCACGCCTCCCTCTGCGGCCTGTGGGTAGTTGGGCCTCTTCTAACCGTGTGACCCCTGGAGCTCTTATCGGTGACTCGTGAGTGAGAACACCTGCCTCTCGGGACGCGTGCAGGGGCGTAAGGAGCTGGGGAACATCTAGTGGCTGGCGTAATATGGTTGTCACTTAACAGGTGGCAGGCCTTGAAGCACAGCGACTGCCATGATCATCTGTTAGGGGCTGAATTGAGTCTCCCCACCGCCAGTTCCCATGTTGAAGCCCTGCCCTCGCCCCCACTAGGGAATGTGACCGCACTTGTAAGTAGAGTCTTTAAAGAAGCGCTCAAGTTAAAATAAAGTCGTATGGGTGGGTCCTAATCTGCCGACTGGTGTCTTTTTATAAGAGGACATTTGGACGTACAAGGGGGTGCGCGCTCACAGATGGAAGACCAGTGGGGGCACAGGGAGAAGGCGCAGGCCGCAGAGAGAGGCGTCAGAAGAAGTCAGCCTTACTAGCACCTTGATATCAGACCTCTGGCCTCCAGAACTAGGAGGCAATAGATTTTTTAAAAAAAATATTTGTTTATTTCCGAGAGAGAGAGAGAGAGAGAGAGAGCGCGAGCACACGCGCGTGCACAAGTTGGGGAGGGGCAGAGAGAGAGGAGGACAGAGGATCCAAAGTGGGCTCCGTGCTGACAGCAGAGAGCCCAGTGTGGGGCTCGAACACATGAACCGTGAGGTCATGACCTGAGCAGAAGCGGACGCTTAACTGGCTGAACCCCGCAGGCGCCCCCGAATGTCTGTTGTTGAAGCCACCCGCTCCGTGGTACTGGGTCATGGCAGTCCCAGCAAACTCAACGCTGTTTGATTCCTGGGATGCTCTCGCAGCTTCCTGAATACCTTGGCTGTCATCCCATTCGCTCTGTAAATCTTTTCCTTGGACGTTTCTGCTTCACGTGTTTCCCGGGTTCTTAACGAGGGGCTGATGTCTCTTTGGTCTTCACTAAGCGCCCCCAACCCTTTCTAAGGAGCTGGGTCAGTGATGGTGGCTGAGACGGGTGGAGAAGGGGAGGGTCACGTGGTAGCAAGCATGATGAAGCCAGCTGCCCCTTCACGCGCTGTTTGCACACAGACATGTGGCACTTTGTCCCGGGCCCCACCCTGCCCTGCATGTGCTGCTGTTGGGAATTGTCCAGGTCCAGTCTTTTGTCCCTACTTTGTTGGATCCTGTGGCTCCAGGGATGTTGGGCACCATGTGTAATTTTTTTTTTTTCCCTAAGCGATGTCTATACCCAGCGTGGGGCTCGAACTCACAACCCTGAGAACAAGAGTCACATGCTTCACCAACTGAGCCAGTCAGGCGCCCCGCATCGTGTTTCATCTTAAGAACAGTGTCTGTCTTTGAGAGGGGCTCTCCCCTCCCTCCTGGTCTGCGTGTCTGTGCATGGGTCACACGTATGCTTCCCCACTTCCCTAAGCATATGGGTCCATTTTATTTTAAAGGCTTTGCTGCCAACCTTTACTGGGAGGCAGGCAGATAGAATGGGAAATGACTAGGTTTTAGGGGAATTTTAAGCTGCCAGGGCAGGCTTAACTTCAACCCAATAAAAAGCCAGAGGAACAAAGGGATGTGCACATGAAGGTTAGAGATAGTGTTAATGTCTTATGACCGGAATAATCTACTGTGGAGTTCAGTTCACAGGAGGGCCAAACCTTCAAAGATGCTTTTATTGGAAACTTCCCTAAGAGACCCTTTTCATGGGAGATTTTAGCAAATTTCACTTCTGCGTTATCTGACTTGTCGGCAAGGGGTCTGGGTTATTTGTGCAGCTCTTAATGATTTCCAAGAAAGTCCATTCAAGCAGATGTGGGAAGGATTCAGTTCAAAGAGCTGGGATCCATGAGTTAGCCATTGATTTTAATAGTCTTTTGCAGCTGATAACATTGTTACGGGTTTCTTTTAGGAAACCTTTAATATAATGGCTTTCAGGTGGCTGGAGGGAGGAGTTGGTTTTGTTTCTCTTTCAGCAGTAGGAAGAGAGAGAAGTGATTCAGTTCTGAATTTCTTCTCGGCATTTCTTGATCTTTATAACTCCTTTTCAACATGGCCACCACTCTCCTGCTCTACAAACTTCAGTGGCTCACTATTAATAACCTTACCTCTTTTTCTCCCGGGGCTAGTTTAATTTAGGTCTCCCTGTGTGGTCCATGGTTCTTGATTTTTAATTCACACAGATCCGAAAGAATAGAGCAAGCAGTCAGCAAATATGTTTTGGTTGGTCTTTTCTGGGGGGAAGGAAGGGGTGTTAGGTTTTTTCATCCTTTTCTTACAGGCTGTTAGAGAAGCAAGGAGTTAGTTTTGATTTCCTCGTCTGTGGAGGCCAAAGTGGGACAGGGGTGAGGGGTTGGGGTTTTGGGGTCGAGGCCTGTGACCAGCCATTGGATCCCCAACAGTCGAGGCGGACATTTTTGTGTCTTCCTTCTGGCCCCTTGCCTGGATGAAGGTGGGAAGGGATGAACTGCGGGACCTCATGGCCGGATGCTTGGGCTGTCCTTATCTTGCCCAACCCTTCCCCTGCAAGCCTAGAGCAGTAATTGATTGTTGGGCCATTAACTTGATGCAGTTCTGGGGCCAGACTGTGCATTTTTTAACCTTGGCTTCTGCAAGAAAACATCAAGGAGGAAGATCCGGAGAAAATGTGCCCTGACAAATGGCTAGAGATCCATGCGTATGAAGAAGGCATTATTATGTAAATCAAATAGGTAGAGTAGCTCTGGACAGCAGGTGGCTCAGTGCTGGAGAGTTCAGCCTTCCCCCCTCCCCTCCAAAAAAACACAGGGAAATCATCAAAAAGAGAGGCGGGTCCTCTGGGGCCTCTGTCACTGCCGAGGTCCTCTCATTCTGTTCCCCTTTCTCTCTTGCTGCCCTCCCTTGGCCCCCTCGCAGCCATGAGGCCACCCCCGGAGGGTCTAGGGCGTCCTCTGAGCCCCTGTCCCTGGTGCAGCCAGCCCAGGCCCCAGCGGGGAAGTGCTCTATAAAATATGTTTTGGTGGCACTATAAATAAGATTCATACAGCTTTGCAGTATTTGATTGTGGATTTTTAATCTGGCACCCCAGGTGACCTGTAAGCTTTCTATTTTTCCCTGCAGCTGTCTTCTGATTTACATTTGCTGGGCCTTGTTAATGGTTTGGTTTTTTTCTGCTTTGATTTATTAGATTAGAAGCTCCGTTCCTGGGCTCCCCCCTCCTTGGGAGAAGTTCCTGCTTTGTCTCCATAAAGCGCCGCTGTTGGGGCTTTTCCTGGTTTATTACTTTGCATTGATACCTGGCAGCTTATCTGAGCGCTCGCCTTTTATTTCCTTAACGTACAATAAATATCGCCTCCCCTTTGGAAGACCTGGTGCTTGCTAAGGGTTTGTTGGCCTCTCGTGTTTTCGATTGGGAGGTATCATCCGTCCCAGCCTGGTCATAAGCGGCACAGAGAATTTTCAATGGTTTATGTTAAGCCTCGTGGCTAATCAGGGGCAAAATGAACCAAGGATACTAGAAAGAGAAAGGAAGAAGGCAAGTGAACTTGTGACATCTTCTGCCCTTTGGTGTGCTACTGGTACGAGACTGATTTGTCTTTGGCATGGTGTTTCCGTGTGGAGTGGGTTATAGGAGCCAAGGAAGGAGCCATCAGCAGGAGAGTGGGAGATAGGCTTTTCCCCCAGAGCCGATTTCGTAGAGAGATTACCAATCCCTTGTGTTGGGGGTGGGGGGTTTCAGTTGAATGATGAGACTGTCAGCTTTTGCCCTGGGGTTGGTGTGGCGTTCCTTTACAGGGTTTTGGCTTTCAATGCACCTGATTCTCTGAAAGACCTAGAGAGATATGCAATTGAATGGTTGCAGCGAGCCAGGGGATTAGTGTGGTAACTTTAGGGAATGAACTGGGAGGAGGTTCCTCAGGTCTGATCTGTGTAGAGGCTGGGGCGGGAAGGTAGGTTTGGTCAGGAGGTGGGATAGAGCCCTTTGAGCGCATCCCTAGTGCCCAGGACTTGCTGTTGAGGGCACTGCATTTCCCTCAGAGTCCTCGAGGATCGGGGCGCTGAGTTTCTCAGCCTGAGAGAGACAGGTACAAGAGTGAAGCGGCTTTCCAGAGCGTTCTGGGGTGAGAGGTAAAACCAGGGTCTGGGGGTGGAGTAGAAAGGTGCTCAGATTGGACCGCCCTCCTTGTGTTCACAGCGGGGCCCGGTTCTGCTGTTAGCGGATTTTGCGCCCTTAAGCATAAAGCCTGCTGCCTGGGGAGTTACTGGGGACGGACAGGTGTTAGTCAAGAGGACACTTCTGAAGGCAAACACCCTAACTTACCTGGATAATCTTGCGGAGGCTAAGGGGAGGTGCCGGACCTGAAGGACTTTTCTGCCTCTTGGGGTTTGTGGTCTAGCGTCTGGTGGTCACACGTATCCTATGTTCAGATCCTCACCCAACCACTTCACTAGATTTTTGACCTTGGGCAAGTCACTTAAGCTTGCAGATGCCCAGCTGACCTGCAGAGATGGGCTCCAGTTGGCACCGTGGGCACCCTCTGGGCACCCTCGTGGCCTTTGTGAAGACTGACTCGGCCGAGGCGGGTGAAGCGCTCAGCCCAGGGCTTGGCTGCGTGAAGTCAGCCTGGAGAGAGTTGCCATCTACATGCCTCCGCCCCTTCGGGGTCCCCACGCAGGAGGAAGGAAGCAGGCAGCCTTCTGGGAACACGGCAGGACCTAGCGCCTTTGCAGAAGGGAGTTGCAAACCTTAAGTGCCTTCCAGCAAACCCTGGTGTCAGGCACTGTGGAAACTGTTAATCATACACACAGCCATGGCCAGCCGCTGCCAGTTTTAGGGCAGAGCACAGCTCTGAGCAAACGCTGTCGCTTTCCCTTCCCCTGCCAGCGCACGGGCGGGCAGAGGCTCCTAGCTCCGCCCGCCCCTGCCTCCTGTTCCTCTTCCCTTAGCCCATCCGTGTGCTTAGTTTGCATTTATTTTTAAATGTTTTCTTTATTTTTTGAGAAAGCGCAAGTGGGGGAGGGGCAGAGAGAGGAGGACAGAGGACCTGAAGCGGGCTCTGTTCCAACCAACAGTAGAGAGCCCGATGTGGGGCTTGAACTCACGAACTGCAAGATCCTGTCCTGAGCTGAAGTCGGACACTCAACCGACTGAGCCACCCAGGTGCCCCCAGGCATGCTTAGCTTTTAGAGCGGATCAGGTTGGCTTCAGTTGATGAAGATGTCCACTTGTTGGAGTAAGTACCTGTCAGTTGCCGGGGGCCAAAAAATACCGCCCCCCCCCCCCAAACAACAGCCTGGGTCTTCTCTTTAGACTGCTAGTAATTTAACTGGATGGAGATAATTTGTGAGTGGTAATTTATTTCCATCCCTTCTGTAACCAGTCTTACCTTTCCACCCCGACTTCTCTGCGTGTGTGAAACAACAGATATGTGAGCTAGCTGGGAGACCGCTCTGGGTGTTAAATTGGGTAGCCCACAGACTACCCAAGTTCAGACTATCAAGTGCAGAAAGTATCTTATCAGTGCTTCTCACACCGCATTCAGCAGGTCTGGGGCAGCGCCTACGATTCTGCCTTTTTTTATTTTTTTTAACGTTTATTTATTTTTGAGAGAGAGAGAGAGAGAGAGAGAGAGAGAGAGAGAGAGAGATCACCCACCGGGGAGGGGCAGAAGAAGAGGGAGACACAGAATCCGAAGCAGGCTCCAGGCTCTGAGCTGTCAGCACAGAGCCCAGTGTGGGGCTGGAACTCGTGAACTGCAAGATCATGACCTGAGCCAATGTCGTTTAACTGACTGAGCCACCCAGGCGCCCCTAGGATTCTGCCTTTTTAACGAGCTCCTGGGTGATACTGCTGGTCCGAGGTGCACCCTTGGGGTAGCGAGGTGTAAAGAGATCAGATACTAGTCTATAGATCCAGATAATGCGTTAAAACGGACAAGTGACAAGGGAGAAGGAACTGTTGGCACATGGGACTAATGGGCCTTTCCAAACATTCTCAGGGTGGTGAGTGGCACCGCGTGGTGTGCATTCAGACCCCACCTTTGTCACCTTCTAGGTGTGTGACTTTGGTGTCATAGTCTGTTCAGGCGGCTGTAGCAAAATACAGACGGAGTGGCTGATAAACAACAGAGGTGTGTTTCTCACGGTCTGGAGGCTAGAAAGGAGAGAGCTGAGATCACGTGATCTCAGATCACGGTGCCAGTATGGTCGGGTGAGGGCCCTCCTTCCGGTTCATAGCCGACTCCTTCTCGCTGTGTCCTTACCCCATGGAAGGGGCTGGACATCTCTCTGGACCCTCTTTTATAAGGGCACCAACCCCGTTCCTCAGGGCTCCCCCCCTGCACAGCTGAAGCACCTCCCAAAGTCCTCACCTCCTTAATCCCATCCTCTTGGGAACTTAAGATTTCAACATAGGAATTTTGGAGGGTGGGGGGACACCCAAATCCAGACCGTAAAACTCGGGCAAGTCATTAACTCTGTCAGAGCCTCGTTGCCCACCTGCAAATTGGGGTAGGTGATTACCACCCACCTTCCAAAGTGGGTACGTTTAGGAATAAAGGAGTGAGTGCTGTAAATGGTTAGAACAGCCTCAGGCCCACACAGAGCGGCCAGCTGGAAGGTCTTTCCATTCTCTCACCTGGGAGCACCTCTACCTGATTGGACATGACCAGTGAGACTGTGGGCCCTGTGTCCCTGACAGGCACACCAGGACTGGGGACCTGGTTCACTACGGGGCTGCCTTGACCTTCCTGGGAATCCTGGCCACCATTGGTGGCCGC
Source organism: Felis catus (assembly GCF_018350175.1). Taxonomy (NCBI): domain Eukaryota; kingdom Metazoa; phylum Chordata; class Mammalia; order Carnivora; family Felidae; genus Felis; species Felis catus. The sequence continues at coordinate 124,454,931 of NC_058374.1, forward strand.
TCTTGGCATATGGGACCCGTTAGGACTTGTTCCCTTTCTCTGTGGCCGGAGATTGCTTTGGGAACTGACCTGAAAAGTCAAGAATAGGCCCTCAGTGAATGAATAAAGATTTAAAAGGGAAAAAGAAGGGGCACCTGGGTGACTCAGTCAGTTAAACATCCGACTTCGGCTCAGGTCATGATCTCATGGCTCATGAGTTTGAGCCCCACCTTGGGCTCTGTGCTGACAGCTCAGAGCCTGGAGCCTGCTTCGGATTCTATGTCTCCTTCTCTCTTTGCCCCTTCTCTGCTCACCCTGTCTCTCTCTCTCTCTCTCTCTCAAAAATAAATAGATTAAACAAATTTGAAAGAAAAAATAAGAAGCAGATTCCAGGGCCCCATTCAGAGTTTCTTATTTAGTAGATCTGCATGGTTGGGTAGGGCCTACCTTAATCTGTATTTTTAAAACAATTCCCAGGTGATCCTTGGATACGGCGAGGTTTGGCAAAGCCTGGCTCTAGTCTAGCCTTCTCGGTGCTGGGGCTGGACATCGAGGTGCAGATCTGTGATTCCGTCGCCCTGTGTTTCACAGGGCAATCGGTATCGCATCTAGGGACAGGCCTCTGTGAGTTTTGCATACAGACCTCCTCTCTGTGCCAGACAGCCCTGCGGAAGCGTGCTCTAGTCTAATCCGGGTTCTCTGCTGGGGGGGCTCTGTGACTCTGTCAGGGGACGTCGGGTACTGCTAGAGCTATTTCTGGTCCTCGTGACCTGGGGAGGAAGGGGAGTTACTGCTGGCATCTAGTGGGGAGAAACCAGGGATGCTGTTAAATATCAGCATAGGACAGTCCTCAGAGCAAAGAATCATCCAGCCGCAGACGTCAGTAGCGCTGAGTCTGAGAAACCGTTGTGTAGGCAAATGAACGCTTTGCAGACTTAACGGGCCCTCCCGCCTGACTTCGTGCATCTGGGGTGCGGCCTGGGATTCTGCATTTCTAACAAGCTCCTGGGCGATGTCGATGCTGCCCTTCTGGGGGGGCCACACTTTGCATAGCAAGTGTTTTCAGGGCAGTGATTTCCGAGTGACTCGGGTGTGGGTTGGTGTCACAGCCTTCCTTCTGAACTGGCTGCGTGGCCCGGGGCAGATTACTTAACCTCTGTAAGTTTCTTCATCTGTGCAATGGGGATAATATTCCTTGGAGTCAAAGGAGATACATGTAGCTGTTGCTGTCATTACCATTATTATTATTATCTGCTTAGCACTTCAGCTCTTTGTCCAGTGTGTCATTATTTACCGACTTGGTGCCTAATGCTTTGCTAAAATAGGATTAGCTGGGAGAAGATATAAAGGATTTTCTCTGTGCTGGTGACATATGAAGATAACCGATGTCATCTTTACTCATGAGTCCCCCCACCCTCTGGCACTGGGTGGGAATTGAGGTTGGATAAGCTGTGACATTGGCTCTGTCCTTCCCATCCCTGAAATCCAGTGGTCACACTATACTCACTCACCACAAGTGAGCGTGCAGAGAATTTTCTGAAAGTAAGGTGCCTGTGTTTTGAGTCTGCATTCTTTTTTTTTAATTTTTTTTTTCAAAGTTTATTTATTTTTTTGGGGGGGACAGAGAGAGACAGAGCATGAACGGGGGAGGGGCAGAGAGAGAGGGAGACACAGAATTGGAAACAGGCTCCAGGCTCTGAGCCATCAGCCCAGAGCCTGACGCGGGGCTCGAACTCACGGACCGCGAGATCGTGACCTGGCTGAAGTCGGATGCTCAACCGACTGCGCCACCCAGGCGCCCCTTGAGTCTGCATTCTAATAATGGCTTCCTGGACCACAGAGATGCACGGCAAGCGAACACAGATATCCAGGGTCACCGGCATTTGGAAATACTTACATCGCCTTGTGTAGGAGTTGTTCAGAGCAGGTTTGGAACGTGGGGTGGATCTCTGTTCAAAGCCCAGCACTGCTACGTATTAGCTCTGTGACCTGGCTATTATTTCATATCACGGGGCCTCAGTTTCCTTGCCTCTAAAATGGTAGGAAAGTCGTACCTACTTCTAGAGCTGAAGGGAGGCCATGTGGGCTAAAGCATGCCAGCTACTTGCGGACCGTTGACGGCTGTTGCTGTGGTCCTGCAACTTAAGGTTGTCACTAGGAAGGCTGTTTTTAAGTGCTGGGGAGACTTACTATGACCACAGCTTCCATGCCTCCCTCAGGTGGTCTAATTGAGCAGGGCCAGGGTGAGGCTCCGGAAGCTGCTTCGCAGGCGAGCGTCCCGGGGCATTCTGGTACAGGTGTGCCGCTTTGAGGACGCCAGTGCTAGTGCTCAGGTTAGAGTGGTCACCTTCGGTCCCTTGATGATTGGCGAAGATGGAAAATGCGTGGGGGACCTGGCTGGGTAGAGGGGTAAGAGGACACAGTAACTCTGTGAGTCATCCTGACATTAATTTGGCGGAGGCTTATGCTTTCTTTGCCAAGCCGTTATTCGTTACTTAGAGGAGGGGGGAGGGACAGTGGGGACGGGAGAGGGGACATATACAGCTGGCTGTCACAACCGTTGACCTCCGGATGGGATAATTTGGAAGTCAGGCTTAAGCAGTCCGGAAACAGGAAGTGGAGGTGAGGGAGGTGAGAGCAGAGGCAGGTGCCAGAGGCATTTCTGCAGATTTCCTGGTGAATGGGAAAAGACACTGCGCAGCCAAGCAGGAAAGAAAGCCTTGGAGGGGTAGGCATGGGGAGGAGGCTGGTGGAGAGGAAGCCCCCGCTGGCTCCAGGCGCTGGCCCCGAGGAGGCCTCTCTGGAGGCCAAGGGTCTGGGTTATGACACTGCAGTGCAGGGAAGGGCAGGGAGAGCTCCGGGGTGCAGGCTCCTTCTGCTTAGTGCACAGCTCCCTGTGAACAGACAGCCTCCATCACTGTCCGTGCTAACGCAGCGGCTGGAAGAGGACGGGTGCCGCCAATTGGCAGGGTCCCCAGGATCCCTGCTCCCAGCCTGGAGACCCCCCACGGCGAACCTGGGCCGAGCACTTTGCCTCCTGCCGATTGAGTCCACTCTTGCCGCTTTGTTGAGAAAAGTTAAGGTGGATGAAATGGAGAGGAGCAAAGACCGTCAGAGCCCCCTGCCTGCTTTCACATTCCAGCTTTGCCAGGTACCAGTCGTGTAACCCTGATGAATGCACTTTTCCGCTCTGTGCCGTGGTGTTTCCATCTGTTAAAAGGGAATGATGACCGTGGTGCTCGCCGATAACGTTCCGCCTAGCCGACAACCGCTAAGCCTCGGTAGCACACAATAGCCGTTTGTCGTTCGCACGTCTGGGTGGTCTAAGCCGGCTTTGCTCTTGTGGCCGCGGGTCACTTACCGGAATGGCCTTGGCTGGGATGACTGAGGTGGTTCGACTGTGCTGTGCCTGTCTCTCGTCCGTGTTTGCTGGCATCCTGTTGGCCAGAACAAGTCACACGGCCGAGCCCCGGGTCAGAACACGGGGCAGAGTGCGCTGCCCAGAATGGCGTGCAGAGTTCCGAGGCCAGAGGAGAGCATCGGGGAGGAGTGAAGAAGTGGGGCCACGTTGGTAATTTGCCACAATGACTAACCTCACCATTTCGTCCACAGAGGGACGCCAATACTGACTCAAGCCTGGAATTGGGAGTCACCACCTCTACTCTCACGCCACTGGCCGGAGCTTGGTCTCAAGGGGGCAGAGAAATGTACTTAGCTACATATTCATTTTCTGTTTAGCAAGACCCCACACAACAGTGTTTATGCAAGAGATATGTAACAATTCTTTTATTATTATTTTTTTAAACACCTCCATCGGATTTTCCACCCTAAACCCAGTCTTAGTAACTGAGTCTCATGTCCATTTCATGCACTGTTGGGTTCTAGTCTGCAGCCCTGTGAGAAATGAGGATCTTGGAACCCAAAAGGTGGGGTTGGAGAATGTGAGTTGCAGTTTACAGTTTATGCATGGTGAAGATAAGAGTGTTGCTCTGGGCTGTTCTTAGAGCACGGTTAATTGTTTTTGTTTTTTTTTTTTTAAAGTAATCTCTATGCCCAATATGGGGCTTGAACTCACGGCGGCCAGATCAAGAGTCGCATGCTCTACTGACCGAGCCAGGCAGGTGCCCCAGAACCTAGTTAATTTTTAGGCTAGAAGTTTATATGGTCTTCTGGCTGGCAGCTGCAGGGAACATGGCGCCCATCTTGGTGGGTTTAGAGCCTTTGAGATGAGGGATGGCCGAATATGTTTTCAGGAGCAGACTGGACTCTGCAGGGAGTTGGTGACTCCTATTGAATTTAGTGACTGCAGCAAAACTTTGCTCCTTCCTCCTCGGTGTGGAAACTGTTTATACAGCATGTCGTCCATAATCAATACAAGGGAGACATTAATGAAGAGAATCTCTTGTTCGGCAGACAAAGCTTTCCCCTTGTTGGGGCTGAGCTGGCCAGCTCCTTTGCTGGGAGTGTATTTAGGAGAAGTCGGTTTGTGATTCTTGCAAGTGGATATGTGAGCTTCTTGAATTTTTTTTTTTTTTTTTTTTTTTTTACAGAGGAGTCAACAACCCAGTATGTTACTGTCAAGTATTTTGGTAGCTTGTAATTTGAGGAATGTACCCATGAGAGTGCCTTGTTTCATAGCTTTGGGGAATTTATACATACTTTTAAGTGGGTGGGGTGGAAGGGGGAGGGCTTTAAACCTCTTGTGTTAGAGGTGAAACTCCCACAAATCCAAGCATCATGGGAGATGAATTTTTTAGACTTGTGGAATTTCACTGAGAAAAAAAAGTTGGACAAAAGGCCCGAGCAGTTTGGGGCAACCCTGGGTTGAATCAGCCTCCAGCCTATGGAGTTTACAGCCTAAATTCCCTCCCCTCCTCAAAAGCAATTTTCTTTGGTCTTGTTACTAATACAAGCTCTTCTCCCTTCACCTCCACGGGCTCACTTCCTTCCATCACTCAGGAAATTCTGTTTGCAGGTCCCATATGGGGGGCTGTCCTGCAAAGCCTACTGGGAACTTGGAAATCAAGGTGCCCATCTCTGACTTCCTTCAAAGAAGGGTTGTGCTTTATGTTATCATAGTGTCTTCCTAATGTTCTTCCAGGTCTTCTCCTTTTCATTTAGTTTGGATCCGTGTAACGTTGTAGTTAGTGCAGTGGACGGACGGTCAGTAGTACGGCTGGACCACACATGGCCAATTTCATGGCTCTGGGATAGTTGGCTGAATGACGTGCCACTTTGTCTTGATCATGAAGTGGTTTTGAAACCTACCACCTTGGGAACCAGGAAGTTCTGGTTGGCCAGTTTAGTCAGTGGAAGGGGATGAGCTTGGCCAGAATCTGTAACCTTGAATTCTTTAGCCTTGCTGGGCCTCATTTTCTTCACTTAGAGACTAGATATACTAATGCTTCCTTATTAGGGTGTTTGGGAGGGTGTATCCAAGGTTTCTTGACTGTGATGAATATACACAGGACTCAGTATGTGATAACTACTGTTAATTATTATGATATGCAATACAGTGAGAGGTTTTAAAATATCCATGGTGGAAATAAAATGACATAGACTATCAGAAGCCATGATTTTCTAGTAGGATTTTATTTTGCAATCATCTGCAGCATTTATGGAAACAAATCCCAAGCAGCTGGTACCTATGTTACCATGTAGGGCTCTTACAATTTATAGAATCAGTTTCACAAATATTTATTATCAAGCACCTATGATGTTTCAGGTGCTGGGAACTGTTTGTTTTTTATTTTATTTTATTTTATTTTATTTTATTTTATTTTATTTTATTATTTTATTTATTTATTTATTTTATTTTATTTTTTATTACAATTTTTTAAAGTTTATTTTTGAGAGAGAGAGAGAGAGAGAGAGAGAGGGAGCACGTGAACATGACCAGGGGAGGGGCAGAGAGTGAAGGAGACACAGAATCTGAAGCAGGCTCCAGGCCCTGAGCAGTCAGCACAGAGCCCAACGTGGGGCTCGAACCCACGGACTGAAAGATCATGACCTGAGCCGAAGTCGGACGCTTAAATGACTGAGCCACTGAGGCGCCCCTAGGAACTACTTGGTTAAAAAGGTGAGACAGGGTTAACGAGATAATACAGGGTGCTTCCTCCAACGTCTTATAGTTGCGGGACCCTGTGCCCTAGCATGTCCTGGACAGTTCCAGTTTATTGCTGTAGTCCTGGCATAATTATTAATAGTACCCCTTTAATTTCAGAAGTATCCTGGTTTGCGAAATCCATTTTATGGTCACCAATATAGTCAATTATTGAGACAGAAGAAGTTGCTTGAGAAAAGGTCTATTTCAGTTCTCTGAACAGGAAGGAGCACAGTGAAAGTGATTCCTCAGCAAGTCGAATCCAGGCTAGATGGTTAGCGTGTAGGACCAGAGCGGAGGAGGAAGAGGGGAAGGCAGTTTAGAGACAGAACAAGCCAAGCGCCACCAATGTCATCAGTGGAAACCCAACTGGAGACGCCATCTTGAATTCCAGAGCGTGAAGAGCCGGCTCCAGGCATCCGGGCATTTTTGTTAAGGATTCACCCGTCAGCCCGTCCCAGATGTTTTCATTGAGATCCTATTAGGCTTAAACCTTTGCCTTAAGAATTCTGTAGCAAAGGGATTTGGGGAGGAAGGAGCAAGAGAGGGGTCCACTGCTTCAGATGCTGAACTGAGTCATCATCCTGGTTTTTATGGCCATTTTCGTTCTGATTCTAGCTGTACAGCCCCTGAGGGGTGAGGCTCAGGGCTTTGGCATATCCATCGGTGCTTCAAACTGACCTGATTCCCGGGGGGGGGGGGGCGGGGGGAGTGGGGGGGGGCAGGGGAGGTAGCCCTTCCTTGAGGTCGTGCTGGAACTTGGAAGGCTTTGTTTGTTTCTTTTGTCTTCCACACACCGAGAGAACATTGGTGCAGTAGACTTGGGGGCCGTTTTAAGGTGATATGTATATGTAGTCAGGGGTTTTTTCTGGGACAGTACTCCTGAGGAATGTGGTTCCAACTTCTTGGATTTTGGATGTGAATTTTTCCCCGAGTCTCTGCCTTTCGTTTGAGTGTCTTAATTACCATTCAGGAACGTTTCTGAAATTAAGGTGGGAAAGGGTCACGCCTGGCTTAGGTATTAAAGTATAAGCCCTGTGCGTTTATTATGAAGCCTTCACCTCCCAAGTTCCTATTTGCCATCCTGGGCAGCACAGCCAATTTTCTGTGTCGTTAACTTTTTCCTGTAACACCCAGCTGCCGGCACCCACGTCTTCTTTCTCCAGGGCAGGTGGCACAGCCTTCTGGGCTGGGGGATAGATGCGCGGCTGCCCTGTCATTGATTTGGCATTTGTATTTCAGCTCAGGAATCATTGCTGATTCCGATGCTCACATCCCTGGGATCTTCCCTGCTAACTCTCAGAAATCAATAATGGATTAATTGAGGGCTTTGTATCCATTATGGACAAGGTTTTGCGCATACAGAATTCAGTGCAGACAGAATTCTAGCCCTGGAGTCAGCGGCCGGGGTGCTGTGACCTCGGATAAGTCATGTCAGGCCTCTGTTTCCACAGAGGTAAACTGAGGTAGACAAGGATGTGAAGAGCCAACCTCTGGGGCGTGCCATGATGGTGAATGAGGATCCTGCAAGGACTCTGGGCCATCCCTTTTGAATAGATCACCAAAATTTGTGAAGATCTGGAATTAGTGAGTCAACTGTGGCCTTTGGGCCACATCTAGTTCATCTCCCGTTTTTGTGTGGCCTGTGAGCTAAGAATCGTTTTTACATTTTGAAGTGGTTGGAAAAAAAAAATCAAGAAGAATAATTTACTGACACATGAAAATTCCATGAAATTCAAATTATCAGGTTTTTTTTTTTTTTTTTTTTTTTTTTTAAAGTTTATTTATTTGGGTGCCTGGGTGGCTCTGTCAGTTAAGCATCCAACTTCGGCTCAGGTCGTGATCTCATGGTTCGTGAGTTCGAGCCCTATGGGCCGGGCTCTGTGCTGACAGCTCAGAGCCTGGAGCCTGCTTCCGATTCTGTCTCCTTCTCTTTCTGCCCCTCTCCCACTTGCACTCTGTCTCTTTCTCAAAAAATAAATAAATAAGCTTAAAAAAAATAAGGTTTATTATTATTATTATTATTATTATTATTATTTTTTTACCTTAGAGAGAGAGTGCTTGAGGTGGGGAGAGGGGCAGAGAGAGAGAGAGAGAGAGAGAGAGAATCTCAAGCAGGCTCCACGCTCAGTGTGGCGCCTGATGTGGAGCTCACTCCCATGGCTGTGAGATTATGACCTGAGCTGAAACCAAGAGTTGGATGCTTAACTGACTGAACTACCCAGGTGCCTCCAAATTTTCAGTGTTCTTAAAGTATCGCTGAAACTCAGCCAGGCGTAATGATTCGGTCCTGTATCTTCCAGGGTTGCTTTTGTACTCCCAGTGGCAGGGTTGAGTAGTTTCTCCAGATGCTGGACAGCCTACCAAGCCAAAAATATTGATCTGGCTCTTTGCAGGAAAAGGTGTGCCGGCCTGGATCTAGACTATTGATCTGGCTCTTTGCAGGAAAAGGTGTGCCGACCCGGATCTAGACTAACGGTTACTATAGCAAGATGAGCCAGGTTCTGTAGAGATCTTTTCCCCCTGATGATGCCGAGGCTTTGGGAAAGCCAACGCTCTTGAATTCCTGAGGAAGGAACCTCAGCTAGTTCCTTCACTTATGACTCAGTCAGTCAGTCAGGCAGTCAGTCATTGTTTCACCAAATATCTATTGAGTTCCTGCTGTGTGCCAGACATTTTTCTGTGTGTTGAGGAAACAGCAGTAAGTAACACAGAAACAGATTCCTGCCCTCATGGAGCTTACAATCTAATGAGACAAACTAGATCACATACAGATAAACATATCTGTCATGTCTGGGGTGAGGATTGCTATGGGGAAGGGTGGGATGGTCAGAAAAGGACTTATTAAGAAGGTGATGGTTGGGGGCGCCCGGGTGGCTCAGTCGGTTAAGTGTCCAGCTGTTGATGTTGGTGCAGGTCATGATCTCATGGTTTGTGAGATTGAGCCCCACGTTGGGCTCTGCACTGGCTGTGTGGAACCTGCTTGGGATTCTCTCTCTTCTCTCTGCTCCTCCCCCTCCCGCTCTCTCTCTCTGTCTTAAAATAAATAAACTTAAAAAAAAAAAAAAAAGAAGGTAATGGTTGGTGCATAGGAGGTGATGTGTGAGCCCTGAACACACCGAGGGATTTGGTGGGAAGGGGGAAAGAACTGCTCAGGCGGAGGGAAAAGCAAGTTCAAAGCCTTGGGGTGGAAGCATTGGAGGAAGTCAAGGAAAGCAAGGCATGATAAGTGTTTTCAATTTCAGCATTGACTCCAGGGCTATGGTACTCTGATTTATGGTCATGTTAAAAAAATATTTATTGCCCTTTTGTGGGCACATTAGAAAACAAGAAGGGAGACGGTACAGCGCAATGGATGAGAATAGAAGCTCGGGGTGAGGTTTCCCCACATCTGCTGAATGATACTTGGTTGTTCGGGGCAGTCCTGTGCCCTGGAGAATCTTTAGCGCTATCTCTGGCTCCTGCCCACGAACTCCCAGTAATAATCCCCCAGTTATGACAACCAAACATGTCTCCATGTCACATGCCTCCTGGGGGCAGAATTCCCCCCACTGAGAACTGCTGCTCTGGGGTTAGGCTGCTTCTTAGCCGCGTGACTTTAGGCAAGTTACTCAACCTCTCTCGACCCTAGTTTTGTCATCAGAGTGAAGTAATACCTCGACCTGCCATCCTGGGGCTGTTGAGTGGATTAAGCGGGGAATAGCCAGCATTCAGCATGGGTCTTGGCCTGGCCCAAGCCCTTGACAGATGTTAGGTGGGGGAGCAGAGACCCCGGCTCTTGGTTTTCTTTCATTCACCTTGGTGTTCAGTCAAGAGCAGTGTCTGTTTCTGTCTCGGTGAGAGGTGCATTGATACAATTTTTACGAGGGGCTCCCATCCTTGTGTTAGAGCACAAGCTACCGAAATGGTCATCTTTTGCTTTTTTCCCATTTATCAGTCATCAGCCCCTTATGTGTGGCTGCTATTTGACGATTTCTGAATTGCCCCATGAAGTGGTGAGGTAGACACCATTCCTCCCACTTTTTGGGGTGCTTGGAAATGGAGGGCTCCCGGGACGCCAGTGGTCGTTGGGCTGTGGGCAGCCCGCATGATGAGGGGTGAGAGGGGCGGCTTGCAGGGTGGTTAGATAAGGGAGAGGAGCTTTTCCACTGTTCTCTGCAGCCGACCTGCTAATGCATCTGCTTAAAACGGCTTCTTTGTCCCAGGGGGGCCCCCAGAGCACCCTGACACCTAATGTCACCATGGGCCACACTGGATGAAAGGGGCACCTGCTGTAAAGAAGAAGGGCAACCGGGAAGAGTTGACAGACACTGGGCAGCCTGGCATCTATCTCCCAGTGCACTCAGGGCACCCAAAAGGGGCCTGTTGGGAGCGCCTCTGTGCTACATGTTGGATTCATTTGGCCTTATCCCACCACCCCCTCGTCTGTGCCTAAGCTGGTCACGGGACAAAATGTTGCTGTGGGCTCTTTTTTCTAGACTTATGGAGAGAAAGAGGCAATAACTGATACGTGCTGAGCACTTGTGATGGGCTGGAGGCACTTTCTATGCGCTGTTTTGTTTTGCTTCTCAATCCTCCCCAGCGAGGCTGTTAGCGGAAGTGAGTTTGCTCCCAAGCAGTTAAGTAACTTTCCTAGGCCTGGCCGTTCAGTAATTTGGGGAAGCTGGAATTTGACCCCTATAATCCGTTTCTTTTATACAATCTTAGATGTAACGTAAGAGGATGCTGAGGATTTTTCAAAGAAATTAAAGTTGCACTCCAAAGCTCAATGTCTGGGGGGGTCCCTGGGCTCCACCCACAGGCTTCCCCTGTCTCTGAGTCCACTTTTCACTCTTCGTGTTGGGTGAGTTTCTTGAAGCCAGGTTAATCCCCGCCTGTCTGCACCAATGGTGGATTGACATCCTTCTCAGGAGTCGTTTTCAGTAGTCTTATCCTGTCTCGTTCTTCTGTCCGTCAGTGTCTTTTCTTTCTGAAGCTTGTCAGTTTTAAGGCTGCCGTCACCCTTTACACAGCGATCTCGGATGTGGGGAAATCCGTCTGGGGTCTGGCCAAAAAGCAGACTGATCCCCTGGTAGGCCCGGCCAGGGCCAGGATGCATTTCTGCCCCCGGGAATGCATTTCTGACAAGTTCCAAGGTGATGCCGAGGTCCACTGGTCACACTGGAGTTGGTGAGAGAGGACTTGCCCTCCTTCTGAGGCTTAACTGAATTCTTAGAAGGAGAATGTGGCCCCAGAAGAGACTCAGGAACCAGACCCCAGGAAGAATTGCATCCTTTGGGGGGTCACAGAGTCCATGTGATGTGGTGTGAGTTAAGTTGACTGCTGCTAAGCTTGGTGAAATTGAGCCAGGTGTTTAAAAATTTTTTTTTTAACGTTTATTTATTTTTGAGAGAGAGAGAGACAGAGCATGAACGGGGAGGGGCAGAGAGAGAGGGAGACACAGAATCGGAAACAGGCTCCAGGCTCTGAGCTGTCAGCACAGAGCCCGACGCGGGGCTCGAACTCACGGACCGCGAGATCGTGACCTGAGCTGAAGTCGGACGCTCAACCGACCAAGCCACCCAGGCCCCCCAAGCCAGGTGTTTTATAATTGGCCCCTCTTCTTAAGGGAGCGGCTGGCATTTTCTGAGCACCTACTATGTGCCCGCGCTTTCTTCTCCCCACTGAGTAGCATGCTGGGTCACTTTGGATGGAAGGTCACCTTGGAGGTGGGAAGTACAACTCGTTTGAGTTCAAGGACAGTCTTTGAGTCGGCATGCCTGCCATCGGCTCGCATGCCAGGAGCCTGTGGGCAAGAGGGAAGATTTGGATTTACGCACATTTTCATGCTGAATTTCCTTCATTAGTTATGTGGTTCCGAGGGAGTCAGCTGCTGGGAGGCCCGGGAAGGGATAGTCAAGAGGTTGCTTAGTTGCCTCGGTGCCAGATTCACTTTGACTCTCTTGAAGCCCCTGGCAAGGCCGCCACTCAGCAGACTCCACGCCGTCTGTGCGTCGTGTTCCGGGAGGCACTTGGGAGGGCCCCGGACAGATGTGCTGTCACAGCCAATATACTCCGGCTCTGCGTCTGGCGGCTTATGCAAGGAAAATGGAGACTGGAAAGTCATCTGTGTGTCACTTGCAGGAGAAACACTTCAGGTGATGAGACAGGATTTGAGGATCCGAGTGGGAAGGTGGCCGTGACCCACCCTTCCTTCCTTCTCCCCACCTCAGTCAACCTACAGTCTCCCGAGCTGCCTTATGGACATAGCGTCCCACGGGGGATGTTGGGCTTATTGTTTTCTTATCTGTGATGATATTAATTTGCGTTAAACAAAAGAAGCGATTTACCGTGTAATTTGAGGTTTATGGTGTTTCTACTGAGTCCTTTCATCTATTGAAAGATAGTGTTATGCATTTTTTTTTCAATGTTTATTTATTTTTTTTGGGACAGAGAGAGACAGAGCATGAACGGGGGAGGGGCAGAGAGAGAGGGAGACACAGAATCGGAAACAGGCTCCAGGCTCTGAGCCATCAGCCCAGAGCCTGACGCGGGGCTCGAACTCACGGACTGCGAGATCGTGACCTGGCTGAAGTCAGACGCTTAACCGACTGCGCCACCCAGGCGCCCCAATAGTGTTATGCATTTTAATAGAAGCTGTTGTTTTCCTTAAAAAAAAAATTTTTTTTTTTAATGCTTTCTTCTCTCTTCAAATTAAAGAGTTGGAGCTCGTCTTATAAGGAGCTTTGAGGCCCAGGACTGCAAATGTTGTTTCCTCTGTGAGTGTGTGTGTGTGTGTGTCTGTCTGTCTGTCTTTGTCACGCTACCAGCCCTCAGTAGAGGTCTGGCACAATGTTTTTTGGGGACGCAGTGCTGTTTCTTTAGCCGGGGGTTTTTGAGGCTTCACAGACTGTGCTGGATTCAGGTGCTTGTGCTGCGTGTGTGACGTTCACCCACTCATCGATTATAGACTTCCTTTCAGGAATTTCCAGGAAACCCTCTTACCACGAGGGTACAAATTAACGTTTTTCTAGTTTAATTACAGCAGTTTTGAAAGGAAGCACCTTGCAGACCATTATCTAAAGCCGGCTTCCTTTAAAATTAGAGGGCACAGCATGAGAGCCTGGAATCTCCTCTAGCACGATGGGCTCTGACCTCCGAGGACAGGGTTGTGTCTTCGGACACGGGGGGTGGGGAGATGTGTCGAAAAGCGAGGGGAACACCTTTCTCTTGAGGCTGTCATCGCACTCGTCCGATCCCAGCTCTCTCTTCAGTAACCCCCTCCCTGCTTCCCGGGGAGGTGACCCCGAGGAGCCCGTCATTACGGCCCCGGCTTGATGGGTAATTGCTGGTTATGAGGTTTGATTTGACATCGGCGCTTTGTGTGATAGCCTGTTGGGTTTGCTTGGCTTAAATTGATTCTTTCCATTCCTCTGAGCTGCGGCGCAGAAACGTGGCTGCAGTGGGGTTTGCCGAGATGCAAGGATGTCCGGCTCGGCTGCAGGACCCACGACCGCCGTCCCGAGAACCGTTTCGGCAAAGCCTTCACGATCGGGTGCAGTGAAGGTCCGACGCAGGTGCAGCCTGGGTTCCTAAAGGGTGATGATTATGTTTTCCTGGGAAACTACTTGGAGAGAGAGAGAGAGAGAGAGAGAGAGGGAGGGAGGGAGGGAGGGAGAGGGAGCCAGTGTGCGTGTGTCGTTGAGGAGGCCCAGCTGCAGAAGAGAAGGGGACTCTGTCGGGGTCTAGGAGTTTCTGCTGCCTCAGCTGTCATTCCTGGCCGCTGGCATCAGAACTGAACAAGGGTGCGGGGCTCAGGAGTCGCTCGTCTCTCTGCACAGCTGTGCCGCAGGCAGTGAGGCCTGAGGGAGCCAGAAAAATGTTACTGCTTATCAGCTATGAGCCCTCGGGGGAGTCTCTGAACTGCTGAGCATCAGTATCTTTATCTGTCAAATGGGTCTGATAATACCTGCTCTGCTTATCTCATAAGGTCTTACATCTTCTGTCAGATCATCCAGAAGTATATACTTCCTGCTTTATAGAGGGATAGATACGGGTCCATTCAGTGAGAGGCAGTATAGCCTCATGGTGAGTGATAAGTTAGCAGTGTACTTGTGGTGGTAGTTAGTTGTAAGAAGGTCTGGTCAGTCCGTGGGTAGTAGTTAGGAAAATGAATGTCACTCCTGCCGCTGCATAGCCAGTTGTGAGTTGTTTTTGTTTTTTTTGTTTTTTTACTTTTTTTTTTATTAAAAAAAAAATTTTTTTTTTTTAACACTTATTTATTTTTGAGAGACCAAGAGAGACAGAGCATGAGCAGGGAAGGGGCAGAGAGAGAGGGAGACACAGAATCCGAAACAGGCTCCAGGCTCCGAGCCGTCAGCACAGAGCCCGACGCGGGGCTCGAACCCACAAACCGCAAGATCATGACCTGAGCCGAAGTCGGACGCCCAACCGACTGAGCCCCCCCAGGCACCCCTACTTCTTCTTTTTTTAACCCTCAGTTTACTCTAGGAGGGATGGGTCTGCCGTCTGAAATTGCAGAGCACTTGTTGAAGGAGATTCTTCGGATGTGTTAATTTCGTTCAGCGATGGGATCTTTCTCCTGGGCCGCGACCCTGGCAGAGCACAGGCCAAGCTCTGTGCATCAAGGCCGTGGGGGGGCAGTGTTCTGTGGGTGGAGCTAAATCTGTTCTGGGCTCTGAGCATCAGAGGGGGTGCTTCTGCATTCCCTTGAGAGCCCTTGACCTTTGCATGTCTCTGCTCAGAGAGCCAGACAATCCGTGGCCCCTGGGGTGTGAGTCTGCCCTTCTGTTCGAGCCTTGGAGGCCGTGGCCTTTTGTTTCGAAGCCGACTGCCTGATATCCCTTTGGAATATGTAAGTTGCAGGGGAAGGAACTGGACACATTCTGAGTCTTGCTGGTGGACTTTTTTTGTCTATTAGGGGAATCCCAGCATCACTTAGATATATATGTCTTTATTTCCTAGCCACTTTAATTATATAGTAGTAATAATAATAATAATAATAATAATAATAATGGCCTCAGTGCCCCTGGCTCCCAGTGCAGTTTCTCGTATGTGTTTATTCAGTGAGTGGATGAATGACTGGGAGGCCCACAGGGGAAGATTTGGAAGTTACCATCAAATTCAAGTCTGGAGGGGACCTTTGGGACAGATATTTTTTTTCCCTGAGTCTCTATCCTTTGCTTTCTCCCATAACCACTTCCTTCTGATCCGCGTGCCCTCCTGCAGCATGTATCCGCCACAGGCCTGCTCGGGCAAATGCAGGTCCAAGCAGGGTGGCCGCCCTCCCACCTGGTCCCCTGTGGTCAGCACCTTGGGAAATCTCCCTGCATGTTTGTCCTGCCAGCCTGGTGTGGGTCTGGGGTCAGAGCTGGCAGGAAATTCAAAGATCGTCTCCTTCCACCCACCTCTGTATTTTGGACGCTCAGTCACAAAGTGACTTGCCCAAGATCACGGCGAGTTAGCGGGCGAACCAGATAGAAGCCTTCATCTCCTGACTTTTCGTAGCTCTGTCCTGTTTCCAGGAAAGCAGGCTGTGACCTTTGTTCCTAGTGTCCTGGGCAGAGGCGCTATTTCTGGATGGGCATGTCCTACCTTTGGGTGTCAGAGTACCTCACTCTGGCCCCTGGGGGATCCCGGGGTGATGCTTTGAGGCTTCAGACACTGAGGGAAAAACGGATTTGGGTCTGCTCCACCGTCTGATTAAAATGGGCCTCTTCTTCCCCTGGCCTGGAGAATTGTTTCCTGTTTCCCTGCCAGTGGGCACTTGCTGCCCGTATCCTCTCTCCCGGCTGCGGGCCGGGGCACCCAGGCTGTGGCTGGCGGAGCCTCAGGCTCGTGAACTTGGTCTGCGTAGTTCCTGCTCGGCGGTGAAAGCCCAGACAGGCGCCCAGCACCCTCCCTGGGCCTGGCAAAGGCCACTCGGTTGGCGCTTGTAAAATTAGGGTGTCTGTCTCCACTAGCATTTCTTTCCCAGTTATACTAATCAATACTAGGAAGTTAAATCAAGGCAGTCCTTGAACCGGCGCCCGCCTCTCAAATACTTGTACGGTGTCTCTGTTCTGGTGCTCGCCCTGGCTCCTTTCCTCAGCGGTGGATTTTCTATGCAGGGTAGGAGCATAGAGCAGGCTTTCTTGGGAAGCCAGGGAATACACACCTCCTGAGCAAATCATGGAGCCCCAGGTGTCTTATCTGTAGATGGGTGTCATTGTGCCAACCTTAAAGATGTTGTAAGGATGACGTGGGATTCCAGTGTGTGTGGAATAAGCCTCCCCTCGTGCTTGGTACGTGGTGGGGTGGGTCCTGTCCAGACAGCCTTTGCTCTCGGATGATCTCTCTAGGTATGTTGCAAAGGTTCTCAAGCAGGCTGACCATCAGAATTATGGGAGGGGTGCTTTAAAACACTGGGCCAACCCAGCCCCTCCAGAATACCCACTCATTCAAATCTCCAGAGGTGGGCTCAGCATTGTATCATTTAAAGAGATTCCCAAGGCTCCAGGGTGGCTCAGTCGGTTAAGCGTCTGACTCTCGATTTCGACTCAGGTCCTGATCTCACAGTTGTGGGATTGAGCCCCGTGTTGGGTGCCAGACTGAGCGTGGAGCCTGCTTGAGATTCTCTCTCTGTCTCTCTCTCTCTCTCTCTCTCTCTCTCCTTTCCCTCTCCCCCTCTCCCTCTCTCCCTCTCCTCCCCCCCCCTCTCATGTGCTCTCTCTCTCTCTCTCTCAGAAAAAGGAAAAAGTTTCTCTAGTGCTTCTTCTGATCCCTAGCTGTGTTTGGGAACCTCTGCAGGATGGGCTTTATTTATTGTCTCTATAATTGTCTTTGATCAAGGTAAAATGGTGAGGTGGTATAATTGATTCGAGGATTTAAATGTTTTGGCCATTTTTTTTCATGCTTGATTTGGGCTCTGTTTTCACAGTAAGTTATTTCTGTGTGTCGGGATGGGTGGGGTGGAAAATAGGGCAATTATAAAAAAAAATGTCTGCTTTTTGTAGATGCTTGACTAATTAGAAATAGGTAATTCGCACCTTAAAAAGGCATTCTTTGTGGTATGAAAGACAAGTGGATTCTCTCTGTTCAGGTGCCACCGGGTTCATTTTTAAGACATAGAAATTGGTCTCTGAGATCACTTTAAGACGGATGGATGAGAGGGGCGCCTGGGTGGCTCAGTCGGTTAAGCATCCAACTATGGCGCAGGTGATGATCTCACCGTTCTCGTGAGTTCAAGCCCCACGTCTGTGCTGAGAGCTCGGAGCCTTGAGGCTGCTTCGGATTCCGTGTCTCCCTCTCTCTCTGCCCCTCCCCTGCTCTCTCTCTCTCTCTCTCTCTCTCTCTCTTTCCTTCAAAAATAGTAAACATTAAAAAAAGTTCTTTTTTTAAATTAAAAAAAAAAAAAAAGATGGATGGGTGAGAGTCAGCTTGCAGTTAGTTCCCTGTCTGTTTCAGATATGTGGGTGGGGTTTCTTCTCTCTCTGCCTCTCCCTAACGCCCTCCCTCCCTCCTCCTCTGGTTAGCTTGCTTCATGGAGAACTCCCTGGTGCTTGTCGAGCCAGGGAGGGCAGCTTACATTTCTGCCTCCAACCCTCAATGGCCTGGTAATTTCATAAAGACAGGAGCCGTTTCCAGCTTGCAGCTTACCTGGGTACAACCTGGTACTCAGGGTGGGGCCAACAATGTTTCTGTGGAGCAACGAGAAATACGTCAGAGCAGGATGCAAAACGGGCCCCGTCTCTAGTTCCCGCGTCTGTGATCCGGAGCAAGTAACCGAATCCTCGTAGAGCGAGCCGTGGTTCCCTTATTGGTTATACGGGGTGTTCACACTCCTCTCCTGAGTTTTCCCAAATGAAACATTTTCTGTGTGAATGCTTTGTGAAGCCACAGAGCCGTGTCACCTTATTGTATAAGGAATATTTGGCTGCTTATTAGAACTCTGGCATTTCCTCCCGAGTTTTGCCTGCGGTTTACCTCTTATTTCTCCCCATGTTTAACATGGCAGATTATTTGTATGTCAGTTTCCTTTTTGTGCCCTGGGAACATGGCTGTCTTTAAAAGCCCATCTCAAGCGCTGTGTTTGCAGGACTGTGAAAACAGATGCCTGCGTGAACCTGCTCCGACCAGCAGCCTCATTGCTGCAGCGTGCACGAAAGCCAGCGAATGTGTTCTTTTTCCTCGCTCCTCAGTTGGAATTGAACGGTACTACAGGACTTTTTTCCGGAGTGGTTACTAACCCAAAGCGGCTTGCTTTGAATAAATGGTGCTTTCCCCTTTGGGGACTCAAGAATGGCAAGGACACGCAGAGATCACAAATGGGTTTTGGTGCCAACAAACGGAGCTGCCTCCCAGAAAAAGTATTTGCATTCAGCATGTGTGTGTTAAATGGACAGTTGCTGGTATCTGTCTGTCTGTCCTTGGGAAAGGTCATAGTTCAGTAACAGCCCACATTTGGTTCCCTCGTCTCTGCTCTACTGTGGGCTCCACAGCCAGCCTATTCATTTGTCCAAATCCAGGGTGGACAGTGGGAAATATACATCTGGCCAGAAAAACATTGTAGACAGAGAGAGAGAGAGAGAGAGAGAGAGAGAGTTCCTTACAGATAATTTCAGGTGTGTAATCATTCGTGTAAGCATCCACTCATCTATTTATTTCCTCCTCCATTCAGCCATTCATCCATCCATCCATCCATCCATCCCTCCATCCCTCCATCCTCCATTTCGGCAAATCCTTATTAAGCACCTACTGTGTGCCACTTTTGTGCTGGGCTCTGGGGATAAAAAGCCCAATAAGACAGGATCCGTGTCCTCAAGGAATCGGCGGTCTAGGGTACAAGATGTTTTCCTAAATTTTAAGTCACATTCTTACCCGACGCATACCTATTCCTGTTTTGTTTTGGATTTCATCTCTTTTGAACAAAGCACGGCGTGGAACCATTGTGACTTGTCCACTCATTGTGATGAACCCACATTCTAGAGTTGGATTTCATGTTTTGTGTAACTCTAAGCATGGTGTAAGTGCTTGTCTTATTAAACGGGAGAAGGTGGAAGAAATCATCATCCAGGAGAAAAGACCAAATCTTATGTATTAAGGTATCCATTGGAATTCTAAAAGCTTTTTTTAAAGCCTCCTGGTATATGGTATTCAAAATGGCTTCTTGAGCCTTGGGTAACTTTAAGTGCAAACACCTTCTAAATCTATTATATTAGAAGGCTGGTTGGGAGGCAAGCTTTCCATCTTTCGAATTAGCCCGGGGACAGCCATTAAAATGAGCAGTTTAGAGCTTGGATTTGGATCTTGCAAGCCTCGACTGGGATCTATCTCTGTTTTGCCACTCTTTTCCTGTGTGACCTTGGTGAAGTTACTTAACCTCTCTGAGCCCGGTTCCCTCTTTCTGAACCCGGAATAGTCACGGTATTGAAGGTGAAGTGAGCCTGGCGTGGAGTAAGTGCCCTAGCTATTTTGATTCTTATGAGAAGCAAAAGACCAGCTATTTTGATTCTTTTGAGGAGCAGAGGACCAGGATGCTTCAAAAAAAGAAAACGAAATTCTGGCAACATGAAGTCTTAGTATGGAAATGAGGTGGATGAGGCCTTTCAGTGTTACACAACTGTTGCTCCCCAGGGAATATTAATGCTTCTCAGATGGCCCTTTTTTGCATCTCTGCCGTGAGGAGGATGAATGGTGAGTTTTAGCTGTTTTTGCAGCGAAAGGTGGGTGAGTGTGTATGACAGAGGTGGGAGGAGAAAGAGTTTAAGTCTATAAGCAATGCCGTAGATTTTCAGCTAACACGCCCGAATGTGAGCGTATCATTCAGGCAGGTCACCTACTCGGGAGAAAATCCAATTCCGAAATGAATTTCAGCAAATCCAAAAGGCAATTGGTAATTATGGCTGACATTATACATTTTTAAAGGGCCGCCTGGCCAGTTGGATTTTATAACACTTGAGGCAAAGAGTTCAGTGGTAGTGGGAATTATTTTCACAAAAGGATCATTTTCTGAACTAAAAAAGAGTTTCTCTCGATTTTTTTCCCCCTTTGACTATGAAGGTAGTGCTATATGCTGTTTATAGAGGCCTTGATCCTTTTTAAACTTAAGGAGCACAGTTGGCCTCCACGGTAATAAATCGAGAGCCATATGGGGGCTCAGGGACATTTAATTTATGTGCAAGACTCCTTCCCCAAATTCAGCTGGCTACTTCCTGGGATGGTGTGCTTGATTGATGATTTTCTGGCATTTTGTGCGGCTGGGATGTCTTTTGAAGTTTCTCCTGCGAAGCCTGAGGTTTGCCCCTGTGAGGTGTTAATGGGCTTCCTGCCGGGGCTTTATTTGTGAGGGGGGGGCGGGGGTTAGAGGCGCCTCAGGCCACCAGAGCCCTTGTTCTTCCACTGCTGAAGGGTTGATGCTCAGGCCTTGGGTCCTGGCCCCCCCCCCCCCCCCCCACTTGAGTTTGGAATGCAAGGCAGTGTTTTTATTCCTGCTCCCCAGGCCACTGCTTGTTTAGCTTCTGGGGGTTCCCAGACCCTGGCAGGTACTGGCAGTGGGTGATCAGGCCCGGCCTGGGAACATGCTGGAACAGTAGTTGGGAGAATCCACACGGACAAGTAGGCTCCTCGCAGCAGGGAATGGCAGGGATTTGCACTGGGTGACAAGAGATTGTGTCTTAAGCAAAAACAACCAGGCTCCAGGTGAACAGGCGCCCCAGGCGGGGACCACATCACCTCCTTGGTGGCCTGCTTGCCTCAAGGCTCTTCCTCACCGAGTACTCTTTCCCAAATGAAAACTGGCTCCTTTCTCCTGCAAACCCTTTCGTGGTGTTATGGGCTGAATTGTGACCTCCCAAAATTCGTATGCTGACGTCCTAACTCTCCTAGCCTCAGAACAGGACTGCATTTGGAGAAGGAGTCTTTATTTATTTATTTTTTTACTTTGTAAGTAGGCTCCAGGTCCAACGTGGGGCTTGAACTCACAACCCGGGGATCGAGAGCTGGGTGCTCGACCGACTGAGCCAGCCAGGCGCCTCTGCAGAGGGAGTCTTTAAAGAGGTCAGGAAGATAAAAGGAGGTCCTGTGGGTGGGCCCTGATCCGAGCTGCCTGGTGTCCTTAGGCGACAAGGAGAGGAGGGCGCAAACGTGCGCGTGCACAGAGGTCAGGCCATGGGAGGATGCTGTGAAGATAGCCGTCTGCAAGGCAAAGAGAGGCCTCGGAGGAAACCATCCTCGCTCACACCCAGAACTTGGACTTCCAGCGCTGTGAGACAATATGTGTGCTGTTTAAGCCACCCGGCGTGTGGCTTGTTAGGGCGGCCCCAGCAGACGCATGCCTACGGCTACTCAGCCCATGGGTTGAGTAGCATCTTTCCTGGCATCTGTCTGCCCTTCTGGCCGTGAGCAGAAATCTCTGCCTGATGGGCCGCAACTCCTTCAAGGCCAAGGTCAAGGACCACCTGCTCTGTGAGGCCCTCCTGGACCACCCGGCTCTGTCCCCCTCCTTCTCCTCCCGGCAGACTTGGAGCTCCCTCTAGATACTCGCGCAGCGCTGGATCTTAACCTCAGTCACAACTTTCTGAGCCAGTCTTTTCATCTGTTCTTTGTCTTTCCCACATCGGACTCTGAGAACCTTGAGCGAAGGGATTTTTGTTTGTCTTCATTCCTCAGTGCCTCGCTCTGAGCCTGGGAGTTCGTCAACGATTATTGGCTCAGTTAAGGCTTACCTTTTACTGTTCCTTAGGAAGCCTCCCCGCTCTTGCCTTTGTGCTCTGTTCTGTTAGAGGAGGGTGTTAATAGCGCCACACGGTATGGGTATGTCCCCGGGTGAGAAGAATGAAATCAGTGATTCTAGGGAGGGTTTATTAAGCGCGTTCTGTATGCCAAATGAGTATGTACCTCGTCTGGTCATCACAGCACGCTTTCAGGTAGGCCTGTCTTCAAACCTGAGCCACCTCTCCCGGGCAGGTAGTGTGGCCTCGCTGTAGGACCTGCACGTTCAAGTCTTCTGTCTCTCTGTGTCCTTTCTGACAGGCCTGGACCCCCAAAGCAAATCAATCTTTCTTTCTTTCTCTCCTTTCTTTTTTTCTTTCTCTCTTTTCTTTCTCTTCTTTCTTTCTTTCTTTCTTTCTTTCTTTCTTTCTTTCTTTCTCTCCTTTCTTTCTTTTCTTTCTTTCTTTCTTTCTTTCTTTCTTTCTTTCTTTCTTTCTTTCTTAAGTGGATACAAGCTGCTTGTCTTTAATGTTTATTTTTGAGAGAGAGAGAGAGAGAGAGAGTGCGAGCCGGTGAGGAGCAGAGAGAGAGGGAGACACAGAATCTGAAGCAGGCTCCAGGCTCTGAGCTGGCAGCACAGAGCCCAGTGCAGGGCTCGGACTCAGGAACCGCGACTTGGTGACCTGAGCCAAGGTTGGACGCTCAACCGACTGAGTCATCCAGGTGCCCCAGAAAGCAGATTTTTCTTAAGGTGCCCTAATGCATGGTGAAATTTCAGTGACATTGGTGAGGAAATGACTCATACTTCATTTGCAAATGTAGGAAGAAATTGCTTCCAGCACCCCGCCGCCTGGGAGCTGGGTCGCCAGGGGCTGTTCTCCGTGCCACTCTTTGGAAAGGGAGATGGAGTCCTGGGGACATTTCCGAGACTCTGTCAGGGCACGAGAAAGGCAAGGAGTGAACAGGACTCTTATGCTGCTTTCCTTTGGTGTCCACATAGAATTTTCGGCTCACTCCTCACTCCGGGCACTACAGGGGGCTTTTGAGTTATTCTTGACTTTGACGGCTTGTGAGAAACAGTGGTGTCCTGGCTGTTTTCGATGCAGTGCACTTGACAGCCTTTCCTTGCACAGCTGTGTCCGGCTTTGCAGTTCTCTCTAAATTGCGCAACTCCACGGGATCCACCGAGGGGGACGGCATCTTCTGGAAGGGAAGCGTGAAGATAAAGAAGTGTCGAAATGCGAGCAGCATGTCACCGGGCTGACCGGACTTCGGTCTAGGGTTGAGGGAGCCGCGGACGTCCGGGCAGCTGTGACTGTGGACGCCCTTCGCACTGCGATGCTCACACAGCCCCCGGGGAGGAGAGGAGACCGGAGTGAGGGAACAGTGGACAAGTCTCTCCCCGAGCCTCCCTGCCTCTGGGGCAGGAGATGAAGGGCACACTGATGCCTGCAGACCGAGACCGTTAAGAACCGCCAAGGAGTCGTGCCTCTTCACCCTTGGCGGCGGGGATTGTCAAGCCGGGTTTACATTTTTGGAAGTTGGTCAGATTCCTTCCTTGGCTCAGGTCGACTGGTCGTGTGGCAAGGAGACATCATATTCCAAACCCCGGAACCTGGCCGCTTGGTTGCAACAAGGCCCTGCCATTTGCTTGACTGTGAAAGCTTAGACGAGTGACTTGCCCTTCGGGGTCCCCGTGTCCTCCAGGGCAAAATGAGGATAACTGTCGTATCTACTTTATTATAGAGTCGCATATGGATTAAATGAGATAACGCATGGGATGCGTACAGCACAGAGTTTGGTCCGGTTACCTGTTTTGAGATGGCAAAAAATAATAGCGCCTTCGGAAAGTGAAAGTTCATTTCTCCCTGATGTCTGGTCAGAGCAGAGGGAGCCAATTTTCTTTCCCTTGCTGCACGGCCATCCTTCATATGTGCTTTCCGTCTCGCGGTCCAAGGTGGCTGCTTTAGTTCTTGCCGTCATCTCTGCATCCCGGCCAGGAAGGGGGAAAGGGAAGCGGAGGGTATGGCCTGAAAGTTGCCCATGTCTCTGTTCCATCCCCTTGACTAGCGCTTAGTCATATGACCGCGTTATTCAAAAGCGAGTTAGGGAAATTTTAGGCCTTAGCTGGTACCTCACTGAGAACTCTATTACTATGTACGAAGGAGAGATTGGATTTGGGGGGGGACAACTGCTAGTATTTGTTCAAGAGGTAAGTGCTCAGTAAACAGTTCACCATCATCATCCTGATCATCATCATTTCTTTTTTTTTTTTTTTTTTTTCAACGTTTATTTATTTTTGGGACAGAGAGAGACAGAGCATGAACGGGGGAGGGGCAGAGAGAGAGGGAGACACAGAATCGGAAACAGGCTCCAGGCTCCGAGCCATCAGCCCAGAGCCCGACGCGGGGCTCGAACTCCCGGACCGCGAGATCGTGACCTGGCTGAAGTCGGACGCTTAACCGACTGCGCCCCCCAGGCGCCCCCTGATCGTCATCATTTCTGATCTTAGCCTATAACTTCCTCCATGTCCCCACTTCCTGATTTGCCCCCTCGTTTTCCATTTTGACCATTTTAGCTTCTGCATTATTCCATCGCACAGTTCCATGTCCGTGTACTTTTGGCACCTTTTTTTACCTAGAGGTTGGCAGAGTGACCAGAGCCCTCCCGTGTCCTGTGTGACAGAAATGGAGATGAAGGCTGCTGAAGACATTGACCGGGTAGGAGGAAGGGAGAGCAGAGCATAAGGTCGTAGTGATCCCTTCGGCAGCTTAATGAAAATGTTGCAGGAAAAGTTGATGAAGGGAAGGAAAAAGCCCACCTACCTTTGAACGTAGGCTAAACCTTCGTCAGGTTTTATTTTGCTGCTTCCGTCGTCCTGTCCGTGAGCCTCAAACGAAGACGTCTGGAGTCTCCACGAGGGTCTTGCCGAAGTGTTCGCCCGGCACCAGCCTCCTGGCTCACCTCCGGGGCTCCCACGACACGGGCGGACCCCTGGGAGGATGCGGAAGCCGAGTGCCTTCTCCTTCAGAAGAATTTTGGATAAGGGAAGAGATTTGTTCTCCCGACCCTGATTCACGATTTAAATGCTCTGCAAGAGTGTTTCCTGGTGGAGGTGGTTCGTTGAGAAATCACGTGGGCTCAGGACTCATTAAAGTATAGAGGAAGACAGGTGCCACTTTCCTGCTATAAATCCCAGTGAGGCTAATTTAATGGCGCTCTAGCTAGCCTTCACGTTTTCCATTAGCCACACTTACTTCCGTCATCTGTCTCCCTCCTTCTCCTTTTTAAAATACTGTGTCAGAAAGTGAATTGTTCCAAGGTTATGGCCTTGCTTCTTTCCACTGAAGCACTTTTCTTTGAAGACTGGGGGCCATGGAGAGAAGAGATTGGGAAATCCCCAGAAAGAAACGTTGAAATCTTCTTCTTTTTTTTTTTTTTTTTTTTTGACTCTCCCTCATCCTTTCCGCCTCCCAGCCCCTGTTGATGCGCTGAGAAATGTCTTGGGAATTCCTCTCCTTTGTGTTGTTCCTTCTGTTACTGTTCTAGTTCAGGCCCTCTGTAGCCATTGCCAGGACTATTGCAGTAGTCTCCTGGTTTCCCCGCCTCCTGCCTCTCCTCTGTCTCCTGCAGGTTCTCCCAGCACAGATGTGGAGTGGTCACTGTCTTGGTTATAGATAGTCACTTCTTTGCATTGCTATCTGTGGCATGGCATCAGACTTTTTTAGGCACGGGGGTCCAAGGCCAGGCCATTACTATGGCTGTCTGCTGACATATTAATAACGGGGAATAGCCAGCATGGGAGTAGGTATTTATAACCCTCTTTGATAGCTGAAGACATGGAATGGAGACAGATTAAGTAACCTACCTAGAGGATCTGAGAAAAAGTAATGAGATCAGAACTGGACTCTAGGGGTGCCTGGGTGGCTCAGTGAGTTAAGTGTCTGATTTCGGCTCAGGCCATGATCTCGCAGTTCGTGGGTTCCAGCCCCACATCGGGCTCTCTGCTGTCAGTGCAGAGCCCGCTTGGGATTCTCTCTCTGTCCCTTTTCTTTCTGCCCACCCCCCACCTCTCTCTCTCAAAAATAAAAATAAAACATTAAAAAAAACAACAACAACAAAAAACTGGATTCTAGAACCGGCACTCCCAAGCACCACATCTTGGGTTGGGCTTGTTTCTTTCTGGCCTTTTCTCCGGCTACCTCCTTCCCTCAGGCCTTGACTTCCAGCCCCACGAATCCCCCACGGCCGGTCTTGTTGCCTTGAACAGCAAGGCCTAGAAGTTGCCCGCGTCACTGCGCCTGTGCCTTTTTGCAGATCCTCTGCCAAGACTGCCTTCCCTTGCCATTTTTTTTTTTTAATTGAAGTGTAGTTGACGTGTGATATTAGTTTCAAGCATACCGCATGGTGATACGACATTTGTATACATTACAAAATGATCACCATGAGAAGTCTAGTTATCTCTTGCCTTTCCGACTGGCAAAGTTTATTTCAAGGTCTAGCTCACAGCCGCCTCTATGATGACTCCCCCTCCCGCCTCCTGCTACATAGATGTGCAAAAGATGGCCACCGTATTGGCTCCTGGCTTTTTATTTCTTCGATGCAGGCTGAGACCCCGTACCTTCAAACCCTGGCGCCGAACTCCATTTTTTACACATCCACGATTTAAAAATAGCCCAAACGTGCAGATTTTTAGCCATTTATGGCCTGCCTGCTTTGTGTATCCCGGGAAACTACACCCAGCATCTGTTGGTCATTGATAAGGTAGAGGCCTGTGCTTATAAGACCCCAAGCTGTTCCTGTCCTTTGGAGCTCTGGGTCTCAAAGACTCACCACCTGCTGCACGGTGACATCACTTAGGCCTGTAAGCCTCCTCTCCTGTCCCCTCCCCCATGGTGGTTCCCTAGTCCTGTCCCCTTCTGAATGGTGGACGCTGAGCCATGCCCCTGGATTGTGTCCTGCAGTGAGGAACTTCCCTGTCTCCTGAAGCCTTGTCCAAGGGTCCCCCAGCCACCAGTAATGCTTGTTGTGTGTCCCTGCCTCTCCTGCTCACATCTTTTTCCTTGACCAGTCCACAAATCACCGGAACCCTTACACCCCCGATAGATCCGGTCACACTTTCACGAGTTCCCATCATCTTTGGAACCTGCCTCCATTACTGTGACCCATTTGGCCGTGGATTTCACATTCATCCCCCTTGGATTACGGACCAACGGTTGAGGAAGCTGAGCAGCCCCGAGATGGGAGGAATTGCAAAACGTTTAATCGACTCACGGACGTGGTCGAGCTTTCCCAGCATCGCAGATTCATTCGGGGTTTGGTGCTCGGTCACACCTCACCGCGGCACCACGTACCAAAATGGTGGTGTTTCGTGAAGTACGAGGGAGAAGCTGTCTTGTTGGTTGCACTGTCAGTTACTTTGATTTTCCCTGGTTCTGGGGGAAAAAAAAGACCCTTGGAAAGATATTAGGCAGGGAGGATTAGTAAAGTTGAGAGCGCTTTTCGTTAAGTCTCATCTTGATGGTGGTGCATGTCCCACAACCCTTTTAATCTGAACTTTCCCACACCAACAGAATAAATACATGGATGAGGGGAGGGTTATTGGCGCTGCAGAAGGGTGCTTCTCTCCGCACTCCCTTCCAACGTGTGCTCCCCTGAGACGCGTAAGTGGTGGTTTGTGGATCGTTAAGGCGCTGGCAGAATGGAAGCTCAGGAGGCAGCAGCAAACGCAGATCAATAAGCAATGAAAGGAAGGCGTCCTTCTGAAATGGCCTTGTCGCCAACGCATGTTCAGGGTGGGTCACGTGCAGCTTTCCCAGAATAAGTCTTTTTGGGTAACGCTCGTGTCCTGTTTGTTGATGTGTCTTCATTGGCCCGGAGCTGGCAACGTGAAACCATTTCTTTCTTTCTCTCTCTCTCTCTCTTTCTTACAAATTTTTAATGTTTATTTATTTTTGAGAGACAGAGTGCGAGTGGGAGAGGGGCAGAGAGCAAGAGGGAGACCCAGAATCCGAAGCAGGCTCCTGGCTCCCAGCTGTCAGCACAGAGCCCATCCATCGCAGGGCTCCAACTCACGAACCGTGGGATCATGACCCAAACCGAAGCTGGATGCTTAACCAGCTGAGCCACTCAGACGCCCCATGAAAGCACTTCTTTCTTTCTTTCTTTTTTTAATTTTTATTTATTTATTTATTTATTTATTTATTTATTTATTTATTTTAACGTTTATTTATTTTTGAGACAGAGAGAGACAGAGCATGAACGGGGAGGGTCAGAGAGAGAGGGAGACACAGAATCTGAAGCAGGCTGTGGGCTCTGAGCTGTCAGCACAGAGCCCGACGCGGGGCTCGAACTCACGGACCGCGAGATCCTGACCTGAGCCGAAGTCGGACGCTTAACCGACCGAGCCACCCAGGCACCCCGAAAGCACTTCTTTAAAGAGAAACTAAAGTTAACCCCCTCCCCTTCTTTTTATTTTTTACTTTTTTGTTACTGAAAAATTTTTGTGAGAGAGACAGAGAGTGCGAGCAGGGGAGGGGCGGAGAGCGAGAGGGAGACCCAGAATCCGAAGCAGGCTCCTGGCTCCGAGCTGTCAGCACAGAGCTGGACACGGGGCTCAGACACACGAACTGCGAGATCATGACCTGAGCCGAAGTCGGACACTTTACTGACTGAGCCACCCAGGTCCCCCCTCCTCCCCCTCTTTTTAAATAAGATCAAAGTTATCCCACAATGAAAGGAAGGTCTTGGGTTAGCAGAGATGCTAGCATTTTTTTTTTTTTTAATAGAAGACGAAAATTAAAATGTGGTTTTCTTGGCACAGTTCATATGGCAGTGACTGAGCTCTTTTTTCCCTTCCAAGATTACTCATGTCATAGTGAAAGAAGTTTTAGGGGTAAACTTATTTAGCAAACCAGCTTATTAAATATCTCTGTGATGCGCTGGGTTTCTCAGTTCAGAATATTTTATTAAGGAAGATGGGCGACCGCATGCTTAGCAAGGACTGTTGCTGTCTTCAGTTTTCTTTGATGGTGTAATAGACACCTTGCATGAAGACATGGGCCCTGAGGCCATCTGTGGTCCCCAGCAGCTCTCAAAATTTAGCTTGTCGACTCTTTTCTCAGAGCTAGGGGAATAGAGCAAGAACAAAGTTCCAGTAATCATTCTTCCCGGTTGTAGTTAGCCACTTGCCCCTCATGGTTCCTAGGTAGCGATTGCTATTTTGTCGGGACTCGAAGCTTAGCGTCAAGGGACTTTCACATTCATTTTTATAACCTCAGAAACACATATTTGAAGGTGACCGGGTGGATGGATTTCAGCTGATCCCATGGAGGAAGTGAGAGAAACCGCTATCTGCTTAGTGTTTCCTTCCAGGAAGGAAGCACTCGGAGTCTAATCCCGTATTGGCCACGTGTGGTTCCTGCCGGGAGAGGGGTGGGGGGGCCTTGAAGCTCCGCTAATCTCCAGCCTGCCAGCTTGAAGAATGTTATGCCTGTGTTGATTGATTTCCTGGGAGCTTGTTGTTTTGATTAGTTTCATTTGCATACTGGTTTATTAAGCGGCGGAACATAAGGGCTAACATTTTTTATTTTATTAAGGAGCCCCATTATTTTTAGTTCACAGAAGCCACGTTTCTGATGAGCCGTGCCACCCCGTCTTCATTAGGCAATTTAAGATGGGAATTATACATTTTTTAAAAAGTAGCTAATTATGGTACAACCTGACACATTTGCATTTCTGTAAAGCCGCGGCAAAGATTTGGGGCTGGAAGCCTACATCATACTGGGTTGTAAAATCACTCCCAGTGGGAGCGATTTCTGCCTGTAAGAAAACTTGCTCATGTGAGAAGATCGCACATTATCCCGTCTGATCCTCTTTTCTGAGGCCCCCCCCCCCTGCCCTTTAGAGTCTATAGGCTGAGCTCTAGTTCGGGGGCTCTGTCCTTGACATCCCCGCGGAGACTCCCTCATCCCGCGTTTCCGTGCCGAACGACAGAGAAGTTGAAAGACATCAGAGTCTTAACACTGTCTCCTGGGGCAGCTGGTCGTTGGGAAGTGTCTGTCCTTGGTGCCCCGTGGGTCACCGTGCCCTGGGTCTAAACTGCGTAATAGGGCCTTAATGCCTGGGTGTTCTAATCTGCTCCTCGCGATGAGGTCTCCATGTCCTTAAACCTCAGGGCCAGATCTCACACTGACTCTTTGACGGTGCTGCATTCCAGAAGCACTGTGGAATGTTGCTTACCTCGAGGAACATAAACCGTACATTGTGGAACGGAGGCATTTGAAAACATCTTCTCCTCTGCTATTGCCAAGGTGGTTCAATGTCTACTAAAATTAAATCCATATGGGTACACTGAGCAGATGGGGAGGGCCGGGGGAGGGGGGTTGCCTTATGTGTCTGTGATGACATTCATGTAACCAGAGGTGACCTCAGAGTTATAAACCAGGACATTATTTCCTAAAACAGGATCAGGTATTCATTTGCGGTGCTAGGGGAAATTTAACTGAAACGTGTATTTATACCTAGACATATGAAAGAGATCATAGCTCCAGATGCAACGTGGATGATGACCAGATTCATTCTAGAGCCCTGTATATAGTTAGATTGTGAAAGACCATCCTTTTTATTATATTACGTTACCTTTCCTTTATGGTATCTGTTACTTCAGCTACTTTCGATGGCGGCATATAGAGGGGATGTGTATTCGAAGTGAGGGAGAGACTGTAACTTGATAAAGCATATGTATTCAGTTGGTTATTTTTCTGTGTATAAAATGTATAAAGCTGGACGAGTCTCCTTGCCTAGCCAGGGACGTGATGGACCAGGAAAGCATCTTAGGGACGTGGGTTCAGAAGGGCCGAGAAATGATGCCTTGGGGTTCATGAAAAATGATAGTGAGTACTTTCTCACACCCTTTCAGGGCAGAGTTAAGACCACTTAATTTACTGTAAGTCTGGTGTTGGTGTCCAGAAACCCAGGATGTAAGTCTAATGAGGCCAGCCCCTCCTTCAGATAGAACTGACCCCGAGTTTATGGTCTCTGTTCCTCCTATTCAGTGTGTGGTCCAAGGGCCAGTGGCATCAGCATCACCGTTGTTAGATTTGATGTGATTTTAATTATTTTTTAATGTTTATTTGTTTTTGAGAGAGACAGAGAAAGAGAGAGAGGGGAGGGGAGGGGCGGAGAGAGAGGGAGGCACAGAATCCGAAGCAGGCTCCAGGCTCCGAGCTGTCAGCGCGGAGCCCGACGCGGGGCTCGAACTGACGCACCGTGAGATCGTGACCTGAGCCGAAGTCAGATGCTTAACCGACTGAGCCACTCAGGCTCCCCGCTGTCGTTAGATTTAGAAATGCAGACTCTCAGACCTCATCTGCTCATGAAATGCCCTCATATAACCTGCCCGCACCCTTGCTTTGCTGTTCCGGTTACCCATGAGAGCTCATGACACCATGTATCTTCTTCCGTGTACCTTCTTCTTTGGGTAGTGGGGAGTCCGGGTTTGGGATCCCATCAAGGGCGTTTCTTTTGGCTCTGCTGCTTGAAGGTTAGTTCCTACCTCTCTGCCTTGCTTTCCTCATCTGTAAAGTAGAGATAACAGCAACCACCTCACCGGGATTTTTCAAGCACTAAGCAAGAGAATATTTCCAAAATACGTATCCAAGAGCCAGGCCAAAGGGATGCGGTGTGTAGTAATGTGATGGTGAGGTCGCTTATGTCATGCTTCCCCCGCTGACTGTGTGTGCCTTTGACGGAGGCCTCCAGTCTGGTTCATCTTTGCTCCCTCTCCTCTCCCCGCCCCCCTCCCCCGCCCCTTCTCTGTGCCTAGACCGTGTTTGACGACTGATGTAGCTGCTTCCCAGCACTCGTGTCTGGAGCTGAAAATCACCCCTGATCTTCGGAAAATTCAGTTTGAGTCAGAGGCAGAAGTCTTAAGAACCTTGGCTCCACGGGGGAGTGTTCTAGAAGCCTATTACAAGAGAGCTCCTTGGCGGTCAGGTCCGGGCAAGTCCGGATTGCTCTTTGGCTGCATATCACATTGCACACAGGTGTGCCGAGGCAGGAAGGCGCAGTTGCTGAGAAAACGCTGGCTCATATAGCTTCCCTCATCGTGTCACTTTGGAATGCGACGCAGAACGAAGAGCTCAAGTACATCTCCCATTGGCTTAAATTGTCCGCCAGCTTGGGAAGATCTCATCTTGGATTGGGGTGTGGTCGCGAGATCCAGGAGCTCTAAAACAGCAAATCCTAGGGCGGTGGGCTGGGCTCGTCCGTGGACGCAGCCGGTCCCGTGGGACTCTAACCACGTGCCTCCTGGGTGCCACTGGTCTCCAGATACCCACGTGGGCTTTCTTTTGTGTCAGGCGGCAACGAGGCCAAGTAATTAACTGGGTGGGCTCTGAGGT
The DNA here is from genome assembly GCF_018350175.1 of Felis catus. Lineage (NCBI taxonomy): Eukaryota > Metazoa > Chordata > Mammalia > Carnivora > Felidae > Felis > Felis catus. Next base: position 124,487,106 of record NC_058374.1, read on the forward strand.
CTGACAACCGGGGTCGAAATCTCAGCTGTACCTTCTAGTAGCCAGATCACAGATGAGTCGCTGAGCCTCACTGAGTCACGCACTCACGAGGAAACTGTAGATGCCTTGGTGCTCTGCCTGGTCCCTGAGGTTTTTGAGTTGGCAATTCAGTAGAAATTTTACAAAATCTTGTTCGTGCTTTTTAAGTTTTAGAATAGCTGTAGATTTAGGGAAACGTTAGTATAGATTGTGGAGCTAAGACAGGGTCCCTGTGTACCCAGGATGTCCCTATTGTCAACATCTTACAGTAGTGTGGTACATTTGTCATAACCAACGAGCCGATACTGGTAGATGATTACTCACTAAAGTCCACATTTTGTTTAGATTTCCTTAGTTTTTACCTCATGTTCTTTTCCTGGCCCAGGACCCCACCCAGGACACCATGTCGCTTATTTGTCATGCTTCCTGAGGCATGTGGCTGTGAGAGTTCCTAAGATGCTTCTTGTTTTTGGTAATCGTGACCATGTTGAAGAGTACTGGTCAGGTTTTTTTTTAATAGAACGTCCCTCAACGGCACGGTAAAGTGCCATTGCTGTCACATCATGTCAAGGGGACATACTTTCAACATGACATCACTGTTGATGTGGCCTTGATCACCAGGCTGAGGTGGTGTTTGTCATTTCTCCATTGTAAAATGGCCTCCCCCCCCGCCCCCCTTCCGCACTTGTGCTGCGGGAGGAAGTCATTGGCTATAGCCTACATTTAGGTGTTCAAGAAAATGAAAAAAATTTCTTTTTGCCCATACTTTTATTCAGTACTTCCCACACCCTGCCTCTTAGTAAAACCTACTCCATTTCCTTCCTTTTTTTTTTTTAATTTTTTTTTTTAACGTTTATTTATTTTTGAGACAGAGAGAGACAGAGCATGAACGGGGGAGGGTCAGAGAGAGGGAGACACAGAATCTGAAACAGGTTCCAGGCTCTGAGCTGTCAGCCCAGAGCCCGACGCGGGGCTCGAACTCACAGACCGCGAGATCATGACCTGAGCTGAAGTCGGCCGCTTAACCGACTGAGCCACCCAGGCGCCCCCCTTCCTTTTTTTTTTAAGTAAACTCTACGCCCAACGTGGGGCTCGAACACATGACCCCGAGAACAAGAGTCGCACGCTCCACCGACTGAGCTAGCCAGGCGCCCCCAAATCCACTCTATGTCTTTTCCACCACTAGATTGTAGCTTTCTTCTTGGCTTATTTGTGTGAACATTGTAGGTCAGGTGGCCAAATTGTTGGACATTTGGGATCAGCTCCCCCATTTCCAATCCGTACTCTAATTCTGTATTCTGTCATTCGTCACTGGGAAGCATTCACTGTGCATCTTTTGAGAAGTGCTGAGTTCTGAGTAATTGAGGCCTAGGAAGTTCAAGGACAGATAACAACAGCTCACCCCTCCACACACACCCTTCTCATGTGCCGGACACGGTATTAGCCCTTAACGTGTGCTGACTCGTCTCATCCACACAGGAGTTCTCTAGGGCAGCTGCTATTATTGTCGTTTTACAGATGAAGAAACTGAGGCACAGAGAGCTGCAGTGCACTGGGAACTGTTGCCCAAGGTTACACGGGTAGTAAATTGAGGGCCGGGCGGGAGCATTTAGAAAGCAAGAACTTATCTGCGTGTTTGCTAACCATTCTTTCCTGCTGCCCACACTAGCTGACATTTCCATTCATCACCTTCTTCCTGTGCTAGCAGAGAACCCAGGCTTTGGCTCCTGTGTTTATTCCTGGCTTCAGCGCCTAGCTGCTGTGTGACCTTGGGCAACTTCTTTCCCTTCTCTGTCTCTGCACCCGTGAAGGTGTGGGTAATAACATTTGTGCCTCCCCGAGACGTTCTGATAAAATAATGCATCAAACTTAGTATTTATCATATATGGCAGATGCCGCTGCCATACTTTCTGAATTAAAATAAGGAGACATGGATGCAAACTACGTGTCAGTGTGGGGACCGGAGGATGAACTATTTAAAATAGGGCTTGTCTCCTAAAAGTGGGATAGCTGCACAGTGGAATGATAAGATGCTCAGGAAGAAGGTGGAGGTGTGAGGGAGGGAGAAAGCCAGAACAAGTCAGGACGTTGTCATTCAGGCCCCCCAAACTGTCAGTTGTAATAGCAGAATATATAGCAAAGCATAGATTGAAGGACTTGGGTCATCTTTTCAGACTTTTAAATATCTAAATATGGGAATAAAAGACTTAAATAATATTAATATATTTGAGTCGACCTATTTTTTTTTTAATTTTTTTCAGTGTTTATTTATTTTTGAGACAGAGAGAGACAGAACATGAGCGGGGGAGGGGCAGAGAGAGAGGGAGACACAGAATCAGAAACAGGCTCCAGGCTCCGAGCCATCAGCCCAGAGCCTGACGCGGGGCTCGAACTCACGGACCGCGAGATCGTGACCTGGCTGAAGTCGGATGCTTAGCCGACTGTGCCACCCGGGCGCCCCTCGACCTATTTTTTTTTAAATGTTTTTTTTTTTTTTTTAATTTTTGAAAGAGAGAGAGAGAGAGACCGAGTAAGAGCAGGGGAAGGGCAGGGAGAAAGGGAGACACAGAATCTGAAGCAGGCTTCAGGCTCTGAGAAGTCAGCAAAAAGCCCGACACGGGGCTCAAACCCACGAACCGTGAGATCACGACCTGAGCTGAAGTTGGACGCTCAGCTGACTGAGCCACCCAGGTGCCACTGAGTTGACCTGTGTTTTAAAATTTCTTAGAATTTAGGATCCATAAGAAGAACATAGGTAGCATCTCGGATTTAGGGGAAGTCACCATTTTTAGTTAAGAACCATCAATTCCTAGACTTTTTTATTTTAGCTTTGCTTCTATCAGTAGCTCTGGCAGGCAGCTTTTTGGGGGAGAGCCACATTTTCGCAAAGAATGAGAGAGAACGTGTGAGCGCGTAGAAGCTAGAAATCCGGAGCCATCGGGCTATAAGGGCAGATCTCTGGTGACCTGAGGCCACTCTCCTGTCCTCCCCTTTCCTCACCTGGATGCTCTTGACTCCGATTCATGCCTCAGCAAAATCAGAAGCAATTGACACATGTCAGGGGCCTGTGGGGGAAGTTGCAAATGGCTAAAACCGCAGCGCTCCGTCTGGGAATGCGGAGGCTCCATCCTCTCTAATTACAAGGCTAATGAGCATTGGAGACAAGGGCTCCAGGTGGCCTGTGGTGAGCCAGCAAGAATTTTGATGCCCTAAAAGGGCACGCGTTTTCATTCCGAAACATGGTCTTCTCGAATGATGTGTGTGTTGAATTGAGGGAATGGAGCGAACACTAAACTTTTCCTCTAAGATTTTGCTCCCTATGTTAAGGCTGAGGTCAAGTCAGAAAAGTACTTCATCTCTGGGGAATATTATCTCCAGCAGCCCATTTTGTTTGTTTTAAACATAGGCGCGCGCGCACACACACACACACACACACACACACACACACACACACACACACAGTTTTCATCTGCCCTAGTCATGCTGTCCTTGTTTGGTGATTAATTGGCAGTCTTTGGCTTTGCCCCAGAGATGGAAATATCCTTGAAGGTCACCCGTGTGGAGTGGTGTCAGCCCACAGAGTGATTCATCACATGTCTGAGAAGTTCACGTCTTAAATGACAGTCTACCTTAACATCTCTTCTGGAGGGTTCCTTCTCGGTGCTTATAAGACCCTTTTCTCTGAAAGTGCTCTGTGTTCAGCTTGCATGTACGGTTCTTTCTTTTCACTCAAACAAAAATAACGAGTGTTCCCTTTTTGATTTCTTTAAGCCTCCTTGTCTGACATTTATGAAGTGGTTCCCTTTAACGTTCTAAAACTTTCCATGGTGGCCCAGTGGATGTTCTGAAATAGAATTTTGGCCACCGCCTCTTCCTTTCAAATCCCCCGTTGAAGATGGGATATTTACTCAGAGTGCATTTGTCTGATGTTTTAGGGACACATTTGTTCTTTGCTCCGCTTTCTTGGGTGACTTGGGAAAACAGTTGAGGAAAGGGCAGTTAAAGTTATTTCAGGACAGCTGATCTGCAGGGGAAGTAACTGTTTGGGGAGTAAAGATGATCGGACGCCCTGCTGATATACCGTAAGTAATAGCTGGATAATAATATCACGTGTTTTCCTTTCTAGCAACTTGCATGTGTTACTCTGTTTGCAACATCTTGGATGTGAAGGATCAAGCTGGGATTAACAAGTAACTTTATCTTTCCTTAACTGAGAAAAGTGCGAAGTGCTTTTGAAATGGTAGTGTAGAACGTTGTGGAGAATATGCTAACATTTGTTTTAAAAATAATCCACGTGCAGCTGCCATGGAAAACAGTATGGGGGATCCTCAAAACTCACACGTAGAATTACCATATGATCCAGGAATTCCACTTCTGGGTGTATCCCCCCCCCCCCCCCGAATATGGAAAGTAGGGACTTGAACAGGTATTTATATATTCATTTTCATAGCAGCATTATTCACAATAGCCAAAAAGTAGAAGTAGCTCAAATTGTCCGTCAAGAAACGACTGGATAAACAAAAGGCGGTATATACACACAGTGGAATATTACGCAGCCTGGAAAAGGAAGAAAACCATTTTTTAAAAAGATTTTATTGTTAAACAATGTCTACACTCGACGTGGGGCTGGAACCTACAACCCCGAGATCAAGAGTCATACGTTCTACTGACTGAGCCCGCCGGGAGTCCCCAGAGGAAGGAAATTCTGGCACAGTCTGAGACATGGATGAACCCTTGAAGACATTACGATAAATGAAGCCTCCTCACAGAAGAACAATACCGTATGCTTCCCTTTGTGTGTGGTACCTATGGGGGTCAACTTCCTAGAGACAGAAGCTAGAGAAGGGTGGTTGCCAGGGGGCAGGGAAGAGGGAAGGGGGAAATGGTGTTTAATGGATACAGAGTTTTAGTTCGGGAAGGTGAGAACGTTCTGGTGATGGATGGTGTCGATGGTGGCATGGCAAGGTGAATTTAATGCTCTGAACTGTATGCTTAAAAATGGCCAAAAAGGGGGGCACCTGGATGGCTTAGTGGGTTGAGCGTCCGACTTCGGTTCGGGTCACGATCTCACGGTTCGTGGGTTCAAGCCCCGTGTCGGGCTCTGTGCAGACAGCTCAGAGCCTGGAGCCTGCTTCGGATTCTGTGTCTCCCTCTCTCTCTGTCCCTCCCCCCTGCCCAAAGAAATAAAAATGAAAACATTAAAAGACAAAAAAGAAAATAATGGCCTAGTTCAACCAGAGGGACGGTGCCCCATGTCAGCGTAGAGAAATTAGCAGATTGCTAGGGAGAAGGGAGGGTAAAGGAGAAAGTTTCTTTTGCTGTTGTAGAAACCAAAAGTTTGAGCTACAGTCATGAGCTGTGGCGGTCAAAATCCTTCTCTGGAGATAACGGATTAGGTACTTTTCGTTTTGGTTTCTCAAAATCATAAGGAAGTCCTTTCCATCCCCATTTGAACCACTCCCAGTAAATTTCTATCGGGTGGTTATCGGTCTTTCCCCAGCCGTGGTGTGGCGTAGCAGTGTGCTGTCGTGTTGCTTGTGGATGAAAATCGGGGAGGTGGTGTTATGAGATCCAGCAGGTGTGGTGTCCTTGTTCTGAGGACTGAGAGTCATCCGGAAGGGGTGCGCACTCCTTTTGGCGTGGATCATCTCTGTGGAAGGCAGGAATCCCCCAGAACTGGGTGCAAATCCGGCCTGAGCATCCTTGCTGTTATCCTGTAGAGTGAAGGAAAGAAAAGGACTCAAGGCAAGTTTTCTTATAAAATTTTTAAAAAATTAATTCATTGCCTTCTTGAGTTCTGTCATGTTGCCGGGAAGTTTAAGGACTCTGAGTGAATGAATGGCCTCTGGAGGGCAGAGGAGGCCCCCTGCCTTTGCCGAAATCAGGCGCCCTGACCCTTGGAGCTGATCCGTGTTCCAGCATTCCTTTGCGGGGCCTGTCCCGGAGTCCTTCGGAGAATGAATGCGGGCTGTGTGCCGGTGAAGGATGGCGGAAAGGAAGCAGGTTTTTGAGACTAACTGCCCTTGTCTCTTGGTTGGGCACGCGCTTGGCTGATTAGTTGAAGATCTAAAAATCTGTGTTCACGTATAGAACAAAATGGATATGAAGATCCCTAATCTTTCAACTTTTTTCTTTTTTTGAGAAGGAAGCTAATACTTACCGAAGGGAAACTCTGTGTTCTAACTGTGTTATTTCCCATAGTTCTTGCAAGATCTGGTGAGACGGATAATAGCAATAGTAAGGAACACTCATTGCATTGTGTCAGGCTCTCTTCTAAGTTTTCTGCGTGTTAGGATTTACGGATTGACTCCCCTGAGCAGTGCTCTGAACAGAGAGAGCGGTGGCTGAGACACGAAAAAGTGAAGCAAGGCATCCAAGATTATACTTAGTCAGTGACAGAGGCAGGACTCCCAGCTGGCTCCTGGCTCCAGAGCCCAAGCGTGTCCTTACCCGTCGCGTCAGAGATGAGGAAGCACGGTGTGAGTTGCCCCAGGTCGTGGAACCCTAAGTGGTCAAGTTTATTTCTCAGTATTTCCCATTCTTCAGGGATAGTAAGATGTTTAGCTTTCCTTCCCAAGTTTTTTTTTTGTTTGTTTGGTTGGTTGGGTTTTTTTTACATTTATTTTGAGAGAGAGACAGAGATAGAGGATGCACAGGGCAGGGGCAAAGAGAGAGAGAGAGGGAGAGAGAGAGAATCCCAAGCATGCTCTGTGCTGACAGTGCAGAGCCCCCGACGCGGGGCTCGCAATCATGAACCGTGAGATCGTGACCTGAGCCAAAATCAAGAATCAGACGCTTAACAGACCGAGCCACCCAGCTGCCCTTTCCTCCCCAAGTTCTTCTTAGCGAGCCGAGCCGGGGTTCTCTGAGCAGCCCAGAGTGCCCATTTGGAAAGCTCTGGGATTTGATTCAACACGTGTTGAAAACAGAATTGAACTGGAGCCCCAGAATGGGGTGTGTGCAGCCCCCGATGATCTTTTGTTCCAGGGGGGGGAAAGTTCCATCGTGTCAGGCTCCTGCGGGCTCCTGCGGCTGCCTCGGGCGGACCATCTCTTTTCTCTTTAGGACGGAACAAAACAAAGGGGACCAAAAAGTCCAAGACAAAAGTCAAGAGACAAGTGGTGGTAGGACCAGCCGTGTTCCCTTTGGGTAGCTGGCTGTTGCTCAGGGTGTGAGCCCGAACTTGCCATGACACACGCAGCCCCGGGCTGTGCCTTTTGGAACAGTGGCCTCCAAAGCACTAGTTGAGAGGTACTTGGATTTCCAAACCAGATGACGTGCTTCGCAGAGCAGGATTTTGCTTCTGGCTTGCGTCATGGAGACACCCGAGAACCAGGTAGAGAACTTAACTTTTTCTGTTTTACGAAATTATGAATGATAGAGTAGTCAAGTCTTCTGGCCACTCCAGCGACTAGCAATGTTTTTCTTCCTGTTGCATCTTGGGAGGAATACCAGCAGTTTGCGGTGGGGATGCCAGTTGGGGTTGGAATTTCCTGTGATGGGGGAGCAATTGGGAGGCTACAGATGGGAAGATCTTCTCAAGCAGCAGGTACAGAACATAGCAAGGCAGTCCCAGAAAGGGTGTGTGTGTGTGTGTGTGTGTGTGTGTGTGTGTGTGTGTGCGCACAGTTCCAGGCAGATAGTCTCAGGGCTGGGATGGGTGCGTGTCAGTTAACAAATCCAGGCACCTGATATTCTGCCTATGATCGGGGCTGGGGGTCAGAGAAGAATGAGCACACAGAATTTCCATTCCTGAGCAACAGAAAGTCTCGGGCTAGAAGGTGAACGGGTGCCACGATGGAGGGTAGTACAAGCCAGGGTAACGAAGCAGTAAATTGTGTGGGTTTGCTTCTCTAGTGATGGTATCTCTGACATAGTGCTCGGGCTCTGCAGTCAGAATGCTTGGCTTTATATTCTGGCTGTGTGGCCTTGAGCAAATTATTTCATCCTTTTGGGCTTCAATTTCCCTATCTATAAAATGAGAATAATTATAGGAGTGACCTCATGAATTTGTTAGGAGGCTTAACTGGTTTTCCTTCTGGATAAAAAGAAAAAGGCCCTGCCCTTGCTTCTTGCTTTTGGATGTGGTCTCGATACCTGGAACTGTAGCAGCTCTCTTGTACACATGAGGCAATGAGCATGAGGGGAATGGTCAGTATGCAGAGGGTGGCTGGCGAGGGTGGTTGGGATCCTTGACTCTGCCGGGTGGCCAGGCTGGTGCCTCCTTCCAGACTTTCTTAGGTGAACCATTGCTGGTTGAGTTTTCGGTTACTTGCAGCCAAATGTATCTTCACTGCTACAAATCTATTGCTAGACTATAAACGCATTGAAGGTAGGCAGTGACTTACTCATCTTGGAACTCTTAAGGAGAACCCAACAGAACACCCTGCATATAGTAGGTACTCACTGGTTGGAGGTGGATGGTTGGAAAGAGAGAAGGAGAGAAGGAGACAGGTAGAGTGGCCTGCTGGTAAATATTTAACTATTAGCTTTCTGCGGGAAAAGCCCTGATTTGTAGGGGCACTTGAGTGGCTCAGCTGGGCAAACACCTAGGTCTTGATTTCAGCTTGGGTCATGATCTCAGGGTCGTGAGATGGAGCCCTGTGTTGGGCTCTGTGCCGGGGGTGGAGCCTGCTGGATATTCTGTCTCTCTCCTTCTACCCCTCTCCCTTATGTGCGCGCGCTCTCTCTAAAATAAAATAAAATAAAATAAAATAAAATAAAATAAAATAAAATAAAATAAAATAAAGTAAAGTAAAGTAAAAATAAAAGTAAAAAGTACTGATTTGTAGCATTTGCCAGTTTCCACGGTGTAAATATCCCCACTATGGCTGATTGCCAGTTACCAATGTAGTATCACTGAACTCATGTTTGGGAAGAGATACATTCAATCAGCTCTTGATGAGCTCGTCCAAACCAGCCCTGGCTCACCACCGGAGGGATGCAGGGAAAAAAAGGAGAGAGGAAAGGGAAGGGAAGGTTCTGTTAAAATTAATAGTAGTAATGATGATAATAGCAATAATAATATTTGAAGTTTATTGAGGGCTTACTCTGTGCCAGGTGCTGCCCCAAGACCTTCTCAGTGGTCTTCTCGCACCTCCCGGTGCAGAACTGGGTCACAGTGGCTCTTGCTAGCTGCAGGAGAGCCGAGGAAAAGTGAACAGAGGGGTGTGGTGGGGGTGAGTGTGCTGTCACTGAAATAGACCATTCGTGTGTCATTCTCTAGAGCTGGGCCCTTTGCCTCTCTGAACACAGGCGGGCATTTGTTAGCAATGAAGGATGGCTGCTCGATGGGCAACCAAGAGTGTCCAAAAGGGTAAGACTTTCCAAGTAGAATGAGTTATTTTTCAGACACCCAAACTGCCTTTTCAGCAAAGTTAACTAGCCCCGTTATCATCAAAATTACAAAATTCTTCCCTGCCTTCCTTCGTGTCTGTCCTCCACTCCGGACATCATACACTGACCTTGTCCTTCACAGTGGAATGAATAGTTGGTATTCTCAACCAGACACCAACCACAGTGATAAATGAGTTGGGGAGAAAGGAAATGAAAACAGGACTGCGCTAAAGCCTCCAGAAGAGAACACCAGCGCCCCCCAGGGTGCACGTTTAAGGCACTTGAGTTGGTCTGTGAAGTCTGGCATGGGGCCGGGGTGGAGACTGTCTGTGGAGAGCGAGGTGGGGAGGATGAGGTGATGGGGATGTCTACTGCAAAATTCCTTCCTTGTGAGGTCAGCTTCCTTCTTTACATCCATCCTCTCCGGGCAAATGGCTCACACCACAATCCAGACTTATCATGTGCCTCCGGCAGGTGGAAAATATATAATTAAGGAAAATGCCAAAATTATTGGGGCCACTGTTGGGGACAGAAGGCAAGAACTATTTTGAGGGTGGAGTTTTCTGTATCATCTTAGGAATTTTTGCAGATTTTATATCCCGGTGTCAGTTTCTTTAAAAAAAAAAAAAAAAAGATTATAAGTGATTTATCGGTTCTACTTCATCAGAAGCCCAGAGAGGAAAAGCAAAGACAGAGGAGGAGAAGATGTGAGGAGTTTAATGATGCCGTTCAGAGGACTCCCTGTGATGGAGGAGCCTAAGCTCTGCTCCCCATCCAGTTGACGGGGACAACGATGAAACGCTGGAAGACCCGGACTGTGCCACGCAGCGACGGCTCACTTCAGTTGGAAGAAATCTCCGGAAGAGCCGAGATTGGAAGAGGCGGTTATCTCTCAGCGGGCTGCATAGTGCACACTGGGAGTCAGAGCTGATCCCTACCTGACCCCTTTGGACTGTTTGTAAAACCGATTTAGAAGCACCCACTCAGGGGGCGCCTGGGTGGCTCTGTCGGTGAAGCGTCAACTTCGGCTCAGGTCATGATCTCGCGGTTCCTGAGTTCGAGTTCCGCGTCGGGCTCTGTGCTGACCGCTCGGAGCCTGGAGCCTGCTTCGGATTCTGTGTCTCCCTCTCTCGCTGCTCCTTCCCCACTCGTGCTCTGTCTCTCAAAAATAAATAAACATCAAAAAAAAAAAAAAAAGAGGCACCTGCTCAGCCATTTTTGAGCCGACACCCAGGGGAGCATGGGTTGAAGTCACAGTTCCTTTGGGCTTTTCCTGTATAGAACCTACAACCCGCGGCAGATGAGCAGCGCTGGTCCTTTGTTATTTGTCGTGTTTTCCCCTGGATCAGCTGGCATCGTCCCACCTGGTCGGTCCTGTTGGGTTGTAAAGTCTGCAGTGCTCTAAGTTAGACTCGAAGTCTCGCAAGATCTGGAGAGTCAATCACCAGCCAAATGCTTTGGTCTTTCTTTACACGGCATGGAAAATACTGTGTACTTTTACTCCGCCATGAATATTGCTGGTTCTTCTAAGGCCGGGGTGGGCAGACCTTTTCTTGAGGGCCGCGGAGTAACCATTCTAGGGCTCTGGAAGGGGGTGGGGGCGGCGCACGCTGTCTGTCACAACTGCTCAGTCGTGCAGGCCATTGTAGAACAAGTGCATCCACCGGTGAAAAGTGGGTGGGTGGGCATGGCTGTCTTCCAGTACAACTATTTGCAACAGCGGACAGGGGGCCAGGGAGGGATTGGGCCTGCAGGCCACCGTTTGCCAGGCGCTGTTGTAAGGGGTCAGAGATGGAACCGAAACCTGTCGCTTGCCAACGTGGGTGACGGTGCGTTGTAGAAGTCGATGCGTTATCGTGCCACGAGGCCCTTCCCCGCTGGAAATTAGAGTGAAGCCAAAAGGGGTCATCAGACCCCCTCTTATCCTATTGGTGGTGATGTGGGGGTGAATCAAAGGGGTGAAGGAGGCAGAGAATGTCTGCAGGTCACTTTAATGACATCACTAGTCTTGCCTGGATGACGCAGCCCCCGGAACTCCCAGCGACACGGCGTTGGCATGACCCGTGTTGGCCGGATGGCCAGCCACAGGTTAACTTCCCCTCCAGGACTTTGCTAAAGCTTTCCTTCTCTTATTTCCTTCATCCTTCTAATAGTCTCGGTATAGAGGATAATACGGTGAGTGCCGACAATGCCCATTTGAGACCGATTACAGCTTATTTCTCAGCAATTTTCAGGCTTTGGTCTTATTGCAAAAGCAGCCTATTCTACTACCTTGAAGTGTGGGTTGGGATTCGCTGGCATTTCCTCCCAGACTGGGGAAAGCTCTGTGAAGAGAGGAAAACAGTTCTCAGTGTTACAAATACGATTTTTGGACAGACTTTCAACGGGAAAGATGAACACTCAACTCCACGCTGCACAAATATCGTCACATTAGGACCCGGGAGAAGGGCGGGGTCAGACTGGCATCTCATAGGCCCACACGGAGGCGTTAGCAGCTCCAAGGGCTGACGGTGTGGTTCCCGTGATTCCCGGAGGAGGGGCCGGGAGCAGGGAGATGACCTGTCTAGTGTCGCCTCGCTTTGCAAGCATGTGTTGGTTGTTGATTGTTAGAAGTGGTTCAGCTCCACGTCACGAAAACCCTGCTCGTGTTCCTGGAATCACCCAGTTTCAGTCACTTTGAGGTCTCGCGGGAGGAAGTGACATGACCCCCCCTTGTTTCCTGGCCTGTGCGGTGCCAACGTGACTTAGCCGGGTACCCCGTGTAAGGAAAGGCTGGATTTACATATTTTGCTAATTCTAGCTGTCAGATTCCTCGAGGTGATTTAACGGTGGGGAGGCCCAACGAGTGTGAAGGGTATTTTTAGCTAAGCTGTGTGGGTTTGATAGCCTTTTGGGGACCAGTAATGGAATCCGGAGCTCCCTGGTGAGGCTGTGGGGAAGCAGGGAGGTGGAAGGGGGCTGGAATTTGGGTGGCTTGACCCTGAGGTGGGCTGCTGGTCTCCTTTGAGTCAGCCTGCTTTCCAGGGTGTGAAGCTAACACCCTCCCTGCCGCCTGGGTTGGGGAGGCCGTCTGGGTTGATGAGGGGTGCAGTTGAAGTTGGAAATTTGATCTGCAGGGTGTTTGTTCATTCATTCATTCATTCATTCATTCATTCATTCATTCAACAAGCACTTTTTTGGGTGATGTAGACCAGTTTCTCAGACTTTTCATGTGTGTACAAATCATCAGGATTCCTCTCCCCACTATGACTATAGATATAAGGCACCAAGCACAGTACCTGGCATGGCCGTCGGTCCTCGAGCAATGTTAGCTGTGACGACCAAGGTGACGAAAACAGTGATGGTGGTGGCCGTGGTGGTTTAGGAGGGAATGCCTAGCTTTTCAGGGAGGGCTTCACATAGGAAGTGCCCTTTGAGCTGAGTTTCAAAGGCAAGTAGTAACTCCTCTGGGCAGTGTATCAGTTATCAATGCTTTGCAACAAATTAGCACAAATTTAGCAGCTTAAGACGGCACACATTTATTATTACATAGCTTCTGTCGGTCAGGAGTGTGGGCACGGCTTAGATGGGTCTCGTGCTTCAGGATCTCCCACAGGCTGCCATGAAGATGGCGGTTAGGGTGGGGTCTCATCAGAAGGCCCGACTGGGGAAGGATCTGCTTCCAAGCTCATGTGGTTGCAGGCGGGGTTTGGTTCCTTGCAGGCTCTCGGCCACAGGGCCTCAGTTCCTTCTGTCTGTGGGCTGGAGCTGCCCTCAGTACTTTGCCATCTGTGCGTCTATATTGGATAGACCACAACATGACAATTTGCTTCATCAAAGAGAGTGATGGCAAAATGGAAGTAATATCTTATGTAACATAGCCACAGACGTGATGTCTCCTCACTGTCACCGAAGCAAGATGCTAAGCCAGCCCATGTTCAGGAGGGAAGGGAGATCACACAGGGCTGTAAATAGCAGGATTTGGGGGTCGTCGAGGGGGGTCACCTTACAGTCTGTCCACCACAGAGGCATGAGGGGCCCCGGGTGGGAGAGGAGGGAAAGGCTGAGCAGTGTGAACAGCATGTGCAGGTGCACAGAGGTGCAAGGGACCAGGTGCTGTTGAGGAGGTGCCCTTTTTGATGGGTGTGACTGACCAGAAGTCACAGTGCAGTGGTTGGAGATGAGAATGGACCAGGAGCAAGGGCGCACGGGCCCTGGCACTGGCACCACTCTTCCTGATGATGACTGACGGTAAGTCCCTTGCTCTCACCTTCCATTTCCTCTGCTGCCTGAGACAAAAGCAGGAGTTTTCACCTGGGTGCCAGGGAGCTGGGGTGCCACAGAGGAATCTCAGGGGCTCCTGGTCAGGATGGGGGATTGGGGAAGGAAGCATTGCGCCCTTCCCCACCAGAGCAGCTCTGTTTCAATCTCGGAGACGGGCTTTTCTGCCCAGGGCTCTCTTTTAATGGAAGCTTCCATGACTTAACCAGGTTGCCTTAATGCCTAGCTGCTCTTGGAGGGTCCTCCTGTGCTGGTCCCACGTGGCTCTGTTAAGGGTTCGTGTGGGCTTGCTTCAAAACCAGAGAACCTTCGATCCTGAGTCAGTCAGTTACATTGAGTGGCATGGTTTTTTTTCCGTACAGAATTAGCAGTAGGAGGGGCTCGAGTTGAGGCTGTACTGGGGTTGCTGGGAGGTGGGCCACTGAATTGTTAGGAAATCCAGGGTCTAAGCTTGTGATCAGAACTGTCTATTTCATTCATTTGTCCCCTCAGTCGCTGATGTGTTTGTTCGTTCAACGTGCCGTCAGGCACATAGTGTTCAGTGTCATCGTGGGGCCATCTCAGGTTCATCCTCAACGTGTTTCGTTAATGCTGAGCATCTGGGATCGGAAACTCCAATCCCAGCCACATTAGAGAGGCAGGTAATAATTCAGGTTCTACTTGTCTTGTGCCTCACTGTCTAGAGGAGGGCAGGGAAACTGTTCCTTTGCTATCACTACATCAGGGTCATTGTCCCTTCCTTTTAAGGGACCCAATGAAAAGGGGTATCTGTGGGAGAATGGGGACTAAAGGTTAGTAGGGTAAGGAGGCCTTGACCCCTAGGAGAGGGAAATATATTTTTGTAATAGGGTTTCCACTTGTTAGACTTATGGGTTAAATTCCACTAATCTGGAATGACCCAGAAAAAAATCGTTTGCTCACTTTCTGGACGGGTGGTACCCACCTCTCACTTGTCCTCTTTCCCTCTCACTTCCTGCCTTCCTCTTCGCATATATACTTCGTAATATTTATTTATTTTGAGAGAGAGAGAGAGAGAGAGAGAGAGAGAGAGCGCACAGGTGGGCAGGGGAGGGGCAGAGAGAGAGGGAGAGAGAGAATCCCCAGCAGGGGCTGGATCCCACGACCCGTGAGATCATGACTCGAGCCGAGATCGAGAGTCGGTCGCTTAACCGTCTGAGCCCCTCAGGTGCCCCATTCCTCTCTGTATATTTTTAACTTTTATCAATGATGCTATTCTTTATAGGACTCAGAGTGACAGCTGGTCCTAGTGTGGGAACTAACTGCCGCTAACCAGCTGTGGGACCTTGGACAGGTCGCCCAGCCACCTGGAGCTCAGGTGTGGAGGAGGGGGTTGGGACCCATGAACTCTAAGCTCCTCACTACCAGGCCTGGAAGGCTGGATTCTATGTGACTGCTGTGTCCGGAAGCATTAAAATTCATTGTCTTCCCTGGAGCCAACTCTCGCTCCATTAAACAGCTTGTCCCTGAGGCAGATGGTGTTGGCAAGGGGCCTGTCCTCAAGAACAACAGGTTGGGGGCCGGCAGGCTCACAGAGGAAGTCTCTGGGGAACCCCAGCCTCCCTGCTGCTCTCTGGGCAGGAGGTGCAGGGCCCTCTCAGCCTGCTGGGCGGGAAAGGAGCCCTGCCCCAGGGAGGAGGGGTTCCTGAGACAGGGAGGGGGGGGGAGCACTTCCAAAGGCTGACTTGGGATCCTTGGCAGGGCTGGCTCCACTCGCCGGGGTCCCAGAGGTGCAGGGTGTGGCGGACCTTCCTGGGATGAGCTTTGGAGGGACAAGGAACATGTCCCAGAAAAGAGGAGTCCTGGCAATAGCATCGATGCTTACTTCTCTTCTGTGCAAATTAGCTAAGCATATATCACCGATGATACCCCGGAGAGCATGGCGCCCCATTTTACAGAGGGGAAACTGAGACTCACAGACCTCAAGGAACCTGTTCCACGAGGGTGCTGGAGCTAAGATTAGAAGCACATGTTCCTTTCCAAAGCCCCTCTCTTCCGTGGCCCCCAGCTGAGAGGTCGAAAGAGGGCCAGAGGGGAGGGCTGTCCATGGTTCTGGAGCTTAGGTGTTGGGGGGGGGTTACTTTCCTAGGGCTACCAGAACAAATTACCACAAACTGGGTGGCCTGTCACAACAGAAATGTATTCTGTCACACTTCTGGAGTCTAGAAGTCTGAAATCAAGATTCCTTCTGGAGGCTCCGGGGGAAAATCTTTTCCATGCCTCTTTCCTGGCTTCTGCCAACTGCTGGCAATCCTTATAGACACATCTCTCCAATCTCTGCCTCTGTCTTCACATGACATTCTTCCTGTGCGTTCTGTCTTCACATTGTGTCCCTCTCTGCATTCCTGTGTCCAAATTTTCCTCTTATAAGGATGCCAGTCATGGGATTAGGACCTACCCTACTCCCGTATGACCCGATCTTAACTTCATTACGTTCGCAAAGACCTCTGTCCAAATAAGGTCACATTCATAGGTACCCAGCAGTGAGGACTTGGACATATCTTTTTAGGGGAGCACAAGCTAGCCCACAGTAGGGGAGACAGCTGTGAGGCAGGAATAGGCAGAGAGGGGGTAGGGTACATGCACAACTCGGACCCCTGAGGTTGGAGTGGCCGGCTTGTGGAGGGCCCGTGGCCCTGCCACGGACTTTGAACTCCGTCCTGGACTAGGAATGGAGTGGGGGGGGGTTGGCTCTCGAAGCATCTGAAGCGGGGATGTGGGTGTCAGGCTGGCACTGCGAGCTCTGGGAGGAGGATGCGTAGGGCAGGGACAAGGGGGGCTCTGGGCACCACAATGGGCCTTACCTAACAGCCCTGCGGCGAGCCGGGCCGAGCCCAGGCGCTGGCAGAGGGGTGAGAGGCAGGGGAGGATGGAGAGGGATGTAGGTAGCTGAGTAGGCAGAGCTCGCCCTTGAAGGGAGGGCAGAGGGGAGAGCACGTTCGCGGAGTGAATCGGGGGAGTCCGTAGAGAGAAAGGGAGCACTTCCCCTAGAAGCACCAGTGAGCACGGGGAGAAAAGTCCATGAGGTCTCTCCGCCCCAGGCCCTTGGGGTTTGTCTCCCAGAGAATGTAGGAACTGGACTGCTTAATCTCGCAGCTTCCTCCTGGCTCTAACATTGCAGGTTTCCTGGGATTCCAGGAGCGCAGGCTGTGGCAGTCCCAGAGGGCTTCCCGGGGGAGGTGGCGTTGGCTCGGGGCACGACAGCAGGGAGGGTGGTTGAGCGGTGCGAGGGCCTGGTCACGGGCCCAGGGCTGCTCTGCATGAGGTTCCTTGTGCAGCCGGGAAAGGACCCGCTTTGACGAGCCCACGAGCCCTCCCCGGATAGCAGTGGCTCCTGCCCTCCTGTTACGGGGATGTGCAATTACTGTCCCTCATCAATATTTTAGTCTCTGCTTTCACAGAGCAGCTCCCTCCGCCTTTCTGTCTTTCTCGGCAGCTTCAGGGAATAAAAGGAAGACCTGACACGTCCCAGCTGGTGGGCCTGCGAGAGCCGGGCCGCAGGGGCTCCCGGAGCCTTGGCGTCTGATGGCGTGGCTTCTGGAAACAAAGCACCCAGTCCCTCCACCTGCAGTTTGAGAGCTGTCATGCCTGTCCCCTCTCTGCCTCCCACCCACCTCCCGAAGTATGGGAAATTAATTCCGTTGTGCTGTCAACCTTTCTTTACCCAGAAACTCTTCGTGCCAAGGCCTCAGGCGCCAGGAGCATCTCTAATAGAGACTTTTCAAAAATTTTTCCATGTCGTTGCCCGAGGTGGGGGTGGGGCGGTGGGTGCAATGGGGGAAGGCGGTGAAAAGGTACAGACTTGCAGTTAAAAACCAACTCAGTCCTGAGGATGTCGTGTCCAGCATGCTGACTGTAGTTAATAATACGGGTGCTAAGGTACCTTACAAAGGTGCTAAGAGGGCAGATCACACAGGTTCTCATCACAAAAAAAAGAACTTGTAGCTTTCGAGGGACGTTAACTAATCATTGCGATCATTTCACTCTATCTACACATACTGAGTCGTTATGTCGTGCAGTGGAAACTAATGTAATATCACATGTCCATTATATCTCAATTAAAAAAATAGAGAAAGTAGTTTTTTATTTTAATTTTTTTTTAATGTTTATTTATTTTTGAGAGAGGGAGAGACAGAGTGCAAGCAGGGGAGGAGGGGCAGAGAGACAGAGGGTGACCCAGAATCCAAAGCAGGCCCCAGGCTCTGGGCTGTCAGCACAGAGTCCCATACGGGGCTCGAACCCACAGATGGTGAGATCACGACCTGAGCCAACGTCAGAAGTCAGAGGCTTAACCGACTGAGCCTCCCAGGCACCCCCGGAGAAACTTTTTTTTTTAATGGTTTTAGGCTTCTGTGTGGGGTGACTGCTTCCTAAGCAGGAGAGTCACATACTCAGCATAAAGAAACCGTGCAATTAGATTCTCCATCCGGTGTCAGTGCGGAACCCTCGTCTCCTGCGAGTGGACAGTATGTGGCTGAGGGCAGGGCTTATATCACACAAGTTTGGGTTCCCCGCTGGGAGGGGTGGGGTGGGGGTGGGTGGGTATGTGGTTCTGTGGTTCCTCAGGGTCAAGCAGGAGGGTGGGGGTGGGGAAGCACTCCTGCTTCTGGAACATGGTGGCTACTCTCTCTTCTAGCACCCTCGGCCTTGGACACCTCTGTAGGCATCTTCCTCTCAGCTGTGAGCTCACAGATAGGAACATTGTCTTGGCTTAGAGAGGTGGCTTTTTAGTAGACACTTAAGAGATGTGAGGGAGTGAGCCATGTGAAGTCCTGGAGGGACACCAAGGATAAAGGCCCAGAGGTGGGAATGAGCCTGCCATGTTAGAGGAATGGTGTGGCTAGAGTGGGATGGGAGAGGCAGGCAAGGGGTAGATCAAGCAGAGTCTTCAAGGTCAAGGTTTAATTGTTTACAAGCTAGGTTAGCGGTGATCTGGATGCTCATCAAAGGCCTTTAGAAAACTGAACTACTCTTGAAAAAAGAGGGCAGCGGTATTCATGTCATTCTACTCAACATTCTACATTTATCCACGGTTCATACACAGAAAGGTATAGCTGTTAGAATTAGCCCTAGGAATTCAACGTGGCGGAGAAACAGTTGCGCCATTGGTGGGACTTACTGTGCCCGTAAACAAGGATCGGCACCAAGAATGCATCTTGAAATCGGGGTAGGTTGGGGTGGCTCAGCAGGCAATACCTGTTACATTTGGTGCTTTACACTTGGGTAGCAGGAAAGTCACCAGGACTCGCATTTAGAAGAAGGTAAGGTTTTCGTTCCAGTTTGGCCCCGTACCAACTGATCTTGGATGAGCCATTTGTCCTCTCCGAGCTTAGTATCTGCAGCTGGTGTCCTTTTGTGCTACTCCGTAATGCGGAAGAAAACCTTTTATAAGCGGTCACCGCTATCTGAAAGGAAGGCATCGATCCTGCATTATAACCCTTCTGTTAGACCTTCTATTCAGGGGCTACAGTTTATACATCCTGTGTCTTTTGGACTTGAAGAATGCCGGGGTATTAGGAGGTGCTCTTTGAATTTGTTGTGAACTGAAATCTGCTGTGATCAGCGGTGTTCCTTGGGGGACAGAGCCTGGAATGGAAGTGTCCCGTAACTTGGAAAAAGACCCCTAGAACGGGAGCTCAGACACTCTGTGGGGCTGTGTGGCTTTGAACAGATCACTTAACTTCTCTGTGGGCCTTTCCCCCAACTATGAGACGGGTAAGATAACTTTACCAACCTCACCTGGTACTTGTGAGGTGTAATTCTGTAATTCTGTAATGCTGTCACTGGTTCCCCAAATAGCGGTGGCTTATAAAAGGCGGAAGTTCGTCTCTCACAACAGTCCTGCCATGGGCTGCCGTGGTAGTTCCGTGGTGTCAGAGGCCTAGATTCCTTCCATGTTGGTGCTCTGTAGTCGACCTTACCTGTGTGGTCCAAGATGGCTCTCCGCCATATCGCTTGTCCTCCAGGGCTGGCTTGTCCTGGAAGCTGACACGGTGCCCCTGCTCGTGCGCTATTGGCTGGAGCTGGGTCACGTGACCTACTCTCCGCCAGGGCACGTAACAACCGTCGTGTTCATTGTAGATTATTGTAGATGCCCGAGTGCCCGGCTCCGTGTCTAATCCCGTGTAAGAAAGTGAGATCACATTTTGGGGGGGACAAGTCACGTCCCCGCCACAGCCCAATAAAAGATGTTCCTGGACCTTGAAATGGAAATGATTCATGGGTCACGGGCAGCTTGAATTGGACATGATTTTACTCTGCTGGAATCGTATAGAAACAGTTTCCCGAATTTTCTGTTTTCTTGCGATTGTCATTGAATGCTTGCTCAGCGACAGCCGTCGTGCTTCTTCACGCGCACAAGTTCCGGCGAATTCCCTCAGCAGCCATCTTAAGGCCCATTTTTGAGCTGGGGAGACTGAGGCTTAGGTCAGAGGAAGGATCTGAACTCCGATCTGTGGGACCGCAGAGCACGTACTCTCACTATTGCATTCTGCTCAGTCTTTGGTTCCTCTGTCCCCTCCCGGCTCTCGGCTCTCGGGGCCTCATTTCCAGGAAGTCTGTTGATGGGGGGGATGGCCCTGGGCTCTTCCTGACAGTCTGCTGTGGTGTCATCTGTACAGAATAGAATCCATGGGCAGCAATGGGCTTTGAAAGTCGGCCCAGGGGGTGACTTGAGAAGGTCACCTGTCCGGGAAGGTAGAGTGGCAGGACCAGGGGCCCTGGCTTCAGGTGGATGGATGTCATTTGGAAATAACAAATCAGCATGGGATTCAGGCTCTGAGTGCCTTAGGGTCACATGAGTGCTGGGGGAAAATGAGGCCATCTTCCCTTCGCTCCGTGGTCACTCTGACAAGAGGCAACACAGGGCCCGCGCAGGGGCCAGAGTCTTCTCTGGTCTGTCTGGGTCTGCCCATCTCTGGCCCTTTCTGGATCAGAGCAGAACTTTAAAAGTCTCCTCTGGCTTCGGTGACTGTGCTTTCCTATTATTTTGAACATTGGTCAGGTTTAGTGGGTTCAGAATTCAGACACATTTGCATATTTCTGAATGATATCAAATTACCCAGTGAAAGGTTATTGTATATCCTGGTTTAGCTGCAGAATTTCAGAGCTCAAGGGCACTTTGGGCATTACCGAGTCCAACCTTTATCTCACAGAGGAAGATGCCGGAAGACCAGAGAGGTTGCCTGGCCTACCCAGGGTCACACAGCTAAGTTGTATCAAGGCCCCATCTTTGGACATCCTACTTGAGCATGAGGAGGGACACTGCTTTGTGAATTCTCACACCTCCGACAGGCAAGAGAAGTGTTAGTGTGCGGCACTTCAGCATTTGTCGGCTTTCTGGCGCCTTCTTGAAACACGGAATGGGCTGGAGAGGCATTTCCAGCTCTCTACTCTATATTTGCTTGACATTTTGGTGCCTTTGTTTCCCCATCTGTAAAATGGCCATGGTAGTCATAAAACACGCCTTGGAGAGGGTGCCTGTGAGGTTTAAATGGGTCGATAGCATCTAATTTGTTTAAACCATGTCTAGCATGAAGTAAACACTCCCAAAGTGTTAGCTACTGTTTCTTCCATTCTAACCCTTTTCACACTCCCTCGTGGGACTCTGTGCTCCTTAAAAAACCATAGAGGTCCTTGTGTTTCTCCTGCGTTTGCCCTTCCTGAATCACATCACAAGCTTAAGACCTTTCTGTTTGCCTTGATTATCTCCACTGCTTTTTGACGTGTATTATTCAATGATAATATTCTCTTCTTCCACAAGTTGGATTCCAGCTTGTTCTAGCTACCCAGGACTTGACTTTCGCCATGATTAATCGGCACCGTAGAAACCCAGCTGTGTTAGGCTCGGTGTGGCCTGGTGAGAGTGGTGTTCTGGATCTGGTGGGACCTCTGTGGATGTTGGTTCTTGGTGGGTTTTAGCACATATAAGGGGCTCTCCGATGGCTGTTGGGTTGTGGGTCAGGAAGGACACAGTGTGGGCTCTTTAGGGTTTTGGGACATACTGGGGGCTGGCAGACATACCTCGTAGAGTGGTCTCTCATCAGGTCCTGGTTACCTGCTGCATGAGGGGTTCAGAGGGCCGCTACTGAGGTGAGAGGGTGGAGGAGGTTCTCAGAACAGTCATCTGAGACCCTATACGTGGAGACACTGAGGCGGCATTGAGGACGAGGCTGGCTCAGACAGCAAGGAGATCCCGCCTTCCAGGGATGCTGTCCGGTGGGACCGGATCTCCCTGCAGCCTCCCCTCCTTTCTGCAGTTCCACTGAGCAGCAGACCCCAACGCAGGGTGAGCCTGGGCCTGGTTCCCCTGGGGACCTCCTCTGTGTGTCCTTCTGGTTCAGGGGACACAGTGTTTCCCTTTGCAGATGGGCCCATCTGGGGCATTACGTTCTAGCATCCAAATGCTTAGGTTTGGATCCTAGCCCAGCAGCTGTGTGGCTCCCCATCTGGTGCCTGGAGCCAAGTGTGAAATAAACATACCTTGAAGGAATGAACGAACACCGTGTGTTGCCTTGGGCAAGTCACTGAATCTCTCAGTGCCTCAGTTTCTTACCTGCACCATAGAGATGATAGTACTCACTTCATAGTGTTGTGGAGAGGATTCAGCGAGGTGGTGTTTCTGAAGCCTGAATCATGGTGTCCCCGTAGATGGCGGGTGTGCAAAGGATTTAGCTGCTCTTTTTATGACGGTGTTCCTGTCACCCCTGACTGCTCAAGGCTTTTGGAGCCTAGTTCCCTCTCCACGTTAAGCGCCGTCGAATCCTACCCACTTTCTCCCCAGGTCTGCCTAAGGATGCGATTGTGCACGATGGGAACCCGTGATCCTTTTGCCAAGGTATTTCGACCCCTCCCCGCAACAAAATGTTTGTCTTTCACCCCTGGGGGTGGGGGGCTCTGATGGTGGGGACTTGAGGCTTCCCGGTGGCAAATAACATCAGTACTTAGAACGAGCTGCGGATATGCGTCTAACCCCCATCCTGCAAGGGACTCCAGAGACTGCCCTGTACGACCCCCGTCTTTTTTTTTTTTTAGGACTTTAGTAAATTGCCTACTGTGTGCTGTGTGGGGCTCAGAATGCCTCTGCCCCAGTAGCAGGACTCCCTGGCGCCAGCCCTGGAGGGGGTCTGCGGGCAGCAGGGACTGGGGTGGAGGGGGGAGGACAGAGGGAAAGGGTGAGCACGCCAGGGCCCAGGGGGACGGCTAATTAGGGCGCTCCGCAGTTGGTCATTTGGTGTTCTTCCCGGCAGTCCCTTGAGATTGGGCGGGTCCCCAGATCATCTCTGGGATACGAAGGAGCTCAGCATACCATTCTCTCCTTGAGCAGCTGTGGCTGCTGGGGAGAAATTGGGAACGGTCGCCCAGGAGTTGGGACAGAAACGTCCAGACCCGTGTGGACCGAGTTTCTCAGAAGAGCGGGATGGGCAGCGTGGGAACCACCTCCCCGTTCCGCGCATGTGTCTTCTTTTGGCTTCTCCGTCTAGGGCCTGTCAACATTCCAGATCCTCTGCCCTGCCCTGCCCCACCCCAGCCTGGTGGCACGTCCAGTCGTCATGACTGCAGCACGGAAGGAACAGGACTTGGAAGCCGTTCGCTGGTTCTGTGACCTTCCTGTGGGCGTTAATGTCATGACTCTGAGCCTGAATGTCGCTGCCGTAATGGGAATCTAGAATGTTCTCACAGACAGGTCTTGAGGCTTCATGGTCCCCATCGATTACTTCTCCTAAGCACTGTCTTATGCTCCATAGAGGTCATTATTGTCGCTCGTGTGAAATTCTCCTTTCTTTTTTCCTTTTTAAGTTGCATTGAGGGGAGTCGGTCTACAGAGTGAAAGCTGCAATTAAAGGAAATTATTTTAGATTCTCAGAGAAGTGATTGTGCCCTTTACCGCTTTGCCAAATTGCTGGGGAAGCAGCAGTTTCTCCTTCCCCCATCCCCACATCCCGCAGAGGAGAGACCCTGGTGACCCGGAGCCTGTGGTATGGGCTTGTGGGGGGCTTGCGGCACTGGACACAGGGGGGTTCTTCTCAACACAAATAGCATTTTTTCCCCTCTATTTGCAGCAAAAGGACTGCTTTGGAAGGCAGCTAACCTCACCACTGGGCTACCGATGCTGCAAAGGGACAGCTTTGAACCCATGAGTGTGGCCTTTATATAATTCAGTGCTCAGAATGTTTGAACTAATAGGCCTTTAGAGATTCTAAAATAACCTCCCCCCGTTTCAGACTCAGATGATTATTCAGGATCTTAGAACTGTCAAGAGGGGTCCCATGGGCTGATCAGGGTACCAGCAAAACATACCTGCCATCTGTCCTTAGTGTGGCCACCTCAGACATCGCCAGTGGACCCCAGCACCTTTCTCTGTGCTGAACCGGAATGGAGCCTTGGAATCCTTGCCCCGCAGTGCCCAAGCCTGAGAAACCCTGTGCCTTTGCAATTACAGAAACTGAGACCCCGAGTCTTAAGAGTCCAGCTCAAGGAGGCTCTTCTTCTTAGGTGGGCTAACCCGTGCATGCACATACACATGTACACACACACACACACACACCCATGCTCTCACACATAGACACACATGTTCCTGTATGTATATGAACTTCTCTCTCCATACCTTTATTTTTTATTGTTTAAAGTTTATTTGTTTTTGAGGGAGCGCGAAAGACAGGGTGCGAGCAGGGGGAGGGGCAGAGAGAGAGGGAGACACAGAATCCAAAGCGGGCTCCAGGCTCCGAGCTGTCAACCCAGAGCCCGACGCGGGGCTCGAACCCGTGAACCGTGAGATCGTGACCTGAGCCGAAGTCAGATGCTTAACTAACGGAGCCACCCAGGTGGCCCATCTCCCTATACCTTTAAATCTGAGGTTTTCCATCAGTACCTATTCACCAGAGGCAAATTTGCTGATGCGTCTAAAGAATAAAGTGTGCTATCACACTGAGAAAATGCTGCAGCCATTCAAGCTAGCCACATTCAAGCTGCAGGAACCTTTGGGAAATTGAGCCACATGGGTCAGACTGGCTATGTCACATGGAACAGGGAAAACGTATCCATGATTGAGGGTGGTTGACAAGTCGGGACATTTTTAGGTAGGCAGGGAAATGCAATTCCAGAATACCTTTGATTCAATCAGATCTGGCAGAAAATCCAGTCCTTTCTTAGAAGGCAGAGAAAGGTTTGTTTTCAGCAATTAGCTTCTCTTTGGATAGAGTGATGTTCCCTGGGTGTGCAGGGGACACCCGTGTCACTGCCACTCCTTCCCTGCCTCCTCTCCCCTTTCCTCATGTTCTTCAAGACCCAGGTCCCTCCTGCAGGAACCGCCCCCCCCCCCCCCCGCTGAGTGCCCACTACGCTTCTATTCTAGTTCGACTCCTGTTGGAATATACTGTGTAATGTTGTGACTTTCTGTTCCCAGTGAGACATTCCCAAGCTCTCCTCGGGCACCAGCTCCCTTGCAAATCTCTTGGCTCGCTCCTGGAGGTGTTGAGTGGGGTTCCTGGTCCGTGGTGGGGCCTCACTGCGAGCCACGTGGAAGGTTTAGAGGCTTCCCAGGGCAGGTGGCCATGGGAAAGGCCCAGGACACAGAGGGTTGGGCTGGGTGCCCAGGCTGCTGTTCAGGACGGGGTTCTCCTTGCCTTCTGCCTTGTGGGTGCTTTGGTGCTTTGACCAGGGGGAGCCAGGCTCTCTGTCGCTGCCGTGTGCTACTGCTCCGCTAACTGTTGCCACGGGACAGCGAGCGGGACCGCGCTGCTGGGGTTCTCTCTCCCTCTATACGTGCATCAGCCCATCTGTCCATCCCCTTGGCTCTCAGCCCTGCTGCAGGATGGGGGCAGAGGGGACTGGAATAGCAAGCCGGGCCAATTGGAATTGAATTTTGCTGGCTACACCTTCACTGATGAGCTGAAAGTCAGCAACCATGCACGGAGCTAGGATGGGGCGACAGTGGCTTGTGGCTGACTACCTAGTGGCTTCCCAGGACTTCAAATGGCATCTCGACATTTTACAAATGTTGCCGTGGTGGGAATTGCTGATGGGACCTTCCCTAGAGATGCAAGGACAGCAGCGAACGGTCATACTTTGCTGTTACTTACCATGCGTTTCGCATTTATTAACTCACTTAAGGCTGAAGGCAGCATGAGCTCCGTTTTATAAAGAAACGAAATCTCAGAGAGGTTAAGTAACTTGCCCAAGGTCACACAGAAAGTAAGGAGTGGAGCTGGGAGTCCATCCTGGGCAATGTGGTTTTATCGTTTTTGCTCTTAACCGGTACTCTATACTGCCTTTCTGCTTATAAAATAAAAGTGGAAACCTACCCTTGGAGATCTTTAAAATGGAAGTAGGTCATAATCTCTTTTAGGGCAGTGCTGTGTTAAATATGTAGCTACATTTATTATTTCCTTACTGAGTACTTACAAGTGTACCACTCGCTCTTTCAAGTGCTCTTAGAAAGCACTTAATCCCCACAACAGCCCCGAGAAGTAAGCGTTACTGTTATCCCCGTACAGATGAAGGAACTGTGGCAAGGAGAGGTTTAGTAACCAGTCCGTGGTCACAGAGCCAGGATGTGACAGAGCTGGGACTGGAACCCGCCAGCCCGATTCCGTATTCTACACACAGCAGTAAAACTGCTAGTTCGTGAAACTGAACAAGACAAGCTTGTCTGCTTGGTTATTCTGGGGGAAGAAATAGCCAGGGGATAGAGACCCTCCTGGAGTTACCTTATTAGATAGCAGAGCTCAGTTCACGAGACTCCTCAGATTGTCAGAATGTTTTATATTCTGAGTGGAGGAAAATGCGAATACCACCTGTTGAATTCACTGAAAGGAACAGTCATCAGGGTTGGTGGACAGGATACTCACAGGCTGATCTCCTTTACATTCTCAGTTACCTTGAAAACTTAGAGGAGAGCCCGGAGGGCGCCTGATTCGATTTTGTAATCTTCCTGACGCGTAGCTCCGTAGCGGAGCCCGGCGCAGGGCGTTGGGGGCACAGCAAACTTGCTGGATTGATGGGAAATTGAAATCTTACGCCTGGGAGAAGAAGATAATGGAATGGGGACTTTATCCGTGTGCCTGCCCCAGCCCCGGGGCCACGGGGCGTGGAAGGTGATGGGGCGCAGGCATCACCGGGGTGGCATCATCAAACACGCTGTGCCAGGAGCCCCCACGGCCTGGCTTGCTTCTTCCGAGGTCCGGTGCTCGGTGCTGGACCCTTGACTCGGCTTCATGATCTCGTACAGTTGGCGGAAAGGACAAGATTGCGAAAGCAGCCCTCTTTGCAGTCGGAGCCCTTGGCCATCTGAGCAGCCCGGCTCCACGTTCGGCCAGATTGCTAAACTCAAACAGTTAACGGACTATCTGACAGCCCACAAAACCGACACACCCTGTGTTTGCTCTCCCCGGTGGCGTCAGAGGAGTTTGAAATGAGCATCTGTGAGCGGGGCTGCGATCCAGCCCTTTTGCGAGGCTGTGAATTCAATCAGTGGCTCCCTCCCCTCCCCCCATCTGGCTGCTTTCCACACCTCCTGCCCCCACCCCTTACCCCCCCCCCCAATAAAGGGTTAAGTTTCACAAGAGTCCGGCTGAGGTACCCCTTTCTCTCCTTCACCCACACCCTGTGTATTCCTCTCCCCATCACCGGCTTTGTTGTTCTTGTAGTCTACGAGAAAGTTGACTCATTTTTAACATTTAACAAGCCTTCTCCCTCCCACCAGTAGGTGTGTGAGCAGCTGGGGATTTTTTACCATCTGTGAACCCTCCACACTCCCAGCAAAGGCTCCTCCTGCTTTTGCAGCGCTGTGCAGCCACCCCAAAACCACGTGCCTTCTCTGTGTCCCGTCCGCCTTCTCTCACAGGAGGAATCGAGCTGGCTGGCGACGGGCGTGGGATGACCTCACGGAGAAGCCCACTCCTTTCCTTCCTTCCAGAAAAACGGGCCAGGCAGTTCGAGTTAGGGATAGAGACGTGAGGGCGCAAGTCCTTGCCCTTAAGGAGGTCACGAATTTGGGTGGAAAGGCAACAATATGGAGGTTACTGATTGCTGCTGTGTGATGAGTGCCCAGGCGTTGTACCTTGCCAGAACAATCTTTTTAGTTTTTTTTAAAGTTTATTTATTTATTTGAGAGAGACAGAGCATGCAGGGGAGGGACAGAGAGAGAGAGAGAGAGAGAGAGAGAGAGAGAGAGAGAGAATCTTAAGCAGGCTCCGCACTGTCAGTGCCGAGCCCGACTTGGCTCACAGGCCGTGAGATTGTGACCTGAGCTGAAATCAAGAATCAGACGCTTAACCGACTGAGCCACCCAGGTGCCCATTTACCAGAATGATCTAATCTCATCCTGTGAACACCCTGTGAGCTTGAGACGTTTTCTTCTCTTCGTTCGAGAGATGAGAACACGGCAGGGAGGAAAGGTAGGTAGACCAAGGTCAGGCAGCTCATGGGGGGCAGACTTGGTAGTCTGTCTCCAGAGGACAAACAACATTATTTATGGAGCGCCTACTCTGTTCCATGTAGCAAGTGCATGCACACGTACTGCCTTTCAGTCTCCGGGAAATGCTCTCAGGATGGTTTTTTCTGGAAGTCATGGCTCGCTGAGGATCACGTGGTAGGAAGTGACAGCTTGAGACTGATAGCAAAGTTTGTCTGATTCTAGAACTTGGGGCTTCTGACCTCCCCCACACCCCCCCACCCCCGGGCTGTATCATCTCTCGTCATAGCAGTGCAAGATTTCCCTTGAGACCCCGCCACTTGTTAGACTAAGCGGGGCAGCTGTGAAAATGACTCCGGGACCGCGGGCATAAAGTGGAACGCGCCCAGGGTGCCCGGCTTCCGTGTTCCCCCTAAATGGACTCCGTCAACAAGCATCTTCTGAGCACGTGCTATGTGCCGGGCACTGTCATCACAGTGAGCAGGAGAGGGGGACCCAAGGGCTTGATGCTCTGAGGGAAGGGGCCTGTACTCTCGGGAGAACCACGCAGGATCGTGGGGTAAAGGGATGCTGGAGAAAGCCTCCCTCAGGTGGGGACACTTGAACTGCAGCCTGACTGAAATGGGGGCGAAGTAGGTCATGGCTGAGGCGACTGAGAAGGCAAAGAAAGTTCCAGAAGCAGGAACAGCTTGACAGTTGGAAGGAATGGAAGTCCCTGGATGTGTCGTAAGATGTGTGTGTCGCTCTGTGTGGCCAGAAGGGGGCATTCCGTGGGCTGGGCTGGGGTGGGGTGCCGTCCATATACCTTCCTGCCTGAGACACTGAGCCACGTGGTGGAATCCACCGTGTGAGCAGCAGGGCTGGGGCCCCTCCTTCGTCAGAAGGCCCCCTCGTCCTTCCCTCCTTTAGCGGTGCTCAATCATTATTTATTGAAGTATCCCTTGGCCTCTTGCCTAGAGAGTGGAGAAACTCAACATCTGAGATAAAAAGGTTGGCTTCTTCATCATTCATTCTGGTCACCTCTAAGCCAAAGAGCCGTGATTTGTAATCACAGGGTGGATGTCACGCACGGCTAGGTTGTGTGTGTGTGTGTGTGTGTGTGTGTGTGTGTGTGTGTGTGTGTGTGTGTGTGTTTCAATAACACAAGTGCGAAAACGGTCATCTCTTAGACTTGCTCCCTCCCAAGCACATCCACAAGCACCAGATTCACAAAGCCACGAACAGCTGACATTTCCTAAGTGCTCTGTGTGTGCGTCTTAGTGGTTGAGCGCTGCGTTTGCACGGCCCAGTTAGCGCACCTGAGAACAGTGTGAGCTGATACGGGTTTTGTTCCCACTTGACAGCTGTGGAAGCCAAGGTCCGGAGAGGGGAAATGTAAAGAGCGCAAGGTCACGCGGTGGGGAGAAGAGGGGCCGGGGTCTCTGCCACAGCAGCCCTTTGCGGGCGGCCAGGGGCAGGCATGGTGAGGGCCGTTTTACAGAGGGGGAAGCCCGAGGCTCCGCGGTGAGACTGTGGAGACGGTTGGCTCTGGAATCTGGGCGTTCTGGTTCTGGCTGATGGTCTGTCCACGAGCAGCGGGAAAGGCGGTAGATCGGTGCACTGTGTCCCTTGCCCTGACTTGTTCGAGGACTCAAAGTCAAGGGCCTCCTGGAAGCCAAAAAGGAGCACCAGGCAGCCTTACCTGGGGAGCAGGAGCTGGCGGCGGTCCCCGTGGCCACACCCCTCCGGGCGTTTCCAAAGCCCTTGCAAGGGCTGTGTCTGGTTTGTCCCCCCACTCCTCATTGCTCCCAGGCCCTTTAATGCACCCCAGATCCCCCCAAGTCACCCGGGATGCTTTTCAAAGGACAGCCTTTTGGGACTTGAGATAGGCATATTCAGGCAGGATCTTGACTGGGAGGTCCTGGAATCTGCCTCCATCTCACCCCAGGTGGTCGTGAGGGGTGGTGATGTTGGAGAGCCACCCATCTAGTCCTCAGTATGGAGACCCCGAGAAGGGTGGACGTGGCCGCGGATTGACTCTGAGGTTCCAGGCATGATGCTTAAACAAAGGGCCATGGTTACGTTGGCCAGGGCAGAGGTTATTACCATCAGGCCCAGACATTTTGGGAACATGCTAGAAATAGCTCACTGGCTGAGTGTTTCTGTTTTGCATCAGTGTGATTAGGTGTGTCTGGGGCTGCAGCCTAAACTTTTTTTTTTTTTCCGGGGGAGTGGGTGGGTAACTTTTAAAAACACTGTGGTAAAATGCCCATAACCTAAAATTTACCATTTGAACCATTTTAGGTGTCGAGTTCGGTGGCGGTAAGTACATTGTTGTTACATCTAGAGGACTCAGAGGGAGATGGCCCTGGGCCCATGTTAGGCGCTTAATACCTGCTTTCAGGTGACAGAAGACTTGTGGGGATTATTGGGGTGATAGGTAAATTATTACACATTGGGTAGGCGTCCCCGCTCCTGACTTCTTATGAACAAACCAACTTTAGTCTGAGATGCTGGTCAAGGAGAGGCTGGCGAGCTATGTTTAACGCTCAGTTTCTATTTCTGAGCCAGGCAGGATGATGAGTTCATTGTCTGGTCAATGCCAAGGGCAACTTCCCCTGCCTCCCCTAGTTACCCCAGCAGAATAGAGGATACCTCTGTGAAACATCCAAGTTTCCCTCCTATGTGTGTGCTGGTAAGAGGCTACTCGCGGCCGTGACTGGGACTAAACTTTTCAAATGCTGCCGTCTCAAGGCCGATCTGGTTAAGCACCAAACAAATGGGCCTTTTTCTATTTAAGAGGAGGGTTTTTGGTTTTTTGTTTTTTTTTTTTACTGTGTGTCAACAAAAGATCTGCAGACAATCCTGTTACACGTTTCGCACTGCTGACTTCATAAGCGTAAGAGTGCTTACGACCCATTTACATTTTTTCGTGCGTTTGTGTTTACTTCTGTGGTTACCATGCTCTGAGGAGGCCACCAAATCTGGCCTGTTCAGTGTTGGAACACACTGCCAGTGGAATTTTGGTGAGCCTCAGGGCTGTGGAGAGGAGAGCACTGGATCAGCCGGCGGGCTGAGAGTTACAGAAGTATTGAATTTTGCAGCTGGAAGGGATCTTCTATAGAGTTAAACCCCCTAATTCAAGAGGGGCATATTGAGACCCAGAAAGGGGGAGTGTCTGCAAGGTCACCCCCTCTCCCCCTGCCCCCGTGAGGAACTCAGTCCAACACTGGCTTCCTGGTCTCCAGCCCACAGACTTTCCACTGCATCAGACCTTCCTTGTCCTTGAACTCTGGCTTCTGTCGACTGGATGGAGTGCAGTATTAGAAGCCTAAAGATAAGTTTTCCTGAGTCAAGGGGTCTTTCCAAATGCATGTGTGTATTTTGTGCCTGCTCTGTGTTTCTGCTCCTGTATTTGGGTGGAATGAAACTTTGCTTCTGAGCAGACCTTTCTATTTGAGTTTCTTTCCTAAGATCTTTATCTTCCTGATTGCATTTCGGAACCCCCTGCCTCTGTTCTGATGAGAGCGCTGAGTCCATTGGCCCTCTCGCCGGGATGCCAGCACGGCTGGTTGAACGTGGACGATTGAGTCATCAGCTTTCTGGCGTGGCCTCTCCTCTCCTCTCCCAGAATCCTGAAGTCCCGTCTGATACTCCCTGTCCTTCCGGTCTGGGAAGGGATTTGGATGTAAGCAGAGCTCTTGGTGATAGCCATTCTAGAAGAGGCGATGGGGAGCTGGCTATTATTGAGAGATAGACCAGACCTCTCACATTCCCGAGCAAAACCTAGGAAGGTTCTGGGTTCATAGGACTTGCAATTGTCCCAGCTACAAGGGCAGATTAATTAATTGACTGAGTACCATATGTTTATTGAGGACTTACTCCTCAGAATAGGAGGTACAAGGAGTTTGACTCGGCCTCTGAGTTGGTGCCTGTGTGCCCCGTAAGGGGCTTAATTTCATGCCTCTGTTTCCTCGTTGTCCTTAAAGAAGCCGAGAAAGATGTGAAAGAAGAATCGGGGTCACTGCTGGCCCGTGAACCTCGGCGAGGGCGACATCTGTTGTGGTCACTGCAGTGTGGTGTGGACGCTCCATGAACAGTTTTCTTGAGTGCCCACCACCCCCGCACCCTTTGAACAAAAACGTCCATATGGGAGGCAGCTACTGTGTAGAGGGGGCAAGATTGAATTGAGTCTGGGTTACCTGGGTCTGGAGTCTCTGCTCTGCCACTTGACTCTGTGCCCCTGGACAAGTCACTTATGTCCCTGGGCCGCCATTTGCTCATCAATGGAATGGAGATGCAGTGATTCATCTTGTGGCCATGCCTGCGCCACATACTTTCTCTGACTTCGGATTTCTCACCTTTACAATGAGAGGCAAGTGGGGATGTGCGTGGAGGGCTGTCGGAACCGCCAGACAGCTAAACATTATTATCATGCCCGTGTCAGGAATAGGCTATTTTACTGCTTTATCTCGAGTGAATTAAAAGAATTTTTTTTTGGTGTTTATTTTTGAGAGAGAGAAGAGCACAGGTGGGGAGGGGCAGAGAGAGAAGGAGACACAGAATCTGAAGCAGGCTCTAGGCTCCAGCTGTCAGCGCAGAGCCTGATGCGGGACTTGAACTCACGAACCGCGAAATCATGACCTGAGCCCAAATCGGATGCTTAACCAACTGAGCCACCCAGGCGCCCTTCAAATGAATTTTTAAGAGCCTAAATATGTTCTAGTGTGGGTAACTTCCAACGGCCTGTGGGTGGATGTGTCCCCTGGGCTGTGCCGTTCAGATCCCCAGCCCTGATCTGGTGCTTGAATAGCTCTGTAGGCCAAACATCCCTGGAGATAAAAGCTAAGTGTTTAAGGACCCCATTGCTGTACCCAGCTGACCAGAAGTGAGGCTTTGGATCACCTGCTGATTCTGAATGGTCTCGCTTACCGCATTCTCACCAGCATTGATAATCGAGAGGGACCTAGGAGCCATTATTTGCAATTCAAGCTGACACACAGTGGTCACATAAGATCAGCCCTGAGTCCCCAGTCCTTTATTTTTGATGGACATTTAAAGAATAAGGCCTGAACTTTGAATAAAACCATTTGCCTTTTGCTTTCGAGGCCCTGCAGTTACTTCATTAGGGGATCGGAGCCAGAAATCATTTGTGACTTCTCCCCCATGCATTAGAAGTTTGGCGGATAAAGTATCTTTTGTGGTTTCTGTTAACAAGCAGGAAGATTCCAGGCTTAAGCCAGAGTATAAAAGAAAATTGAAACTAAAGACTGGTTTTTGGGTTTGACTAACGTTTCTAGCATCGTTCAGCCACAGGAGAGCCAAAAGCTTTGACTCTATGCACAGGCTGGTATAGTAAAGTTCAGGATGTTAAAAAAGGGGGTTAGTTAGGTCAATTAGGTGGGACCTTACTTAACACTGCCTGTTTCGGAACGCCATGACTCTCAATTTCTTACTTTCAGTTTTACTTATATATTTTTCAAGAATTATTTTAATTCCAGTGTCGTTAACACGCAGTGTTGGATTCCTTTCAGGTGTACGACCTAGCGATTCATTAGTTCCGTATATTCCCCAGTGCTCATCAAGATAAGTGTACTTTTAATCCCCTTTGCCTGTTTCATCCATCCCCACACCCACCCACCCTTCAGTTGGAGTGTTAAACCTTCTTGCCCCATAGACGTGTAGGTTTGGGATAAATTAAGAGAAGCCCGTGTGGATATTCCGTATGTCATGCAATCAGAGAATGGCAGACCCAATATGTAACCGAGACTTCCACGTCTACAGTGGGGCTGCAAGTGTGCCCCACAGGGATCTTCCTGGCAGCCTAGAGAACCTAATTCCTTTTCCCCTGTACTTGTCTCTTCTGCTTCTATGATGTAGCTGGCCCCTGGAATGAGGAAGATTTTTTATCAAGAAATGGGTGCACAGGGGCGCCCGGGTGGCTCAGTCGGTTGAGCATCCGACTCCGGTTCAGGTCATGATCTCACCGCTCGTGAGTTCAAGCCCCGCATCGGGCTCGCTGCTGTTGGCACAGAGCCTGCTTTGGATCCTTTGTCCCCCCAACCCCCCCCCCTTTCTGCTCCTCCCGTGCGCATGCTCTCTCTCTGAAAAATAAAGAAACATCAAAAAAAGAAAGAAAGAAGAAATGGGTGCTCAGCCCTCTGATGCTCCCTACGTCACTTGGAAGGAAGTGAGATTTTCACATCTCTTATGGTGACATGCTTGGGTGAACAACTCAGAACTTTAGGTTCCAACATACCGGCGAATAAGCAAGTGAGGCCTTGAGTGTTGACATTGACTGAGATCAGAAGCGAGTGAAAGGCAAAGGTTGCCTCCCCTGCTGTTTCTGGCCATCCCAGTTCTGTTCCGACTCTTCTCTCCGGCAAACCCTCACCCTTGACTTTGGACACCCAGGAAGGATTTCTCTGTCAGCCTTTTCTGGGTCCAACCTTTTACAAACTGACATCCTCACCCTTCTGGACCTGGGGCCCTGATCCCAGGGATGTTGACCTTCTTTACCTTCTGCTGGAGGGATAACCTCAAACTTGCTCAGTTGGCAGATCATCTGGAAGTCATAGTGATATATTAATATTTTTCGCATTAATACTGTTGATATCTATACATGCATATCAATCTATATATGATTCAAACATAACAGTTAACTGTTTAACAAGGTTTTATTGGAGAAGAAAATTAGGAAAATTCTACCCTGTTTTAGATGTTGTGGCTTTTCAAAATTTGAGGAAGCTGGTTATTATTTAAGTGGCAAAACATTGGAAAGTTACTAGGAACCATTGATCTAAAGGAACAGTGGGTTTCCAGACTCAGCAAGATCTAGGGCAGTTATTTGGAGGAGGGTTGGGTCTTAGGACAGAGGGTCTTTCTTTTTTTCTTTAAAAAATTTTTTTTAACGTTTATTCATTTTTGAGAGACAGAGCGCGAGCAGGGGAGGAGCAGAGAGAGAGGGAGACAACAGGCTCTAGGCTCTGAGCTGTCAACACAGAGCCTGATATGGGGCTCGGACCTACGAACTATGAGATGGTGACCTGAGCCAAAGTTGGTCGCTTAACTGACTAAGCCACCCAGGCACGCCTCCCCCCACCTTAAAAAAATCATTTTTAAATGTTTGACAGAGGGTCTTTCTTGAAACTGCTGAAGACCCATCATCCCCGGTCTGCCCTGACACCCACAGGGTGTGGTGGCTTCCACCGCCGTTCAGGGCACCGGGGCCAGTGTCCCTGGAGCTGTGTGCTGCATGGCTTGTGCACGGAGCTGGCTCCGGGGTCTTGTTATCCCAGAGCTGTCTGCCTACACCCCAGTGAGCCCTCGCTCCGGGTTCACCCTCAGAGGGAACAGGGCGTTTGATGCTGCCCCGGTTTGGACTTGGAGATATTTGTTTTGGCTTGGAAAACAAAGTATCAAACTTGCAGGAGACTGAGAGAGCAGAGAGAGGGAAGAAATAAAGAGGGAGAAAGAAGGAAAGAAAACGTGCTGGGGGTGAGCTTGAAGTGGAGGTCTGGGGACAGGGGCCGGCGGACCCGTGAAGGGAGTCGGGGATGCTCCTCACCGTCACCCATCCTCGTCACCTCCTGTTCTATCAAGTGGAGGAGGCTGCCACTGTGAGATGCATTGGGATTTCAGGGAACTTACAAACCATGCGGGTACTTTCCCTTGTGATTCTCATCAGGGAAGTTACAAACTTACAAACCACGTGGTACCTTCTCTTGCTCTTCTCCTCTTACCGGTGAGAAGCCTGAGACACAGGGGAGCGAAGACACTGTTGCGGAAGGTCACTGGCTGGTTACTGCAGAAGCCAGGGTTAGAAGCAGGAGCTCTATCGCCCTTGGGGTTTATCCTTAGCCACTTTGCTCTACGAAGTCCCTGTTGCTGCTGCTGCTGCTGCTGCTGTGTGTGTGTGTGTGTGTGTGTGTGTGTTTGAACAGTTTTAAGTTTACTTATTTTGAGACAGACAGAGAGCGTGCATGCGTGCGTGCACACGTAAGTGGGGGAGGGGCAAAGAACGAGGGAGAGAGAAAACCCCCAAGCAGGCTCTGCACTGTCAGCGCAGAGCCTAGTGCCGAACCATGAGATTGTGCCCCAAGCCGAAATCAAGAGCCTGATGCTGAACCGACTGAGCCACCTGGTCGCCCGTTTGAACACTTCCATGTCAGTGTTTTGACCTAGCTGAGTCGGACAGGTGTGTTTGACTCAGCTCCATTACTGTTTCCTAAGTAATTTCAACCCCCATTTCCATCTTTTCACATTATTAACTCTTACTAGGGGATGGGCCCAGCGTTGTGAAATGCTGCTGCTGCTTTCTGTGTGATTCACGTCTGCTCCGCTCCCCTCCTCTCCTATATCAGGTAGATCTCCACTGATAACACTCAGAGATAATAAACGTTTACCTGCTCTATCAGTCTGCAGAATCTCTTAGGTGCTATCTGTGTGACTCTGGCAAATAACCTGTTTGAATTTGTTTCTGTAAAATGGAAATGATAACACTTAACGTTTCAGGATGGTCCCAAGGAAGGGGAGGTTAAATAACATTTCCCCGAGTGCCCCGCATTCAGCATGGCATATCGTAGGAACGCCACATACGTTCTGCTTGGTTTTGTCCCCCTCTCCTCTGGGTCACCCACGCGGTTGGTGGCAGCGAGCTCAGAACCAGAGCCCTTCCTGATACGCCTGGCCTCTTCTCGTCAGATCCTCCTGTAGCTCTAGACATTTGCAAACACCCTCTTACGGGTTTACGCGTTTTAATTTGCTTGCGTAAATAGGTCCTGCCTGGCTGACTTTGAGAAGAATTTTAATATCCACACTCACGCTGGGCGCGTGTGCTGCCCCCCAAGAGGCCAACCTTCCTGTTCATCTTAGCAACAAGGATATTGTGCACAGCTTTCTTACTTTTTGGAGAAAGGTGGGATTCTGTCTCTCCATGTTGTCACAAAGCTATCTGTCTATTAAAGGAAAAGAGAAGTCGCAAAATGCTAAATATTTCCCTAGGGAAAATCACCCCAGTAGCTTTGGGCCTCTCGCACCCTCCCCCGCCCCCTGCCGGGTTCATTGCCTTCTCGCTGCAGGTCTTTAGAGGGACTGTGGAGTGGGGTTCAGTCTTGCATCTTGGACTCGCCAGAAGGGATGGAGGGAGGGAGGGAGATGGGGAGCGTGGGCACGTTTAATAGGCCACAGCTGCAGTGGTCTTTCCTTCTGACCACATTTCAAGAAGAATAACATTTGAAGCAGAGCATGGCTGCCCCCAGAGCCTTTTCTGCCCCCGCCCCCCGCCTCCCTCCACCCACTTGCGGATCTTCTCCAGCGCCTGCTTTTCTCCGCCCCACCCCTACACCACTTCTTGATAACAGCAATTTAAGTTATACTTCAAGCAGCTCATAGTCCTGAGACCTGCAAGCATGAAGCACGCTCACTGTGTTCTTCGTCAAAGATCAGTCTCTCTTCATCGTTGGGAGAAATCCAACTCTTTGTTTAGAACTTTCCTGGCTTTCAGGAGCATCTGTAACATTTAGAGTTGATCTGGATCCAGCATTACGTTGACGTCATCACTGTTAAGTAAGAAAGATGATAAACAGCGTGGAAGAACGCGTTTTCGTGTTTATACGTTGTCGTTTATACGTATATATATTTATGTGGCTGAGATTCCGATCCTCATAATATTTTGAAATCGGCTGCTTTTACTTAAACCCCTTCTCCGTGTCTTCATGTTATTACATTTAATAACAGTATCATTTCTGAGTAGTTAATACACTGTGATTTATTAATGATGTACCGTAAGTGAACTATGATTTATGAAATGATTGCTCTCGTCATGGGCATTTTTCAGTTGTTACAATTTCTGGCCACCGGAGGGGAAACATTATGGTAAGCATCTTGGTGCGTAACTTCTTTAGCTTCTGTCGGTGTCATTTCCCGAGAGGGAAATCGCTGGAGTCGAAGGCTATAAACATCCTCATGGCTCCAGTGGCATAGTACGTGTGGGGATATTTTAAAAATTAGTATTAGCGTCCTGTACCAGAAAAATGTCAGGAGAACACAATACACACGAGCAAGTTAAAAAGATAATTCCCGTCCTTAACCCATGTAGACATATGAAAATGAAACTACGGGTTTGGGTAGCATGTGTTTTGTTGTGGGGGATAATCTCTTTCTAGCCATCTCTTGCTTCTGGAGGAGAGGTACGCACGCCGTCTGTTCAACACCCCCCTTTCGGCAGCCCGCAGCTGCCTCACGCTCGTCTTGAGCAAATGCAGATTGGTTAGACCTCCACCGTACGTCACCAACTCCCCTCGCCGATCTGTGAGATCATCTCGTGTCCACAGATGAATGTGTATGTATCATGTCTGTAACAGTGAGATTTCTGGGCGGAATAGAAGAGACTTTTGCAATGCTGTCTTGGGGAACGGTTAGAAAGAGAAGGTATTACCAGACATCAGGAGTGGTACCTAATTCTGGCTTACTAAGCCCTTACGAAGGCCTGACGTGGATGACTTTATTTTGTCCTCACAACATTCCTACTAAGTAGGTACATTGTTAGCCCCATTTTACAGAGAGGTGATCGAGGCCGAGAGGTTGGAATACATTGTCAGGGTCATACAGGACCTGAGCCCGTGTGTATTTGTTTCCTAGGGCAGCCTTAACGACGTACCACAAGCTCCGGTGGCTTCAACAGCAGCAATCTGGTCCCTCGCAGTTCTAGGAGCTGCAAGTCTGAAAGCGAGGTGTTGGCAGGGCCGGAGGCTCTGGGGTAGAATCCTTCCTTGCCTCTTCCTGGCTTCTGGTGGCTCCCGTCAGTCCTTGGCGCTCCTTGGCTTGCCTGTAGTCGTGCCCCTCCACCCTCTGTCTCCATCTGTGCAGGATCTTCTCCATGTGTGTCTGTCTCTGTGTCCTCTCCTCTCTTAGGAGAACAGCAGCCATTGGATTTAGGGCCCACCCCAGTCCAGGATGACCTCATCTTTTTTTTTTTTTTTAAACGTTTATTTATTATTGAAAGACAGAGACAGAGCATGAGCATGGGAAGGACAGAGAGAGATGAGGAGACACATAATCCGAAGCAGGCTCCAGGCTCTGAGCTGTCAGCACAGAGCCGACGTGGGGCTCGAACTCACAAACCGTGAGATCATGACCTGGGCCAAAGTCTGACGCTTAACTGATTTAGCCACACAGGCACCCCAAGGATGACCTCATCTTAATTTAACTGATTATACCTGCTAAGACCGTATTTCCAAACAAGGTCCCATTCTGAGGTGTTCTAAGTGGGCATGAATTTCGGGGGGGGGGGGGCCACTATTCAATCCACAACACCATAGTCTAGCCAGGACCCCTCTCCACCTTCTAGGACACGGTGGAGAAAAGGGAAAGAAAACAGGAGCCTGGGAATGCTCAAGTTTTGCCCAGGTGGCCTTGAGACAGACGAAGGATGGGCGACCGTCCCTGTGTGGCCAAGAGGGAACAGAGATTCGTACAAGAAGTAGGGTGCCCGGCACAGGCCGACTGCATTTGAGCGAAATTACCCTGCACAGAGCTGAACAGCTTTCTGTACTTGAGGGGAGAGAGTGGATTTGGGGTTAATGCCCCGCCATGCTTGAGTGGCTTGCATAAAGGTTACCTGAAATATTTCCCTTCTCAAGCAGCCACATTATTGCCTGTCTCTGAAGCTGCAGGGGAACCCCAGAGGCAGACATAAATGTCTCCAAGTCGTAAAATCAGACTTGGAGCACCAGCCACAGGGAAGAAAGGATTTTGGCATATTATCTGCATCGCTGCAAAATACATTTATAAGCATTCCAGGCAAACTGCAGGGGAGAGTATAGAAAGTCTCCAGCATGCAAGGAAGGGTAAATGAAAATTAGTAACTGAACAATGTCCGTAATTACTTCTTCAAGGTATAGAACGTAATTAAGATGAGCTGTCCTGCCCGTGCTGTCTCTCTTGTTTTATTTAAGGGAACATAAAACATCATTTATAAGGGCTTTCCTAGGTGAACTGCCAATTTCAATTCCTTGAACTCTGTTTTTCCACAGGGTCTTATGTTTCTCAACAGTAAAATTTGTCCACTCCTATCGGGTTTTCGGGAACGGAATGGGGCTGGAGGTTGGTTCTCCTTCACCCCAGACACTCGGATTCCCCACCTTCTGTTACTGGGAGGGTTTTCGTGTCATTGAAAGTGACAGTTGTGTACAGAAAAAGCTTCTAGAAAAACAAGGCTGCAAGTCTAGGATGCTAGCCTTTAACTTAAGAATCTGACTCTCCTCGGATGTGGAGAAAAAGGATCTCTTTTGCATGGCTGCTGGAAATGCAGACTGGTGCATGCGCTCTGGAAAACAGTACGGAGGTTCCTCAAAAAATCAAAAAAAGAAACACCCTATGACCCAGCAATTGCACTACTAGGTATTTATCCAAGGGATACAGGTGTGCTGTTTTGAAGGGACACGTGTACCCCATGTTTATAGCAACACTAATGACAATAGCCAAAGTATGGAAAGAGCCCAAATGTCCATCAATGGATGAGTGGATAAAGATGTGGTATATATAGACAATGGAGTATTCCTCGGTAATCAAAAAGAATGAAATCCTGCCATTTGCAACCACGTGGTTGGAACTAGAGGGTATTATGCTAACCGAAATTAGTCAGAGAAAGACAAGTATCATAGGACTTCACTCATATGAGGAGTTTAAGACACAGAACAGATGACCATAAGGGAAGGGAAGCAAAAATAATATAAAAACAGGGAGGGGGACAAAACATGAGAGACTCTTAAATATGGAGAACAGAGGGCTGCTGGACAGGTTGTGGGGGGGGGGGATGGGCTAAATGGGGAAGGGGCACTAAGGAATCTACTGAAATCATTGTTGCACTATAAGCTAACTAACTTGGATGTAAATTTAAAGACAAAAAAAAAGAATCTGACTCTCCTTATAAGTCTGGTAAATTTTCACGGCTACATTCAGGGTAGCCTTTGATTAATATTTGATTCTTTAACAAGCTTAACCTGCTTTTCACATTTTAAATTGCATTTAAAATTTAATATATTTAATGTCTTCTTGGAGTACTTCAGTTGCCTGATTAACAAACGAGGACTTAGATAGAGTACAGATCTAATACCTCAAATTTAGGAGTATGTTGACTAAATTAATGTTTTTAAAAATGCCCCAAGAGTATGTGTAAACCAGATTTCAACTTAAAATCTCAAGTCTGGGGTGCCTGGGTGGCTCAGTCGGTTAAGCATCTGACTCTTGGTTTCGGGTCAGGTCATGATCTCACAGTTTCGTAAGTTCAAGCCCCACATCGGGCTCTGTGCTGGCGGTGCGGAGCCTGCTTCAGATACTCTGTCTCCCTCGCTCACTCTGTCTCTGTCTCTCTCTCTCTCTCTCTCAAAATAAATAAATAAATAAACTTAAAAAAAAAAAACTACTTGGGGCGCCTGGGTGGCGCAGTCGGTTAAGTGTCCGACTTCAGCCAGGTCACGATCTCGCGGTCCGTGAGTTTGAGCCCCGCGTCAGGCTCTGGGCTGATGGCTCAGAGCCTGGAGCCTGTTTCTGATTCTGTGTCTCCCTCTCTCTCTGCCCCTCCCCCGTTCATGCTCTGTCTCTCTCTGTCCCAAAAATAAATAAACATTGAAAAAAAAAATTAAAAAAAAAAAACAACTACAGATTTCTAAAAAGAAACAAAAATCTCAAGTCAAATGAATTGTTCAACTAAACCTTTCATGCTGGGATTCCAAGGTAGATCTCCTACTCAAATAGGTTAAAATCTTGAAAATATTAATCTTCTGGATTTTCCTCATAAACATTTCTGTACTTTAAAAAAAAAAAAATAGCCTTATTGAGATAGCATTGACGTACAAAATTCACCTAGTCTGAGTGTAGAATTCAATGAAGTTTAGTATGTTTCCAGAGTTCTACAACCATCACCACAATCTAATTTGAGAATATTTCCGTTACCTTAAAGTGGAACCTTTAGGTTCATTTACCGTCGTTCGCCATCCCGCCCAGGCCTTAGGTGACCACTAGTCTACTTTCTGTGTCCGTATATTGTCCTGTTGTGGACATTTTCTGTATTTAATTTGAAATCATGCTGGGTTTTTAAGGAAACGGTCTTGCTCTCTCCATTTGGGGGGGCGTCTCCTCCAGCAGCTTTTTGGGGCACTGCCTCAGTGGCCTGGAATTTCTTCATGGCTCTCGGAACCCATCACCCACACTCATCACTGAGGCCTGATTCAGATGCCTCTGTGCAGGAGCCAAACCCCAGCAGGTAGTTTCACGCCACTCCTCTTCCTTGCTGGGCTCCAAGACCTGGTTAAGGCGTGAGCTGACGGCAGACCTCCCTGCTGGGTTGGCGCTCATCAACCGTGCTCCTGTGGCCACCTGCGGTCCCCACAGCACCCGCTCGGAGGCCCCCAGCCAGCACGCTCCCCCAGAAGCCTCAGGGGCCCCTTTAGGTTCACACTTCACGTCTGAGCAGGATGTCTCAGGCACGCCCGTGTTTGGAACAGGCATTATTCCCAGCAGCCGAAAGGTGGGAACAACTCAAGTGTCCATTGACGGATGACTGGGTATGTCAAAGGTGGTTTATGCACACAGTGAAATATTACCCAGCCTTAAAAAGGAGATTTTGACTTCTGCTGCAATACGGGCGAACCTTGAAGACATTCTACTAAGTGAAATACTGTACGATTCCACTTGTGTGAAGTACTTAGAATCGTTAAATTCGGGGACAGGAAATAGAATAGTGGTTGCCAGGGGGGAGAGGGGGATGGGGAGTTGGTGTTTGATGGGTCCAGAGTTTCACTTTGGGATGAGAAAATAAAGTTCTGGAGACGGTTGGTGGTGACGGTTACACAGCCGTGTGAATGTACGTCATGCTACTTAACTGCACACCTAAAAACGGCTAAACTGGTAAATTTTCCGTTGTGTGTATTTTAGCACAACTTAAAAACATTGGCAAAACCCCATTTGTGTTGTTCTGTGCCGCAAAGGTGGTTTCCAGGGGCTCCCTCTTGACTACAGAGTCACATGAATGTTTTCCCAGTCTAGCCTCAAATCCTTTCTGGAAGGAGTTAGGTGTCAACAAGGAAATGAAGATGCCTCAGCCTCGCCAGCACGCCCTTTGCGGCGAGGCTCCACCCGGTCCTTGTAAGGACCTTCCCTGTGACACCCTGCACCCAGGCCCCTGAACTCACTGGCCCCGGTTTCCCCCTCCTCTTCTCCAGATCGCCCCACATGTGCACCGCCTGTATGTGCTGTGTCTCCAAAGCCTTCTGAGATCTGAATCCCTTGGGGGTGCTCATTCTCCTCTTCTCTTTCTGGGGGAGCCTGATTCAGAGGGGCTGTGGAGATAGGCCTTTTTTACAAGTACCTCAGATGACTCTTAGCAGGCAGGTTTTGAAGACATAGGACTAGGGTAACTGTGTTTCAAATATGGTCTTGTTTCTCATCTTTTGGGAAAAGAGCTCAAATTCAGTCATTCATGTGTTCATTCATTCATTCATCCAGGCGCTGAAGTTAGGCACACTTTTAGGTAACTGAGGGTATTGTGGTAGATAAGACAATCCGGGTCTCTCCTCTCAAGCTTTGAGTCTTGTGGCGACAATGGGCAGTGGCCAATAAAGCGTTTAAAATAAAAAGCCTTGGGGTGCCTGGGTGGCTCAGTCCATTAAGCGTCCGGCTCTTGATTTAGGCTCAGGTCACGATCTCATGGTAATGAGATCAAGCCCTGTGTCGGGATCTGTGCTGACAGTGTAGAGCCTGCTTGGGATTCTCTCTCTCTCTCTCTCTCTCTCTCTCTCTCTCTCTCTCTCTCTCTCTCCCCCTCCCCGGTTCGTGCTCTCTCTGCCCCTCACAAAATAAATAAACTTAAAAAATAAAACAGGGGCACCTGGATGGCTCAGTCAGTTAAGCGTTCAACTCTTGGTTTTGGCTCAGGTCACATGATCTCACGGTGTTGTGAGTTCCAGCCCCGCATCAAGCTCTGCCCTTGCAGCACCGAGCCTGCCTGGGATTGTCTCCTCGCTCTCTGCCCCTCCCCCACTCGCGCTGTCTCTGTCTCTCTCAAAATAAATAAAAATAAATACTATTTTATTTAAAAAAAGTCAAAAGACAATAGGTGCCTTGAAGAAGGATAAAAAACAAAGCAGAGGGGAGACCGTGAGAAAGAAGAGACAGACTGTGTTAGGTAGTGTGGTGGCAGGTGGGGGGCTCTCCGGGGAGCCGATAATGTGAGCAAGACCAGGGGGAAGAATATTACAGGTGAGGGAACAGCGAGCGCACAGGGCCTAATGAGTTGGCACAAGTACTAAAAAAAATAGAAGACAATAGAAAATACCAGTTCATCACATGTAAGCTGGGGCAAAAGGACAGGAGACAGAAGGTCTCTAGCTTTGTGACCTTGAACG
The DNA here is from genome assembly GCF_018350175.1 of Felis catus. NCBI lineage: Eukaryota > Metazoa > Chordata > Mammalia > Carnivora > Felidae > Felis > Felis catus. The sequence goes on from NC_058374.1 coordinate 124,531,536, forward strand.
AATCACTTATGCTCCTGGACGCCCATTTCTCCACCCGTGGAATGGGGCTGTGGGCGGGGTGGGTTCCGCTGGATTGGGGTTTCTTAACGTTTCAGTGCCTGGCACCTCCTCTCCTCACCTCTTCCATGCTGTCTTGGGGTGGGCTACGTAAACACTACTGTCCAGAAAGATCTTTTTAAAAAAAATTTTTTTTTAAACGCTTATTCATTTTTGAGAGACAGAGCATGAGCAGGGAAGGGGCAGAGAGAGAGGGAGACGCAGGATCTGAAGCAGGCTCCGGGCTCTGAGCGGTCGGCACAGAGCCCGATGCAGGGCTCGAACCCACGAACCGTGAGATCGTGGCCTGAGCTGAAGTCGGGCGCTTAACCGACTGAGCCCCCCAGGCGCCCCAGAAAGATCATTTTTGAGAGTTGCATCCTGCCATTTGTCTTGCTTACTCGGAATCAAATTTGAGGGTACTTTTCTCCAACCGTATTTACCCCTTCCCTTTGCTTGTGTGGAAGCCATTGAGCCAGATGGCCTCCAAAGGCTCTTCTTGTCCAAGATGTGCCTGATTCTGCATTAACCTGTCTGGTACAGCTGGTTTGCACTTGGGCAGGGACTCTGTGCTTTTTGGAAGTGGGCACAACGCTCTGCTCTGGGGAAAATTTCGCAGATGGGCCAGAATCACCCAAAAGAGGGCGTGCGTTGAGTGCAGCGGCCCTCGGTTTTGGTCAGTATGTTTGATGGCTCAGTTCTTCCCCTGGAAGGTCAATGTTGTAGGGTATATGGTATGTTCTTCAGAGCTGAGTATCTCCGTGGAAGGTTCCTGTGACAGTAAATCTCCTGGCTCCCAGATGAAGCTGTGACTTTTCTCTTCCAGAGTTATATGGAATGCTTTCACCTAATTCTTGGATTTATACCCTTGACCTCCATCTGCCAAAAGTTTAATTCACTTTGGTTCTGCCAACACCTCCACAGGCTGGGCATCAGGAGGTCTATGGAGCTTACGGTAGGGAAAGGAGACCGACACGGGAATTAGCTATCATAAGGGTTCTGATGATTTCCAAATCAAATAAAACCCAAATCTGTCAGTGTTCTTTAGTGGTTGCTAGTGGGGTCTCCAACGGGGAAAAACAGATCTGAAATGGTAGTCCATGGCTCTGGGTTATTGCAGGGACTGTGAGAAGGTGGGTAAAGGAAGTTGGAAAACTGAAGTTTGGTAATAGAGCATTAATGTTAGCCCAGGTCGAACCCCCGTGTCCTGGCGCTTCCGCCTGTGTTTGGGGACTCCTGAAAAGCTGCCTACAAATACAAGTGTGCTGAATGTTTTGTAAAACCCCCGAAGCCTGGTTGGTTGGAGGGCCCTGGGTCAATATTCAGGGTTGTCTTTTTCTTGGCCTCCTCCACCTCCAGCCTCTACAAGCTCTAATAAGGCTCATTTCACAGGAGTGGGGGAGATGCTACAGATGTGCGTGCATAGAATGGATGGTTTGAATCCCAGTTCTGCTGCTCACAAAGCTGCGCCATCGGGTGAATTCTTCCACCCCTCCGAGCCTCAGTTTGTCTTTGACATGGGTGTGATACCACTGCCCTCCAGGGTAGTGGTGAGGAGTAGGGGTGAGACAGTAATAAAGGCTAGCTCTCCTGAGTGCTTGTAGAACTCGCTGACGGCACACCCCAGTTCCACTGGAACGGATCGTACTAATTTTGCCTTGTGTTTTTGTTTGTTTTAGTTCCTTTAACGAAGAAAGCCAAATAACTAAATACTTTTGAGGATGCATGTCAGCTAACACACTTTGAACTTCTCTTTGTTCTTCTGCTGGTAGTAAGCGGCCTGGCCTGGTGCCCTTTAACAGAAAGTGTCTTTGGTTAAACCCTCAGATTACTTGACCTGTTGTTTTAGCTCATTCATTTGACGCAAATGTGCTGAGTACCTGTTACGCGCGAAGCACCTAGTTGGGCAGAGGGCATGGGGAGGGGGGCCAACGAGAGGACCATGGGGCTGGGCTGCCAGGGACTCAGAGGTGAGGGATGAGCTGGCCGAGGGTAGGGCAGGCCTGGCTCTTTTCCAGCCCTGCAGTGGGAACGTTGGCTCTCCTGTCCCCTGACTGGGCCACGCTTTCTCCTCTGAAAATGAGGGGGAGTGGTCAGAACGCCTCCGACTCCAGACACGAGTTTTGATTCTTAATTCTTTGGCAGGAGCAAACGGGGAACGCAAAAACCTGAGCCCATCTGGACTTGCGAAATGTGTTGAACACACACTGGATCCAGAGAGCCTCAGATTCCTTGAGATAAAACGAAATCTCCCAGAGATAGAAATTCCTGAGTGTTTGAGACAAGTTTGATGTGTTAGCTACAGACGCCGTGTTTGTGAGGACTTACGTACCTCTGTTTCCTTCTCAGCTTTATGGGAACTACTTGGGATTGAGCCAGTTCTAAGCCAGTCTGTGATGTCCAAGAATCCTGGGAGCTTTAGTAGTTTATCCTGCTCCTCCCCACCCTTCCCCTTTGTTTTCTTTTCTCTTCCTCTTTCCTCTGGTCCTAAAATTCCTTCCAGAAATCTGGGCAGAACAACTCATTCGGGTTCTGATGTTAGTGCGTGACTCAAAGCAGGTTTTTTTTTTTTTTTTTTTTTTCCTTCTTCGTGCTTTAAAAGGAGAGTGGTGGTCCAAAGGAGATGCTGAACTCTAGAAGAATATGAGTGCTCCCGGAAGGCCAGGTTCACGGGTGCTTCTGGGAGAGGGTTGGGTTCCTTCCACTCTGACTCCCTCCCTGTGGCATTTCAGGCCCTGGGTCACTGTGACAAGAGGGCTTTGTTCCGGCAAATGCCGGTGTGGCCCGTGCCCCGCCCCCCCCAGGGCTTCCATATCAGAGTTTGATTTTTTTTTTTTTTTTGGTGGGGGGTTCCGATTTTTGTATTATTAATTATTCTTTGTAGATGGTATTTCTTCATTTGAGAAACCTCTTCGTTTCAACTAGAAGGCCAGCCTTTGGTGGTGGGTTGTAAACTGGGCAGAAATTGATAAGAAATAGATCTCAAAGCTGAGTGTTGCTTTTTCTTTCCCAAATCCTTCTGGGCCTACACTTTCCTCTCCTGCTTTTCTGTTACTGGGTGGCTGCCCTCTGGGCCCTCTGTCTATACCTCCTGCCCCTTCCACCTGACTGCCCCACCCCCAGCACCTCTCTAGGGCTCATTTAACCCGAGGTTCTCCAGGGAGTCTTCCCATTGCCCTGTGCTTAGATGTCAGGAATTTAGAGACCACCTGGTTTTACCTCTGCATCTCACCAAGGAGAAATCTGAGTGTCCGGGGGGGACTTGGTTCCAAGTGAGGTTCTTGTTTGGTGGCAAAGAGAGCCAGCTGTAGGATCCAGGCCTGTGACTTTTCACATGGATACTACGGACCTGGCTACTTTACATTTTCCTTTAATTTCCAAAACCATCCTAGGATGTAGGCACTATTACTCCTGTCTAGTTGCGTTTCGGAGATTAAGAAGTTGACTGAAGGGGGTGTGACGAGCATCTACTCTTGATTTTGGCTCAGGCCATGATCCCAGAGTCGTGGGATCGAGCCCCGTATCCAGGTCAGCACTGAGCGTGGAGCCTGCTTAAGATTCTTTCTTTCTCTCTCCCTCTTTCTCTCTCCCTCTCTCCCTCTCTCCCTCCCTCTCTCCCTCTCTCCCTCCCTCTCTCTCCCTCTCTCTCTCTCCCTCTTCCTTTCCCTCTCCCTCTCCCCCCCCACCCCCCACTCATGCTGTACCTCTCTCTCTAAAATAACAATAATAAAAAGAAATTGACCGAAGGCCCGAAGGCTGGTTAATAGTGAAACCAGGATTTGAATCTAAAGGGTGCTACTCGGTGCCTGTGACTCTTTTGGTTTCAGCCTGGACAAAGTCCGGAGCTCCAGGAATCTCCTCAGTCCCAGGCAGGTCAGGAGGGTCGCTCACTGTAGCTCCAGCCTGGTGACCTCCACAGAGAGGGGGAGAGCTGTGACGTAGTGGCCTTTCGGGGCAGGCTGTGGGTCCTGCCGTTACAAAGCAGATGGCCTGTCTTTATAAAAGAATGGCTTCCTCCGAGATTACTGGGGGTCACTCTCGCTTCTCCCAACTTGATGCCCTTGACCTAGACACGCCCCCATTCCAGCATCGCTTTGACGGATGGCCCGGACGGTACTCACTCAGGCACAGCATGATTTTGTGCATTTGGGGAAGACACGTCTGTAACCGCATTGCTGCACCCTCAGAGCGTGGTGTAGGTGAGGGATCGTGCTCAGGCTGTTAGCAAAACCAGATTTGGAGAGCGAAGTCAGTTGGGTGTTGGAGCTGGTTTGTCCGCGGGAGGGGAGTGGAGGCCCGTGTGGATCTGGGTGATTTAGTACGAAGCGCCTCACTTTGGACGTTGGCGGGAGGGAGAGCACAGATTCTGCGGTGGCGGCTCCAAGGGTGCGGGCGTGGTCTGCCATCTTGAGGGACAGCATGGCACAGTGGTGAAGACCACCATTTCTGGAAGCAGGCCTGGGTTTGAATTTGCCATTTGTTGTGCCATTTGCTGGCTGTGTGATCTTGGGCAAGTTACTTAACCTCTCTGGGCTTCAGTTGCCTCAACTGTAAAATGGGAATGAATGATATTATTATCATTCGTTATTTCTAACTTCTGGGGTTTTTATGAGAAGTCCATGAAGCAATGTGAGAAAAAGCCTTAGCGTGGTGTCAGGCATCAGGCACGTGATAAATTCTCAATAAATAGTAGTTGTCATGATTATTCTTATTATTAACTCTTGCTGTATTTTATGAGACCTGACCTCCGGCCCTGGGTCTGCTGCTAGCTACCCTGGGGAGGTGAGGCAAGTGTATCAACTCCGACTGTTTTTTTTTTTTTTTTTTTTTAATTTTTTTTTTCAACGTTTGTTTATTTTTGGGACAGAGAGAGATAGAGCATGAATGGGGGAGGGGCAGAGAGAGAGGGGGACACAGAATCAGAAACAGGCTCCAGGCTCTGAGCCATCAGCCCAGAGCCCGACGCGGGGCTCGAACTCCCAGACCGCGAGATCGTGACCTGGCTGAAGTCGGACGCTTAACCGACTGCGCCACCCAGGCGCCCCTCCGACTGTTTTTCTGTAAACTGATGGAGTTTGTCTCTAATCCCCGGGCATCCCACCTATCTCCAGTTTTCTGAAATGGACCAAAAATGAGTTCCCACCCAGGGCCCCACAGCCTTTCGGTTTGATGTCATCCGACTGGAATTAACAATCCAGCAGCTCCTTCCCACCCCCCCCAGACACAGGCAAGGTCAGGGAATGGATGAGGCGGGCTCTGTTCCTTTGTTGTGAGCCCACTTTCTGTCACCTGCTGTCACTTTACTGTGAGTGGAGTGTCCACTTGAGAACAACGTGCTCTTCATCAGAGTAAAATAAACACGGGAGCTTGATTCTGATTTTAGCTTCATTTATGTATCTTGGACGACGTCCTGGGTCCAAGAAATTGTGCCGTAAATTAAACCAATTAGATTCTTACAAAACAGTTTTGCATTTCGTTCATTAGAGTTTAGAAAGGAAAAAAAGCAAGTGTGGTAGCTAAATAAAACTTGCGGTGGTGGGTGGGTGGCGGAAGGCCACTGTTAAATGTCCTCGGGGACTCCTTTCTTAGGGCTTTTGATCACTAGACCTTTTATTTAAAAAAAAAAAATGCTGATGCTACTGGTGGTTTCTTCCTTGTGGAGCAGAAAAAACCTGTCCAGTGCTTATTAAAGGAAGCCTTACGGGGCACCTGGGTGGCTCAGGCGGTTAAGCGTCTCGATTTCAGCTCCGGTCACGGTCTCACAGTTGTGGGATCTGGGATTGAGCCCCGCCTCGGGCTCTGCACTGACAGCACAGAGCCTGCTTGGGATTCTCTCTCTCCCCCTCTCTCTGTCCCTCCCCTGCTCTTTCTCTCTCTCTCTCTCTCTCAAAATAAATATTTTTTTAAAAGGAAGCCTTTAATCCTAGCTCATTTATAAGCTTTTTTGAGTACCTACTGTGTGCCAAGCACCGGGGAAAAATGTGAATGAGGTGGAGAGGGTCTCTACCCCCGTGCCCATGCCTGGCATATCATACGTACGTGCTTGGGAAAAGTGTGTTGGATGAATGGAGTGTACTAATAACTGTTAGTTAATAGTCTGGCCCTCATATCACATCACCTCAATGACTCCTGTAACACCAGATTACATTTTAGATCGCCTGTCCTAGAAGTGGCCAGCCAACCCAGTCTTGGGCCAGGTCAGGAGGAAACTTGGCACTTGACCATCAGCCCAGCATGGCAGCAGCTGAGAGCATGGGCTGCCTGTGTCAGAAGCCAGTCTTCACCTCTTCCTAGTCGCAAGACCTGGGCAAGTTACCTACCCCTGCCTCAGTTACTCCTGTCCATAAAATGGGGACAGCGGTGGTACCCACCCTGTGAGACTTCTGTGCAGATTTATGTGTGAACTGCTCGGCACACCGTGAGGGTTCTCTAAACCGTGGCTGCCACCATCCGTGAGCGTCAGTCGCTCAGCCTTCTCTGATGCCACTTTTCCTAAGACACACGTGGGATACACATACTTACTACTTGTTTGCCTAATTGCCAACCCTTCCTTTGTGTCCCAGGCACGCAGTAGGTCCCCACTGCTATCATTTGGATGTGAAGAGCCTAGCAGTCATGTTTGAGTCTTGGCAGGGCAACTTTCCGCCTCCATGGTCTTGACCTTGGTCAAGTTGCTGAAGTCAAGAGAGGCTCAGAGAGGTTAGTACTTCCTTCTCTGTGGGAAGCATTACACTTAACCAAGTGCCTAGCACACAATGAGCACTCACTCCATAAATAGTGAGACTGTTGTCATTCGCGCAAAAGGCACACAAAGCCCCTTTGGCTTTTGTGGCCTGGCGTGCCAAAGCTGATTCACAGGGCGTCCAACGAAGCCCGCACGGCCAGGGCTGGAGGAGGCCCCGAGGACAGACGGCCTTGGGAAAGGGCCCGTGTTGCGGGCCCCACACGGTCAAAGCGTTTTAAAGGCCTTGTATTAGAAAAATAAACCAATTAAATAATACTGCCCCCCATAAAAGCTGACTTTTAATGGACTCCACGGTGGGGTTCTCACCGCGGCGGTCTGCAGCCCCAGTCTCGGTGAGCCTGTCTGCCGCCATGGGGAGAGTTTAATCTCGCACGGCGTGAGCATAATTTTACAAGTTTTATGGCTGTTTTTTCTCTTCCAAAGTGTTGCTATGTCATTGTGCACCGAGGGCAACTTGCGTGCATTTAACAGTTTACCTCGTTTGGGGTGGAAATGAAAAATGAAGCAATAAATTAAAGAAAAACACAACGTGGATTTTTTTTTCCCCCCTTCTTGTCGAGGCAGCCGTGGAGGAACAAAGAGGCAGTGTTTGCCCCGCACAGCCCAGTCGAATCCTAACAGCTTTTATGTATGGACACTGGCCCGCAGATCGCCTCCCCGGAGAGGGCCGTGGGGCTCGGGGAGCGTTGGGGGGCTGGTTCCGCCGATCCCAGCGATCCCTGGGCCCTTTCTCCGGGGCAGAGGTCAGCAAACTGCAGCCCGCGGGCCGGAGCCAGCCCAGCGCCTGTTTCTGTGACACGGTTGAAAAAAACATCAAAAGAAGAATAATACTTCCTGACACGTGAAAATCACCCGGAATTCAGGCTTCGGCCTCCATACAGGGAGGGGCGTTGACACGCAGCCACGCCCGCCCGTTGTGTGTTGTCTGCGGCCGGCGCAACGCTGAGGCGCTGCCTGCCCTTTACGGGAAGAGTTTGCTGACCCCGCTGTAGGACGCGGGTAAAGGAGAAGGGGACAGAAAATGCAGCTTCCGGTTTCCTGGAGTCGATGGTTTGCGCTGAGGGTGTCCACGTGGCTCAAAGTCCAAGAGGTGCCTGAGAAAGAGTGGATTCACCTGGAGAACTCCCAGAAGTAATCGGCTACCCATCCAGGCTGTCTGCTCCGGGCAACAAAATGCAGCCGGCTTCGCTGCTGCACACAGCGGTGACTTCTCTAGGCGTGTGGATCGGTCCGCTTTCCTGGTCCTTCCCATGCCCCAGCCATGCCGTTCTACAAAGAAAATTGCCTCCTGCAGGAGGAGAAAACGGTCGTTCGCTCATTCATTCGTTCCTCCCTCCCCCACGCCGCCCTCCCTTCAACAAATAATTATCAACAGGTGACTAGGCGTTAGACTCTGCGAGAGACTGCCCGGAACAGGAAGAATGAAAAAAGAAAGTTCTTTTCCCCTGAAAATTAGTTCTTGGGGCGGGCGCCTGGCTGGCTCTGTCGGCGGAGCGTGTGACTCTTGACCTCGGGGTTGGGAGTTTGAGCCCCACGTTCGTGTAGAGGTTACTTAAAAATGAAATCTTAAAAAGAAATAGGTCGTGGTGTCCTCAGTGCCATTGGTTTTTGAGGAGTTCTTTTAATTCTGCCTCTTTGATTAATTTTAAGTCCCACCTCTGTTTAGAACCATAAACCCGTGTCCTTTCTTCCTCGACCTGCTACTTTCATTAAAAATAACCGAATTTACAAGAGGCTTTGGGGTGACCGGGCGTCTGACTTAGCCCGTGGGAAGAGCCCTGCGGGGGAAGGCGCTGCAGCCTGCGCAGGAGACCAGGGCCGGGTGCTCGGGGACCAGGAATAAGAGGCTGTAATGGATCATGGAGGGAGAAGGCTGTGGAATTTGAAATCTACCAAGCCTGGTGCTGCTGGCTGGAACTGTCTTGTAACAACTTTATGCTGCCTTTTGTAAGTTGCTTCATTACACTGAGTTTTAGAGGCCTGTCCTCTTTTCTTAAAAACTTGCTGGGAAGAAATGTTGAGCATTATTTATGTCCTCTGGGTGTGGAGAGATGCCTGGATACTGGGGCAGACATGCCTTTGGATAAAGGAACAACAGCTTTGCCAGAAACTGGTTCTCTGTCCTCCTTTCCTACCTGCTTCTTCTTCCCCCACCTCTGTGCCTTTTTCTTTGTCAGACAAGCCTTTGTTGCTCATTTCTGATGAGCCTTCACTTTCTTTCCTCAGTCATGCGGAGGAACCCCTTTGGTGTGGACATCTGCTGCCGTAAGGGGTCTCGAAGCCCCCTGCAGGAGCTCTACAACCCAACCCAGGTAAGCCCTGGAAACTTTCTCGCTTGTTCGATTTGGTCTCCGTGCGTCGATCTCTGGAGGGGAGGTGGCGAGGGGGGGGAGGGAGAACGATAAACTTCAAAATTTGGTTCTTGAGGGATTTGAAACTTCCTTCTACTGCCTGGCATTTTAGCTTCGGTGGTTGCTTTCTTGGTCACCCTTTCTCTGTATAATGGCTCTGAAGTTCTAGCAAGAAGGATTAAGAATTCCAGAAATGCCCTGGTGTAGTGCTGGACTGAGCTTTCAGACAGACCTGCTCAGGTTAGAGATTCTCCACAGTCACAGGTGCCAGCGACGGGACTCTGAAACTGTAGAGCCGCAGGGGTTGGGCAGTCTCTCCCTTCGCACCCCCAAAGAAAGTTCACGTGTGGATGCACCTGCCACCCTGCTCCCACACCGGTTTATTAAAGTCCAAGATGCCCCCAAGAATTCCACCTCACTGCACCAGTTTACCAAGATTCAATTTTATGGGGGTACTTTTTGTTAAGTCACCTCATGATAAATTGAGTTTGATCATGAAGAGTTTTTCTGTGAGCAAAATAAGCTCCACGCCAGGAAATGTGTCTCGTGGAAAACTAGGAGCAAAGGGAGGAGGTCTGTTCGCCATGGCGATGGCCTCCGTGGCGTGTGGGTCTTGATGTGGAGACCATAAGGCTGGTTCTCTTTTGGGAACGTTAATTAGCAATTGATGCCAGGAAATAGTAAACAACTAGTGGCCTATGATCTGACCTTTGATTGCTGTGAAAAAAGAAAAAAAATGCACTGCTTTAGCCATAGCCTCTGTGCTTTATTTTGCATCAAATTCTTAATTCAGTATTTCTGTGGACTAAGGTGCTTGGTAGAGGAAGATAATACCTGGGCCTCAAAGGCACTGAAATCCCTGAAGTCTTGCAAAGGGCACTTTGTGATCCCACACATCTTCCTTGTCTCTCACTTGCACTCCCTTCTGGAAAAATGGACTCCCGAGTTTGTACCTCATGGGTGGCCTAACCAGGTGAATTCACTCCCCCGTCAGCCCCGCTGCTTTGGGGTTCTACTATGACGAGGCTGGATTAGCTAGGTCATTGCAAACTCAGCTTGCCTGAGGCTTCCTTAATGGGTTCTCTGGTGACTTAGCAGGGAATTTGATATTTGGGTTTTGTCTGGTGCCCAGATAATCTGATTATTATAGGCAAGTCTCCTGGCATGTTCACACACCTGTCCTTAGGAAGAGGCGGAATCGGCCTCGACAAAGGATAGGAATTCTGGAAATCCATGTTGAAAACAGCACATGCTGCTGAGATGCAGACCGTTCCTATCTTTTTGTCGACAGGCTCTGTTCTCAGATCCTTTTCCCTTTCAAAATACAACCGCTGAAGCACCGCTATTTTCCTGAGGAAATTTCTATGGGCAGCGTATGGTGTCGTGGGAAGAGCTTATTTCTGAAGCAGACACCCCTCTGGACAGGAAGCGCGTGGACCGGGTCTAGGCTGTGTCCTCTTGTATCCCCAGCCCCTAACACAGGGCCTGACCTATAGCATGTGCCCCCAAATATCTGCGATTGAGAAAATCAAAGTCTAGGTTCAAATCCCTACCTCACCTCCAACTGGTTGTGCAACTCGAGTACGTGATGAGTCCATTTCTCTGGAATGTTGGGAGGCCAGAATAACCCTGCTGTGTCAGGGGCTATGTAAACATCATTCATCATTATCCTGGTCGTGAGGGTGGTTTCCATACTGGAAGCCTTGACTTCAGAGTCAGACGTGGGTCCAAAGCCTGGTTTCTTCATTTCCTAGCTATGTGAGTGTGGGCAAGACACTTGGCCCCTCTGAAGTTGCTTTCCCTCGGTTATAACATGGTGCTAAGAGTACCTGCCTTGCAGGTTTGCATGAGAGGATATATTTTGCTCTGTGCCTCCTGTGGAGTTTGTCCCTTCCTGGATTCATTCACTCGTTCCCTCATTCATTTCTTCACCCACCATTGTAAGTGCCAGGTGCTGGGCACAAAAGGGTGAGCTGGGCATATGTGGTTAGCCTTCCATAGCTGGTTCCTCTAGTTACCCCAGGGTTGGCTCCAATTGACTGGAACAGGAGACCCTGCTTAGTCCCTTGGTCAACCCACCAAAGGAGAGATAACCTTCCTGGGTGGAGGTCATCTCTTCCTTCTGGTGGTGTTTTGAGTATTGTCTGGGCGAGAAGCTCATTTAGCGGTAGCCTAGGGCCTGGGAGGGAAGATGGGGCTGGAGAGGCCACCCTGGGAACCATGCTCGAGGCTGGAGGTGGGTGAGTCACCTCCAGCAGGAATGTCGTGGGCAAGCTGTCTGGCCCCCTTCTCTGACAACCAGGAAAATGTCCCTGCAGGAAGATCTCCCCGTTTCCTCGGGATGTTACCCGGGATGTTTTTTCTTAGGCTGGTTTCCTTTACAAGCTGCAATTATGTTCCATTCCCACGCAAATACAGTCAGGGGCGCTTCTCGGAGACACTGTCTTGTTGATCCTTTGGGCTGCTGTGGGCGGGGCGTTGAGAGGAGGGAGCAGGCGCCCCTGATGAGGTTAGTTCCGTGTCCACAAGACATTTACAGACTTTGCACCCGATTGGTCACGGTCGTGGCTTCTCGAGTTTCCCTACCAGTCAAGCTGTTGAGGCCGCTAAGCCTGGACTGATATTATCACGGAGGCAGATGACAAACCCCGAAGTTGCTAGAAACCAAACTGCTCCTGGAGATGCTGTTTCCCCCGTTTTATGCCGCCTGGTTATTTGGGTTTGATACGTGATAGTGAAAACAGGAACCGTTCATTGTAGATGGGAAACCAGGGTTGTAGGAAGGCAGCATCTTAGTTACATGCATCGATGCTGTGGACCAGATGGTATCTAGATGCTTATCAACATCTCATCGAATGTTCATAATAAACCCCAAACTAGGCATAACACCTCCATTTCACGTATGGGAGAGCTGAGGCCAAGAGGGTTCTACAACTTGCAGAGGGTCACAGCTAGCAAGAAGCCGAGTAAAGATTTAAACCCAGGATGAAGTACAAATCCATTTATCTCCACGCTCCAGTCACTGTCGCCAGCAAAGTTCCCTTGGCAGGAATTGCCCCATCTCCCCTCTAAAACCACAGCAGGATCACACCCAGATTTTTATGGGACAAAGACTTAAAGGCGCCCTGGGGAAAATTGGCCATCATCTGATTTGTCGTGTCCAGGGTTTTCTTATTTTAGTGCCTCCCAAATCCCTAACCGTTAAAACAACAATTGGTTAAAAAAAAAAGTTGATATTCTTAGCAAAACTGCACTCTGATGTCTTATAATTTTCCTGGTCTGTGCTGTCTCCCTGGCCCCAAAATAAAATGTAATTGCTGATCAGATCAGCTGGCGTGAAGTCACTGAAAGTTCAGGAGTTGCCAACTGCATATTTGTGGGCCGAGCACATCTGTGGGCCGGCCCGGCTCAGCTCACATCGCAGGGCAGAGCTAAGTTGTCAGCCATTAATAGGGCATAATTGCCCCCAAATGCCAGCGGGAGCGAGACAGCCTGTCCCTTCTGCCTCGCCCACCTCCTGGTCCTCTCGCGGGCTCCCTGAGATGTTCACAGCAGCACTCATGTGGTTCGGCCCTGCCCTGCCCGGTGCTTTCTTTAGCCTTTATCCTCGCTCTGTGATTACCACGTTCCGAGAAGACAGATGCGCAGCCCAGGGGCTGACCAGGAATTCGTAAACACAGAGTCTAGAAGGCTTGCAGGAATGCACCGGATGCAACTGTCTGCGGGCATTCCTAAGGCTGTGTGAGGGCCAGTCCGTGTGTGAGGGATCCAGTTGGGTTCTGGATGAACTGCTTGAGGAAAAAATGATCTAACAGGAAGAGGGGAAAAAAGCTTCCGGGGATGCCAAGCGTTGGCAAGATCCCTGAGGCCACTCCTGAGTTCTATGTTGTTTGATGGCCCCTTGTGCGTCCAGTCTTCAGTGTGCTAAAGTGAATTTACCTCTCTATAAGGTAGGCTCCAGGACAAAGGATGGAAAGAGGGAGAGAAGGCGGAGGGGAGGCAGAAAGGAAGAAAAGTTACCATTCATTGAAAGTATCATCTACGTTCACTATACTGCACTACGCTATTCGAGGCATTTCCATACATATCTCATTGTTTCTAGGTTGAACCCCATTTTTCAGATAAGTTAACTGACGTTCAGTTGACTGAGCAATTTGCCAAGGTCACAAAGCCCCTAAATATGGTAGAGCCAGGCCCATCTGACCTAGCGAGATTGTGGGAGGATGAGAGCCTCTCACGTTCTCTTTTCCAGGTGGAAAAAATGCTTCCTTGAGGTTCTCTTTCTTAGTGACTCAAGCTGAGATGGGTGTGCCCAGGACAGCTGTAAAAGTCCCAACGTTGGGGGCCAAGGCTTGTGGGGTGCTATGGAAGGCATAGTAGATTTCCAATAAACAATTGAAGTTTTGTTTTTTGCTTCCTGAACCTGATATTTGGAGAGGCCTTTGTCTCTGGGCTGGAGCCAGGCTAAGCAGGAATCGCCCTCAGGAGCTCTGCCATGGGATAGCGCACCTTGGTGAGATTGGGAAGTTGGGGTCTTTAAGTTTAGATTGATAAAAGCTTGAATTATCCCAGGGGGTCGGGAGGGGGAGCTGTTCTAGCACCCACCTGAATAGCTTTCTCAGCAATGCTTGCCCAACTCTGTTTCTTCTGCACACATGTATGGGGTGAACAGAGCGAAAGGACATGGGGAGGAGAGGCACGTAGGTAATAGACATGATACGTGCTGTACGATAGAAGCTTTTCAGTTATGGGAGAATCAGAAGCGAGTCATCAACCCTTCAAAGTACGGGGCAAGTGGGAGGCTTTGTAGAGGGGGTGGCGGTTGAACTGGGTCTTTGAAGACGCGTCAGACTTCACCTGACAGAGAAGAGGGAACGGCATCACAGAGAGGAGGAACAGCAGGAGTGGGGGCCCCAGGAGGGCCCGTCTGTGGCACATTCAGAGAACGGTGAGGGGTTTGCAGCTGGAGTGAGGAGCTGCTGGGAGCCGGTTGAGAGAAGGCGGGAAGGGCAGGGTGGTGCCGGCTGGATGAGGCTTGCCCACCCGGGTGGTGGGTGTAGGCTTCACCCGCCAGTAGGGTGGCTGGTCCCAAGGAGCCCACAGGAGATCGTGTACGACCGACCAGCCGGCTGCCGCTTCCGAGTCAAGCCGCTTGTGAACTGCCGGCTCCTCTGAGGCAGAGCACGGCCTCGTCTACAAAATGGGCTGGTTCTGGGGTTCTCAGCCCCGGCTGCACATCAGGACCACTCAGGGAGTTTTGACGAAATGGCCGGTGCCCAGGCCTCACCCAGACATTCTGATTTTACCTGTGGGTCCGGGATAGGGCTGGGGCATCGGTGGTCTTCAGAGTTCCCGGTGATTCTGACGGGCTGCAGAGTTCAGAAGCACTGGATTGGCAGGCCCATAGCGGTCCCTCCAGTTCAAAACTCTTCGATTCTTTGATTCTCCTATAGCCCGTTCCGAGAAAAGCGCTTCAGAGCCTCCGCACCGAGGCGGCTCCCTGTCGTTTGTTACAAAGGCCCTGTGTCCGTGCTCAACACTCAGCCTCATGGAGATCACATGCCCTCGTGCTCCATTGGCAGGTTGGTGAGTCGAGGCCCTGAGTGTTGGAGATCCCGCGCCGGGTGGACAAACCCAGGAGGCGGGGCCCCCGGGCAGGGACTTGGGAGGACCCTGTGTAAGGGACACTTGAGCCACTCGGCTCTGGACCCCGTAAGGAGGAGAATGCGGACTTGTTCCGTGCCGGGCATCTGATGGGCCCTTCAGAAGGAGCAGCCCCAGTGTTGGCTTCCCAGGGAAGGAGCCAATGGGAGAGGCTCTCTGCCCTCCACACTGTTGGTTAAGACTGGTGCTAATAATGGTCAGACACACTGGAGAAGGCAAGAAAGAACAGACATCGTACAGCCGCCAACTCTGGGCAATTAATCCCTTCATTACCAACCACCTGGTAAATGACGAGTCCATCTAATTATCTTGTTTTGACCCAACAGCTGTCTACCAGCCAAAGAGGGATTAATTGATTTAGTTGTGGACTGGCTCCTTATGCAAAGATATTACTTACTGTCAGTCTAGCAGAACGGCAGCTGGCTGGCAAAGATGAACTATTACGTGAACTTGATCTTACGCACAGGGCTTGGGAGAATGCTTCATTATTAATTGCAAATTACAATAGACGAGCGAGCCCGTTGCAAAAACCAGGGACAGCGAGCCGCCTCCTTCACCACGGCCGGTGGCTCCATTAGTTTTGAACCGGGGAAGGCGCCCTGGTCAGATTTCCAGTCAAGCCAGGACAGATGGGGACTCTAGAGTCAGACACGATTTGGGTCAGAGGAGAGAATGGGTTGCGTGAAGGAACTGGGGGATCCCAGCCCAGGTTGGCCTCCCAGCATTGGCCTCCCAGCATTGGTTTCTTTATCCGTAAAATAGGAGCACAATACAGTCTTGCAAGTTTATGAGATTCAAAATCATGTACACAAAGCACCTAAGACAGTACCGAGAAAGAGTTGGTGTTCATCAGTAGCCAACAGCGGGCCGAGTTGAATTAGGCGACCTGGGACTTTTCTTAGGGGGTCTGGGCCACGCTGGGCCCCTGTGCTGCAGGCTCAGAGACTTGGCAGATGTACACTTGGAATTTTGTTGAATAACAGTGAGACAGACGATTTCCTCTTGCCCGGAAGCTACTAGCTGTTCATGGTGAGCACCTCCTAAAAAGTCTGATGACTGTGGCTGGTTGACTCTGTTATTAAGAAGCCAGGTGTAGTGACTGATGAGGCCGTGGGTGCTTCCGCGCGTGGACGTGACATGTGCGTGAGTGTGTGTGCCTGGACAGTCAGCCCACGGAACACGGCGGATACAGCCGTTAAGTTTAGAGACCTCCTCCGCTAATGTTGATCATCCCCCAGTCCCTGGCGAGGTGCTTCAGTAATAATAGCTATGAACTAGGATCCCCCTCTCTGTGTGCTGTAAATGTGATGCTGCTGAGCGAATGGCTTCATCCGCATTTCACTCGGCCTGCCTTTAGAGGCAGTTGCTCTGTTTCAGAGAGCCTAATTTGACCCAATATATTCAAATCTAGAGCGTGAGCTCCGTGCCCTAATGGGGCTCTTCTGTGTCAGTCTGTGTGAGTACAGTCTGGCCCATCTCCACCAGAGAAGGGCATCCGAGTGGCAAAATGACCCCCGGCAATTTCCAAATGGTAACACAGCTGTAAAATCTGCCATTTTCGGAAAGTTATTTCCTAAATTACCCCCAATTATAGGAGGCCTCTACATAATGTGATTTTTCTGTAAATGACACAACTCAGGTAGCTTCTCGGCCAATTGGATTTGAACCGTGTCGGATGCGTAGGGCTGAAACTAAGCCCCGGCTTGTTCTCAGATTCTCTGTAGGAGAGACCTGGGTGGGGGTGGGCGATATCACCTGCCCCCCATCCCCATCCTCCTCTCTTCCCGAAAGTGAAGTTGGCCTGCAGATCTGGTGGGGAGCAAGGTCTCCGCCCCGGCTTCACCACTAATTACCGTGAAATCGCAGGCAAACCGTTGAAGCCTTTCCAGCCCTGGAGACTTTGTAAAGAAGGAACAAAATACCAACAGTTCAGTTATCAAAGATTAAATCAGAAAGTACAGAGAAAGTTCTGGACTCGTGGCAAGCTGTTCAATCAATGCTGATTTCTTTTTCTTTTCTCTTTTCTTTTTTTTCTTTTCTTTTCTTTTCTTTTCTTTTCTTTTCTTTTCTTTTCTTTTCTTTTCTTTTCTTTTCTTTTCTTTTCTTTTCAAGCTTAGATGAAACCTCTTTCAGGAGGCTAGCTCTCCCTGTTTTTTTTTTTTTTTTTTCTCCTCTCCAAGCTCAGGTTAAATGTCCTTCTAGAATGGTGCTGCCTACCAGGAATAATCGTGATTCACATATCCCATGCATCTGAAATGATGTTACGGGCCTTGAGCTCCTTGAGGGTAGGGGCTGTGTCTTGTTCACCCAGTGGCTGTCTCCTGCCAGCTGCCAAAGAGAGGGGCTCAGCAGGTGCTTCGGCAGGGAAGGGAGCTGCCCGCCCGTGCCTTGAGCAGGTCTGGTGTGGACATTCATGCTGAGAAGGCGATCAGGGCTTCAACCATCAGAGCAGGAGGTCTCATGAGGCCCAGTGATATCTGGCCCAGAAATACATCTCCAAGCTACGCCGATGCCTAGGTCTCCCCTGAACACATTTTTCCTGACACTGTAAAGTGCGAGGACTGTGGCAGGGCTGATGCTTAGAAAAGCAGCCTGGAAGCCAGCATGTGTCAGCGTGGGAGGTGGGAGAGAATGGATGCAGGGCTCGGGTGCTTGAAGGAGACTGAAAGGAAAACAGGGGTGGGGTGGGGGGATTGCTTAAGCCAGACCTCACCCTCCTTCCATACTTAGTCCACATCCAGCCCTGTTTCTTTCTTCCCTCCTTCTTCCACGGCATGTGGTACAAATAGGAACTCAGCAAACGTGCACTGAATGAAGTAGAACTAAAATTCCCGTCCCCTTGTGTTCCCACTCAGGTAGCTTGCTCGGCTGCCCTAGACCGGGCGGCTTCCAGAACAGAAACTTCGTGTCTCACGGTGCTGGAGGCCAGAGGTCCCAGGTTAAGGTGTTGGTAGGGCCGGCTCCTTCCGAGAGCCGTGAGGAAGAATCTGGTCCATGCCTCTTGCCCAACTTCTGGTTGTTTGTTGGCAGTCGTTAGCGTTCCGTGGCTTGTGGAAATGTTACCTCCGTCTCTGTCTTGCCCCCTCATGAGGTGTTCTCCGTGTGTGTGTGTGTGTGTGTGTGTGTGTGTAGCCTGAGCAAGGGCACAGGAGAGGTGGCACATGGCGACAGATGGCTCCACCCTCCCCACATGGTTATGCACCAGCAGAGCAGAGAGGACGTGCCTTCAAGGGACTAAAGCATTGTCCCTCCTGGGCGGGCAGCCCCACCCACGCCCCTCTAGTTGGGACAAGCAGGCCAAGGATTTGCCAAAACACAGGTTCCTCTGTAGCTCCTTGTAGAAAGGACTTCTAGAAAGGTCTGCAGCTCCAGGGCCTCCAGCTGATCTTCCACTGTTTGATATCTGCATTACCACATTGGGAGGCACTGCCAGGTCGGCTGTGTCCCAGCCTTGGCAGGTGTTGGGCAGCCCTGGAAAGAAGCTGGCCGTTCTGGAACTTACCACAGGGGTGTGATGCCCGGGCAGACTCTGGTGCTGCCTAAAACGGCTTTTTGCAGCATTTCTTTTTTCCTCATCTTAAATCAGGGGTTTTAAAGCCACAAAAGAGCCAATATGCAGTCTGGCAGTCATTTTGAGTATTGGAGAAATGGCTCTGACCGTCTGTTCCGTCTCCAGCATGTTCCCTGCAGGAACATCCACAGATACATCCATGGGTGTAATGACATCCTGCCAATGCAGAGCTTTGTTCTCAAGAGGTGGGCAAGTTCAGTGCTTGCTTGGATCCAGGCCTCACGTCCTGTCCCAGTGTTTGGGGAAAAGTTCTGAGACAAAGGGGAGTGTCTGAGGCCACACAGCCTAGAAGTGGTCAAGAGCACGGGCCTTGGAACTAGCCCACATGGGCTAGAGTCCCGGGGCCACCACCTGCCAGCTACGTGACTTGGAAAAGCTTCTTAACCTTTTCTGTGTCTGTTTCCTCACCTGCAAAATGAGGATAATACTGGCGCCCACGTCATAGGGTTCTTGTGAAGATTAAATGAATCCAGACATGTGAAGTGCTTGGAAGGGTGCCTGGCCCTGAGCGAGGCCAGTGTAACTGTTTGCTGTTTGTTGCTGTGATTGTTATTCAGGCACGAAAGCCAGAAAGGAGCAAATGATCCCTGGGGACAAATGAGCAAGTCCAAGTTCAGGTCACTTGGAAGACAGAGCTCAGTAGAGCTAGATCATCTGCTCCCCGTTACAAGGGAATTCTGTCTGTTAGAGCTGGGGTTCTCAGCTTGGGCTGCACTTTAGAATCAAAAGAGGAAATTTTAAAAATCCCGATGCTCAGGCCACACCTTCAACTCACCGAATCCGCGTTTCTGGGGCGTCAGTGCTTTGTAAAAGCCTCCCTGTTGATTCCAGCGTGCAGCCACGTCTGAGAACCACTGCTCTGGGCTTTTACTATCGAAGACCGGTCCTTGGACCAGCAGTGTTGGCATCACCCAGGAACTTGCTAGAAATGCAGAGCCTTGGTCTGCTGAATGCAACTGAGGAAGGCTCTTGAGCAAATGGCCCCATCCTGAAGCTCCCAGAAGAAGCATTGATAACAAGGTGGATTAGATAGCAAGGGACAGGTGCATGCGTTTTGGAGGCGGGGAAGCCAGAAGAGGTCCTTATCTCTCCCAGAGCCTGGCACGCTTTTGCTTTCGGAAAACTTAGGAAATAAAGCTGTGTTTATGTGGCATGGAGTGCTTGTCAGTGGCCGGGACCCAGAGTCCCGCGGTAGGCTAGCTTGATGGCCAGCCTTGCAGTTCCTCTGGATGCATTAAATATCCCTAATGGGCTCAACTCAGGGGGGAAAGAAATGTGGCTTCGAGCCAAGTGCCCTGGGAGTGAAGGCCACTGCAGTGCTTTTAGAAAGCAGTTCCGGCCTTCCTGGATGCCGTGACCCTGGGGCAAAGGGGATTTGCAGGCTTCGGAGGTACGCTGGGCTCCCTTGGGTGGCCAGAGTTCAAGGTTGTTCTCTTCATGGATTGGGCTGTTCCTGACCTCACTTTGTTAAGAAACAAGAAGGAGGAACCCAACGTGAGCCCTGCATACTCCCCCTACCCTCCCTACTGCCCTTATTTCCAAATGACATTTTCAGATGTCCTCCTCCCCCACCCCCTGAGCCCCGAATGCAGCAGATCTCAAATGGTTTAGTAGTAAGAGAATGGAATTTCGAGCCCTAGGTTCTAAGTTGAAATTCTGCCTTTTTTCACTTACTAGCAATAGGATCTTGGGGAACTATCTCAGTCTCCCAGGGCTTTCCATCCCCTCACCAGGAAAGTAGGAAGAATTTATTTACCTTTAGCTAAAGAGGCCACATGGTACCGCAGTGAAAACCGTGTTCTCCCCATCAGGCCGGCTCGGTTTAAATCCATACTTCCTGGCAGAGGAGCCTTGGGTTGATTCCTAATCGCTGGGTGCCTCAGTATCTTTATCCGTGTAATGGGGATAACAGCAGTACCTGCCTCTTTGAACTGTTACGAGAATTTAAGGAGTTGCCTTGTGTCAAGTGCTGGGACGGACGCCAGCAGGACGCTCTCAAATGTGCCAGTGAGCATTTTTTTGCCTTTATATTTTCTTTGAAACTCCCCGCTGTTCTCCCTTTTGAAACAAATGATCGTCACAGTCTGGGTCCCAGTAACTGACTGAAAAAAAGCTTGTGTGGCCCTTGGCTTTTACAGTTCCTCCTATCCAAACAACCTGTTACTGCCCTTCAAATGCATCATTCCTCAGTTTGCAGCTGCAGAAACGGAGGCACAGAGAGGCGGTGCCGTGGTTAAAGTAAACCGGGCGGGGCCATCTGGTCTAGGTGAGGTGTTGCGGAGCCAGGATTCAATCCAATGCCGAAGCCCACTGCTCCGGGGGGCAGGCCCCCTCCATTGGCGCGGCTGGCGTAAAAGCTCTTGGCCTGGGTGGGTGACCTGAACTCCTTTGATTCCCAATTCACTGGTCCTGAGGTAGAGGTGAAAAGCCCCTCTTCCAGGGGGAGTTCATAAATGAGCCAGCTCCGTGCCTGTTCTCGGTAGCTGGCCAGCTAGAACTCAGTATGGGGAAGACATCGGCTGCTCCAGGCACCCCTGGGGGAAGCTGGGTCCTGAGGTCCCGCCTGGCCCAGCTCCAGGACAGGATGCAGTGACCGGAGGAAGGATGACGGGGGCTGTGTGCGCCCGCATCCCGAGCCCACGGCTTCTCTCTGTTTCCTGGCTTCCAGACCTCTCCCAGAAACTCACTCAGCCCCTTCCTGAGTCAACAGAGCATCCTTGAACCAGGAACAAGGGTGCTCAGGCCAGAGATGATGCCTGAAACAGGGAAATTGCAGGGAGGTACTCCCATGGATTTGAGAGTTGGGAGGCTGCTTTTGGATGTTCCTTTTTGAGTACTTCCCGGCCTAGGCACAGGGACCATCTGTAATTTTCTCCCCAATTCATTCTTCTCTTCTAGAGGGGCCTGTTTACCAGCAGTAGCTGATGGAGGGAATTGTAGGAAAGGGTTAATTCACCCCTGCAGCCCATTTATCACCGAGGGTAAGGAATTACATAAACTCATCCTAAGCTTTTGGAGTTTGCAGGTGGAACATTCTGGGTTCCACTTTTCTTTCTTTTTTTTTAAAAAAAATTTTTTTTTAACGTTTATTTATTTTTGACACAGAGAGAGACAGAGCATGAACAGGGGAGGGGCAGAGAGAGAGGGAGACACAGAATCCGAAACAGGCTCCGGGCTCTGAGCTGTCAGCACAGAGCCCGATGCGGGGCTCGAACTCACAGACCGCGAGATCGTGACCTGAGCTGAAGTCAGACGCTTAACCGACCAAGCCACCCAGGTGCCCCTGGGTTCCACTTTTCAAGAGCAAGCTGGAAGTCCATTAAGAAGGGACCGCTTATAATCTTTACAGAGGGACAAATGTGAATCCGAAAAAGCTGGTCCCTTAGCTCCTAAGGGAGCCCAGCCGTCCACCCTCATTGCAGCAGCCTTGTACTTCTGATGCAGCAGCTGAAAGCCTCATCTCATTTTGTAGGGAAATTGCTAGAGTGACATTTGGAAATAAGGAGGCTGTCTCGGGATATGTCCCTCAAAAGTGTTTTGTCACCACTTAGACGGGCTCACAAAGGGTACCTCCAACCTTCTGCTCTCTGCATTGGGTCTCTCTTATTCCTAGACTGGTTAATCTTAGTTTAGAATCTCAGCCTCAGTAGGTTTTTCTCCAGTTTACAGGATAAATGAGCTGGTGTCTGAAAAGAAATGTGACTTTTTTAAAGAAATTGGCAGATACGTGGGGAGTTCAGAAGCAGCTGACATCCAATTATTCACGGTCCTGGGGGAAAGGGATTGAATACGAAATAGAAATCCACAGATAATCTCCAAAGCTCATGTTAATCAATAGCCTTCTTTTCCAACATGCCTTTAACCAGTGCCAAAAAATTGGCTGATTCATCGCTCTCTTCGAAACTGAGATCTTAAGAGATCATACAGGAGAAATAATTTGCCAACCCCTTTCTTAATGAGAAGGATCCAAAGGAACTGATTTTTCCCCCTTCTGAGTAAAGTGCCATTTTTCTCGAGTAAGTGGCAAAATGAGCTTATTGTGTTGGTTGGTATGTTCATTGTCTGATTAGAGGAGAGCATAGAACATTGCAATTTTCTTTTTGCTGAAAAGAAAACATGATTGGGATTCAGGGGTAGGTAATCTTGAAATAAGAACCAGGAGCTGGGAAAAGGAAGCCCTTGCTATTGATAAGGAAGTTCCCCCCCCCCCTCCCCCCCCCCATCATGGTGTAACTCAGTCCCAGGGAAGAAGTGATAAACATCTTGTTAAGATAAGGCCTTGCCAAAAACAGCCCCTGGCAAATTGTTGCCATTCGTTATCGGATTAGTGCAGCACAGCACAGTGCAGGCTTTGCTTTCTTGAGCCTAAGAAAAGCCTGCTCATCTTTATCAGTTTGGATGTTCAAATTTAACTTGCTCAATAGCAAGGTCCAAACCTGGTGCAAACCTTGGAAGGCTGCAGTGCTTCTGGGCTTTTTCACAGTGGGCTCTTGGGAAGGCCACCGATTACAGCCACCAGTGTGGGGGGTACACCTTAATCGTGACCTAGGGAAAGGGCCTGTTAGGGGAATAAAAGCCAAGCCAGTCTCCAAGGTGAATGTGTACCGCAGGAGTTAAGGGAACCAGAGCAGATACCTGTTCTTCCTCTCTGGTGCTGTCCTTGACTTTGCCCTTGACCCAGGGTCATTCACAGCCTTTGAGAGCCTGGAGTTACTTGCCTCCCAAACTGTGATAGGCAGAACCAGCCTCACAACAGAGGTCCATACCCTAATCCCCAGAGTCTGTGAGTATGTTACTTCACATGGCAAAAAGGGACTTGACAGGTGTGGTTAAGTCCAGGATTTTAAGTAGGGAAGATTATCGTAGATCGGTTTAGGGTAGTCACAATGGAGGTGATAGAGGTGTGATGATGGGTAGAAGCAAGGGTCAGGGTGATGTGAGGACCAAGCCATGAGCCAAGGAGAGCAGGTGGCCTCTAGAAGGAACTGCCAACACCTGGACCCTCCGGAGGGTAGGAGAATACATTTGTGTCGTCTTTAGCTGCCCGACTTTGTAGTGTTTTGTTTCAGTGGCCGTTAGGAGACTGGTCCATGAGCTCCCCGGTCCAGTGTTTGCGAGAGACCTGGAAGGTGCTGGAAGGTGCTGGGTTGGTCACCTCAGGAAAGCGGAATCTCGCAGCGGTCTGTTGGGTGTGGAACGTGAGGATACTGCTGACGGAGGTGGTGAGATTGCCTCCACGAAGAGACGGCTTTGAGCCTAAAGTGAAGTTCCGTGAAAATGTGCAATGAATCTAAGTTGTGAGCTGGCAACCTTGGTGGCCAAGCCACTGGCTCGTTGTGGCGCCCACCCCTCCAGGGCATGGGCCGGGATGGAGCCGAAATCCTTGTATTTGTAAGCGTCTCCTTGACAACCATATACACCACCTGAAATTTCCATCACGCTTTTTTTTTGGTGATGGGTTCCTGTGGATGGGAGGTGCTCCCACTATATTTTGTCAGTACGTCAAAGGACTGGATGCATATTTGGAGGTCGTGGTGTTACATTTGGGAGGATTTTCCTTCATGGTTCTATAGTGCTACAAGTGTTCTCAAAGTATTGTGCTAAAGGCTGGCTCCATCGAAACTCCTGCTCCCTAGATGCAAAGAGAAGGAGGCCCAGGGTACTGAGTGAGTCCATGAATAAGCAAGTTCTCCATGAATAAGACGAGGCTGAACTTGGAGTCTAAGCTAGGGGAGGGCATAGAGTGTGGTGCTGGTTTAGAGCCGATGCCCTGCCAGCCCTAGCTGGATGACCTTAGTCAAGTTACTTAACCTTCCTGTGCCTCAGTTTCCTCATCTGTCCATGCAAGGGTAATCATAGGACATACCTCAGAAGTTTGTTCCAAGGACTAAGGAAAGATGCGGCAATGAAATGCTTAGAACAGTGCCAGGCACGTTGTGGGGTGTGTAATTGTATACCAAGAGCAGTAGTGGCCACAACCATAACCAGGGTCAGCTGAGTCCTAGGTCAGGGCTCATTCCAGGGTTCCCCACATACTAAGAGCCGGAGCACCCCAAAGCCGTCTCATTCTGCTGGAGCATTCTAAAGTGCTAAACAAAGTCGGTTCCTTAAGTTCTAGACCAGGTCCTCACATGTTTTCTAGATAGTGACTATCGTAGGTCTCTGGTAACAGTTCAGCGATGCCGTGGCAGTGTGAAAGCAGCTGTAGACAATGTGTAAATGAACGGATGGGGCTGGGTTTGGTCCACAGGTGGCCTTTAGACACGGCTGAGAGCCAGAAGCTCCCAGTTCAAGTCCCGGCCTCATCATACCCGCAAGAGTGTTCTTGAGCACGTCACACGGGCTCTCAGGGCTCAGGTCTGTCACCTCTAAAATTGGGAACAACCATGCCTCTCTCTCTTAGGCAACGGCGGCGAGGACAACGAGAGCGATGTATAAAACCACAGGACCAAGCCTAGTGCGGTTATTAACATTTTGTCACTGATGCACGATCGTGGTCCAGGCCACTGCTGGTAGATAAAGCATGCACGTGCACTTGGTGTAAAATGTTGCATGCTGGCCCCCAGCTCTCCTGTCTGCAGTTGCATGATGAGGTCAAGAAAGGCTTATTTATTTTCAGTTACATTCTTATTTAATTTCAGTTACATTCATCTTGTCTGGGGATAGGAGAAAAGCACCAGCCTCTCAAAGCTCCCCTTTACTGCGATGAGATGTTTCTCAAGCAACAATGCCTTCCGTGTAGTGCGAATTGATCTCCATTCTGGAAATTGCAAATGAGCAAAATGACTGTGATGAATGGGGGCTCCAGAGAAGCACAATGCTCGTTCTCAATGTCTCCGGCTGGAGAAGGGGAACCTGAAGCCTTGATGGGGGAAGATGGGTGGTAAATGAATTGCGGAGCTGAATCACAGAGTGGTTAGTGAATAAAAAGCATTGTGCTAAGCAATTATGCATCTCATTAAGATGCACTCAGTCTCGGCCTCGATTGTAGGGGAATTGTCAGAGCCATTATGTGCAAACGTCAATTTTGAGGTCTGAAAAGGGGTCAGTGCATAATTGGCAGGAGAAGAAAGAGGAGGGAGGTGGTTTGGAACAATAGGTATTAAATGGCCGTAGCAGCAAGGAAGATGGGACGCAAAGAGGCAGACACTCCAGTCACTCATGACTAAGCGTGTGGTCTCAGAGTCACACACGGGCCACATGGACAGCATATTCGGTGTCCTTCATAGGCCTTCTTGGAATCAAAGAGGTTTACTCTAGAAGGTCGCAAGTGTGGTGCTTCAGACATGCTTGTCGAATGAATGAATGAATGAATGGTGCTTGTCACATGTTTGTCAAATACGGGAATGAAAGAAAGAAGGAATTGGGGCGCCTGGGTGGCGCAGTCGGTTAAGCGTCCGACTTCAGCCAGGTCACGATCTCGCGGTCCGTGAGTTCAAGACCCGCGTCAGGCTCTGGGCTGATGGCTCAGAGCCTGGAGCCTGTTTCTGATTCTGTGTCTCCCTCTCTCTCTGCCCCTCCCCTGTTCATGCTCTGTCTCTCTCTGTCCCAAAAATAAATAAACATTGAAAAAAAAAAAAGGAATGAATGAACAGATTAACAAGCCAATAATCATGTAAAATGAGGATACTAATAGCACCTCCTTCATTTGGCTGGTGTGAGAATTAAACGGGATAACTCACCTGAAATCCTGAGCACGGTGCCTGGCACGAGCAGGTGCTCAATCTCAGCCAATGCTGGTCCTACTTTTTCCTTAGGTGCGTTTGTCAGCTAGGTTCGTCATAACAAGATACCACACAGAGTGGCGGGCTTACACAGCAGGTGTTTATTTTCTAGGTTCTGGAAGCTGGAAGTCCAAGATTGAGATGCTAGCGGGCTAATGTCTGGTGAGGCCTGTTCCCGGCCAGCGGACAGCCA
Source organism: Felis catus (assembly GCF_018350175.1). NCBI lineage: Eukaryota > Metazoa > Chordata > Mammalia > Carnivora > Felidae > Felis > Felis catus. Next base: position 124,557,820 of record NC_058374.1, read on the forward strand.
TCAGCTTTCTGTGCCCTCACGTGGCCTTTTCTCTGTGCGAGTAGAGAGAATGGAGGGAGAAGGATCTGGTGTCCCTTTTACGGACACCAATCCTAATAGATTAGGGCCCCATCCTTATGACCTCATTTGAACTTGATGACCTCCTTAAAGGCCCTGTCTGTGGGGTTAGGGCTTCAGCATATGGATTTGGGGAGGACACAATTCTGTCTTTAATACCCGTAAAGAATCAGACTTTGCTTTTGTAGTTCTTGTGCCTCACGCCCTTCTAAGCAGCCACACGAAACCTTTGAAACGACCGAAATAACCTTTTCCTGGGTGAAAAAAGCGAAATACCTGAACTGCCTCTCCCAGGCTCCCGTGAAACAGGTGCCCTGGGAGCAGAAATCGACCGGGTGAGGCTGCAATTCTGTGTCAGAGTAAGCGCTGGTGGGACTCATTTCTTTTTCTCTCTCTCTGTGTATTTTCATCTCCACATCTACCTGGAAGACAGGAAAAGCTCATTAACTTGAACCCTGCTAATTTAGAATATGTAACATTTCCTCCAACGTCGCCACGAAGAAGGAATTTGTGGAGCAAATTAATAGTGTGAACATAATTAGAAAAGACGAGTCTCGTAGAGCTGGGAGGTACCTGGAGATGATCCAGTCCTTTCCCTTGGTGGCTGATTTCTTTTCAAGTCAAGACGTCGAGGCCCAGTGAGGGTACGTGGCCCCTCCGGGCTTGCGCAAGTGCGGCTGTCTACCCTCCTTAAGGACACCGACCTAATTCACGGAGTCCTGTTTGTGAAAGACACAGGCGCTTTATTAGCTGTGGGTTCTTTTTACTATGCGGACTTCAAGTATTAAAAGTGCATTTAAAAAAAAAAATATTCTGCATTTTAGGTTTTCCCTAATTATGACTGGCGTTCTCCCAAGCTAGTTTGAGCTATTTGGGTGAGGTTTTATAGTTATTTAATAAGAAAAGCTTTTTTAAAAACCTCATAAAACCTTCTGTACAATTCATTCTAACCAATGCCCCCTCTTACAATTATGTCACTAACAACTTCTTTTGAAAAGACCAGAACTTTTGTCTATTCATGTTAACCTTAAAAGCAGCATTCACTGAACCCCCGAGAAACGAGAAGTGTAATGCTTTATAATTTATAAGATCGAGGCAGAGCAAATGAAAAAATGGGTGTGAAAGCATACACAAATGCTTTGTGTTTTTCTCAATTACCATCTCTGGCCTGGGTAGCCCCCAGAGAGTGGTCCAAACGTATTTGTGGATGCAAATACAACATTTCCTTGGAGACGCCCCAGGGAATGGGCTTGTCTCCCATGTGATTTAAAAAAAAATAAACGAGAAGCCAATTTATTAATTTAACTCCAACTGTAACTGCCACACAGTTACAGGAATATTCTCATTAGCACATCAGCATGTCCTCTCTCTGGGGTAGACCAATTAGGGCACCAGACTGCAATCAACAGATTACTCAGTGATGCCAGGTTCACAGCACCCGTGAGGTGGACAAAATTACAGTGTGTTTCCTTGACCTTGGGATTGAATTCTCTGCCACAGCCATGGCCACCGAGAATGGAACACTCCCAGTATCTGGGGGGTGAGGGGGGCTTCTCTCTCCTTCCTGAGTATTTAATGCATCCTTAACTCCATTTTCAGACTGTGGGAGATTAAAGCTTACAACCTTAGTCATAAAACCAGTTCTGTACTTGATGGGATGCTGGTGGTGGTGGAGGTGATAATGATGATAATGTGATACAGCAGTGGTGGTGATTGTAGCAGCACTGTTTGTAGCTGTTAACATTTCCTTGCACACTCGCTCTGTGCCGGGCACCATTCTGGCGCTTTCTATATAGACACTACTTAAATCATCACAACCCCGAAAGGTAGAAACTCCATTTGACAGATGATGCTGTCAAGGCTCCGAGAGGTCGATAGCCTGCCTTAGGTCACACAGCTGGCAAGTGACGGCAGCAAGAGACGACCCCTCCTCGCCCACCATCTGATGCCCTGACGCCCTTCACGGCCGCCTGGCGCAGGGCTCTAAGTCTCCATCTGCCGAGACTCTTAAGAGTCCCGGGATGTGTGCTGCTCCCATTACGGTGACTCAGGGCTGGGAGCAGTGTATGTCAGGCCCCCGACATTTGCCAGGAAGCCTGAGGTCAGGAGACAGGAGACTGTGGTTCTTTGGCTTAATCCCGAAGGTCCCATTCTTCCCGTGTTTCCTTTAGGGGCCTCATCTCCAGCTTGACACATGCTGACAGGTGACTCCCCACCTCACAGAGCCCACTGACCACATATGTTCAGGCCATCTCTGTGTTTTCAGATGGAAGAAAAGACAGAGGGCAAAAGGCTTCTATTTTCAGCTGCCAGGATCATGACATGAGCCTATCAAAGCTTGTTGAGTCTGAAAGCATTTCTAGTTTCCTTCTCAGAAAGCAGTAATTTTGACTTTGGGCCACCAGTGCTCAGTGAAATGTGCTTCCGTTGTCTGGGAAGCAGACATTGAATCCCTCTTGTGGAAGAGGGTCAGTTTCTGCTGTAATGAGCGGTATCATTTCACCTGAGCCGCCCCGGCCCTGCCTCTTCAGTCACATCTCAGGATCCTCTTTCCCTTCCAGCCACACAGGACCTGGTTTGGTGCCTCCACTGTACTTGCATTTTCCTACCGCTGGGCCTTTGCACATGCTGTTCCCTCTGCCTAGGCGCTCTTCCCTCCCTTCCTTACCTTTGCCTGATTGGCCCCTGCTCAGACACAGGCCAAGGTGTTCCCTAGGACCTGTTCCACATTCCCTTAGCACCTTGACTTCTTTACAGCCCTGTACCTGTTGTAATTATTATCATTTTTTGTTACTTGGTTAGTGCCCTCTTCCTCACTGGATGCTACAGTCCGTGCTGGCTGCCTCTGTGCCTGCTTTATGTCTCACGTAGTTCCTGAAACATGACGGGTGCTGGGTAGATGGGGTGAGCATGAGAACCCTCCCCCCACCCCCGGCTTCATAAGACCAGAGTCTTCTGACCCGTCTGCTCAGTGACTCTTTTTCCACCCACCCCAGGCCCCATATCTAGAGCTGCAAATAGAGAACTTACATGTGAGAACTCTGGAGCCAGGCCATGCGGGTTTGTTCCCGGCCTTGCCCCTTACTAGTTCTATTTGTTCTGCATAGCAAATCACCACCATCTTCGCAGTTTATAACAACGCACGTTTAATAGCGTACGGTTTTCGTGCTTCAGGAGCTGGGCAGGCCACGCTGGGTCCTCTGCTCTGGGACTCAGCAGGCAGCGACCCAGGTGTCCTCCAGAACCGCGGTCCCCTGTGGGGCTCAAGTCCCCTCTGGAGTTCTCGCAGTTATTGGTAGAATTCCTTTCCTTGTAGCTGTAGAAATCTCAGCAGCTGGCTTTTTCTAGGCCAGCACGAGAGTCTGAGTTTAGAGAAACGATAAGCCCTCTTTAAAAATGCATACCTGATTAGGCCAGGCCCCTCCAGGATAGCTTCCCTTTTGATGAGCACACAGTCTCGATTGATTAAGGATCTTAATTACATCTGCAAAATGATTTTGCCTTTGCCTTATAATCTAATCACAGGAGTGATATTCCATCATATTCCCAGGTCCTGTGCACACTCAGAGGGAGAGGATTATACAGCATATGCATCCCAGGGCGGGCAGGGATCAACAGGGACCATTTCTGACTGCTACTCTAGCCGTGTGGCCTTGGGTGGGTTGCTCTACCTCTCTGTGCCAATGTTGCCTCCTCTGTAAAGCAGGAGTGATGGTAGTGTCCACTTGATAGGGTTTGTTGTGAAGATCAAATGAGTTAATTTATGTTAAATGCTTAAAACAATTCCTGGCAGGTGGTGAGTACTCAGTAAATGTTAGCTGTTACAACCATAAAAATGATGATAATCCCCAACCGGCCCAGTGGCATCCAAGCTTAGAAATAGAATCCACCAACCGGCTGCAAATGAAATCTGAGAAGCCAGGCTAAAGGGGAAAGAAGAGACCAGAGAATATCAACGAGCTTGGTAAATTGCCTCTCTACAAGGGAAGCTGACAGCTTCTACTCCTCGGGGCAAAACAGGGCGAGGCGGAAGGGAAGCTGGATCAAGTTACCAAAGCAAATTGGATGTAAGTGGGCGCATATGCCCCCCACTTGAGTTCATTTCATTAAAACGTCTCTTCTCGAGGCAGAAGAATGTTCTCCTCTCTCTGGAAAGCCTAGACCTCCCTCATATCAGGAATTTTAATCAAGATTGACCTCCCCAAATAGGAGGGCGTGAACATAACTGGATATTCAGGCGACTTATGTAAGCGGGTTGTATTCCAAAGTCTGACCTAAAGAAAGGCGTCTCCTGAAACGGGATCTTAGTTGGTTCCGTTTAAAAATAAGGGGCCTGGGGCATCTGGGTGGCTCGGTCAGTTGAGTGTCTGACTCTTCATTTCGGCTCAGGTCATGATCTCAGGGTTGTGGGATCGAGCCCCGCGTCAAGCTCCGTGCTAAGCGCGGAGCCCAGTTAAGATTCTGTCTCTGTCTCTGTCGCCCTCCCCCCACTCACGCACATGCCTGCACTCACTCTCTTGCTCTCTTACTCTCTCTCTCAAAAATAAAAATTAAGGGTCCCTCGTTACCCCGGGGAGACCCACAGTCATGTGACCCGGTACTCGCACAACATGGCTAGCAGGAGGCGTTCATGGAAATTTGCTGCACGATGTGTGCAGCTTGCTGGAGAATGTTAAGAATCAATTTGTTGCTCAATCTGGGATGCTGTTAACCAAATGTGGGAAGGTGCAGCGAGGTGAGGCAGGGAGGCAAGTTCACGGTGGCGTATTTAGGAATACCGGCTGGCGGAAGAGAAAGCTTCTGTCTGGACGGGAGCTGCTTCATTGAAATCCCCGTTGGTTGGGTCATCCACTCTGCTCAGACCTCATGTTTTGCATGTGACATCTCAGCTCCAGTAACATTAGTGACAGTGCTGGTGGACATTGTTGGTACTCTGTCCAGACACCCTTGGGTCCCCTTAGGGTATCTGGGCGCCCGTCCTCCAGCTTCTATGTGCTTGGTTTCTAATGGCCACACCTGCATCTTGTTTCTGAGGCTGCATTTGGGCTTTAGAGTTGCCTCCTTGCCTGCACGGAGATGGAAAAGAATCGGGGAAATTATCCCTTCCTGTACAGCCCTTAACCTCAAGTCACACGAACTCAGAGGAGTAAAGTCATGCTCCCGAGCTCCCCCGGTAGAGTCAGGTTTAAGACGTGGCATTAAACCTGACATTACATCCTTTGTTGGGCTTCTTCATTTCCCCTCTCCACTTCCCAGGACCAGCTACGTTATATGCAGGGCCCCTTGTTAAAATACGATTAGAAATTAAGACTCTCGAGGTGGTGACAGCAGAGTATTTCACCAAGGGTGAGAGCCTTCTGATTGGTGGCCCTGTGTGACTTCACGCGTCACATGCTTAAGAAGCTGGCCCTGCCTTCTATCCCCTGCCTTCCCGGGAGCATCGCTTACTCAGTCGCTTGCACGGGATTCTTGTCTCATCCGGATGGTTCTAAGATGGTGCTGCGGAAAGACAGATGAGGGCACAGGTCCTTACATCACCCATCAGTCAGACTGAATTCAAGCCCACGTCATTCAAGCCCTCCCGGTGAGGGGCCCCGTCGAGAGGTGTGGGGACTGTAAGGGTTAAACTGTAGTGTGGGGCTAAGCGTAGCTCGAAAAATAACAGCTTTGTTCTGACACTGAAGGTAAAGAGATAACAGCCTTGCTTTACTCTTATAAATTACCCTTCCTACTCTTGGAAATCAAGCTTCACCAACTAAGGAAACAAAAGTTCAAAGAGAAGAGCATCAGAGGCAAGGCCAAGGAGATCCACTGGTTGCAACTTAGCGGCAGAAAGTCTAAAATAATCAACCTCATCCGGCAACTGTTTCTAACTCATCTGGGAACTGTTTCTAACTCGCCTGGGAAGTGTTTCTCTGTTCTGTTCCCAGGTGATGATAAAACGATGTGATCGGTTATAAAAACTCTGTACCCCGGCTGTTCGGGGCTGCACTCTTATCAAGTGTTGGTCCCGATCGGTCGGCCTTGCCTCTCATTGCAATGAACTGCTGTGACTCTCACTGGTGCCCGTAGCATTCTGTTTCAGGCATTGTGTGGATGCAACAGGGACAAAGGTGTGTCCACACAAGGGCTCCCAGTTCCAGGCCAGGGTTCTTTCTCCTGCCCTGGGTATAAGTGTGGTGTGTGTGCCCCCAGTGCAGGACAGAGAGACTCGGGCTGATGATGTAGGAGAAGGGGCAGCAGATGAAAGGGGGCACGGTGTGAGCAGGGGTACGGAGGTGAGGCTTCTCATTTAGCAGCTGCCTACTGTGTGCTCAGTACGGAAGGTTGGCATTTGAAAAAACCCGGTCCTTGCCCCCAAGGTGCTCTCCAGAGCGGCTTCTGCCCACCTCAGGCGGAACTCTGTAAGAGAGGCCTGAGCTGAAGGAGGTGAGAACGCATGCTAAATCTAAGAGAGTGTCAGTCTTCCGAGGATTTACTGTTGGGTGTGAGGGGTCCCAGAACCGCTCAGCAAAGAAAAGATTTCCTGACTGTGGAATGTCAGAAATTGACAAGGGGTTGGAGCTCCCCTCTGGAAGCACCCCCCCCCCAAGAGTCCGCTCAGTCTGGACCCCTGGACTAGCCCCCTAGCCCATCAGTTTGCTCAGACGAAATTATTCAGTCCTCTTCCAAGTTGGTGGGGCTCTCCTCTGAAATGACCCCAGGTCCCACAGTCCGCCTCCAGCTGCACCCTGACTTGGGCTGGTGACAGTGCTCTGCAGACAGCACCCACTCTGGGGAGCCCACGGACACCCCGCCGGCTTCCCAGAACGCGACAGCAAGGGGTGGGAGAAAGGGGCCTCCCCACCCCAGGCCGGGAAGTGTAGGTGCTGGCCATGCGCCTCCCGGTGAGGCCGATGGCAGGGAGCCAGTGGTTCTGTGGGGCCCTGGGAAACTTTTCTTCATCATTGGCTTTGTCAGACTGAGGCCATCCCTCATTTTTCACAGCGTGACCATTGGCAGGGAGGATGATAACTCGTCCATCCCAGAATAAGCGTGTAAATGCCATAAAAGCCTCTGGGTTTTGCCAGGAAGCAGGAGGAGTTCTGTGTTGTGCTCTTTTTCTAAAGCTTGAAATATTTGGCTGCTCCCGAGCTTGATGTGAGTACCAACTGGTCATGGCTCGTACTTCTTCTTGACAAATATCCCATTTGGGGCGGTAATCCGTGCTTTCTTCACTGCCTTCTATTAAGCAATTAAAAGAAGGCCTACAGGGGCGCCTGGGTGGCGCAGTCGGTTGGGCGTCCGACTTCAGCCAGGTCACGATCTCGCGGTCCGTGAGTTCGAGCCCCGCGTCAGGCTCTGGGCCGATGGCTCGGAGCCTAGAGCCTGTTTCCGATTCTGTGTCTCCCTCTCTCTCTGCCCCTCCCCCGTTCATGCTCTGTCTCTCTCTGTCCCAAAAATAAATAAACGTTGAAAAAAAAAAATTTAAAAGAAGGCCTACATATATTCTATGGATATATATTATAATCAAATGATTTTTAATGACCTAGTGGCATTGGAAGGGGAAGAAGGCAGTGGACGAGGAGTGTCACGTTTCCTCTCTCTTTCTCTCTCTCTGCTGTCCTAATTTGGATTTGTCTTCTGGGGCAGGGGGTGAGGTGGGGGTGAGGGTAGGGTGGTCCGGCTTCAAACGCGTCCCTGACTGTGGCTGTGCACAGTCAACCCCTGCCCGCCCCTGGCCACGCTGGGAGGCTTCTCTGTCCTTCTGACATTCCATCCCCTCCCCCAGCTCACTTTCCCTCTGCCTGCAGCATCTACACAGCCCCGTATCCGCTTAACGTGGCTTCCTTGGGAAGGCCTTCCCTGGTGCCCCAGCTAGCTTAGGTCCCCTCATCATATGCTCTCACCCCACCCCTTCGCTTTTCTAGCCCTCCATTCATTTGACAGATACTTGCTGAGCACCTGCTCCGTGGCAGAGTCTAGGTACTTGGGACATATCCATGGACCAAACAGACACAAATCCCTGTCTTCAGGGAAGGCGTATTCCAAATTCATTGAGGCTGTGACGATGAGTAATTATTTGGCGATTTGTTGATGGACACGTCTTCCCCACCAACTTTGAAGCTCTAGGAGGACAGGGCCATGCCCATCTTATTGACAACAGTCTCTCTACTACCACGTACCGTGAATCCGTGGTGCGTAGCAGGCGCACAGTAGGTGCACATTAGGCGCACAGTAGGTACTCAGGGAATGAAAGGCAGCTTATTAAAAAAAAAAGAAGAAGAAAAAGGCAGCTTATGATCTGATGGCTGCTGTTTGGTCACCTAGGATCTCCGAGGTAGTGGCATTTTCCTTGGGAATCCAGCTATCATCGGGCAGAATTAGCTTCTCGGGACTGGATTCCGGCCCAAGAGAGGGAATGTAGGGAAGAGGCATTGGCACAGCCACAGGTGCTCCCAGAACCTAGGAGTCTCCTCTGGGGACTGGAGGCACTCCTCGTCCATCCCCTGCAATGCGCCCTACACACCTTGCACCATTTCCAAATGTCTCCTCAACCATCTCCCCTCCATGCTGTGGCTCTGTTTTCACTCCTGCAACTTCTTGGGGTCATTTTATTTTATTTTTTTAAAAATATTCTTCTTGGGGCGCCTGGGTGGCTTGGTCGGTTAAGCGTCCGACTTCGGCTCAGCTCATGATCTCGCGGTCCGTGAGTTTGAGCCCCGCATCGGGCTCTGGGCTGACCGCTCAGAGCCTGGAGCCTGTTTCGGATTCTGTGTCTCCCTCTCTCTCTGCCCCTCCCCTGTTCATGCTCTGTCTCTCTCTGTCTCAAAAATAAATAAACGTTAAAAAAAATAAATAAATAAATTAAAAAAAAAAATTCCATTGATCACAAAAGGCTTTCTGACCTCCAGCTGTGGGTCCAGGGTAGCGTGCTGGCTAACCGTCCCCCCCCCCCCACCGCCACCCCCAAGTCTGTGCTTTGTACGTAGCAAATGCCTGAAAGACACAATGCGGGGAGAGGAGAGGGGCCAGAATCTCCACCTTTTCAGGAAGGAAAGTACATTTTTACGTTTAAATGATCATTCCAAGGCCCTTTCCATCACGAATGCTACCTGGTCACTTGGTGGCACGTGTCTAAGGGCTCTTCCGAGTGTTTAAATATGCCTTAAAAGGGCTCAAACTGCCTGATGGCTTACAAGCACCGTCCCATCCCCGGGGATCTGGAGGAGCCTTCAGGAGGCAGACGGCCGCACAAACACCTAGCGGGTCCAATTCAGCGGGAGAATGTGTCAGAACAAAGTGAAACGCGGCTGTGCTGACGGCCCGGCAGGTGGCAGACATTCGGTGGACGGACGCGGCCGCAGGACATGGCCGTGGCCACCACACCTGCTGGGGCAGAGCCGTGCTGAGTTCTGTGCATCTCCACTCCTGGTTGCCGAGGGGGGAGGAGCTCACCAGTGCTGGTTTCATGGGAAGAAAGTGAGCTGGGGGGCCCAGGGGCTGCGAATGTGGCCGTGTGGCTTGGAGATGACCCAGCGGAGAAGCAGCTGCGCTAACCAGGCCAACGTCGTGCTCAGCAGCCACCGGGCGAGCACGCATCGTGGCCTCAGTGAACATCGTCCTTGCTTGGCCCCGTGTGCCTTTCATTCTAGGCAGGGTGGGCTGGATCAAGTGCGGTTTTATAACCACATAACGAGTGAAGTACAATTTTAGACTGATGATGAGAGTGATGATAAAAATAGAGCCAGCACTTACCGTGTGTGTATTATGTGCCAAGAGCTGTACATCTTTAGATGTTGTTCTATGGATCGCATCCTCCCCGTTTTACAGATGGAGTCACTGAGTCCTAGGGACTGGTCCAGGTCCAAATCCAGGCGCTGGGCCGTCCCGTACCCTCACTTCTACGCTGTTCATGGTTTTGAGGGATTCCCGTCCCGCTTCTCCACCCAATCCCACCCCCGTCCACTGTGGTCAGACTGAGTTACTCCCTGACTTGAGGAAACAGCATGGGCCACCCCTTGCTTTGCAGAGAAGGACAGCGGAGGCCTGAAGAGGGGAGGCCGAACCAGAGAAACATCCCGGGTCTCCGCCCTTTGTTCGGTTCTGTGCCTCTGGTCTCTGTGTTCTCTCTGCCTGCCCGAGACGCTCCTCGAAAAGTCCCTGGCTTTTTAGGCTCCAGTGCCCTCCATCTCCGTGACACCATGTCGTGGCCACTCGGGCGAAGAAGCCGGAACACCCTCTTCGCTCTTCTAGCCACTTCTAGTGGTTTTGCACCATTCGTTTATTTAGTGATACTGCATGGCGTGGAAGAGTGTGGGCTTGAATCTGGGCCCTTCCACTTATCAGATGTGTGACCTTGGCGAGTCACTTAACCTCTCTGTGCCTCAGTTTCTTTGAGTGTAAACTGAGGATGCTGTCAGCAATGGGTATGCACTAAGGGCCAACTGTATGTCCTACCCTGAGCTCCTGCCCTCCCTAACCGAGACATGATGGGAGAGGGTGGGCAGGGCCTACCGCTCCCATGATAAAGGGAACTCTTGGGGCTTGGGGGGTGGGATGGAGTGCCGCACGGGGTGAAGCTAAGGTTGGGGTGGCACAGAAAACCCGCTTGTGTGTCTGCCAGGAATCGCCTTCTTTTGTCCTGGTCACTTTGCAGGGAAGGCGCGGTGCACTACCGTTTCCCTTCCTCGGTCTGGTGGAAATCTCCCTTGAATACGTGACGGAAGTTTCTTTATCTGAACAGGTCCGGGCCCTCCGATTCCTTTCATTGGCCGCAACTTTAGTTTTCTAGCTTTTCCCCCTCCTCCTTCCTAAAACCAAAAAGGTACCAGCAGTCTTTAAAGAGCAGTGGCTTTGAGTTTGACAAATCCCAAATACCAGTGGCAGGCACAGATCCAAAGAGCCGTGCACATCCCTTTCCTCCTGGCACTCGAGCCGAGAATGTCTTTTCTAGAAATGTCACTTGGGGAGTGCTAAGCTTAAAAATGTCAATGTAAAGTGCATTTCCTGGTCTTGGTACTCTACACGCACCTTGGTTTGTTTGGTGACTCTCAGAGTTAACACCTGGCTTCCCGTGAGCTTGGGTTAGAATTTTATGCCACCCCTCAGTCGAGGGGGCACGTGGCCGTAACTTCTGGTCCGGAGTCATATACGCCATATTGCCCTTTGTGGGGATTGGTTGACACTCTTGGGACTGTAAGAAGACCTGCTCGTATATTATGGGTTGAAGATTAATACGACGAAATCTTTTAAAACAACTGGCCACGGCACAAAGATTGTACGTGAGCGTTCGTAGTATTCTTCCCGAAGGACCTACGCTGGACACGATCCCAGTGCCCACAGACTTGCGAATGGACACATACAATGTGGTATGTCCACATAATAGAGTATACCCAGCAATGAAAGGAACAAGTGCCCATACATGCAGCAGTGAGGATGAACTCAGCTAAGTGAAGGAAGCCAGACTCCCCAAACTACAAAATTGCCGAATTCCATTTATATGAAATTCTAGAAAAGGCAAAGCTAAGCAGATCAGTTGTTGGCTGGGGCTGTGTGTGTGGGGGGGGGGTGGTTACACGGGGCAGGAGGGAATTTTTGGGGGGTGACGGAAGGATGTGGTGGTAACTGTGGTTGTGGATGTCCTTTACATCTATTGAAGCTCACCAAGTGATATGAAACTCATCAAGTGATATGCTTAAAATGGGTATAATTTATTGTAGGTAAATCATACCTCCGTAAACTGGTAAAGCCAATAGTTAAATGACCAAAAAAAAAAAAAAAAAAATAGAGCTGGATGTGAACAGCATGACCAAAAAGTTGGACAAAGAACACACTGAGGTGGTTCAGGAGAGAGGACACATGGCAATTAAAAGATGAAGATACCCAGCTTCAAATAATATTTTTAAAAAGGGAGAAGCTAAAGAATGAATTTAGACACAGACCTTACCTCTTTCATAAAAATTAAGCTCAAACTGGATCGTAGACCTAAATGTTAAATGCAAAACTGTAGAAGATAACTTCTAGGAGATAACATTGGGGGAAGTCCAGGTGGCCTGGGGTTGAGTGGTGACTTTTGAGATACAACAGCAAACGCACAGTCCATGAAAGGAAAAAAAAATTGTAAGTTGGATCTCCTTAAAAATTCCTGCTCTTTAAAAGATACCATGAAGAGAATGCAAAGGACCGACCACAGACTGGGTGAAAATATTTGCAAAACACACATGATAGAAAAACAAAAAACGGGTATCCAACATACGCAAAGAGCTTTTAGGCTTCAACAATAGGAATAGAACCAAATTAAAAATAGGCCAAAGACCTTAACCAAACAAATATACACAGATGGCAACGAAGCACATGAAAAGATGCTCAGCATCACGTCACTAGGGAACTGCAAATTAAAACATTAAGGAGAGACAAGGATGCTTATTAGAATGGCTAAGATCCACTGATGCCACCAAGTGTCGGTGACATTGTAGAGCAACCGGAACTCTCCTTCTTTGCTGGTGGGAATGCAAAATGATCCAGCCACTTTTGAAGACGTTTGGCGGTTTCTTACGAAGCTACACTTAGTCTTAACCATACCACCCAGCGATTGCTCTGCGCTGTTTAGCCAAACGAGCTGAAAACTTCCATCCATACAAAAACTTGCGCGGCAATGTTTATAACAGCTTTACTAACAATTGCCAAAACTTAGAAGAAACCAAGATGTCGTTCAGGAGGTGCATGGATAAATAAACCGTGGTACGTCCAACAGAGTGTTGTTTAGCACGACAAAGAAATGAGCTCTTAAGCCATGAGAAGGTATGGAGGAACCTCCAGTGCATATTGCCAAGGCTACATACCGTTTGATCCCCGCTAGATGACGTTCTGGAAAAGACAGAACTCTGGGAGCAGTGCAATGAGCAGTGTTTTCCAGGGGTTAGGGATGAGGGAGGGAGGAATAGGAGGAGCACAGGGACTTTTTAGGGTGCCAGAACTATTCTGGACGGTATTGTAATGGTGCGTACATGTCACCGCCCAAAGAGTGAACCCTAATATAAGCTACAGACATTAGTTAAAAGTCATGTATCAACAAGGGCTCCTCAGCTGCAGCAAAGGCACCACACCAACAGAAGATGTGAATCATAGAAACCAGAGGTGAGGGGCTAAATGAAAACTCTCTGTATTTTCCACCCAAGTTTTCTGCAAACTTAAAATTGCTCCAAAAAAAAAAAAAAGTATTAATTAGAAACAAAACAGTGCGTTGGCCCTACTCACCTTTACACTGGCAAAAATGGAAAGGAAGATCGATCTCCCTGGTGCTGGCTGGGGCACTTAACCTTGGGGCGGGGCGGGGGGGCATTTTAGCAATGGGTCACCACCTGAAAGGCACGGAATCCTGATGTGGCCATTCCTCGTGTAGGAGTGTATCCTAAAGCAGCGGTTCTCAACCGGGGAGGATCTTGTGCCCTGCCACCCGCCCCAGGAAGGGGGATATTTGGCAACGTCTGGAAATTTTGGTTGTCACAGCTGGTGAGCTGCTTCCTGCTATCTCGTGGGGGGAGGCCGGGTGCTGCTAGGCACCCACCGACACACAGGGCGGCCCCCACCGCGGGGGTTACCTAGTCCTGCATTGTCAGCAGCACCGCGGCTGAGAAACTCAGCAGGGGCAGTGCGCAGGGACAGAGATGCTCATCTCAGTGTCGTTCAGGGCAGGGAAAAATTAGAAGTCGCCAAAAATCATTCAGATTAGTTCAGTAAAGGCGGGTACGTCCCTACTGCGGCATCCTGAGCAGCCTGCAGCATGAGGGCACGGAACTAGGGTGTTTAACGTGAAAGAGTGTTCACGAGACATCGTAAATGAGGAAAGAGGACACTGCAACATGCAGAGTGTAACTCTATCACTGTGAAGATAGAGTGTCTCTGCATTTCTTAAAACGTCGGGGAAGATGCCTGACAACGTCTTCAACCTCTGGCGGGAGGCGGGGGGTTGCTTCACAAGAGCCGTTCGAGCGTGTTCAAGAGACTTTTAAAATTCTTTTTTACCTCGTAAAATTTACCCTTTAAAATTTTTTTGACATTTAGAATTTTTTTCTTACATTCAACATGTATCGCTTATACCATTAAAAAAAAAAAACCAATAAAAACAAAAATACAGTGTTTGAGATTAAAAATCCATGCTGCTGGATGTGTAGTCCAGTAAAGGATGCTGAAGTTTTGGGGTTTATTTGCAACCATGGGGGCGCCTGGGTGGCTCGGTCGGTTAAGTGTCTGACTTCAGCTCAGGTCGTGATCTCACGGTTCGTGGGTTCCAGCCCCACATCAGGCTCTGTGGTGAACGCTTGCTCCGAGCCTGCTTCGGATTCTGCGTCTCCTCCTCTGCTTCGCTCTATGTCTCACTCTGTCTCTCAAAAATAAATAAATGTAAAAAAAAATAATAATTGCAACCATTAGTTACATTCAAAAGCATTTTAAGGAGTAAACTACCATACTAATTAAGTGCCTACTGCATGCCAGGTTTTAGGACGTCTCATTCACTTCTCAAAAAAATTGCATTGAGGAGCACGTGGGTGGCTCAGTTGGTTAAGCATCCGACTTTGGCTCAGGTCGCGATCTTGTAGTTAGTGGGTTTGAGCCCCGTGTCGGGCTCTGCACTGACAGCTCAGAGCCTGGAGCCTGCTTCAGATTCTCTGTTTCCCTCTCCCTCTGCCCCTCCCCTGCTCATGCGCTCTCTCTGTCTCTCTCAAAAATAAATGAGCATTAAAAAAAAAATTTTTTTTTTAATTCGTATTGAACTGTTGTGCATCTGCACCCATCGTACAGAGGTGGAACCCAAAGCTCAGAGGGTGCTTGAGTCAACAGCAGCCGTGGAATTATGTGCCAGGGTTTCCAAATCCGAGCCCCGCACCTTCCCCGCTATACCACAGAAGGGCCGGTGTGCTGAGGGGCGTGGTAACGTGCTGATGTGGGATTATCAGTGAGAAGTCAGATTTTCTTCAGTATGTAGCTTAGACATCCCTCACGTGTTTAGGGGGTTTCCCTTTTGAGAATTTAGAGAGCATTCTGGCAACTTCTATTCGTATACACAAAAAAAGTTTCATTATTGTTACTATTTTGAATGTTTATTTATTCTTGAGAGATAGAGACAGAGCGTGAGCAGGGGAGGGGCAAAGAGAGGGGGAGACACAGAATCCGAAGCAGGCTCCAGGCGCTGAGCTGTCAGCACAGAGCCTGATGTGGAGCTCGAACCCACAAACCATGAGGTCATGACCTGAGCCAAAGTTGGACGCTTAACCAACTGAGCTACCCAGGCACCCCTCGTTATTATTTTTAAAAGTTCATTTATTAATTTTGAGAGAGAACAAGCGAGCAGGGGAGGGGCAGAGAGAGAGAGGGAAAGAGAGGATCCCAAGCATGCTCCGTGCTGTCAGCGCACAGCCTGATGTGGGGCTCAAACTCACGACCCATGAGATCATGACCTGAGCCAAAACCAAGAGTCAGACACTTAACCAACTGAGCCACCCAGGCGCCCTTATATACACAAAAAAAGTTTCATTATTAGTTTTGTTTGTTTGCATTTAGAGAGCTTTTTCTTACCTGGAAAATTCCTTTGTCTGGAAGAACTCATTCTAGATCATGGATAGAAATGTCACTTATGCCAGAGAGTCTGGTCACACTCCTGAATATCTATCTGGAGACGTTTCTGGACATCCCCAGAAAGGTTCGCTCCCCACCTTTCATGCGTGTGGGCGGGCTCCCACATCCTCTCCAGGCATCTCATCTCGAGTCGCCTTTTGGCTTTCCACCCCTTGAAATTACATGTGACAGCCTCCTCAGGTAGCATTCTTCCGATACCACTCTCCTGCCTGTGTCTTTCCTCGGTCACCTTTCTTTTCTTTTAATACTTTTTTTTAAGTTTACTTATTTATGTTGAAAGAGAGAGAGAGCACGTGCACAGTGGGGAAGGGGCAGAGAGAGACAATCCCAAGGGGGCTCCATGCTGTCAGCACAGAGCCAGACACGGGGCTCGAACCCCAGCGGCTGTGAGATTGTGTCCTAAGAGTCACATCTGAAACCAAGAGTCAGATGCTCAACCGACTGAGCCACCCAGGCACCCCCCTCAGTCACCTTTTGAAATGGCTTCTGCTTGGTCCCACCCTTCATCAAGGCCAGATTCTACTTCCGGCATCCAGCGTCTAACATGTGGCCAATCTTCTCCCCTCAAAGGCGGGGCAGCCTGGGGCACCCGCCGAAAAGCCACACCTGTGCTCGCTGGCACTGGCTGCTCTTGTCTGGGCATCTCGACAAGCCAGTCGGCCTTCCTTCCCGAAGAGTCTTCCTTTTGGAAGGGCCTCGGGAGCAGCATCGGGGGGCAGAGAAAAGGGCCCGGGATTTGGAGTCTGGGTTCGACTTGTGGCCCTCCCGCGTGCAGTAGACTTTGTGGCCTTGGCGGGCAAACTCCTGACTGGGTGCTTGTGTCTCAGAGCAAGGTGGCGGGCTGGCCGATACAGGTACGAGCATACTGGCACCCCCAGCAGAGGTCTGTCCTTCGAAAGCGGGGCCGAATTTAGATCTCCCGGGTGCCCGAGTCTGGGAGAATCTGGGAGAGTCTGGTCAGAACTGGGAGGGGCTGTCACAGAGACTGGCCCCAGGGGCTGGAGTGTGCCTGGGGCTTATCTGTGTGACTATCTGATCAGGGAAACAGAGCTCATCACACTTTCAAATGAACAGTAATAGTTACCGTGGTTTAAGGGCACTCACTCTGTGCCAGGTACTTGCGGTAATCCTCTGCAGCAGAAACTCTATCCATCTGTCACACAAGTGTGGAAACCGAGGCTCCGAGGGGTTTAAGACCTTGCCCAGCACAGAGCCAGGGGCCAGGCCAGGCCAGGCGCTCAGGCCTCCCTGCTCCGGCTTTGGAAGAGACGTCTGTGTTGGAAGCTTGGCATGAGCTCGAGGAGGAGTGGCCCATCCAGTGCGGTGGGCACTGGGGTTGTTTGGATTCCGGCCCCTCCTGAGTTTGCCGTCTGTCTGCCTGGGCCGTGGAGGCACATCCTCGACTCCGGCTTTCCCCTCACTGGGCCTGGCCTCCGAGGGCCCCCAGCCGTCCCCTCCACCCTTCTGGGTTAGCCGTAGACTAATCCCTTTTCCCATTAGGTGAGCCAAGACAAGATTAGGGCTTTATTAAAAGGAAATTAAACTGGGAAATGAAAGGGTAAACAAATCCGAAATGAGAAAAACAACAGCAGCAAAGCAGATGAGTTTGCAGAGCACGGTTCTCGATCCTACCCACAGCTTGGCATGGCCTCCGGTAGGCGGCCGTCAACCTGTCGTCCTCACCCTTCACCGGCCCCCCCGGCCCGCCATGGCCAAGCTCGTGGCAGGGGTGGTCGAGGCAGGCGTGGTTCCCTAGGGGTCCCGAGAGCCGCACTTCCCATCACCTTCACTGTATCAGTGCCTCCTCGGCCCCTTCCTGAGTCTCGTGTGCAGAATGCGGCTGGATGGCCAGCTGCTCCCCGGGGGAATGGACACCTCTAACGGTTTGCACACGTCTTGCCCCTCGATGGGGGGAAGCTTGCATTTCACACTCCTGTGTGTCCTGCTTCCCAAGGCCCTGTCTCTTTTTCCTTGTGGCCCCTGCCCTCTCTCGTTCTTCTGTTTCTCTGACGGCCCCCACTTGTGTGTGTGTGTTTAAGTTTTTTAAATGTTTGTTTATTTTTGAGAGAGAGACAAGAGACGGCGTGAGCGGGGGGAGAGGGGCAGAGAGAGAGAGGGAGACACAGAATCCAAAGCAGGCTCCAGGCCCCGAGGCATCAGCACAGAGCCCAACGCGGGGCTCGAACCCATGAACCACAAGATCATGACCTGAGCCAAAGTTGGAAGCTAAACCGACTGAGCCACCCAGGCGCCCCACCCCCACTTGTATTCTTTTCTGCTAGCCACTCTCTCCACCTCACCCCCTCTTTGCTTGGCCAACTCCTGCCTTGTCTTCAGGCCTTGTCCTTAATGTCGCTTTCTCAGGGAAGCTTTCCTGGGACCTCCCCAAACCAGGTTACTCAGAGCCCCTTAAAGTTCCCCTGCACTGCACTCATCATAACGGTAATCAGTGATCTCTGGGATGCCCATCTCCCCTGCCAGACCGTAGACTCAGCGAAGGCCAGGATGGCGTGTGTTCTGCTCAGTACAGAGTCCCCAGAACGTGTCTGGAAAATACGTTCAACCGCAAACTCCGTCATTCATTCAGGAACTATTTCTTTTCTTTTTTTTTTTTTTTTAATTTTTTTTTTCAACGTTTTTATTTATTTTGGGGACAGAGAGAGACAGAGCGTGAATGGGGGAGGGGCAGAGAGAGAGGGAGACACAGAATCGGAAACAGGCTCCAGGGTCTGAGCCATCGGCCCAGAGCCTTGACGCGGGGCTCGACTCCCGGACCGCGAGATCGTGACCTGGCTGAAGTCGGACGCTTAACCGACTGCGCCACCCAGGCGCCCCATCATTCAGGAACTATTTCTTGAGTACCTACTGAGTATGGGGCACTGTGCTAGGTACAAAGGATACAACAATGAACAAAAAGCAAAGTGCCCACCATCGTGGTGCTTGCAGACCAGCCACTCTTTCCTGTTGGCTAAATAAGTGACCAACCTTCAGTGGAACAGTCATTCCTCTCAGTGAGCGGTGCTTGCCGCCGGACGGGCTGCCTGGTGGAAGTGAGCTCCCCATCACAGGAAGTATTCAAGAAGAGCCTGGGCCACCTATTGTCGTGATGCTGCAAGTAGGGGCTTCTGAAGGTCCCATTCGTGTCCTTCTCTGACTCTCTGAAGGACACTGGGCCGAATGCTGCCGCGTAGCCGTCAGACCTACGGGAAGGAAGCAAGATGAGATCAGGAAGGGGGCCCGGGGCGGCCTGCGAGGTGGACATTGTCTCGTGTTTTCCTGGTGGAAGTCAGCAGGCTCCTCTTAAAGCTGGAGCCAAACGTTTTCACTTCATGTCAAGTAATTTCCATTTTTAAAAATATACCAGGAAAGCTCCTCTTCAAAGTACATGTTTTTCAGCTGATTAAAAAAAAAAAAAAAACAAAAACTGATCATTTTGGAAACCACGGGAAGACATAAAGAAAATGAGGAGGAACTTTAATTCTTCTACACGAAGGTGATCGCTGTAAACGTTAAATTTATTTTCTCCCAGTCTTTTTTTTTAATTAAATTTTTTTTTAACATTTATTTATTTTTGAGACAGAGAGAGAGCATGAACGGGGGAGGGGCAGAGAGAGAGGGAGACACAGAATCGGAAACAGGCTCCAGGCTCTGAGCCATCAGCCCAGAGCCCGACGCGGGGCTCGAACTCACGGACCGCGAGATCGTGACCTGAGCCGAAGTCGGCCGCTCAACCGACTGAGCCACCCAGGCGCCCCTCTCCCAGTCTTTTTTGATGAATATATAAAAAATACGTATATTTTTTAAAAAATGGGATCCCATCTTCTGTCTTGTTCTTTTCACTTAATAGATTGAGCGTGTTTTACTTCAGGAAATAATGACTCCACGGTAAGATTTTTACCTACGGTATGGTGTTCCCACTTAGGTGTTATCTGTTGATAGAAACTCACGCCAGTATTTAGTGGCTACAACAGCAATGATCATTCTCTCTCACAGTTTCTTTGGGTCAGGATCTTGACAGTGGCTTGGTGAGGCAGTTCTGGTCTGGGGTCTCTGGTCTGGGATGCGGTCACATATTGGCTGGAGCCGTAATCATCCGAAGGCTGGACTGGGGGAGGTGGCTTTACTCCCGTGGCTGGCAAGTGGCACTTTTCCACGTGGCCTCTCCGCTGGACTGCTTGAGTGGCTTTGCAACATGGCCGCTGGCTTCCCCCAGAGCGAATGATCCCAGAGAGAGACAGCCAGGAAAAAATTACGTCTTTTCTATGACCCGGCCTCGGGGGCCACACACTGTCACTCGGGCGATATTCTATTTGTCACCCAGTTCATCCCTGTTCAGCACTGGAAGACATGAATACCAGGAGGGAGGGTCATTTGGAGCCACCATGGGGGCTGACTGCCACATCCTCCTAATTCCGTAGCGCCCCCTCCCCCCACGTAACTAATCCATATTGTTGCCCACCTATATTGTTTCCATTCTTTCGCTGTTATACAGAGTGTATATTCCTGAAAGCCTTAAGTCTCTGATATGGTACAAGTGCCTGGTCTGCGTTCGGTTTCACTTAGTCCAGCCAGGGTCTCAAAGTTACAACCCAGGAGCAAAGTCACGAGGGGCCATACCCAACACTGGGCTCCCTCTGGACCACCCCCTCTACTCCTCCTCAGGTATCCCCTGAAGGGACAGCCACAGTACATCAGGGGGTTAGAGGGTCCGGCAGGAGACGTTTCAACTCTGAGCCTCTAATGAAGGAACCACTCGCAGAGACGTGAGCAGGAACGAGGAAACCAAGGTTCCAGGCGCCCCCGAGACCGGCAGCAGAGATGAGCCGTTGCCACCTTGAGGCCTGAAGGGGACGGGGCAACAGAACGGCACGGAAGGAGGGAAGACATACCCTAGTCTCTCTTCTCTGCCCACTCTCCTGTTGATGTGGTCCATGAGGTCAGCCTCCTGGGGAAGAGAGGAAGGTAGAGAATGGACGGGAGGATGGAAAGAAGGAAAGGGGAATGGCCAACACACTGTCAGTCAGTAGTCTGGGGACACCAAGAGGGCACAGAACAGCGTTGTCAGAAGAGAGGTAACGGGGCCACCTGGGTAGCTCAGTCGGTTAAGCGTCTGACTCTTGGTGTCGGCTCAGGTCGTGACCTCATCGTTTGTGGGTTTGAGCCCAACATCAGGCTCTCTGTGCTGACAGTGCAGAGCCTGCTTGGGATTCTCTCTCTCTCCCTCTCTCTCTCTGCCCCTCCCTGGCTTGTGCTCTGGCTCTCTCTCCCTAAAAATAAATAAATAAATGAGCATTAAAAAAAAGAAGAAGAAGAACAGAAGTAACTAACTCTTGCCATATTATAGATGTGGGGTAATTTTATTATCCATAATCATAACAGTATTACCTAGCTTGTGTTAAGTATTTTCCACATACAGGGCAAGGTGTTACATTATAGGGCCTTCTACACGTACCGTGTCTAATGTTTATAGCCAATCTGTTGCGCACATGTTGTTGGGAGCCCCTCTCAGGCAAGGAGAAATGGGTTCGGAGAATCTCAAGATCCCACCCGAGGTTACAAAATTAGGATTGGACTCCAGTCTGTTTTACCCTCGTCTCCGAGTGCTTTCCTGTCAAAGCAGCCTTGGCCAGCCTCAGGGAGTGGACTGATGGAGTTTCTCTAAGAAGCCTTCCATGGCTGCTTCTATAAGGGAGGAATTTTTTTAAAAGAAAGAATAAAATCTTGAACACACCAACCCTCTGGACATTTGCCCAGGAGTAAGAGTATTGTGTGTTTGACACATTTTGAGTTTTGTGCCAGTGCGTGCTAAGTAGGCATGAAGCGGGGAGAAAGCTAACCCTTGGAATGACGGAAAGGGGCACGCGGAGCTTGGCACCCGCCATAGCGGAGGTCACCTTTGAGATCTTAGTAAATTACCGTGCAGAGCCCGCGGCTAATGGACGAGGCGTGCTGGCAGCCCTGGGCACGCGGGAGGCACTTTGTCAATCACTTGGTTACTTGGTTCTAGAAGAAAGTCTCCTCACCCCACCCCTACCCCAGGGCAGAGGGATGGGTGTGCGGTGGTTGGGGACGGAGGGGAGATGCCTTACTTTGCACTCGGCGTTTGGAATAATGAAAATTACCCACTCTGTCTTCAGTGCTGGTCATGTAGTTAAAAAAAATGTAGGAACTTCCCTGGTTTGTTTTCATCTACATCCTCTGGATTCTTCCGGCAAAGGAAAGGGGTGGCCTCGCATTGCTGGGAAGGTCACCTGGGGGAGGAGGGGCCAAGCTCTTTAGAAGACTTTGGTCTGGCTCTTCGTCGGGGTCTCCTATGGCTGCAGCCAGAACCTAGTGAGTTTGAGGGGATGTTTTGCATTCGTCCTCTAGGTAGAGAATCTTCTATTTATGCTTTAAACTCTGGGCGCCATGATCGAAAACCCCATCAATCCTGGGGTACGTGCACATTTACCTAGCTAATCTCACTAGTTGGAAGCCAAGTCTGTGAGCGGGTCACCCAAACACCTGCTTATTCACTCTGGAGATGCAGGCCAAGGGTAGGAGGGTCCTACCAGAGGAGATGATGGGGGGGTGGCAGCCTGTGTGTTTGGAAAGTCCCCCCGGGCACGAAAGCGGGGACCGGGTTCCCATCCAGGCCTTTGCCAGCCAATGGGACAAGGCCGTATGGCATTGAATTTGAAATCCAATTGGATTGGAGCCGAAAACGTGGGAGGCACAGTAGTGCTCGGTGAACTCAGACCCAGGGTTTTGCACACAGTAGGTGCTCCCTCGGGCAGCGTTGCTAAGGGCCTGGCAAGTATGGGGGTGGTTAAGAACAGAGCCTCAAGGAGCCAGAAGGCCTGGGCTTACATCCGCTCTCTGTGATCATGGACAAGTCACTGATAATAATGGCCCTACCTCATGGGGTTGTTATAAGGGTTAAATGATTTGATGTTACAGGAAGAGCTTAACGCCTAGTATTTATTAGTCATTATTCCTAATTTTTAGCTCCATTTCGAGCTTGCCAAAATGGCCTCTTATACCCCGATTTTATCAGGACCCGGTCTCCAGTTCCTCTCGTGGTTCAAAGCCATCCAGCATAACACCGTTGGATTAATTTCTAAATTAACCTAAAGCTTTATGCTTATTTCTTACTTGCATTAAAAAAATTAATGCTGGATGTAAGAGCCCTGATTTACAATTTGGCATCCGTTCACGTGAAAATGATCTGTGGGTTCACACCGAAAAAGTTCCACGCGAGCCAAGAATCTGACACCGTGGATTGTTCATTTTGAAAGGAGGGGTGTTTGGGGGCATGTAATTTAATTAGCATTTATTGAATACCTGCTCTGTTCAGGGCACTGTGCTGTTTGTTCATCACTATGCATCTCACCAGTGACCCCCCCACCCCCACCCACGCACTCCTGCTGATGCTTTTGAGAAGAAAAACACTGTACACAGAATAGTAACTTGGAACCCCAGATGAAAGAGAATGGTTCCATTTGGGGGCTGAAAGAAGCCCCTGACCCCTCTGCTCAGCCTCCACCTGCAAGCCAGTCCTGTCTGGGGTTCCCTGCTTGGGCCCCTCCCTGATCACTGCTTCCCGCACAGGGTGGGGGTGGGAGGGCACTGAGCAGAGGTGAGCGACCCAAGGCCATTCTGGGAGGTTTTGATGAAACAAAACTAGACCCCATGAGCCTTCCCAGCCCTCTCCCCCACCTTTTCCGCCTAAGTCTTTATTACTCTTTATTCCTAATTTAAAACTTTAAAAACTCGTTCTTTCTACTGCCCTTGGCTTCTTCCAATCCCAGCTCTTGCTAACCTGACCTGTTTTCTTATCACAGATCTTGTTCCAGAAGCTCTCAATAGGTGTTTTCTGTGGGGGTCTCTACTGACCCTAGTCCTCACCTAATACAGGGTTAACATTTCACCTCTTTTCTCTGTCTCTGCGGGAGCAAGCGACACCCCTAGGTTAGGTGACACAGGACAAGGGAGTTGATAGGGTAGGGTAGGGATTATAAGTAGACCCTCTTGGAAGGGCTGTGAGGCACAAAGGAGATGGGACTCTACCCAGCGTGGTCCCCAACCCACATTCGGCCCCGTCCTTCCCACCCACCCCAGTTCTTAGAGATTCTTGCAAAATGCAGCGTTGAGGGGTTTTACGCATTTACATTTTCGGTGCTGTCCTACTTGCATTGTGATTGAGAGGGAGTCTAACCGCCAAATAATCTAAAAGTGGCCCCCAGGCAATGAAGGTAATTGTAGGCAGCGGGATAATTGATCTAATTACACAAAGGAAAGCCGCCCCCTGGGGAGCCACGCCTGTCAGCCTCTGATGGGGACCCGCATCCTGGGTGGCTGCAAGGGGAGAGGAAGGTACTAGACTAGGTGGGGGCCAGCGAGGGGAGCCGTGGCCACAGTGCCAAATAACTCGGCCCAGCCTACAAGCGATCCCTGGTGTAATACCTTTGCCGGGTTGCCTCTGGAGAACAGAGCATGCGTTTGGGGTAGGAAGAGTCTACGACTGCCATGTGTAATGTTAACTTGCCAGGTCCTAAATTCCTAAGCCCCCAGACGGAAGAAGACCTCAGTGACAAACCCGGTCTGGAAGAGCCATCCACTCCGTCTTGGAAGCCCCGACGCGGCTCCCAGGTGGACACGAGGCTGTGCATTGATGAGTCTTCTTGGTTTTGATCCTCAGCTGTGTTCCCCGCCCTGGAAGCAGGTCCAAAGGGCCGGGGGCCGCAGCCCTGCTCTGGCGGTGCTCTCCACCCACGCTGTGCACCAGCCTGCTCTTGCCTGGGCCCAATGACCGCCCGCTTCGTCTAGGGAGGCATTCATCATTTTTTTAAATTGTGGCAGAAAACACACACCATAAAGTTGGCTGTCTTAACTGTTTCTACGTCTGTGGTTCAGTAGTCTTATGTTCACATTGTTGTGCAATAGTTCTCTAGAACTTCTTTCTTCTTGACCACAGAAACTCTGTACCCACTGAACAACTCCCCATTTCTCCCTCTCCCCCCCCCCCCCCCCAGCAACCACTGTTCTACTTCTCTTTCTCTGAGTTCCATTACTTTCAATGCCTCAGAGAAGTGGAATCTTACCATATTTCTCTTTTCATGTTATAACCTATTTTAAGTCAGTTTTAAGGAAGTCGGGACTTCCCTCTTTTTTTAAGGCCAAATAATATTCCATTATATGCATATGCTACATTTTCTTTATCCATTCACCCATCAGTTAATATTTGGGTGGCTTCCACCTGCATTTGCTCTTCTTTTTTTTTAATATTTATTTATTTTTGAGAGAGAGAGAGAGAGAGAGGGAGTAAGCGAGCGCATGGCCGCAGGGGAAGGGCAGAGAGAGAGAAGGGCAGAGGATCAAAGTGGGCTCTGTGCTGACAGCAGCCAGCCTGACGCGGGGCTCGAACTCACGAACCGTGAGATCATGACCTGAGCTGCGGTTGGACGCTTAACTGACTGAGCCACCCAGGCGCCCCTGCATTTACCCTTTTTAAAAAGGTACTTCTGAGCAGCTCCTACGTGGTAGGTACCCTACGGTCGGCGGTATGTGTACGAGTCGGAAGGGCAGCGTGTGTGAATCCAGGTACCTGAGCAGAAAGAAAGCTGCATCTCCCCTTGGGTGAGAGGAAAGCAGAGACCACTGTGACAGCAACCCCACAATATCAAATTCCCTACCACGAGCCAGGCGCTGGTCTCAGGTCTGTATTTGTGTCGCCATTTTACGTGATCTCCTTTAACCGTATCGGTAACCCCGTAGAGTAGGTGCTCCCCTTCTGTCCAGTGAGGACACAGAGAGAGAGAGATGAAGTGACAACGCCCGTGCATGTGGCAGAACCAGGATTAGAACCGGGCTGTCTGGCTCTGGGCCTCCAATTTCTAAGCAGTAGCTGCAGAGTCAGACTGCAGACAGAGTCAGGCTCAGGCCTGAAAATGCTTCCCTGGCACCTCCCCTGGACAGCCTTGATGAATGATACTCCAGACCCTCATCCCTACTCCTGTTCCCCAAAAGAGCTGTAGGGACCAGCTAGAAAACCTCAGGAGGGTGCTGTATTTACATTTCAGTGTCGTTTGCACCTGCTGGGGGCCAAGGTGCTGTTCCTGCCCCGTGGTCTGGAGCCAACCATGGATGTGTAGGTCATTTGCCGGTTGGCAGAACGTAGTGGGGTGCTGTGTGAGGCCACGGGCAGCCTAGCGTGCTGGGCACCTAGTGGCCTTCGTCCTCCTATGAGAAGGTAAGGGGCTGCCAGGCTTAAGACATTGATTTCCCAAGAGTTTATTGTGCATCTAACATGTGCCGGGTGCTGGGGATGCAAAGGTGATGTAGCAAGGCCCTGACCTCACAGACGGAGCTTCTTGAAGACCGCAGGCATGGAAGAAAGGGGGGAGCTTCCTGACGGCCCGCAGTCAGGGGATATTCTGAATTCAGGATCTCTGGGCTTATCGTAGCACTTGGTGGGACCCAAACACTTTTCCATCAGCATAGTTTTCTAAAAAGGCTTAGGGATGTGGGAGAAGCTGCTGCTGAAGAGATGGACAGAGAGACACCCACAGACTCCGGGGGAAGTGGCCCAGGGCACGGACGTGTGTGCCGAGGGCAAGATAACATAGGCTGCGCCTGGCGGTGGGCACAGTTTCCCCCATCCCTGGATTCCCCAAGGGAAGGGCACAGAGGACGGGTCCACTTTGTGGGGAAGCTTCTCCCTTCCCATGGGGGACGGTACGTCCTGTGCACCCCGCCCCCCGCCCCCAGCCCAGTGCTCTGGATGCTTTGACCTGTCCACTCACCAGGAGCAAGGAATTGGTACCAGACACCCCATCCCTTTGCTGGGTTGATGGAAGGTCACCTCCAGACCGCTGCTGGCCTCTGGCCTTCCTGCACAGTGAGCCAGGATCGCCCTGGAGCCCCTCCTCCCCATCCACTGCCACCTTCCCCAGCGTGTGGGGCTCATCGCCGGATCACCAGCCCCTCCACCTTCAGAGCTGAGACCGTCACAGCATCCGCACTGTAAGCACTGAATGAAATGCAGGTGAAGCGTCTGACACAGCGTCTACGAATCGGGAGCATGCCGTTAACTAATTTCTCTCCTCCTTTGCCTGCTGGCATGTGTGGTTTGGGTCTCTGTCTGTCTTATCCCTTCGTGAAATTCTGGGAAATGCCGAGAATTTGGGGAGCGGGGCGGGAACACTGCATCCGTGGCCAGGAACCGTTGATGGAAATGGCAGGGTGCTTTGTGGAGTCGAGGCAGAAGCCTTCTGCGTGCCCTGCTTTGGGTGGTAGGCGGGGGTGAGTGGCTTTGCGGAGCTCAGAGAGGCTTCCGGCTGCTCAGTGCAAATCCCCCTGACCTTGGAGCTGGTGCTGAGGGCAGGTATGTTCCACTTCACGGCATTTCTTTTCATTCGTTCCTGATTGATTTAAGAGATGGCCAGCGTGGAGGCAGCTCTGCCCCTCCGGCCTCAGTAGGTCGCCAGGAGATGGATTCCTTCTCCGTTCGCATTCCCTGAAGATCTGTCAGGCTTTTGCCCAGAAATGCCAGGCAGGCAGTGGGAGAAGAGGGAGAACTGCCTTCTGCTTGGGGGCTCCTCAGACCGTGTGCATCCGCGAAATGGGAGGCTGGGGAAGGTGTGGGGGAGGCGGGGTTCCCCTTCCTGGCTTTCGCAGCCGGAGACCCCTAGCAAACGCTAGGCTGCCTTGCCTCACTCCTTGTTGCTCTGAAGAGCCAACCTAACAGAGAAGCAGTGCTCCAGGAAGTAGGTAAGAGATCTTGGTGAAAAGGAAGAGTGGAAATGTCATCGTTTTGAACCCAAGAAGCATGTTTGGGTTAGAAAGTTCCAGAGTGGAATGGGAGCGTGCTGTAGACATGTTAAACCATCTCCGCCATCTCGTGTCCCCACGGGGCCAACTGGTCTGCTGGTGGAAGTCAGGGTGTATGTGGTGACCCTTCAGTGGCCTCTGTGGCATCTGAGCCCCACGACATCCTCAGCCCCAGGCTAAGTGTGATCGGTCTAACTGATGCCCAAGTGGCCCCTGCCAGCTTTGCTGATGGGACTTTGGAATGTGGCCACCAGCCCATGAGATGCAGAGTGAAACACAGACACAAACCATCTTTACGACCACAGGGGCTTCATTGGGCAGGAGGGGGAGACATTGGAGGAAAGAAGCAGGCCTCGTCTATGTTTCTGCTCAGGAAGCATTTATTAACCCCTTCTAGGCACCGAAGGCTACAGAGGTGACCCGGCCTGTGTCCCTGCCTCCGGCCACACGCGGGAAGTTTCAGGGTTCTGATATGCGGAAGTCTTTTACGAAAGGACAGTAGGCCGGCAAAAGCTTTAGACATTGCCTAGTTGGAGCTTCATCTTTGCTGTTTTTCGAAATTGATCAAGAAAGCAAGTGTGGCCCGGGGACGTGGAGTAACTTAAGGCCACAAAGCTCACAAACGGTGGCGCCCTTTCTCAGCTCTGGTTTCGCGGCTGCCAGTCGGCCCCGCACATCATAACAATCGAGCGGAGTCCTGGCGTGTTCCAGGAAGCGTCTTGAGTTTCACCGTTTGCAGGTCCGGTCTCTGGGCGAGGAAACAAAAAGAATGTACTTTAAAGGTTCCTCAGCCTCGACCCTGAAGGGCCGTTTGTCCCCATTTTCAGTTCTTGGCCAGGGGGTCCGCCTTCTGTACTAAAAGACTTGGCTGTGTTTCGCCGATTCTCCTGGGTGAGAGGCATGATTGATGAGAACCAAGGAAGCTGTTTGTGGACAGGGGAGCGAGGCCTTCCAGGAACCCGCCTCTCACGAGGCACGTTTTCAGGAGTGCAGAATTGATCAGGGCATCACAGAACCTTCTTTCTTCTGAGGCAGATGAGAAAAACCCCTCAGAAATCATTTGCAGGCTCCCCGCCGCCCCCCCCTCCCCCCCCACTCCCATGTTCTGCCTGTGAGCAGCATGTGAGAAATCACGCACGTCGAATCTCACAGCTTGGAGAATTAGCAAGAACTGTCTCAAGTTGCTGGGCTTTTGGAAGGAAAAGAAGAAATAAAACTCTCGGCGCCCCCACGCGTTTGAATCAACAGGTAAGCGTGACAGCGGCTACCTGAGACGCTTCTGCCGCCTTCACCCTCGTTTGCCGCCCAGGACTCGGACGGACGTGTGCGCATTTTTGAGGGTCCGGGGGCTCCGGTGTAGTGTGTCTGGAACACACGGAGGGAGAACCGTGCTCAATGAGCCACTGTGTCTGTCCTGGCTCAGGCCGGAGCATCGTGTCCAAGGCAGCCCGGGCCCGAATAAAGACCCGCTTTATTTCCCTTGCAGTTGACAGAGGGGGATGTTGAAGGTAACAGAGGAGACAGAGTGAGCAGTGTTCAAGGACGCAGCCCACCTTCCCGGGTAGTTTTCCACTGCGGCAGATCCACCGAAGCCAGCTAGCCGAGGAGATGGAGATTTTTATGAGCACGCCGTGGGGACGGGGCTGGATGCTGACCCAGAGGCCCTTCCGCGGCGTCTCCCGGTCAAGGTTCGGGGAAGGTGTGTGTCCCGCCGTGCATGGGCTTGGGAGGGCCGCAGGCTGGGGGCTTAAGCAACAGAAGTCTATGGTCTCACGGTGCTGGAGGCCAGAAGTCCAAAATCAACGTGTGTGCAAGGTTGGTTCCTGAGGGCTGTGGAAAGAGCTGTTCCGGGCTCTCTCCCTGGCTTGGACACGGGCTTCTTCACGTTCATGCGGTGTTCTCCTGTATAGCTGCATCCAAATTTCCTCTGCCTGAACGGCACCAGGCACACTGGATTAGAGCCCACCCTGGTGACCTCATTTTAATGGGATCACCTCTGTAAAGGTCCCATCTCCAGATAGAATCCCATTCTGAGATACTGGAGCTTAGGACTCCCAACATGTGAATTTTGGAGGGACACAGTTCAACCCACAATAGTGTGTACCTTGTTGTGTACCACCTTGCGTATCTAGAAACACAGGAAGCAGTCCAGGGGGTCCCTAACACCGGCACTGTATAGTCGGTGGACGACCGGCCCTCCTCTCTGCCTTCTTCTCTCGTCCTTTGCCTTCCATACATACTTTTCAGACCCCACAGCATCCAAACCCCGTTTATGTTGAAATATTTAGAGCTGCCCCTTATTGTTTGCCCCTTAGGTACCAAGCAAGGTGCTCAGTAGGCATTTAGCTTATATTAACTCATGTAACCCTTATTCCCATGGTGCAGACAAGGAAACCGAGGCACAGGGAGGTTAAGTAACTTGTCCGAGGTCACGCAGCTCTTAAGTGCTGGAGCAAAGATTTGGACCCAGCCCCTCTGGCTACATTATAAACGACTTCCACATCACTTGATAGAGTCGGTATTTGCCGGGAAGCCCTTCCCGGCTTACCAAGGGCCCCAGGTATGTTCTCTTGCTTGAGCTTCATGACCAAGAGCAACACTGGAGAGGCTGAGGAGGTTCTAACTTAGACTCAAGAATTGGGATGATGCTCTGGGTTCCACATCTGCGCACCGTTGATGATCACCTTGGTGACTCTGGGCAAGTGGTGTAACCTCTCTGGGCCTCCCTTTCTTCATCTGTAAAGTGGGGATGACAGTCTTTCAGGGTGATTTAGGGAAGATCTCACGAGTGACTGGCACATGGTAACTATGCTTAATAGATATTATCGGTGGTAATCTTATTTCGCCGCTTGCCTCGAAGAACCATCAGCCATCACTGTCCCCACTCTGTCCTCCCTCTTCATTCAGAGGCCCGAGCAGTGTTGCTCAGTGTGGTGCCCCGAGCCCACGTGGTTACTGAGCACTTGCAATACGGCTCGTGTGAGCTGAGATGGGCTGGCAGGTTTAAATACATACCGTATTTTGAAGGCTTTGTACCAGACAATGTGAATTGCCTCATTAACAATTTTTATGTTGATTACAGGTTGAAGTGATGTTTTAGATGTATTGTGTTCAACAAAGTATATTAAAATTAATTTCACTTGTTTCTTTTTCCCTTTTTTTAAGGCAGCACTAGAAAAGCTCACCATGAGTGGCTCACATTATACTTCCTATTGGATAGTACTGGTCTGGGCTGTAGACTGTAGATGTACAGACCACATCTGTTTTGTTTTGTACCTCAGCACCTCCCTCAGATCCCAGCCCCATAGGAGACACTAAAATCAATCAATCAATCGATCAATCAATCAATCAATCATTGTTGAGGTTTTGATTGTTTTTAGCCCAGAAAGGTCTGCTGGGTACCCAGCCAGGATCAGGGGAAAGCCCTCGGTTCCCAAAGCTCAGGGAAGCCCCACAGACTGGAATTTCCAGCTCACTGGGTCTCTGGTGTTGTTACCCTTGGGCTTGGCCCAGGCCAGCCTCCCACCGATGGCTGGGTTTGATGGCCAGGCCTCCCCCTCTCTCGAGGCAGCCTCGCTCTTCAGCCAGAGGGAAAACACGGCTATGGACATCTCTTCTATTTTCAGCATGTTAGGGAAACTAATTCTGCACAGAGGACATGAAAGCTCACTTTATAGGCCAAAGGAGACCCATGAAAGAGATCACTGTGCACGGTGTGCAGGAGAGAAAGGCCTGGAGGAAATTTCCACCAAGTTTGAGGTCCTCTTCTGGACTTGGCTTCTCAGATTGAGCGTTGTGAAGATAGAAAATTTAATCCTTCTACCTCCATCCCTCCTCCATATCCCCTTCGTCCCCAAAGCAGCCCCAAACCCAGCCCTTGTAAGGGGGTGAGGAGCTGACAACTTTCTCTGACCTTAGGTCTGTGGGCACAGACTAGCTCCACCCACAGTCCTGACAAATCCCAAGATTTGTGGCCACCGGGTAGAGCATCCGGGGAGGAATTTTGGTCAAGGAATGCTGAGGCTAGGTGGGTCTTAGAGAGGTCTCTGGTCCCGTCTCTACTGTCTTGGGTTTCCGTTGTTCTTACCCCTACTGTGACATCTCTGCTTCTGGCGAGGGCTCAGCATGCAGGAGCTGTGAACCCAGCTGACTGCATCCACAGCTTAACTAACCCGCCTCTCTTTCTTCTCACCGCTGATCTGCTGTCCATCACCACAGACCTGGCCTTGCTCACTCGCTCTGCTGAGGGTCAAGGTGATGTCCCTGAATTTATATGAACTTTGATTCACCTATTCCCAAAACCTGATGTAGCTTGACTCAAGTCATGTGTCTTTGAGCTTCTCGGGCATTCGGTTCTTCATCAATAAAAATGGAAATAGTGGGCACCTGCCTAGTTTGCCACTGGGGTTAAATGAGATAATACATAAACAGCCACAGACAGTGCCCAGAATGTGGCAGACATGTGGGAAGCATGAGTGATCCTTCTGCACTGGTCTCTGACGCACGCAGGATTTTCCTCCCAATTTAATGCTGTCCAGCAAAGAGCTCTCTTCCATGGCAGGTACAGAATGTGGATAAAGTATTCTGGAAGTCGGAGATTACCCGTCTTTCTCCCTCCTTGGTTTTCAGAAGCCACCTGTCCTTTCTGTTTATGTCAGGATTAGAACAAGGAGTCTTGGCAAAGAGGAGATATTACTTTTAATTAAACATCCTGAGCCTCATTTCCTATTTGGGGATGACTCAGTGAGCTCCAGGTGGGTAGAGGAGAAGGCAAGCAGGAAGTCATTTTTAATAGAAGCTCCAGTAGTCACAGGGATTACTAACTGAAGTCGGGGATCACATCGTGAACATGGCACCTGGCACAGAGTAGGATCTCCATGCGTGTGGATCCCTTGTCCTTGGTGTGCCTGAAGCAGGCCATCGACGAAAGGAAAAGAACTTGGAGTCCTAAACCTGGGTTCAAGCATCAGCACTGTCTCTCCTTAGCCGTGTGCCCTCAAGCGAGCCACTTTCCGTCTCTGAGTCCCAGGTCTTCGTCCAAAACATTAGGAATCGCAACCCTACCTACTTCGTGCAGTGATGAGAATAACTGAACGAGAGTGCTTTGTAAATGGCAAAACTCCATAGCATACTAGTTCCCCATCCTTAATTATTGTGGTTAATGATAATAATTGTGCCTCTTTTTTATTTGATTTGGATAAATATTAGTCAATTGCCAGTCGTGATTCAAACTGGATGTTTTTCAAATAATGCAGTTTCTAGGCCATTTCTCAGCTCCTGCAACTGAATATTGATCACACTTGCTTTCTGGAGGCAAACGCTTAGGTTTCTTCCGTCCTTTATTCCTTTTTGCCTGATCCATAAATGATCCCCAGCTCACCACGGCGCCAGATGGGAGACCAGGGGGCTCTTTCCAGAAGAAAGAAAAAGCTCTTTGAAAAACTGCTGATATAGAGTGTTTATTTAATTTCAGAGGAGGAGGGTGGGTCTGTTTTTGTTTTTTAGGTGTAATGCAAGGAGAGTTTATTGCTACTTGAGCTTTTAATTGGTTTACTAATATTTTTTATAGCTTCTTATTTTAATGTTTACAGGTCCCCAGATGCTGAGATTTACTGACATCCGTGAAGGGATTGATAAATGATTTAGTTGAAATAGCGAAACTGGAGGCATTGTATGAATTAGAAATTATGTGACGGAGCCCACTCTGGAGCCACTAATTTGTTTAATGTGATTTGCGTTGTGCAGCTGTTCCTCGCCAGAGTCGGAGGAAAAACAAATATCAACTGTTCCCCTAGCAAAGCAGGAGGTGCCCAGGGGATGGGGGCCAGGCCTCTAGAGAGCGTCAGGTAGGGTCTGGCAGGCTGGGCTGGGTTAGGTCTGCGAGGCAGATTTCCTTCTGGACGTTTGGGGAAGCCCTTAATCCACTCTGCCCTCACCTCTGTGTGACTCTTTTGAGATTCATCTGCATGAATGGAGGGGAAGATGGACCCGTCACCCCCACAGCATTTCAGGGTGGCTGTGGGACTTCTACAGATTTACCCTCACCCATCAGCCGGGCTTGAAACCCTCAACAGTTCTTTCGACCTCATTGTCTAGTGAATCTGACTGAGATCTAGCGAAGGCTTATTCCAGTGGGT
Source organism: Felis catus (assembly GCF_018350175.1). Taxonomy (NCBI): domain Eukaryota; kingdom Metazoa; phylum Chordata; class Mammalia; order Carnivora; family Felidae; genus Felis; species Felis catus. Next base: position 124,591,443 of record NC_058374.1, read on the forward strand.
TTGTTTGCTAGGACTTTTTCTTCTCTGGTGCCATCAGCTTTCTTGCAATTTCTAAATTTTCTTCTGATACGAAAGAGAAATTCGTTTATTACAGAAGACACAGAAAACACATATGAATCAAAGGAATGAACTAGGAATCACCAATTCCATCATCCAGAAATAATCATTGTTAACAGGTTTGATAAGTATCCTTCCAGACTTGTTTCTCTGGTATACATCTTTGTATTAAAAAATAATAATAATAATAGAAAAAGGACACACAGAGCCCATATTTTTTTGGTAGTCTATTCGATTCACTTACCATTTTTGAGCAGTTTTTCTCCATAATCGCCAATGGCCTTGCTCAGGCTGGTATCCAAAGGGGCTTGGGCAGACTGACTCTAAAAACAAAGTATCTCCCTGGGAAGGGTTTGCCTAAAGTGCATCATGCCCTTGGAGAGAGGCGAGATTAGCTGCTGCCGTGCATTTCTGTTTGGGTTGCTTCGATGTCATTTCAAGGGCAGTGAGGTAACCCAGATGGCCCTCTCCCTTTCTTTAGCCCATTTGAGGTACCATTCTTAAGAACTTCCTAAGGACGACTGTGTTATTCTCGCTCCAGTACCTTCTTCCTTCTGAACATTCATTCATCCATCCAACGTATTGTCCGTCTTGTCCTTCCTTACATCCAAGTGTCCACCCATCAGCCATCCATCATCAGTATCAATATCCTATCATATGTCACAGCAGCTAGGCTGTGCCAGGCATGGTGTTTGGTGGCAAAGAGGCGGAGCTACATGATGCGGGCCGCCTAAGCCTTTCCAGTCTCCTTCGGGAACTTCCATCTACCCTGGACCTGGGATGGTAGCCTCCGTCTTGTTTCCCCGCCATGAAATTGAGCGCTTCCGGCCAGCTGCCTGGCAGATAACGGGGGGTATAGCAGGGAATTCCTCCTGCACGGTAGAAGCATCTCTGTGTCGCTTCCCTTCTCTAAATCCCCAAACGCCAACTAACCCTGTGCAGCCCAGGGCTCAGCGAGACCACCCGATAAACTGAATATGAGACCAGAGGGTAAAGGGGCAGCAACATTTTTAAAAAGCTGTTCCTCAGGACAGCGGTTACATAACTCACCTACCAAAGAAGGACGAGAGGGGGGTGACCCGCAACTTTCCGATGAGTTTAGGTTCGTTTTTGTTTTTGTTTTTGTTTTTTACGTGTGGTCTTCTCAGGTCCGCGAGAGACAGCAAGCCTAGTCTGTTAAGCCTTAAGCAGCATTCCCTTCCCTCCCGGTTTGCTCTGGAGAAGCGGGGCTTTGTGTAAGAAAAGGGAAGATTTATTTTTGCCAGTAAAATAGAACGCAGCGCCCAGCCCGGCACCAGCCTGCAGCCGGGCGGAAGTACCTCGCTGGATGCCGGCAGCGGTTACTGTAAAATGTTACAAGTGTGAACAGCCCCCCTCCCCCCTCCCCCCTGCCCCCCCTCCCCCTCCCCAGACGGAGTCAGTAGGCTGCGCTCCTTCCAGGGAAGCGGGGCTGTTTCTTTTTATGGTGCCATTTCGACTTCCTGAGACCGCCATAGGTTTATAAGGAAATAATTCTTCCAACGGGCCTTGGTGATCCCCTGAATTGTCGCATGTGCCACTTAACAAAATCGCCCGAACTGTTCCGCGCACACGTTGCCGTGTCACCAGCGCAGCCCCGTGGAACCGTGCGTGTGCGGCTTTTTAAAGATAACCAAAATACTGTTCACAGCCCCAGCCCCGAGGCAAACCTCAGAGGTCTCATTTGAAAAGGAAGGTGGCCAACGCCCAGGCTATTCAGAGAGCGACGACGGCGGGTCCTTGCGGGGCCCCAGCGCCACGGGCCTACCTCCCGCTTAGCACCCGGCAGCCGCCGCTTCCACGCACCCGCGCCTCTTTCCCTCTCCTCCCTGCTGTCTTTTCCCCGGTGATCTGACCGCTTTGAGGTTGGTGGCAGGTGTACCGATGGCAGATGTGGAGTCGAAGGACCTGGATCTGAGGTCCAGCTCGCTCTACCCCGTTTATTGTTAGCTGTGTGGCCGTGGTTACGTGCCTGTGTTCCTTTGGGCTGATCGCTTCATCTGCAAAAGACAGGTGTGAGCCTAACACTCGTCTCAGGACGTGGGGGAAGATAGAGCTTTTGGGGTGGGGGGGGGGGAGCAGGGGGCAGTGCAGGAAGAAAAGGACATCATACCGCTCGAGCAGCGCTTGAAAATGTATCCTGGAAAGTCTCTCTTCCAACTGTGCCATTTGAGTATGGGAGTCACAAGTGCAGGCCCTGGGGTCGCACTGCCTCCGGTCTCCGTGGTATTAATGTGTAGCCTCGGGCAAGTCTTGTGACTTGTCGTGACTCCATCTCCTCTCTGTAAACTCGGGATAATAACTCCTCAGTGGGATCATTCGGAGGATGACCCTACAGAATCAATCCTAAGTGCCTTGCAAAGTCTCTGACACACATATTCAATAGGTTGAAGTAGTAGTGGTCCTCATTTTGAGCTTTTTTATGCCTGCTGAAAACTCCGCGTGTACCTTTGAAGCAAAACTTTGTAATTTTTTCTGGATACAGAGCAAACACCCATTTTATGTCTTTCTTCTTTCCCTCCTTGCTTCCTTCTTTCTTAGCGTATTTAGACCAACATATATAGAATTGGCATTGGGATACCTTAATTGAATAGCTGTCAGTTGCAAGTTCTGTTTGGGTAGGGGTTAAAAATGTATTTAATCCAAATGTATTTAATGCTTTAAAATTGTGCCAAGTATAGGTTCTCTCTCCCTAAAAAACACCTGAACTGTTTTCTCAATCTTTCCAAAAACAGTTTACCTTTGGATGGAGGCAAGAACAGAGAAATGTAATAAAGGAAATTTGGGTTTTTTTTTTTTTTTCGCCGCCCACCCCCCCCCCCCCCGCCCTGCCCCAAATGCAATACAGAAGATCAGGGGTTATTGTGAAACATGAGGACCTTTGCAGCTCCCTTGGCCTAGAATTCTGCCCTGCCAAAGCAAGATTTTATTAAGATAAGACTGTCCAATTTCCTTCTATTGTTCTTGGGACTCTGCATTTCTGTAAGTCATTTGCATCTGTCTGCATGTTGAATTCTAGAGGGTGTGATTATGGACAAATAAAATAGGACGAAATAATATGAGCATCCAGCTCCATTGGTATTCAAATTCGGTATTCAAGGCTCAACATGCCTGAAATACAGATTTTGCTCTGAAATACAATGGATGGCCAACAAATGTTTCTTGATTAAGCAAAGAAGGAAAGACTGGGAAGGGAGGAGGAGGCAGGGGAGGGAGGGTAGACAGGGGGGAGTCCAGTGTACGGCGGTAGGTGGGGAGACAGAGAGGCAGGGAGAGGTCTGAGAACCACCCACCCTGGCCAGGGTTCTACGATACTGTGTGTGCTGGGACCTGGAGAGCCAGAACGGGCAGTTGTTACCCCATCGTCTTCTCCCAAACTGTGCCAACGTTAGCGGGAGAGGACTCTCTCTCTCTCTCTCTCTCTCTGTCTCTCTCTCTCTGTCATGTTCCTTCTGCCGGTGTCTGGAATGGGACCTGGCAAATAAAAGGCGCCTTAAAAATGCTGTTGAATAAAATGCTCCATTGACCCGACAGCTTCTTAGTAAATATAGCCGGTTTCACTTACAGAACTCCTGTGTTAATTGACGTGACTATATTTTGAGAAGTAAGCGGGCCCTCACCCAGTTCAGTGAATTTGGTCCAGCAGAGTCTCTGGTCCTTCACAGTCCTTGTTCCTGAACTCTCGACTACAGGCAGCCTCTGTCGTAAGAGGTTGGTAGCATCTCGGTGCCATGGAGGCCTACAGGTGTTCCTCCCTGGCCGCTATTTTTGGAAGAAGATGTGACAGTCAGGCAGCCTCAGCCCCCATGGCTCGGTGCTCTGTGTCACATGGGCCCCTCCGGCTCACAGACTGCCCGCCAAGGCCACATCTTCCATGGAGTTTGCCAGAACATGGCTTCGGCTCTAGATCGATGTCCTGCAGTAACGACCCACGTGCTCTTAAGGCCGCCAGCGCTTAGAGTTTTGTATCGGCCCTTACCCTGCGTCTCAGTCAGAGGCAGGGTCTGTTGGGAAGGGGCCCTGTGGAGACAGAGGACAGTGCTGGATGGGTGGCCCTGACTTCTTCATGCCTGAATCCATAGCAGGGCGTTGCGCCTACAAGAGACGCCAGCATTCACCCAGGCTCTGCTTCCTACTCACTTCTGACCTGGGGCATCCGTGAGCTTCCTAGGGACTCAGTTTCCTCATCTGTCACATAGGGACAGTAATGGTTCTATGCTGGACGGTGGTGAGGGATGAATGAAGCGCGTCCACTTCTTAGCACTGCCCGAGGGCCCAGGCGATATTGGTCACTGTGGTCACACATCCAGATCATCGGGAGAGCTTTTCAAATTCCTGAGATGCCCAGACCTACTGAATCAGAATCTTTGTGGAGGTGGGTGACCAGGGGTTCATATCTTTGAAAAACCCCAGAGATGCTGTGTATGCTCAGCCAGGGTTGAAACGGCTGCTTCTAAAGCAACTGGAGGCATGGGGTCTCTTCCTCAAGAGGCAATGGAGCCCCAACAGCCAAACCCATAGATGCTGGAGTCAGAATAGCTGAATTCCAACCCCAGTGCTCCTCACCTGCTCACAACCATTCGCCGGTGACCTCACATCCCTGGAGGTCAGTTTACTCAGCAAGAAAATAGGGACAAGATTAGCACCCCCATAGGGCCATATAGGGAGTAAATGAGATAGTAACATGTCAAGTTTTATAAAGTGCCTGGCACAGAGTAAGCCTCCAAGCAAGTTGTAGGCACTTAATACATATGAACTCATTTCATCTTTGTAATAACCCTAGATAGTAGGTACTATCGTTATCCACATCATATATACAGGGAGACAAAGACAGCACTTATGTAACTTCTCTCAGGTCACAAGTGTTTGAACCTGCTCCCCGGAGACGCCGTACTCCTCACCGTGACACAGCACAGAACGTGCCAGAGTGAGCTGTCCGCAGGCAGTGGAATCTGCCCAGCTGAGCGGGCAGTGATTGCCTGGTCCACAAGCTGCAGCTGACCACACAAGTGGACACGGAGTACATTCTCCGGAAATGATGTGGATTTATCTGGGGCTCGAGATCAGCTGTGTGGTGCAGAAGGGAGGAGCGTTTCAGGCCCCTCCCTGTTGCCAGTGACCATTGACTGCCCCCCCCCCCCCCCCCGCCACCAGTGTGGACAGCACTAATTTATACGAGTCTGAGAGCAGCAGCCTTCAGAGATGCATGGGTCATGGAGCAAGAGGGAGAAAGCTCATCCCCAAACCACGCTTTTAGGAGGGAATTGGATTCTGGGAATTTACAGCCCTCCGCGAACTGTTCTCTTCTTTGGAATCAATATATTGTTTCCCTGTAGGAACACAGAGAAGCCCCAGGCAACACTGGGTTCTAGAAAGGAAGGCATCCGCAGACAGCCATCCCAGCCCTGACATTTCTGTCTCTCCATTTCTATGGGCAGGAAAACTGCCCCCAGGAACGAAGGAAGTTTCTAGCTCCAGCGATCCTCAGACATATGCACTCCTGTGCAGGCACAAGCCTGTACAATTGCCCGCTCTGTCTCCTGCCAGCCAGCTGGGCTGAATGCTCCTGGGCCCCCGGAGACTTTTCCTCCCCCCATTCTCCGCCCCCCCTCCCCCCTTCTCCTGCCCCGCTGGCTCCACACCCTCCTGAATGTTCCATTCTAAACCAGCCACAATCAGGAGCCTGTTTCTGTGCTGGGAAAAAGAGCAGCATGAAGGCTTTTAAACTTGCTGGGTAATTTAAGGTATTTATCGCTATTTGGAGAGCTTTGCTTATTTTTCAGTCCATTCCCCCTCCAGCTTTCAGAAATGGTGCGAGTGATTATTATTTTTTTTCCCCCTCTGAAAAGGATGCTTCTGGGTCCTTCCGCTGCCCCTGAGGCTGGATTCTGCAGTCAGTCTCCAGACCTGGGTGTGTGAGCCGAGGTTTTGTTCATTCTTCATTCAGGCTGTCCATAAACATGAATTGGGCGTCTCCCCATCCCGGGTCAGACTCGTGTCCTTCCTGCGCCGGACTGTGAATGTTTCCGACACAGAGAGCAGCCACCTGGAGGTTAGAGAGCATGAGCTTTGGGTCCAGGCTGACCCCGAGGCCGAGTCATGCTCTGCCAGTTGGCTGTGGGACTCTAGGCACGGTTCTCAGCTGCTCCAGAATTTTGGTTTTCATCTGTAAAATGGGTCGGTTGACAGCTCTACCTTCTTGCTTTAGAAGTGAGGCAACCTGGGTTCGAATCCCAGCTCTGCCCCTTTCTCATTCTGTGATCTCAGCTTCTCTGTTTTCTCAGTTAACTCCTCTTTAAGTTGAGGGTAACAGTAAGTCCTCAAAAGGTACTGAGAAAACTGTGTTAATGTATATATAAAGTGCTAGCTAGTGCCTGGCCCACGGAAAGGGCTCAATGCAGCCAACATTAGTGGGGGGGGGGGGGGGGGGAGAGGGCGAATACACATACGCAGTCCCATGGCAAGAGGCACTTGATAAATCTAAGTTCCTCTCCCCCTCCCTCTTTTCCTAAACGCTAAAGAAGCCAACAGCTGGACGGCAGCGGAAGCTTGCCAGGAAGTCGGAGGAATCTGTCCTCTCCCCTCAGCTTGCTGAAGGTCTTACTGACCTAATCGGGAGCGGAAGGAGAAGGGTGTCCCCTAGCCAGCCGTACCCTGGCAGGAACAGCCCTCAGAAGGTCCCTAGTGTGCCGACTCCCCACTGTCCTTGCCGGGGACAGGGAGACCCTCCCTAAGGAGGTCAGCAGCAGAGACCGTCCTCAAGACCCGGGGGCTTGCCCATGCTCTGAATCTCCAGGTGATGTCTGTCTGATACCCCCTCGGGGGCAGAGGGGTCCTTCCTTCCTTTTCTGTTGAGGTCCCTCCATGAACTGCTTCCCACCCCGCTATGTCCCCGCTCAGCCTCCTCATGGACCTTCCCTTTCTTTCTGTCTGTCTCGCACACCCCCCCAGCTAATGCTTCCGCCTCGGCCTTCTCCGTTGCTTTGATATCCCACATGAAATGAAACCAAAGCTGGTTTTCCTGACCTGCCTCCTGAAAGTGATGGGCACAGGAGAAGGCCATAAGAGCATGTGTGGATGTGAAAAGATAACCTCTAGCTTGAAAGTCTTGAGTTAAAACAGTGGCCGATGGGCAGTTTTATCTTTACTCCTTTACACGGGATGGGGACAGATGATCATTCCCCCCTAGTTTACATCTTGTCTGCTGGCCTGCAACCCCTCCTCCGGGAAGCCTCTTGTGAGTCTCCGGGCTGATGGCATACAGCAGTTTTGTGCTCCCGTGAGTCTAACCAAGCGATACAGGGGGGTAGATGAGAGCCAGTCTGCTTGATCGAAGTCTTGACCCCTCAGTGATTTGCCTGTACAGTACCTTAGTCTCCTCGTTTGTAGACTCGGGGCAATAATAACCCGCTTCTCATAGGGTTGTTAGGAATATTCAGGGAGATGGTCCATATAAAGTGCTTAGAACGTCTGGCCACATACCATCACTATGACTAGTGTTATCGTTACTGGACTGGACTGTAATCCGTGATTTACTTGTCTACGTCCCTCAAGGGTCTGGCAGCAGATTAAGAACCAGGAGAGTATTTTATTCAACTCCAGAGAACAATTGGCGGGTAGAAAAAGCCACTGTTACAAATGAGGTGACGCTGCGTTTAGAAAAGATTAGTTACAGAGGGGCTCTCTTTTGCTTACATTTTCGGACATCTTGCCCAAGCTTAATTTTTTTTTCTCTCTCTCTTTTTTATTCCCTCATATTACCTAAAGTGAGGAGAGGCTTTCCACAGCCCCATGGAAGCCCCTGTGTTCCTTACAGGTGCGTGGCCCTGGGAACGCTGAAGTTCGCAAACGGGACAGGGACTCCGGGATTTCCTGTGTGTAACTGGGGTCACTGCCAGCATTTCTCCTGATCGGTCATAGTGGTTAGAAAATATTGTGATCATCAGCCCTGGAAGAAAAAAAATGCTACGATTTCTGCTCTGATTTTATGTGTTTCATACAATTTAGGTACTAGCCCAGGCTTTTGATCCTTGACTGTGAAAATGCCTGAGAATGCCAGCCTGGTGCAAGGGTGGTTGTTTCTAGAAGCACAGTGGACGAGGGACGTGCGTGGTGCCTGCAGGCCCCCCGAGGCCTGTCTGGTCCACACAGTGGGGTGCAGATTGCAGGGGGGAGGGGTCGTGGAACTCTGGCACGCAGAGTAACAGCTGGCATTGAGTGACAGGTACTCCAGCACTCGGGGCTCCGGCCGTCCGACCGTCTCACTGAAGGTGTGCATGCGGAGACGGGCAGGAAGGAGCGGATCCCTCCAGAAACAGAGAATGAAGACGGCGTTGCTCTCTGCTTCCCGGCAAATTCGGCCAAAATACTACAGAAACACCTTAAAGGAAAGCCACTCTGTGAGCTGTCTCATGACTCGTGTCCGTTGATTCCGTGAGCGAGTGTCTCTGAGAGCCGTCTGCTTGGCTGGCCCCGGGCGCCTTTAGTAGAACGTGTGCCCGAGGCTGGCTTCGGATGCCAGTCCCACCTCCAAAGAGAGCTGGGGAGGAATAACCTCCCAGAGGGGCTAGATTACTCATTGTGATGGGCAACTCAGTATATAACAAGATGGGCGCACACTGCTGGACAGTAATCCTGGCTGGAAAACTGGCTCGTTATATTGACTTCGACTCTTCCTCCTACAGCTTCCAGGCAGCGAACCTCCCCCGGGTTTCACATGCCACCAGCAAGGCGCCTCTTCTCCCTGCTGCTGCCACCCACACATCCGGGCCTCCAGATTGGCCTGAACTCCTGACGCTGAGCCATACCTTCCCCATGACTGTCCCGGGGCTGCCCTGACAAGTGACCATAAACCGGGTGGCTTAAAACAACAGAAGTTCATTCCTTCACAGTTCTAGAAGCCAGAAGGATGAAATCAAGGTGTCGACGGGACTGCTCTCCCTCTGGGAGCTTTAGGGGAGAACTTGTTCTCTGCCTCTTCCAGATTCTGGTGGCTGCGTCTCCCTGCTCTGTCTTCACGTGGCCTCTGTTTCTTATAAAGACACTTGTCATGGGATTTAGGGTCCACCCTGGGGATCCAGGATGGTGTCCTCATCTCGAGATCCTTAATCACATCTGCAAAGACCCTTTTTTTCCAAATAAGGTATCATTCACGGGTTCCAGGAATTTTGATTGGATATATCTTTGGAGGGCTACCTATTACCTGTTGTACTTTCTTTTCTCTTCTTCATCTTTTTTAATGTTTTTATTTATTTTTGAAAGAGAGAGAGAGAGCACGAGCGAGGGAAGAGCCGAGAGGGAGACCCAGAATCCGAAGCAGGCTCCAGGCTCTGAGCTGTCAGCACAGAGCCCAATGCGGGGCTCGAACTCATGAACTGTGAGATCATGACCCGAGCCGAAGTCGGACGCTTAACCGACTGAGCCACCCAGGTGCCCCAACCTGTTGTACTTTCTAATGGGAAGGTTGGTTATATGGGTCAACACTGACTGGAGGAGGTTTTCTATAGTGAGCCCAAAGCATTTTCTCAAAAATAAACATCTTGGGATACCTAGTTCCAGATGTTTGACTTGGACAAGCTGCTTAACCCCTTTGGGGCCCCAGTTTCTTCACCTATAAAGTGGGAATAATAATAGTAGGGGTTGCCCACCGACATACGTGTAATGTGTAGAGTGCTATCTGTCACACAGCAAGCACTCTCTGAGTATTAGCCGTTGCCATAGTGATACCATCACGGCCTCATCATCACCACCGGGACTTCCCTCCAGACCACTCGTTTAACATTCAGTATCGTCTCTTAGTGTGCCGGCCTTTTATGCCTCTGTTTCTTGGCTTAGTGAAAATAGCGTGGAATTTGTTGCTGTGCGACTCTGGGCAAGTTCCTTACCCTCTCTGAGTCTGGTAGAGCACGCCCCGGAAGGGCTGCTGGAAGATCAAAAGCGGCCAGTTGTGTGACCACCCCCCCCCCCCCTGCCGTTTGCATCAATCCATGCTGGCTGAGCAGTGAGGGAGCGGCTGCTTCTCCACGAGCACTGGTGGCTTCTTTCTTCCTTCTTCCCTGCCTGCGTCTTCACGGCTGCTTGGTCTGCACCTGCTGTCTGCTCTCCCCAGAACGCAGAGATTGGCTGGCAGTTAATTTTAGTCAATTTTCTCCCCTGAGCCCACTTTCTCTTCGGTTCCCAGCACACATAAGGCTGTGCTTTCCAGATTGCTGTTTCCAGACCAGGTTCTCGCTGGCACGTTTGGGGAGGAAGTTTGGTAGTATCCAATCAAGACCTAGCTGTTCTGCGAGTGAAAAGGTTTCCAGGGACATCCTAAGTTGGTGTGCTTAAAACTCCCAACCTTTCGGGAAAACGCTGCACCGGTTCCCTCGGTGGCCTGTCCTGGTGAGCAGTAACCAGATCATAACTCCCGTAGTAGCTACTAACACCCCCCGCATGCCGGCCGCCCGTGCTCCGTGCCAGGCACGTTCTGAACGCTTCACGTTCATCCCCTCGGCCTCACGAGGAAGGTCCTGTTACGATCCCCATTTTACGAACGAGGCATGAGTGAGGCCCACAGGGTGTCAGTGACTTCTTGCCGGGTGTCACCCAGTCGATAAGTGGGGGGGCTGGGATTTGAGCCCAGGCACGCAGAGTTCCGCATCCGTGCTCTGAGCCACCCCACGGGACCGCGCCTCATTGGATGTCTGCGGTGACTTCCAAGGACACGCAGTTCCGAAAATGTATTGCCGATTTAACTGAATGTCGAATGGCTTTTCCTGTTAACTTAGAAATCTTCGTCTCTGTCAGCAGATGAGAACATTTTCTTTGCCCCTGTGGCTTGAAACTAGAGTAAATTTTTCCCTTATTGGTTTTTTCAGTCGAGGATGTAACGGTCTGGTTCTCTTAACCTGGGTGTGGTGTCAAAAGGTGATCTTTCAGGTGCCCGAATGGCTCAGTCGGTTAAGCGTCTGACTTCAGCTCAGGTCATGATCTCAGGTTTGTGAGTTCGAGCCCTGCATCGGGCTCTGCGCTGACAGCTCAGAGCCTGGAACCTGCCTCAGATTCTGTGTCTCCCTCTCTCTCTCTCTGCCCCTCCCCTGCTCACACTCCGTGTGTGTGTGTGTGTGTGTGTGTGTGTGTGTGTGTGTGTGTGTGTCAAAAATAAATAAACATTAAAAAAAAACAAAGGATGACCTTCAGACCCCAGATGCTGTGTGACTTGGGCAGGCCACATCACCTCTCTGAGCCCTACTTTTCTCGTATTAGTAACATTGAACACCTTAAATACTGCTGTATATACAAAGTGCCAGGCACAAAGCAGGTCTCAAGACATGGAGACGTGAAAGGTAAAATATACAATACGTGATGTTTCCCTGAAGCATGTTGTTGCGTAACTCTGAAGGTACATTTTTCTTAGTACATTTTGTTTGGAGAAATTTAGTGTTAGGTGTCTCTGTTATGCCGCATGTCTTTAGTAGAGATCATCTGAATCAGTTTTTATATTAAAATATTCTGGGCCAATGAACGATTATAAAAATACACTTTTTAAAGTTGAACCACTAATGAGTGATGACGAACATCATTACTTATGAAACAGAATAGTTTACCATTGAAAGGGATCTGAGTCAGAAGCTGTCATAGACATCAATGACTTTGGCTTCTCTTGTGCGTAGTTGGTTGGAGCTGTGAACACTCGTGTGCCCCCTGCACAACAATGAACAATGGTAGCAAATTGCCTCATACGTAGCTTTGCCCTTTTCCACCTAAGGGATAGAGTCCCATCCTTCCAATCTTTGTTTTTCTTCTCTGTTCTTTACTTAGCTGTGTAATGTCAGGAGGATGTATTACTCTCCTCAGGATCCAAGAAAGTAACTGCGACCAAGAATAATAGTAGAAATAATAATGTGAAAACTAACAATAACAATTGCTGTTAGTAGCTGAGTGTTTAACTCAGTGCGAGATACTGTGTTAGGACTTTACTCACAGTGGTTATTGAAGAAACACCAGCTCTGAAGTCAGACTCTTGGTCCTGAGCCATGTACTTCTCTGTGCCTCGGTTTCCTTTCCTACAGTTTGGAATTAATCACATTACCCTCTTATAGTGTTGTTTTGAGGCTCAAACAACAGAATATATGTTAAGTACATAGCAGATATCTGGCAGGCTGAAGACACTCGGTCATGTTAGTTATTGTTTTTTTTCTTAAAGACAGATTTTTTTTATGTATTTATGTTGAGAGAGAGAGAGAGAGAGAGAGGGAGGGAGGGAGCATGAGTGGTGGAGGGGCAGAGAGAGGAGAGAGAGAATCCCAAGCAGGCTCCACGCTGTCAGCCCAGAGCCTGGCTCGGCGCTCAGTCTCGTGAACCAGGCGATCATGACCTGAGCTGAAATCAGGAGTCAGATGCTTAACTGACTGAGCCACACAGGTGCCCCGTGTGTTAATTATTGTTAATCCCCTTAAGAACTTTTTAGGGACCCCCCAGTTTTGTGTATGAGGAACTCGGGCTCAGAGAGGCTAGGGGCTTGCTCGAGGCCACACATGCCTTGGTTGGGAGGCGTGAGCTCAAGCCCAGCTCTGACCCCAGAGGCGGGGCTCCCACTGTGCACCCTGGCAGGCCTCAGCCAGTCAGCTTGCACAAGGTAATGTTGGCTGCACGGGAGGCAAACAGCTGAATGATTACCTTTTTATAGAAGTTTGATTTTTCAGCCATTATCTCACTGGGGCAAGAGACCAGCCTGTCAGTTGGTAATGGGATATTAGTTTCCTATTGCTGGAACAAATTACCACAAATCAGGGGATTGAAACAAGGTAAATGTATCATTTTACACTCTGAAGATCAGAAGTCTGATATGGGTCTCATGGGGCTAAAGTCAAGGTGTCAGCAGGTCTGAGCTCCTCCTGGAGGTTCTGGGGGAGGATCCATTTCTTACCCTTTCCAGCTTCTAGAGGCCACCTGCATTCCTTGGCTTGTGGCTACACTGCCTCAGTCTCTGTTTCCACGGTCCCATCTCCTCTGACTCTGATCTTCCTGCCTCCCTCTTATAAGCACCCTTGCAATTATCACTCAAATGTAGGTAAAGATCATCTTTCCATCTCAAGACCCTTAACTTGATCACATCACAGTCTCCTGTTTCATGCAAGGTCACATAGTCAGATATTCTGGGGCTTAGGACCTGGCCCTCTTTGGGGGCCATCATCCGGTAGCCCCCAGGTGGGCCTTCTCATCTTGCCACGATGCTGACCATATTCTCATTTCTTCCGGTGCTGGGTGGTGTTGACTTCAGGCAGATGTAGTCCCAGCCCCACCCCCTCCCCCGCTGACCTGTGAGCCACTGCTGTTTCATTTCTCGTTTTCCGCTTTCTTCATCCAAAGATGAGAGGCTTCACTACCACAGTTTTGTGGCGCTACTGAGTGCCCAAAATGAGGGAATGTGGGGAAAGCGCCTGTTCCTAACTGGCCCTCCAAACTGGGAGCCATTATTCTCACAGTGAGGACCTTTAAATTATTTTTAATGCTCCTGTAACAACAAACAGAGCCCAGTGTCTTGGTAAAAACGAACAAAGGTCTTAGCATACAGGTCAAGGGGGTCTCTAAAAAGGGCCTATGAAAAGCAGCAAAGAGCCAAGCTCGGTTCCAACATACCAGAACTGGACTCAGTTGGAAACAAAAGCGTTATTCAGCTGACCAGATGATAGGTGTGAACAAGAAGAGAAATGGGGCCGAGATTGGCTTGTCAAACAGTGTATTACTGTGAAGGCTGCACATCAAGGCAGCCTTTTGTAACGGCGTTTATATTAAAGGAGGCACGAGATATTTTATGGCCCCGATTGAGGCCCCAGAGCCTAAATAGCAACCCTGTTTGATCAGCCTTTCACAGGTTATGTGATGTTTGTCGGAGGAATCGGGTATAAATCTCTCCAGGTATCTATCTGGAAGGAGGGGAGACCAGGACAAATTGAAAGGGCGTGGAGCAGAGAGAAGGGAGCCGAGTCTAGTCCCTGTGAACTTCAGATACGGCGGCTGGCCTCCTCGGGTGCCATGTTGCTGAGACGGGAAGTTGGAGATTCACTGGCAAGCGGAACGGTGATCGTTAATGGTGGGGTGGGGGGGGGCTGCTTCCCCTTCTAATCTCATCTGTCGCCCTGCCCCCCCCCACCCCCCCGCCTGCGTTCCTCAAACATGACCAACTTGTCCCCACTTTGACATTGGGAACATACGTCCCCATGGATCTCTATGTGTCTGGCTCCGAATCTCAGATGCAATCTCACCTCCTCCGAGAAGTCTTCCCCAGCCTCCCAATCTCGGGTGACCATCGCCTTGCTTTATTGTCCTCACGGCACCTATCTCCATCAGCAATGACTTTGCTCTTCTATTTCTCTGGTATCCCTGTCACCCCCTCCGGACTGTAATCTCTAAGGGAACAGGGACCTTGCCTCCTATTTAGGGCCCTCACCCCAGAGCGAGGACGCCGCCTGAGCACATAGAAGATATTTATGATAAGAGTGGCTAATACCTAGCCCTTGTTTTGTGCCACATCTCGTTTTAAATGTCTTACGTGCAGTAATTCACTTAATTTCTCTCAGCTCATCTATTCTACATGGAGACATAGTGTGATAAATGGAAAAAAATCAAATGAATGGATTATTCTGCCATATTTGAAGTATCACTGAATTTAGCAATGTATCAATTATCGCCACAATAATTCTGTGTGACAAAACATCCCAATTCTTTTTTTAATGTTTATTTTTTGAGAGAGAGCGCAAGCACGTGCGTGCGAGTAGGGAGGGGAGGGGCAGAGAGAGAGGTGGGGGGAACCAAGGATCTGAAACGGGGCCGTGATGACAGCAGAGAGCCCGACGTGGGGCTCGAACTCGCAAACTGTAAGATCGCGACCTGAGCCAAAGTCAGATGGTTAACCGACTGAGCCACCCAGGCGCCCCTCAAAACATCCCATTTCCTCACGGTAGCCGTCTATGGCGCTGAGGAACAAAAAGAATAAGGTTTTTTTTTAATTTTTCCTCTGGGGGAGGGATAGAGACGGTACTTTATGTTTGCAGGGAGTGGTGGCGAACATTAATTGGGCACTGGCCCTGTGTTGTCAGGCTCTCTGTGACATTTTATTTTATTATTATTATTATTATTATTATTATTATTATTTTTTGCTGGGATCTAACCTCCGCTGTTGGGCATGTTTTATCTGTAAATACGCCAAGCGGTCCTGACAGGTGTGTGGCATTGGCCCCACTTCACTCTGTTCAGGGGGCAGAGATGGGGAGCGAAAGGACCGAGTCCCGCCTCCACGGCCTGAGTCCTGTTTTTACTTTTCTGCGATCCTCCAGATGGAGGGGTGCTTGGACACAGTAGCCGCTGCATAAACGTCGGCTGAAAGAATGAGGGGGGAAGGGACGCCGCTCGGCCTCTGAGGGTGGACACCACCATCTCCCTCTTACCGGTGAGGAAAATAAGAATTGGGAGAGATTCCGTTCAAGGTCATCCAGCTGGGAGAGCAGTCAGGATTCCAACCCAGATGGCTGCAACTCCTGAAGCCAATGCTGTCTGCGAGGGGTGGGATGCAGGGTCCCGCAGTGAGGATCCCCCCACCCCACGCCCCCCCCCAGCAGGAGACAGGGGAGGGGAGAGCGAGGATATATACTCTGGTTTGTAAACCCCCCGGGACGTGGGCCCCGAACACCATCTCCCGCAGGGCTGCGGTCTCTCCTGGGCAGAGCTCCGGAGTGGCTATTCTGCATTAGCCTTGGCCCCACACGTGGCTCAGGGATGGAGAGAGGCCCCAGCCCAAGCCATTTGCCGCTGAGCCGCGTGGGGCTGGTGAGGCCGGGCCTGTGTGGACGCTGCTTGGGGTTTGGGGCCTGACCCGTGGGGCAGCGAAGTCAGGGCCGCAAGCACAGGGCGCGCTGACATCTGCCCCTGGGGGGAGAGCACACGCGCCTTTCTTTATCTTCACCCTTCACAACAGAGCGTGAAAACAGACGAAACGGGCCCCTGACCTGGGAAACTCTTCATTAGCAGCGTCCCTGGAATCGCCATTGGCTCGTCGCACCATTCCTGACGCAAGGCACTCTGAGTGTGCAGGGGTGAGGCCTTGCCCGCGCCCCCCCCCCCACCGCCACCCCCAGCCCCGGAGTCAGTGTTACCTGCTGGGCTGCCCTTCAGTTGGGAAAGCCCATGGCGTAGCTGCTTCTGTTTGAGGGACGTGAATCTCGTTCAGCTTTCACTCACTCACCAGCCAGTAATCAAATCCAAGGACGCCAGCAAGTAAGGAGGCAGGACAGTGGGGCGGCCGGTGGAGGAAGGCCTCACTAAGGCAGGGACATTTTTTTTTAATTTAAATATAATTTATTGTCAAATTGGCTAACATACACTGTATACAGTGTGTTCTTGGTTTTGGGGGAAGATTCCCATGATTCATTGCTTCCATACAACACCCAGTGCTCATCCCAAGTGCCCTCCTCAATGCCCATCACCCCTTCTCCCCTCTCCCCCGCCCCCCCTCAATCCATAAGAGTCTCTTATGGTTTGCCTCCCTCCCTGTCTGTTTGTAACTGTCTTTTCCCCTTCCCTTCCCCCAGGGTCTTCTGTTGAGTTTCTCAAGATTCACATATGAGTGAAAACATATGGTATCTGTCTTTCTCTGCCTGACTTATTTCACTCAGCATAATACCCTCCAGTTCCATCCACGTTGCTGCAAATGGCAGGGTTCCATTCTTTCTCATTGCCGAGTAATACTCCCATTGTATATATAAACCACATCTTCTTTATCCATTCATCAGATGACAGACATTTAGGCTCTTTCCATGATCTGGCTGTTGTTGAAAGCACTGCTAAAAACATCGGGGTACATGTGCCCCTGTGCATCAGTACTCTTGTATCCCTTGGGTAAATTCCTACCAGTGCTATTGCTGGGTCGTAGGGTAGATCTATTTTTAATTTTTTGAGGAACCTCCACACTGTTTTCCAGAGCGGCTGCACCAGTTTGCATTCCCACCAACAGTGCAAGAGGGTTCCCGTTTCTCCACCTCCTCTCCAGCATCTCTAGTCTCCTGATTTGTTCATTTTAGCCACTCTGACCGGCATGAGGTGCTATCTCAGTGTGGTTTTGATTTGTATTTCCCTGATAAGGAGTGACGTTGAGCATCTTCTCATGTGTCTGTTGGCCATCTGGATGTCTTCTTTGGAAAAGTGTCTATTCATGTCTTAAGGCAGAGACATTTAGGTTGAATGAGATGTGAAGGAGAGGAAAGGGCCAGCCATGGGAACATGTGGAGGAAATCATCAGGCAGAAGGGAAAAACGGGTGCAAAGGCCCCACAGCAGAAGCTAGTGCAGTGGTTTGAAGAACCCAAAACAAAGGGTGTGGCTGGACTCTAATGAGAAAAGGGAGGGAAGTGTGGTCAGGCAGGGAGCAGGAGCCAATCCATGGAACCCGGTTAGACCACAGAACTAGGGATGCTTTACTAGGAAACATGGCTTTTTTTCTTTCTTTTTTTTTAAGTTTACATATTTGTTTTGAGAGAGAAAAAGAAAGCATGAACGGGGGAGGGGCAGAGAGAGAGAAAGAGGGAGAACCCCAAACAGGATCTGCCCTGTCAGGGCAGAGCCCGACGTGGGGCTCGAACTCACAAACCACGAGATCATGACCTGAGCCAAAGTCGGATGCTTAGCGAACTGAGCCACCCAGGCGCCCTGGAAACACATGACTTCTGACTGTGGGGCAGAAGTTCAAGGCCTCTCCTGGCGTCCTCTCAGTGGGCGGCTTACCTCTGCTCGTTGAGGCGGTGGTTCAGCTCCCACGCCCGCCCCAGGCAGCACGGAATCGAAGGCTCTCCCTTCTCCTCTGGCTTATGCTCGCCCTAAAGGCCAGTGCTGAGTGCCAAGCTCCACGTTCCTGCTGAAAACGAGGATTCGGGGGAAGGAGAATAGATGTTAGGGTCACACAGGTCCATGCTTGAAGCTCAGTCTTGTCACGTAATGGCAGTGTGACCTTGGACAAGTCCCTCACAGTTTCTGAACCTCAGTAACAATGGCAATAGATAATACTACCTACTTGACTAGGTTGTGAGGATTAATTGAGATAATATGTGAGCTCATGTCACGCAGAGGTAAATGCTTAATCAGTGTAAAGCTTTCCTCTCCCCAAGTCCTCTCTAGTCTGTTGTGTAGCACTTGGAAGAGGGACAGGTTGTATGGGGCTTGGGGGTCAGTGTGGAGGATGAAGCTGTTAGTACAGAGTTTCTTTTTGGTTTTTTTTTCTTTTCTTTTTTTTTTTTTTAATTTTTTTTTTTCCAACATTTATTTATTTTTGGGACAGAGAGAGACAGAGCGTGAACAGGGGAGGGGCAGAGAGAGAGGGAGACACAGAATCGGAAACAGGCTCCAGGCTCTGAGCCATCAGCCCAGAGCCCGACACGGGGCTCGAACTCACGGACCACGAGATCGTGACCTGGCTGAAGTCGGACGCTTAACCGACTGCGCCACCCAGGCGCCCCCAGAGTTTCTTTTTGGAGCAACAAATACCCTCTAGAATTCAATTATGGTGATAGTTGCAAGACTCTCTAAATAAACTAAAGACTGTTGAACCGTACACATTACGTGGGTGAATTTTATGGTATAAAAACTGTATCTCAATAAAGCTGTCTTTAAAAAGATGTGGTTTGGGGCACCTGGGTGGGTCAGTCTGTTAAGCGTCTGACTTGGGCTCAGGTCATAGTCTCGGAGCCCGTGGGTTCAAGCCCCGCGTTGGGCTCTGTGCTGACAGTGCAGAGCCCGGAGCCTGCTTCGGATTCTGTGTCTCCCTCTCTCTCTGCCCCTCCCCTGCTCCCATTCTGTCTCTCTCTCTCAGGAAATGAATAAACATTAAAATTTTTTTTTTAAAGATGTGATTTCATTACTCTGAGGAATAATGCAGTTTCAAAGTAAGACATACAAAAATAGGACCTAGGTGTTAATACAAAATTGTACCCGTTATCTGAGAGGATTACCATGTAAGGTTTGACTCTGTTCCCTGCTCTTAGGGCATTAGAATAAAAGATGGAAAATTGAAGTCAGTGACGGAATCCTTGATTTTGTGAAAGTGGGATTTCTGGTCCTTTTCAGAGTAAAGCCCTAAACGTCCACAGAAAATAGAGACGATTCCTAATTCCACGCAGACTTTCATTGGCGTCAGTTCCGAGGTACGTGGTGGGAACCCACCGTGTGTCAGCCACTGTCCTAAGTGCTGAAGCAGAAGTAGGCACAGTGGCTGTCTTGAAGGATTTCAAGGTGGCCCCGTAAATACAGGCACCCTCACCGAAGGGTGTTGCTCAAGATACCAGCTATATCAGGGCTCTCCAGAGAAACTGAACCACTAGGAGGTGTGCGTATATTTATTTAGAAAGAGATCTAGTATGGAGAATTGGCTCACATGATTATGGGAGTTGACAAGTCCCAAGATCTGCATCCGGCAGGCTGGAGACCCAGGAGGGCCGATGTTTCAGTTTGAGCCCAAAGGGCAGGAAAATATTGATGTCTCAGCTTGAAGGCAGTCAGGCAGGAGGAGTTAGTTCCCTCCTACTCATGGGGAGAGTCGGCCTTTTTGTTCTATTCAGGCTTTCAACTAGCTAGATGAGAGCCACCCACGTTGGGGAGGGCAGTCTGCTTTATTCAGTGTACTGATTCCAATGTGAATCTCATCCAGAAACACCCTTCACAGACACACCCAGAATGACCTTTGACTGAGCCTCCTGGGCACTCTGTGGCCCAATCAAGTTGACAGGAAAAATCAGCCATCATACTAGCCCAGTGACTCATCCTGCTACCCTCCAAACACGTTCCTAGAAGATTTGGGAAGTAACCGCTTTCTGTACTTGTTGGGAATTCAAAGAGCATGCTTGCACCCCAAAGGCCCTGATAAGTCCTGCGATGTAGGGAAACCTGTTTACTTTCACAAGCCTGCTATTTCTCAGTCTGAGCAGTCTAGAAACACTCATCCACCCTTTTTTCTTTTTAAATTCTTTTGTTTTTAAAGAGAAACGTATGGAGGTGCCTGGGTGGCGCAGTCGGTTGAGCGTCCGACTTCAGCCAGGTCACGATCTCGCGGTCTGTGAGTTCGAGCCCCGCGTCAGGCTCTGGGCTGATGGCTCAGAGCCTGGAGCCTGTTTCTGATTCTGTGTCTCCCTCTCTCTCTGCCCCTCCCCCGTTCATGCTCTGTCTCTCTCTGTCCCAAAAATAAATAAACGTTGAAAAAAAAAATTAAAAAAAAAAAAAAAAAAGAGAAACGTATGTATCACCGACTATCTTGACATATGTTGAACTTATACATAGTGTGGGATTGGGCCATACTGGAAGTGTGTGTGTGTGTGTGTGTGCGTATACACATATATACACACACACATACACACAGTACAGTATTGGGAATGGCAGGTTCCATCTGGGTGGGACCAGGTGAGTTAGCGAGAGCTTCAGGCAGGCTTCCTGAGGGACATTTCACCTGAGCGAGGTGTTGAGGCATAAACAGGAGTTCCTCTGGCTGATTGAGATGGGTAGAAGTCGCAGCGTGCAAAAGATCGGCGCTTTTCCCTGCCTGCGGGAAGAGCAGTGTTATTTCTTATGGTCGTATTTTAGTTCTGCCCTTGGTGACAAGAAGCTCTTACTGACCACCAGACACAAGTGGGTCCCCGATTTCGGTTGACTGCTGCTTCCCCCAGCTCCGCTAGTACCTGTAATAGCGCGGCCCGGACCTTGGTACCGAAGGTTTCCATGTCTCTGGCGTCCGGGGTCTTGCGTTTCACGAGCTGACAGAGAGCGAGCCCCGAAGTTGGCAGTGGTGCCCTCTCCAGGCTCTGAAGGTTTCGTCTTCGTGCTGATTCTTCCGGGAAGCCACCTCATGAGGGGTTGAGGGCTGCCCCTGTGGCAGGAGAGGCTCCATCCCTGCAGCACCGATGTAGCAGGAAGCTCAGGGAAGCAGCACTGGATCTGAGGGCCAGACGCTGTGGCCACAGCAGGCGCTCACGGAGCACTGACCCTGTGCCAGCGCCCCCGGGCAAGTACCTGGTGCCCCCCGCCCCGTGCCCTCCTCCCTCTCCAAATTGTCAAATGGAGAGAAGCTGTCCCTGCCTTCACGAGACAGGTGTGGACCCACTTCAGAAGAGGGGCCGCGTATCTCAAAAGGGCAGCCGGCCCTTGGCAGGAAAGAGGAGAGCGGGAGAGGGCGAGGGGGTCACCCGCCCAAGCGGGCATGGAGGTTCCCTGGGGAATAGGAGAATGGCAGCAGGAGCAGGGCTTGATGCCTTCTGGCTCAAGACCAGAGCCTGCCCCTCGAGGGATGACTCAGCAGACAGGCGCGACCAGTGCTGAGGTTTCAGCAAAGCTGGGAACGTGGCTCCCCCATCGCCCAAGGAAGGACAAAGAGAAATTTCTGATACGAAAATCACCAGTAGAGTCATCATGGGAAAAACCAGGCATGGGTTGTGCTGACAGCTCCTTCGTGCTTTGACCTCGCTTTCACTTGGGCTCCCAGTCTGGAGGCGCCCTGGGGTTACGGCGGGGCCGAGGGCCTCAAAGGACCTGCATCCGGCTGCGGTACACTGAGACTTTGCATTTAACTGCTGGTAGCTACTCAGTGCCGTCAGAATAAGCCATTCGGAGCAGGTGGCGCGGCCTGATTTTCCTCAGGAAAAGGGTAAGAGATAGTGAGATTGCCCTGCCACCCACCCCCAGACTTGAACGGTCCGTCCTTGATTTTCCAACACCAGGCTATCACCCCCCAAGGGAAAATGGCTTAAAACTACTTGAATAGCTTTATTTGGTATTTGAATCTTATTTGCAGCCAACTCCCTCCCTTAGATGCTTCAAAGGCTGTTTGCTGAGGGAAGGAAGGCATAGCGAGCGAGTGAACGAATGAATGAACGCGTGGGTGACGACGGGCACACGTTTACATCGGTGGGAAAATTCACTACTATTGGCTACTCGTCCCTGGATCCAGTTCCATCATGCTCGGATTTGTCTGCCAGGGCGAGGCCGGCATGGTGAGGCGGGAGGCACAAGAGTCCAGCAGATTAGCAGAAGGACAGAGAGGTGAAGGAATGAATGTTCCTATAATGGTTAGCGCTTAACCGTAGGCACACGCTGCTCGCAGAAGAATCGCAGTGGAAATGCAGGAGGGACAAGGAGATACAGCAGATCCAGGAAGGAGGGCCGGACGCTCCAAATCCCCAAGCTGATGGTATTACTGACAGAGAAGGATTACTCTTCCTGCAAGACTGTGCCCAGACGCACGGGGGTGGCTTCTCCCCAAAGGAGCCCTTTTCTTTTCTTTCTTTCTTAAAGGATTAGAGAATAAATAGGACTTGGTAGGAAATACAGATGAACAGATGGTCGGGTGGATGAGTGGGTGGATGGATGGATGGAGGGTTGGGTGAATGGGCATCAGCACCTGGTAGTGAAAAGGGCACTGGTCTTGAAAGGCAGAGCCAACCACCTGTTCCCTCTCTGAGCCCAGTCCTAGCGTCTGCAAACCCCGCTCCTCCCTGGCTGCAGGGGCCTTCGGGAACCTCAAAATAAAACCCGGACACCTTTGTTCAGTCAAGGTGCTCGGCAACTGTAAGGAATTCTTACCTGCATAACCCCGTCCCTCCCAAGACTGCCCGTAGTCCCCCACGCTGCAAATGTATTATGATTGAAGTACAAGAGTAAGTCAAAATCGTAGTAAATTCTGTGATCACTTTGGAATTACTCCAGCAAACTCTGCATGGATTTTTTTTTTTTCCTTCTCTCTTTTCCCAAGCAATTTTTCTTACACCGGAGGTTGCCAAGATTTTATGGCTATTTGGTTATCTTATCCATCCAGATGGTTAGCATTAATTTATGCTGAAATAAATCTGTAAAACCTCATCTGTCTCATTTCTCTAGAAGCATTAGGTAGAAGGCCTTAAAAAACCCTTAATATAGAGCCTCCTGAAAGGGCTGGGGGGCGATGTTACAGCACACTTCTTATTCAGTTTGGCTTGAAATTCTGCCTTTCTATTCCTTGATGTTTCTAGATAAGCAAGTGAGGTTGCTTGGTATAAAAAACCCAAACTTAATTTTATGACTCTTAATACATATGCTTGTCACAGGTTAAAGTTGCTTTGTACTGAGAAAAATTAAGCTGTGATTTATCATCCAGTGATAAATTTTGAATGTCTTTTTTCCATTTGTAAACATTCATCATTCAAGCAAGATACGTGAGTCAGTGAGCAGGGATTGAAATACTAATAAGCCGTGTGACCTCAGGCAAGCGCATCGGCCGAGGTGGGTTCCATTTCTCCACATTGGCAAGCCACCTGTTTGCAGGACCGCTGTAGGGATTAAATGTGATAATGTGCTTGGAGTGCTTAGTGCTTGGTGCCGTTAAGTAGTGCTGTTGCGATTGAGCTCACGAAGGTGGTTTGTGGGAGAGATTGGGCCTCCGCTTTCATTTCGGACAAGTTAGATCAAAATATCAGCTCCCGGCCAGCACTCCTGGTGCTGAGCGCCTCCTCTCCGCCAGTGCACCCCTGAGACGTGAACTGATTTGCACCATTACTCTTGTGCTATTTGGGGATTTCTTGGGCTGACGCTCCACTGTTCAAAACATTTCTACACAATGATTCACACGGTTGACCTGACTTTTCCTAAAAGTCAAAAGCAGCCCAGGCTCTCTTACCATGCTCTGGGGCTTGGCTGACTGTCCCTGGTTGCCAGACCGTGGGACAGTCAATGCTCTTAAGAGACAGTCCTCTGTGGTTCCCCCACTCACCCAGGTGCAGGAGATGCTAAAGACCAGGCAGTTGGTTGACAATTGCTGTCGGAGTAGAGGAAACTTGATTCTGGTTCGAGGCCCACACAGATTCAGCTCCCGTGTGTCCCTCTCTAGAACGTCTGGTCTCCTGGACAAGGCTTGCAACTATGGACACTATTCCATCAAAAGAAGGAGATGCTGCTAGGGTAGAACGTTTTGGGTTTTCTGTGACTGTCGACCTTGGTTTTGTTTTAAGGCTTTACCTTGTGACTCAGTTTCCCTTTGGGCCTCTGTAGGACGTGGTCAGAGACTGGCATCGGCCCAACTTGCAGGGCATGTGGTCCTTCTCCCGTACAGATGCCACAAAGCTGTAGTTAACACAGCAAGCCCTCTGCATGTTGCCGGGTACTAAGAGGGGGGTGTAGGGTTCTGCGGTTGCTTTCTGGGAAGTCGGCAAGGGCCCCTGCCAGGGACCAGCACTTCTGGGGCCATCGGATTCGCATCCGGGTGCTCTCTGCCTTGTCTTCCTCTCATTTGGGTGTTCAAGCCCATGGTTGTCAAGTGACTTCTCAAAAGCACCTTGCACATGAGAGATACTAAGTAAATGTATACAAATCTCAGGTAGCATGGCAGTGATAATGCTTAATGATAATGGCCTGCATTTATTGAGCACTTACTGTGGACCATACGCCATGCCAAGTGCTTTACTCAGTTTATCTCACTTCACCTTCCAACCACCCCATTAAGTAGATGCCATGACAAGCCCCATTTTACAGATGAAGAAACTGAGGCCGAAGAACTCAAGACCTTGCTTGCCATCACAGCTAAGAAGCAGGGCAGGGACTCTGTCCCAGAGTGGTCCTTAGACCACTTCTGGGAGGCGAGCAGGTGCTACCAGTCAAGATGGGAAGATAGATGCCAAGGCCAGGTTAGCTCACTCTTCCTTTTACGGAAAGGGCCTTTTCATACAGATTACCCAAATTCCAGAGTGCTCCAGAGGAAAAAAAATGTTTTACACCTTCAGATTTTAGTAACTATTTCTAGTGAGAAATTGTACCCATCCTGTGGCACACAAGGCACCCTTCTCATACCATTCCTATGTTTCATCTGTTTCATGCCGTTGGGTTGGGAGTGGGTTGGGGTGATTCGGTATTTCCTGCTCTCGATGTGTGGAGGGCGGAAGAGTTCACACTTGAATTTAGCAATACTGTGATCATGTTTTCTGTGTGTCACTTCCCAGCGTGACATCAGATGGGCCCGTAAGTCTCAGAAAACACAAGATGCGGTTATTTCTGTGTCTGTAAACTGGGGGCTGAGGGTACGCTTTAAGGCCCTTATGGCAGAGGAGAACCTTAGAGACTCACGCGTCCCCTCCTTCCGTTTTGCAGATGAGTTGCAAGCATTCAGGTGACTGTGATTCTGCTGGGTCTTAACGTGGGTGACAGGGTTGCTGTTAGGAAAGCAGATTTGGAAAAATTCCTGGAGCTCTTGTCCCGGTCCCCGATGTGGCCCCGGCCCAAACCCCTTCCTACCCAACCTGCAGCCTCAGGGCCCTAAATCGCCGGCCACCTCCTACAAGGAATAGGCTTCGTTGTCACGAAACTGCATTGAAAGCACTTTCCGTTGCTGAGGGTGGGATCCGACGACTGTCCCGTCCAACCTCACGCTGACCCGGGAGACCCTCGTATGTGTGCCACGTCCTGGTTGAGGCAGTAGCAAGACTTCCCTCCAGCATGTGAAGCTGAGGAAGGGCGGGTCTAGTCTTCTTCCATGTAGTCATTCAGCAGCTGTTTATTGAGCACTTACTATAATGACATGATTAATAAAGCAGCTACGTTTGTTTGATGCTTTCTGCGGCAGGCACTGTGTTAGTCTCTCAGTAGTGCCGAAGACATCCCGGGTACCTGCCCAGGGCTGGAGCCTGGGTGGGGGAGGCATCTGGCCTTGAACACAGCGGGGAGGTTGGGGCTGCGCTGGGAGAGGCAAAGCCCCAGGAAGACCATCTTCTGGAAAATCGAAGCCTGCAAAGGCGCGATCAGCTTAACGTGGGAGAAAAATCCGTCTTTCTCCACTCCGCGCTCTCTCAGCTCTGCCCCTGCGCGCCATTCCCCCAACCCTCTGTCCTGAGGACGTTTCTCCCCTTCTTCTCTTTACTGTCCCCCCACCCCCAACCCGCACACACCTCTTTCACATAATGCAAGTACACATTTTTTTATTGCTAACATTTTGTGCAGAAATCACGATTTAGGTCAAAGCCGGGTTGGTTCAATGTGGAGAGCTGGATGAGTTTGCATGAAGTTCTCGAGAGTATTTTTTAATTTGTCTAATGGCAATTGCCTCTCCATTCAGGTGAGCTAAAACTCTTGTGACTTAGGTGAAGATTTAAATATAAATTATTCCCATGTAGCCACAGGAAAGCAATTGAGCGGAGAAAGGATTGAAAAGACAGAGCAAGCAAGATTTAGTTTTCATTAAAATGACACGGTACCTATAAATAAGGTGAGAATCCGGTTAATAGCTTTCTATTCAAGGGGAATTGACGGGAAGAATTGCATTCCAGAGAGTGCACGGGGTTCCTTGAGAATGTAGACATTCCTTCCTATCCCAGCATCATCAGCATTCAGAGGGTTGAGTCACTTCATCTGTATTTCTCTTTTTCTATTAGCTAAAACGCTTGTTAATTTTTTTTTTTTTAATTTACTTAGTTGTTTCCTTCATGGGCAGGAATAAACGTTGATTTGTGACTCTAGCTCATATGAGAAATAGAAGTATTGGGGCGTTTGGGTGGCTGAGTCTGTTGAACATCCGACTCTTGATTTCAGCTCGGGTCATGATCTCGTGGTCATGGATTGAGCCCTGAGAATCGGGCTCCATGCTCAGCAAAGAGACTGTTTAGGATTCCCTCTCTCTCTCCCTCTGCCTCTCTCTTGCTCGCACTCTCTCTCTCTCTCAAATGAAAAAATTTGTAAAAGAAATGGAAGCATTAAGACCAGCCTCTGAGGCCTTCCTCTGGTCAGTCCTGAGAAAACAGTGAGAAACAGCTTGCCTTGAAAAGAGGTAGGAACATCTTGGAAGACTTCTCCGGAGCGTAAAGAGGCCCGGCAAAGATACTCACTGTGGCACTGATATTTATAATAGGGAATTATTTGGATAGGCAGATGAGCTATATTATATCCGAACTGTGAGATGCTCTGCAACAATTAGGAAGAATCGGCTAGGTCTCAGTCTAATAAATTCATACTCTACTGTTGAAGAAAAAAGCAAGTAGCTAAGAGATACCTGCAGCGCAATACTATATATCTTCAGAAATTACAGCATATTTTCTAGAGGTGCACTTAGGCTGGAGGTTAATGAACGTATAGAGAATAGTCTGGGAGGACTTGTGTCAAACTGGGAGGATCAGTGCTCCATCTAGGAAGGTAGAGAGGAGACCAGGAATAGAGCTACGAGCACTTACACCCACGGAGTGAGCCTCGGTCCTCGGGTCCTGGAGCAGAAGCCCGTGAACTCGGCTGCTCTGACCGAACGCTCTCTGACCAGCTGTGACCGGCAGGGCCTTGAGGCCGGCGTTGTCTCGCCTCTGATGTCAGGCAGCATGTGTGACCGTCTGCTGTGTATTAGACGTTGCACTGGCGTCGCGGATTCCGTGGTAGCAGTAACGGCGAACCCTTCCGTAGCACTTGAAATTTGCTAGGTACCGTTCTGGCTGTTTGAGGTATGTTATTAACTCATTGAACCCTCACGACGAACCTGTGACGTAAACACTATTGTCAGTTCCATTTGGTAGAGGAGGAGATTGAGTCACGGAGAAGGTAAGTGACTTACCCACTGTCACACCACTAGAAAAGGGACTGGAGGAAGGGACAACTAAGCTGAGACCGATGCATTGGTAGCCATTAGCCTGACAGAGAAGGGGTATGGTGGTGAGAGCCGGCATTGGAGGGGGACCAAGGGCTGAGTCTAGAGAGGAGGTCTCAAGCTTCTGGCTTCCGGCACACCCCTACTCTCTGGGACCTCAAATAAAACAGATGCTGCTTATTTATATAAGGGGTGTGCAGACCTTTTCTTAACAGGCCAGGTAGTAAATATGTTAGGCTCTGTGGGCCAAGAGGCAAAATTGAGGATGTTAGGTGGGAATATCTATGACTATTTAAAACGTAACCTTGTAGAACTATGAAAGTCATTCATAGCTCAAGGACCATAAAAGAAAAAAAAAACACAAAACAAAAAAACAACCAGGCGTCTGATTAGGTCTGGCTGTTGGGTTTCTGCTGGAGGTTACGGTCTTGCCTCGGCCTCACTGGCATTATCTGTTCAACAGAAAGCTCTGCCAGGTATTAGACACACAGCGCGGAAGTGGGGAGGCAGCTGAGTATCGGGACGTCCACAGTTCAGAAGTCCAAAAGCCCAGCAGATTTGTGTTCGAGCCCCCCTCCGCCCCTCAGCGGCAGTGAGGCCCCGGACACGCTGCTTAACCTCCTTGAATCTCAGTTTCCTTGATCTGTAAAATACACGTGATGCACTTACTTCTCAGGGCTGCTGGGAACACCCAGTGAGAGTCCACTCGTCAGCGCGGCACCAGGCCCTAGGAGTTCAAAGGTATCGCTGGTGGCCGGGACGCCATTCACAGATAGTTTTTGAACGTGTTTTTGGTGGTCCTTTCCGTGAAAAATGTGAGCCCTCTCGGTCAGGAGCACAAGCCCCTGTTCCGACACTACTTTTTGTGGAGGGAATGTGTTTGATGTAGAGCGTGCCTTCACCTGAGCCACCTGCGAGGTATTCTCCCAGGATCATGTTTACTTCAGGGAAATGAAGCAGGAACGTGGCAGAAGGGGGGGCGTGAGCTTTTCTGAGCACGTAGGCTCGAGGTTCGTTGAACTCTCGGAACAGAAAGGCCAGGCTGTGGCTGGAACTGTTCATCTCTGGGCATCAGCCCTGGGGTGAGTGCAGAGTGATGAAAACCTATCAGGAGTCTCCACTGCCTTCTTGCACTAGAACTTTCTGCCTTCTCTGCGCTTAGCCAGAGTGACTTTGAGGTCTCAGCTTTGATGTGGGAATTAAGAGTCTCCTGGGCCTGAGTCAGATTCCTGGCCAGGCACTGAAGAAATCAGGAGCTTCCAGTTGGCTGAGGGAGTTCCCACGAGACCCTTTGCTGGATGGAACACAAAACAGCCGGAGAAGATTCTGGAAGTTGGTCCTTGAGTCAGCTAGTGGGAAATTGCAACAGAACTCCTTGGGAAAGCTCTTTGGAGTCAGATGAGCTGCTTTCCAATCCCAGCCTATTGTCACTTATTGGTAAATTACCTAACCTCCAAAAAGTCGCAGGACTTCTTTGAACCTCAGCTTTCCCGCCTGCAAAATGGACATGATATGGCCTGTCTACCTGGCTTGCCATGAGGACTAACCAGTGAAAATTACCAAAGTGTAGCGAGTGCATTTTTTTGTACCAACTATTGTGCTAAGGGCCTCTTCTTGCTCTCTTCAAGATGCTGTGAGGTACTGGGCAAAGAGAGGTTCCGTGTCTGTTCCAAGAACCTAAGCAATTTGATTGTAGAATCTACATTCTTTTTTTTTAGTGTTTATTTTTGAGAGAGAGACACAGAATGTGAGCGGGGGAGGGGCAGAGAGAGAGAGGGAGACACAGAATCAGAAGCAGGCTCCGGGCTCTGAGCTGTCAGCCCAGAGCCCGACGTGGGGCTCAAACTCGCAAACCATGAGATCATGACCTGAGCCAAAGTCGGACGCTAAACTGACTGAGCCACCCAGGCGCCCCTAGAATCTACATTCTTAACCATTAGGTGGTACTGCCCCAGGAAGAGAAATGAAACTCACAGAAACAAAAACATAGTTCTCAAAACGTGTGTATGTGCGTGTGCGTGTGTGTCCGTGGTTTTGTTTATTGAGCGAGCATTTCCTGAACACCTACTCTGTGCAAAGCCCTGGAGAAAGAGCTGACTAAGGCACAGTTCCTGGCTGCAAAGAAGGAACTCCAGACAGATATTTTTATCTGGCTTCAAAAATAGTGATGAGAATGCTTCCTTGCTCCCAATTCCACACGGTATGTGCTTTAACGAACTATTAATTGTTTTTTTAATTCTGTGACCACAGAGCTCTTTGACGGAAATAGGGGAGGAACCCACGATGCAGGAGCAGCCCTAGCTTGCCCCATCACTGTTCTTTCTCGTGCACGTTTGGTGTTCCACACATACTTGTAACTTGGATGTGGTGCTGCCCAGTGAGGTCACGTTCCTGGTCTGCCGGGAACGGTGGGATGGTCCCCAGGGGAGCCAACCAGATGAATAAGGTTCCTGGGAGACATGCAGATAAAGAGGTCCTTGTGTAAATAAATGATGTGACAGCCGCACCCTTACTTTGGCCTGGATGCAGGGCTGAGGAAGGGAAGCACAGAAAGTGTGTTTATTTTTCCTTTGCCCGCGCAGTCATCTGAGTGTATTAAATGGACCGTTAGACCCCAAGGAATACCTTCCAGGTACGTTTTGTAACCATCTGCCTGCTCCTTTGCTGTGTGGTGAGGCCAGTTGGTCAGGCTGGGTAATTTCCAAGCCTTCTGTTTGGCTCCTTCCCCCTCCGCCATTTTTTCTCCCCCCACCCCCCCCCACCCCAGTCTGGGAAATTTTTGAAAGAAAAGTATAGCAAATAATATAATAAACACTTTTTTCTCCATGTGGGCGTGTTCGTTTCAGATCTTGTGTAGGTCTGCATATATGGTAGAAATAATTCATAATCTCTTTCCTGTCTCCTCTTTATCCCCGTTCTGTCCATCTCCTATTGTGGATTTACCATAAATGCCAGCCTGTGTTTTTACACGTTTACATCCATGCTACGTATACAGTATGCCTATGGTGTGTGTTGTCCTAGCCCAGGCAGGCGCTGTCGTCCTGAGTATGTTATCCTTCAGTTGCCCTGTCCCACTCAGCCTTGCATTTTGAGGTCCAGCCCTCCGTTGGTTTTAACTGTACTACTGTTTCCCATCGTATAACTATTCCTCATGTATCCACCCCCTATAGGTAGCCACATAGGTTGCTTCCGAGTTTTTGCTAGTGCAGACGACGTTGACTTGAACGTTCTGGTGCATGCCGGTCACTGCATGCCCAAGCACGAGAGTTTCTCTGCAGGATATACTGTGTGTCAGGACACCCACCAGCAGTGGCCGAAGGCTCCTGCTTTCCTATATCCTCCCAGACACTTGATTTTGGCAGCCATTGTGCATTTCTGACCAAATCGATGAGCTCCCTATAGAAAAAGGAAATATTTTTTTTTTTAATGAGGATCTTGCACTGAAGTGCCTAAGCATGCCCATGAAAAAGAATGCTTTGGAAATCTCAGGGTTCAGCATCTCCCTTCCTCGGGGCTTTTGGAGATTCTGGCTTCACGAGCCTCTTCCTTGCTTTCCTGGGACTCAGCCTCCCGCACAATAGCATTGCATTTCGGCACTTCGCCGTGTGGAAGGCGACTCCCTACAGCAATCTCCCCAAGTCGTACCTTTCTTACTCTGGGGCATTTGAAAACATCTCGCGGGGAACCTGGGTGGCTCAGTCGGTTGAGCGTCTGACTTCAGCTCAGGTCATGATCTCACGGTCCGTGAGTTCGAGCTCTGCGTCGGGCTCTGTGCTGACAGCTCGGAGCCTGGAGCCTGTTTCAGATTCTGTGTCTCCCTCTCTCCGCCCCTTCCCCGCTCATGCTCCGTCTCGCTCTGTCTCTCAAAAATGAATAAACATTAAAAAAAGAAAAAAGAAAACATCTCGCATCTGCTGTTAGCACTTGGGCCAGGTCTCGTTACCACCTCTCGCCTGAACAGCTGCCCTTCAGCCTCGCTGGCCTCCTGGCTTGCGGGTCCCCCATTCATTCAGTCAGTCGTTTATCAATCCATTCATCCATCATTGACGGAAACCTTCCTGTGTGCATCCCTATAACCACGGTTATGGCCCCTCATTACCTCCCGGACTTAGCCTGGCTGTCAGGGCATTTCACCATCCCTGCTCCAGCTCATCTCCCTGCATCACCTCGGTCTCCTCTGCCCTGGCATCTAATCTCCTTGTCCACAGTTCTCCAGACACTCAGCGACAAGTTACTCGCTCCCTCTACCACCACCACAGTGTCTACATGTTAAACACTTTGTGGACGCCCAAGGCTCAGCTCCATTCTTCTCTGAGGAGCCCTCTGTGCTCCGGGTAGAACTGACCTTTTCCCTTCTGTGCTCCCACAGAGCTGTGCACATCCTCACCTGTCCCACTAGCTACTGTGTGAACTCTTCCCAAGCATGACCCGTCCTCATCCACCCCTGTAGCTTCAGGGCTGAGGACCGATTCTGGCATACAGCAAGTGCATAATTAAAGTTCGTGATGAAGATCTCCTCACTCCCCCGCTCCCAGTTCGGTGTAGGCACCATGACCATCCAGCTGCCCATTGTCCGCCAAGAAGTTCTCTGTTCTGCAAATTAGTGCTGGAGACTTGTTGGAAGGTTTGTTTCGTCTTAAGAGAATTAATTAGCTTTTAAGGAGTTTAACAAAGTGTGTGGATGAATATTCTTTATTTTTAATCAGGAAGCCTTACCTAAACAAACACCCTCTACTTGAAAACTCTTTGGAGTTTACTCTTTATTCTTAAAAGTAATTCAACTGACTGTAACCTGATGCCTTTAATTCAGATTTTGCTAATGAAGATCAAGCTTTCCCTAATCAATGGGAATGAAGGAAGAGTGTTCACTAGCTAAATGGCCATTCTCTATTAGGTACAACAAATTGCTGGGCTGCAGTTCATTTTATCAGCTCACTGGTTCCAAAATAACTGGTTCAGAATCGCCTAGAAGACTAGTTAAAATACAGATTCCCAGGGGAGCCTGGGTGGCTCAGTTGGTTAAGTGTCCAGCTTGAGCTCAGGTCATGATCTCACGGTTCATGAGTTCAAGCTCTGCATCAGGCTCTGTGCCAGCAGCTCGGAGCCTGCTTTGGATTCTGTTTCTCCCTCTCTCTCTGCCCCTCCCCCACTTGTGCTCTGTCTCTCTCTCAAAAATAAACATTTAAAAAAATATATTGTGTCTTAAATACAGATTCCCAGGCCTTGCCTTCACTCTCAGGAATCTCTGGGTGGGACCTGGAAATCTGTGCTTTTTGACAAGCTCTCCATGTGATTCTAATACGGAGATTGAGATCCATGGATCTATATCTGTGCTGTTCTCTATGGTGGCCACTAGTCATATGCAGCCATGGAACGCTTGAAATGTATTCAGTCCAAATTGAGATGTGCTTTCAGTGTAAAATACACATTGGATTTCAAAGCCTTGTACCCCCCCCCCAAAAAAAAAGTGAAATGTCTTAGTAATATTGTTAAATATTGATGACATGTTAAAACATTAATATTTTGGATATATAGATTGAAGATTAATTTCACCTGTTTCTTTTCACTTTTTCAATGTGGCCATGGGAACATTTTAAATTACAACCGTGGCTTACACTGTCTCCGTGGGACAGTTCTGGTCTGGATTGTTGAGTCACTGAGAACGTGGCATTTGTCTCCTGGTGAATTTCAGACAGTCGGTGTTCATTGTGTGTCTGTCGGATGAATGAGTGAGGTTGATCGGTGACACGACTTCCACTTACCTGTCGTGGGACCTTAAACAAGCTGTTTCGCTTTCCCGGGCCTCAGTTTTCTCAGCTGTGAAATAAGTAGAGTAACAGGACCCCCGTTATCCACTTGGGGTTGGATCTCTTCAGTGATTCAGAGAAAGGCTCTTATCTGCCCCTTGTAGTGTCGGCAGAACGCTGGCTCAGCAGGGGCAGGAAACGATGCCGTCCTCAGCTTGCCGGGTGGTGAGGTCAGAAGCCTCACTGGGAATCCTGGATAATTTCATCTTCTGTGTAATCCTTCCCCTGATCGCCTCTCGGTTAGAACCGGGAATAGTCCTGACCACCGTAATTTTTTGCCTATCCGACTATTTTTTGCCTATCTGATGCCCGTCTTTCTTCCAGCTGTCCACACACAACTTCTGGAATTCATTTTATCCCGTCACCCACGATTCATGACTCAACTCTAGAAATCCCAGATTAAATAAACATCAGTGGGCTTTTTTTCCCTTCTATATTTGCTCTGAAAATTACGTGTTCGTGAGGCAGTATGGTGGTCACAAGGGCAGATCCCAAAGTCAAATCATCTGGCTTCTAATCTCATCCCCCACGTCTTACTAGTTATGTAACGTTGGACACATTCACTCAGTACCTCAGTTTCCTGAGTTTCCTCATCTGCAAAATAGGGAGCAGTACTAGTAATAAACTCCTATGTGAGATCAAGAGGGTTATTACATGAGAATAATGTGCAGAAAGCAATTAGCACAGTATCTGACACCTGGTAATATATTAGTATTGTTATTAGTTATGTTAGATAACTAACAGCTATCGAGCCTCATTGTGTACCTATACAATGACCGACATTATTGGGATATCTTCCAATATCCCAGCGAAGGGAAGTTTTCCGCCATTGCAGCCGCTTTAGGCAAAATGGCACAGTGAGAAGTTTAAGGGTATAAGCAGCCGTAAGATTCGGAAAGGAAAGCTCACAGGAGCTGGATAGGCAAAAAAAATAAATAAATAAATAATAGCAGCAGTAACGACAATAATAATGCTAAGTCCCTGCCACCGTCCAGTCCCTTTACACATTCATTACATACATGGTCTCATTTCATCTTTATAACCATCCCGTCTGACACAGGTGGGGAAGCTGAGTCTCAGAGGGGCTGAGTCCAAGGGGAACCAGCTCCTGAGACACCTCGCTGAATCCAAACGCGAGTCTTTGTACCCATAAGACCTCCACTCTCTCCACCAGCTTGTAATTCTCTCTATTAAAGTGAGGGGGGTCAATCCTTTTGATGTCTCTGAAAATCTTATAATAAGTCATTTTCATCCCCAACATTATGGAAGACCAGGCAAAACAAATCACTGAGGTTAAAACCAGAAGTTCCCTGCTTTCTGTGAAGTGTACCCCTCAGGCACACTGTGGGTGGGCTATTCTCAAAGTCTAAGAGGGGCCTGGAGATGATTATAGGTGGGGTCCTGGGCTGGGCTGCCTGGGAGTCAAGCAGACGCTAAAGACAGCATTCAGGGCAGACCCGCGTGGTCCTCCAGGTAAGACTTAAGGATGGGAAGTCAGGAATGGGGTCAGGGAATTAAATGGGAAGCAGGGACCTGGGCCACCCCAAGGCTGGTCGGCGGACAGCTAGCTGGGACTGGACAAGGAGGACGGAGCCTGATGCCCACTTGGGTGTTGGAACACAGCAGAGGCACAGTGTGACCCCGGCCGTAGACTGTCCCCCATCCCCATCATGGGTTCCCGATATTTTTCCAATCCAAGCTCATCTGGGCTGAGGTCAGGGGGGACTTCCGGGAGGCCTGCACTTCTGGCAGCCAGGCTGGGCTGGGGTGGTCAGAACTCACAAGTTCACACGCTGCCCCAAGCATGTGGTCACGTGGCCACAGAATCACCTTGGATCCTGAAAGGCCATCTTTCATTCACTCAACAAGCAGGCTGAGAAATTCTGCTCCCTTCCATCTTCACAGCTCCTTGGAGAGAGTCTCCCCACCCGGCGTAGCTCATCTAGAATGTGCTGGCATGAAGGATTTCTTTGAAATGGGCAATGGACAAGTTGTAAGATGGCAAGGCGTCCGTCGGGCCAGCACATTCTAGGTGCTCAGGAAACCATCACGACCGTTAACCGTGAATGACACCGTACTGGTTCATGCTCTGCTACTTCAAGAATCCTGCGAGACGGATAGATGTGGAAACTGAGGCAGAGGGAGGGTGAGTCCTTTGCCCGGTCACACTGCCGGCGGGGCTGGCAACCCGGGGCAGCCCCGAACCCATGCCCTGGACGTAGGTGTGAAGATGCAGGCCTGCGGGGTGTGGGACAACTGGGCCCAGGGGATCCCTCGGGGTCCCTTAGGAAGCTCCAGGAAGGGCACAGGCAGCCGTTCATCTCAGCCCTTCGTCCCAGCCCACCGTGGCAGGTCGTCCCTCCTTCCCAGATCCCACCCTGCCCCCAGCAGCGTCTTAAAGCACATTGGAAACATTAACACATCCCCGGCCATTTGTCTTGGCTGGTGTTGGCTCCGACTGTACAGTTTAGACATCTCTCCAAGGGCAGACAGCGGGTCAGCGAGAGTCGATAATGGATTCCAGCAAATTGGACACCGTTCAGATCTAATGCAAGCCTGGCGGCTGAGTCCCCCGTGTGCATTGGCAGCTGCTGGGCGCTGCCTCCCGGGAAGGGCCTTGGAGGCCCAGCAGGCGGGTGGTCACGGCTGACCTCCCGGCCCTGCGGCCCCACACCCACACCCCTCTGGGACTCAGAACCAGAAACGCTGGCCTCTCAGACTCTCCCAGCCCCTTCCCTTGTCCTCCCGTGCCTGCTGGTTCATGTGAACTCACCAGGGCGAGTGGTTCCCTGCTGCACCGGCCGCGGCAACGCCAGCCCACCGGAGGCACGCGAGAGCATCTACCGAACGAAGCGGTCGCCGTTCCCGTTCACGGTGTTGCTCGGCTAGCGCCCCGGCCCCCTGCGCCCCAGACCCGTCTCCCCACCCGCTTCCTGGACATCTTCATCGGACGTTGCGATTTAACATGCCTGGAATTGACGAAAGCTGCTCATCTCACATCTCCCGCCTCAGCCAATGGCATCCGCTCTTTCCGGCTGCTCAGGGCGACATCCTCGCAGCGTTCCTGGACGCCCTGTCTTCCGTGCACGTGCTCAGCCCGCACGCACATCCTCTCAGTTCTACCTTCAAAATAGATCCGGGGTGTGGCGGCTTCTCCCCGCCCCCACTGCTGCTCTTTCTTCCCGCCCCTCCTGGATTATCCCAGCCTCCACCCCTCTTCCCACCAAGGAACATTCTAGTGCTGCAGCAGACCTGTTGGAGAACACAGGTGGGAGCTTGGCAGTCCCGCACCACCCTCCACCGCCCGGTGAAGGCCCGGGTCCTCCCCGCCGCATCCCAGGCTCGCGGGGGGCCCCTGCACCTGCCAGGCACGCGCCCGGCACGCGCCCGACTCGGCCTTTGTCTCACTTCCCCAGACACGCTCCTGGTTAAGTTCCTCGCTTCCTTCAGGCCTCCGCTTAGAAATCACTTTTGATGTTTTGAGGAGGAATGAGTTAACATGTGAAAAGCATTTAGAACAGTGCCTGGCCCCGTAGCTGTTAGTTATTACTGTATTCTTACAATGGATCCTTGGGGCCTGATTCAGAGCAGACACTAAGGTTACTTGAACGGGTTATGTGTCCAGGGCCTGGCCCGATGCCTGCCACCGAGCAGGAACTCAAACGTTTGTCGAACTGCCGATGTGGGGGAGAGGGAGAGGGTGGCATGGGACGGGGCGGCTTCCCCTCCCCTTTGGCGTTCAGACTCCACACAGGCATCCCGTGAGTTGCTGCTGGTCAGGGAAGCGAGTCGGGACCTTCTATCCCGGCCCTCTCTCTCCTGCCCGGGCCTCTCGGCTGGAAGCCTTCCCCCAGAAGAGTCTGAAGATGAAGGCTGTGGCCCGAGTCCCTTGGTCTCCTTCCAGGGCTGAAAAACGTGTTAATGTGCACTCTGTTTGGAGCAGTTCATAATTTGATGCAGCTGATGTCCCCAAGCAAAACCACTCTGTTGGTGTTCCCAGAACCCCAGCCTTCAGAGGTCTCCCCTGGTTAATTCAGCCTCAGCCGCCTGTCCCCGAGGTACAAAGGGAATGGAAGGTTGTTGTCCCGCCTTGCCGGGCCACCTTGGCCCCCTAGGAAGGCCTCCCACGGTGCCCCGAGGAACACACCCAGCTTCAACCTCAGGGCACTTGGAGGAGGGTATTTAGTGGCCTGAGTTTCTGCCGATTTACGTTCCACGTGCCTCAGTGTGTTTGAAAAACAAAAGGCATGGAAATTTCTTGTGAAGAACAACACAACATGAAACTTTCCTTCCACTCGGAGGGGATGACCCGGCCGTTTGGCAGAGAGGCACCTCTCCTGATTAAGAACATACCCTCTGCTTGTCTTTGGGAAATCGAAGAGGAATGCTCTGTGCCTACAGAGCTTGCTTCTGGAAGGATCCTGGTGTGGGTCATCTGGTTTGTACAGCATTACTGTTATGGGAGTGGATGTGTCGTGGCCTGGTGGGTTTGGAGTCAGGGAGGCCCGAGTTCATACCCACGTCTGTCGGTTACTCAGTGCCTTCGCTTCACCTCTCTGAGCCTTCATGTTATCATCTGTAAGATGGGAGTGACAGCCGCCATCTCGCAGGATTTCTGTGGGGCCTGGAGACCGTGGATGCAAAGAGCCCGGCACATAGTAGGTGCTCCATAAATGGACGCTGTTACTCACCGAGCCACGCAATAGCTATTTACTGGGCATCAGCCGGGTACAAGATGGGGACTCGCACAGGCAAAGATCCCCACCCTGGGGATTCTAGGTGAGGAGCCAGACAATAACGAGATAACAAGGCAGGAGGGAGGCTGCGGTCTAAATAGTGTGGGCGGGGGAGGCTTTCGGAGAAGATGGCATTTGAGCGAGAACCTGAAAGTGACAACATTGCTGGCCACGCAGACACCTCTAGAGAAGCCGTGCCTGACCCTGGAACAGCCTGGAGGGTGAGGCCCGTCGCCGTCTTTGCCTCTTTCGTGTGGGCTGTGCCACGCGTGGCTCTGAGCCCCATGTCCTCTGCCTCCTCAGTCCTGAGCTTCGTTGCCCAGCGGAACCACTCTCCACAAGATCGGCCGCGTCTTCAGGGAGTTTTCCTTAACACCGGAATTAATTGGACCAGATGTCATTTTATATGTTCCAGGGAAAGACGGAGTATGTGCCCCTGCAGAACTGCCAAATTCTAACGTGGAGTGTTGGGACAAAATGCAGCTGATGGGAGAGGACAGGAGGGCTGGGGACGGAGGGACAGAATCCCCGCCGCTGTCCCAGTCAAGGTCTGTCTCTAACCTTTGATGGTAGAGGCAGGACACGAAATACAGATGAGCCTTTCTCCCACACTTCTTGCCTTAGCCAACTCGTAGATCATTGGGTCTCAGCAGAAATGTCACCTCCTCAGAGAAGTCCTCCCTGACCAGCCCACTGAATTACCTTCATAGACCTTGTCACTACCTGAAATGATCTTATGTGTTTCCAGATTCATGGTTCATTTTCTACTTTAGAATGAAAGTGCCAGGAGGGCAGGAAACTTGTTTCCAAAGAACCTAGAAAAGTAGCTGTCACGCAGCAACTGCCTAGTGTTTATTTGTTAAATGGATGGATGAAATCTCTATCCATAGAGCCAGGGAAGGGTCACCCTAGACCAGTGCTCTCCAGCTGTAGCCTCCGTCCCGTCAGTGAGCTGTGATATCAGTGTAGTGGCTCACAGCTAGCGTTTTGCAACATTTATTTATTTTTGGGACAGAGAGAGACAGAGCATGAGCGGGGGAGGGGCAGAGAGAGAGGGAGACACAGAATCGGAAACAGGCTCCAGGCTCCGAGCCATCAGGCCAGAGCCTGACGCGGGGCTCGAACTCCCGGACCGCGAGATCGTGACCTGGCTGAAGTCGGATGCTTAACCGACTGCGCCACCCAGGCGCCCCAGCGTTTTTAAAAAAAGAAATAGAAAAGAATTTAAAATATCAGAGCATATTACACATGGTAAGGGCAAGTATTGTTTTAAGAAATACATGTACATACACGTATTCACTGTATGTGGAATGAAATACTGTATTTCTCACTGTAGAGTAGTCAGAAAGGTTTGAAATGCAGCAGTGAATTCTAAGTCTTCTCAGGCTTGATCTTCAAAGAACATTCTTCCCTTAGAGACTGTAAACTTAGTTGCATAAAGTTTACATTCTAGGGCACCAAAGCAGAACTTTAAGAAAAGATTCCTTTGTTTCCTATTAACTGAAAAAAAAAAAGGAATAACTTTCCACCGTAGAGGGGGTCCTGTCTCCTGAGTCTCCACCAGCATGTATGGGGTCATTTACACGCTCACATACAAATACACACAGACACAAATGTACTCAGACACCTACTAACACACAAGCATATACATAGACACATACTTAAATGCACATGGACACATCCACATTCTCTGTACACACACGCACACAGTAATACGCACAAATACACATCTGTACATACAAACTCACGTGGACACATGCACTCATAGATACAGATACCAATTCACATAGGCACACCACATTTATGTATACACAGACATAGGTATAGACTCACACACGCGTGCACACACACACAGGTCCACACAAGAACATCCTTATTTCTTCCCTCTCGTGCTCTGTGGCCCTCTCTCACACAGCGACCCCAGGCCATTCTCACCACCTGCACCAATGGGGAGGTTGGGCTCCAGAAGTCCGCAGCCTTTGCAGTTACCCAGACTTGGGTTCAAATTTCCACTGACTGGCTGAGTGACCTCAGTTAGTTAGGCTACTCCGTCTCTTGGAGCCCGATTCCTCACCTGGAATTGGGAGTTGGTGAAGGTCACGCCTGCTTCACAGGGGGCGGCAGAGGAGCCGGGGTGGCGGGGACGAGCTGGGCGCGTGCGTGGGTCAGACTTGCCAGATGCCTCGTCGGGAACACTGGGACCCACTGTGCCTCTCCCCCTAGCTGTGTGATCGTGGACCAGCTCCCCGGGTCCCTTTTGTGAGAGGGGGACGTCGAATCTGTAGCGGCCAGGATCACTGGGAGGAAATAGTAGGTCTGTAGGAGGGCCGGCTGGTGGCTGGCGAAGCTTGGGAGGCGCTCGGTGCCCGTCACGTGCTCTAGGCCTGCGGTCTCATCTTCCCCCGTGGGCCCCCTCCCAGCCCCCCACCACCCCACGCGGTCCTCACCATCTCTGAGGCTACAAGAAGCCAGGCCGGGCTCCCCCTGGGAAACCACTCTTGGCCATTTGGAAGCAACATCTGGGATTTCTTGGATGGACACGCTCTTGCTCCTGCCATCCAAGGCTGGGCTTCCCCGTCTCCAGAAGGCTCTGGTGGAACGACCCCGTGTTACCTGCGTTGGGCCAGAGGCCCCTGGGGAGCGCTAATGTACATCAAGCGTGATCTTCACCTTCTTAGTTGCACGGCATCTGGCTTCGAGGGAGGAGATGAGGAGGGGTGAAGGCAGGAAAGAGAAGGGTCACCAAGGTGGGGGGTGGGGGCCGTCCTGGGGCCAAGGGCAAACAAAGCACGTCCAAACAGGGCACCCGGGATGGGGGGGAGCAAAGCGTCCCAGACACATTTCCGACTTTCCAGTCAGCCTCTGGAGCCGTTCAGAGCAGCAGATGTCAGTGCCAGAGAAGCTGAGACACAAGGAAACACCTAAAACTTAACCAGAGAGCGATAGAGTCGGTCTGCGGCCTGCTGCTGCCTCCTGGCCCTCCCGAGCGCCATGTGGAAGCCCCCTGAGGGTCCCCCCAGGGACTCACCCCCCACCCCGGCCGCCCCGGGGCCTCCGCCCTGTCTGCACAGCCGCCTGCATCCTCAGCCAGCCAATAAACGTACCAGGCACCTTTGGGAACAGGAACACGGAGGAGGCAGACGTTCGCCTCTAGAAGGACAGACCTCACCCGCGTAATAGCACCCACCGCCGCCGGGCGTGCCGCGAGGTGGGTGTGCGGGCGGACTCGTTTCCCTGCCGGCTCAGGCCGAGCTGCGGAGGTTGGGTGAATTCACTCGAAGGGAGCCGTGAACTGGGGGGCGGGCATCTCAGTCTGAGGAAGGAAGGCACTGCTGCGGCCTGCCGGGGAGCCCGCCCCCAGAAGGCTGCAGGGCCGGGGTGTCTGGTCAACACTTAGGGTTCTTTCACTTCGGAGCCAGTCGCAGAGAACCACGTGGCGTGTGACCGCCCTTCTGTCGAAGGTCCGGGATAGGCAAATGCATAGAGACAGGGAGGGAGTAGGTTAATGATTTCCTGGGGAGGGGGGGTGATAGCCAAGGAGGGGGGTGTAAGGAGAGGGTTTCCTTGTGAGGTACTGAAAGCGTTCTACAATTCACTGTGACGAGGGGCGCCCGGGTGGCTCAGTCGTCAAGCATCTGACTTTGTCTGGGGTCATGATCTCACGGTTCGTGGGTTCCAGTCCTGTGAGCTCGAGCCCCACTCTGGGTGAACACAAGCCCACTTGAGCCAAACACACGGCCCATTTCTCTCTCTTTCTCTCTCTCTCTCTCTCTCTCTCTCTCAAAAATAAACAAGTAGAGAAATAAATAAAATTAATTGTGGTGAGGGATGTCCAAATCTGTGAATATACTAGAAACCATGAACGAGTACCCTTTAATCGGGTGAATTGCAGGGGCACCTGGGTGACTTAGTGGGGTAAGCCTCCAGCTTCCGCTCAGGTCATGATCTCTCTCGGTTCATGAGTTCGAGCCCCACGTCGGGCTCTGTGCTGACCGCTCAGAGCCTGGAGCCTGCTTCGGATTCTGTGTCTCCCTCTCTCTCTGCCTTTATCCTGCTCACGCTCTGTCTCTCTCTCTCTCTGTCTCTCAAGAATAAACATTAAAAAATTTATTTATTTATTTATTTATTTTTGCCTTTGCAATGTTTATTTTATTTATTATTTTAGTTTACATCCAAGTTAGTTAGCGTTTAGTACATCAGTGATTTCAGGAGTAGATTCCTTAATGCCCCTTCCCCATTTAGCCCATCCCCCCTCCCACAACCCCTCCAGCAACCCTCAGTTTGTTCTCCATATTTATGAGTCTCTTCTGTTTTGTCCCCCTCCCTGTTTTTATATTATTTTTGTTTCCCTTCCCTTATGTTCATCTGTTTTGTCTCTTAAAGTCCTCATATGAGTGAAGTCCTGTGATACTTGTCTTTCTCTGACTAATTTCACTTAGCATAATACCCTCCGGTTCCATCCACGTAGTTGCAAATGGCAAGATTTCATTCTTTTTGATTGCCGAGTAATACTCCATTGTATATATATATACCACATCTTCTTTATCCGTTCATCCATCGATGGACATTTGGGCTCCTTCCGTACTTTGGTTATTGTGGATAGTGCTGCCATAAACATTGGGGTGCTTGTGTCCCTTAAAAACAGCACCCCTGTATCCCATGGATAAATGCCTAGTAGTGCAATTGCTGGATCATAGGGTAGTTCTATTTTTAATTAAAAAAAAAATTTTTTTTAATGGGTGAATTGCATGGCGTGTAACTTATATCTGAAGAAAGCTTCATTTAAAGTCACTCCCTCTTCCCCCTCTGTCAGCTGGCCTGTCCCTGCAGGTAGGGAGCAGCTGGGTCAGTATCCGTGTGTGCTCTCTTGCTCTCTCTCTCTCTCTCTCTCTCCCTCTCTCTCTCTGCCTTGAGCTCTGCTGTGGGGAGGGCAGGAGGTAGTGGAAAGGAAGACAATTCAGGCATGGCTACCACAGTCTTAAGTTGGTATCGGCTCCCCCTCAACCAGGGAGATGCTTCTGGCAGGCTCGTTCTTCCGTGGCACTTCTGTGAGTTCTTTGGAGACTTCTCCATCCCTGGGGATCCTCGCCCTCGCTTCCCTTCAGGAGGTTCTGGCTCGCACCTGCCCCTCTGTTCCTCTGCAGCCCGGAGACTGGGAATCCCAGTTACCCCTGCAGGCGGCCCCTCGTGGGCAGGCCCAGGGATGACCTGTGGCTGCCTTTCCCCAAGTGAGACCCTGCCTGGTCATCAAGAACCACATCCAGCCCTTCTGTGATAAGGTCTGAGAGGGCGGGCTGCTCTCCAGCCCAGCGAGAGTCCTGATTTGTTATCGAAATGGCTGGTAGGTCGCAGGTTCGAACCTCTTTGGGTAAATGTGTCGCCTCAGACCGTAGGGGTCACGTATATTAAACTTGTCGGTGATTTCAAAGCCCCTCTCTCAATTTAGAAGGAAAGGGGAAACCGCCCGGCCCTCCCCCTTGGGCATATGGGCAGGTACAGGTGGGACTTGGGGGGTCCTTCAACAGCTCCCTCCAGGAAACCTCTCTCAAACCTCTTTTCCGTCTCCTCCAACCCCACCCTTTGGTGTTGCTGTGGGCAAGGTTAACTGGGACTCTGCTTCAGGGTTCAGAGTCGGGTGACTCCGTTGTTAGTACCTCCTTTGCTAAGTCTGCTTAGAGTCTAGCACTCGCTTTGAAGGGAGCCAGCGAATGTATGGTGTAGCCGGGCGCCGCAGTGAAAACTGCCGTTCTAACATCCTGATGAAATTACCAAGTACTGTGGGGGGTTCATCTTCTCACATCTTCCCCGGAATGGCTGTGTCACGCTCAGTAAAACTGTATTCGTGCCAAGATGGGCTTGTCCACCGAATATATCTCCTGACATCCTGAGAATGCTTTTTAAAGACATCCCTCTCTGGGGCGCCTGGGTGGCGCAGTCAGTTGAGCGTCCGACTTCAGCTCAGGTCATGATCTCACGGTTCGTGAGTTCGAGCCCCGCGTCGGGCTCTGGGATGATGGCTCGGAGCCTGGAGCCTGTTTCCGATTCTGTGTCTCCCTCTCTCTCTGCCCCTCCCCCATTCATGCTCTGTCTCTCTCTGTCTCCAAAATAAATAAACATTAAAAAAGAATTTAAAAAAAATAAATAAAGACATCCCTCTGAAAGCAGTGCCTGAAGTACCCACATGGATTTGATTTTTCCACTAGTTTATAGACGAGCTTCCTTTTGCAGGGGGTCCGTGTTTTCTTGTGGCATCAAGACATCATTTGAATAGGCTATAAATCCAAATAAATAAGTGCTTTCTTAAAAAAAAAAAAAAAGGGGCGCCTGGGTGGCACAGTCGGTTAAGCGTCCGACTTCAGTCAGGTCACGATCTTGCGGTCCGTGAGTTCGAGCCCTGCATCAGGCTCTGGGCTGATGGCTCGGAGCCTGGAGCCTGTTTCCGATTCTGTGTCTCCCTCTCTCTCTGCCCCTCCCCCGTTCATGTTCTGTCTCTCTCTGTCCCAAAAATAAATAAAAAACGTTGAAAAAAAATTTGAAAAAAAAAAAAAAAAAAAAAAAAAAGGAAAGGGTCACCTGGGTGGCTCAGTCGGTGAAGCGTCTGAATTCGGCTCAGGTCATGATGTCATAGTTCATGAGCTTAGGACCTGTGTCAGGCTCTGTGCTGACAGCTGAGCCTGGAGC
The DNA here is from genome assembly GCF_018350175.1 of Felis catus. Classification (NCBI taxonomy): domain Eukaryota; kingdom Metazoa; phylum Chordata; class Mammalia; order Carnivora; family Felidae; genus Felis; species Felis catus. The sequence continues at coordinate 124,636,336 of NC_058374.1, forward strand.
CTGCTTCCGATTCTCTGCCGCTCCCCCTGCTCATGCTCTGTCTCTCAAAAATAAATAAAAACTTTTTTTTTTAATTTAAAAATAAATAAATAATAAAAAATAAAAAAAGAAGGGGGGAAAAAAGTTGAGGCTGCAGACTTGACTGGAGTTTTGATCTGTTTGCTCGTACGTGTATCCCAGGGCCTCTGGTGGGGCTGTCATGAGAAGACAGAAGAAAACATCACTAGAAATTTCCCCCCCTTTCCTTCCTCTGTGAATAAATAGCGTGGCTTACTTTTCACAAATGCCCTTCATGTTGGTTTTCTAATTGATCTTGGGAAGGACCCAAGGACAACGTCGGCCAATTTATAATGGCGTCCAAACTGGGAGGTGTGGGGGTGGAGGAGGGGGGAGCGAGGGGCTCGTCTCCGCCATGTGGCATTTCTGGAGCAGTGCCTGTGAGGGTGAATGAAAAAGAACTTCAGAGGGCAAAGTCGAGTTGGCAGCCAGACTCTTTGAAGATGAAGGATGCTTTGGGAAACTTAAAAAAAAAAAAAAAAGACTTTGAAAGGAAATGATTACAACACAGGATTTTGATGAGTCTTAACATGGCTTGGTCCTGAGTTCACTTTAGGCTCAGTGTCTTTGCCACTTGCCCTGTGTGGCTCCCACAAGGAAAAATGAGAAGGCACTACAGACAGAAGTCTCCCTTGGAGCGCCTAGGACTTCCTCTGACCCCAAAGAGTTCACTTTATGGGGGGGGGGGAGTGCCACCAGATATAGGTAGGGAAGGAACATCCTCCGGAGAAGCTGATACTGGGTATTGATTGGGTCCGGGTGGACCAAGGTTGCGCCCGGCGAGGTCGGGATGGAATTGTTAGGGTGGAAAAGTCACGCTGGGAACTACCGTGTGTCAAGACGTTATGTGAGCATTTTATACAGATTGTATCAGTTGGTTTCTATGAGGTGGGAACTGTATTTTATTCTCGTTGTATGCCGGAGGAAACCGAGGCACAGAGCAGCACAGCTTTCCCCCAAAGTCCACAACTGGCTGAGGGGTAAACCACGTGCTGGATTCCGCCTTCGGAACCTCTCTTTTCCTCCTCATCTTCGTGCTAAGAGGCAAAAGGAGCAGGTGATTCGTTTTAGTTGTGCATTTACTGTGTGCCCGATACAAAGCTGCTCACCACAACTTCGCCTCTAAGCCTTTCTCCCTCTTTACAGGTGTGGAAATTATGACCCAGAGAGGTTAGGTAATATGTCCGAGGTCACACAGCTAGAAGGTAGCAGAGCTGAGATAAAAATCCAGCTCCATCTGGCTCCAGAGCCCAAGCAGCCGCCTCCCTCTTGGCCACTGAATTCCAGAGGCCCTTGGGGAAGCATTTGTTGTGACGGTAGCTGGGCAGCCTACCCGGATCCACTGTTAACCCTCGGGACTACCGGCCAGGAGGAATCCTGGTTAGCCAGAGCCTCTCTTGCTTCTCAGTCTCTCTGGTGCTCCCTGGGAGGCCCCTACCCCAACATGTGCTCTCAGGGGCAGCAGCATGACCCCTGCCCCCCCAACCCACGAATGGCTCCGGACACTGAGCCTTGCTCATTTCAAGTCTGATATGGCGGGGTCGCGCACACACAGATGCGTGTGTGTATTCCGAAAGGCCAAAGCGCATGAAGAAGGAGCTCCGGGGAGAGACCGACCGAGGGGAGTCCCACTCAGTGAGCCAGCTGACCCAAGTCCCCGTCGCTGAGGCAGCCCGCGGTTCTGGGGGCGTCCTGCCGCCTCCCCCGCAAATGCCAGAGGAAGAGCAGATCGTGGTTCAGGGGGAAAGGCCCCGCCCGGGAGGGTGCAGAGAGCCGGTGCAAACCCCGGAGTATGGGACGTAGAGGCGGAGCTGTGGGAAGAGCCCAGTCTCGAGCCCCGGGTGTGAATCCTGCCCAGGCTCTTGACTTGCCAGGAATCCACGGGCAAGTTCCGGCCCCTCTGGGGACGTTGGAATCCTCATCTGTAAAATGGAGACAGGAACGGTTGCACTCAGTCACCGGCAGGGATTATGTAAGACTGCGTGACATAATCCCAGCTCACGCTAAGTTTGCCGCCATTAGGTGCCAGACATCAAGCGAAACACTTCGTATAGTCTCAGTCCTCCCTGTCCCCCCCCATCAGGCAGATGTTATTATTGTTCCTTACTTTACAGCTGTGGCAACCCAGGCCCCTCGGCTGCCTGCATCCACGCCGGCCCCTCCCCCCCTCTCTCGGCCTCCTGTGCCCCCCTCCCCCCACAGGAAGCCTTGCCAGCTCACTGCCCCCAGCCCTGGGGAATATTGCTCAGGGCTCAATGGGTCCGGATCGCGGCTGCTGCTGGAATAAATGAGCTCATGTGTGGCGTGCCTGTCTCTTGCTGAGTGAGCATCACCCTATGAATTCTCGATGAGCTTACCCAACGTACAGCAATATTGGATCAGCGTTTAAATGGACAGCCTTGTGCTCGCTGAGAATGAACAGTCAATAAAGGCCTGTTGACTGTCGGCTGGCTCAGCCCCGCTCGGGCTCAGGCCTGGGGTCCCTGCCAAGCCCGGAGAAAGGGGCAGCCCCAAGCCCCCAGCTCCCGCGGATCTGATGGTGCTTGGGGTTCTCTGCACCCGCGGATCTGATGGTGCTTGGGGTTCTCTGCACCCGCTGAAGGTCAGAGAACTTTCTTTCGCTTACCTCCTGTGGCTCGTTCTTCAAGCCTTCAGTCACTTGTGCCTTTTCCCTCAAGAGCCTCCCTTGTCTTGTTTAATTTAGACGTGGGTAGTAACGAGGGCTTGTGTCTGGTCCACAGGACTGAGATTTTTCATTAAGGAGGCCCTGGGGGACCAGCTTCATTTACTCTTCCAGCATCTCGTCTGCCTGTTTGTTGCAATCTTCAGGCAGCCGGCTCAACGGAAGGCCTGGGCTGCAGACGGGAGACACTGTCCACACCTCCTCCTAAACAGCAGCAATTGCTTACCTTTGGCGGGTGGGGGAGCATTAAAAACAGCCAGTGCTCCTGAAAGGGACTGGGGGCGGGGTGTGTTGTGAAACGATTCATTTTCTAAAATTAATTCTTCATCGCTAACACCTAGGGAGGCAGCCTGATGCAGAGAACGCGCCTGAGCAGGGCGGTGGGCGGCTGGGTCACGCAGGGCTGGCCGAGCGATCCTTCTTGGTCTCACTTTCCTAATCTCAGCAGTGGGGACTGAAGAGGAGTCCTGCCCTCACAAGGCAGTTAGTTGTGCAACTGAAATGAGAGAATGTGCATGACGGTAGAGGGGCAGGAGAGCAAACCAGAAGCGAGCACGATTCTAGAGTCCAACCCCCTGGGTTCAAATCCCAGTTCTGCCGCCGATGGGCCGTGTGACCCTGGGTAGGTCACAGAGCCTGTCTGTGCCAAGGTTTCCTCCTCTGTCAAATGGGGGTAACAACTGAACCTATTTCAGGGGCTTGTCGTGAGGATTCAGGGAGGGAATGGGCATTTCGTGCCTGGTAGAGTGCCTTTCACGGAGTACTTAAGGAGAATGGCCGTGAGTGATAGGAATGCTGCCGAATGCAGCTGTCCCCGGCGGACGGGAGGGGCTCCATGAACATTTCCCGATTCTGATTCCGGGCTCTTATGCATTATTAAGTCTGGCTGTGCTGCACCTGTTGCCTGCTCCAGAGAATCTGGCTGGCTCAGTCAGCAGAGCATGTGAGACTCTTCATCTTGGGATTGTGAGTTTGAGCCGCACCTGGGGTATAGAGATTCCTTGGAAATAAAATCTTAAAACAAAACAAAACAAAACACTTTGCTCTCCAAAAACAGTCCGGAAGGGGTGCGGCTCCGACCCTGGAGTTTGGAGCAGTTAAACAAGGAGTTTCTGCATTAGCTTTCCCGACCGCCTGAAAGTCCCTGTGACAGGCAGAATGGTGGTCCCCAGAGATGTTCATGTCCTAATCCCTGGAACCTGGGAATAGGCTCTGTTAACTGGCAAAGGAGGAAGGAATTAAGGCAGCAGATAGAATTAAAGTTGCTAATCGTCTAATTAAGATAGATTTTCCTGGGTTATCTGGGTGGGCCCAGTGTAATCACAGAGGTAGTTGACGTGGGGAAGGGGGAAGGGTGTCTGGTTAAGAGACAAGGAGACAAGGAAAGCAGGTAGCCCCTGGAAGCTAAAATCCCCTCGACTGCAGCCAAGTGGGCCCGTGTCAGACTTCTGACCCCCAGAACTGTAAGATGTAAATTCGTGTGGCTTTAAGCCACTAAATGTGTGGTGACTTGGTACAGCAGCCATAGGAAAGTAGAGCAGTCCCAGCACCCCGGTTTCCTGCTGGGGTGACTTCTGGGCCTTGAACCCCTAAAGGGCTCCGAGTTATCCAGAGACCCCCGTCCGCCACCCCCATCATGGCTGGGGCAGTAATGTTTACCTCTGTCCCTCCTTCCTGCAAACACTTTCTGAGACCTTGTCGTATGTCAGAGCCAGCACTCGGTACTGGGGACACAGCCGTGCGTGGGACAGGCGGGCCCCCTGCCCCCATGGGGCTCAGAGACCAGCACGGATGCTGATCTTTACCCGATCCTTACGGAGGATGATAATACCAAGGTTTTCTGGAGCTAACCGAGTGCAGGGCACTGTGCCGGCCCTTCACACACATCAGTTTGTTGATACTCATGAGAGGGGGTGGGGCACCGGTTATCACCCCCATTTTACAAATGAGGGCACCGAGGCACGGTGTTTGGGGGACGTGCGCAAAGTCACAGAGCTGTGCGGCGGCGGGCCAGATTCAGAATGCAGGCAGTCCTTTATTTTTTTTTTTTTTTTTTTTTCCAACGTTTATTTATTTTGGGGACAGAGAGAGACAGAGCATGAACGGGGGAGGGGCAGAGAGAGAGGGAGACACAGAATCGGAAACAGGCTCCAGGCTCTGAGCCATCAGCCCAGAGCCTGACGCGGGGCTCGAACTCCCGGACCGCGAGATCGTGACCTGGCTGAAGTCGGACGCTTAACCGACTGCGCCACCCAGGCGCCCAGGCAGTCCTTTAGAGACCGGTCTGTGCTGCGTGCAAAATGACAGGGAATGGGGAAAGTCCCAGAGAAGATGTCGGTGTGACCGTGGGCCCCGAGGTGTCCCTCTGGCCTCGAGGACGGCAAGTCCCCGTTTTAAGCAGGTGTCCAACACTGGCTCTGGGGGCTGATTTCCAGAGGCAGTGTGTGAAAGCAAATGCTAAACACAGTCACAGAGTCCTTATCCACTGAGCTCGAGGGTCCAGAAGGGGTGCGGCTCCGACCCTGGCCTCCTCGGCCAACCTCTCTCACTCGGGGCGGCTCCCAAACAAGGGAACCCTGGTGCCAGACCATCCCCCTGGTGCCCTGCCTTCTAGGCCATCCATGGCATCAATCAGTGGCGACTTGAAAGTCAAAGTGGCCCACCGCATTTGTTCCGGAAGACAGCAGGCTGGCCGTTATTCTTAGTGTACGTTCAAGTACATCCATCCACTGTCCCCTTGTTCACCATTATTCATTCATTCGTTCCCTCTCTGTCTCTCTGTATCTCTGTCTCTTTGTCTCTCTCTCTCTCTCTCTCTCTTTCTCACACACACACACACACACACACACACACACACACAGCCAGCTCTGTGTGCACACGCGCGTGATGCCGGCTCCAGTCCGACAAGAACACAGGCTTCCTGCCATTAATTGGAGGCCCCTAGCTGCAGACCTAGCATAACAGTCTATTCATAGTCCTTTTGTAATTCCAAGAACTGCTGCTCTAGCTAATGCCTACTTCAGGGCCAATGACTAGTTGGCATGTCAGCACTTTTCGCGTTATAAACACCCCCTTTTCAGCTAGGACTTCTCATTTCAAGTCTTCTTCAGACGGAAGAGCTGCTGAGTGGCCAGCGGGCCCACGGGAGGCGGCCGGTACCTGGAGGTGCTCAGGGAGGGCGTGGCTGGAGGGGACTTACAGGCTCCGCTTCCTCTAGGAGCCCCACGAGCCCTGGGGCCCAGCCACTTCCTGCACGGCTGTCCGGCTGTCCGGCCGTCCGGCTCACAGCTTCCCTTGCCTTGCGCCCATTTCCTGGAGTCAAATGAAAATGGCTTAGGAGTTGGTCCCTGCTCCATAACTTCTGGAATAAACCTTTCTCTCCGGATCTTTGCTGCCTTTCAGGCTTTTCCACACTTCTGGGTCTGCGGCTCCAGTGGCCTTGTAAACACATTGCTTTTTGTAAATTGGATGAGTAGACTTTTCTGGTTCGGTAAACACTGCTGGAGGCAGCCGGGGCCCCAGGAAACCCGCTTCCTCCTGAAACGTGCCCACAGGGCAGGCGGGACGGCGCTCAGAGACTGAGTCCCAGCTCCCATTTCTTGAGGGCCTACTGTGTGCCGAGCATTTTACCCACACGGTCTGATTTTCTTCCCACAGTCCCGGGTGGTGGGTACCATGACACTCCCCTTTTCACAGATGAGGGAGACGGCAGCGAAGAAGGTTCGGTAAGCTTGTCCGTGCCCTCGTGACAGTGAGGGGCAGAGCCAGGATGCGTGACGCCAAAGTAGGACAGACACCTCACCCAAGTTTCCGGGGACTTGGGCAGTCGTCACTGCCCTTCGTTTGGGAGGTATGTTTGCCTCTGGTTCTGTGTCCCTTGTCCCTTCTGGGCGGCCGTGCAGCCTCCCCTTCCAGACCCTCGTCCTGCAAGGCCCCTTGCCAGGCAGGCCTGCAGCCACACTCAGCCCAGGGTCTCCCCAGGACCACGGCCACCTCACACCCATTCCCCGCGAAGAGGCATCATCGCAGGTATTAATCTCCAACAGCCTGAAATGCCGTGGTCGGCAGCCAAGACTGAACAAAGCCAGCAGATGCTTGGCCTTTGAGGGAGGAGAACACCGCGAGCTTTTCCTGTGCTCTCCTTTTGATTTGCTATTCAATTAAAAAAGAAAAAAAAAATTGGAGCGCACCAGTGAGTAGCACTCTAATTGGAAAAAAACAGAACAAGTTCACACAAACAGGAAGCGTGGGGTGCAGTTAGCTGGTCAGATGCCTCGTCGCTTTGGGGCTTTTGAAAACGACCGTCCGTATTCTAGACCGGGCGTCTGTCTCCTCTTGCCTCCCTTAATGAGCCTGGGTTCTTGGGCGCAGCATTCTGGGGGTCGAGGAGCATAAGGGACGGGGAGAAGTGCCATCTGGTGCGCCATCACTCTGCCTGCCCCCAGGGGCTCCTCGGCCACTCTCGTGGCCTGGGTTTGCCATCCATCCATTCCTGGGACGTGCTTGCTTGTAAAGGACCGGAACCCATCCTGTCCTGCTGAAACAGAAAGGGAATGTGTTGGAAGGGCAAACTGGGGCAGAAAGGGTGTTTGGGTTTGTGCCTGCCCCTGCTCTGCCCCCACCCCTTCAGGACTAGGCTGTGACTCCACAGTGCTCCCTCTGGACCCTTGAGCCTCTACTGCTTGTTTCTGTGTCTCTGCATCTGTCTCCCTCCATCTCTCTCTCTCTCTCTCTCTCTCTCTCTCTCGGCCACCTCAAAATGGCGCCTTCAGTCCAGAGCCTTCATTCCCATATGGGTCCAGTGCCCGCTGCTGGCTCGCCCCATCTCTCTGATCCTCAGTGCCGTGTCATTGGGGGAGAGAATATGATTGGTCCATGTCTCCGTGTCCCCATTTCTAGAAAAATAGGAATACTAATAGTGCCCATATCTGGAATGTCTGTGAAGGCAAAATGAGGTTAAGTGGCTCTGCTTATTAACTCATTCAAACTCAGATGGGCGTTAAGTGCCCGGCACCTAATTAATGCTCAAAAATGGTGGTTGTTGCAGCTGTCCTTTCTGTTATCCAGTGGCCCTTGTAGAAGGAGTCATGTGATGGAATGTTTTCCAAACTATACCTCAAAAACAGCTGGTGCTGAAAAACAGCTCATTTCTCCTGAAGAACTACTATAAATACTTCACAATCAGTAGTAGTAAGATTTGCGTGAGGTGTTTAATAATTTTCAAAGCACTCCCACGTCTTATTTGACCTAAATGGCAAAGGTGTTATTAAGAGGAAGCTTACAATGAGGAAACAGGAATTGGAGGTTTGAGTATTGCCTGAGGTCACAAGGTCTGCAAATTGCAGAGCCTACAACCAGTCCGGTATCAACTCTCATTCCTGTGCGTTTTCAACTTCACCGGAGGTGGAAGGTTTCACGCCCCGTCACATTTCCCTTTATACCTTGGCTGCTGGGAAGCTCAAGAGAAGCGCTCTCCCAACCGGGGCTGTTTGTGTATTTCTCATACTGTCGTGTGCTGCAGTACTCGGGTGGGCTAGATTTGCTTTATGAAACCCAGCATATGTGCATCTGTTTCAAGTAGATGAATCATGACTTCCCAATGCCTTTAAAAGTGGTGGCGATGAATTTTACCTCTGGAGCGCCGCCGTCTCTGCTCGTGGGAGATGATGGGCTTTGGTGGCCGCATGCTGGTGCCTCTGGCTTCCTGCCGTCCGAGTCTCTTCTCCAGCCTTGCTTCAGGGCTCTTTGCCCACATCTTTCAAAGGGAAAGACGGTCCCTCCCTCCTCTGCAGTCCCTCTCCCTCTGCTTCCTCCTGATATCTGGGGCTTTTCTCAAAAACCCTGGCAGTGAAACATTGTGAAAAGTTAGCCGAGACCTTTCGGAGGCTGAGATGGAGAGAGCGTCTCTCCAGAACTCTTAAGAGTTGTACGCCTGCCACTGACAAACCGAAGTGTATTACGGGAAGGGTTCGTGTGTGCCTGGGGCTAATGACTTTCTTGGCCTTTGTCCCTCAGTTCTCAGGGGTGCGGTGCTGGGGGGCCTGGTCAGACTCTTGCTGGGGCAGACATCTCACCACGAGATTCTTCCAAGAGAGCCAGACATACCTGGCCTGAATCCCCACTCCAGCCCTGTGCAACCGCGCTGAGCCTCAGTTTCCTTATCTGTGACATGAGGGTTGTATCATCTCCCACAGGAGTTGGGCTGACAGTCAGCAGTATCAGTCACAACGATAACAAGGCAGCAGATGTGTATCAGGGCTTTATTTGCGGTGGGATAAGAGCTGATGCTTCTTGAATGCTTACGGTATCCCAGATGCTGTGGTAAGCACTTTGTGTGTTTACTCATGAAGGTCTCCCTCTCACCAGCCAGTGAGAAAAACAGAGAGGTTCACAACTGGCCCAGGGTCACACAGCAAGAGGTCGCAGCAGAGGCAGGACTCAAAGGTGAGTGGAAGGCACGAGACCAGGCACGCAGTGGGTACTCAAGCAGTGTCCTTTCTCTTCCCTTCCCCCGGGGCTGGGAGGCCAGCAGCCTGTCTTCAAGGTGGGGTGATGCTCATAGGCAGGGAGGTCAGTGCCTCCCCTGTTCCTCTCCCTCTGACTCCCCTCTACTCCTCACTTACTCTCCTGTAAAAACCCAGACTTAGCACATGGCGGCCTGCACAAGCTTTGAGTCGGGAGGTGAGCGGATCATCGCTCCACTTCTGCTGAGTCCCAGGGTCTCCTTTCTGAGGCAGCCAGAGCACAGGTGTTGGAGATACATGTGCTTTCGTCAAAAAACCCCAACGTTTTGGTAAATGAAACGCCCGGCCAAACACTGGGGGGTTCAGGCCCTTTGAACCCGGGGAGCTGTTTCCCCCTTGGTGCACCGAGGAACGCGGACACCCCAGTGGCTCAGAGGGCAGCCCGTGGGCCTCTCACCAGACGAAACCTCCTGAGGCAGGGGGCTTGTCTGACTCTCCCGTTTTATGTAATTGATTTTTTACGAAAGAAGTCCCCTTTTTAATCTACGTGAATCCTGTCCCCTGAAGCCCGTTAACAGACTTCCCGACACTCCCCTCCGATTTGGGGTTTTGTCTTCTGAGCACCACCGGCTCACCCCCACCTTCCGGAAAACAGCTGCCTTCCGTGAGGGCCTGCTGTCTGCCGGGGACCGCGGTATGCGGCTGACAAAGCCTCAGCCACCCTCTGGGTGCTCCCTGTTGGCACCGTTCCTGGTGGTACAACTGAGGCACGGACAGGCTGTACCGCGTGCCTGCACTGCCCTTGACTCTGCAGGCTCCCTCGGCCTGTGGCCTGCTTCCAAGTGCGAACTGGGTCTGTTCCCTCCCCAGTGCTCGCCCTCAATAAATCACTCCCTGTTCAGTCATATTGTTAGAGCAGCAATAAAGCCTCCTTGGAGTACCTCGTATATCTGCCTCTGGCTTATTGCCAGGTCTTTGGCGCGGAGAGGAGTGCCCCCTGGGAGGCGGGGAGTCCTATAAGCCCATGGGGGTCCAGGGTAGATTCTGGGCAGGGGGCTATCTCCGTCGCCCTGCCCCCAAGAGCCCCTGATAGCTGTGACCTCAGCAGCCCTCCCTGGAAAGGAGCTCCGTCCTCAGAGCCCAGAAGACTGAGTGGGTGCATTGGGGCGTTTTCTGCATTTCTTCCCCGGAGAGAGAACATTACATAAAGTAACCTCTGTTCAGCCTTAAAAAGGAAGGAGGGTCTGACACGTTACCACGTGGCTGCACGTTGGTGACATTCTGCTAAGTGCAGTAGGGCAGATGCAGACGGACAAGCACTGTGTGTGTTTCCAGCACACTAAGGACCTACAACAGTCAAGTTCAGAAAGAGAGCAGAAATTGGGGGGGGGGGGGGGGGGGTGCCAGGGACTGAGGAAGTTAGTATTCACTGGAGAAGAGTTCTAGTTTGGGGAGGGGACACATTTCCAGAGACAGTGTTTGTCTGCACAACAGAGGGACTATATTTCATGGTGCTCAACTGTACACTTAAAAATGGTTAAGGTGCCAAATTTCGTGTCACGTATATCGTGCCACAATTTAAACGCGCGTGCGCACAAGAACTCCGGGTGGTTTTCTGCTCCCGGCACTGCCCAGGGAGCTTACGCCCTTACGAAAGCATTTGTCCCCAAGGGCCAGAGAGAAGCTGCCAGGAGCAGGGACCTTGCCCTCAGGCCTTGTCCTGCACCTTTGAGGCCTCGGTGTGGATTTCCTGGGCTGGTCTCTGCTTAGAACAGTCACCGGCGGGCTCCCTCCGTCCTTCCCTCCACCTGAGCACTCCGTTACGGAGCCTTGGAGGTCAGCTGTGGTCAGTCCTGTCCTTGTACAGGAGAGAAATGGAGACCAGAAGAGGCAACGAGGCTTGCCTCGAGGAACACATCATGTTACCGTAGGGTTGACAGATAAATACGGGACACCCAAAGTGGAATTTCAGATAAACGATGAATAATGTTTTAGTGTAAGTATGTCCCGTGCAATATTTGGGACATACCCATACCAAAGTTATCTGAAATTCCGATTTCAGTGGTGTTTTGGATTTTCTTTGCTAAATCTGGCGAGCTTCCGTGGGAGGCGACCGGGGTCTCGTTCCCTGGTATCTTTGCACTTGAGAACTACAGGTGGTGGCACGCTGTCAACATTAGGGATGCGGGTTCTGGTGTCGGACTCATCAGATACCTGTGTGACCTTGGGCAAGCTACTCAGCTCTCTGATCCCCAATTCTGCCTCTTTTTTTTTTTTTTAACATTTATTTATTTTTGAAAGAGTGCGAGTGGGGGAGGGACAGAGAGCGAGCGAGGCAGAGAATCCAAAGCAGGCTCCGGGCTCCGCGCTGACAGCAGTGAGCCCAACGCGGGGCTCAAACTCACAAACCACAAGATCACGACCCGAGCGGAAGTCAGGTGCTCAATTTGAGCCACCCAGGCGCCCCTCAGTTCTGCATCTTAAAATATGGATGATGACAGCACCTTCCTCATGAAATGGTGAAAGGTTAAACAGCGGTACCTGTAGAGCCCAAGCACAGTACGGGTTGAATTAGTGGTAACTCTTCTTTAGTTATTCTCGTGAGTTTCTTTCCTTTATGAATTAAAGATAACCACGTACTTAACGAGCGTTAGGCTGTGATGCCAGGACAGGAAGACGACAGTCCGGCTGCTCACCCCAGCCTCGCTGAGATGCTGTGTGACCTCGGGCAAATCACTGTACCCCTCTGGGTTTCCATTTCCTCAACTCTAAATTGGATCTGAGTGGATCTAAACAGTTCTAAGGTGGCTTTCGAAATCAGAAGTGTAAATTATACCTCAATAAGGCTATTAATATATATATTTTTAATTCTGAAGTGTACCTCCCTTGTGTCTCCCAGCACAAGACACCCATGTAAGTCTTCTCACCTAATGCTCACAGCTATGAGAAGCAGGTGTTCTTTGCCCTACCCAGCTAATGACTCTCAGGACTCAGAAAAGCTAAGTAAGTAACCTGTGCAGGGTCACACGGCCATTCTGTGGCAGAGCCTGACTTCCTATCTTGGTCTCCCCATACCCCTGTTCTTAACCATCCTCTACAAACCAGGGGTTTCTTTGGAGGCGGTTGGGGGCAAGCAGGGTTCCACAGGCCAGCCCCAGGTCAAGTCTCCCCGGACGGATTATCCCTGGGCAGGTGAAGCTAGGTGGGGCCGTCTGTATGGTTCCCAGAGGCCGATGGAAACGGTACACGGAATATTTCCTCACCACATTACGACTGCCATCTTGAACAATCCACATGTGACCGGGCAGCAGAAGAAGCCTCTTCGTTCTTTAAGCCATCACTCCCTTGTTGCCCATCCCTGAAGCCAGTGAAGTAGGTTTGGCAAGAACAGTGCCTGCGATGAAGGCCTTCTCAGCTTGGCCTCCGTCACCCAGAGGACGGGGTAGAAAACAAATATGTCCCCTCCCCTCACGGCAGAGAGAAATAATTACATGTTTCAGGCGGGGTTCTTAGTGTCTCATCTAAAATCCTTAGCAAACTACGTACCCAGAGACTGTTTCACCCTTTGTTTTAAGTCCAGCTTCAAAGTTCAAAGGAGTTTCTGTCCTTTTCATTATCTGACAGACCGTTTAGCAGTTGGGTTCTGGGTGGTCTCTGTGACCAGCGGGGTGTCCCCCGGGATGTTGAGTCCAAGCTCGAGGTAGACACTGGACCTGCCCCTCTGTGGTTCTAAGAGAAAAGCAAGGCAGCTGGGTTAAAATGGAAACCTGAGGGCCTTGTAATTAAAAGGCTGTGGCATAAACCAGAGGGCTGGGATTAGTACCTGCTACGGTGAACTAAAAATGGGCCGTTTCCACAAAGCAAACCGGAGAATCCCAGTGATGTGGGGCCAGTGGGAGTGGAAAGCGAGCGGGGTGGCATGTATCTGCCTTCCCATCTCTACACACTCCGGGCCACCCCCCAGACAGAGGAGCTCAGCAGCCCTCCTCCAGGATGGAATTGTCTAGGGAGGGCAAGCCTGGTGTGTTGGTGCAATGGGCTAGGATTTGGGGGGGGGGGGGCATCAAAGGCTGCTGCAAACCTGCTGAGACATTAGAGTACATTTTCTCAAGAATGTTCTAGTCGTGTATGTTTTAACTGGGCTCGGCTGTGGGTGAGCAGAATACAGTGCCGAATGGAGTGTGTGCCATTCGCACGGTGTGCTGTGTCCCAACAATCTCCTGATCTGTCTAGCAGAACTCAGGGCTCTGAAAGAGGAGGATGTGGGGCAGGTAAATTTGGGTGGCTGGAATAGGGAAGAGATTAGGAACAAACCTAGGACACGTCAGACGGTTAGTATGATGAAGAAGGGCAGTTTTGCTGAGCCACCGAGTTACCTCAGGTGACCAGCGTAGCTATGGACAGGTCTCTAGGGATTTAGAAGGAACCAGGTCAGCACTTATTTGGCCCCACCTCCCCTCCTCACCCACCAAGTGGTGATGTAGACATGGCAGTGACAAATGACATTTTTAGAATTTTCTGGAATGAATGGTGCCTACTCCCCACCCCCTGCCAGTTGTTGGGGTTCCTAAGATCTTGATTGTTCACACTTTGTGTTATACCCCCAGGGTCTTTTGTTGAAGACCCTTGAAGGTCACACCTTGCTCCCAGCTCACCCCATTCAATACTCTGAAGAGCCACAAATGTGTTGACCTAGCCACGAGCTGACATCAGAGCCAGGGAAGTGTGTGTAACTGCTCAGGTGACTGGAGTTCTACCAATGCAAACAGAAATTCCCTTCTCCAAGCCTGACCTTGCGGGGCTATGGAGCCGACAAAATGGCCAATGGGAGTGGGTGGGCTCCGGGGAGCAGGTTCGCCACAAACCCTGGAGTGGTACCTTGGATGGTGATGGACTGGAGATGATGAGATTGGACCATCCAGACTGCCACCTGACACACTACGGATGCCTAAATGTTGAACGAATGAATGAGTCAATGTGCTTTTATTATCAAGTTTCGATAGAAATCTATACTCGGAACCCAAGGAGGAAAGATTACATTCTCTAATCCCTTCTTTTAAACTTTTTTTCTCTTTTTTGAGAGAGCACAAGCAGGGGAGAGAGGCAGAGACAGAGAGAGAATCCTAAGCAGGCCCATACTCAGTGAAGAGCCCAATGTAGGGCTTGATCTCACAACCTTGGGATCATAACCTGAGCCGAAATCAGGAGTCGGACGCTCAACCGACTGAGCCACCCACATGCCCCTCCAGGCCCTTTTATTCAGTCTTATTCAATAGATGTTTGTTGAGTGCCTCCTATGTGCCAGGCAGTATTCTAGGTGCTGAGGACACAGCGGCGAACATGACATACACAGAGGACAAGCAAATGGTCACAGAAACACAGAAGTGCTGTGAAGGAGGAGTATAGAGGCTCAGGAAAGTCCCCCCAGGAAGCATCATATTATAAAAGCCTGACATTACAGGAGTCAGCGAGTAAAAGGCATAGAGCACATGCCTTCTGGAATGTGTTGGGGTAAAAGCCAGTATTGAACGAGTTGATGGCCTCTAGACATCACATGATTCTAGAAAACAATAATAATAATAAAAATAATAATAGCTATGATTTCTCACTGCTCTCCATCAAAAGGATTTTCACATCCCATTCATGGGCTGTCACTCTAATTGAGTAAGTAGTTCCTTTAAAAATAATTAGAGATTGTAATCAGTCGCTATTCAGAAGTCTGGCAGGAACTAATTTGCAAGTCTCTTCAGAGTTGGCCTTAAAATTTCCCCAAAGCTGTGACTACAAGTTAATCAAGGCCCTGGGGGATCCACGCTGGATTTCAGAGTAAAAGTAAAAAGGAAGTCAGGCGTACCTACGGTTAGCAGACGCCCCAACACACACAGTTTCTGGTCAATTCAGAAGCATCTGTGGAACAATTAAACTGTCTTCAACTCTCAGTTCCTTTTTAAAAAAGGAAGAAAGAAAAGTAGTGAGGTCAGTTTGCATCGCCAATGAGTTCTCGCTCCTTTCAGAAGCAAGGAGTCGGGAGATAGACCTGGAACAGGAACCCCGGACACCAGCCACGCCTCCGTCTGAGGTTATGATGGATTTTGAGTCCCAGTTCCCAGTTCTTCAGAGCGCTCTGCATTTCGCTATGTCCTTGGGAAAGTGCTAGTTTCAGTGTGCTGTTGTCCCCCTGGGTTGTTCAGGAAACCAGTGGAGACCCCTGTAGTTTCCTGAAGTCCTTTCCTCAACAGCTTGAACATCCAGAGGCCCCACCCCTGCCCAGGAAGGCGGCCTCCCGGATGCTACTTGCTCCTACAGTTTCTAGAAGGACACCTAGGTGGCTCAGTCCGTTAAGCATCCGACTTCAGCTCAGGTCATATTCTCACGGCTCGTGGGTTCGAGCCCCACGTCGGGCTCTGTGCTGACAGCTCGGAGCCTGGAGCCTGCTTTGGATTCTGTGTCTCCCTCTCTCTCTGCCCCTCCTCACTTCATGCTCTGTCTCTCTCTCTCTCTCTCTCTCAAAAATAAATAGACATTAAACATTTTTTTAAAAAAAATCTTTAAAAAAATAATTGCTGGAGGGGAGGGGGAGAGCATGAAGGGGCAGCGTCCACCGAGGAAGGCAGGGGACAGGAAGGGACAAAGTAGACAGCCAGTGTCTTTCTGTCCTTTCAAGTACCAACTAAAGCAATACTATCCTTGTTTCTGGTTGTTGGAAAATGTGGTTTACGAAACAGTGTAATAGCAATCAAGACATTAGAACAAAGCTGGGAAAATATACCAAAACATTAATAATTATCTCTGGGTAACAGCAGTTTGGACAATTTTTATTTTCCTCTTATTATTTATCCCTGATTGTTACCTTCAGTTGCTAGAATTAATGTAGAGAATTAATAGCAAGAAAGAAAAAAGGTGGGGAGGGAGGGCTTAGATATGCTGACAGACAGACTCATGGCTGGAGTGACAGGGCCGGGCAGTCTGATCTTGCCTCCTGTCTGACTTGCTTTATCACCTTGAACTAGCGGATCTTTGAACTTCTCCTTTGTCGTCTGGGCAGTGGTACCCGCGCCTCCTGTCCAGACCCTTTTATCAGTTGTTGAGATAGTCTGGCGAGAAGTAGTAAGGGGCCTACCTATATGAGAAACTATATACTCGTGAAGGGTTATTGTCATCCAGTAATTAACCACTGAGGTTTTAAACAGTGTTTCTTCCCAGGTGAGTCGCCTGGGTGAGTTGTTAAGAATGCAGACTTCCTGGCCTGTGGCACAGATTGGATTTCTGGGAGCTGGGCCCCAGAATCTGCATTTTAACACGCAGGTCCAAGCCCTCTACCTGCCCCGTGGATTCCTGTGTTTTTGAAAGTTTGAGATCCGGGGATTTAGAGCAAACAGCATTGTGGCAGGAACGTGAGAAATGGATGCAGAGTGAGTGGTTCGATGGTCGAGTAACACGTGTGCTCATGAACTCAGGGGGAGCTGGTCGCAGCCAGCGAAGGGGATCTGTGAAGGGCAGGCTGGACTTAGAATGAGGAAGGGGAGGGGGAGCCCAGGGGTGTCTAGCGGGGGCGTGCCTGGGGGACAGGGGCTTAGCCTGGGACAGAAAGCAGCCCTTCTTCTGGCCTCCCTCCGGAGCTGTCAGGCAGCCTGGGTCCGTGATTTTGCACTCTCTGTTCCCTGATCGCCACGTGTCCCCATGACCAGACCGGGGGCTCTATGTAGCACTAGACGGTTGAACACACCGGGAGCCTGCTCCCCTAACCTGTTGGGCCAGGTGGTGTCAGATGAGAGCAAAGCCACCCCAAAAACATGGGCGATAGCAGGGCCTGCCTCTTGGGCCTTTCACTTTGCTTCCAACCAGTTCCAGGTACAGTGACCTCCTCCCACCCCCCACCCCCCACCCCCCTCCCTGTACTTGCTTTGCTCATTATTGGAGAGGCAGCATCGCACCATGGCCGGCACACTCAGGAGCCACCCGCACCTGCTTGGGCTGGAGTCCTGTCTCTGCCACTCACTCACTGTGTGACCTGAGACCAAGTTACTTAACCTCTCTGGCCATATGGCCTCTTGTGTCAAATGGGAGGAAGAATGGAACCTGCCATGGAGGGTTGTCCTAGGGCTTTTCACCGAGGTCATCCGCACAGAAGCCTTGCTGCAGGGCTTGCCCACAGCAGGGGCAAATAATTGTTATTAGTAGGTTACAGTTTTTCACCCCGCAACCATTTATTAAACACCTACCCCGCTAAGTGCACAGAAGGCGCTAGAAGCACAAGTTGCTCAGGGTCTGGGGCCCAGATGGGTGTGTGAAACAGCTTCCTGTGACACAGTGTGATTATAGCGGTGCGTCCAGAACACAGGTGCACGGAATGGCTGCCTCATTGACTGGCTTGGAGAAGACATTTGGTTAGGGCTTGAAATAAGAGGGAGCATCAGAGGTGGAGTTGGGGGGGGGGGGGTGTGCGCTTCCAGATGGAGGGTAGAGTGGTGAAAAGTCCATCATATGCTCTGCTTGGTAAAGAAATGGGGACAGGCTTCTCACCCTGTCTCTGTGCGAGGCCAGCAATTGAATCCAGGGCTGCCCTGGAGGGAACCGAAGGTACGCTGATTCCCCCAAAGGGCTCTCCTGGCTCCTGGGGATTGCAGCTGCCCACAGAGTCTCAGCTCTGGAACCCCCCCCCCCACTCCCCCGGGGCACCTTTGCGACTCCCCGGTGTCCGTGCCGGTGCAGGGATGAGCGTCTTATCTCCACTGCCTTCCAGCACCTCTGCTGTGTCCTTCCCAGTGTGGCCCCCTGATCTCTGCTGGCTGGCTGCCCTCCTGAGGCCAGCCTTTGCTGCCCGACCCTTTTCATCCCATTGATACGCGTGCCTTGACGTGAGCGGTCTCTGGCATTCCAAGCCAAAGAACACAGAGCGGATGGAACCTTCCTTGGAGGGCTGGTTTGCTGTTAACACAGGCTTTAGAGGAGCAGAGCGTGGGCATATCCATCACCCAGACCCGGCTGACCCCCCCACTCAGGAAAGTAAGTGCAGTCCAGGAAACAAAACAGGAAAGTCAATCCATCAGCAAACTGGAGCCCGAACGAGCACAGCAGAGATGTGATTATTTTCCGGCCTGTGCCGGTAGGTAGCTCTCAACTATACTCAGACCCTGGGAGTAAGACCCGCTTGGGTTAGGAATATAAAGAAAACACACCTGAAAGGAGGCTTCTCCTGGTTTTATTTGGGGGGCATATGGAAGGGGAGGATCTGGTACCTTCTGTCCTGTAAATGAGCTTTCAGGCTGTGGCTCTGAGACCATTTTATTTATTTTTTTAATGTTTCTTTTTTTAAGAGAGAGAGCATGAGTCGGGGAGGGGCAGAGAGAGAGAGAGAGAGAGAATCCCAAGCAGGCTCTGCACTGTCAGCACAGAGCCCAACGCGGGGCTCAGTCCCACACACTGTGAGATCCCGACCTGAGCCGAAAGCGAGAGTCAGACACTTCACCGCTTGACCGACTGAGCCGCCCAGGCGCCCCCGAGACCATTTTGTAACAGAAGCACAGGCAAGCGGCACGTGAGGCCCTGCCCGCCTCCCTGGCAGCACTCAGACTCAGGACCAAGGATCGGGCCTCTCTGAGTCTCTGTGTCGCACCTGTAATCAGAGATGAGCTTATCCACCTCTCAGAGTTAAAGGGATTCAGGAAATAACGTGTCAGGCTTCCGTGCACCACGTAAGGGTTTCCAAAATGTTCGTTCTCTCACCCACCCCTTCCCGGGATGATGAACCCGTGTGGAATGACTCCAAAATGTGGTTTTGAATGAAACCGTAGCCTTCCCCGAGGAGTGTTCATTCACCAAGTAGCTTTGAGCGCCTGGCGCTGTGCTGAGACACGAAGGGCGCAGCTGTGGAGACAGAGGTGGAGCCTCTCCCGTGGCCTTACAGCCCGACGGTTACTCCGGCTTCTGTTGGAGTTTTGGGGCTGGCGGGTCTGCCTCACCATTGCCCCCAAGCCCCAGCCTAGAGCAGAAGCTGGTCCTGCGTCTGTGCTCTGCTTCTCCAGGGGAGAGAAGGGAACTGCTGGTGGCCAGAAGTTGTGGGTGACATCCGCCCCCCGTATGGCCTCCCAGGGATTGGCGAGTTCCGGTGGTGTGGACCAGGCCGTGCCAGTAGCGTGGCCTGTGCTAGAAGCCATGTGCTTGATCCACGTGCTAGAAGCCATGGATTTCCACCCACGTGACCACGATGGAAAGACAGAAAGCAATGGTAACTCGAAGAACCTCCCCGGCGCGTGATTCGATCGTGGCAGGAAATCCAGACTGTGGCATATTTTAATGGCTATTTGAGCCACCAGGGGTACTTGTATGTGGCCCGAAAACCAAATCATTGGACTGTCACTTAGCTTTTCAAAAATCCAGCTTTCACGTTGGAAATCAAACTTCTTGCCCAATCTGAGTCTCCCCCGGTCTCTGTCCATTCTCCAGCCCCGCCTCCAAGGGGTCAGCGATGGGAGAGACTCCAGGGTGGGTGAGGGCAAGAGGGCCCTCACCCACGTGACTAAAGATAAAAACACCTTTTGGTACTTAGCGGTGGAAATTACCCATGCCTGGTGTCCTTCAAGTTCCAGTGGCCGGATCAAAACCTGAGCTCAGCCAGGTAAATGCCACTCGCACTGGCGTCACTGGGGCCTGTGCTGAATCCGGGCAGTTGACATCATCCATCAATACCCTCAGCCTCCAGGGTCTCTTTGGGACCCTCCTTCCCAGCTTGCCGATCTCTTATGAGACCAGACGGCAAAACACATGGTGATTTATTTTTCAGTGACAAAAGGAATTAGAATCTTTCTGTCGCTTAATGGTAACAATGGCTAATGCTCTAACATGTGCTGTTTCGGGCATTCTTCTGAGTGCTTGACATATTCTGTGAGTCCCGCGCTGCCCCTGTCGCCACCTTATAGATGAGGAAACTGAGGCCCAGAGAGGGAGGGTAACTTGCCCAACGCCACACAGCTAAGTGGCAGAGCTGGGATTCAAACCCAGCGAGATCACCTACACTGAGGTTCTGAGGAGGGGGACCTCCGCATTTGAGACTTGGAGACAGGAGGGGGTGGGTTTGGGGCTGGAGCGGGGAAGGGCTTCTTTGAAAAGCCAGCTTGGGTGATGTGAGCTTTCTGATGCGATGCTCCTGGTGAGGGCACGGGTGCCGAGTACGTATCGGTGGGGCTGTCCAGGAATGTGGGCGCGTGCCCCTCTCTGCACCACCAGCTCTCTGTGGCTGGGCCAGCCCCTCTGAAGAATGCGACAGGGCTCTCCCTGTGCCAGCAGCAACCTGGACAAACATCGGGAGGGCTAGGAGGGACCGGCTCCTGCCAGCAGCGCTGTTTGCCGAGAAGCACCTGGCGCGTGCTATCGCCAAGAGCACAAGGGGCCGGTTGACTTCGCGCTCCTTTACAGAAGTGGGCCTGCCTTTCTGGTACTTTTGTTGTTTTCAAAATTGTATTTCAAGGCGGTTGGAGACGTATAACTGAAGAAAAGCCAGCCCCAACATCCATGAGAAGGAGGATGTTGGTTGGTCTCAGGATCTGGGGTTGGTTCCGCTCAACCGGGAGCAAGGTCCCTCTTGCAGGGCCAGCAATCCCAGGCCCTACAGGATGGATGGTGTGCGTTTCCTTCTCATCGCAGACCTTTTCACAGATGCAGAAATTGAGGCCGAGAGGGCGACCTGTCCGAGGTCCTGCAGCAAACTAGGGGCAGTAATGGAATCCAAGCACCGATGTGGGTAGAAAACAGGATCGATGGCAAGGCTCTAATTCCTTATTTCTCACTCGGCCAGGGTCAGGGGTGAGGGCCTCGTTCCTTCCATCCTTTGCCCCACGGGACTCCAGAACTTAGAACAGTGCTTGGCACACGGCACTCAAAAAGTACCAGTTCTCCTGGTGGTGGTGGTTCTCCTGGCTGTGCTGTCAACAGTCATACCAGGTCTATGTAATACTTTGTGCCATGAGAGAGGGAAGCCCAGGACCGGGGAGCAGCAGGGGAAGGGGGTACTTAACTGATTCGAGCCTGAAGGCGGGTCATCAGAGACATCGCTTTGGAAGAAGGGAGGTGTAAAGGCAGGTCCGAAGGCCCACAGAAGGGACGCCTGGCTGGCTCGGTCAGAAGAGCATCACACAACTCTTGATCTCGGGGGCGTGAGTTCGAGCCCCACGTTGGGTACAGAGATTACCGAAAGCCCACAGGAGTCCGTGGGTAGAGCGGCTGTGAGGAGTGAGGCTTTGGGGCAGAAGACTCAGGCCTGCACGGGTCCCTCAGGTGCAGGAAAACACAGCACTTCTGAGGAAACCCCGGTGGCCCAGCGTAGCCACCGGGGCTGGGCACACAGGTCCTGAGTTCAGGTTCAGGAGTCCCGAAATCCCCTTGGAAGGCAGTGGAGACTCGTCGGGGGCTTAGAGCGTAGGAACAGTGGAGTCCACGTTTACAGGGACTGTGCCCTGCAGGAGACCGGGCCTGGAGCCCCCAGCAGCAGTCGAGGCCAGAAGCCAGGCTGGGGAGTGCTGTTCCCAGAGGTGGGGGCATGGGACAGGATGGGTGACAACTTATTTTCAGATATTTTGAGCTTGACATTCCTATGGGACATGACAGGGTGATGACCAAGGAAGGGACAGGAGGTTCAACGACCTCGAGAATGAAACGAGTGTGCCATGTTCAGTGGAAGGAAGAGAAGGAGGAGGGGAGGGAAGAAGGGAGGGCCATTTCGCAGAGGAGGCCGCTGGGAAAGAGGCCAGTGACTCCAGCTCATACAGCGAACGAATGCCCAGCCTGGCAGAGCTGGAGCTTTGCCCTGAGGCATCCAACTTGGTCCCCTGTATTTCCAGATGTTTCTGGTTAGAAGTGCCTATAAAACTCTGAGCAGATGCCCCGCCCTTTTGGATTCTGGCCTGTCGAAGAGCACTCGGGCTGACTGAGCTGTAGCAGAGCCTAGAGAGAGGCAGGATGGGCAGGGGCTGGGCCTCCCATCCAGGGCATCTTGGGAAGCCCGTGTGGGCGGCTGCGAGCCTGCGTGAGGTGTTCCTGCTGGCGAAGGCCTCACTTTGCCGAGCTGGCCCGGGGGGGCTTCACAGAGCAGCCCTTGCAAATGCTGGTTTAATTCTGAGCTCCCCCCAGGTGCCCAGGGGAGACTCGGATCCTTTGGGCCCCCCCTCAAGGCCCCTAAACAGAGCTGTAGATGTGCTAGAAGGCAGTGGAAACCACCGCGAAAATCCGATTTATGAAAGCCAAGGAGAAATGCGTCCCTCTGCTGTGAGGTGCCCTCATCACAGATCTTGATAGAAACGAAACCAGGCTTCAGGGACCAGAAGACAAAACCATACCCTGTGGCTTAGAGTATTGAAACTCGTGGCATCGTTGAGAGGAAATCTTCATTTCCCTTAACACCGTCTACAGATGATCTTTATGGGATACACTGCCTGCCCAGGTAGTTACGGGATTTTTAAAAACTCCTTAACAACTTCAGGAAGGGAACTTATTATTCTTTCAGTTGAGATATAATTGACGTAACATTAGTTTCAGGTACATGACTTGACCCGACACTGGTATATGCTGGGAATTGACCCCACAATTGGTCTAGTGTGACATTGTCAGCACACATAGTTACACGTTTTCTCCCTTGTGGAGAGAACTTTGAAGATCTACTTTTTTAGCGACTGGGGAAGAGAATTTAATTGGAGCTTCCTTCCTAAGAGTTCAGCTCAGTACTCGTCGCCGGGGCGGCTTCCGTGCACCTGGAAGCCATGCCTGCCCCTTCGAGGGAGATCTGGGCCTTGGGATCAGCCTGTGTGCTCCAGGCTGTTCCCAGTGGGAATGGCTGAGGTCACGAAGGCAGTCAGCGTGGGGGTCACTGGCTTGGGCTGAAGAGCCATGCTCCAGAACTGCACCTCCAGGGTCAAATCCGTGCCCCACAAGGTGTAGGCCTGGAGAGATGTGTTTAAGTCGTGTGAACCTCAGTTTACTCATCTGGAAAGTGGGTAGCACTTCAGGTTACCGAGAGGGTGGCTGCCAGGTGCTTAGCAGGATGCCTGGCACATGGCAGGCAACCCCGTCCCATTGCTGAGGCCCGGCCAGCACTCCCCGTGTGGCGCCCGGGCGACGTCCAGATTCCCAGCCAGCCCGCCATGCTCCAGTCACACAACGTCCGGCTCACCGTGGAGAGTGCTTTGAGGAAGCCCACGCGGGATACACTCTGAGGAACTCCCAGACCGGAAAGCTGGGCTTCCACTTCCACGTCTCAGTGGCTCTCGACGGAGTGAACGATGGGACAGCTCTGCTGGGTCAAAGGGCAAAAGTGGACTGATGACCATTGGAAAGTTGCTTAACTTTCTAAGCCTCAGTTTCCTTATCTGTAAAACAAAGGCATGAGGGTGCACCTCACCGTTAGGGGAACGAGCAACGATTAGGTGAAGCAGGTCTGGGTCCACGGTGAGCGGCCATCATCATCACTGTGACTCCATATTTGACCAGCAGGCCTCCTGCTGTCAGTCTGGCTCTGATTTTCCGTGACTTCATTTAAGGATGGGGAGTTCCTAGTGGCAGTAAAGAGGCAGGAGGCCACCGCCACACGGAGCCCTCTTCTCCCAGCCCGGGCCTCTCGGGTCCTGTCCCCGTCCTGCCGCCACGTCTGATCCGCCCTCTGGACCCGGCATCTCCCCTGCGGCATGATGGGTACTCACTCAGGGCTGCCCTCCACGAATGCAACATCTGGTTTTCTTTCTTCTCCCCCGAGCCCGCAGGTGAATTTGTAGCCTTCCGGATCCTTCTGTTTCACTCCAGACCTCACGCTGACTCTAGGCCCAGCGCTTTCCTCAGGGCAGTCCAGAAAAGACAAGAGTGGGGGTATCCGTGCCTCCCCTGAGTGACTCTGGTTTCTATGTTTTTCACAAGAAAAGAGAAATAGAGGAGGGAGCTCCCCCGCCAGGTGCTTGTGTGCTCAGGGCCCCGGCCTGGAAAACGGGCTGAGCAGGGGAAGCGAAAGGGGAGCCGTGGGAGGGGAAGGCCGCACCTCCCTCCTGCGAGAGAGCCGGGTCCCCAGCTGTCACCAGGCACCTCTGTGCCCTGGAGCTGCAGGGGCGTCAGCGCCACGGGAAGTAGATGCAATCCTGAAAGTCAGGCCCCCTCAGACCCTGACCCCACTTGCTCTTCCGAATCGGGTCATTGCTTTGGCTCAGAGAATGAATGCCACTTAGCGTTTAAAAAAAGATTCCCAGTGGCTCCCCCTTGCTCCGGCGGTGCGATTATGTCTGCGGAGCTTCCTTTCTGGAAGGCCGGGGGTGGGGGTGTGCTACAGCCCCCCGCGGGTGCCCTAGGCTCCTCCGGCTTCAGTGGGTCGACCTGTCCCTGTCACTTGGGGCCCGCAGTCCTACAGGGACAACGGTCAGGCCGGACTGGGCGTCCGGCTTGCAGGGCCCGGAGGTGGCCTGGCCTCTCTCTCCCTGAGTCTCTGTGCTTCCTCTTCGCCCGCCCCGTCCGCTGCCTGCTAGACCTTCTTCTCGCCCAGCTCACAACTTCTTCTCTCTCCAGCTTCCCAGGGATGTGCTTTTCTCCGGGAGGTCATCTGACAGGGAAGGGGCACTGCCTGTGCTACTCATCCCACTTCATTATCACCACCCCGCTTCGTGCCATGTTCCCGAGCGTTTATGTGCCGAGGCCAGACACAGCTCCTCCTCTGATCTCTTCTCCCACCGCTGAGGCAGGGGCTGTTGCTCTGCCCATTCCACAGCTGGGGAAAGAGAGGCCTGGGAGGGCTGAGTGAGCCCCAGGCCTCCAGGCTAGGAGGTGCTACATCTGAGAGTCTGACGCCAGCATCCTCCTGATCCCTGGGGCAACATTTGTCACCTGCCACACGGCACTTTATTTTATTCCTTTCCTCATCTGTATCCCCTGTTAGAATGTGAGGTTCTCCCCTGGAGACAAAGCTTATCTTGCTTCGCAGTCGGTGCCCTCCAGCACCTTAGCCCGGAGCCTGGTGGTTTAACCGGTGCCAGCTGGTGGATTGAGGCGTTCCTCCTGGGGGGGGGGGTCCCACCATGTGCCTGCCTGCCAGAGGTCTGGGCGTCAGGGCCCTTTCCCACACTGCTCAGAAGCCCGGGCCGGCAGTGTGGGCCCACGCGGGCCTGAGCTTTATAGATCAGGGAAGGTGAGTGGAGGGGATTTCCTCGTCTTTTCTTACGTCAGAAGACAAGTAAGGTCTCTGGGACAGTCACCTGTGCATCTCCAGGGCATTCTGTATTCAGGAAGCTGGTGTCACCATCACCTATAACCTTAGAAGGTCAGTGCTGTCATAAGCCCCACTTTACAGATGAGGAAACTGAGGCCGGGAGGATGGAAATGACTGCCCCTAGGTCATGTGGGTAGACGGGGGCATTGCCAGGATTCGTATCCAGATGTGTCTGCCTATCTCCAGAGTCTGACCTCCAAACCTTGTGTAGGGTTGGCTCAGCAGAATCCCAGACTTTCTACGCAGGGTACGAAACCAATGCTCTCGATCTTTGTTCCGTATTCATGCAATGGGATCAGGGAGGCACTGATTGTTCTGTAGGAGCCCTGTCCTGAAATTGATTCATTCATTTCCTTGCACTGACCCAAACAGGGTCACTGAGGGTTTTTTGTGTGTGTGCGTTGTAACGGTCAAGACTTCACCCATTTCTTGCGTTCACTTTTCCTTAACGGTTTCCCAAATCGAGCCAGCCCGGTGGGGAGCCTCTGGCGTGTTTCCTGTTTGGGATAATACGAGGTCACTGGCTCCTGTTTGGCTTCAGAACTTCCACCCATCATGACTCCACATGGAGTGATTTACCCCTCAGGTTGGTGGAAGGTAGCAGGGATGTTTTCCACACCTCACGGAGGGGCCCTGGGGCTGGCCCGCCCCTCGCGCCGTCCCAAAAGCAGGGGACTCGAGTTCTAGTCTGAGCTGTGCCACTTCCTGGGGGAGGGGTTCCCATCTCTGGGCCTCAGGGTTGCCGTCGGGAGGTCGCAATGTGGTGTCGGTTGTTCACAAAGGTGTTTTCCAGCTCTGCACCTCTGGGTTGCAAGGACCCCAGGGGCGTGAAATCAGTCCCCAGCCCTCCAGACAGAAGTGCATTTACACCGCCGACGTCGTTCACTTGGCGCCTTATTCACCCGTGGGCCCGGGTCAAGGTCCCTGCTGGCGTGTATGGCTAAGCCCCACAGCCCAGGTGCTTCGGCTGGCGAGTTCAGATACCCTGTAGCCCTCCGGAGTGGCCTTCCTGCTACACGCCCATCATCCCAGATGGGCCATCCCTAAATGAGGGAGAGGCGGTGGAGCGACAGAGACAAAAAAAAGAATCTTAGGGCCGGAACGGCCTTAAGGTGCTGGCACGAAACTAACTGTCTCTAAGCCCTGCAAGGTTGGGCACCGAGTGCCTGGCACTTGGGAAGCAGAGTTAGCCGAGGCCTGTCGGAGCCGCCTCAGAGGAGGGAAATTAGTTAAACTCGCATCGTGCAGGGCCCTATACCTGTGATCAGAATGGCGCACTTGAGACACGGGGGGGCTGGGTGAAAGGCGGTGGAAACCGCTCCTCCGGGGCCCCAGGTTTGTTGGTCACCGTGGAAGGGAGGAGGTACCCCGGCAGAGCCGAGAGGAGGGCTTTGGGGGCCCCTCTGCAGAGCCGGCTCGACCTCGCCACCTTGTGAAAACCCAGCGCCCCCTCCCCAGGAAAGATACCACATGCAGAAAAGAAGGCCCGACAGAGTGGCTTCTGCAAACCTTTTGAACAAGGAGGAAATGGGATGTTGTTGAAACATATGCTACTTGATGATGAACTAAATTGACCTTTTGGGGCATCTCTCCATCCACAGGTCACTTACTCTGAAATTCCACGGATAGGCTAGAGTCTGTTAATACGTATTAGTAGGCCCTCTCTCCATAGCTAGGAAATGACTCTTGAGACCTCCAGTTTGCTTCATGGCTGACAGTCCGAGCTGCCTCCGTTGGCCCCTGTCGGTCCCCTACATCAGCGAGACTGAACGGTGGTGAGCCGGGTGCTTGGCACGGGTGACGAATGTGTGTGATGTCAGCTCTAGAACCCGCTCGTTTAAAAGCAGTGCTCGGCCGACAGTTCTCAGAATGGAACACAGGACCGCCGTCCCTGGAATTGGCTCGTCCAGTTGCCACGGGACAGCAGCCAAGAGCAGGTACCCAGGACAGCCATACCTTCTGAGTCAGCGTGTGCCAGGCATCCACGCTTTGCCCAACACCCACCGTGACCCTTCCACACACCAAAGATTGAGAGCTGCTTTTAGACAGAGTGCTAGGCTTGCTGTCCTGCCGGCTGCGTACGAAGCAGCCCTGTGTTACATTTATAACAGGAAAGCGAATCACTGTTTACCGAATGCCTCCTAACGTGCGTGGCGCCATGCCAAGTGCTTTCCTCGTGGGCTCTCACTGAATCCCTTAGGACACCTCTGAGAAGTAGACGTGATGGTCCCCATTTTACAGGTGGGGAAGCCGAGACCCTTGAGGGGGTCAAGTGACTTGGGCAAAATGTGTGTAGTTGAACATTCTGGTGAGTCTAGGAGCATCAGGAAGCAAACCACTGAAGCCACGTGGTCCAAGGAGGGAGAGACCAGAAAGAGACATTGAGGGGTCACAGCCCCCTGCCTCGGGAGATCACTGCCCTCTGGAGAGGTACTGTCAGCACCTTGGCTGAGAGGCAGTCGGAGCCATTTGAATCTGTGCGGTGGAAACTTCCTCCCTGTGCCCTCCTGCCAGCTGTGACTTCCGAGGGCCCCAAAACCTCAGTCAGCAGGTGCACGTTACACCTGCCCTCTGACTTCTGATATCCCGGGAAATCCAGCACCCCCCCCCCCCGCCCCGAGCAGCGTGGGGGCCACATCCCTTCACCATTGTCCCTGTTCCTGGCTACCATCCACGGGAAGCCGGTCCAGCTTGGCACCAGCCCCATCCGTATTCCTGCGCCCCTCCCGCACCCTGCCCAGGCCTCCGGAAGCCCAAACAGCTGATCTGAAATGGAAATGCAGCCCCTCCAGCCGCACCTGGCCGGGCTGAAAGGGAGCCCTGGCAGCACGCACCCCACACCAGGCCTCCCCAGGGCAGCCCTTGGCTCGGCACCCTCTCGCGTGATTCCCCTCCTCCTGTTTCCTGGCCTCACCAGATGGGTGGAAAGTGCCAGTCTCCCTCTCTCCCCATCAAAGGCTGTTGCAGCCACCCCGAGCCTGTTTCCACCCGGCTCTGCAGCTGCAGAGTCTGTGCCAGAAACCTCTGTGGGAGGACGGGGTGGTGCTTCAGGCTCAGGCGCCAGGAAGCCCATGCAGCCGCATCAGCCATTCTGTGGCCTTTAAAGTCCCTGCCATCCCCAAGTCGTTCATTCGTGCCTGCACTCACTGTTCACTCATTCATTCGACAAAGCTTTGAGGGGCCGCTACGTAGCCCCGGGTGGTTGGGGAGACAGGAGTCAGCAAAGCAGTGAGAGCGCCCGGCCCTCCCGCGAGCTTACATTCCGGGAGGGAGAGCCACACGGCAGAAGCTGTGACAAGAGCATCAGAAGGAGGTGAGCACTCACCAGGAAAGGGGGTGTGAGAGCTGGCGTTCCAGCGGCTTCTCTTAATAACTGCTGCTGATTGAGAACTTTCCCAATTGCTCCCTGGGACTCCTGCGGTCTGGCCAGTCCCACCTGGGGGTTCCCCACCCCTAGTTGCTTCTGTTAACTGAGCGGGGGCAAGGGGGTGCTGCTTAGAACAGCCTGCTCTAAGGAGGGCACCTCCTCACTTGCCTTAGTATCCTCAAACGCCTTGGTGAGGGCGCCAGCTGGTGGCCCTTGGGCAAACCCAGCCCAAACAAGTATGGTTTGGCCCACGTATTAAAAAAAAAAAAAAATTTTTTTAATTGTAGCTAACATTTAAGAATGCCAAGATTTCACATAAAATCTGGCTTTCTGGCTTCTCTTGAGAAACTGAAACATCTTGAAAGACCAGGTTCCCATTCCCTCATGGCGACAGGAGCAGGATTCAAGTGGCATCTCTTACTGTCAGCAGCCCAGGACTTCTGCCTGGCCCCGGAAGGGCCTTTTTGAGTTTGCAACCTGAATCCAGGTCACAAATTTAAACCCCGCATACGAGAGAAGTGATCTGTTAGCCCGAAACCTCTGCTGGCTTGTTTCGGCCCACAAAGCTCCTGAGATTAAAATGCCCATCGGAACTCTTAGCCCCTGTGGCGCCGTCAGCTGCGCCTGGCTTGGGGCTGCATCCAGAGCCCAGCACCCGGCCCTCAGGCACCCAACATCTCCTGCACCCCTACCTCATCTGCCAGAGCTCAAAATGCTCCCCATCTGTGCACCTTTTGCTTTGGAAAGGTAGGAGAAGCTCCTGCAGACATTCAGTCCTTTTAATCAGTCCTTGCTTCCTTAGCGACAAGTTCCAATCCTAAGCAACCCATTTCCTGGCAATGCTAAGCCCTGTAAGCTTTGCAACAGATTCAGACCAGATTGTTTCTTCAGAGGTTCAGTGTTTTTCTCCTTTCTTTCCTAAACATAAAAGTGTTTAAGCGTTATATAATTCCTGGTAGTCCCCTAAGGATGCATCCAAACACATCTGAGAACTGTGGCCTTCTAGACCTTTGACCCCTGGCCCTGCTGAATGATCAGAAAGCCCCTTCATCTTAAATCTGAGCACCCGGAAAAGGAATTTTGCCTAGGACCATACTCAGGCATTGCTTGGGTTCTGTATGTGCTTTAATTTATAGCTGGTGGCGTTGGAGCCTCCAGGGCAATGACTCCCCACGTGGAAAGCCTTAGAACGGAATCCCCCGGGAGCTGGGCCACACTCAGAGCAATCACATCAGATCACGGGGGTGGGCCCCAGGATTGAGTGGTATTTAGACCCTCTCTCTGATCCCAGTGATCTGCCAGGGTTGAGACCCTCGGCTCCAGTGACTGCCCTGGCTGGAGATGGTAATGGTAACTCCCAGGCGGGTGTGCAGCCCTTGAGAGGCCACTCAGTGCAGGGTCTCAGAGCACCATGATCACGAGCAAGCTACTTATTCTCCCTGTGCCTCAGTTGTCTCATCCGTAAGTTGGGAGTACGAGCATACCTGTCTCCTAGAGCGTGAGGACTAAGCGGCTGGTACATAGGTCCAGCAGTTGGCAGCAAGGATAATGAACGCGGGCCTCTTGCTTTGCTGTGGAGGTGGTTCCTTCAGTGATGCCTCAAGACTAGCCCTTCTCGTGAGCGTTTGGGAATTTCTATGCCAGAAAGAAATGTGATAGACTCCGGGTTTCTCTCTCCTCCCCAATTCTCAAATCAGCGGGATGATAGCAGGTGCAGCTGAGGCGCTGGAAGGGGAGTCGTATTCGAATTTTCAAGTGGAGAGACTGATCCCGGGTGCATGCCAACAGTCGTTAATGGCATACTGCGCCAGGCTCCACCCACTCGTGCCTCCAAGTTTACCTTTTTCTCCGGGTTTCCATTTCTCTGCATCTTCCCCACTGGACAGCTGCTCCTTCCGGTTGGGTTCTTATGTCTGAAAGAAATTGTAAACACCACGGAAGATGTTTTAACTTACAGGAAACCAGCTTTTTTTCCTTTTAAGATGAAACGTAGTGAAGTTTTAAAGACTTTTTCAAACAGTCCCTAAATTTGGTACTTAAACTAATTATAGATGCCTTGTTTAAATGTCCAAATTAAAAATAGACGTCTAAATGAGGACGCAGGACACAGCCCAGAGCCTGTAGCCATGTTCATGGTTTCCTAGAACCAGCCCTCCTCTGACCTAATTTATACTTTTGGGAGATCAAAGGGAGCTGAAGGGAGTCCAGGCTGAGAGCAGAGGTGGGTCTAGGAGCCTCTTGGCAACAGACGATGAACCTGGGTTCTGTGTTCTGTAATTGAGAATAGCTGCAAATCGGTGATTTCCTCAGCATACAACCCTGTGGTTCTCAAAGTGTGGTCCCTGGACCAACAGCATCAGCATCGCCAGCGTTGTGGGCTGAATTGTGCCCGTCCCCCCGCCTCCGCCCCCAAATTCGTATGTTGAAGTCCTAATCCCCAGTAATCCAGCATGTCACTGTGTTTGGAGTTAGGGTCTTTAAAGAGGTGATCAAATTAAAATGAGGCCGTTTGCCCGAACCCTGTTTGCCCGAGAACATTAATTTCTGCTGCGTAAGCCACCCAGTCTCAGGTATTTTGTTACAGCAACCCCTAACGAACTAACACGCCTGGGACCTTGCTAGAAATGCAAACTCTCAGGCCCTATCCCCGATCTACTGAACTTGGGGTGCGGTCCAGCAAACTGTTTTAACAAGCCCCCCATGGGATTGCCACGGTGCTCAAGGTTGAGAACCACTAACGTGAGGTATTGTTAATACCCAGTGGTAACCGACCCAGAGAAAGCGGACACGTGGTGTGGAAGTACAGCTGCTAAAATACAAACGTCTTCTACCGGGTTCTAGAGAAGTCCCTGTTCTTTTTTTTTTTTTTTAATTTTTTTTTCAACGTTTATTTATTTTTTTTGGGACAGAGAGAGAGGGAGACACAGAATCGGAAACAGGCTCCAGGCTCCGAGCCATCAGCCCAGAGCCCGACGCGGGGCTCGAACTCACGGACCATGAGATCGTGACCTGGCTGAAGTCGGACGCTTAACCGACTGCGCCACCCAGGCTCCCTGAGAAGTCCCTGTTCTTTAAATGGGATGATGTGTGGGGCGCCTGGGTGGCGCAGTCGGTTAAGCGTCCGACTTCAGCCAGGTCACGATCTCGCGGTCCGTGGGTTCGAGCCCCGCGTCGGGCTCTGGGCTGATGGCTCGGAGCCTGGAGCCTGTTTCTGATTCTGTGTCTCCCTCTCTCTCTGCCCCTCCCCCGTTCATGCTCTGTCTCTCTCTGTCCCAAAAATAAACGTTGAAAAATAAATAAATAAATAAATAAATAAATGGGATGATGTGTGTGAAAGTGCCCTGTAAATTCTGAAGCGACATGAGGCGGTCGTGAGTGGCAACGTTAATTTTTTGTCAATGGAAGAAGACAGCCATCTGAATACAAGAGCAAACTGAATCCAAGAATCTCCCTCCTCGACCAAAATCTGAGTCCTTCCAAATCTTGTACGTTTTCCACCCCAACCAATTGGACTCCCTCCGAGAACTAAGGCAAGGAGATTTAATTCCATTTCCCTTTTGTCCCTGCTACTAGGAAGCCCGCAACTAAGTCAGATTCTTAATCACAGCTTTCATGGTTAGCATATTTTTTTTTTTCCTTTTTAGTGTTGTCCTTTGTTATGTTCTTTTCAAATACCTTTGAGAAAGAAAGAAAAAAAAAGAAGTAGGGAGAGAAAGAGTATGAGAGAGGAAAGAAATTGATCTCACAGTTACCAGATCAACTGAGAAACATGGTTGGAAAAGACGGATGTTCTCTTACAGTGACAAAGGACCAAACTGTTTTTCATCAGTGAGTTCCTCTTCAGTCCCTTGTCCTCCTGATGTCCCATAGCTGTAGGCCCCTTGGAGACTTCTCTGATACCCAGGAACCTGTTAGTTGCTAAAGAGTTATCACCCTTACAACAGCTCCTGTGAGCCCTGCTTGGGAACAGGTGTAGAAGATTTACATTTTTTGAGGTTAGAAGTCGCCATTTGCCCGATTGTGATCTCTACGTACTCTTGGTCCTTTTAACAAACATAGAGATATCTGGAACTGGCCAGGCTGCCATCAGAAATCTCTCCTGCCTCATCTTGGCCATAATGGTGAAGAATTCCTCTCTTCCTTGTGACCTGGCCAGGGCTCCCCTCCTTAATCCAGGCTTCTTAAACCAAGGCTCAAGGGGTCCACAATACAACCCCCAGGGATCTGGAGTTCGGCCTGACAATTGCCTTAGTTGCGTTTTGTCATTTTGGTGATGCCCTTTTGAAAGAGTTGAAGCATTTCTGGATTATTAGGGCCACCCCTGATAACCCAGTCCTGCCCTGTAGACTCAGGTGCATGTGTTCCTTGACGGCCTTGATGGCATCGTGTAGCTCTATTTTTGTTGTCTTGGGCTAATTAGACATGAGCAAAGACAAAAAATACGTAAATGATGAGTTTGTACCAAGTGATGGTCAAGTGATGTCACAGGGTGGCGGGTTTCACAGTACCTGGAAAGGAGGAAACGGTGGGCAAACCTCCTGCAGGACACAGAGGACGAACGCTGTGTTGCAAAGAACCTGCCTTGGAGCAGTGAGCGAGCAGTTTCCAGGTTCAAGCAGGGCTTTAGTTCCAGCAAAACAACATCATCTGTCACATTCATGTTCACTTGAATGTTTACATTTGTTTTGGTCTCAGTCGTATACCTAGCTTTTTATCTGTGCACATTTTAGTAACATTGTATTTTTAATAAGTTAAATCGACACCAGTCTAAAGTTATTTTAAAATAAAAAGACCAATTATTTTGTAAAAAAAAAAAAAAAAAATGGAACAGTAGAGACCCAGTTGAATTTCTTCCTCTGACGGGGACTAGATATGTGTCACGTTTGAGAACCTGCCCTTTCTCTTGACCTTCACCCTCCTGAGGGGGACTGGGCATACCTCATTCCAGCAGGTGCATCATTTGCCACCTCAACTGCCATGGAGAAGAAGGAAATGGAAAGAGAAAGAAACCTCAAATACCACATTTCAGAGTCCCATTGAGTTAATTTTGTCTCTGCAACTGGACATAAAAGGAAACCGTGGTATCGTTTCCATTTCATGGCTTTGTGGTCCCGAATGCAATACTAACTGATGTGTTCCCTCCCCGGAGATTCAGATGGCCAGAAAATTGTGTCCAATGGAAAAGAGCTAGAAAACAAAATCGGGGGAGATCCCCCTGTTTCTCTGCTCACTTAGTAACGTACTGCCTTCAAAACAGCCTATAGCGATTTGAATGGGCTAAACTGATGGGTCGTTTCACCTTCCTAATCTTTCTGTTTCCTTTTGGACAGTTTGTTGTCGCTGTTGATATGTGAATGGCATAGATGCTCCTCTATGATGGATACCTCTGCTAAGAAGTCAGGAAATGCAAGTCAGAACCTTTCATGTTAATAAAATATTAATTGACTTCCACAGCTTAGAGCTACCTACAACAAAATATAGAGCTGGTGAAATTTGTCTTTGGGAGTCCCGGCCCTCTCTTTGGGGTTCCTTTTTTCTTCTTTCATGAAAGAACGCCTGCATATGAACTGCCTGCTGTGTACCGTACTTTGTCCAAATTCAGTACTAGACTTGCTCGTATTTTCTAAATGCTGAACCCACGCCTGCAAAATGGTACTATCCCCATTTTGCAGCTAAGAGAACTGGGGCTCAGAAGGTTAATGGTCTTGGCCAACCAAGATCAAGCCCAGAGCTTCCGATTTCAGATCTCCTCCTCTCTCTACTTACTACTGCTCTCAAACCCTTTTCTTATTTTTCCATGTAAAAATATCCTCTTATATAATGTTATCTTCTCTTATACATTTATGCTGTATATCAGTGTGCTCAAAGTTATTGACTTGGCTTGGCCCCTGTATTTGTTTCCTCGGGCTCCTGGATAGACCCTTCCTTGGATGTTGCTGGCAATCTTTGGCACCGCGTAAGCCTGTAGATGCATCACTCCAGCCTCTGCTTCTGTTATCCCATGGCCGCCTCCCTGTGTGTCTCTGAGTCTCTGTTTTCTCTCCTAATTAGACACCAATCATTGGATTAGAGCCCACACTAATTCATTATGACCTCAACTAATTACATCTGCAAAAATCCTATTTCCAAAGTTCCAGGTGGACATGAATTTGGGGGAGACACCATTCATCCTAGTACAGCCTTTATTAAAGAATGTTCTGGCATCTATGAACATTTGGGAAGTTTCATTTGCTACAGAGGGGCCTTCCTGCTTTCATATCAGGTTTCCCTAAAGAGAGTATTAACTGATTCATTTACTCACAACAAATATTTTTTGAGCATCTTCTATGTGACTGGCAGTGGTTTTTTTTTTTTTTAAGTTTGTTTGAGAGAGCGCACACGAGCGAGTGGAGGAGGGGCAGAGAGAGAGGGAGAGAGAATCCCAAGCAGGCTCTGTGCTGTCAGCACAGAGCCCAACGCAGGGCTCGATCTTACGAGCCGTGAGATCGGGACCTGAGCCAAAATCAACAGTCAGACGCTTAATCGACTGAGCCACCCAGATGCCCCAATTTGAGAATTTTTAAAAAGGAAACCTTACATTTTCCTTCTAAGTCTTAGTTCACAAATTCCTATTGACCAGACTAACAACATAGGGACCAAAACGTGACCACGATAGACAAAGAGAGCCATTGCAGGTGAATAGACTGGAGGCAAAAGCGGCTCAGACGCAACAGTAGGGCACATGCAACACACACAGGAGACACCCCGGAAGTGCCAGGTTCTGGTGAACAGGGAGCATGGCACTGCAGGGCATCATGGGACCTCTTCTTCATGCAGCCACTACTTGCAAGACAGGAGACCTAGCTGACTCTTCTAACACATAGAAACAGCCACAGAGAGACTAAATGAGGAGACAGAGGAATATGTCCCAAATGAAAGAACAGGACAAAAATCACAGCAAAAAGAGCTAAACAAAATGGAGATGAGCCATATGGCTGATAGAGAATTTCAAGGAATGGTCATAAAGATACTCACTGGACTTGAGAAAAGATCTCAGTGAGACCCTCAATGAAGAGAAAACATAAAAAAGAACCAATCAGAGATGAAGAACACAATAAATGAAATTAAAATGCACTAGAGGGAATAAATAGACTAGAGGAAGCAGGAGAACGGGTCGGCAAGCTGGAGGTCAGAGTTATGGAAAGCAAAACAGGAGAAAGAAAAAAGAATAATAAAAAATGAGACTAGGTTGAAGGAACTCAGCGACACAATCCAACATAATAATATTCGCATTATAGGGATCCCAGAAGGAGAAGATAGAAAAAGGGTCAGAAAAGTTCTCTGAAGAAATAACAGCCGAAAACTTCCCTAATCTGCGGAAGGAAACAGACATCCAGATCCAGGAGGCACAGAGAATCCCCAACAAAATTAACCCAAGGAGGTCCACACCAAGACACATAGTAATTAAGATAGCAAAAAGTAGCACTGCAGAGAGAAATGTCAAAAGCAGCAAGAGAAAAGAAAACAGGTACATAGAAGAAAAACTCCATAGGGCTGATCTTTTTCAGCGGAAACTTTGCAGGCCAGAAGGGAGTGGCATGATATATTCAACATGCTGGAAGAAAAAACCTACAGCCAAGAATACTCTATCCAGTAGAGTATATCCTGAAAGGCTATCATTCAGAATAGAGGGAGAGATAAAGAGTTTCCCAAAAGTGAAAGGAATTCATCACCACTAAACCAGCCTGGCAAGAAATGTTGAAGGGGATTCTTTGAACCAAAGCCAGATAAAGACACCACAAAAAAGGAGAACTACAGGCCAATCTCTCTGATGAACATAGATGCAAAAATCCTTGACAAAATACTAGCAAAACAAACCCAACAGTACATTTTTAAAAATTCGTCACCACAATCAAGTGTGATTGATTCCCAGGGTGGTAGCATGGTTCGGTATTCACAAATCAATCAACATGATACATCACATCAATAAGAGAAAGGATAAGAACCATATGATCATTTCAATAGATACAGAAAAAGCATTTGACAAAGTACTACAACATCCATTCATGATAAAAAAACCCTCAACAAAGTAGGCTTAGAGGGAACATATCTCAATATAATAAAGGCCAAATTTGACAAGCCCACAGCTAACATTATAGTCAATGGTGAAAAACTAAGAGCTTTTCCCCTAAGAGCAGGAACAAGACAGGGTGTCCACTCTCACCACTTTTATTCAACATAGTACTAGAAGTACTAGGCACAGCAATCAGACAAGAGAAAGAAATAAAAGGCATCCATATGTAAAAGTAAACCTTTCCCTATTTGCAGATGACGTGATACTACACATAGAAAACCCTTAAGACTCCACCAAAAACTACTGGAACTGATAAATAAATTCAGTAAAATTGTAGGATGCAAAATGAATATATACAGAAATCTATTGCATTTCTATGCACTAATAATGAAGGGGAAGAAAGAGAAATTGGAGAAAATAATTTCATTTACAACTGCACCAAAAAGAGTAAACCTTACCAAAGAAGTGAAAGACCTGTATTCTGAAAACTATAAAACATTGATGAAGGAAATTGAAAATGACACAAACAATTGGAAAGATAGTCCATGCTTTGGAATATTAATAAATATTAGGAGATACAAAGATATCAGGAGAACAAATATTGTCAGAATGTCCATACTACCCCAAGCAATCTACAGATTCGATACGATCCCTATCAGAATACCACCAGCGTCCCTCACAGAATTAGAACAAACAATCCTGAAGTTCATATGGAACCACAGACGACCCTGAGGAGCCAAAGCAGTCTTGAAAAAGAACAAAACTGGAGGTATCAGAATCCCAGACTTCAAGATATACTAGAAAACTGTAGTAGTCAAAGCTAGCACAAAAATAGAGCCGTGGGAGAGCCCAGAAAAAAACCCATGATTATATGCTCAATTAATCTATGACAAAGGAGGCAAGAATATGCAATGGGAAAAAGACTCTTCACAAACGGTGTTGGGAAAACTGGACAGCTACATGTGAAAGAATGAAACTGGACCACTTTCCCACATGTACACACACATAAACTCAAAAGGGATAAAAGATCTAAGTATGAGACCTGAAACCATAAAAAAAATCCTCGAAGAGAGCACGGGCAGTAATTTCTCTGACATCGGCCAGAGCAACTTTTTTCTAGCTGTGTCTCCTGAGGCAAGAGAAACAAAAGCAAAAATAAACTTTTGGGACTATAGCAAAATAGGAACGTTCTGCACAGCAAAGGAAACTATCAACAAAACTAAAAGACAACCCACTAAAAGGGAGAGGATAACTGCAAATGACATATTCAAGAAGGGGTTAATATCCAAAACATATGAAGGATTTCGGGGGCACCTGGATGGCTCAGTAGGTTAAGCATACGACTCTTGATCTCATCTCATGTCTTGATCTCAGGGTTGTGAGTTCAAGCCCCGTGTTGGGATTCACACTGAGCATGAAGCCTACTTTAAATGTACTAATTTAAATATACTTTACACACACACATATATAAAGAATTTCTACAATGTGACACCAAAAAAATAATCCACTTAAAAATGGACAGGAGACACAACACGTCACCAGAGGCAAGGGAAACAAAAGCAAGAATGAACTATTGGGACCTCATCAAAATAAAAAGCTTCCACACAGTAAAGGAAACAATCAGCAAAACTAAAAGGCAACCGACAGAATGGGAGAAGATATTTGCGAACTCTACATATCAGATAAAGGGTTAGTATCCAAAATCTATAGAGAAGTTATCAAACTCTACACCCAAAAAACAAATAATCCAGGGAAGAAATGGGCAAAAGACATGAATAGACACTTCTGCAAAGAAGACATCCAGATGGCCAGCCGACACATGAAAAAATGCTCAACATCACTCATCATCAGGGAAATACAAATCAAAACCACAGTGAGATACCACCTCACACCTGTCAGAATGGCGAACATTAACAACTCAGGCAA
The DNA here is from genome assembly GCF_018350175.1 of Felis catus. Lineage (NCBI taxonomy): Eukaryota > Metazoa > Chordata > Mammalia > Carnivora > Felidae > Felis > Felis catus. Next base: position 124,675,117 of record NC_058374.1, read on the forward strand.
CAACAGATGTTGGCGAGGATGCGGAGAAAGAGATCTCTTTTGCATCGTTGGTGGGAATGCAAGCTGGTGCAGCCACTCTGGAAAACAGTATGGAGGTTCCTCAAAAAACTAAGAATAAAACTACCCTACGACTGAGCAATTGCACTACTAGGTATTTATCCAAGGGATACAGGTGTGCTGTTTCGAAGGGACATGTGCACCCCAATGTTTATAGCAGCAACTATCAACAATGGCCAAAGTATGGAAGGAGCCCAAATATCCATCAATGGATGAATGGATAAAGATGTGGTGTATGTATATACACAATGGAGTATTAGTCGGCAGCCAAAAAGAATGAAATCTTACCATTTGCAACTATGTGGATGGAACTAGAGGGTATTATGCTAAGTGAAATTAGTCAATCAGAGAAAGACAAATATCATATGACTTCAGCCATATGAGGACTTTAAGAGACAAAACAGATGAACATAGGGGAAGGGAAGCAAAAATAATATAAAAACAGGGAGGGGGACAAAACAGAAGAGACTCAAATATGGAGAACAAACAGAGGGTTACGGGAAGGGTTGTGGGGGGTGGTGGGCTAAATGGGGAAGGGGCATTAAGGAATCTACTCCTGAAATCACTGTTGCACTATATGCTAACTTGGACATAAATTAAAAAGTAAATAAATTTTAAAAAATGGACAGGAGACATAAACAGACGTTTCTCCAAAGACGACAAACAGGCGGCTAACAGACACTTGAAAAGATGCTCCACATCACTCATCATCAGGGAAACACAAATCAAAACCACAAGGAGATACCGCCTCACACCTGTCAACGGCTAAAATTACAAGAAACAACACGTGTTGGCGAGGATGTGGAGCAAGGGACCCTCGAGCGCTGTGGGCAGGAACACAAACCGGTGCAGCCACTGAGGAAAACAGTATGGAAGTTACTCAAAAAGTTAAAACAGAATTACCATGGGACCAAGTAATTGCACCACTGGGTAGTTATCCAAAGAATGTGAAAACACTAACTCAAAAAGATAGGTGCCACCCCCCTGTTTACCGCAGCATTATTTACAACAGCCAAGATACGGAAGCAGCTCAAGTGTCCATAGATAGATGAATGGATAAAGAAGTAATAGAATATTTCAAGGATGAAATCTTACCATCTGCAACAACATGGATGGATCTAGAGGGTATTATGCTAAGCGAAAACAGAATAAGACAAATACCATAGGATTTCACTCATATGTAGAATTTAAGAAATAAAAAAAAGAGGCAAACACACCCTTAAATATAGAAAACGAGTGGTTGCCAGAGGGGTGACAGGTGGGGGCATGGGTAAAATAGGTGAAGGCAATTAAGGGTACCCTTATTGGGGCTCCTGGGTGGCTCAGTCGGTTAAGCGCCCGACTCTTGATTTTAGCTCAGGTCATGGTATCACAATTCGTGAGATCGAGCCCTGCGTCAGGCTCCATGCTGACAAGAGCCTGATTGGGATTGTTGCTCTCCCTCGCTCCCTGCCCCTCCCCCACTCACACAAGCACATGTGCACTCTCTCTCTTAAAATAAAATAAAATTTAAAAAAAGAGTACACTTAGCATGCTGAGCACTGAGTAATGTACAGAATTGCTGAATCACTGTAACACTGTATGTTACTTATACTGGGATTTTAAAAAATTTTATTAAAAAATAAAGAGAAAAGAGCGAATCATTGATTTCTTTGGAGTTCCCTTTAGTTCTGAAGGGGAGAGGAATAGGAACAAGGCTGGAAAAGTAGGTTGATGCGGGACTGTGGAGGTCCTCAAAGACAAGTACACGGATGGGGACTGCGTTCTCAGGCCAGGAAGGCAACCAGGACATCCTGTTATCTGCAGCCCCACACTGGCTATTCCATAATTCTGGTGCCCCAATTTCTCTATAGCTGTAACCATAATTAATTAATTGCCAGAGCCACGTTGCACATTCAGGATGGTAGATGGAGGCACAGCATTCAGCCAACAACAATAAGGTGTCAGCACTCCATCAAAGTCCCCCTGTCTCTGGGTGTTGGAGACCAAGATGGCAGCACACGAGGGCAGTGAGGTCTTCTGTTTCCTATTCTTGGTGGATTCCTATTCTTGGTTCACACTGGGAGTGAGTGGCCTTGAAGGAGAAACTTCTGTTCCTAGAATTTAGAGGGGTGCACACACCTTCCCTTTAGACCCTACTGAGGCCACTAGCTCTAGGCCTGACCCCTCCTTGGCTGTGAGCACTTGAGGAGAAGGTTCTGTCTCCCAATGCTGAGTAGAGTACCCTGTCCACTGCGAGTTCTGGACAGATGTTTGAATGGATACATCAATGGATGAATACGGCAGAGAGAAAAGCCCTAAGGTAGTAAATGCAAATACCCACATATTTGGGCTCCAAATGATATAATCCAGAGTCACACAACTTTATGCACAAAAGCAAACATACTAATGTAACAAAAGCCCAGGAGTTAGGGCATCTGGATTCAGGAGTGTGTGGACCTAGGTATTCAGGTGACGTCCCTGGGAATACATCCCTCTGTCTTCCTGCTCATCTTTCCTTTGAGCCCTTCATTCCCAGTCTAGCTGTTGCTGCACAGTGGCCCTCCTGCCTGTCCCCAAGCCCCAGGCTACCATTCTCACAGCTCAGCTGCTTGAGAGGAAGAAGAACAGGGAATGGAGGAAAGCGGGTTCCCAGGGCAAAATCAAGACCCTGGTACCAGAAGAAGCACAAAGCAACAGATGTTCACAACGATAGGCTTGGAGAGAAACTGGATCCCATTTAAAGTAGATCAGACAAGAGGCGCTTGGGTGGCTCAGTCAGTTAAGCGTCCAACTCTTGATTTCAGCTCAGGTCATGATCTCACAGTTCATGAGCTCCAGCCCCGTGGCAGGCTCTGTGCTGACACCGCAGGGTCTGCTTGGGATTCTCTCTCCCTCTCTCTCTCTGCCCCTGCCCCCCCCCCCCACACACACACATGTGGTACCGCCTTGCAAGGTAAATAACCTTAACAAAAATAAAGTAGATCCATCAGATGCCAGACCCTTCATGCTTCAATCAAGAAGATGGGAGTACTGGACCTCCGGGTAGAGTGGAAAGTGGGCGGCCTTGGTTGCCAGGAAGACCTGGGTCTGAATCTGGGGTCTGTCGCTTCCCCGCCGTGTGATCTCACTCTAGTAACTTCACCTCTCTGAGCCTCGGTTCCCTCGTTCTTTCCAGCTAGATTATCAGCTCCAAAGGGCAGTTTCCCCACTGTAGCTTTTGACTGCGTCCCCATTGCTGGCAGCATTCTATCTGGCACAGTGGTGGGTACTTGACACTATTAAATCGATGTCATTTCAAGACGGTTGCACAGAGGGGGGAAAATGGCCAACGTGAGGCTCTGGTAAAATGCCAGGCACGTAGAGGGTGATGGGTAAGTCACAGAGGTGACCATTACTATCGGTCTAGGAAGGAAATATCGCGGAACAAAGAACAAAAAGAGTGGAGGCAGCTGGTGGGGGATTAGGACGGGCCGGTCAGGTGGTCAGCCGGCCATCTTGGTGGCCGGCGCCGGCCATCGGGGCGGTGGCTGTGGCCAAGTGGCAACATCCCGTGCCAGCACTGATTTCTCCTCTCCCTCCCCCCCCCCTTGTGTCCCCTCTGCAGCTGGAGCTCTCGAACACCGCCGTCCTGCACCAGATGAGGCGGGACCAGGTCACAGACACCTGCCGGGCCAACAGCGCCGTGAGCCGCAAGCGGCGGGTGCTGACCCCCAACGACCTGAAGCACCTGGTGGTGGACGAGGACCACGAGCTCATCTACTGCTACGTGCCCAAGGTGGCGTGCACCAACTGGAAGCGGCTCATGATGGTGCTGAGCGGCCGGGGCAAGTACAGCGACCCCATGGAGATCCCGGCCAACGAGGCTCACGTGGCGGCCAACCTCAAGACCCTGAACCAGTACAGCATCCCCGAGATCAACCACCGCTTGAAAAGCTACATGAAGTTCCTGTTCGTGCGGGAGCCCTTCGAGCGGCTGGTGTCGGCCTACCGGAACAAGTTCACGCAGAAGTACAACACGTCCTTCCACAAGCGCTACGGCACCAAGATCATCCGGCGCCAGCGGAAGAACGCCACCCAGGAGGCGCTGCGCAGGGGCGACGACGTCCGGTTCGAGGAGTTCGTGGCCTATCTCATCGACCCGCACACGCAGCGCGAGGAGCCCTTCAACGAGCACTGGCAGACCGTGCACTCGCTGTGCCACCCGTGCCACATCCGCTACGACCTCGTGGGCAAGTACGAGACGCTGGAGGAGGATTCCAACTACGTGCTGCGGCTGGCGGGGGTGGGCAGCTACCTCAAGTTCCCCACCTACGCCAAGTCTACGAGAACTACTGACGAAATGACCACGGAGTTCTTCCAGAACATCAGCTCCGAGCACCAAACGCAGCTGTACGAAGTCTACAAACTCGATTTTTTAATGTTCAATTACTCAGTGCCAAGCTACCTGAAATTGGAATAAAGGGGGTGGGAGAGGGAGAGAGTCGTGCTTTTTAATTTAAGATTTTTATTTGTCAAAAGAATTATATGGATACTGGGTTATTTTGTAAATTAATATTTCTTTGGGAATGATGCTGCGAGCAGCATGGTGAGAATTATTTAAAATCCTTAGTAGGGAAGGACGGCTGTCTTTGCAGGGGGATGGGATGGGTGTCCTTGGTTTTAGACGGGAATACTGCAACGCTGTCTCAAAGGTTTCCTTGTGCTCTGGTGAATTCCATGAATTGTGCATCCCGTAAATTCTAATTAATATTATTTATCGTTATTTAAACGGTCTCTGTAGAGATTTCTTTTTGTGGCAGCAAGATTCTGATGTCTTTGCGGAAGAAATGCGTGTGTTGTTCTGTGCTTGCTGCAGCTCACGTGGGGGCACGAATGCCCCCCCTTGCTAAGCGCTCGCGGAGCCAGCTCTGTGATAACACCCACCGCAAGGCCCATCGTGCCGCCATCTTGAAATTCTGTGAGAGATAAATAGAAATAGGCACCTTTGCAAGGGACTAATTCTGGATAGATTCCCAACAACCCAGGAGCCCCCTGGCACTAAGAAAAAAAAAAAATGTGATTTTGTTTTTGTTTTTAACCCAAGGAGAAGAACTGATTGTAGTTTTGTTTTTTCCTTTCCTTTTCACCAGAAATAGCAGTTTGTTAGGATAGGCTTTTCTACAGAAACTTTTAACTGGCGGTGCCAGTTGTGACGGTGAAGTGGCTGTTGCTTTATAGTCAACAAGTATTTATTGAGCAACTACTATGTGCTCTAAGTTTAGGCCCCGCGGATGGAGCATTGAACAAAACCGATAGTCTTGGCCCTCAAAAAGCTTTATGTGAATGCAGTACCCAGCTCAGCAATTAGCAATCCCCTGATATTCATGGACTTACCATGAGGTTTGGGCTGTTTTGAACAACCCCAGAATGTCCGTAACCCCTACAGATTGGCCTTTCTCTCTGGCCCAGATTTGAAACACACTTAGAACAGGCCACTTCAGCTGATGAGTAATCCAAGTTCACTGCCCAACACAAGAGATGACAAAGATCCTGTGTCCACTCCGACGTATCCGTAGCATCTGGCTTTAAGCCCCGGAACGGATTTGCCAGGCGTAGCACGAGAGGGTGCTGTGGCTGGTTAGTGATGTCCTGCCTTGGGCGAGGGAAGGGGAACGTTCGCCAAGTGCCTGTCGCGTCAGTCCCGCGTCCACATCTCCGGGTGAAAGCGTTCTCTCTTCTTGGCCACGGGCGAGAGTGCGGTGACGTGGCAGGCCTTGGCCGTGTGGGATCCGCAGAGGCCCGGCGTGTCTCCCTCGTAGAGATCCGAGGCGGGCCATTCGTACACATAGGCCCAAGTCCTCCAGAGGCTGAGACCATCAACACCTTTGCGGCCACCGTGCATGAGCAGCAAGGACAGCCTTCCGTGACGGCAACCCACGACCCCATTCCTCCGGAAGTCCGGAGACGGTCCGCTTCCTGTTCCTTGCTAATGCGCATCTGCGCACGCCTCTCATTTCCAGCCATTTCGATGCCTTGGTTGAAGTTTGAGCCACATCCCTCGTAGAGCTAGGGTGTGAGTTGGTAGCAGCTCCTGTATATAATAATAATAATTATAGTTCTAATAATAGGGGGTCGGGTGGGATGGGTGTGGGGTTTGCTTTTTGTTTTTGATGCAGTATATAGCGAAGGGGTGAGACTATTCTAAACAAGCAAAAAATGAGTAATTTATTCACAGAAACGATTCAAATTGTAAAGCTCACAGCCGACTCAGCCACAGCTGCCACGTCTCACCGAGAATATTATTTTGTTGAATGTGAGTGAGGTGTGCACTGGAGAGGGTGGCCAAGGCTTTTTATAAAATGTTCTGTACCTTCTTCCAAGCTCTTTCCCCTTGGGGAAGGGCACAGCAACTGTGTCCTCCACGGATAGAGATGTTAGGCAGTATGTTTTACTGAACAGAGTGACAGACCTCAACTGTCCCTGGAGTTGGGAGTCTGGGTCCTGTTTCCGATCAGGGGACCCTGTCCTCAGAAACCGCGCTTCTGCTAATGACACGTTGTCCAGCGTTTCCTGATATGTGCCCCACAGAACAAAGCTTCTAGGGGGTGTAAAGTTAGTGTGATGCCACAAAGGGGAAAAAATGCGTTTTGGGGGTCACATACCCTTGGGAAACAAAGTTAAGTCAATTTCCTTTCTATAGGACTTTTCAGAGCCTGGATGTGTGCTGTGCGTTGTGAATCCCCCAAAGCATCATTGAGTTGGTAGCATTTTCTGAACTTTTGTGACCAGGTTACTCTGTTTCGCACATCTCACAGAGATGCTGCACAGAAGATACTCTGGTTAGGTTGGTTTAGCAGATCTGAGGTCTTCAAGGATAAAATTACTTCCCTGACCCTTCTCAAAAACAAAACAATAGAACACCAGTCTCTATCTGGTTTATAACAACAGAGGTACTTTATCAAATGAATGAAACTTTTACGTCAGTGCAATGGTTTTAATCCTGGATTCTACCCTGGGCGATGATTCCATCCCTGCCAAAAGGGAGCAGGGGATTGTCTTGGGTGGTGTGGACAGAGAAAGGGAGGGAGGGGTGGCATCAGGCCACAGAGTGGTCCCCTTACTCCTCAAGCCTTAGGTTGCTCAATGCAAGCAGAGTGGGCTCAACCCTTGACAAGTACTTCTTCGATTCCAGAGTTTAGAATTGCTCACCATGTGCTTTTTCGGTTTTTCCAATGGAAATTCACGTAGATCTCCCAAGTTTTGTGTGCCTGCCGCCATGTTTGTTGGGTTGCGTGAGCTTGCTCGTGCCATGTGCAGAGTACCGCCTTTCACCATCTTCTCTCAAGTGAGAAGGACTGTCCTCCAAGGGACACGACTTCAGTGTCGTTCTGCAACGAGGGACTTTTCCCCTTGTGCTTTATGTTCACACTTTATTTTCTAATGGCATAAAAACTTTTTAAGAAATTGAATCAACTGTTCTGCAGAATGTAGAAAGTATTCTGTGTCCTTGGTGTAAAAGAATCCATGGGTAAAAATGTGCCTGGGAAGCAAAAGCTTGTGTTTTGGGGGTTTTTTGGTTTTTTTTGGTTTTTTTTGGGTTTTTTTTTGTTTTTTTTTAAGGAAAACTGTTTGAAAACGCTTTTTCATTGCATGCTTAGCTGGAGAAAAGTACAGCCAGGTGTCCTATCTTTAGGCCACTTTTCAAAGGTGCTGCTGTGTTTTCAAAACCAGGTACAGTGAGGGTAGTATTTACAAGGACATTCCTGCTCAACCTATCCCTTTGGTTGGAAAACGCGAGAATATTAGCCACAGGGTTTGAATTCCTGCAGCTTCTCCAGACAATGCCACCCTCCCCCCATCTGCCTCCCCAGCTGGTCTGGGAAGAAAGGCTTCTGCCGACCTGTGGTTGTCTCAGAGGGGACCTTCCCGTCTCCTTCCTACCCAGGTGAGTTTCACCCTCCTGAGAGCAAGGGTGTGGAAGCACAAGGAGCTACTTCCTGCTGGTAGAAAGTTCTCAGAAAAAAAGCAAGTTGCTCGCGCACTTAGATGGGGGGGGGGGGGGGTCTGGACCACTGCTGCGTTAGCGATTACAGAAGTTCCTGTTGTAACTTGGCCAAAAGCCAAGGGACAGTGTCCCTGGTGGGTGAGAGAGCAACTCTCTCGCAGACCAGCCCTGCCCTACACACACACAATCTCAGCTGCCCTGTTCTGTGCAGTCCTTGTGACCAGAATCCCTTCCTCGCCCACTCCTATGTCAGCCGGACTGACCGTATGGCTCCCCCAAGTTCCTACAAGTCCCCCCAAGTTCCTACGACCAGCACTTCTTCCAGCCTTTTCTCATCACGACTGACTGGACCCTATGAACAGGCAACAGGACCACCATAACCAGCTTGCCCCTTGGCTGTTCACAGGCGAATTTCAGTTTGCTACTCTTTATCAGGTACAGAAGGAGCCGCCCGTACTATTTTCTTATGAGCATGCTCAGTATGGTATATGCACATATAATTTAACATCTTTGTGGAGTGTGATTTTTTTTTTTTTTTACATATTTGTATGCAGTAGAGGGCTTGTTTTAGAAAACTCTCCCTGTATCTTACTGTACTGTTCAAGAAAGCTGAATTCCACATTGCCAACAAAAGCGTGAAATGTTCATGAACCTTCCTCCAGGAAAAGCCATTCAAGCCTGATTATTTTTCTAAGTAACTTCAATTAAATTGAAGAAGAAAAAAAAAAAAAAGCTTTTCTCTGTGTATGGTTTCTTCATGGCTCATTGACAAAAGACTGTAGGGATTGGGTGGGCTGTGTTCCTTAGCGTGTGGGGAGCCCTGTTCGTATGCACCAAAGGATGGGGAGAGAGAAACAGAGACGTGGACCCCGTTGGCAGTCTTGGCCATGGTAAAGGCCGCCACCGATCTGAACCCTTCCTGTTTAGTGGAAGGGTTTCTTCCTTCCTGTTTTGCCTACAAATTCTGCAGAGTGATGCGTGCCCCATGATCACGCGGTCCCACCATCCATGGGAAAAACAAGGAAACAGAGTCTCTGAGAGGTTAAACGACTTTGGTGACAAAGCCAGTGTTCCAGTATGGGTTAATGTGCCTTCAGAGGCCCATGCTCTGGCCACCAGACGACTGCCACTAAGCGGCTATCTACTGTCCAGAAGTTGCAGACCTGCCCTGTGGACTCCAATTTTCCAGGTCCAAATCTGTTCCTTTCCAGATGCCCCAGATAGCTTTTTTCTGCTCCCTTGAGGGGCATATTTTGGCTTTATTGATAGAAATGACTTACCTACTTATTTCTATTTTGCCAATGCTGTTTCTCTATTCTAATTTCTTTAAAGGTATTACCTAAACGTTTAGCATGAGAATATTGGATTTAAAAATGTATCCCATTCTCATCCATGCCAGATACGGTTTGTAATATGTCCACCACCAGTGGAGTGTCCATCCGCCCCCAGAGGCCAGCTCCCCCCATTCCTGGTGTCCCGGTCGTCCTTGCTCTGGTCCCATCTGCTTGGGAGATGTCCAGACCACAGAGCTTAGTTGTCTCAAGTTAATGGAGAATGCATTTCTTTTTAATGTAATGAGTGGACATAACTTGGTCATGTCCTGTCCCTGACTCATCTGGGACAGTGGGAAATGTCAGTGGGAAGCAAGGCTGAACGAGAACATCTCCAGTCTTCGATAATTCTCGGAATAAGACTGAAATGCCCTCTTGTCAGTGGCTAATCGGTCAGTATTTCTGATGGTGCCGGTGGTGCCCTCTGACATTGTAGAAGCTACAAAAACTAAGGAGCCTGTGGCCTAGAACGTTGTCAGGGCTGGGCCAGGGTGAGGTCATTATTGACCCACCTCCAAGTGAACAGTAGCACCAGGCAGAATCATTAGCACCCAGTGCCCAAGTGTCCTTTCTTGGGAAGAGTTCCTCTTTCTCAAGTGGTATCTTTCCTACATTTCTGGTGTTGGAATAACTTTTATAATAGACATTGGCTGATGTAAGAAAATAAGGCATCGGCAGCTCCAGATCAGCCCCCAAAGTGTTTTCAAACATTTTCTCAAAGAGTCACAAGATCCAAAAAGACCAGGAACCATTGGCCCGGAAGACATTTGAGGCAGCAGACCCCTGAGGGCTTGGTGGAGAACAGATCTCTGGGGAGGGAAATCCCTCTCGCAGTGCAGTTCTGAGCTTTGCACAGCCAGTCCCCACATTCCTGCCGGCACATTGTGGTCAATGGCTATGGCCCCTCGGGGTCCTAGAGGACTTACAGGAAGTGGGAAGACTAGTCCAGTCTACGTTCACCAAAGGGAGTTTATCAGACATCTTGGGTCTAGTGTTTCCAATATGAAACGGTAAGGGGGATTCTAGCAAGACTGACATGGGAAACAAACAATCTTTCCCCCATTTTACAATCCTCCCCCAGCACCACCGTCTTCCCCACTTCACAACAACCCCTGGATAGAACAGTCGGACTAGAAGCAGCCTGCTGATTTCAAACACATAGCTGGCGAAGGACTATGTACAAATATACTGCCTCTTTGAAAGAGGAAAATAGTAATAGCTGAATTATTTATCTCAGTTGCGATAAATAAGAACCCTTGACGTTGCTAGCCCTCGTTCATCCACCAAGGGGCTGTGTGTCCCCTAGAGGTAATCACTTCCTGTTTGGGCCTCACTTCCCTCACCTGTGAAATGTAAGAAGTGAGCTAGATCTGTGATTTTCAATTAAAAGGAAAAACGAGCCTCTTAATTTTTTTTTGTATGTTAAACGCTCATCTGTAAAACAGATGAAGCAGAGGTGATGTGGTTGACTAGTTTGAGGACCACCTGAGCTTCTTTTCCCCATAAAGTTCCTGTGGACCTCCACGGCCCCCTTGGGTTGTAGGGAACACAGTTTGGGAACCAGAAGTTAGGTGACCTCTGAGCCCTTCCAACTGTGACATTCTCTAAACGATGGGCCCAAATCCTCCTCTGTGGCTCTTTATGCCAAAGAGGTTGATTAGCAATTAGATGACACCAGAGAGGCGTCAACTGCTTCAAGAAGGGATGTAAAGGGAACAGCATGAGAATAAGATTAAGATGGAAAAAAAGAAATAAGGAGAAAGGAAAATAAAAAGGTAAAGGCAGATTCAGGAAAGGAAGAACTCACACCCAGATCCAAGGTGGGAACCAAGGTTTAGACTCCTCTTTCCAAATGGTCTACCAAGGAAATGCAGGCTCCCAATTCCTGTTTGAAATGCAAGAGACTGGAATAAAAACCATTCTCTGTATTCATCTTTTTTAATTTTCAGTGTTTGTTTTTTAAAATAATAGAGTGCATCCAAAAAAAATAAATAAAATAAAAATAATAGAGTGTGCCATTATGGAAGAATGGCAAAGCCTTGGATTTCACATTGGTTTAGACAAACCATCAGCCGGAGAAGGTATTTATGGCTGAGGCCAGCCCTGGATCTCTACCTGACAGATCAAGCCAGAAACAACTTTGTGCCTGGAACCAAACTAGCAACAAGATGAAGGGGAAATGCCTGAAGCAGAAATGAAGGAAGAAAGGACCTCTGTCTAAAGGAATCATACCTGGGGCGCCCGGGTGGCTCAGTCGGTTAAGCCTCCGACTCTTGATCTTGACTCAGGTCACCATCTCAGGGTTCGTGAGATCAAGCCCCGCATCAGGCTCTGTGCCATCTGTGCTTGGGACTTCGTCTCTCCTCTCTGCCCCTCACCTGCTTATGCTCTCTCGCTCTCTCAAGATAAATAAATAAAGGAATGATACCTATACACTGAGCTTGTTTGCTCAAAAAGCACAGATTCAACTGTAGGTGGCTTGGGAATGTTTCCTTTTAATACCGTTTCTTCCAAAGGTACATAGTTTCATAAAGAAAGCTGACCATAAAAGTGGCTAACTTATTAACTCACAACATTTACCGCACGGTGTTAAATGCTTTCCATCTCCTCCTCACACCGACCAGCAAGGTAGATGCCTGGACCCTTTTTGCAGGTAAAGAAGCAGAAGATTAGAATAAGTAACTTCCGCTAAATCACTCATCTAATAAGTGGCAGAGCCAGAATTAAACCCAGGTCGGGTTGACTCCTGGCCCACCGAAATTGGCATCACTGGTGGGCCAAGAGGGGAAGCGGACAGAAGTCCAGGCTTGGGGGATGACGGTCTTGCAGACAGACATGGGAAGAGATGAAAACTTTAGCCAAAGTGGGCAAAAGCTGAAAGTTGAAAACTTGAAAGACACTAAAGAGAAAACAAAAGAGCTGTGAAGACAAAAAGGGGAAAGTTCAGACTAACAGTCACAGGCAACTAGACGGTCTATTAAGTTTCTGCCTGTGTTGTTGAGATAGGACAAACTAGCTCCCCTCCCGTGTGTCCCCTTTACCCCTCACACCGCAGTCACACCCACACCCCACCCTCCGCACACCAGATGCGAGGCGTTTTCTCTGCGACACCGGCTGGGTGTCCTTCAGTTCAACTCAATTCTGACATTATCTACCTGGCAATAGTGTCAGACGCCACAGGTTAAGGGCTCAGTCTTGCAAGACACTAACCCCCCACTTCAGATGCCAGTCACAAGTCCTCATTGTCACCTGGACTTTTGACCCATTGGCTATAAAACGGAGGTTCCCATGACCCCTTCTTCAAGTTAGATGAATTTGCTACGGTGTCTCGTGAAACTCAGAAAAACAGTCTCCTAACTGCTTATCGGTTTATTATAAAAGAATATGGCGGGGCGCCTGGGTGGCTCAGTCGGTTAAGCATCTGACTTTGGCTCAGGTCCTGATCTCACAGTTCATGGGTTCAAGATCTGTGTCAGGCTCTGTGCTGATGGCCCAGAGCCTGGAACCTGCTTCAAGTTCTGTGTCTCCCTCTCTCTCTGGCCTTCCCCTGCTCTCACTCTCTCTCAAAAATAAAGAAGCCTTTAAAAAATTTAAAAAAAAGGAATATGCAGATGGAAGAGATACACAGGGCAAGGTTTGGGGAGGGGCACGGAGCCCTCCAAGCCCTCTCTAGGCGTGCCACTCTCCCAGGATCTCCTAGTGTTCACCAACCTGGGAGCTCGCCAAACTTCACACTTTGGGGATTTTTACAGAGGCCTCATCATGTAGGCACGATCGATCATTAACTCCATTTCTAGCCCTTCTCCCCTCTCTGGAGGATGGGGAGTGGGGCTGAAAATTCCAAGCTCCTAATCATGGCGTGGTCTTTCTGGTGAGCAGCCCCCATCCAGGAGCCCACCAAGCGTCACCTCAGTCGAGCAAAAAATACAGCTATCACCTAGAAAATTCCAAGGGATTTTGGAGCTCTGTGTCAAGAACCGGGTCAAAGACCAAATACTGCAACCACAGAAGCTCTCTCTGTGTGCTCTGGTCACTCAGGAAATTACAAGGGTTTTAGGAGCTTTAGGAACCAGGGCAGAGACCAATGTATATTTTTTCTATTGTCTCACAGTTGTCTATTACAAGTATCTTGTCAAAACAGCTGGACCGATTATCAGCAAATTCAGACAAACTATTCCTAAAGGTCGGACTTTAACTAAAAGCCAGTGGCAAGAATGAAATTCCAGCTGGGGGGGGTCTCGGAGGAGGTCGTGAGTCTACCGAACGGAACGCATATACTATATGTATTCTCATAGTCCAAACCAAACAAGCCAATCTGTGTTTCAAGCATAAGCCCTAGGGGTGCCTGGGTGGCTCAGTCGGTTGAGTGTCCGACTTCAGCTCAGGTCACGATCTCGTGGTCCGTGAGTTCGAGCCCCGCCTCGGGCTCTGTGCTGACAGCTCGGAGCCCGGAGCCTGCTTTGGATTCTGTGTCTCCCTCTCTCTCTGCCCCTCCCCGGCTCCTACTCTCACTCTCGCTCTCTCTCTGTCAAAAATAAATAAACATTAAAAAAAGAAAAAAAAAAAACCATAAGCCCTAAACCAGGTTTCAAGCGCAGCTGTTCAGGATGAAGAGATTGTGTCCAAGCAGCTCTTACCTACACTGCACCGTGCACTCTGGATCGAGCAGCAGTGGCACAAGCGAGCTTTCTAAGCAGGGTCGAGAGGCCAGACGAAAACAGCTTACTTAAGAGAGAGGCTGACGGGGGGCGCCTGGGTGGCTCAGTCGGTTGAGCGGCCGACTTCGGCTCAGGTCACGATCTCGCGGTATGTGGGTTCGAGCCCCGCGTCGGGCTCTGTGCTGACTGCTCAGAGCCTGGAGCCTGTTTCAGATTATGTGTCTCCCTCTCTCTCTGACCCTCCCCCGTTCTCATGCTCTGTCTCTCTCTGTCTCAAAAATAAATAAAGGTTAAAAAAAAATTTTTTTTTAAAAAGAGAGAGGCTGACGGGCAGGTGGGAGTATCTGGGGGACAGAACCGCTTTGGACGTCCCTCTGTCTTCACAGCCCGCTCTGCACGGTCAGGGTCTCTCCAGACACGCACAGGATTACTCCAGCCCTGGGGCAGATCTCCCGTGAGCTGACTTCCTAAGCTTCCCCACGCCTTCTAGAAACCTGCAGCTGTGAGGGGATTGAATCATTCATTTATTCGTCCTCTCACTCATTCACTCAAACTTGTGTTAGGCATTGTCTATGTCAGACCCTGTGCAGGATGCCAAGAATGTGGGAATTCTTAGGACTCGCGCTCAAGTGGAGAACACAGAAATGTTAACAGATTGTTATAGGATAATTAAAATATACACAAAGATGAAACAGCAGACTATCCTTGGGAAAGACGTGGTAACAAGTCAGTGGCGGGAGAAATGGAGAGAAGGCGAGAGATTGGAGCAGCGGCTCTGAATCAGGGGTGACTCTGTCCCCAGTGGACAGATCTCCACAAAAGAGAATTGTCCAGCTCAAAAATGCCTGAATGGGGGAAATGCCAAGGAGGTGGAATCTGTGGCTTTTAGCGACTGATCGATGTGGGGGTGAGGTAGAGGAAATGAGGAGGCAAGCAGGCTTGGCACGTTCCCAGCTTGGGAGATGGTAGCTGGAGACGGTCCGTTAATGGAGGTCAGGGAATCAGGAACAGAAACAGGTTTCTGGAGGGGTCATGACTCCGGTACGGGACATGCTTAATTAAGTTCACGCGGGACATCCAGAGGAAGATGGATAAGTAGGTCTAGAACCTTACTACTCAAACTGTGATGCGTGGACCAGCAGCACGATACTACTTGGGAGCTTGCTAGAAACGCCGTGTTTCACTCAGCCCTCCTGCATTTTGAGAAGCCAGGTGATTCATGTGCACATTCACATTGGAGAAGCATTCTTCCAGAGCACAAGGGACAGTCTGAAGTAGAACCGTAGCTTCGGGGAAGGGAGATTTCTCATAGTATTGCTTATTCCTCCAGCGACCCTGAGATGTGGGTACAATCAGGGCCACGGGTTGTATAGCGTCTGGTTGTACAGGTTGTGCACTGCACAGGAGGTGCCTAGCTGAGGATGGGGCTGACACCTGATATTTACCCTGAAGGAAAGGATGCATTTCTCTTACTCTACTTGCCAAGTCACGGGCACAGGGGCTGTGATCACCCAGAAGGTTTCCGTCCTAATTTGCGCAAAAGCTGGTGGTTTCCGTGATACGATGGTTATCCTATTCTCTTCACAGAAAAGCCCTGTGGCCTAGCAGTGACCCCTGGATATCATTCGGTTCCACAACCCCTTATCTGCAGTTTTGAAATCTATAACCCTTGAAAACCAAAAGTCTTTTTATAGATTTACAGCAGGCTCACTCGGCAGCAAAACCTGACCTAAACTAACATGAGGCTAATTATAGCCTTTATTTATCCCACTTACTGTAAATAGCGATACATTTCCCTGCAGAAATATTAATGTGTTTCGTGAGGGGAGACAGCCCTGCGCCCTCCTGGAGTACTAGGTAACACGCGTGGTGTGTGCAGCATTATTTTTCTGAAATTTGACAATTTCTGAAGCCTAAAACACACCGGGTCCAAGCGTTGCGGAAAGGAACTGTCAACTTGTACTACCCTAATTTTACAGATGGGGACACTAAGGCCCAGAGAGGTTAAGTACGTGAGGGAGCCAAGGTCCAAACCTCCTGCTCTTTCTGTACCAGGCTAATTCCAAGAAGCTCATGGAGTACGACGCTGGTCGGTACACAGTCCTGGCCCAACCCTCGTAGGTAGATGTGAATTTTCAGACAGAAACATAGGCGAGAGACGCCAGGATCTGTGTTTGTTCCGGTCCCTCGTGACACAATGCCAGTCCCCGCGCTCGAACCGTACATTGCCAGACAAGCCTCCAGGTGTTCTGACAGCACTGAGCCCAAAGCCAGGACCCCCATCTGGAAGCATCCATCCGCTTCCACCTCCCTGGCAGACAACAGAGAATCCCAGCGATTTTGCAAAAAAAAAAAAAAAAAAAAAAAAAAAAAACGAAAGCAAGCGAATTCTCGTTGGATCTGTGATTGATACAACACAAACGAGAGCAAAGCAGCAGGGACCGCATTCTGCTGCGCTATTCTTATGCTGCAGATGGAGGTCTCCAGCAGCAAGATCCAAACGCCAGTTCCTTCTTGAAAAGACAGCCGCGTGCTTTGGAGAACAGAGTGCCTGTCATCTCTTCCGAGCCAGGGGCCGCTCCTGATTCCTCGGCTCCCTCAACAAAGAGCAGGCTTCATTCTCCTCCCAGAAAGGAACCTGGAGCTAGAAATGATTAGCCTGATAAGAATCAGCCTACCATCCTCTCTGAAATTTTGCACACTCTAAAAATGACACGTAGGTGATATCCTCGTGGCTGTATTCTTCGCTCTCGAGTTCACACGTTGGGATGTGTTGCCACGAGGTAAAGGTTGGAAATTTGGCATCTTGTCACTCAAATCCATGATCACCGATGCTCTAGTTCAATGAACTTAGGCTCTTTAATAATAATAATAAAAAAAAGTTTGTTCAAGAAAACCTTATTTAAAAATACTTCAGTGAATACTGAATCAAAATAATTTTCAGATTCATTTCTGAGACTTACCATCGTGGACACATGGATTAGACACTTTTGTGTGTTTATTGACATTATATTATTTTATAAACACTTTTACATATCTTCTCCGGAGAAGTGCTCATTCAAATCTTCTGCCTATTTTGAGAATTGGCTTGTTCTTCTTGGTATCAGTTTGTGGGATTTCTTTGTAAATGTCGCACGAGAGTCCTTTTCAGACACATGTTTTGCAAATCTTTTCTTCCAGTCTGTCTCTTGCCTCTTTGTCCTTCCTAATAGCATCTTTGGAAGATGAAAAAATTTTAATATTGATGAATCCAATGCGTGGATGTTTATTTTGTGGCAGATTGTGTCCTATGTGACCTTTGCCCCTCCCTGAAGCCTTCAAGGTTTTCTCCAGGGCTTTCTTACAGAGGAGTTAAAGCTTCCGCTCTCACATTTAAGTCTACATTTGTTTAATTTTGCAAACGGTATGAAGGGCCCTAGTTAAGACTATCTGGATATTCTTTTTGAGTGCCATTTATCAGAAAAAACTGTATTTTTCTCCTGTTGGTGCTTTGTCAAAAACCAAGTGACCACATATATGTGGGTATCTCTCTGGATCCTATTCTGTTCCATTGACCTCGCAGCGTCGTAATTAGTATAGTTTCATAGTTAGCCTTGATATCATGTCGTATCGTTTCCCCCAGCAGGTTTGTTTTTTTGTTTGTTTATTGCACTGGCTCTAAACTCCCACACAAGGTTTAATAGAGGTGGTTGGGAGGAAAGCACTCCATTGTTGACTATAACGTATGATGCCAGCTAGAGGTCTTTGGCAGGTGCCCTGTATCGGCAAACTGAGGTGGCCAATCTTCTATTTTGTTAAGGATTTTGCATCTGTGTTCGTGGGAAATATTGTCCTGTAGTTTTCCTTTTCTTATAATGTCTTCACCTGGTTTTGATGTCAGGAGAATGCTGACCTCATAACATGACTTAGGAAGGGCTCCTTCTTGTATTTTCTGGAAGAACCTGTGTAGACATTATAATATTTCTTCCTCAGATGTTAAGTAAAATTCACCTGTGAAGCCATCCGAACCGGGAATTTTCATTGCGTCGTTGCTGGAAGACCTTTCATTACGCATCCATTTTACTTAACAGATACATGATTAATTAAGCTATCTAACTTTTCTGGACTGAGTTTTGGTAGTAAAAAGTCATTTAAGGTGGTTTTAGACTGCTTTTTATCCTAGCACTAATTGAACCCCATTTGGAAGATGTCACCTTTCCAAGGACCCTACTTAGTGCCCTGAATATTCAGTGGGATCTTTCACTCCGGTAGAGGAGACGCAAATAAACCCCGGCACCGTGTAACTTTGGGAATTATTTCCTTGGGAGTTGTCCTTGTCCAGCCTTGTGGGATTTTACTCCACATAGGCACTCACGGGCATTTAGTCAAAGACTTAAGAAGACCCCTGTCTAAATTCCAGAAGCTCTTTCTCAGCATGGCTCTCCTCACTTGGGTACCCTACTCTGCCAATCCTAGCCCCCTTGGCCTCCCAGGACATCAGTCCGTCTCCTCAGTTCACAGGGACTGGTCGGCTGGGTCTGGGATTCTCCTTGGTGAGCCACACCCTGCAAATTACCTCCTGACAGGGGGACTTGAAAATGGCGGACCTCATCTCAACTGCTCTCTTTCCTCAGGGATCCCAGTCACATTCGGCCTGCTGTCTGGTGTCTGAAAACAGTTGATTCCTAGCCTTTGTCCATTTTTCTGGTTTGTGTGTGGGGGAAGGTAATTCTGGACTGCGTTCATCCCTCATGGTCCAACGCAGACGTCTGCTTGTTGCTTCAATAGCTGTAGCTTATTTAATTAACCCCTTCCCACTGAGAATCTGGAGTAGTTCTCTAATTGTTAAAACAAAATTATAAAGAATGTTTTTCTTTTTTTTACAATGTTCATATTGGCAAGCTTTTTTTTTTTTTTTTTAAGGATATTTCCTGGAGATTCGGCAGCAATACCAGAACAAAGGATTTGAGCAGTTTCATAGTTTGTGTTACTGGTCCCAGTTTTGTAACTGGCTCTAGACAGAAGAATACCATTTACGGTGGCACTAGGCAATTGAATACATATTTCTTCTTGATTGCCAGCACTGGGCTTTATCACTTTATTTTTGTTAGTTAAAACCATGATTAATGGTGCCTAGAAGGTACCTCAGTTTAGTATTTTTTTTCTTATACTGCTAGGAAAATTATGCGTTTTCCCATTAGATAATCCAATATCTGGATTTTCTCCTGGAGATGCTTCATGTTCGTCAGCCTCGACGACGCATCGAGAGGAATCACGTATGTTTTCCCGTCGTGGGACCTCATTCCGTAATATACGATAGCAGGCTCTCCTCAGCTGTGCTCTTCACAGAGCATTTAGTTTACATGGGACTTTCTCTTGTAAGTGTGACGCCTTCAGCAGCAGATAATTAGATTTTGTTCATAATTTTGTCAGTGGCTCTTTACCAGATTTCAGCTTCTCAACTTAAACGTAAGTGATACATCTAGATTTTTGTCACCACTTTCTAAATACATTTTTCATCGCTACAGTGGCTTGCTCTCTCTTTTTATTTGCAGGGTGAATTGTAACGTCTCGATTTCACTTCATTCTGTTCTCAAACTACGGGACTTGTAAATTCGTGTGTTATGACCCCCACATTCCTAGTGCCTGCCACAGCGTCTGGCACGCTGATTTAGTCATTTTAAATATAATTATGGTGTTTTTTTTTAAGTTTATTTATTTTTGAGAGCGAGAGAGTACGAGCAGAGGAGGGGCAGAGGGGGTGGGGGACAGAGGATCCGCAGCGGGCTCTGTGCTGATAGCAGAGAGCCCGACGCGGGGCTCGAACTCCTGAACTGTGAGATCATGCCCTGAGCCGCGGTCAGAGGCTTAACGGAGTCACCCCGGCGCCCCGTTTAAAATATAGTCATTGGGATCCTACCAGGAATGCAGTGGAGACCAGGTGTGTGGATTAACCCAGAAATCTGAAATCTCTTTAAGAGTCGGGTTTGTATCTGTGCTTCTCTTGCTTCTGGGGACCGATGTGCAGAAGTTGGTATGCTGACACTAACTGCATGATGGGAGTGTCCAGACAACCTCTCTTTCAGAAAAGCCCCCGTGTCAAACGGGCAGTGCTCCCCACGAGGGTCCTTGCAGCTGTGGGATCTGAGGTTGATAACGTGTTGCCTTACCTCTTACCAACCCCCTTTTGACTTCCAAAAGAAAGGTCAACGTGGCCTATGGCAAAGGTCAGGTGAAAGGTCAACCCAGCCACCCTGCAGGAACACGGACAACCCCCAGCTCTTAGCTTCAGATACGTGTTCTCCAGAGCCTTCCTTTGCTGTTCTCTATACTTACAGGGGTGAATTCCAAGTTTGTTTTCTTCTTCTACCCCTCAATGTTTTCTTTCTTTTTAAGTCCCTGGAAAAGCCTCTCTCTAATTCTGAGGTTTAAACTCTTCCCCCAGCAGCTCTCTTTGAGCACCGTTCCTACATGGATGTCAAGGTCGTTCCTTCCCAATGACTTGAGATTGCCGTTCAGGTCACGATATCGATCTGGAATGACTTCTGATTGACCCTGCCTTTTTGTCTGGAGCCCTCAGCACTGTCGGGAACTTCGTGTTCTATTTATTTTATCAAGTACCTGCCAGGACTCCCGAGGTCTGTCTGTCTTGCTTGCTTTTGTGATTTGGACCTGATTTAGGGCCGCCGTCCAGGTACACCTTCCGCCCTGTGACGTGGTCCTACATGCTGATGCAATAGCCCTCTTTTACACTTTTACAGAACTGCCAAACTCTGTGTCCACACGAAATCCCACGCAGATGTCCAGTCTAAAAAGGGGACACATTGGGGCGCCTGGGTGGCTCAGCCATTTAAACGTCCGACTTCGGCTCAGGTCACGATCTCGCGGTTCGTGAGTTCCAGCCCCGTGTCGGGCTCTGTGCTGACAGCTCGGAGCCTGGAGCCCGCTTCGGATTCTGTGTCTCCCTCTCTCTCTGCCCCTCCCCTGCTCACACCGTCTCTCTCACTCTCGAAAATAAACATTAAAAAAATTTTTTAAAGGAGACACGGAGGAGCCTCTTTGGTGGCTGGCGGTGGTGGAAGGGGTGGAAGGGGGCTTCCCCACCACTTCACCCTGCAGAGGAGCTCAGAGAATCCAAAGGCTCCACTAAGGATTTTAATGAGGCTGCTCTGGTGTCAGTCCCCCCTCCCCACCTCTTTCCCTGTCCAGCACTTCTGTTCGTTTGTGAGCCTCAGCTCTGGGTTTCGCACCTGCTCCACTTTCCTTTTCAACAACCACCATTTCTAACTTGATCTTTTACATTGACTCATAGCTTATCCTTTATGCTTCCTTGAGGGTCTTTGGAAATCTGGGCAGATTTGGTTAATTAAAAAAAAAAAAAAGCTATTTATACTTAGGGATTGTGAAGAAGCCAGGAAAGAAGTGTTTGGGATTTTAAAAATACACATATGGGCTTCTTTTTATTTATTAACAGCTTTTATACATTTTCAATATTATTCCCTAAAGCAGCTGTTTCTGGGAGTTCTCTTTCACACCTGCCTGTCACTTCGAATTTCCATTTGTTAATTTACAAATCTGCAGTCGAAGTGATAAAAGCAAAGCACAAGGTAATTCTACTGACTTAAAATTTTACTTCTGTATTTGAGAGTCATTCAGAGGCTCTGTGAATACCCAACCGGGGTCACAGAGAGACCACGAGCTTATTCTCCATTCCCTAAATACTGTCTGTGAGCCGTTAAGAATAATACAACATTCGCCAAACTCAGATTAGTTATGTTTGTATGTTTTTCCTCCACTAGATTGTGAAACTCTGAAGGGAGCGTTTTTCTCGTTATCCATTATCATACTTAGTAGGAAGTGAAGAAGATGTGCTTAAATAGGAAAGGCATCATCTATTTATACGTTTTAAAAGTCTTTTTTTTTTTTTTTAATTTTTTTTCAACGTTTTTTTATTTATTTTTGGGACAGAGAGAGACAGAGCATGAACGGGGGAGGGGCAGAGAGAGGGAGACACAGAGTCGGAAAGAGGCTCCAGGCTCCGAGCCATCAGCCCAGAGCCCGATGCGGGGCTCGAACTCACGGACCGCGAGATCGTGACCTGGCTGAAGTCGGACGCTTAACCGACTGCGCCACCCAGGCGCCCCACGTTTTAAAAGTCTTAAGAAAGCCTATTTAAAATCAATTATCTTGGCATTGGGGCAAATCTGACACGGACTGACTTAAAGAGGGGAAAGGGAGGGGCGCCTGGGTGGCTCAGTCGGTTGAGCCTCTGACTTTGGCTCAGGTCATGGTCTCACGGTTCTGTGCTGACAGCTGGGAGCCTGGAGCCTGTTCTGGATTCTGTGTCTCCCTCTCTGTCTACCCCTTTCCTGCTTGTGCTCTGTCTCTCTCTTACTCTCTCTCTCTCTCTCTCTCTCTCTCAAAAACATAAATAAATAAATAAATAAATAAAAAGGAAACAAAAAAAGAGGGACAAGGGAATAAGGATTGTGCTCCTTTTTCTAGATGGAAAAGAACATCATGTTCACCACTGGTTTCAAAGAGGGTATATTTTCAGATGAAAAGTGGCTTTCCAAGTTAGGCAAATGGCAAGATGGGGCAGGGCTGATACAACACTGATAACCCTTAATGTGGAAAATACAAAAGGGAAAAATATCCAGACCGTATAGCCACGAGGGTATACGTGGGTAGCTTGCAATCATTATATAGTTGGAAGCCATTAGCTCTATGTTGAGTTTTGGCAAAAAGGATCCAACAGTAAACTCAAGCTCACTGTTAAGAATGTGCAGCAACACGGGGGTGCCCGGGTGGCTCGGTTGGTTGAGCGTCCAACTTGGGCTCAGGTCATGATCTCGGGCTCATAGGTTCGAGCCCTGCGTTGGGCTCAGAGCCTGGAGCCTGCTTCGGATTCTGTCTCTCCCTCTCTCTCTGCCCCTCCCCTGCTTGTGCTCTGTTTCTCTCTCAAAAATAAACAAACATTAAAAAAATTAAAAAAAAAAAAAAGAATGTGCAGCAACACAGCACAACAGAGATGACTGTCCTCTTTCCGGGCCCTGGACACACGCTCACCCTTGTCTTGGTCCCATGAGGTCTGAGCTGCCTCACCTCAAATGGATCACTCAGGGCCTGGGAAGGAACCTGTGACACAATCAGCAGCTAGTTGGCCTGTATTGTTAGGCTGGTGTTATTCAAGGCGCTGGGCAGGGTCATGAGTAAATTCCTACCAGGCTGAGTTTATCCATTTATTCATTCTACATGAATTTATTGAGACATCAAGAAACATCAAGATAAATAAATAATAGTACTTATCCTCAAGCTGGTCACGGATTTAGAATAATAACAGTAAAATACGGTAATGACGTAGCTGAGTATCTTGGGGGGATATCATGTTTGGACATGACATTTTATTACTGATGTTTGCCAGTCTCTGACTATTATTCCTGCCACTCAATGTGGGAATGAGCGTCCTGCAATATACAATACACACACCACGCAGGATCCCAGAAAAACGACCTCCATACAAATGCCCAATGATCCAAATGATCCTAACGTGAAACCCACCAGTCAACGAATGAAAGGCACGCCTCGTCTTACTCTCGAATGTGGCTGTTTAATCAAACAAGGAGGCCATTAGACTAGGGTATTTCTGATGCCATGGTGGCCTACAGAAGCAAACCAAAATCTAAGCCTATAAATGCCTCAGGTTATAAAATCAAAATGCTAAACACAACCAGTCATTAACAGCCAACTAAACTACAGCCGGTAGAATAATTTCCTTTCTTTGTTTCCACACTTGGCTCTCTGGAAGCCCTTTCCCGTCTCCCATCAGCCAAGCGAATCTTAACCATTGTCAGTTTGGCCCTACCCAATTCAAAGCAATTTTTGCTCAAACTCTTAATGTTTTTTATATGTCTCAGTTTATCTTTTAAACAGAGTATACAGTTAGGAATCTCCAAATATTTGGGAAAGCCATCCAAAGGAAAGAGAAAAAAATAAATCCAGAGGAAATAGGGATTAAAATAAACAAAACACCAAGTAGAGCTGTTATCCTCCAGGAGGCAAAAGAGGATATTGTATTCGTAAAACAAGAAATGCCAAAAAATAAGGAGCAAGTAGAGAATAAAGAGGACTGTTGGAAATGAAAAGCAGGGATAGCCAAAATAAATTCAATTAAAGGATGAGGAGATAAGGAAATCTCACAGGAAGAAGATAAGAAGAAAGATGAGACAGGTAGCTACTCTATGCAGGAGGTAAAATTTCCAACTAATAGGAATTCCAGGAAGATAAAACAGTGAGTAGAAAACTATCAAAAATAGTAGAAATGTTTCCGGAAGCAAGGAAAGGATTCCGCTCAGCACAATGAATAAAAAACACCTCCACCAAGAGGCATACCGCTATAAAGTTTCACAACACCAGGAACAAAAGCTTCAGGTAACAGAAAATGAAGGCAAGCAGAAAAATCAAGGTAGCACATAATGAGAATGGCGGAAGGAAAAGTTACAATATAATGGGTGTTTTCTGATTGAAGAAGACACAGCACACAACTGAGTTTACCACCTCGTTTTGCAGGAAACTCACTCACGTGAAAGCAAAAAAGAACTGAAGAGAATAAAATCACAAAATTGCTGCGAATTGAAAAGGACGCGGGCATCTGCATTCTTCAACTGTGAGTACCGGGAGTATGGAAAGCAAATGGGGGAATGTGCGCACACACACACACACACACACACACACACACACACACACAGGGAAGGAGCCCCTCCCAAGATACACAGCATAGTTCTTGCTTCTGGGCGTCTTCAGAGTCAGATGGTACAGAGGACAGACATGGGATGAAGAGCAGAAATTTAGATATTAGAAATTTAGAATTTTAGAAATTTAGAAATTAGAAATTTAGAAATTTAGATGGAAATTTTAGAAAAACATCAAGTTTTTCTGGTTTTCAACACCCTCACCCCTTCCAGTGATGGTGAAATTTGCACCCCCGGACTGAAATCTGAGGAAAATGCTCCAAAAATTGGACCAGGACAACCTAGGGCTCCTCCAGTGGTGGTTGAGTCCTCAAAGTAGAGAAAGCCATCCTCATTTGGACATTTTGGGGGAAGAAACTCAGTGTATCTGCCTGCTTTTAACCTGAATATGCTTTAGTGAAAGCTTCTAGTGAAGCCTACCATTGGATATGCCCAGCAGCCCCCACCCACGACACATGCACACACACGTGCACACACACACACACACGCATGGTATAAGTCAGCCCTCTCATTCAGGAAAGAGGCCACTGAAGACAGAGGAAAACATGCTAACTACCTAAATGGATGAACCAGTGTTTCGCTATTAAATACAAGCAGGTAACAGTCACAGGACATGCAGGGAAAGGCTCCCGCACAAAGGAGAAACAGATAAAATAACGGATGCTGTATATTCATCAGGGCTTTTAGCTGCAGAGCACAGCATCCACTCTACCTGCGTGTATACAGGTATTCAATGGATATTTGACTTACCATGAACTGGGCACTGTCTAGGTTTGGGAGTATGGCAATGGACAAAGTAGAGAGAATCCCTTCGTTAAAGTCAGGTATGTCCAGCCCTTCTAGCTGGAGAACAGCACATGCAAAGGCCCTGAGATGCAGTCAGACTTTGCCTTTGCCCAGGATGGCTTGGGAAGAGAGCAAAGGGAAGAGTGTTAGGAGAGAAGGTCACCACACGTGCCTTTCAAGTCATCATAAAGACTGTCTTGGGACACCTGAAAGCCTCAGTCGGTTGAGCATCCGACTCTTGATTTTGTCTCAGGTCATGATCCCAGGGTCGTGGGATCACACCCCACATCAGTGCGGAGCCCGTTTAAGATTCTCTCTCTCTGGGTGCCTGGGTGGCTCAGTCGGTTGAGCGTCCGACTTTGGCTCAGGTCATAATCTCGCGGTTCATGAGTTCGAGCCCCACATCGGGCTCTGCGCTAACAGCTCGGAGCCTGGAGCCTGCTTCGGATTCTGTGTCTCCTTCTCTCTCTGTCCCTCCCCTGCTTGCACTCTGTCTCTCTCTCACTCTCAAGAATAAACATTTAAAAAAAGATTCTCTCTTCTTCTGCCCCTCCCCCCTTTCTAAAATAAAAAAAAAAAGACTGTCTTTACTAGGGAGATGAGGAACCATCAGAGAGCTTTAAGCAAAAGAGAAAAATGATCTCTTTAAATGGGTCACTCTGGCTTTGCGTTGGATGTAGACTGTAGAGGGATAAAAATGGAGGAAGGGAGACCCGTGGGGGTGCTAACGCGATCATCCATATCAGAGAGGACAGTGGTTTTGTCCAGGGTGACTGTAGCGGAGAGGATGAGAAATGGGCCGATTTTAGAAATATCGTGAAGGCAGAGCTGACAGGGATTGTTGATGGTTTGGTTATCAGTCATGAGAGAGGAGGCGAAGCCAAGAAGGATTCCCCAAGATTTTGGCCTCAGGACCTGGAAGGATGAGGTAGTCATTTGCTGAGAGGAAGAACACATTGGGGGCACGACCGAAGGTCAGGAGTCTAGTTTTGGACAAGTTAACTTTGCGATACCTGTACTGTTCAGCTATTGCTGCGCAACAAATTACTCCAAACTTAGTGGCCGAGAAACACGCCACATTTAAAAAAAAATTTTTTTTAATTAACAGAAGGTATAATATACACTTCAGGTGTACCACATAGTGATTCAACAATTCCATTCATTGCTCAGCTCACCTGAGTACACCTAACCCCCATCTCCCATTTCCCCCGTCCCCCCAACTACCACCCCTCTGGTAACCGTCGGTCTATTTTCTGTCGTTAAGAGTCTGTTTCTTGGGGCTTCTGGGTGGCTCAGGCAGTTGAGCATCCGACTTCCGCTCAGGTCATAATCTCACCATTCCCGAGGTTGAGCCCCGCGTTGGGCTCTGTGCTGACAGCTCGGAGCCTGGAGCCCGCTTCGGATTCTCTGCCTCCCTTTCTCTCTGCCCCTTCCCCGCGCATGCTGTCTCTCTCTCTCTCTCTCTCAAAAATAAATTAAAAACATTAAAAAAAAAAAAGCCTGTTTCTTGGTTTGTCTCATTTTCTTCTTTGTTCGCTTGTTTTGTTTCTTAAATTCCACATAGGAGTAAAATCATATGGTATTTGTCTTTCTCTATTTCACTTAGCATAATACATTCTAGCTCCATCCATGTTGTTGCAGATGGCAAGATTTCATGCTTGAAATATTCCATTGTGTGTGTGTGTGTGTGTGTATATATATATATATATATATATATATATATATATATATATATATATATACCACATCTTTTTTACCCCTTCATCTGTCTACAGACACTTGGGCTGCTTCCATATCTTGGCTGTTGTAAATAATGCTGCAGTAAACAGAGGGGTGCATGTATCTTTTTGCATTAGTGTTTTCACATTCGTTGGGTAAATACCCACCAGGGCAATTACTGCATCACACGGTAATTCTGTGTTTAACTATTTCAGTAACATCCGTACTGTTTTCCACAGTGACTGCACCAGTTTGCATTCCCACCAGCTTTTTGTCTGCATCCTTGCCAATACCTGTTACTTCTCGTGTTACTGATTTTAGCTATTGACAGGTGTGAGGTGATATCTCATCGTGGTTTTGATTTGCGTTTCCCTGATGATGAGTGATGTGGAGCATGTTTTCATGTGTCGGTTGGCCACCTGTTTGTCTTCTTTGGAAAAAGGTCTGTTCACGTCTTCTGCCCATTTTTTAATTGGATTATTTGGTTTTTTTTGGTGTTGTGTTGTATAAGTTCTTCATTTATCTTGGATATGAACCCCTTATCAGATAGATCATTTGCAAATATCTTCTCCCACCCGGTAGGTTGTCTTTTTGTTTTGTTGACTGTTTGGCTGTGCAGAAGCTTTTTATTTTGTGGCAGTCCCAAAAGTTTATTTTTGCTTTTGTTTCCCTTGCCTTCGGAGACATATCTAGAAAAATGGTGCTGTGACTGACATCAGAGAAATCACTGCCTGTGTTCTAGGATTTTTATGGTTTCAGTCTCACATTTGGGGCTTTAATCCATTTTGAGCTTATTTTTGCGTATGGTGTGACAAGGTGGCCCAGTTTCCCCAGCTTTGTTGAAGAGACTTTTTCCCATTGCATATATTGCCTCCTTTGTTATAGATTAGTTGAGCATATAATTGTGGGTTTATTTCTCAGCTCTCTATTCTGTTCTGTTGATCTCTGTGTCTACATTTGTGCCAGTGCCATACTATTTTGATTACTATAGTTTTGTAGTATATCTTGAAACGTGGGATTGTGATGCCTCCAGGTTTGTTCTTTTTCAAGACTGCTTTGGCTACTCAGGGTATTTTGTGGTTCCATACAAATTTTAGGGTTCTTTGTTCTGGTTCTGTGAAAAATGCTGTTGAACACCAAACATTTATTATGTCACAGTTTCAGTGAGTCGAATATCAGGTGCTATTTAGCTGGGTGCCTCTGGCTCAAGGTCTCTTATGAGATTGCCATCAAGTTCCTGGCTGGGCCTGTGGTCTCATCTGAAAGCTCAAATGAGACTGAGGAAGTCTACTTCCTAGCTCACTCACATGGATTTTTGTAGGCCTTGGAATCTTGCCATGTAGGCCTCTCCACATGTCTGCTTTATGACATAGCAGTTGGTTTTTCCCCAGGGTGAATGATCCAAGAGTGAGCCAGAGAGAGTGAGCACCCAAAACGGAAGCCATGCTCTTTTTATTATGGAATCTCAGAGGTGACATCCCTTATGTCTGCCATATTCTAATCGTTAGAAGTGAGCCAATATGCCCAGCCTGCCCACACTCAGTGATAGAGGATTACACAGGGACATGAATACCAAGAGGTGGGGTTCATTGAATGTCTACGTGGCAAGGCCATCTGAGCAGTTTGAAACAAATCTGGAACATGGGGAATAAATTCAGCTGGAAAGTCGTTATCAGGAAAGTACTTGTCATCGCGTGTTAAGCATCTTCGACAATCTTTTAAAGGACTAGAGGAATCAACTCTGGGCTGAGTCTCCAGGAACGTCTCCCAGAACCATACTGCAGACCTAGTCCGGTAAGGGATCTGCTGTTGCCCCTGCTGCAGACTCCAAAGAAATGTTGGCACTGTCCCCCCCAGTGCAAAACAGATGTCAGGTGTCCTGGCCATTTCCTCCTGCAACTAACTTTAGAATCAAACTTCTCAAAGGAGCATATTCTGAGTGGCCAAATCAAAGTCTATGCCCTAGTTACAGGGAGTTGCAAAATGTGATTTTTTTTTAGTGTCAATGATGGGAGGGTGTAATTAATATCATGAAAAAGGATTAAAATACAAGGAGATTGTTCAAAAGAAGTGAGGCATCTATAAAGGACTAGGGTCCTTCTACATTCTAGAAGGAACTGAGATAATTTAGCGGAAATTGTAGATCATAAAACAAACCTAAGCACTACAAAGAGATATGGATAGTTATTACATCCATTAAAAACTCCAAATTGCTAACCAGAAGCAGCACAGAACCAGAAGCCATTTGTGATAATTAATGACATGAATGTAGAAATTTAGAATGTAATAAATCAAGTGGAAGAAATAGATGAGAAAGTCTCCCTGAATATAGAACAAAATGACAAAGAAATGGAAAATCTGAGGGGAAAAAAAAGATAAGAAACACATTATCGTCATCCAAAAGGGCCTACATTTAACCAAGACCACTGAGAAAGAGAAAAGAGAGAAACTGGATGGCATAAAATTATTTATAAAACATTTTACAATTCCCAGAACTAAAGGAAGATACTTGAAAGGGTCTTCTAATTATCAAGTTCATGGAGTACAAAAAGATTCCCACGGCCATAACATCACGACACATCGGAACAACCGGGATAAATGTTAAGATGATGATGATAAAGCTAATTTTTTTTTAAGGGAGCTTACATTTCCGTAGGGCTTACTACCTGCACCCCCTTCACTTTCTATATATTAGCTAAGTGATTTAATCCTCACAACAGTCCTTCGATTCATCATCATTATCATTCATTGGGTAAAAATACTGAGAAACTTACCCATGGCTGCACGGCTAGCAGGTGGCAGGACCAGGAGCTCAAGCCAGCAGTCGGGCTTAGTACTGGGGACCCTACTTCCTTTTCAGTGATGCTTAAATTCTCGATGGCGGTAGAGAATGGTCTTCAAAGTTCTGGAGGAAAAGGATTTTAAATGTAGACTTAATCAAAACATTCATCAGATGTTAGGGGAGCATAATACGTTTTCAGACACATAAGAACTCAGATGCGCAAAAGCGCATTTTCAGACATGCCAACACCGTGGTGCTTTATTTTGAAAAAGTAATTTAGGGATCTACGGCAGCAAAAGGAAAAACACATTGGGGTGCCGGGGTGGCTCGGTGGGTTCAGCCTCCGACTCTTGATTTCGGCTCAGGTCATGATTTCACGGTTCATGGGTTGGAGCCCCGCTCTGGGCCCCACAGTGACAGTGTGGAGCCTACTTGGGATTCTCTCTCTCTCTCTCTCTCTCTCTCTCTCTCTCTCTCTCTCTCTCTCCCTGCCCATTCCCTGCTCATTCTCTATCTCTCAAAATAAATAAATAAACAAACTTAAAAAGAAAAAATAGGAATGGGGCATCTGGGTGGCTCAGTCAGTTAAGCGTCCGACTTCGGCTCAGGTCATGGTCTCACAATTCGTGAGTTCAAGCCCCACATCAGGCTCTCTGCTGTCGGTGTGGAGCCCGATTCGGATCCTCCGTTCGCCCCCACCCCCTGCCTCTCTCTGCTCCTTCCCTGCAGGCCCTCTCTCTCTCTCTCTCTCAAAATAAATATATAAACTTTAAAAAAATTAAAAAAAAAAAAAAAGGAAAAGTACATTGAAGAAAGAATGCATCAGCCCCAAGAACAGTGAAACTAACTAAAGCGGGTAAGGAAATGTAAACCCAGGATAACTTCTATGAAAATAGTCCTAGAAAAAGTCTGTGTATATGCGCGCACTCAAAATGTATTAAACAGCTGGAAGAGATTTTTTTTTTAATTTTTTTTTCAACGTTTTTTATTTATTTTTGGGACAGAGAGAGACAGAGCATGAACGGGGGAGGGGCAGAGAGAGAGGGAGACACAGAATCGGAAACAGGCTCCAGGCTCTGAGCCATCAGCCCAGAGCCTGACGCGGGGCTCGAACTCAGGGACCGCGAGATCGTGACCTGGCTGAAGTCGGACGCCCAACCGACTGCGCCACCCAGGCGCCCCAACAGCTGGAAGATATTAACGATAGGGTACTTTTTTTTCTCTCATCAAGAAAGAAGATAATTTTTAAACACCAGGGAGGAAAAACTATACAAGAGTATTCATTCCAAAAGTAAAACAAACTAAACATAGCCAGTGTTCCTTTTCAGTGACACTAAATGTTTCAGTGACATAAACAGTTCAGTATTTGATGGCATTTAAGGGAAGAGAATCGATTTGCCCTTGACTCTTGGAATCTCCCCTTGGAGAGCCATGCCTGCCTTAGGACAGATTTCCTATTCTGTGCGTCCAGTCAACCTGTCCCAGTCCTTCATTAAACACTGTTTATTTAAACATAACTTTCTAAACTCTGTTTTTCCTTGTTAAAAGCAAAAACAAACAGAGACCAGCCCCGCAAATTCCCGGAGCAGACAAAACCAGTTTAGTCATACAAGCAGAGCTTAATTTAGCTTATTTTGCAAGGCTAACTTGACCTGGGTTATTTCTTGTGTATGCCTCTGGAAATCATAAGCAAAACTTAAACTGCTTTCCTGGTTTGATATGAGCTAACCACCGGCCAATTCCCTATCATTTGAGAGAATTCTAATATTGTAAACAATCGATGTGAAGAATGAGCAGTCACTGCTTTCTCATTATAGAAGCTGCTTCATAACCATAGTATCCCTGAGCCTCCTTCTGTGTTTTGGTTTGCGAGCTCCCGGTTTGCAAACTGTCCTTTGTGCTGTGTGCACAATAAATTTTGTACTGATCGCCACTTCAGTGATTCATCGGTTCTACTTTGGCTATTTCTGAACCTTTGATGTTGTTTAGATAAACTTGATAACACGGTTAACAGGACTTGGAGAAAGAGGGAGGTGTGGAGGAGTAGGCAGGGGTGCCGATGCCCTTATATTACGTATTGGTAAATAAGAAACCAACATCTAGAGATTAGGGATTGAGAAACAGAAGTTTAAGCACGTTACTTAAATTTTCAAAATAACAAAATAAGAACCGGTCATTAAAAACACAACCAGGGGCACCTGGGCGGCTCAGTCGGTTCCGTGTCCGACTTCAGCTCAGGTCATGATCTCATGGTCCATGAGCTGGAGTCCCACGTGAGCCTCTCTGCTGTCAGCGTGGAGCCAGCTTCGGATCCTCTGTCTCCCTCTCTCTCTGCCCCTCCCCTGCTCACGCTCTCCCTTTCAAAAATAAATAAACATTACAAAAAATAATAAAAAACACAACCAACAAAATCAGGAGGAAGGGGTCGGAAAAGGAGATCGTGTCAGCGAATCAAACTGTAGATTCTCACGTCGGTGATTAGTAGATAATTGCTGAAAACCAAGAAATCGTGAAGCAGAGGGAGAAGCACATAGTTTAGAGCCGCAAGACAGCACGACTGGCAGTAAGCGTCCAGGTGGCTTACCTGTGAGCCGGGGGACTAGGGATGCGGAGCAAGGCCGAATCTCCACATTGTTGGAATTTTAATGGTTTAATCCAACATTGTTTAAACGTCTCATTGCTTAATTGTTTGAATTTCCGCGTGCATCTTGAAACAATCCAAAAACAGTGGTGCTCCCACCAAAAAAAAACAGGGAAATTAGGAAACACTGGCCCACTCCGCTCATCAGCACTGGCCATCTTGCTCCTACTTTAAAACTTCTTCGGGCAGGGAACTCGATTCCAAGAGGCAGATTTTTCCGTTTGGAGCCAATTTAGATTCTTCCGCTTGTGCCAAGACAGAGATGATGTCTGTGTGCCAGCCCGTGGATCAGGCTAGGAGAGGGGCGGCAGGGAGAGTCTGATGCCATTTCCAAGGAGATGCAGGCTGACGCTGCAGGAAGCGAGATTCAGCACGAGGCAATCTACTGCTGTGTAGATGCTGCCCAGCGCTGCCCTGGACGGAGCCCTGCTCTGGCCTCGCGAAGTTCTGCGGCACTGGGATCCCCCGGGGGGGACAGCGCCTCCAGAGCGGCCCCGGTGGGATCCGAGCAGGGCCTGGCACCGGCCGCAGGAACACCCTTCCTCGAGAGGTGTCCTGAGCTTTGAGCAATGAACAAGGCGATCCCCAGCTGAAGAGCCTTGAGAGGCTGGGCTGCGGTTGAAGTGGAGTGAGACCCCCAGGGACACCTAGAAATCACCTGGTGGGACTTAGAAGGGAAAGGAGCTGCAGATTCTGATATATAAGTTGAGTGATGAGCAGGAATCATTTGTGTATGTGCTGTAAACACACCGGCTTGTAACGCACCGGCTGGGGAGGTCTGGGGGAACCTCTATTATATTTCGCCTGCATTCAAATGATCGTTACCACCCTATTGTGCACAGACTCAGTGTCACAGCACTTGGGCTTTATCTCGATTTGTTTGGGGCTGCAAAACGTTTTCTTTGGGTCCTATTCCGGCTCCACGATGCTGGCCTTGCTGCCCAGTGTGGTCCAGAAACCAGCAGCATTAGCAGCCCCTGGGAACCTCTTGGGACTGCACCATGTCAGGCCTCACCCCAAACCTACTGAACCAGAATCTTCATTGTGACAAAATCCTCCTGACCCCCACTCCTCGGATGTATCTGTACATCAAAGTATGAGAAGCCACGCTCTTGAGGAGTTCTTAACCAAGCTGTTTTTAGAAGCCCCTGGATGCCGTGAAAACAGGTAGCCGCCTGGGCCCCACCTCAGTGCAATTACATCAGAATCTCTAGGTGTGGAACCAGGTGGCAGCGGTTTATAAAAGCTTCCCGGTGATTCTAATGGTCAGCTAGCATTGAAAACCTTTGCTCAAAGGTTCAGCCTGATTAGATTTCAGGTAAGCTTTTTGTCACAACTGCCCTCCTCCCAGATTCAAATATTCATCACTTCTCCTTCTCTCTACCATGGGCTTACCTCCTTCTGGCTCCCTTTTTCTCAATAAATGGTTTTTTGTCCAGTGATAGATGGGAGTCAGCCATGGAGGAAGGTAGGAACTGAGCTCAGCTGATAAAGTGGAGAACGGAAAGGCTGGCCCTAACACCAGCAAACACTTGTGTCCGAGTGCAATGAGTGATGGGGAGAATTATGAAGGACCTTGATGGCTGGGCAGAAAAGTTCATTTGAGGGTGGGACAAAGGGGAGCCATGAAAGATTGGAGAGGGGTGGAGGGAACGGAGAGACAGAGAATATGATGAGATTAAGTTTAGTTTGATGGACTGAATCTGCATTGAAAATACGTCTTTATGGGAATGCAAGCTGGTGCAGCCACTCTGGAAAAGAGTATGGAGGTTCCTAAGCATAGAACTACCCTATGACCCAGCAATTGCACTACTAGGCATTTATCCACGGGATACAGGGGTGCTGTTTCGAAGGGACACAAGCACCCCAATGTTTTTTTTTTAACTTTTTTTTTTCAACGTTTATTTATTTTTTGGGACAGAGAGAGACAGAGCATGAACGGGGGAGGGGCAGAGAGAGAGGGAGACAGAATCGGAAACAGGCTCCAGGCTCTGAGCCATCAGCCCAG
This sequence comes from Felis catus, assembly GCF_018350175.1. NCBI lineage: Eukaryota > Metazoa > Chordata > Mammalia > Carnivora > Felidae > Felis > Felis catus. Next base: position 124,709,795 of record NC_058374.1, read on the forward strand.
AGCCTGACGCGGGGCTCGAACTCACGGACCGCAAGATTGTGACCTGGCTGAAGTCGGACGCTTAACCGACTGCGCCACCCAGGCGCCCCAAGCACCCCAATGTTTATAGCAGCACTATCGACAATAGCCAAAGTATGGAAAGAGCCCAAATGTCCATCGATGGATGAATGGATAAAGAAGATGTGGTATATATATACGATGATTACTTGGCAATCAAAAAGAAGGAAATCTTGCCATTGTATGCTAAGTGAAATTAGTCAGAGAAAGACAAAAATCATATGACTTCACTCATATGAGGACTTTAAGAGACAAAACAGATGAACATAGGGAAGGGAAACAAAAATAATATAAAAACAGGGAGGGGAACAAAACAGAAGAGACTCATAAATATGGAGAACAAACAGAGGGTTACTGGAGGGGTTGTGGGAGGGGGGATGGGCTAAGCGGCTAAGGGGCTTAAGGAATCTACTCCTGAAATCATTGTTGCACTATATGCTAACTAATTTGGATGTAAACTTAAAAAAAAATTTTTAGGGGCGCCTGGGTGGCTCAGTCGGTTAAGTGTCCGACTTCAGCTCGGGTCATGATCTCGTGGCTCGTGAGTTCCAGCCCCGCGTCGAGCTCTGTGCTGACAGCTCGGAGCCTGGAGCCTGCTTGGGATTCTGCGTCTCCCTCTCTCTCTGCCCCTCCCCTGTTTGTGCTCTCTTTGTGTCTCAAAAATAAATGAACGTTAAAAATTTAAAACAAAAAAATTTTTTTAAAAAGAAAATACATCTTTACCCACTTCAAACCGGATGCTGAGATTCAAACCGGCCACTCAGGCATTCTCAGAAAACTACTTACCGAGGTGTTTCCCATACAGATCTGCTCTGAGCCAATAATGAAATCCAATAAAGGCTTGCTAATTACACTCTCTAATGAATTCTAAGGCTACCTGCTCTACAGTCCAGAGATGTATATGGTCAATAGCTGTGTTAAATAGCCTCAATTACTTACATATGGTATCTAATTTTGGTGTTAATCGTACCCATTAACCCGCACAGAATAGTTTTGAATTTCTGCAGGATGGTTAATGTGCCAATTACTCTGAGGCCACTAAACCACATTTTCCTTTGCCCTGAAACGATTCAACCTTCTAGATAAATGACCAAGAAGTCTAAATTTCTTCCTCATGTAAATGCTCCATAATATCTGTGAATTAAAACTCAAAATCAACCCTACCTGTGTTTCTCCATCACCAAGGTGAAAGAGAAGGACATTTGTTGTTTGAGCTATAGGAGCTTCAGAAGCCAACATCTCCTCCAGCTAATCAAGTCATCTCCACTTACCAGACTAAATGGGCCCCAAATGTCTATATTCTTAATCCTTTGCTTTTGTGGGCATCTATTGTTAATAGGCTTGAGGCACCACCTTACTTCTAATGGCATATTCCAATGGAGGTGATTGATATGCTTGGATCAAAGACCGCCTACACCAATAATCTGATCAGAAGTAGGAGGCAACATAGAAACTGAAGTTGTATTTGCCTCTATTTCGTTGCATACCAGGGCTTAAGGAGATACCATGGTATGTAACACTCATAAAACAAGTTAGACTAGATATTGCCCGGGTCGCCTGGGTGGCTCAGTCGGTTGAGTGTCCCACTTCAGCTCTGGTCATGATCTCACGGTCCGTGGGTTCGAGCCCCACTTCAGGCTCTGTGCTGACAACTCAGAGCCTGGAGCCTGCTTTGAATTCTGTGTCTCCCTCTCTCTCTCTGCACTCGTGCTCTCTCTCTCTCTGTCTCTCTGTCTCTCAAAAATAAATAAACGTTTAAAAAATTGAAAAAAAAAGGATATATATTGTCCAATATATGTCTGATAGAGGATTTGGAAGCCTAGAAAATACAGTGAAGAGCTCTTGTCCTGTGTGTTCCTGACCATTTCACACAGAAGGTATCACTTGCTTACATTACAAGGATGCAGGAAATCCTTAAGTCACTATCCTGTGATGATGTCAATCAACTTAATCTTAGCTCTAATGACAGTGACAGATGGTAGCCTAGGTGATGAGAACACGATAAGCATAGAGATACCCTCTGTCATAACCACTAAAGCCAAGTGAATACTTCACCAGAAAATTTCCCTTGAAAACCCCATTTAGAACATACTTTTGGAAGGCCAAGGTTGCTTTTTTGGCAGGACATATAGCTTTCAAAAAATCCAACAATAATAATACATGTTTGCTGAAGAAAAATTTATAAATATAGAGAAGAATGAACAGAAAAGAAAATCATCTAAAATACCACCATAAGATAACCAATGTTATTATTTTGATGTTTCCTTCCAACCTCTTAAAAACACACAGCTACATATCACACATATATTTCTTACCTTTCTTCCCCACCCCCCAGGCACTAGTCCTCCAGCTCAAAGGCACTATGAGTCAGGCCTTCACTTGATGCCTCCTGATGTTCAAGCGGTCCAAAGGGGCTGCCATGGTTCACTCAAGGAGGGACAAGAGGCTAGCCTCCCCAGTGACCCTTTCCCTGGAGCAGATATACCCTCCCCCAAAGAAGGTTGGAAGTCCTTCAATGAATGCTTCAACAGTTGCTTTAGTCATATGGGGAGAGAGGGAGAAGCTGATAAGCAGCATGCCTGGCTTCCTGTACTTGTACTGTACCGCTCCTGCCATCTGTACTAGGACCATTGGGTGCCCAGGCCCCACAGCAGACTCCATTAGTGAGGTCGAGGGATCAGGGTTCGTTTTAGGCGCTCGGGTGACTGTAATGTGCAGCAGTGAGAAATACTGGCTAGGTCTTCCGGGCTGTGCCATGTGAACTTCACTCATACCTGAATTCTTCCCACCTCTCCCTTCTCTTGGTTTCCCCAAACTCCTCTTTTTCCCTTGAGTACACGGCCATTCATCCCCTAGAAATAACAAGCTCACTAAGTCCCGCCCCTTTTGCAAATTTCACAGCTTGCGCGCTACCTTCAGGTCGCTGTTCTTTTTGCAGTTCCTGTTGGCTCCATCAGGGGCAGCAGTGAGCACAGGGCTCAGTGATGGCAGACACAAGCTTGTGGGGGTTGAGATGGAGACCCTGGTGGTATGAATTCAGTGGAGTTCTGATTGGTTTAGAAGATCTGAAATTATAGACCTGACCTTTGTGAGGGTTCGCTTCCTTCCTGAGATACTGACTTCTCCCTGACCGGAACTGTATTCATTTCCTTGCATTAAATTAGCAGGAAAATTGATAAACCCAAGTGCTTTTTTGTTTCTCCTTGGTCCTGGGTGAGGGCGATGATGGGAGGCAATCCACCATAAATAAACCTGCATATATCCTGATGTTTTTCCACTTACGCTGTGAGGATTTCCCCCATGTCGTTAGATGTTTTTGGAAAATACGACTGTGCACGATGATAAATATTTTACATATATTTTGCAAATTGTGTGCCATAATTTTTTTAAACCATCCCTCTACTGTTGGACATCTAATTTATTTGCAGCTTTTACTCTTATCAAGAACTGCTATGAGTTTTCTCACATGGAAATCCTTGGCCCTTTCACAGATCATTTGCCATGAACCACAAGTGCCCCATTTCATCCTTTGGACACTCCTCAATGCTAAGGGCAGGAGTGGCTTCACATGTGGCCCTCAATACAAGCTTGTTAACTTCACTCATGGTTTAGATCAGCTTTCATTGGGGCCCAGAAAACCTGTCTCTTTAATATTAAGCTATATGAAATCACAAGATTGTGCCAACCCTGATTAGCATCTATCGTAAGCTCTTTGCTCTATAAACAGGCATCTCGCATTTTGTTATATTCAACTTCTGACATGCTATTAGCAGAAACCATTCAGGCACTAGCGAATCAAAACCCAAGTAATCGTTTTTTTTAAAAACATGTCGCAATGAATGTATCCTGAGCACTTATTCATAGCAACAGCAACAAAGTCCCCTATTCAAATGATGTCCTTTCTAGAGGAACCACCTAACAAATCCTAGGCAGTAGTAGGTGTCAGCTCCGTTCCTGGTGCTCCTGGTGATGAGGTACACCACTGTATGCAATCACAGCGTCAAGTCCCAACATGATGATCGGGTACAAACTGCACACACATGCACGTGCACGCAGGCACACACATGCGCGTGTGCACACACTCACACTGTGTATGTAATGATGGTAATGTCCTAACAGCTACTATGAGAATCAACTGTTGATTCGCCAAGAGAAGAACCAAGACAGAGGGGACTTACATACCAAAGCTACCTGACTTGTGCCTTTGGGAGGAGAAAACCTTCTGGAAATCACCATTAAAGCTTTTAGTTTTACCATCACAAAGAAGCAGGTTCAATCCACGTGGGACTTTAGGCTCAGGGTCGTTCATGGAATACAAGTTAACTTGACCAAAATGCAGATTGAGTCATTTTACAGGCATACCTTTATTGCGCGTGGCTTTGTTGTGCTTCACAGATACTGTGCTTTTTTGTTGGTGGTGGTTTTGTTTTGTTTTGTTTTTTACAAATTGAAGGTTTGCAGACTTGCTTCGAGCAAGGCTACCGGCGCCATTTTCCCAACAGCGGTCACTTACTTCCTGTCTCTGTGTCACATTTTCGCAACTCCTGCAGTGTTTCAAACTTCTAAATGATTACTATTCAATTGCTGCCATCTCATGATAATGTTTGAAGAGATGAGGAGTTGCTTCTTATGGGTGAGCAAAGAAAGTGGTGGCTTGAACTGGAATCTATTCCTGGTGAAGATGCTGTGAAGATTGTCGGCATTACAACAAAGGATTTAGAATATTACATAAGCTTAATTGATGAAGCAGTGGCAGTGTTTGAAAGGATTGACTCCAATTTTGAAAGAAGTTCTACTGGGGCGCCTGGGTGGCGCAGTCGGTTGAGCGTCTGACTTCAGCCAGGTCACGATCTCGCGGTCCGTGGGTTCGATCCCCGCGTCGGGCTCTGGGCTGATGGCTCAGAGCCTGGAGCCTGTTTCCGATTCTGTGTCTCCCTCTCTCTCTCTGCCCCTCACCTGTTCATGCTCTGTCTCTCTCTGTCCCAAAAATAAATAAACGTTGGGAAAAAAAAATTAAAAAAAAAGAAAGAAGTTCTACTGTGATTAAAATGCTATCAGACAGCATCGCATGTGACAGAGAAATCATTTGTGAATGGATGAATCAACCGATGTGACAAACTTCCCTGTTGTCTTAAGAAACTGCCACAGCCACCCCAACCTTCCGCAGCCAGCGCCCCAGTCGGTCAGCAGCCATCAACATCAAGGCAAGACCCTCTACCAGCAAAAAGATGAAGATTTGCTGAAAGCTCAGATGTGGGTTAGCAGTTTTGGCAAGAAAGTACTTTCTTTTAAAGTTTATTTCTTTTGAGAGAGAGAAAGCACTAGCGGGCAGGGAGCGAGGGAGAGAGAGAGTCCAAAGCAGGCTCCATACCATCAGCATGGAGCCCGATGAGGGGCTCAAACTCCTGAGCCACGAGGTCATGACCCGAGCTGAAACCAAGAGTCAGATGCTTAACCAACTGAGCCACCCAGGCGCCCCAGTAAAGTATTTTTTAATTAAGGTATACACACTGTTTTTCAAAGACATAATACTATGGCAGACGTACCAGACTACAGACTAAACAGTGTAAACATCATTTCTATATGCACTGGGAAACTAAAACTCATTTGACTCGCTTTATTGCAGTGTTATGGAGCCATGCTGGATCACTGGTGGAAAACGCAAGCGGCGCTTGGAGATCTTGGAAGGCGGGAGGTTTATTTTACACCAGGAGGCTCAGAGGACATCCTTCTCCAGAGATCGGAGTCCCGAGCACAAGCGCAGGGGACAATTTATAGCCTGTTGTTGCTTCCGCATTGGTGGTAATTTGGTGCACACGGCAAGCAGGGCAGGAAGAACCCGGAAGAGGAGAGTCTAAGCTAGAACTAGAGCTTACGTTAGTCCCTTCGGCCATCTGATGATGCATAGCTTTATTTTCCCAACAGCAGTATTTGCTTTATTGTGGTGGTCTGGAACCTGCAGTGTCTCCGAGGTGTGCCTGTATAGTTTTCAGTCCCCTGATATCATTTGTTTAACCCTGTTTCCAACACTTGCCATGTGGCTACAGCATCCGTCTTCCCCACCTCACTCCCCCGTGAATACTGGCTTCCAGTGACTTTCTCAAAGGTTGTTTACTGTCCTTTGCTGCTGGAAACTAGTCTTATTTCAAGTGTGCAGGAAAATGTGAATGGTGATGTTTTCTCATGTCAAATTTACCATTTGGAATCTTGTAGCATAAATGTAGAACAGCACACCTTTCAACCATGTCTTCTGTTGAACTTTCAGACTGTAGATGTAGGTCAATTTTAGATGTGATTTCTTTCAGTGTCGACTGCACCCTGACAAAGAGTCAAACTCTAGTCAGGCCCCTGAAACTTCTAGGTCTGTGTATGTACTTCCTTGTAAAATCCAGTTCTAGCAAGAACCCTGCTAAGTCAGTTTAACCAGAACCCCCCACCTTTGATTTCTGATCAGACCTCAATATCTGATGGGGCCCCTCATCCTCCCCCCCAACCCCGCCCCCCCAGCAGGTGATGTCTGATCACCTCAGCCTGCCTGAAGCAAGAATCCTGTTAGATCCATTGAGGCCGAATCCCCCTCACCCCTGATGTTTCCACTCAGTAATTTTTCATCCACTGACCCCCCCCCCCCCGCCGCTCCTTGGTTACAAATTCCCACTTGCCCATGCTGTATTCAGAGTTGAGCCCCATCTCTGTCCCCCACTGTGACATCCCATTGCAGTGGTCCCTATACCTATCACGATGGCCCTGAATAAGGTCTTCCTTACCATTGTTAATGTCATTGAATATTTAATAGCTCCTGCCTTCCACACACTGTCACCAGCAGGGAGGCGAGGCAAGGGCCAGCAGATTGAGAAGAATGGTACCATCCACACAATGAATGGCTGTTCCTTGTCCAGTCAATTTAAGACTGACCGGGAAGAGCTCGGCATCATCTCACCAACAGAAGGCAAGACAGCATGTCAACTGGGAGGGCCAATTGTGGGCCTTGAAAGCCATCTGAGGAGAAAGGAGTGGTCACCTCCAGTGGACCGCCTGACATGTGGCATAGACCCTGCAAGAGGTTGGGGAGACCTTCCTGGATGCAAGCAGCGAGGGCACACGGGTAAAGGGTGCCTGCCACCACCGTCACGCTTCAATGCTGCAGACCAGAGGTGATCCCATAGTCCGAAAGCTAACAAAAGAGATCTAAGGTTCAAGTCCAAGGGTTAGCTGTGAGGTGACTGTCAGTGGCCCAGAGCTCTGCACTTGTCCTGTGTGTGATGTGAGAGTCGCTCCAAATCAATGTCAGCATCACTCCAGCGACTCATTGTCATTCTGGCCAGTGAGAGTGACTGGTCTACCATGTTGCCTTCTTGGAACCAGGGCCACCCCTCAAGCCCTGGGGCTACCCCATAGGCGGAGTCTCTGACTTCCTAGAGGCATCTAGTCAACCCCTTACAAAGGGCTTTCCCTGAACAGAAGCAGGAGGAACCGGGCCCACTGTCAGCCCAGGCTGGTCTCGGGCATTGGGCAGTGACTCACGGATCTGTGAGGTGCTTCTGGCAACTGGAGCCCAAATAGGACTAGTTTCAGCTTGGGGTGCTCCACCTGGGTCACACTGCTGATCCCAGCTAGTCCCAGGTATGTGAGGGAGACTTAGCAATAAAATTTGAGGAGCGCCTGGGTGGGCTCATTCGGTTAAGCATCTGCCTTCAGCTCAGGTCATGATCTCACAGTTTGTGGGTTTGACCCCACGTTGGACTTTGTGCTGACAGCTCAGAGCCTAGAGCCTGCTTCTGTGTCTCCCTCTCTCTTTGCCCCTCCCCCGCTCATACCGTCTGTCTCTCAAAAATAAACAAAAAAATTAAGGAAAAAAAAAAAAGAAAGAAAATTTGAGGAATTCACTCTAAAACAGGGTAGGTCACCTTTTTTGTGTAGAAAGGGTCAGAGAGTAAATACCCAAAACTATTGGGTAGTTGGTCTCCTCCTTTCTGGTTTCTAGATTTCTTTATATATTAAGGAGATGAGCCCTATTCTGTAGTTGTGGATATAGTGGTCTCTTTGGGTCAGGCAGGCTAAGTGGTTGATGGTGTTGTTCCAACGTCTGAGATACCTCGTAGTTGTTCGAGTGGCGTTGTCCAGCAGGAGTGTAAAAATACAGGTCCGGAACTCAGGTGAGAGGCCTGGCCTGGAGGAATATATTTGAGAATAATCGGTACAGATGGCATTTGAAACAATGAGATGAGTGCGGTCCCCTAGAAAGGGTAGATAGAAGAGGTCATCAAAACTGAGCTGTAGGGCATTCCAGAATGTAGAGATGGAGGAGGACCAACCAGCAAGACACAGAAAAGGCTTTCGGTGACATAGGAAAGAAAGAGGCAGAGTTTTTTCTGGGAAGCTAAGTGAGGAAAGCATTTCAAGGAGGAAGGAGACTGTCAAATACTTGTAGGGACTGAATAAGGTAAGAATTCTTGCTGACAACTGATAGCTGGATTTGGCATCATGGAGACTGTTGGTGACCTTGACAGGTCTACTTTCAGTGTTGGAGACAAAAGCCTGATCTCCAGAGAGTGAAGGAATTAGAGAAATACAGTAGGCTGCTGGGCAGTGGGAGTTAACTCGACGTCTGAGGTTATAAATGTAAAGAGCCGTCCGAGCCGTCGTGTGTTTTTCACGAACCGTATCGAACTGCTCAAGTGCAGGCAAAGCGGAGGCAGAGAGCTGTATTTAACCAGGGCTGCCCCGAGTGTCTGAAGGAGGCAGTTGAGGATGTATGGATTGATGGACCCAGGGATCTGAGCTGAAAAGTGAGAAGAGTACTCTATAGTGAAAAGGTGGTAAAGCAATGGTTTGGAGGTCTAGGTACGGTCAGAGCCTAATGTATTATACTCATAAATACAACAAATATACGTACATCACCCTAGTCTCTTCTGGGTGAGTTCCACACAGGCTTGATGTCCATCTAGGTTATCAAGAAGTACAACAAGACTGGGTAATATTTCTTAAATTTTATTCTTATTTGAGTTTACAACAATTCAAAGATGGCAGATGCCCATTATAAATGGGTATACTAGACCATACATACTTTATAAGGCAAGGAAGCCCAGTTACTGAAAAGAGTTTGAAAATGTACTTCTTTTGGCTACGTCACTGATAGTCTATGATGCGAAACTCTTGATGTCTCCCGGAGGATACATTATCACAAGTTTCCATTTTATCAGGTTCTAAACTTTATTTTTTAAAGGAAGAAAATAGTGAGCAAGAATAAAAATATGCCTTAAAAAAGATGATTTCTGTATAAATAAAGCGTGTGATAAATTAGTGAAAGGAAGAAGTTTGGAGAGCAGAAGCTTTCATGTTGTATAAAAATAAATACTGTCAATTTACATAATATAAGACTGAAAATAAATTATTTTGTGGGTAAATAAGTCAGCTTATTGGTTGCGTACTCATGTAAAGGCTTATAGAAAACCAGTAAAAAAAAATTTTAAAGGAATCTACATCCATCTTATAAATTAAGTGATCTAATTGGTAACTGATTTTTCCATGTCTTTGTCCCCTTTGACATGCCTTTTTAGACATTTTGTTGCTGTAACCAAGATTGGATAGCTAAAGAGAAAGGAGACAGAACTCCAATCAGTCATGCTGGTTATTTATTAGCATCTATGCAAAATGGTTAAATCTGGGAAGGGGGTGGCAACTAAATGTTCAATGAAATAAGGCATTGTTCTTTATTCTGAAGTCTTCATTTATTGGTGTTTTCCTTGGTCTTAGGACCATGAATAATTTAGAGTTGGCTATCCTTACCATTACGATCCAGTAAATGGAGGTTTCCTTGTCTGAAACCTGAAAGATGTAGCAACACTCTATCCTATTTTAGAAAATCCTGATGCTTCAGACTATTTCCAGTCAGTTAATTAGTTAGGTACTCTTGATCCACCCAGGGGTCATAGAAAGAGTACTGGCTCAGGGGGCCAGAGACCCAGATTTTAGTCATGATTCAGGCACCCTGCACCCAGGCAACTTTAGAAGTGTAACTTCTCTGCACTTCAGTTTCTTCTGCTGCAAAACACAGATAAAAGTATCCACCTGACCTATTTCACAGGTACTGTTGTGAGTACTATCTAACATAGTGTATTCGAATGCGCTTCAGAATATGTAATGCACTAAAAATGATGGTAAATGCTTTAAAAGTATGGTTTGCTGGGCACTTTTTCATGTTACAAATCAAAATAGAAATCTATCAGGGAATACAAATGCTTATGAATCATACAGTCCAGATGTAAATAAGTAATTTACAAAAGCTTTACAATAAAATCAAGGAATTTATGGATTTTTTAAATAAAAAAAATCTTTGCAGCTAAATATTCATTGACTTAATCATTCTTTCTTTTAAAAGAATGTTCACTGTTTGACATTATAACTCTCCAAAGGAGAAATTCTATAATTAGTTCAGTTCTCTGCCTTGCAAGATTCATTATAAGGCAGAAGAGTGGAATAATTAAAGTTTTAAAATAAGCAAAAATATATAACTCTACACCACAGTCCCCTTAAAGAGTTTAATAGGAATACTTACCCCAACGTTTATGAACAATGTACTATTTATATAATATTAACACTAACTCACAATTTAAACCACAATGATCAAAATTAATGTACATTCCCCCCCTTATCAGTTAAATTATTAGATATCTGATGGGCTGGAGAGATTCCACTGAATTTTTTTAATGAACTATATGTGATATAAAAACACTTACCTATTGAATAACTAAAGAGTTGGTAAAGTTTTGGAATATAGATCAGGTTTTAGAAAAATATATAGGAAACATAGCAGTGTATATGATAGAGTTCCCATGTAGAAATAAGCTTGTGCAAAGAGATGATATGTACAGGCATGACCAATAATTGAAGTAACCCACCAACTTCTCTTTTAAAATGGTAAGCCTAAAAGTTCCAATAGACTTCTTTGGAAGAGCAAGTGAATCACTTGCTCATTCTAAGTCTCATAATATCAAGGTTATATTAAATTGTAGGGTTTTGAGGCGCCTGGGTGGCGCAGTTGGTTAAGCGTCCGACTTCAGCCAGGTCACGATCTCGCGGTCCGTGAGTTCGAGCCCCGCATCAGGCTCTGGGCTGATGGCTCAGAGCCTGGAGTCTGTTTCCGATTCTGTGTCTCCCTCTCTCTCTGCCCCTCCCCCGTTCATGCTCTGTCTCTCTCTGTCCCAAAAATAAATAAACGTTGAAAAAAAAAAATTAAAAAAAAATAAATTGTAGGGTTTTTCTTTTAATAAGAAAAAAACTATTCATTTTAACATAGGTAATAAATAGTAAATTCTGGGCAGTAGCAAAATTTTTGGACCAAATGACAAAAGCATATCGATAAAATGTGTTAAAGAAGTACATAATGCTAGGGCACCTGAGTGGCTCAGTCGGTTAAGCATCTGACTTCGGCTCAGGTCATGATCTCACGGTTCATGAGTTTGAGCCCCGCGTCGGACTCTGGGCTGACAGCTCGGAGCCTGGAGCCTGCTTCGGATTCTGTGTCTCCCTCTGTCTGCCCCTCCGCTGCCTGCACTCTGTCTCTCGCATTATCTCAAAAATAAATAAACATTTAAAAAAAAAAGAACTACATAATGCTAATATTCCAATAGTACTATGATCTTTGCTATCAACAATCCAAGATTCAGTACTCCATCAAACATTTCTCTGTCTTCTGTCTCTCCCCCCCCCCCCACACGATTTCTCACACCATCTCGTCCCTATAAATGCAGCTCATTTTCTCTTATTGACTATTAAGTTTTCTTAAAAAGATCAAAATTATTTTAACAAATCAATGATCAAAAATGACCCGTTGCTGTCTTTAAAGATCCGTCAAGGTCATTCTGTGTTTAAACAGTGGCCTGTGAAGACTTTACAGAGCTGAAATTAGCACTGGCACAGGGAAAAGTGAGTTTATCTTATGCTCAGCAGAACATATTTAGGTCAGGTTGGGAGATAGTAACTGATTATTTATTCTCAGCTAGCAGAGAGGTGGGCATAGTTAAAACTATTAAAGGCTGGGTTGGGTCTCTTTCATTTTGTAGTAGGATTTGCAGTCCAACACATCTGTGAGACAAGAAAGGCTAAAGTAGAGCTCTGTTTCCTCGAACCTGGCATTGTAAGTTAAACAATAACACATATTTCTGCTACATCAGCGGTTTTTAACTTCTTCATTGTAAACATCCTATATACTTCCCTATTCGTTAATTTCAGAGCTTGAGCTTGTGTCTACATCTATGTCAAATTATCATTTATTCTATGAAAAGCAGCACAAATACTGTTGATTCTGGTTTTAACACAAATTCCTTAAAAAAATATTAAGGCCATTTAATTGAATCAGGGCCAACTGAAGACTACCCTGGTAGAAGTCAAACTACTGATTAAAGATTTTTGAAAAAGAGTCATAAGTGGTTGTCTTGTGTTTTCCTCCGTGGAACTTGAGAACAGTTTGAGGACTTATTAGTCTCCAACGTCTCCATCTCGGTCGCCAATAAGCCAAAGAAAATGAAAACTTAAGGCTAACAAAGCTGTTCCAAGCAGATCACCCAATGCCGTCAGATAGGGGATGGAGAAACTATCCGGGTCCTTTCCTTTCCTCCAGAAGTGATGGACCATCCAGTCAGCAATCCACAGCAAGGTAAACACCTAGAAAACACCAGAGATTACTTCTATTGCCTGGATATTCGTACCCCAGTAGACATAACGCCCACTGGGCCATAATCCTACACCACTGCTTTCTGAAAGGAAGAGCATGCGTCAAGTCAAGAACCATGCCTGAAGAGAAGAAATCTTTAACTGACAAGAACATCTTTTCACAAGAAAAAATAGCGTGTGTATCTGTTATTAATAACATTTTTCTTCAACTTTTCATATACCTTCTCATTTTCTTCAAGCTTCCCCAAATCCCAATAATCCTGATATTGAATAGTACTATACAGTTGCCAAATCACTGTAATGTTTCAACTTCTTTCTATATGATAAACCTGAGGACACATATAAAGAAGGAAATAAAAACTAAAATGAGGAATAACATTTCTCCTATTGAAGGGATATCAAATGAAACAAAGATGGGGAACTGACCACGCACTCACTAATTATAAGGCCATGGGTGGCTTCTCAAGGGAAATTTCAGCCAATGGTAAGGACAGTAACTAGAAGGGAGGTGTAGTGAGGAATGACTCATCTACATGGATGTATTATAGATCTAGACAGAGAGTCAAAATATATTAAAGGGTTATTCAAATGCGAAGGTGATATATGTAAGCACTTTCTAGGATATCAGGAATATGAAGACGTTTGTAATGCTTTGAATTTTGGGACCAGGTATTTTTCTCTTTGAATATTTAGAGTAGAAGGATTGTCTAATTTTCAAACTCCTTTACTATGAAGGGATTTGGGACGAGAGAGGTCAGTGTTCCCTGGTTGTGGACAACTCGTCAAGTAGAGTTTAGTGGCTACGAGCACTTCTCTGACACCTACTAGCCAAATGAAGGCAAGTAGCTTCACCTCTCTATTTCTCGCAACTGAACGTTAGAGATAATAATGGCACCTACCTTCACGAGAACGCTGTGAGGATTAAATAGACTGAATAGTTCGGTCCTTGGCACACAATAAGCTTTCATCAGATATCTGCTACTAGTAGATTTTAATGGTGTCATTGCTAGGACCATTTGTGGCCATCTCATTCCTATTTCTATGTGCAGGAGGAAGTGCATCCTTGGCCCAGAGTCTACGCCAAGGGTCTGTTACCTTTTACTGACATGTAGATATGGAGGCTCACTTTGGGCGAGCTGCCTTGGGTTCTACACTTGTGTGTGCTGAGGTTTAGCTCTGACACCTTCAGAGGAGACTGGCTCGTCTACACAGAGAGACAGATGTGTACCCATCCCAAAGGAGTGAACTTTAAATATCTTTGGATATCTGTCAGAGAGGGGGGCTGTGTTTTAACCCATTTTATTTTGTATGAAGTTATTTGTTCTTTAGTGTTTCCCTGGCAAAGACTGTTTTAGAATCACAGAAAGTTCCATCAGAACAATCTGTTTTGCGTGTGGAGGAAGCATGGAATATTAGAAATAATTCTGGACTTGAAAATGATAAGATGCGGATTTGATTTCCATTTATCAGCTGTATGACTGTGGGCAAGCTTCTTACCATGCTGAGTTTAAATTTTCTCATTTTTAAGAAAAAAATTTTAATGGTTATTCATTTTTTGAAAGAAAGAGACAGAGAGCAAGCGAGGGAGGGGCAGAGAGAGAGGAGACACAGAATCCGAAGCAGGCTCCAGGCTCTGAACTGTCAGCACAGAGCCCGACATGAGACTTGAACCCACGAACCATGAGATCATGACCTGAGCTGAAGTTGGATGCTTAACCAACTGAGCCACCCAGGTGCCCCAAATTTTCCCATTTGAAGAAAACCCAAAAGGGCCTAATATCTGCCACACTGACTTTGAAGTAAGTAATAAGAGCCTTGGTCTGGGGGCATGAAGAGAAAGGTAAGAAAGCACGATCTCAGGGTACATCGATAAAAGCATAATGCACAGAGAGAGAAAGAGTCATCCACTGGACCCTGAATGGGCCAGGCCACATCTGGGCAGTGCATTCTGTTCCGGATGCTGTATTTCTATAGAAACTAGGTCACCCCAAGTTTGCTAGATTCAGGGTCTAGCAAAGTGAGTAGCTCACAAAGCAGATACTTGGTATCCAACTGAATGCTGGGGAATCAGTGTGAGACAATGTCATACAACAGTCTGTCCCAGGCAGGGAGGGTGGCAGATGTGAACGTAAGAAGGTTATAGTATCAGGAGATGCTAGATTATAATACAGAGCTTCAGAGGGTAGTTTTAGGCTAAAGGATAAAAGGTACCAAAAGACAGAACTTTTTTCAAGAAAACAATTGGGGTTGTCTATAAATAGAATAAGTTAGGTAGTAAGCTGTATAATACTGGACTATATGGAAGTTCAATAAAGGAATGTGCTGATGAATGAGTAATGTGTACAAGAGGAAACAACAGTTTTATTTATTTATTTTTTAATTTTTTTTTTTTAACGTTTATTTCTTTTTGAGACAGAGAGAGACAGAGCATGAACGGGGGAGGGTCAGAGAGAGGGAGACACAGAATCTGAAACAGGCTCCAGGCTATGAGCTGTCAGCACAGAGCCTGACGCGGGGCTCGAACTCACGGACCGCGAGATCGTGACCTGAGCCGAAGTCGGACGCCTAACCGACTGAGCCACCCAGGCGCCCCAAAACAACAGTTTTAAAGAGGAAAAGGTAGGGGCACCTGGGTGGCGCAGCCGGTTAAGCGTCCGACTTCAGCCAGGTCACGATCTCGCGGTCCGTGAGTTCGAGCCCCGCGTCGGGCTCTGGGCTGACGGCTCGGAGCCTGGAGCCTGTTTCCGATTCTGTGTCTCCCTCTCTCTCTGCCCCTCCCCCGTTCATGCTCTGTCTCTCTCTGTCCCAAAAATAAATAAAAAACGTTGAAAAAAAAATTTAAAAAAAAAAAAAAAGAGGAAAAGGTAGCTGATTTCCATGAGACTGGCAAGAAATGTAAATAAATAAATCTCTTTTATCATACATGCATCATATTATACATCCATGTAGGAGATATTTAATATATAGTTATATACATAAATTTATTCAATATATAACATCATACATATGTGATATATACACAATTTACTAATTCCTTGTTGCACATCTGCACTGAACAGATTAGATTTGTCTAGAACAGGAGTGGGCAAACTATAGTCCATGGACTAAATTCAACCTGCCAACTGTTTTTATAAATAAAATTTTATTGCGACACAACCCCACCCATTTATTTACTTACTTTCTATTTAGTCTATTATTCAATCCTCACAAGATTCTCATGAAATAGGCACTATTATTACCCTTGATGTTCATTTGGAGCAATCAGGTCGGAGAGGTTAAATAACCTGTCTTACAGGTTACACTACAATGACAGAACTATGTAGCTGTGACAGAGACCATATGGTCCACAGAACCCAAGACATTTACTCTCTGGCCTTTTACAGAAAAATGTGTGCTGACCTCTACTCAGGAGACAAATACTTATTCATACAGAAAGAAATAAAATAGCATCCCTACCTCATACACTAAAATAAATTCTAGCTAAGACTCAAGTACAAAAAGCAATACCTGAGAAGTTCTGTAAGAGAATGTCTTGTGACCTTGATGTAGGCAATGGTCTCATAAGTAAAATGCGTAAAAATGCATAAAATATTTTAGTTTATAAACAATTTTAAATTAAAGATTTGTAAAAATAAATAAATTAATTAAAGATTTTTGTAGTTCAATAAATACCACAAATAAAGTTAAAAATCATGTTCCAGGCTTGGGGGAAAAAAAAATCTCTGCACTGCTTATAACTGACAAAGAATTAGTATTCAGAATATTTAAAGAGAATATACAGAGAACTCCTACAGTTCATAAGAAAAAGACACAACCCAATAGAATAGAAAAGGAAATCTAAAGTGTTAATAAACATATGAAAAGATGCTCAACCTCACTAATAATACGCGAATGCAAATTAAACCACATTAAACTCCATTTCATACCCAACTGACTGGCAAAAATCAGTCTTTAAGCAACAGTAATAGCAATTTTGTTTTGTGAAACAGCTGTAATGGATACATGCAATGTTCAAAGAGGTTCATGTGAACGGATTTAATTCTCAAAATACCTCTATTATATGCTATGGACTATGACTATCCCTTTTTGACACAAGAGGATACTAAGGCATATGTGAAGTGTAGGAAGCCTGCCCGAGATCACACAGCTCACGGGCGGAGACAGGCTCAAACCCATATTATAGTCTAACGCTAAGGCCCAAATTATCACCCGTCAGTGCAGCTCGCTGTTTTTGCTCAAAAGAACTCTGCACTGCCAACAGGAGTATAAATTGGCGCAACTGCTTTGGGGACCAACTCGGCAACATGTGTGCGTTTCCTCAATTCGGTAATTCCACATGGAAACATGATCTTTCCCCTCCGTTTCTTCTGCAGCATAGGTAAAAGGGTAAAATTGTTCATGGCTGAAGGAGACTGCCCCGGGGGCTCCACTGAGCCCCAGTCCCACGTGGCTACCTCAAGGACTGAGAAGACCAATATCTTGGTGTGTTTGCAAGAGCGCCGCCGGGAAACTCCTACATGCATGCTCGTTGCACCGTTGTCATAAAAGTCCAAAGTTGGAAATAACCTAGAAAGTCTTCAGGCAGAGGGATGACTAAATGGACTCCGAGGTCACATGACTGAACACTGCAGAGAAGCTAAAGTGAATGAAAAAGAGCTACGCGACTCGATAGGAGCATGTCTCAAAAGCCTAAGGATTGAATGAAAAGGCAGTAGGAGGCTACGTAAAGATTCCAACGAGGCTTATAAACACGACAAAAAATACAATATGTTATTTATAGATTCATTCCGTAGCAAGAGTACAGAAACATGCTTGGGAGTGACACATACCAATTTTGCTAACTGCTCGGGAGGGGAATCAAATGAGACCGGGTACAGGAGGCACCAGCCCTATACATGATGTATTTTTGATTATTTTGAAGTAGTTGTTTAAATAATTTGTTAAGAGTTGATAAAGCTGGTGCTAAATACAAGATCATCTTATTTCCTATTTCCTATAGTTCCTGTTCATTTGTATTTTATAATTAAAAAAAAAAAGTGAGCTGCTGGGGCAGTGGTAACTCACTGACCAGGGTGATCCAAGCTACATCTTAGAATGCCTGCCCAGGGGGATACCTGAGAGAGGAAGTCAAGTGCACCCTGAAGAGGCCACAAAAGGTTTGGACTTGTTAGTACCAAATGGCTCTGAGGCTCACACCAAAGGGGTCTTTAAGTGTCTGTGTGTGGAGTGAGAAACTGGCTGGTTCTTTGATCATTCTTGCAACTGTCCTCTCCAGCTGGGAAAATAAGGGGACGTTTTGTGGAGAAACTGAATGGGAAAGTCTCAGGACGCAAAAACACGAGGAAGCATCAAGCACTGGTTGAGAATGAGGATTCATTGGTAGTTGACAATGGGATCCCTTTAGCCCCTGGTTTTGTTCCAAGAACAGTGGCAGGTGGGAGTATACCCCCCAGAGAGGATGTTAGATGTTCACATTTGGAGGGCTCCCAGTTAAGCGCCCCCACCCCTCCATCCTCTGCTGGTAGAGCGCCCAGTCAGCAGCCTTCTTCACTGCCAAGCTACCTAAGTTTGCCGTGCCGCAGTCTCCTCCCTGTAAGATAGAGGAAATGATGCCTATCTCAGCGAGACAATGATGTGAAGATGAAATTGGGCAGAATACTTAGAACAGCGCCCGATACATAGAAAGAGCATGACAAACACTGACTGTGATTTAAAAAAACAACAGGTGATACATGAAGGAACAAGAACCGACTTTTCCAATAGCAATACTGGGAGACGAGGAAGCAAACGCCTTCGACGTTCTGAGAGAAAGGCATTTCCAAACTAGAATCCTATACCCGGTCAATTTATCTACTAAGTGTGGAGGGTAAACGGAAGCATTTTAAGACATGCATGCGCTCAGGAAGTTTTCTCCCATGTTCTCTTTCTTGGGAACTTTCTTGAAAATCTGTTGATGCAGAATGAGGGGAGAACCAAGAAAGAGAAAGAACGGGGATCGGGAAATAGAAGAGTGAACCGAAAAGAGCAAGGAGGGAAGAAAGCTCTGGGATGAGAGCCATGCAGTCTGGCTCTGGGGAGCCAGAGTCCAGACACAGAAGGAGGATGGTGTCCGGAGAAGAGGTCTCTGTGATCAAGGCAAATGGCAAATTATCTGACATAATAGAGTTTGGGGGCAAAAAACTAAGTCTAGGTATGCGACGACTGTGATGGAGCACTTAGGAAAAAATTAAGGATAGGTCTATAGGAAACTATGCCAGTGAAAAAATAGGGCAATTATCTCTGGAAAAAAAATCAAAGAGAGGTTAAGAGGAAGAAAATATAAAAGGAAAAGAAAGAAAATATCATTATACTGCATGACTCGGCTCTGTGATAAATGATATTTACGGTCATAGAATATAAACAATACTATTCGTTAAATAAATTTGAGCCTTCCTATATTAGGAGGATGAAAGTTGGGGAAATAAGGCATTGAGCAAGATGGCTATATCTTCATCTACCTTAACTAAAAGTCCATAGATAATTTCTTAAATTAAGAAAGCAAAATTAGCAATCCAACATAGAAATAACAGAAGTAGTACCTAAAGTTGCTCTGGAGGACTAGTAGGAACTAGTTTTATACACACACACACACACACACACACACACACACACACACACTTAAAAGAACTTTTTAAAGCATAATTGTATATAGAACATATCCTTTTCCAATATGTGACCCATGAATGAATTATGAAATCAATTTAATGTAATGAAATAGAATAAAATAGAATACAACGGGTTAGAGTAGAAAGTATTAGCATGCTACTAAGGACACTTCATAAAACTTTTGTTTCAGCTACAAAATTACATATATTTAAATATAAATAAAATATAGAAATATATATGCATTAGTTTCAGTATAAACATATTTCTTACTGAGTGTTGTGGTCGAAAACATTTGAAAGCTACTGATCTAACATGTACTTTTCACATGTTAGGTTCCAGGGATCTCACATGTGAATCTCTGGAAGGGGAAAACCATGCCATCTTTCTATTTGACCTCTTGGTTTCTAGCAAAACACTTTTACATGATAAGCCTGAAACAAATGGGTGTTGCTGAAGGGGCTCTACCACTGAATGACTGTGTTACTGTCAACGAGTGAATAAAACCCTCAAATGTTAGTTTCCTCATCTTTTCAATGAGATATCCATTAACTATCTCATTGGTACATTGCAGAAATTAACTAATATGTGTTAAGGGTTAAGCAAATGTCTGTACACAGTAAGTACTGATGGGGAGAAAGGAGAGGGTTTCAATACCACCAGAATTCTATAAACACTAGAGTGCAGAGTCTGAAGTTTCAGAGCTCAGTGCCTGGTGGTGCTCTGGTGAGGAAACAGGGCAAGAAATCCCCAAGAGCAGGCAGCAGGTCTGAAGGGTCTGTGTGCCACATGGGGAGAAAGTGGTTCCCCTGCTTGAAGAGCATTTGGTAGAGGCCATTCGGCCTCCCTGCTGGCAAAAGTCTCAGTGGACCCCAGAGAGCAGCCACATTTGCTGGTATTGGGACGAAGATGCTAGAGTGTGGCCAAACCTGGCACTGACTGTGTGTTGCGATTTGCCATAATCTCTGAAACTCTGTCACTGAGTGACCACACAAACGTTTTCTAGGGCAAGCCGGCACTGGGCCATTGCTCAGCAAGACCCTCCCCGAGAGAGTTGGTGTGGGTCCCAGCCACAGGGGTTTTGAAACACAACCTCATTTGAGATAAAACTCTACAGAGAGGTGCTGCCTGGCAGGTAGACAGCTTGGGCACAGACAGGATAGAGGTGGGAAGCAGACAGAGAGGGCTGAGACAAAGGAGGGGTGGGGTTATTTTTAATCTTATTTTTTATTTTTTTAAATTTACATCCAAATTAGTTAGCATATAGTGCAACAATGATTTCAGGAGTAGATTCCTTAAGCCCCTTACCCATTTAGCCCATCCCTCCCCCCACAACCCCTCCAGTAACCTTCAGTTTCTTTTCCATATTTATGAGTCTCTTCTGTTTTGTCCCCCTCCCTGTTTTTATATTATTTTTGTTTCCCTTCCCTTACGTTCATCTGTATTGTACCTTAAAGTCCTCATATGAGTGAAGTCATATAATTTTTGTCTTTCTCCGACTGACTAATTTCACTTAGCATAATACCCTCCACTTCCATCCATGTAGTTGCAAATGGCAAGATTTCATTCTTTTTGATTGCCAAGTAATACTCCAGTGTATATATATATACCACATCTTCTTTATTCATTCATCCATCGATGGACATTTGGGACTCTTTCCATACTTTGGCTATTGTTGATAGTGCTGCCATAAACATTGGGGTGCATGTGTCCCTTTGAAACAACACACTTGTATCCCTTGGATAAATGCCTAGTAGTGTAATTGCTGGGTTGTAGGGTAGTTCTATTTTTAGTTTTTTGAGGCACCAAGGAGGGGTGTTTGATTATGGGTTGGTGAGTGCTCAAAGTTCCTGCACCAGAGACTAGGGAGCTGGGTGAAACCATTTCCACCTCCCCTGCACACTCGCATGCACATGGATCCACCCCAGGAAGCTAAGCAGCGCCATCTAGTGGAGAATGGAGCCATTACACCAAACCCCACCCAACTGTGCCCTCCAAGGACATCTGCCAGAAGACCAGCACAAGTCACTCCACCTGCTTAGTGTATAGACTATAGAGTGTTTCATAGTTTCAGTTCTAGGAGAAACTGGATGTAAATTCATTTGGGTTTCATTCTGTTTGGTGGGTCATTTATTTGTTTTCTTTGCTTGTTTTTGCTTACATTGCTTTCTTTTTTCTTTCTTTTCTTTCTCTTTCTTGGATACAGAAAGAGAAAAAAATTATTTTATGTTTTTAAATTTTTAAATCTATTATTACATATTTTTTTAATTTTTAAATTTTTTCTTACCTTTTTTCCCTTTTTTTTTTCTCTATATTCTACCATTTCTTTCAACAAGGAGACAAAAACACACCTGGGATCTAGCTTTGTTTATTTGATTTTTTGTTTTGTTTTTAATTTTTCAATTTTAATTTTTTTATTTTATTAACATTTTTCTTCCCCCAAAATGACGGAATTCACCCCCCCAAAAAAAAAAAACAAAAAAAACAGGAAGAAATGACAGCCTGGGAACTAATCAACACAGATAATAAGTAAGATGTCTGAACTAGAATTTAGAACCACAGTATAAGAATACTAGCTGGGGTTGAAAAAAAGCACAGAAGACACCAGAGAATCGCTTTCTGTGGAGATAAAAGAAATAAAATCTAGTTAGGCTGAAATTAAAAATGCTATAAATAAGATGCAATCTCGAATGGATGCCACGATGGCACAGATGGATGAAACAGAGCAGTAAATCAGCAATATAGAAGATTAGATTATGGAGAATAATGAAGTGGAACAAAGAGGGAAACAAAAGGAAAAGATCATGATACAAAACTTAGAGAACTCAGTGACTCATTAAATAGGAATAACACCCAAATCATAGGAATTCCAGAAGATAGAAAGGGGGGAACAAATTATACCAGAAAACGTTCCCAATCTGGGGAAGGACACAGACATTAAATCCAATAAGCACAAAGAACTCCCAATGGATTCAACAAAAACAGACCATTACCAAGGCATATCATAGTCAAATTCACAAAATACACAGGCAAGAAAAGAATTATGAAGCAGCAAGGGGGAAAAAAGTCCTTAACCTTTAAGGGAAGACAGATCAGCTTTGCAGCAGACCTATCCACAGAAACTTGACAGGCCAGAAAGGAGTGGCAGAATATATTCAACCTGCTGAATCAGAAAAATATGCAGCCAAGAATTCTTTATCCAGCAAGGCTGTCATCAAAAAAGGAGAGATAAAGAGTTTCCCAGACAAACAAAAACTAAAGGAGTTTGTGACCACTAAACCAGCCCTGCAAGAAATTTTAAGGGGGACTCTTTAAGTGGAGAAAAGACAAAACAAAAAAGATCAAAGCAACAAAGACTAGAAAGGACCAGAGAACATCACCAGAAACACCAACTCTACAGGCAACACAATAGCACTAAATTCATACCAGAGACTTATTTTAGACCTGAGACCACCTACAGATCAAAAGTAAGAGGATGGAGAACCATCTACCATGCTAATGGTTGTCAAAAGAAAGCTGGAGTAGATATACTTATATCAGACAAACTCGATTTTAAAATAAATACTGGAACAAGAGACGAAGAAGGGCATTCTATCATAATTAAGGGGTCTATCCACCAAGAAGATCTAACAATTGTAAACATTTATGCTCTAAACATGGAACGTCCAAATATATAAATCAATTAATCACAAACATAAAGAAACTGATTGACAATGATACCATAACAGTAAGGGACTTCAATACCCCTCTTACATCAATGGACAGATTGTCTAACTAGAAAATCAGCAAGGAAACAATGGCTTTGAATGACACACTGGACCAGATGGACTTAACAAATATATTCAGAACATTTCATCCTAAAGCAGCAGAATACACATTCTTCTTGATTGCACATGGAACATTCTTCAGAATAGATCACATACTGGAGCACAAATCAGCCGTCAACAAGTACAAAAAGACAGAGACCATACCTTGCCTATTTTCAGACCACAACGCTGTGAAATTCGAACTCAACCACAAGAAAAAATTTGGAAAGACCATGAATACTTGGAGATTAAAGAATATCCCACTAGGGGTGCCTGGGTGGCTCAGTTGGTTAAGCGTCCGACTTTGGCTCAGGTCACGATCTCACGGTCCGTGAGTTTGAGCCCCACGTCCAGCTCTGGGCTGATGGCTCAGAGCCTGGAACCTGCTTCCAATTCTGTATCTCCCTCTCTCTCTGCCCCTCCCCCATTCATGCTCTGTCTCTCTGTCTCAAAAATAAACATTAAAAAAAAATTAAAAAAAAAAAAAAAGAACATCCCACTAAAGAATGAATGGGTTAACCAAAAAATTAAAGAGGATATTAGGAAGTATGTGGAAGCTAATGAAAATGAAAACCCGACAGTCCAAAACCTCTGGGATGCAGCAAAGGTGGTCATAAGAGGGAAGTATATAGCACTCCAGGCCTTCCTAAAGAAGGAAGAAAGGTCTCAAATATACAACCTACCCTTATACCTAAAAGAGCTGGAAAATAACAGCAAATAAAGCCTAAAACCAGGAACAGAAGAAGGTAAATAATAAAGATTGGAGCAGAAATCAATTTTATATATACATAGCTGTAGAACAGATTAATGAAGACAGGAGCTGGTTCTTTGAAAGAAATAACAAAACTGACAAACCCTTAGCCAGACTGATCAAAAAGGAAAGGATACAAATAGATAAAATCACAAATGAAAGAGGAGAGATCTCAACCAAGACCACAGAAATACAAACAATAACAGGAGAATATGAGCAGTTATATGCCAAAAAATTGGGCCGTCTGGAAGAAATAGACTAATTCCTAGAAACATATAAACTACCAAAACTTGGGGCGCCTGGGTGGCTCAGTCGGTTGAGCAACTGACTTCGGCTCAGGTCATGATCTCACGGTTTGTGAGTTCGAGGCCCACGTCGGGCTCTGTGCTAACAGCTCAGAGCCTGGAGCCTGCTTCTGATTCTGTGTCTCCCTCTCTCTCTGCGCCTCCTCAACTCATGCTCTGTCTCTGTCTCAGAAAAAAATAAACATTAAAAAAATAAAAAATAAATAAATAAATAAACTACCAAAACTGAAACAGGAAGAAATAGAAAATTTGAACAGACCGTAACCAATAAAGAAACTGAATCACTAATCAAAAATTTCCCAACAGACAAGAGTCCACAGCCAGATGGTTTTCCAGGAGAATTATAGCAAACATTTAAAGAAAAGTAGGGGTGCCTAGGTGGCTCAGTTGGTTAAGCGTCTGACTTCAGCTCAGGTCATGATCTCACAGTTTGTGAGTTTGAGCCCCGTGCCAGGCTCTGTGCTGACAGCTCGGAGTCTGGAGCCTGCTTCGGATTCTGTATCTCCCTTTCTCTCTCTCTGCCGCTCCCCTGCCCCTCAAAATTAAAATAAAAACATTAAAAAAAATTTAAAGAAGAGTTAACATCTATTCTTTTGAAGCGCTTCCAAAAAATATAACTGGAAGGAAAACTGCCAAACTCATTCTATGAAGCCAGCATTACCTTGATTCCAAAACCAGACAAAGACCCAACTAAAAGGGAGAACTACAGGAAATTTCCCTAAGGAAAATAGATGCAAAAATTCTCAACAACATTACTAGCCAACCAGATCCAACAATACATTAAAAGAATTATTCACTATGATCAGGTAGGATTTATTCCTGGGATGCAGGGCTGGTTTAATATCTGCAAATCAATCAATGTGATACATCACATTAATAAAAGAAAGGATGAGAACCACATGATCCTCTCAATAGATGCAGAAAAAGCATTTGACAAAATACATCATCCTTTCTGGGTAAAAACCCTCAGGAAAGTAGGGATAGAAAGAACATACCTCAAGATCATAAAGGCCATATATAAAAGACCCACAACTAACGTCATCCTCAATGGGGAAAAACTGAGAGCTTCCTCCCTAAGGTCAGGAACATGGCAGGGAAGTCCACTCTCACCACTGTTACTCAATATAGTGTTGGAAGCCCTAGCCTTAGCAATCAGACAACACAAAGAAATAAAAGGCATCCAAATTGGCAAGGAGAAAGTCAAACTTTCACTCTTCACAGATGACATGATACTTTATATGGAAAACCCAAAAGATTCACCAAAAAACTGCTAGAACTGATCCAGGAATTCAGCAAAGTTGCAGGATATAAAATCAATGTACAGAAACCAGTTGCATTTCTATATACCAATAATGAAGCAGCAGAAAGAGAAATCAAGGAATTGATCCCTTTTACAATTGCACCAAAACCCATAAAATACATAAGAATAAACTTAACCAAAGAGGTGAAAGATCTATACACTGAAAACTACAGAAAGCTTATGAAAGAAATTGAAGACACACAAAAATGGAGAAACATTCCATGTTCATGGGTTAGAAGAACAAATATTGTTAAAATGTTGACACTGCCCAAAGCAATCTACATATTCAATACAGTCCCTATCAAAATAATACCAGCATTCTTCACAGAGCTAGAGCAAACAATTTCAAAACTTGTATGGAATCAGAAAAGACCCCAAATAGCCAAAGTAATGTTGGAAAAGAAAACCAAAGCTGAAAGCATCACAATTCCAGACTTCAAGCTATGTTATGAAGTGGTAATCATCAAGACAGTATGGTACTGGCACAAAAACAGACACATAGATCAATGGAACAGAATAGAGAACCCAGAAATGGACCCACAAACGTATGGCCAACTAATCTTTCACAAAGCAGACAGAATATCCAATACAAAAAAGACAGTTTCTTCAGCAAATGGTATTGGGATAACTGGACAGCAACATGCAGAAGGATGAACTTGGACCACTTTCCTACACCATACACAAAAATAAACTCAAAGTGGATGAAAGACCTAAATGTAAGACAGGAAACCATCAAAATCCTAGAGGAGAGAACAGGCAACAACCTCTTTGAACTCGACTGCAGCAACTTCTTGACATGTCTCCAGAGGCAAGGGAAACAAAAGCAAAAATGAACTATTGGGACCTCATCATCTCAAGATAAAAAGCTTTGCACAGTGAAGGAAACAATCAGCAAAACTAAAAGGCAACTGATGGAATGGGAAAAGATATTTTCAAATGAAATATCAGATAAAGGGT
Source organism: Felis catus (assembly GCF_018350175.1). Lineage (NCBI taxonomy): Eukaryota > Metazoa > Chordata > Mammalia > Carnivora > Felidae > Felis > Felis catus. The sequence goes on from NC_058374.1 coordinate 124,736,288, forward strand.
TAGTATCCAAAATCTATAAAGATCTTATCAAACTCAACTCCCAAAAAACAATCCAGTGAAGAAATGGGCAGAAGACATGAATAGACACTTTTCCAAAGAAGACATCCAGATTGCTAACAGACACATGAGAAGATGCTCAACATCACTCATCATCAGGGAAATACAAATCAAACCATAATGAGATACCACCTCACACCTGTCAGAATGGCTAACATTAACAACTCAGGCAACAACAGATGTTGGCGAGGATGTGGAGAAAGAGAAACCCTTTTGCATTTCTGGTGGGAATGAAAACTGGTGCACCCACCCTGGAAAAATGTGGAGGTTCCTCAAAAAATTAAAAATTGAGCCACTCTACAACCCAGCAATTGCACTACTAGCTATTTATCCAAAGGATACAAAAAGTCTGATTCGAAGGGGCACATGCACCCCAATGTTTATAGCAGCACTACTGACAGACAATAGCCAAAGTATGGAAAGAGCCCAAATGTCCATCGACTGATAAATGGATAAAGAAGATGTGGTATACACATACAATGGAATAATACTCGGTGATTAAAAAGAATGAACTCTTGACATTTGCAACAACATGGATGCAACTAGAGTGTATTATGCTAAGTGAAATAAATAAGTCAGAGAAAGACAAACATATGATTTCACTCAGGTGGACTTTAAGAAACAAACAGATGAACATAGGGGAAGGGAAGCAAAAATAAGATAAAAACAGAGAGGGAGACAGACCACGAGAGCTTCTCAAATACAGAGAACAAACTGAGGGTTGCTGGTGGGGTGTTGGGTGGGGGGTACGGGCTCAATGAGTGATGGGCATTAAGGAGGGCACTTGTTGGGATGAGCACTGGGTGCTACATGTAAGTGATGAATCACTAAATTCTATTTCTGAAATCATTATTATACACTATGTATAATCCAACTAACTTGAATTTAAATTTTAAAAATAATAAAAATAAAAGGTTATTGGACTGGAAGTGTAAACACTGGTTTCTAACACTTACTAACATGATCTTTCTCCCTGAGCCTTAGTTTAGGCTTCTTGAAAATAGATGAATTGATGTCTTCACCATCTGTTCTAGCTCTGGAGTACAAAGGTAAGAAATCTGTTGTCCTAAATTACATAGTGATTGTTTGCCTCACCTCTGCATTTCTTCTCCTGCCCTGCCACACATTCTTACTCTTTTAAATAGGATTTAAATTCCCTTCCCATGCAATTTCTTTTTAAAGGTATTGGGATGACTTAAAGTTCATGCAGGTTTCAATTTATTTAATTATTTTTTTGCAAGTTAACAAAGGATATCAGTGTTTCCTTGGAACAGTGTGCAATGCATTATTAAAGTCACAATGAATATCAGATACTTCTTAATGCAACATGTTTTATTTTAAAACTAAGTGATTATTTAAGGACTGCATGCTTTTCACTGCAAAAACACACTGAAATCAAACCAAGGGTAGACTGTGTTTTTACACTGTCTGTTTGTTTTTTATGAAATATGCATACATTCTTTAGGTAAATATACCTTCTGAAAAGGCAACTTTGTAGCCTGTTCTGCATGTTCTAGATGTATTGCTTGGAATTTAAATAAATATCCCAAATACAAGAATATATGTTTGCTTTGGACGATATTGATTCTCTTGGCCAGCTCCTTCTTTGAGCTAGAATCAACATTCCTGGGTACTAGCATCCCCTCAATGCCCCAAATGCCAGTAACAGCCTTGTGTACTGTGTAAAGAAAGATGATTCTTCAGGGAAGGACGGCTTAGAAATATGGTACAAATAAATGCCAGGAGTAGCAAATTAGTACAGTTCTTCCAAACCCCTAACTTACAAAGGCTGAATTTACTTCCCTATAAAAATGTGCTTCCCTAATCCAGTCTCCAGACTAGAAACCCTACTCTTTAAAATCTAATATACAAATGTTTGCTCAGAAGAATTTAGGATTATCAGTCAACAGGAATTCAATCTAATTCTGATATTTAAATAAAAGCATCTTTTCTTTGGTCTAAACGATTCTTGGGAGGTGGCAGGTGGACGAAGGTGGGAAAAGAATAAACCTTGTTTTGAGAAGGAGCCCATAATATTCTCAAGAAGTCCATGGCACAAAAATGGTTAAGACCTTCTGTCCAAAAGAAACTATTATTTATTTTTTTATTTTTTTTTTCACTAAGGGAATATCAGCTTTATTTTGTAACTTTTAGAATGTGGAGCTTTACAAGGTACAGATACTAAGGTTCTGGTAGTGTTCTATTTTTTTTTTAATTTTTTTTTTTTAAACGTTTATTTTTTTGAGACAGAGAGAGACAGAGCATGAACAGGGGAGGGTCAGAGAGGGAGACACAGAATCTGAAACAGGCTCCAGGCTCCGAGCTGTCGGCACAGAGCCTGACGCGGGGCTCGAACTCACAGACCGTGAGATCATGACCCGAGCTGAAGTCGGACACTCAACCGACTGAGCCACCCAGGCGCCCCATGTTGTGTTCTATTTCTTAAGCTGACCGCTGAGGGTCCTGGTGTTCACTGTATTATTATTCTTCATACCTTGTGCAGATCACTGTTTAGTCAATATTTAATATATAATTAAAACTTTAAAAAAGCATAATTTTTGGCTGGGTGCTCATTAACCCTGGCCCAGTTAATCCTGCCACTGATCACTCCCTCATCTGACCATGTCATTCTGTTCCAATCATGCAAAGAGCCAGTGATAACTAATGTCACTTAACATTAGGAAATGACAGCCTGGAAAATTAAAAGAAAAAAAAATGTCAGGCAAAATAAGATGTTTCTTACTTTCTAATAAGAGGAAAAACGATAGAAATAAAACATATGTACATAGCTATAGAAAATGAACCTTTATTGATTTTCAACTACCAAGCTAAATTACTTGAATGCTGTTAGTACCCACAGAATAATAGGGAAAGACGCAATCAGCAGAGACCAGGCCCTGAGCCACTTAGGGGCTCCTCCTTCACCCTCTGCCCTTGGCCCAAAGATGGCCCTGCTTGTCTTACAAGTAGGAGGCCTTTCTGTGGGTTGCCTAGCAAAACACTTAACTGAGAAAAAAAAAAAAAGAATATTTATTCATTTAAAACCACTTATTGTATGCCTTTCCAATATACGTATTACTCAAATTTGAGAAATAATCTTTAAAAAATGTTTTTTTTTCTTTTAATAGCACACCGAAATATCTGTGGTGGTGGTCTTTGGATTGGGGCAATTTTACCGTCATGAATACATGTTGCTTGACAATACAAAACAAAATTCAGACTAGAACACACAAAAATCCCCCATGAAATGATGACCCAAAACCCCTTCCTTGCCTAAGCTCAGTACAGAAATCTGTTTTTTCACTTTACTAGGTGACATATTGTCTCAGAAAACAGATTCAAAAGGATAACTTTGAAATCTACAGGAAGTGAGTAATAAATAGTGCTAGAACACGGAACTACCTGGAAACCACTCTGATTGCAGGTAAAATAAAAGGTGTCGGGAGTACAGTCCTGAACTTCTTTGACCTTAGAAAGGTAAACCCTGAAAGGAAGACAACTCATTTTAATGGGAGAAAGGGGCAAGGAAACAATTGAGAGATTTGAAAATAGATCTTTTCTTGATATAGAAGGGTCTAAAGTTATGCTTAGAGACAGAATATGGAGACAAGCAGGGAACAGAGCTGGATGTACAAAAAGAAGGAACATGCGTAGTTAATCGAATTCACATCTCAGAAAAAAGCGGCCATGAGAAGTGACAAGTGTGAAAGCCCAGACATAATCCACTTGGACTTCCATAAGGTTTGAGATACAGTATCACATAAGAATTCATAAATATAATTACTGCTGCTGTTGAAATGCTAGCACACTGAGAACTCTTTGTTAAGAGTAGAGAATAAAAGGATGTTGATTTGGCAGGAATCACAGAAAAAACATCTACATTAGTTTTGGTTATTTGGCATATCTGTAGCTGTAAAGATACAGATACTCCCATAAATGAACTGAGACCCACATAAAGAGACCTTGCAATTAAAAAGAATGGCCAAAAAAAAAAAAAAAAAAAAAAAAAAAAGCAAATGATTTCTCTTGAGGCTAAAATTAAAAAAAACACCATGTGAAGGCTCAAAAGAAAACAGTTGCATAAGAATAGATATATACATCAGTGGCACAGAATAAAATTTAGAAAGAGACCCACATATACATAGTAAATTGATTTCTGATAAAGGCACTAAAGTCATTCAAGGAGGGTAAGGCTAGTTTTCTCAATAAATGGGGCTGAAACAACCAAGTATTCACAAGAAAAAATATGAACCTTAATCTGTAGTTCATAAAAATTAACTCAAAATGGATCAGAGCCCCAAAGAAAAGCTAAAAATCCAGAAAATTTCTAAAACAATAAAGCACTAACCGTAATGAAAAAAACTGAAAAACTGAACTTTATTAAAATTGAAATTCCCACTGTTAAAATATATGGTTAAGAAAATGAAGAAGCAATGTCCAGACTGGGAGAAAATATTTTCAATACATGTATATGACAAAGGACTTATACCCAGAATATACAAAGAACTCTTAACAACTCCATAAGTCAACCCGTTTTAAAAAATGGACACAAGATTTGGACTTCACAAAAGAAAACATGAACGGCCAGTAAACCCATGAAAAGATGCTCAATACTGTTAATCAGGAGGCACATGGAAATTACGATGGTCATGAGCTACCACTTTTATACTCACCGGAATGGCTAAAGGCGTAAAGACTGACAATCCTAAGTAATGGTGAGGATGTGGAACAATGGGAACTCTCACCCTAATGGGAATGCAGAACAGTATAACCACTTTGGAAAAAAGACTGGCAGTTTCTTCTAAAGTTAAATATGCCTTTTCCAGAAGATCCAGCAACTCTACTCCTGGGTATTTACCCAAGGGAAACAGAAACATATGTCTACACAAAACTTATACATAAATGTTAATATCAACTTCATTCATAATAGACCCAAACTGGATACAAACCAAATGCTCATCAGCAGGTGAATGGATAAACCAGTTGGGTATAGTCATACGATAGAATACTAAGCAGCAAAAATGGAACAAATTACTAACATATGTAACAATATGGATAAATTTCAAAACACATGTGGAGTAAAAGGAGTCAAAGAATATAAATTTATATTCATTTATATGAAAACTCAGAAAAGGAAAATACAATTTATAATGATAAAGGATAGATCAGTGGTTGTCTAGAGCCAGGGATGGAGGGGCGCTGACTGCAAAGGGGCATGAGGGAACTTTTTGAGGGCGAAGGCAATGTTCTATATGTTGATTGTGGTGGTTGTTACATGGATGTATGCATACGTCAAACTATGCAAACTACACAAACTAAGCAAACTACAAACTATGCAAACTATGTATGCAAACTCATCAAACTACACTTTACACAGGTATGGTTTACTGCATATAAATTAGACCTTAATGTCATTTTCTTTCAAATTGTTTTGTTGGAGAATTCATCTCTTTAAAACAAGTAGCAGTGTGCAGCACATAGGGAGAGGTTTGATAAGTATCTGTTGAACTTTTTAAATCTGTCTATAAAGGAAAGGAAATTCCTAAAAATATGTAAGGACTCTGATAGGGGTTTCTTCTAGGAACAGCCTACAGCAGGGGTCAGCAAACTACAGCCTGTCTGGCCCAGCACCTACCTGTATGGCCCATAAGCTAAGAATTTGATATTTCTAAATGGTTGAAAATAACCAAAGAAAAAATAGTATTTTGTGACACATAAACATTTTAGGAAATTTCATTTCCAGTGTCTATAGGCAAAGTTTTGCTGGGACACCAGCCACACTCATTTATTTACATACTGTCTGTGGCTGCTGTTGTGCTGTTCTAGCAGAGTTGAGTACTTGTGACAGAGACCGCATGGCCTCCAAGTCCTAAAATGTTGACTCTCTAGCCTTTTTCAGAAAAAGTTTGCTGACCCCTGCCCTCGAGTGTAGGACCTCTTTCTGTCATCCTCTGCTAATAAATAATGAAATTACCAGGTTAAATTCTTGGTCCTTTTACTTTGTGATAGAATAGACAGAACAAAGACTTTGAAGTAACACAGATCTAAATTCAAATTTTATCTACTACTTAACTACTTCTGTTACTCTGCATAATTTTTTAAATGTTTATTTATTTTTGAGAGAGAGGGAGACAGAGCATGAGCAGGGGAGGAACAGAGAGAGGGGGAGACACAGAATCCAAAACAGGCTCCAGGCTCTGAGCTGTCAGCACAGAGCCCTACTATGTCGGACTGGAACCCATGGACCGTGAGATCATGACCTGAACTGAAGTTGGACGCTTAGCCAACTGAGCCACCCAGGCTCCCTGACTCTGCATAAGTTTTTTAAACTTTCAGTCTCTCAGATTTGTCACTTGGAAAGTAGAGAAGACTGCATATCTCAGAGGGCTGCTAAAAGTATCATGTGAAATAATTTCAATAAAAAGTGTTGTCTGGGGCACCTGGGTACCTCCAGTCGGTTGAGCAGTCAGCTCTTGGTTTCAGCTCAGGTCATGATCTCATAGTTCGTGGGATTGGGCCCCATGTTGGGCTCTGTGCTGACAGTGTGGAGCCTGCTTGGTATTCTCCCTCTCTGCCCCCCCCCCCACTCATGTGCTCACACCCTCTCTCCCTCTTAAAATAAATAAATAAACATTAAGAAAAAATGGTGTCTGGCTAGGGCACCTGGGTGGCTCACTTGGTTAAGCATCTGACTCTTGATCTCAGCTCAGATCCTGATCTCAGAGTTGTGAGTTCAAGCCCCACATTGGGCTCCAAACAGGACGTGAAGCCTACTTTAAAAAAAAAAAAAAAAAAAAAAAGTCATCTGGCAATTAATAGACACTTAATAAATATTAGTTCATATTCTTCTTGTAAACAGGGTATCTAAGAACAGTAGCGAGTAGAAACAGAGGCGAGGAGAAAAAGAATGATCCTGATCACTCACCGAACAGTTTTTGAATTAGAAGCCACGAGCTATTGTTTCTTCCTTTGCCTCAGTTCTTATTCTGGCACGAGTTAGTTATCAAGCTTCATTTACTTTTTTTTTAGTTGTATATGCCTTTATCTATACTGAATATAAATGTAATAATATATTATGTATTCTTTTTGTGTCTGGCGTCTTCTGCTCAAGCGGTTAGCAACCATGTCAAGTATTTTCCCAAATATCCAAAGTATGCTCAATGCATCTTGAATCCAATTTAACGACTATTTATTGGTACCTAACATAGAAAACACTGTGATAAGCTTTCTGGGTTACTCAGAAAAGAATATGACATAGTTATTGCTTCCAGTGAGATCAGAATCAAAAAGAATCATGACTGAAATGCCTAAAATAATCTAAGAATTATATAAAGCTGAATGTATTTGATAATTATTTACTGCATTAGGGGCTGGTGCTGAGTCTATGACGATGAATAAAATAATCCCTGATCTTTTTGTCTATGTACAGGTACAACCCGGTTTGAAAGGAATGTCAATTGTTCAGCTAAAAACAAAACAAAATGAAACATGATCCCTGGATAAGACTCAACGATGGACACCCTCTGGGGGAAAAAATGGAAGGGACCTTAGAGGAGCCGGAAGGTAATACCAGTCGAGAACCTAAAACAGGTTCTCCAAGGAGCACCTGAGTGGCTCAGTCGGTTAAGCCCCCAGCTCTTGATCTCAGCTCAGGTAATGATCTCATGGTTTGTGAGACAGAGCCCCGTGTTGGGCTCTGTGCTGGCAGTGCAGAATCTGCTTGGGATTCTCTCTCTCTGGCCCTCCCTCACTCATGCATGCTCTCTCTCTTTCACAAAATAAATGAATAAAACTTAAAAAAAAACAAAACAAAAAAACAGGTTCTCCAGAGCACCCCCAGGAACAGATGATTCATAGAACTTGACTATTAACCCAAGATTCTCAGAACAGAGATGATCATACAAGTAGACAGCTTCCACACAAGACTATCAAAATAATAGTTCCAGTTATAGATAATAGAATGGCTTTGGACTTTCTTCTGGCCAACTGAAACCATTATTAACACTCATGTTATTTATACCTGACCAACATTACAGGTAGAATACGGCAATCTATATCTAAGCTGAAAGAAAAGGCAGTCTGGCCACCTAAGGAATGCCTAAGACTTGTTTTCTTGGTCATACCCGAAAAATCTTAGGTTATGCGAGTGAAATATATACTAGTCCCTCCCAATACTTCTAATTATTCTTGTTTGCCTCAGAGTCATTTGATGTTTATTGTCTAGCACCTCAAATTCTTCTACAGTTACTGTCCTGGCAGATGTTTCAATAAATGCTTCAAAGAAATAAATGAAATCATGCTGATTGATACAAACTGAAAATCAGATCTTCACAAATGAAACCCCATCTTCAAGAAGAATCAACAACAGAGGGGAAGGTCTGGACAATCCTTAATGATCTCCTGGAGCTTTGACTGAGTTAAGAACAATGGGGACTGAGAATTTCGAAAGTTCCCACATTCCCAGGAAAACACTGATGATTCTTTCACCATGTAACAAAAAGCCAACAGAAGTGGTTTTGAATTCATTCAATCAATAAACAGCTTACATTCTTGAACACACTTTAAAAACCGGCCAATCAATGACAGTCCTTGCTTCTGAAGTAGCCAATTAGGAACAAATTCAGTCCAATAAGTATACGGCTTGGGGCCAACCAAACAACACTACTCACACCCCAGTAACCGTACTTCTCCACCTGGCATCAGCCCACTTGTGCTTTTGAACCCTCAACTCCCAAACCCTAAACCCTATGTAAGAATGGCAGTTTGCTGGCCTAGAGAGATTTTGCCTGATCCCAGTGTAACTACTTCACAACAGGGAGCAGTAAATTCAACTGTCTCTTAATTTTAGATACGAAATGATGGTCTCATCCTCCTTTGACATTGTTTAAACATTCCTTTCAATAAGCACAACTAGAGCTGACATAGACATTTAGCTTTAAAAATGTTTTTTAAAAGTGGCATGGCACTAAACATTTTTTTTTAAATAAGCTAAACATTTTAAATGATAAAATCAGGTCAGGTCAGAATTTTTACAGTGACTATTCTGGAATCACAATTAACCAGGACTTTATTCTGGCAAATTTGAGTAATGGTTTTTATATTTTTCAATTAAGTGCTTTCCCATAGCTGTGTTATAAGATTTTTTTTTTTTTTTTTTTGTCGGTGATGGATGAGTGCTCTAAGTCACGTCTGCAGTCTCAGCAGGATTCAGAGCACGGGTGGTTACATCCTCACCAGAACACTAGAAACAGACAGCTCAGCGTCTCTGGCCCTACCTTCGTCTTCATCAGGGTCGACAAGCCTGAAGAGAACTCCCCTTCTCCATGCCTCACTACCCAAGGGATCCAGCATGCTGTGTCTCCAATGAGGCAGGCTATCGTTTCATCTTCTGTGGCTGTCTGGCCTGGAGCCTGAGCATACTTGTCTAGAGAATTAATCCTAAAAAGGGATTTGGGAAATTGTCTCCATCTTAAGACCCCTACAACCTAAGCTACAATAGCGTCATCACACTATCGTATCACAAAAAATACAATCAAAACAAGGTGAAAAGGGAATCTCAAAAATTCACCTGTTTCAACTGTCTACCTTAAGGTAATATTCATCAACTCGCAAAGCTAAAGTAGGTGTTTTTAGAACAAGAGAAGAAAACTCCTGCAACTGTTGACCCTCTCCTCACATTTCCTTACCATTCTCTTCATACTTTTCCTTCAACCCAAACAGAAACCAATGAAGAAAGAGACAGAATGCAGAAAGAATAAAGAGATCCTTACTTCCCATTTGAAATCTGGTGGATTTAAATCTTGAGGAGTGAGAAAAGAATGGGAATGAGGTCAGGCAACCTGTTACAATCCCCTAATTGCTTAGATCCTTCCTTTGTGATGCCATCTGGGAATAGGATTTGAGTTAGTGTTGTAATAAAAAAAAAAAAATATATATATATATATATATATATATATATATATATATATAAAACCACACCATTTAATAAGGCCTACTATGTGCCACACATTTAAACATTATTACTACTATACAATGAGGAGTCATTATCCTCATCTTGCAGGCAAGAACAATGAGACCCCTAAGGAATTAAGCAACTTGCCTAGGGCTGAGCCAATTAACTCTCTCAGTTATTGGGTAGTTATCTTGGGATTCCAGTTATGGGCAGGATGCCACCACATGGCTACATTCTTCCTGAGAAGAATGACTCCAATCAATTCTGGGGTATCAGAATCATGGTAGGGACTCTTGATGCTAAATTCCATAGGTCTTGATCCTGCCACTGATCCCCTAAGAGACTCATTACTCCAGTAATCCACAGCTACTAGTGATGACGGTAATAAAATAGTAAAACCGTAATAGCACCTTTCATAGATTATCTCGTTTCATCCTTATAACAACAGCCAACAAGGTGGGTCTATTCTTAGCCACTTTATATAGATGAGAAAACACAGTCCCTGAGAGGTTACCATGCTTAAGCTGACACAGGTACAAGTGGTGAATACCAGAGCCCAAGCCCTTACATACTGTGCTCCCTGCATCGGATGAATGAAATGTTATCAGATCTCACAAGTTTGTTGCAAGGGGAACAAATTTTGAAAATCATCATTTTGTAAAACAAAATAAACTCATCAGTCCGGTCTTCAAGATCCTTCATGATCTTGCCACAATCTGTTAATTTTCAACCTTATTTTCCATCACTTCTTTACATAAGCCCCTATGTTCCATAAATTGTCTTCCTATTTTCTGTAAATGCCCTGACTTTTCTCATTTACCTAATGCTATTTCCTTTTGCTGAAATGGCATTTTCTATGGATTCCACAAAACAAAATTTTATCCATTATAAATCTTCCTCCCCATGGAGGGAAAAACTCCCACTACTGAACTCCCATAGTGCTTTGTGCTTCTCTCAGGACATTTGTTTTCTTGACTGGATTCCTACCTAACTTCAGTAGACAAAGATTCTATGTAAACTCTGTGCAATGAATGCCCTTCTGAGGCAAAATGCCAGGCTGGAAGGAATATGAGGATGGAACAAAATAGAGACAAAAGGCAGCTTTAAGTCTTCAGAAACTGCCATCCTAAGAACCATGTACCTCTAAGAGCACAACGAAGTGTCAAACTTATTCTTGTAAAACATAGTGGTTAGGAGTACAGACTATAGACTCCATCTTGCTGTGTGGCCTCGGAGAAGTCAGTCAACTTCTCTCTATGTCATCTGCCTCATCTGTGAATGGGAACAGCATAACGTAGGTCACGGAGTTGTAGAGAGTACTCAGCAAGTTCATATATGTAAGGTGCCTAACAGTGAATGGCTCATAATAAATGCCATACACTGTTTGCTATCACCACTTTTGAAACTCTTATATATATTGAAAAAGTGGCTGAGATTACCAAATCCCAAGAAAGGAACTATCAGAGATGGGAAACTTTCAGAATATATAATTTAGGTGATGAGGTGATGAACTGGCCTATATATATATATATATATATATACCATTACGCTCTTCCTCAAAAAATCCAGAAGAAATATAACTGAACACTATAATATAAGTCAAATTATGGCAGAAAGAAGTGCCAGACTTCCGGGTTAAAAAAAAAAAAAAAAGACCCATTAAAAATAAGCTATTTTTTGAAAAAAAAGTTAGCGGACTTGGAATACAATTTTTCAAGAAAACAACATTTTTTGTATTGCTTTGGTTCTCTGGCTAACCCATAAAAGCCAATTTAACTTAATATTACTTTAGCAGCAATTATTGATTTCCATATTAATAGACGGTTGTAGTTAGCAGATTATTTTAATATTAGCATATACATTACTAAATATATACAACAATGCTTTGTAACAAATCATCTTTCCTGTAGAAGTGGGAATTCACAAAATCAAACATCATGAATGCAGGAGGGTATCTGAGTGATAGCTAGGGTCACTATGCTTCCTCATTTGCCCAGAAGTGATGGTCATTCTAATTATCAATAGCTCCCTTTCACTCTCCAAAGTGTCCTAGTTTGGACTAAAATTAAATGGTTACCTTAGTGTTAGTATCTTCACTGTAATGTTACAAGTGAAAAAACTAAGCCACACAGCAGTGCTGTGACTTAGCTAAAGTCACAATACAGGAAGGGGCCAGAAACACTTACTCCAGGGAGCCCGGGGGTCTCAGTTGGTTAAGTGTCCCATCCGACTCTTGGTTTTGGCTCAGGTCGTGGTCTCACAGTTCTTGAGTTCAAGCCCTGCACTGGGCTCTGCGCTGACAGTATGGAGCCGGCTTGGGATTCTCTCCCTCTCTCTGACCCTCTCCCCCCTCAACATAAAATAAGCAAACTTAGAAAAAAAGAAAGAAATACTTATTCCCAGTCCAGGAGTCTTCCTGTCACAACGCACGCACTTATCAGCAGGATAATGGTGATGACTGTGACGGGCAGGATCTGGGGTGCCAACAGCGCACATGCCATAAGCCTACGTGAATGAGGCTCTCCCCATCCCAGAGGGACTTCACAGCATCAGGGGCTGAGGATGGAGAGGTTTAGAGATCTTTGCTTGTGTGCCCTAAGCTTGGCTTCTTGCCCTTTTCACTGTACCCCTGTGGCTTCTCATCTCCCCACCCCTGCTACTGAGATGGGAGAGATTAGGGGGGAACAAGGAATTTAGTTTTGGACATTTCACGTTTGAGAGATCTTTCAACATATAACTGGAGATGTAGAAAAGGAGTCCAGACTAGAGACGTCAATATGAGAGCAAGCAATGCAAGGATGCTATCTAAAGCTTAGGCCACTCATCAGAAGGGCAAGAAGGGAATTGTGTGGTAAAGAACAGGCATCAAAATGAAGGTGTCTCCAATAATGAGAGGAAGGAAAAGTGATGTCTCTGACAATAATACGATACACTGCATTTACTACCATTATTGGAAACTTACTATGTCCCAGAAATGCCACCAAGTAATTTATATACATTAGCTTAGCTCTCATCACTACCCTCTGAGTTAGGGGAAAAAAATAAGGCCAGGAAGGTTACAAAACTTGATTAAAGTCACAAAATAAGTAGCAGAGCAGAAACTCTGATTCATGACTGACTGTGAACAGCTCCAATCTCTCTACAGTATTCCTCATGTTGGGATCTTATCTTCCCTCTTCTTTCCTTTATCCTTTGTATGTGGTGTATGTGATTACAGACAGCCTGCCTTATAAATATCCTTCTGTGAAAACATTAATTTTATGTCTTCAAAGTTAAGATGACACTAAATCACGTGAATGTGACTTCAGAACTAAGATGCGGCCAGTGTTTCTTTTAGTAAGTATCCAGACCATGTTTCTGTCCCAAGCATACTCTACTAGATAAGAAATGGAAGATATTTGTTTTTAATTTATACTATTTGTGTCGTGGCCACACTCATATTACAAACATATGTTTCAAAATCACCATGAGCGCCTTTTTCCAGGCGGCCAGGAAGATGGCGGACATTCAGACTGAGCGTGCCTACCAAAAGCAGCCAACCATCTTTCAAAATAAGAAGAGGATTCTGCTTGGGGAAACTGGCAAGGAGAAACTCTCGCGATACTACAAAAACAGCGGTTTGGACTTCAAGACGCCCAAGGAGGCCATTGAGGGCACCTATATTGATAAGAAATGCCCCTTTACTGGTAACGTCTCCATCCGAGGGCAGATTCTGTCTGGTGTGGTGACCAAGATGAAGATGCAGAGGACCACTGTCACCCACCGAGACTACCTCCATTATATCCAAACCTCCATTGTATACAACCGCTTTGAGAAACGCCACAAGAACATGTCCGTGCACCTGTCCCCCTGCTTCAGGGATGTCCAGATTGGCGACATTGTCACAGCGGGCTGAGTGCCGGCCCTTGAGCAAGACTGTGCACTTCAGCGTGCTCAAAGTCACAAAGGCCGCTAGCACCAAAAAGCAATTCCAGAAGTTCTGAGACTAGACGTCTGTCCACACCCCCGAAGAAAATAAAGTTATTTTCCCAGTCAAAAAAAAAACAAAAAAAACTAAAAAAAAAACCAAAATGACCATGAGCTAACAAAAACAGAAACAAAAAAACAAACAAAAAAGCCCCAAAATGACCATGAACTATTATTTATAAGACAGAAACACTTATTAGGAAATTCATTAATCAAGATCCTAATAACAAATTTTATTATGGGGGCATACATTTGTTCATTTAAGGTGGGCTTGGGATTTGCTGGGAACAATTTTTCTTGAGAATATGAAGCCATGCAATTTGCACATAAGTGTAAAATTCAAAATCAAATACTGTCTACCAAAAGGTAGTAATAAAAACTAAGAAGGGGCGCCTGGCTGGCTCAGTCAGAGGAGCATGTGACTCTTGATCTCAGGGTTGTGAGTTCGAGCTCCACACTGGATGTGGAGATTACTAAAAACAAATAAAAAAATAAAAAATAGATAAACTTCAAAGAAAAAAAAACTAAGGGGACTCCATTTTTTTTAAATCATACTAATAAAAAGTGTAAGAATCATTATTTTGCTAAGAATAATTTCATATTTATTGATATTAATTGAAGTTTCTCATCAGCTACAATATATACTCTGATTCTCCTCTTCAAAAAAAAAAAAAAAAAAGGAAAGAAAAAGAAAAATCTAAGGGGCATCTAGCTGGCTCAGTCAGTGGAGCATGTGACTTTTGATTTTAGGACTGTGGGTTCAAGCCCCACCTTAGGTGTAGAGATTACTCAAAAATAAACTCATAAAAAGAAAAATCTACTGAGGCACTTTTAAAGAATGAAATCCAGGCATTGGCAAAAAGTTTGATTCTGAAGTTACAGAGGAAGACTCTACTATCATAGGGAAGAAAGTCAGGCTTTTCTCTGTTTCATGCATTTAAGTCCAATCTCCCACAACAGAAAAGATGGTAAAGGCCAGGGTCAATGTCTTCTATTTCTTTTGTACAGCAACAAGCACAGTGCTTAGAAGACTACATGTGTTATGGATTTGGTATAATCCTGATACGTATCATTCTAAATTTTACATAATGGGAACTTGTTGTCATTACACCATTTAATGGAAATATTCTGTCTTCCCCATATGCAAAGACAGATACAGCCAGGAGCAAAGGTTTTCTACAATCAACTTTCACAATGAATTTCTCATGGAATTTAGTGCTGCTGAAATTTTTAGTCGAGTTCTTAATAACCTAATTTTCTGCACAAAACAATCACTGCCTACAATAGGGAATTAAAAATTTCATTTAGAAATGGTTTTGATTTGGTGCACCTGGGAGGCTCAGTCAGTTAAAGCATCCGACTTTGATTTCAGCTCAGATCACGATCCCATGGTTTGTGAGATCAAACCCCGCATCAGGCTCTGTGCTAACGGTGTAGATCCTGCTTGCGATCCTCTCTCTCCCTCTCTCTCTGCCCCTCCCCTGCTCACACTCTCTTTTTCTCTCTCAAAATAAATAAACATTTTAAAAAAATTTTTAAATGGTTTTGCTTCATAATTTACCAATTATATTAGCAAGCACTTTGTTGGAATTCAATAGGCATCTAGAAAATTAAAAAAAAGTCTTTTTTTCCCATTAAAATATTTTATAGCAAAAAAAAATGTTAATATACTCCTATGTGCTTATCTTTTTGACTCTTGGAGGGTATGTCATCCAAGCTTTACGCTTTTGTCTTTTTACAAAGGAGGCACAGTTAGGATTTCAAACACAAAGGGAAACTAGTAGAGACTTTAAACAGGGAAACAAGCCACAATGTACTCTGTTCCTTCTTTGCTCAAGAAATTGCTAGTCTGCTTATTTGATTGATAGTTACTTTTGTACCTTCTTGGGTTTATTATGTTGTCAAAATACCACATCCTTGAAAGAGACTGTATGTAGAGAATAAGGCAAACAAATGAATTAACAGACAGAAAATCCTGAAGAAGGCATCAGGATTCCCTTTGATGTATCTTGAAAAGCCGAAAAGGTTCATCACAGCCCGGAATTCCGTATTATGCTTTTCATTTCACCAATTCACAAGCTTTGAACAGTTAATGGAGCATCTGAATAAATAAGATGTGAAGCCGAGGAAATCACTGCTTAGGGAGAAAGACCCCAGTCATCTCTAAGTTTGTAGAAGAAAGTATATTTTGGTTCTATAAAATCAGAGTTGTGGGTTCAATGGGCTAATGTGACACAGATGAAAAATTACGCTCTAAAGCCCAAAACTACATCCTTAGCCACAGCTGGCAGTCTTATAAATGTTGGCTGATATCACAAAAGTTGTAACAAGTAGTACAGGAGGGTTAGCTTGGTACCAACCCATCCTTACTGCTGAAGAAAACTCAAAATGCAATATGGTCACTGGTGTACCAAATAAAATGCCTTTCACACATTACTCTGGCCTTGACACAGTCCAACTAACCCTGATTGCTCTCGGGCCCTGGGCAAGAACATGAGTAAGCGTATAATCCATCACAGCTACTGACTGGTTCAGTGGCCTTACTGCACACAACGAAAACACATTTGTTAGGTTCCTTTTAATTGCAAGACACATAATAAATACCTAAATAATGTAATTTGTGTAAGTAGATTTTTAAATTTAAAGAATAGTTTCGGGGCGCCTGGGTGGCTCAGTCAGTTAAGCATCTGACTCTTGCTTTCGGTTCAGGTCATGATCTCGTGGTTTGTGAGTTCAAGCCCCGCATCAGGCTCCATGCTGACAGCGTAGAGCCTGCTGGGGTTTCTCTCTCTGTCCCCTTCTCTCTCTGCCCCTCCCCTGCTCATGTGCTCTCTCTCTCTCTCTCTCTCTCTCAAAATAAATAAATAAACTTAAAAAAAAAAGTAAAGAATAATTTCAAAAAATGTAGTTAGAGTGTGCCAGAGGCAAAATAAGATAAAAGACACTTAATCATTCCAAGTCCCAAATGATTTCAAATTCAAATTGACGTTTCACTTTTCACTTGATATGAGAAATAGTCAGCTGCAGGACCAAAATTAGAAAGCTAATATGCTCTGAAAAAACTCTTGTGTTAACATCTGAAACTAAACCTTAACTTTTTAGAACTCTTTATTATGTAAAAGTTCAAATACATAGAAGAGAACAGTATAAATTAATCCACACCACTCCCATGGACCATCACTTGGCTTTATCAACGATCAACTCATGACCAATTCTGCTGTATCTATCTCCCCCTACCTTTTGTTTTCTCTCAATACCAAGTCATTGCATCTCTAAACACTTCGGTAAAACTTTATAATTCTGGCTGAACACTGATGGAAATTTGGGGGGTTTTGTGTTTTATTTTTCACTGCCTCTTATTTTCAATCCTCATGTCATTCAAAGAGAGAAAGCTGGTGTTTATTGACAGCAAGGAAAAGAAAATTTAGATGTTTCAGTTTTTCTGGCATTTCTGGGACTTAAATACAGTTGTAAACTTTTCTCCTCCCTCCAGTGAAGGAGGAGGCAGAGCTGGCAAGATATAGTCATTTTGTTTAACAAACATTAACTGAACACCAGGGATGGGGCTAGGTAAAAGGAATAAAAATGAATAAGCCAAAGATCCCTTCTCTATAAGGGGTGAGACACGCATAAACAGATAATGTCAATATAATGTGTCAGAACTAGAATAATGATATTCACGGGGTACTATGGGAACAGAATAAGGGCACTCAGGCCAGATTAGGGATTCAAGCAAGGCTTCCAGAAGAGATGATATCTGAGTAAATGCAAATATACTGCAAATGATTGTTACTATATCATTATAATAAGACCAGAACGAGGTTTCCTTCAAACAGATTTCCTTCATTTAATTCGTTGGGGAATTGGGTGGGGAGGGATAGAGGGGAAAGTTCATCAAAGAATATTAGGAAAAAAACCCAAAACACCAGGAATTCAAAAACAACCACTATATAATGTCTCACGGGGAATACCATAGGGAAAGGCTGGTCTCTAGCCTCAAGGAGGTAGGGATATAGATGGGGAGAAATTAAACATGCATCAGAAAATCTTACTATAGCATATTCAATCAAAGTATATAGTCTAGGGATGGGAAAAGTGGACTAAAATATTTGGGTAAGAGCTGGGACCTAAACCAAGGTTCTGAATATAAATTTAACCCAGATCAAAAAAGGGAAGCCAATCAAGTAAAGAAGAGTAAAAGGTAAGCCTTAAGTAGTCAAGGAGGCTTTGTCTTTCAAAAGTATTTATGGGAGCGCCTGGGTGGCTCAGTTGGTTAAGCGTCCGACTTCGACTCAGGTCACGATCTCATAGCTTGTGAATTCGAGCCCCGCGTTGGGCTCTGGGCTGATGGCTCGGAGCCTGGAGCCTGCTTCCGATTCTGTGTCTACCTCTCTCTCTGCCCCTCCCCCGTCCATGTTCTGTCTCTCTCTCTGTCTCAAAAATAAATAAACGTTAAAAAAAAAAGTAAAAAAAAAAAAAAGTATTTCTGGGGGTGACTGGGCAGTTCAGTCAGTCGGACGTCTGACTTCGGCTCAGGTCATGATCTCGCAGTTCACGAGTTCGAGCCCTGCGTTGGGCTCTGTGCTGACAGCTCAGAGCCTGGAACCAGCTTCAAATTCTGCATCTCCCTCTCTCTCTGGCCCTCCTCTGCTAGTCTCTTTCTCTCTCTCTCTCAGAAATAAACATTTAAAAAAATTTTAAATAAAAAAAAATAAAGTATTTCTTCCTTCTGTCCATCTCTGAATTGATTGAAGGAAGCAGGGGAAGGGCTTGTATCTGAACCTCAGTTTCCAAAGAGGTGTGTGCATATATGTATTTACATGTGTGTCACGTATGTCGGCATCAGAACATGAAGATCTGATTTGAGCATTTACAATCTGGCTCTAAGCTATTCCACTGGAACAACACACAATGTCAGATGCATACAAAGATCTACTCTTGGGGGCGCCTGGGTGGTTCAGTCAGTTAAGCGTCTGACTTCAGCTGAGGACACGATCTCACGGTTCCGTGAGTTCAAGCTGTGCACCGGGCTCTCTGCTATCAGCTCGGAGCCCGCCTCAGATCCTCTGTCTCCCTCTCTGCCCCTCTCCTGCTCACACTCTCTCTTTCTCTGCCCCTCCTCCACTTGTTCTGTCTCCCTCTGTCTCTCAAAATAAATCAACTTAAAAAAATCTACTCTGGCAGATATCTGATTCTTGGGGAGAAACCCATAAAAATGAAAGCTGTAAAAGATATATAAGAAAAGCCAATCAACGCTGTAAGATTATAAAAAACGTTTTCCGATTGTCGTCAGAGGTCAATGCCTCACCACTTCTAATTCTATTTTTAATAACAAGAGCACCAGCTAACACTCAAACAGCATCTGCTATGTTACAAGCTTCATATAATTCACTCATTTAATCTTCAAAATGAGTTTTGTTGTAGATACTCCTATTCCTCCCATGTTATAGAAGAGGTAACCAAGATTCAGAGAAATGAGTATCAATCTTCCCTCAGTTTTTCAACCTTCACCTGTAAGAATTTAAGTAGAGCTTAAAAAAAGACATGTAGGATTTCTCTGAGTACAGACTGAAATCTAGTATTTTTTTAAGTTCAGAAAAATTACTTCTATCCTTCATTGACCCAGGTGAAATGATGCGTGATAGTATGTTGGCACAGAGCCATAAACATAAATGTAAAATCAATCCATGAGGCTAAGAGGTAGAGTTGCAAATAGAAACATGCTCTAAAAATGCCATGTTTATCAATAGACCAAAGAACAATCTCTGAATATTTCCCACCGGATTGAAGAATGCATCTTTTTCACAATACTTAAACAGAGATAAATGACGGTATCATTTACAGTGATAAAGGTAGCCAGTGGTAAAAAAGCATTTGAAATAACTTTTGTCCCTACTGAGCAGTAGAAAAATATTACTCCCCAGGTAGAGCTTTTTCTTCCAAACTCTGAAAGCACTTTATAGGTAGCTATCCCCAGCATTTGTATATCATATTACAATATAATTATTTGTTCATGTAGCAGTCTTCCCTCCAGACTTCTAGTCCTGGAGGATAGGGTGTGAATTTATTCATCCTGGGATTTAAAACCCATCTCTGCATCTAGTAGAATAAAGGTTTATTGGGTGAATAAATGAATGAATGATTCAAGAGGTGACTTTTGATAAACTCTCAGGCACTACACAGGATTATAGAAAAGTTTAAAATATCATTTAAGTCATAAGGGTGTTTGTGATTTTAAAAATAGATTCCAGCCTCCCATGCCTGGCATTTAAGGCCTTTCTACATGAGCCCTAATCTACTTTCTTAACCTTATCTCATCTACTCTCTTCCTAGTTATATCCTGGGCATAAATTACTTTGTCTCTCTTTTTTTAGGGTTTATTTATTTTTGAGAGACAGAGATAGAGTGAGCAGGGGAGGTACAGAGAGAGGAGACAGAATTCCAAGCAGGCTGTGGGCTGCCAGCACAGAGCCCGATGTGGGACTCGAACTCATGAACAACAAGATCACGACCTAAGCTGGAACCAAGAGTTGGACACTTAACCAACTGAGCCACCCAGGCGCCCCAAGAATTACTTTCTGACACGAGCTCTGTGCTTTCTCATCTCTACCCTTTAACTCAGTAATCTCCAAAAGTTTTAGATTATTTAGCCCTAGTATAAAATACCCCAGCATACTTATTTAATACTGTGCTGATATGTTTATAATAAAACAATTATAAAAACACATGAAAATAGACATTTTAAGCAAATAAGGAAAGATATATAAATAGAAGTTTTAATTTTTTCGTCCTGGACACAACAGATGGTTTTAGATGTACTTCACTTTGAAAGTCACTGATTTATATGAAAAGAACTAATCTCATAGAGGTTTTTTGAGAATTAAGTGAATCAGTACATGTAATACACTTAGAACAATACTGGTCATGAAGGCCCAATGTAAATGTTATCTCTTCAAAGAATTATTTGAATGCACTTCTTATGAGGTTAGGATTTCTCACTGTAGAAGGCACTAACCCTACAGAGTTTGGCAAAGAGCTGAGCCTAAGAAGCCAAAATAAAGTAGAAACGTTGGAAAGATTGGGTTTATGGAAAATGATGCAAAGGAAAAAAGAGGTAATTATTAACCTCAAGAAAAATAAAGTACACAAAAAGCAAATATAATCATACTACACTATCTTGCTCTATGGTACATATTTCCATAGGCCTAATCAGACAAACACGGACGGCAAATTTAACAAAAAAAACTGTGATAT
This sequence comes from Felis catus, assembly GCF_018350175.1. Taxonomy (NCBI): domain Eukaryota; kingdom Metazoa; phylum Chordata; class Mammalia; order Carnivora; family Felidae; genus Felis; species Felis catus. The sequence continues at coordinate 124,757,517 of NC_058374.1, forward strand.
AACTATACGGAAAAGACGGGGTGTTAACACAGCCCCTGAAATCCTCAGTTTTTATTAGCGAAAGTCTAAAGTTCAGGCATGTTACTTTAAAACTTGCAGATATCTATCAGAAGAAACAGCTAAAATATTTCAGTGATCATCTCTGAGGAATGTGATTGGAAAGGTAGAACACCTTAGTACTATTTAATTTTTAAATTTTGTGCATGTATTATATCGATCACAGATCTTGAAAATGAAGTCCATTTTCTTAAATTTTAAAATAACCTCCCACAGAAAGATGGCAAGTTGAGTACATATGTTCAACTCTACCCTCTCCAGATACCTCAGTGACACAACAGAGAAAAGATGCAGAAAGGCAGAGATATTCCAGAAAGGAGAGAGAAAAAAATAAAGAAATAGAGAGTAAGAAAAGATCAGAAATTTAACGCAAGCGTTGTAGGAATCAAATCGTAAGACTCCAGGAAAAGAGAACGGAGAAAATGATGAAAAAAAAATCAAGTAAATAATTCATAAATTTTTCCTAGAACTGAAGAACATGAAGTTTTAGACTGAAAGGGTCAAATAGCATCCAACAAAACGGACAAAGGACTTCCAAACCAGGGCACATCAACGTGAAATTGAAAAGCAATAGGAAAAAAGAGAAGATCTTGCAAGCTTCTAGGGAGATGAAAAGAAGTTATGTATAATGAGATCAGCAGTGAGAAAAGCACCTGTTGTTCTTCTCACGGTAACAGAAGTTAAAAGGCACTGAAGCAAAGCCTTCCAAATTCTAAAAGAAATAATTTTATAGTCACTCAACCTACTCAGGTAAAAGCATTTTACAAATCGCAAACGTTCTTAGGCACTCTCAGGCATCTATCAGAAGATGTGTTCATACAACAGTAGAGAATCTAAAAAAAAGGGAAAGCCGTGGAATTCAGGAAACAGGAAATCCGAAGGTTCTATTTATCAAGTCATATTAAAAGCGATCATGAGCTTACTGGTTGTAGGAAGATGAAATCCATATGAAGGCTTTCAGTTGCTTTTTGGAATGTTAACATATTTCATGTGCTTTTAGATTTGCATAGCTATGCTTTTACAGCATTCCGAGCATAAAAGAGATTACAAGAGGTTTCAACTCTTACCTGTAGCACAGCAGCAAATAAGTACACTACTATGAAGATGACAGTTAAGGACGTGTGACCACTTTTCATCAAATGAATAGTGTAGAGGAAAATTAAATGTCCGGGAATCACTAAAAGCAGTAAAACTTGAGCAGACTTATTATTCACTCCTATAATAGAAAATATAAGAGTTAAAACAAAATCATATTTTGGTTAATAACAGGTCAGTTATTAACATTTAAGGACTACTTTCTACTTACTATACTGAATAGCACTGCATAAAATTCTGTTGCTGAGGCACCTGGTTGGCTCAGCCAGTTAAGTGCCCAGCTCTCGATTTTGGCTCAGGTCATGATCTCATAGTGGGTCATGAGATCAAGCCCCACGTCAGCATCTCCTTACCCTCCCAACCCTCCCTCCCCCACTGGGCATGGAGCCTTTTTGAGATTCTCTTTCTCCCTGTCCCACTGCCCCTTCCCTGCCTATAAGCACCCATATGTACATGCAGGCATGCTCTTTCTCAAAATATAACAAATAAATCTACTCCTGAAATCATTGTTTCACTATATGCTAATTTGGATGTAAATTTTAAATAAAAAAATAATAAAAATATATATATATAAAATAAAAAATTCTGTTGCTAGCAAAACATTTCAACTTTCCACAAATCACTTAATTCTTTGAAATTCTTACTGTATGTTATAGACTAATTAAATGACAGGAAATTGATAAAAGCTTGCTATGAAGAACACTGGCCAGACTTTAATGTCTATCATACTAATAGAGGGAAGACAAAAGAAAACACATAAAGTTCCTAAAGCATAGGAATGTTCTGGTTTTTTGGGTTTTTTTTAAACGTTTATTCATTTTGAGAGAGAGTGAGCCAGCAAGCAGGGGAGGTGCAGAAAGAGGGAGAGAGGGACAGAGGGAGAGGGGGAGAGAGAGAGAGAGAGAGAGAGAGAGAGAGAGAGAGAGAGAGAGACGGAGAGACTCCCAAGCAGGCTCTGCACTTAAACCACAGAGCACAAAGCAGGGCTCAAACCCACAACCGTGAGATCATGAGCAACATCATGAAGCAAGAGTCAGATGCTTCACTGACAACAGCCACTCAGGGGCCCCAGGAATGTTTTAATTTTACTTTTCCTTTAGAGTTCTTTCACTGATATTTTACTGAGCATTTCTCATCCCCATTCAAAAGTCAAGAATGACCTTTATTTTGATCAAAAAAGAAGTGACAGGAATTGTGAGATTTAATATAGTGGTCTTAGTTTTTTGGTACTCACTGCCCGGGTGACATAAACAGGACACTGTTCCTTGTGACAGAAATTATCCCTCTCCTTCTCTTTGGGATCAAATGCTTACATTTAGAAAAGCCAAAAGGATTAATACAGTAAAGACAGTACATCCGTCTCTCTAGATCACCTAGATCTAGATAAGGTTCCTCTTTCTTGACTCATGAGCAAGGTATCCCAGAGAAAAGAATGAAAGACAAAAAGTATACAAAGTTCCTCAGCAGCTGCAGACTTGATACAAATAACTTTTTGTTCACTGAGATTTAATGAACACAATCTATTCTACTTCCAATCTATTCAGGTCTCAGAAAAAAAAAAAAAAAGTCATGCAAAATTCTGACAAAATAGGTATTCAGCAACTGTTGCCTGCCTATGTGCTCAGAGCAGAATTATTCCTGATATAAGATGCAAAACTCCAAAGCACATACCTGGACCAAAAAAAGTTCTAAATGGGTAGTAACAACCTTTGGGTTCCTCAGGCAATTCTCCAGGAATGCTATGTAAGTGGAGGTAGGTAGAAATCCTGCTAGCCTGAATGGCCACCAAATTACCACCAATACCTGAAACATAAGGAAAAACAAAGCAGTTATCTTTCTATTTTAAGCAACTTGCATAAATTCAACCAAAGGCAGGCCTTCTTTGTGTTATGTGCTGGGCAATAAAACAAGCAAAAAGAATTTCTTCTGAAATGCTGACTTATTTAATGTTGAAGTAGATATTCCAAAGGCGTAAAGTCATTATTAGGAAAGAATCTTGCATTACTTTTTCAAGTCTGACTCACCGACTGAAAGCAGACCAGACTAAATAATTGTTTTAAATTACTACCACGGCCAAGGTATAAAGCTAGGTAGCAAGATATTTAATGCTTACCTCGTTAATGAAAGGAAAAATAAGCTTGATTTTTTTTTTTTTTTTTTTTTTTCAAATAGACAAGGCTTGGTACTTTTCTGCTCGGGTTCCTAAAGAAATTGGTAGAGGAGACTGAAAAAAATACTCCAGAAAGTAATCTTGTAACCTAGATTATTCTCTCAAATACTTTACAGACATGCCCTACAGGAAACATTAAAGGGATTTCTCTTGGCAAAAGGAACATAAATCCAGATGGAAATCTGGAACTACACAAAGGAAAGAAGGATGCTAGAAATGTAAAATATATCAGAAAATAGAAAAGATATTTTCTCATTTTTAGTCTCTTCAAAAAACATCTGACCATTTAAAGCAAAAATAATAACAATGTATATACAAGGTTTGTAACAAAGTAGAATGTATGACAAAAAGAACACATAAGAAAGAAGAGTGAAAATCCAAGTATACTGATGCAAAGTTCTTATCCTTTATGTAAATGGACTAAATTATTATTTGACAGTGCTCTGTGATAAAGATATACATTATAATACCTAGAGCAGTAGTTTGCAAAATATGGTCTGGGGTCTGAAGGAAGAGTAATTCTAGAAATTCTAACCAAGCCTTGCTAGCACAAGTCCCAGAGGGAAAGATTCACAGTATACATTAGCATGATAAAGATCTTTAAGAAATCCTGTAGTGAAGAAATCTATTTGACCTAATGCTTCCCAAACTGAATGGACAACAAAAACTCACTTTTCAAGTTATACTTATTAATATCTCATAGAACTAGTATTCTTGTGATATATACACACACACACACACACACATACACACATACTCTAAAGTTTATTCATTTATTTTGAGAGAGAGAGAGAGAAAGCACGAGTCAGGGAGGTGCAGAGAGGGAGAGAGAAAGAGAATCCCAAGCAGGCTCAACATGGTCAGCATGGAGCCCAATGCAGAGCTCGAACCCACGAACTGTGAGATCATGACCTGAGCTGAAGTCGGACGCTTAACCGACTGAGCCACCCAGGCGCCCCTGAAATATATTTTACAAAATGCTACTAAATGCTGGGAGATGTGTTAAAAGATGTCCTAAGCAAAATATCAACACTGATATGCCTTACTTTAAACAAAGTGTGTATTCTTGTATCTAATAAAACAGATAAATTAGCAATTATTTTGAGGGGGAAAAAATCACAGGCTTTGGAATCAGGCAGATCTGGGTCTAAATGCTGAGTTACCACTTACTAGATATGAGATGCTGGACAAATTACTTTCTTATTGGGAGGATTAAATGATATGAACGTGCATAAAAGACCTGCAAGTTACCCGGTACACAGTAGGTACTCACTAGTTAGTAAATGATGATGGTCATGATGATGGTCATGATACATAGGGGTCCTTTAAATAGCACATCCTCTAACACATTTAAAATGAAATTCAATTCTCAAAAGTTCCACTTTTTTGAGGACCATGGAATTAATCTTCTCTATCAATGTCTTTAAAGAGTGGAATTTAACATAAAGTGAGCTCCTTGTGATACGCAGCTAAGAGATTTACTTACTGGGATACAAAAAAAAAAAAAAAAAAAAAAAAAAAAAGATTGTACTGCCGTGTAATATGATGGCTTCCAAGAAGAGCACTTCAATGAAGCTCTAAAATTATTTCTTTTGTAAAGTGAAATAACAGAAATACTGATTAAAACCTTACTCATGACGGTATTGTTGTAATTTACATTTTTCACTGAAATGTTGGACAATACAGCTCTAATGGCATTAGTGAGTAAAACTTATGCTAGTGACCTCATCAACTAATATTCACTGAATAGGATTGGAACAGGTGGAAGAAAAGCAGTAATCATTCCAAGCAGTGGAAATTAGATCTTTGTGGGGCCCCCACATAGGAATCCGGTTAGGATAAAGGAAAAAGTTGTACGCAGCCAAGAGCATATAGAGGGCCTTGAAAAGCGAAGCAGAAGAATTCAAACTTGATTTGACAGGTAGGAGGAAACCACTGATAAGTTCATCATCTTAAGTCTGATGTAATAAAAACAATGTTTAAGGATGACTAGTCTGTTAGTGACATTTAATTGGCACTGAATAGGGCGTGGGTCAGGAAAGCTACTTTGTTACTTCAATGATGGCTGAAGTGAGATATTAGCAGACTACAATGCTGAGACTGTTGTTGTATAAGTAAGCGAAGAAGTGAATTACGTTAATGGGCAAATAGACAAGGTTTGGTCATGTCTACTCAAAGAGGATGAAGGGCCAGGTTGATGGTGCCATGATTTTAAGGGTGGATGATGGGGAGGAGTGTGGCACTAGGAAAATTGGGAAGGGGATCTAGAGGGGAAATTTCTTTCTTTTTTGTTTCTTAATGTTTATTCATTTTTGAGAGACAGAGAGAGACAGAGCATGAGTGGGGAAGGGGCAGAGAGACAGGGAGACACAGAATCTGAAACAGGCTCCAGGCTCTGAGCTGTCAGCACAGAGCCCGAGTTGGGGCTCGAACTCACAAGCTGTGAGATCGTGACCTGAGCCGAAGTCAGACGCTCAACCGACTGAACCACCCAGGCACCCCAAGGGGAAATTTCTTTACAGACATTTTATAGCTACACAGAAATGTAAATGTTCAGTTGAAATTTTAGATATGAAGTTAGATTTTGGAGAACTTGCCTTCATAGAACATATTTTCTTACACATAAATATAAAAAGCAGTTTATATTAAATGTGTAGCATATCCTATGACAGGTTTTCTCTCAGGTAAAATTACTTTTTAAGTTATATTGGTGTAGGTTATACTAAAATCCAATTTAATGAGCCAGCCCAAAAGTCAGTATAACTGGATTAAAATTATTTTATTAAATGGAATACATACAAGAAACCCTGTGAACCTAAGTATTACAGTTCCCACTTTATAGGTAAGAAAAAAAAAAACATAAGGCAGATTTTAAAGGGATCCGCAGAGGAGTGATAGATGTTAATGGACTGCATTGACTTAAGCAATGCTTACACCTAGCTAACTCTAATTTATCCATAAAAATTGACAGAGGCAGCAACAAAACAGGACAGAGCACATAACCCAAAGCCAGTGATAATCCAGAACTGAAATGTCATATTATGCTACATTAACCTCAAAAATCAGGTATGCCTGATTCTCAAGCTAAGATCAAGTGGTAAGAGTAAAAAAACAGCTTTTTTCAAAAATGTGTTGTGCATACTGAGAACAGGGAACATCACTTCTACCCCAGATACCACCCTGGGCTTGGAGAGGGAATGGAAGGGAAGGGAAGATACACCTCTTAAAATCTGAGTCCTACGATTCTCGTTAGTGCCTAGGAGTATGTAATGATTTGTTGCCATCGTGAAACAGTGTATCTCATTCTTACCATTAATAACCGGTGTGTAAACAACAATCCCCACCAAGTTTGGATCAGATACAGTTGTGTCCAGAATAAGGCCCCCAATGCTGGAAGAAAATCACACAGTTTAGGGAAGAGAAAAGAAAACACTAATTTAAAGCTGCTCTTTACATACAAACACCTCTACTTTTAAAAGTAAACATTTCAGACATTTAAAAAACAATAAAAAGGAAAAATATTCAAAGTAAAAATCAATGTCAACAGTGAAATGTTGAAAATAAAACATGAGCAGTAGCCCTCTGTTTCCGTTCTCATTCTGATCTCCAAGATGTGTTCCCCGTAAAAAGGAAAAGAACATAGGGGCACCTGGGTGGCTCAGTCGGTTAAGCGTCCGACTTCGGCTCAGGTCTAATCTCACTGTTGGTGAGTTCGAGCCCTGCATCTGGCTCTGTGCTGATACAGCCTGGAGCCCTCTTCAGATTGTGTCTCCCCCGTTCTCTCTGTGACCCTCTCCTGCTCACACACTGTCTCCGTCTCTCTCTCAAAAATAAATAAAAACATGAAAAAATAAAAAACATAAATAAAAAGGAAAAGAATATGCTTTAAGTGCTTTAAAATGTCTGGAAGGATATATAAGAAATTATTAACAATGTCCATCTCTGGGTGGAGGGGCAGACAAAAGACTGATGATTATTTAATATCCTTCTGTATTTGTTAATTTTTTTAAACCATGTGTATTTATTGCTCTTATAATTTAAAAAATAGGGTTTTTTTTTTTTGTTTTTTTGGTTTTGTTTTGTTTTTTTTTTTTTTTAAGTAAGCTCTAAACCAAACACAGAGCTTTAACTCATGACTCTGACCCCATGATCAAGAGTTGCATGCACTAGGGGTGCCTGGTGGCTCAGTCGGTTAGGCATCCGACTTTGGGTCAGGTCATGATCTGGCGGTTCGTGGGTTTGAGCCCTGCATCAGGCTCTGTGTTGATAGCTCAGAGCCTGGAGCCTGTTTCGGATTCTATATCTCCCTCTCTCTCTGTTCCTCCCCTGCTTGTGCTCTCTCTCTCTCTATCAAAAATAAATAAACATTAAAAAAAATAGATTAAAAAAAAAAAAAGTTGCATGCTCTACCAACTGAGCCAGTCAGGCGCCCCTAAAATCTAGTTTTTAAAAGAATATTTCTTCATTTATGAAATTAACAAAGCATTAAATGGATCATTTTTATTGTGTTAAAACTATATATATATATATATATATATATATATATATATATATATATATATAAAATCTTATCATTGGTAAGTTGAAATAATGAGCTGTAGCATAGAAAGGGCTGATTTTCAGAATGGAGGTCTGGAAAAATAACATACAGCTACATAGAAGCAGGCCTTCAACTTCAATGTCTCAATGGAGCTCCGAGGGTTTTTTTAAGTTTCAAGACCATTACTAATTGGTTAACTTCAGTTTCTTGGTCTAAGCCCTATAAAACATTAACAGTCCCAATACTCCATGGGGTCGCACTGCCTAAATTTTCTAGGAAAATGCAACCTACATTATACAAAAATAAACTACATGTTATCAGAGAATGGAATTGATTGTCAAAATATCAGATCAAAATATTCTTACCACTACTTGACAGCTAACATTAGGAATTTATTAAATCTTTATTAATTTTTTTAGTAAAATAAATGAATTGTGACTTAATATGCCTAAATTACTAGAATTTCCCATTAAAAGTTACACTATAGGGGCACCTGGGTGGCTCAACTGGTTAAGCGTCTGACTCTTGTTTTCAGCTCAGGTCACGATCTCACGGTTTCGTGGGTTTGAGCCCCACATCAACACGTTGGGCTCTTTGCTGGAAGCACTGAGCCTGCTTGGGATTCTCTTTCCCTCTCTCTCTGCCCCTCCCCCACTTGTGCTATCTCTGTCTCTCTCAAAATAAATAAATAAACTAAAAAAATTTTTTTTAATTAAAGTTACACTGTAAAGTCCAAAAATAGTCATCCTTAGCAGTATTTTCATATTATAAGCTCTAATTTAAAATATACATATATATATTTCATAGAACTAGTTATGTATTAAAGAATAAATCTCTGCCAAAACACATAGGTTCATGCTGTGACTGTAACATGAATATTTGCTAAAACACATTTTAAAATGTTTTTATGACCCAGATAACAAAATATAGAAAAATTAGAAAATACAAACAAAAAGAAGAAAATAAAAATCAACTATCATGACATCATTCAGAGTTATACTGTTAGTATGTTGGTAGCTAGACTCCCAGACATTTTTAAACACTTAGATTTTTGAAAATGAAAACCCACATTGCAAAAGTAGTTCTCTCTTCACTTTTATCAAATTTTGATTTTATCCAATAAACACATGTACATTATTTAAAAAGTGAGAGTGCCGCAAAGCCTATTACATAGCCCCTGGCCCCTGCCCCCAAAACCTGTTCTGCCCCAGTAAATTTTTTTTCAACTTCTGTAGCTGTTTCCTCTGGCATTTAATTCTGTATTTCCAGATAGCATGTTTATACCGTGATTTCTTGATTTTAATTTTAGACACTTACCTAATGACCTCCACTATGACGGATGAGGATTTAGTCTCACTTGCCCTTCTCTCTCCACCTAAGACCATTCATAAACCCCTTCCTCCCCGTATCCTGCCAACTTGGTTCTGTAGTTCTGGGTGGAGTATTTAGGGTTTACCTTATTGTGACAATGGAATCATTATTCACAGCAGGACCACCAAGTGTCATTGGATTTCCCCACTGTTACTTGTTGCTCTGTCCCATATTTTTCCTAATTTTTAAGGTACTTACTACTAATTCAGCCTCAAATTTCTAACAAAGTTAATGAAGTGCCTCTGAATAAGTCAAAGTCACCTGGCAACCAATCAATTCTGCTTTTTTTTTTCTTAGAGACATTCCTCCTTGAGCCCACTGTCCTCCTGCCAACCTGGATGGTTGCCTCTAGGCCTGATACACAGCTGTCAACCTGAACTTCAATCTCCCACGCTGGGTCTTTGAAAAAGTCCCAACATTTCATAGGACCCTACTGCCTGAATCTTCCAGGAAAAAAGCAATCTACATCAGAGAAAAATGAACCACAAGGTCTCATGGAATGGGTTTCCTCATGCCCATGTCATCTTCCTTGATTTATTTCCTCATTTTGATAGACTGTATCTTCTACCAGCTTTCATATGAAAGGGTACATAGGAAGCAAAGTTTTTGAGATCCTACATGACTGAAAATTGTTGGATGCCACTCTTCCATTTGGCTGATACTGCAACCATACTTTGTGTTCAAAATAATCTCCCTCTCTGGTGTTGCTACTGGACATCATTCAGATTCCCAATGCTTTATATGAAACTTGTCTTTTCTCTCCAGGAGATTTTGGGATTTATAGTAAATTTATCATTTGGGGCCCTCCTCGTATTCACTGTGCTTGGTACTCAGTGGGCCATTTCAATCTGGAGGCCCGTGGTCTTCAGTCCTGGGGAATTTTCTTGCAATATTTCTTCGAGAATCTCCTCTTATTGTTTACCTCCAGTTGCCCGCCTCTTTGTTTTCTGTTCTATTTTCCAGAACACTTCTTCGGCTCTGTCTTCTAACTTTTCTACTCAGTTTTTTGTTTGCTTATTTGTTTCTGCTCTTTATATATATTCTTCGTTCCCAAGAGCTCTTCCTGCTTTTCCAAATCCTCCTTATTAGAACATTCTGTTCTTACATTATGGATGCCATAGATTCTCTTATTGCTTTAAGGGCACTGATGAGAGTTTTTGAGGTCTTTCAACTATCCCTGCACTTTCTTTGAGTACCATTTTTCTGGTCTCTGTCTTTCATGTTAGAAGCCTTAATCAAATATCTGGTGATCCTTTTACTGTCTGCTCCTCTGTAAAGGGCATTGCAGAGCACACTCGTCAGCAGGTGAGCCTCCTGAAGAATGGTCAGGTAGCTCTTTCACTCAAGGACCCACAAGGGTCAGTAACCACCGAGTTTTTCTCTGGCTCTCTGGCGCTGATGAGTTACCCCAGGAGGGAATTAGTCTAATTTTTTTGCCTGGGGGTATAGGCTTGACTACCAGCATTCCATGAGCAAAGAAAAAGAAGTGGGATAGGGTTTTCACTGCTGGGCATCTAGATTTTCACTTAATCCTACTTTCCATACAGTGCTTAATCCACACCCTCACTTGTGCAGGTGTTTCTTAATCCACAGCTTCTCTGATTTAGTCTCTCCAGAGTTAATTCTTGTCTTTTGCCAAGGTGGGAGGGGGCAGTCACTTGGGTGGTCAAGCTGGAGAAGGGCTTTGAGGGTCTAATTGTTTCTCACATAAATTTTCAACCGATCTTCTCCATTTCAGCTTTGAGAAGTACTCAGTGCCTCCAGTTTCTCCACGTTTCTGGGTTTCTGAGGCTTAGATCGGCTCGCTTCCTATGGGTGTCCCCTCACCCTGCTGGAGGTCAGGCTTTAGCCTTTTCCATTCTGGCGGTTCAGCTAAAAGTCATCCATCTGATTCCTATTTTACTAATTTTGTTGAATCTCTCACCTGCTGTCCTCTCTGTTTCCCTTCTGCTTTTGTGGTTTTACAGCTTTTCTGTTCTATTACTGTCATTTTAGTAGTTTCAGGAAGGAAGACAGTAAATGCGTGTCAATATACCATGCTTAACGGGAAACTCATACCCTTTTCTAGCTGGCTCTTTTCACCAAAGGCATAATGAACATCTTTCCACGTTAACGTTGCAGTGTTATTTTTAGCAGCGAATATTCCATTTCGCGACTATACCATAATTTATTTGATCACTACCTGGTTGCTGAGACCTCTAAGGTGGTCTCTCTCTTCTTTTGTTATTAAAAGTTCCTCTGTGATGAGGACCGTACAACCTAATCATTTGCAAATATCCTTAATTATATCCCTATGTTCTGCCAAAGTCCTAGAAGGAGAAGCAGTCAAATGGTACGTCCATTTCTAAGGCTGTCTGATACTTATGTGAGCAACTTACTATTAAAAATAAATAATGTCAGGCTAACACACACACACACACACACACACACACACACACACACACACACCACTAAACCTTACTCGTCAGTCTGGTAAGGATTTGATTGGAGAAAAGTTTGAAACTGGTAGCCAAATGAGGTATGTCTACTCATTCCAAGAACTCCTGTGACTAATAGCTCTATTACATGTGATAATAAAGATGTGAGTACATAAAATGACTGAACCAAGAAATGATGTTTTAATGTATACACAAGATGCAGGCATATCGAACACACGGATAGATACACACACACACACACACACACACACACACACACACACACACACACACATTTTAATACTAACCTACTTATAACCATAGCTGTTATGACAGGCTCCCAGCCTGAGTGGAGAACTGTCCTTGTGGCTGGATGTTTGGCAGCTATTATAATCCAGATAGGAGTTAGAGCCAAGAAAAAGACACCAACTAATGGAGAAATGTAGTAATACCTGTCTAAAATTAAAAAAGAGACAACATTTCAATCTCTCTTCTAACCATGGAGCAAATGTAGATATTAAAAGTTGAAGTTTCCCAGAAGATAGGATGTTATCCAACATATTCACATGCTATATATTCTATAAACTTCAAACAAATTTAAAACAGTAGATAAGGTAAAAATATTAAATAATGTAACCAAAAACTAATACATTAATTCAACAAACATTTATGAAATTAGCTATCTGTGCTAGATGAGAACTGCAATAATAATGATGATAATAATAATAATAATAATAATTAATAATAATAATAAACAGTAAGAACAAGAGTAAAAAAGCTAACATTTATTTGGCTTCTATTATTTACCAAGTACTGTGCTAAACACTTTCAACTCAACACATCAACTCATGTGACAGTCCTCACAAATATGAGGTAGACACTGTCATTTCTATTTTATGAAGAAAACTGAAGCTTTGGACCTTAAGAACATGGCTAAGAGACAGCAAGAGTTGGGGGAAATGGAATCTGACACCAAAGTTAGTACTCTTAACTCTCGAGTCAAATGGGATATTGTTTTGACCCACAAAGATCTTATAGTGCAAGCATTCCAAGGAATATTGGCCAATCAATTGATAACAGATATCCCCATATTGAATAGTGTTCCAAGCTCCAAAATAAAATAGAAAAACTAAGTTTAATAAAGTTAAATACATTTTTTCACTGCTGCACTTCTCAGAACCCTTAATATTCTAAGACAGAATATAGTACACCATGTTAACCATAGGTTGGCCAGACCACCTAGTTTCACATCTAAGTGTGACAACTTACTTTGGACAAGAAATTTAATTTCTATAAACTTTAAATTCCTTATCTATAAAATGGCAACAATAATAGTACCTATTTCATGGGGTTATTGTGAGTCTTAAGAGAATTAGTACACGTAAGTACAATAGTGCCCAGGCACCTAGCTAATATTTATTGAACACTTACTATTGTCATAATTATCATGGCCATTATCATTAACATCTTGCTATTTGGAACACACTGAGATACCAGATTGCCAGGACTTTGTTACAACCCCTTTGTGGTAAACTGTTTTACTTGATCACAACTGTTCACTGTCTCTCCATTCTTGTTATATTTTCCTATAAAGTGAATATCCTTCTCTGTCTCATTGACTTTGAGCTTAGCTATTTGTCTTGCTTTGTGGACATGCTATATATCACCTCTGAACAAAATTTTAAGTGCTTTCAGAAATGAAAGAGGTAGATTGATAGATAGATATGGGTAAATATGAACTGTTTTCAGACACTAGACACTAGACAACAGGCATTGCAAAACTGTGATCCCTGAGAGAAGGGAAAGAAATGAGATAAGCCCTATAACAGCCTCAGCTCTTTGACTTAAGGCACATTCCAGACCACAGCTCAGGAAGGGAAAACTCAAGCAGAGTGATGATAGGGCAGCAGGAATTTATAGGACAAAATACTAGAGAAGAGGAAGCTCTCAGAGAAAGAGCTTGTGAACTGAATACTAAGTCAAGCATGCATAGGTGAACTCCACAAGGCCAGGCCAAGAATAATTGGGGAGTCGTAAACTGAAAAATTCCCAGAGTTTACAAAGGGCTGGAAGTCATTCAAGAGCTAATCTTGTAGAGAAGAGAGGCCTCTTTGAATACTGAGAAGATTTAGTAAAGACCTGAGAAGGGTCACATCTTAGCAGTAGGGCCAGCCCTAGCGTAAAGTCTACTCAAGATTCACTCCAATAAAGCTTGAAACCATGCCTTGTAAGGCTCAAGCTAATCCACAATTAACTGCCTACAAGAATAAAATTAAACACTCTGTAAAGAAAACCAAAACAATTGAGCACTTAATGGTATTACATCACAATGTGTAGCACCCAACCAAAAATTATTTTTAAGTGTTTGGAATAATATTTAGTCACATTTACAAACTTAAATACTCTGAGATACTCTGTTGTACTTAGACATTTCTCATGTCTCTCAAAAGTTTCCAAGTACTTATGACAATCTTTATAAATCTAGCAAATTAAATGTACAGATACAGAAAGTCTTTAAGTTTTCATACATTTTTATATAATGCATACAAATTTGGGAACATTTATATTTAAAATCACAAGAATAAGTCAATTACTTAATTAAAAATTTAAGACAGAATTAGAAGACTGATGTGTTTCTCTAATGGGTTAAGTTACAAGTATATTAAAAAAATCCATGTTTTGCCTCTTCAGAATAAAACTGTTAATACCATGAGTCTGATTCTCAAATATTTTTACAGTCAATTCTAAATATCCCCAGGAATACAAGTTGCCTACCCCTTCTTAAAACAGTGACACCCCAAAACATTTTTGGTAATATCATTTTAGCTGACCAAGGTTTTACTATTATCGGAGATTTCAGCCAGGACGTTCCTGGATTCTTCTCAATAATTCTAATACTTATTGTGTATAGTAGAGGCCTCCCCTTATACCTTAAAGACAGCCTTGAACTCACAGTCCTTGTAGCTTATAGTCCTAGATTTTAGTTATATGTTACTAAATTTTTCTGGCATCTCACAAAATTCTTCAATCCTTATCCAGACTCTTATCTTTAATTGAACTTTGTATTTCCTCATCTTAAAATATTTAAAGATCTTCTTGCCTATGACTAAAGATGTTTGAACTAGATAGAAACTCAATTTGTTTTTTCCTAGCAGATAGGAACAAACAATTACTATAAATATTAAACTAAGATCCAACCAAATTTTCTCATGGCTTTATCTAGATCACATCTTCAAAATAATTATGCTAACAAAAACATTAAATATTTTCTCCCATTTACAGGGATATGATTAATGCTACACAGTGTCATCTTCTCCATGAATTTTTATAAAAGTTGAAAAAAAAAAAACCTTTACTGAACGGATTCCCAGTTCTCCTTGTTAAAACATTAACAATGTTAATGTTGAACATTAATGTTATGTTAAATAACATCCCAATTAGGAGGCATTCTTACCTCTTAAAACAACTAAGGTTGCCAACAATCTCTTTACAGGATCAAGCAGAAAACTAAAGGCAAAATCCACTAAACACAAATGAAAAGAACTATTCTGCTAGGTCAGATCATCTTAGTACTTCATTTTTAGCTCAAAAAATGAGCACTATGCTCAGCCTTTAAGTTCTTCTCAACATTAAATCTTTGGAAGGACATCTGCCGTTGAAAGAAGCACCTACCAACTCAACCCCAGGGTCATTGCTTGAACTTTCAAAGTGGGCAGAAACTTCTCAGTAAATAAACTAAAAATAATGAGTGGACAGTTCCTCAGAAAGTTAAACAGTTATCATATGACCCAGCAATTCCACTGCTAGGTAACTACCAAAAGAACTGAAGACATATGTTCACACAAAAACTTGTACAAGAATGTTCACTTTTCATAATAGCCAAAAAGTGGAAAGAACCCAAATGTCCATGGAATGGTAAATGGATAAACAAAATGTGGTATATTTACACATGGAATATTATTCAGTACCGATTCATGCTACAACACAAGCAAAGCATACTCATCGAAAGAAGCTGGATATAAAAGGTCATCCATTTTGGGGAAACGTCCAGAACAGGCAAGCAAGCAAACCCATAAGTAGATAGATTACTGGTCACAGGGGCTGGGGAGTGACAGCTAACGGTTTCTTTATGAGGTGATGAAAATCTTCTGGAATAGAACATAGGTTCTATTAATAATAGGTTGTACAATCTTATGAATGTACTAAAAACCACTGAACTGCACACTTTTAAAAGGTGAATTAATTCAGTGTGGAATATAAATTGTATCTCAATTTTCAAAAATTCTAATAATGAAAAAAAAAAGGAGAGGCAACTACAGTCTTCAAAAATGTCAATGTCCCGGGGTGTCTAGGTAGCTCAGTCGGTTGAGCACTTGACTATTGATTTCAGGTTAGGTCATGATCTCAGGGTCATGGGATCAAGCCCTGCATCACCACTGGGTGTGGATCAAGCCTGCTTGGGATTCTCTCTCCCTTTCACTCTGCTCCTCCTCAGCTTGCAAATGTATGTGCTATCTCTCAAAAAAAGAAAAAAAAAAGTCTCTGCCCTAAAGACAAAGAAAAAATATATACATACATATATATATAAACATATAGAGAAATAGAGACAAAGAATAAAAAACAAAGTAAATGGGGTAAAATGTTAACATTAAGTGAATCTGAGTCCAGGGTATGCAAGATTTTTAATACTATTTTAATTTTTGCAACTATTTTATAAGCTTAAAAAGTATCTCCAAGTACGAAGAAAATGTAAACATTAAAAAAGTGGGAAAGCCATGATAAAATAAAAATTACTAAAACTGATTTACTATAAATCATTACTATCTCAATTTCCTGAGAAACCTAACATGCCCATTCCCACCAAATTATGATTATATAGGACCTTCCTATCTTTTCCCTGGCTAACATCTAACCCAATTCTGATGGCTAAATATAAGAAAAGAGAAGTCTCTAAAACACTTCTCTTTGTGGGATATATTGGTGTTTTAAAGATGTCATAAAATTAAGGAATTATTTTCAGAAAACCATGAGTGACACAATTGGTGAGAAAAAATGGTCAATTAAAAGCCAACTGTGAACTTCTGCATTAATACCAAAATCTAAAATAACGTCTTCCTTCTATAGGAAATACATTTAAATAATCCTAGTCAAAATGATATTTTGTATTAATTTCTGGGTAGATCACAATGGGTGTTTTAGTTGGCTGAAATCCACATCCTAAACCTAGAACCTATGGATATTACCTTATAGGGCAAAAGAGGCTTTGCAGATGTGATTAAGTCAAGTGTTTTGAAATGCAGAAGTTACTCTGGATTATTAGGGTGACCCCAAAATGCCAGAAGATCAGAGACAAGCAAAGGAATTTCCCCCCAAAATCTCCAGAAGACACCAGCCCTGCGGACACCTTGATTTTGGCCCTGTGCGAGTCACGTTAGACTGTTGGCCTCCAGAACTGTGAGAAAATGGATTTCTGTTATTTTAAGCCACAGAGTTGGCGGTAATTTGTTCCAGAAGCAATAGGAAATGAACACAGGTGTTCAGATAAAGCTCTGCAGAATTTGAAGCCCAATAAATGTCTGTGTGCATTAGTATTGACCCTGTGATATAAGTTGACCAGGGAAAAGTAGGGATGAACACAGCTCAAGTGGTTCAAATTGCTGTAACACTGAACTACCAACCATAACAGCCACCTTTTGGACTCATGGCTTTCACCTTTTATTAGACTGTTGGTGGCATTTTGCAACTACTGTTACGTAACTTCATTAATAACATCCATTATTCTTACCCTAAATTTTTTTGAAATATGTAACTGCTCTGAGTGACATTTTTATATGGCACCTGTTTCTGCGTGAGCAACAAAGCAACGGGCTCTGTAAGTTGCCGATTTTTTAAATGCCCTCTGTTATAACTATCAGAATTTTCTCACTAACTTGACCTTCCAGTGATCATTCTAAACCAAGACGGCGCTGAAAATACCTGAAGAAGAGTGACAGGCAAGACAGATTTAGATTCTACTCGTATCACCACTCATAGCAAGGCCATGATATTCTAGAATGTCTTGAAAATAACTAGCTGGCATCCCTGTTAGCTTCCAGACTGAAGCAACCTGAGGCTCACTGTTATTGTCCTTATGGCCCCAACTAAGCCATCTTTTAAAAGTTAACCTCGAAGAATGAGAAATCAGTCAACATTGTGCTCAAATCTTGTCTAAACAAGAAAAGTTGACAGTTTCTCAAATCAGTAAAATCACGTACATACAAGAATTAGATAGCCATGCAGGTATAAACAACCGATAAACATTTTTTAAATCCTCTTGGGGTGCCTGGGTGGCACAGTCGGTTGAGCGTCCGACTTCAGCTCAGGTCACGATCTCGCGGTCCATGAGTTCGAGCCCCGCGTCGGGCTCTGGGCTGATGGCTCAGAGCCTGGAGCCTGCTTCCGATTCTGTGTCTCCCTCTCTCTCTGACCCTCCCCCGTTCATGCTCTGCCTCTCTCTGTCTCAAAAATAAACGTTAAAAAAAAAAAATTAAAAAAAATCCTCTTAAAAGTATGCAAACAAGAAAGAGAGGGCAACAATCACTGTGTATAGATGTTTCGGTTACTGGCCTAACATTATTCTTTTAATAGCTTTCAAAAGTTACTATCATTCAAACATTACTGTGTGAATGAATAAATACCTTTATATTTTCTCAGCAAGTCATACCAAAGCATATCATAGTCCAGAGCTTAGATTACTTTCTAAACTAACTTTCTATTTTCTCTTCTATTTCGAGATCTTTCCTAGCCATTTTCTGCCATTTAAATTTTTTCCTTAGGGATATTAATCCCCCTGATACTTTCTGCTAAGGCAAGATATTCTTCCAATATTTCCTTAGTACCATATGCACAAAAAGCTATAATGATCCATAAAATGCAAAGAATGTTAGAAGTATCAGTGTAATGCTACAGGAATCCAGAGGAGGAAAAGATCAGTTAACATTAGGGACACGTATGAATTTAGCATTGAAAAATGAAAACTGACTGGCCTTAACGGAGGGAAAGGGAACGACGTAAGAAAGAAAAGAGAAAAATCATGGACAGTGTATGAGAATTGATACTGGCTGAGTCTGGCAGGAGTAACAATCACAGGAAAGTTTCTGCTGACTCCCAGAGGCCTAAACACCAGGCTAACATAAAATTTCAACTTTGTTAAATGAGCAGCAAAAACTTAGGTGACTACACAAAATAAAGTCAATAGGAACAAACAAAGCTCTGGGCTCATTTTGTCCTTTTAGGGGAGAACTGGAGCAGTAAAAAGAGGGAAAATCCCGTCTTTACTTCGAACATCAAAAATCAGCAAATTTTATCAGGACCAAAGGAAAAGTAACACATTGAATTAACGTAGAGTGAGCTTCAGTACCTGCATCAAAACAAACAAGACAAGAGGGGAGCTGTTCAAAGTCATTTCTAAGCATCCAAAATTAGAGGTGGGGAACTAACTCAGGCTTTTTTCACAGCCCAGTCAGTTCTTTGGGACCTATGGAACCCATGGCCTCTATTCGTAACAGAAGCCCAGGGCTGCCATGAAATCCTCTTATCTCTAAAGACTGCTAAGTGTTTCCAATGTAGCTCAAGAATTAAACTTTGTTTCCAAGAATCAGGTATCTCAGCAGGATGAATGGGGCCTCAGAATTTAAACGAGACTGTTCCTAATCTTTATATCCTGAATACCACAAATACTATAATGATCTTATGAGGCCCCCTAGTGCTCACAATGTAGACATGTTATAATCCAACACTGACCCCAGAAAAACCCTTCACTGTTAAATCAACTATGGAATCAATCAGCAGCCCATCAAAATAATAATAATAATAATAATTATATATATATATATATATATATATATATATATATATATAGAGAGAGAGAGAGAGAGAGAGAGAGAGAGAGAGAGAGAGAGAGAGCACTTTAGGGAAATAAGTGACAGGTAAAATGTAAAGAACCTATTTTGATTAATTCATCTTGAATTACTGTGAGCTAACTTCCACAAGACAAGTAAAGGCCCAGAAAAGCCTAAGCAATGTTTAACAATAAAATTATTTCTCAAAATAGAAATCATTCTATTTTCCTTTTTTTTATTCATCTAGCTAAACTACTAATGTATCACATACAACCCTCAAAATAGTGAAAGCTTTAGATAGTAACACATGATTTAGTCTTTTGTAAGAAGTTCATCACTCGAGTGATTTAAAAAAAACACACACACACACACTTTAAGTCAGTACACATTACTTCCCCAAAAGTTGATTTATCTTCTGCAATATCATAATGTTAAGTCTGTATCACTGTAACAATTGTAATATTTGTTATGACATTCTTCAATAGCATTCTCTTGCTTATTTTCTTACTACTGGGACTTCGATTGAGGAGATACCAGCAGCTGGGAAATGTGTTACAACTGACTTCATGTTAATTTAGGTTTCCAAGTCTGAAAATAACGTACCTTTCTTTTTGTGTATATAAGGGAACCCATCCAAGAACCACTACCAACCTTCCAGCCCCATCCCCACCCCACCCTCAAGGGTCTTGGCAAGACCTATGGAATAATACTAAGAAACCCTTTACCCCCTTGTGCTTCCCCTTTCCTTTCTCTTACCTCCTCCTCACAGTGGGAGAGACTGGTCTAATTGGTAAGACTAGGGAAAGGGGCACTAGCCATGCCTAATTCATCTCCTTTTTCTTTTGGGATCCAGCCTATTGATGACCGCCTCCTTCCCCAATGCAGTTAATCTGTTCCTTCGGGGAGGTGAGGCCTCCAAGTCGTCCAGCTACCTGCCTGTGAATGGGTGAAGGAGTCTAATAGAGTAGGTAGGAGAAGAACATTAAGTCACGTTCTCTAAAACTAGCCAAAGCTAGTATTTCAATCCTTGACTTCAGTATGAATTTCTAAACTGTATAATAGAGAAAAATATGACCAGTTATCACTCCAACAACATGAACTAAAGAAGATTATCCTTTTAATAACATTACTAATTTTCTGTACTTTATTTGACTGGGAGAAAGAAGGATTGAACATTAATTACCCTGAACATACTTGCACACACGTCATTCCTTGCATATTTCACAATAATGAAAACCCAAGACCTATGGGAACAAGATCTTACATGGAGGTCATTGATCATTTATTGTCTTCTACCTTACATCAAGTGGACACACGTCATCTTCTAAATGAGAAGACTCTTCCTTGAACATATACATCATGTCTTATTGACTAATTTCATGCCACTCATTAAATAATTTAAGGTAATTTTATATACTAAACAAAGCTTCCCTTAATATCTCCAAAAGTAGTAAAACGCCTGCTTTTGTTAGGTTAAATAAAGTCTTTTCTTTAGTTCAAAACCATATATGAGATTCTTACTTCTTCAAACCAAAGGTACTTTAGACTTATACCATAAACTGTATAGAATTCATGGATCATATGAGGATATATGAATAAATGTTTGCTTCTGGTTCAGCTTATAAACTATCTTTTTTTTTTTCTTGTAGAATTCTGTGGGTTTCTATTCTCTTTTACTTTTTTCAATTTGGCATCTAAAAATAAAACCATAAACAACTTTTAGCACTAAACCAATGCTCACAAATCATATTCATTTACATTAACAATAATCCCAAAGTACAAATTTGCATTAAAAGGATTCATTAGATTCCATATGTAATCTATTACTATTATCAGGAATCTTATATAAGATGTCTCCAACTTCACACAGCATTCAGGCTCATTTTCATGGTGACTTTTTAGTTGTTAGTAATTGCCATGTTGGTTTCTGATGGGGGGGTGGGGACAATCACTAAATTTCAAGCACTGTTCTAACCTTATGCCCTGGGACACTAGTACAATGCATATATCAGAATACTGAGGGTTGACTCCTCACTGGCTACACACTTAGCGAAAGGGCAGAATTCATAGAATACTAGGCCCGTAGTCAACTTTCCTACCAGTAGGGAGTAACATGAATAGCCTCTACGATCCACAATTTTCTCATCTGAAATTAGAGATGATAATCCTTATCTTATAAAGTTTTAAACTCCATAAAAAGAGGGAAAAAATGTGAGAAGAAAAATATATGAGAACCACAACACATAGTAGGTATACAACAAATGGCAGTTACTGTTCTAATCAGTCTCAACCAGAGTTCTACTGCAGGTGAAGGCCACCAGGGGTTCACAGTATTGTTGCAACAATTACTTATTTAAAGAGACTCTGAATAGCACATTATATTTAATATCAAGTCAACTTACCCAGACAGGAGTACAAACCCTGACTTATCCAAGCTAATATGGCAAGAGTTATGAGGTCACCAAAACTAGCAGCAATGGGGGTAGCAACATTATCAGGATTTATGCCAGTCTTCTTTGAACCAACAATAACCCCAACCATTATTATTCCTGGAAGAAAGAAAACTCATTACTTTTTATGCTATGATTTAGAGAAAATCAATCCCCTAAATACTGAAATATAAAAGCTAGACAAACAGTGAGTACATCATTTCCAGTTAGACTGCTTAGATAAGCTGACTAAAGCAAACAAAACATTTTACTCTAATGCTCTGGCAAAATGCCTTTCAACAAATTCCAAGTAGGGATCATAGAAGATTTGAGAAGTTCAGTGTTACATTTAGAGAACTGAAAAGCTACTGTAAAATAACATTCAAGCTGAAGTTTCAAATTTAATAACATGTATGTCTTAGATGTAATGTATATTTGTACCAAACCCAAAGATTTTATGTTAACCCTCAAATAAGGAATGAAAATATCAAAGAAAAGGTGACTCGTATTTATATGCACAGCAATTGGGAAGAAGACCAACAAAAACAGCTTTGTCTACATGGTGGTAGCCAGAATGCTTGCTTCATTTTATTATTTAAAATCGTTGAAGTATTAAGAGGGAAGTAATTAAAATCTGAACACTGGAGACCAGAACACAAAAAGCAGTCTTTATAAAGGATATTCTTTAAAACCAAAGTTTCTGTCTATGAACTTCCAACTAGAGAACAGAAGATGAAAATACGACTGTGTACTTATACTCCTAGATATCTATTTTCTTGAATCATAGAAATGGGGAGGGGGATTGATAACATTTACATCCATACTCAATTGTATAGATTTTCTCATGCCAACATTTAGAGGATGCAGTGCAGAGAATATTTAAGATTAGTTCACTTATATGCTAACCATAAACCATTATGGAAGCCTAAAAATGGCTATAGGGAAAAAAAAAAAAACCCAACAGAATCTCACTGCATTTTTAGACTGAAAATGACTCAAAATGATTTTAGTCTAGCATTACTCATTTTATAGATAATAAAACTGAGGTCTTGGGAGTAGAGCTTAAATTCTTGTTGAAGGTCACAGAGCTTGTAAGTAACTCTACTTCCATGTTTTCTACTACCCCAATAAAGCCACAATTATTAAAAGTAGAATCTCTGTCTTGCTTCAAATAATTTCTCGCCTCTTATATTCTGGAGATGTTTTCAATCTATAGACTTACCTTTCCCATAATATCATTGTAAAAAGAAAAAAAAAAGCAATAGAAAAGCTTTTAAAATGTATTATGTAATAATCAAGATGTGCTCACACAGAATCCTTTTTTCAAAGTCAGCACATTTAAAGATCAACATGGAAAGTTCTCCCAGGACAGGATGCCATCCATATCTTTTCAGCTGAAAACAAATATTTTGCCATCATGGGCCAGTGGAAAGAGCTGGGAGTCAGGAAACAGGTTTTAATACTGATTTTCTGCAAACAAGCTGATGAAATTAGGTAAGTCACCTTACCTGAGTCAGTTTTCTCACCTACAAAAGGTGGTTAATAGTATCTGCTCTCTCTACATATAAATGTCCAACTATCATAAAATTAGAACACACATTGTTCAAAGTAACAAGCTTTAAGCACATGTATTTTAAAAGTCTGAATTCTTATGATTTTGAAAATCCTAGGCAATACCAATAGTTTTCACTGAAAGCTTTTAAACAATTATTTCTAAATGAAGCAAGATTAGAAAACAGAAACGAACTTAAGGTAAAAGAAGCTAATGCTTTGACTTTTTTTTTAGTGTTTCTTTATTTTGGCGGGGGGGGGGGGGGGAGGGGCAGAGAGTGATGGGGACAGAGGATCAGAAGCCGGCTGTGTGCTGAGAGCAGAGAACTCATTGCGGGGCTCAAACTCACAAACTGTGAGATCACGACCTGAGCCGAAGTCCAACGCTTAACCAACTGAGCCACCCAGGTGCCCCAAATTTCTTTTAACCAGAAATTAATTTCCCAATAGCTTAACTTCATCCCACTTTGGCCAGTGTTAACACCACTGAATTCTGGTAATTCTATATATAGACAAGAAACTACCCTTAATAAAAGTACCAAAACAAAATGCTTGAAAATATTTTGGAAGTCAAGTCTTAATCTTAGTAAGATTCTCTAAATTCCCAGAACCTAACCAAAAAAGTTAGCTTAACAGTTTTATAATCACCTGACGTGAGAATTTTCTATTTTTCACCTTGCTGGTGATACAAGGGTAAGAAGATGACAATTGTAAAATAAAAATGATTATAATTTCATAATAAGCTAGTTCTCTAGTGTTAAGTTCTTAATAAATAAAAAGAATGATACTGCAACTGAAAAGTTTTAAGGTAGTTAACTTTTTTTCAAGTTTATTTATTTTGGGGGGGGGGGAGGGGCAGAGAGAGGGGGAGAGAGAGGGAGAGCCCAAGCAGGCTTCATGTTGTCAGCTCAGAGCCTGATGCAAGACTTGATTCCACAAACTGTGAGATCATGACCTGAGCTGAAATCAACAGGTGGATGTTCGACCAACTGAGGTACCCAGGTGCTCCAAATGTAGTTAATTTTTAAAACTTTCTGGCTTTTTGGGGCGCCTGGGTGGCGCAGTCGGTTAAGCGTCTGACTTCAGCCAGGTCACGATCTCGCAGTCCGCGAGTTCGAGCCCCACGTCAGGCTCTGGGCTGATGGCTCGGAGCCTGGAGCCTGTTTCCCATTCTGTGTCTCCCTCTCTCTCTGCCCCTCCCCCGTTCATGCTCTGTCTCTCTCTGTCCCAAAAATAAATAAACGTTGAAAAAAAAAATTTTTAAAAAACAAACAAACAAACAAAAAAACTTTCTGGCTTTTTAAAAGTCTAAAGCCAGTAAAATACTGTGCTGAGCATATGGTTATATTTGTATTGCCACAGAATTAGTAAAAAAAAATTTTTTTGAAATCTGAAACTTTAAAAAATTTTAACAGAGGGACTGCTTTTGAAATTCAGAATTCCTGGAATCCTTGCTACTCAAATGACAAGCCAGTAAATCCTCTGCATGATTTCCAGAAAGGAGTTTCTCAATTAATTTAATTTATAGAAACTAATGAGTTATCTATTTTCTTAATCTCATTCGGGAACTCTACCAGAGTACCTAAGGCCAGGAGACAAACTCAGAAAGCCTGTTCTACATTAAGATTTACATACAACAAATATAGGTATTTGTGAAATAAGATATTTTAGAAGTTTGTAGATAAATTTTCTCTCCTTCTTGCACTCTTGGTGGGAATGCAGGCTGGTGTGGCCACTCTACAAAACAGTATGGAGGTTCCTCAGAAAGTTAAAAATAAAACTACCCTATGATCCAGCAACTGCACTACTAGGTATTTACCCAAAGAATACAAAAATCCTCCTTCAAACGGATACATGCACCCTGATGTTTTAGAAGCATTATCTACAATAGCAAAACTATGGAAACAACCAAAGTGTCAATCAACTGAGGAATAAAGAAAGAAGATTATGGTATACATATATATATACCATATATATGTTTTATATATATATAAATGTATATTTATATATATAAATATATAAATATACTTATATATAAATATATTTATATACTTATATATAAATATATTTATATACTTATATATAAATATACTTATATGTATATAAATATATTTATATATAAGTATATAAATATATTTATATATAATTTATATATATTATATATATTATATATAAATATATATATTTATATATATTTATATATATATTTATATATATTTATATATAAGTATATAAATATATTATATATATTTATATATAATATATTTATATATTTATATATATAAATATATTTATATATTTATATATTTATATATATAAACATATATGTTTTATACACACACACACAATGGAATATTACTCAGCCATAAAAAATGACATCTTGCCATTCACAGCAACATGGATGGAGCTAGAGAGTATTAATGCTAAGCTAAATGAGTCAGTCAGAGAAAGACAAAGTATGATTTCACTCACATGTGGAATTTAAGAGATAAAACAAAAGAGCATAGGGAAAAGAGAGAGAGAAAGACAAACCAAGAAACAGACTCTTAACTACAGGGAACAAGGTGGTAGTTACCAGAATGGGGTTGGGCGGAAGGATGGGGGAAACAGATGAAGGGCATTAAGAGTACACTTATCACAGTGAGCACTGAGTAACGTACAGAAGTGTTGAATCACTGTATTGTACGCCTGAAACAAATATGACACTGTATGTTAACTGGGATTTAAATAAACTTAAAATTTTTTTCTCTGCGGTTCTTACAATGAGCAGGTATCATTTCAATAAAAATAGTCAACATGGAAAATAAATTATTTGAAAGTGAAGGACGGTACAGTAGCCATTTCTAAACCCACTTACCCTGCAGAAGAGATGCAATGAAGGCAGTTGCCACACTGCTAGAGCACAAGAGTATGGAATGGTCAAGATAGTATTTCCCCTCTGGAATCCAGCCCAGTATAATTGCTGCCACAGCTGCTAGAAAACCAACCACTGTTGCCTGAACCTACAAAAATTTTTTAGAAAGTCCAGCTGAATTATTCATTTCAAAACCAGTTTTTACTTCATTATGTAAATATGCATACCAAAAGTCAGAAGAAAGGATTGCATCTGGTCACTGAGCCGCATTACCGTTTGAAGAAGCCACTCTATTTTGGTTTTAATATTCCCTAAGGCAGTGAGTTCTCGAACTGCCACGATCTGGTGCCAGTGGGTATGGAATGGGGTCCAGGAATCTGTTTTTAGGAAGCACCTAAAGTGACTCTGACGGTCTAATCCACAGATCATCTAAGAAGATACCAACCTTAAGACTGAAACTGAAACGTGTACCCAATCCACACGACTGAAGTCTGACTTCAGAGGCAGTGCTGGTAAGAGACTGGATTTTATGATCAAAAGATAAGAATCTGACTCTTGGCTATATCACCTAATCTTGTGGCAAGTTATTTAAATTCATTCACCCAGCAAGTGCTTATTTAGAATCTACCACGTAGGAGGCGCGCTCTCCTGGGTCTTGGGATACACAGTACTCAAAATAGATGTATTCCTTGTTCTCCCCCCAGCTCTTATCTATTTTTTAAAGAGACATTTAAAGCATCTTTGTAAAGATTCTCTTCTCTATGAAAACACAGTTGTGCTCAATATTTGAGAAGAATTTCTAGGTGCTCACAGACTCTCTGAAGCCAGAGCCATCTCTGGCTCCCATCCTGACCAACAGCTGCAGGGAAGGAGGATGACAAGGGAAGGGTACAAAGAACAGAAGGAAAAATTAAGCTGAGATAGAAGTTATTAGAATGATGCGACGAATAATTTATACTACCACTCTTACTTAGTAAGAGTTCAGAATATTAAAAGACTAAAATGCAATATACTTTCAACTTTTAATTTATAGTAAGTAGCTTACTTGTTGTTAAATATTTTGATTATTAACCCTGCCTAGGTTCCTACAAGTTCAAGCTAGAAAAGATCACAGACATCTCTAATGCAATACCATGGTTTAAAAGAAGGGGGCCAGGAAGCCCAGAAAAGTTAAGTAAATTAACAAAGTTTATGCATCTGGTTAACGTTAGAGTTCAGATTAAATCACAGATTTTCTTATTTCGAATCCTGTGATCTTAGAAGCAGCTAGACAAATATTTCTTTTAAGCCCACATTCCAAAACTCATTTTATTTCTATGTCTTTGAAATACATTACATGAAATTACTTTTCTGCAACCATGCCTCTCAACGTGATGTCCTAATTGAGCTAACATTAAAATAGTGAGTGTTCCCTAAGCCCACTTGCTGGAGAGTTACTAGAGGCTGCAGTCCTGTGTCTTGGGCATAGTAGGAAGTAGTGGAAGATGAAGAGACATTCACCTGAGATCAGAAGGAGCTGTAAATAATCCATATATAATCCATGATTTAGTGTATATGTAACTGACAATTTAATGTGTTCATTTAGATGAGCTCGAGTAACATTAACAGATTAAGAAAAACTCAGTTTAAATATATAACCATAATACATAAAAGGGTTAAGTTTAATTTAAAAAGATTTACTTTAAAAAAGGTAGAAAAAAAAGTACCTAAGCAATGACGTGCTAAATATTTGTTTGTACAGTTATTAACTCAAGTACTCAAGTTCTGGCTCTCTTACACACTTATGATTAAAAATTTATATATATATATATTTTTATATTTTAACTACATGTTTTTCAAATTTGGAAGAACCTGATCAATTTCTAGAGAAAGAAAACTTTTCAGCAGTCATGGGTATCCATTTACTCTATCACTTTTTCATTGTACTAAATTGTTTTGAGCCCCCTGAAACAATTAAAAATTTTTTTTTAATGTTTATTTACTTTTGAGACAGAGAGAGACAGAGCATGAACAGGGGGAGGCGCAGAGAGAGAGGAGACATAGAATCCGAAGCAGGCTTCAGGCTCGGAGCTGTCAGCACAGCTGACACGGGGCTCGAACTCACGGTCCGCGAGATCATGCCCTGAGCCGCAGTCGGACGCTCAACCGACTGAGTCACCCAGGTGCCCCAAGCCCCCTGAAACAATTAAATGGTAGTTTTTATAGCACTAATATTCATTCCATTCTTACAGGTAACACCCAAGATGTATAAACCCAAGATCCATAGGCAAATATCTGCATCACTTACCTGCTTTAAAGCCAAGTTGCCAATTATTAGGTTCCACTTTTCAATGGGTGAATCCATCTTCCCGATATTTACCTGTTAAGATAGATACTTTCACATATCACTGACTAATCATATGCTTTCAACTCTGTTTTAGCAGCGTATGAAATCTTAAGCCAAAGATAATTCTTTAGTAAATCTGATGAACTCACATTTTTACTTAATATAAATCTGATTTCACTACCAGCCTTGAATCTCACATTTAGCTTGCCCAATACGTTTAGGGAAAAAAACCACTTTTTTTAAATTTAACTACTAGCCCACAAGAACTAGCGGGCCAGTTAATACTATCCATTTGCCCACTGTTTACATCATCAAATGTCATCCTAACATGCCAAATTTTATGTACTGAAGCCCAATAGGAATAATCACATAATTGTGAGCTGCTAGCATTTTATTCCACATCATGAAACTAGTCTAATTTGAAGAATTAGTGACCAGAAAACCCAGGATTAAATAAGTCATTTATATGTACATAATTTATATTTGAGCCATGACTAAAACTCTTAGCAATAAAAAATTCATTCAGTTCACATATAAATTTTCATTGTGTATTTCACTATTAAAATTTATGTATCTTTCTGCTAAATGGAAGAATACCCTCTAAAAAAATATTATTCAATTGCTCTATATGCTAAATCATTACTTCTCAACCATTTAGGACTCAAAACACGAATATCCAAATCTGTCGAGTTTTTCTAATGCAATCATTTGGAAAGCAGTGAACAATGTTTATTAAAAAAAAAAAAAAACATACCAAGTTGGGTTTCAATTGTTCATCATCTGCTTGGTCATGGAAGGTTAAGTGAACGGGTAAGGTAGGAGATACATAAGGATTGTTATTTACCAGTAGAGTTTAGCTCACTGGCTTCAGACCAGAAGATTAAGTGCTACATCAACATTTCCACTATCAATTTGGAAAACAGATTCTATTCTCGAACCTCCTTCTAGGATCTAGTCCCAAAGTATCCAGCAATGCAAATATTAAGATTTCTCAGTTTTTCAGTATAATTATTCATGCTGCCTTTATTTGCAGATTTCTTTCCTAAGCCTGGAAATCTACATTATTCATGAAATTTGTGTTTGTAGCTCTAACAACCTGAGTCTTTCCTCCAGTGAGTAATGAGGCAGAGGTAATGTTTAAAGAGTGAAATCCACTTAGGGTTTAATATTCGGGAAATAGGCATGACGGAAATTAGTGTTAGTTTTAGTAACTTTTAGAAAAAAAGTCTATAGGTATAAGAAGCAATCTAAAATGATTCCACGAAAAAGTAGAAGATGTGAAGACTCCAGGATTACTTGATAGTCAGGAGAGGTAGAGACACACATACACTAAGGTCTAGGAAAAGGTCAAGAAAGGGAGTCACAGAATGAATGAGTGCTACGGATTAGGTATGCTTCTGTGCCAGATTCACTTGTACCATTGCCACAGTTCCTGTTAAAGCCTGAAGCTACCTTCCTCAAAATCCTCTCCCCTAGAGCTGCAGGTTACAGTCTGCCAGTGACAGGAGTTTGCCTAAGATTTGGAAGGCAGAAGTGAAAGAGAGGCCATTATTTCTGTAAGGTGTTGGTAATCAGACACGGTAGGCATCCAGATGTCTACACTGCAATACACCCATAGCTTTCTTCCTCTTCTCCAGTGCTTCAGGTTATTTCTCCGACCCTTCCATCACAGATCTCTCCTTCTCCCCCATTTGTGTAAGCCCAAATTGCTCTATTAAATTCCTTATCGCTCTCTATAAATTCCAATATATACCAGGGCGGTTCTAGTGAGCAAACCCATACTGATAGAACAATGTCACGCTATTCAATTGCTCTCTTTTGTAAATGATGAAGATCACAATTTCTAAGTCCCTTCCAGATCTATAAGTCTCTAAATCTAGAGTTCTTTTAGTCTAACCTAAATAACAAGTTAATGTATGACATGAAATAAAATATATTTCACATTTTATGAAATATAATTTATAATGAGAAATCACAATGTATTATGTGAAATAAAGCAGAATATATTCACAAACAAAAATCACCTTTTTTTGTTTTTAATTATAAAGCAAAGATTTTTAGAAGGATAAAAAAAAAGACAGAGAGAGAGAGAAATGTTGATCCAAATTTAACCATGTAGGGAAAATACTTATGGTACGGGCGTGCATTGGAGTGGAAGTGGGAGTTTGGCAGGATACTGAAAATTGACCTGTGCTGTCCAAGAATTGGGCTGACCTAACATACTGGTCAGCATGAATCATCTAAATTTTTCCAGAGTAGAGAGGAAGAATCACAAAGTGTTCTGTTTAAAGGCTTTTGCTGGACCTACTTTTATTCACTTAGCTGACCTGAATATCCTGCTTAGAAAATCTGAGAACTAAGAATGTGATAGAGTGGAATATGATCCGATAAAGACTTCTATATGACCTGGGTTAATATTTTTAAATTGATATGTGTTTTATATATTTTAAATATATATATTTTATGTATTTTAAATATTTTAATATTTATATACAACCTGGCCAATATTTTTGCAAAGACACTAGGTAATTTTTTTTTAATGCTTATTTTTGAGAGAGAGAGAGACAGAGTGCAAGCGGGGGAGGTGCAGAGAGAGAGAGGGTGACACAGAATCCGAAGCAGGCTCCAGGCTCTGAGCTGTCAGCACTGAGCCCGACGTGGGGCTCAAACTCACAGACCGTGAGATCATGACCTGAGCTGAAGTCGGACGCTCAACGGACAGAGCCACCTAGGCGCCCCGACACTAGTTAATTTTTAAGGAAAGAGAGCTGAGGTGTCCAGAGCCTGGAGATGTTTTGGCCAACACTGTGGCTTTAAATTTTTTTTTTTTTTAACGTTTATTTTTGACAGAGAGAGAGACAGAGACAGAGTATGAGCGGGGAATGAGCAGAGAGAGAGGGAGACACAGAATCCGAAGCAGGCTCCAGGCTCTGAGCTGTCAGCACAGAGCCCAACGCAGGGCTTGAGTGTTGAACTCACGGACCATGAGATCATGACCTGGGCCGAAGTCTGATGCTTTAACCGACTGAGCCACCCAAGAGCCCCATTAATGTTTTTAATCTAAATGCCTTAGCTTGAGCCTGAAATCCCTACTTTTTATAATCCCTACACCTTTTTCTCCATGGATGTATATGTTACTTTTCTGACCCTGAAGCACATGAATTACAGATAGGCTTTAAAATTTACTGGGACCAAAGATAAAAGTAGGTTGGAATGACCTTGAAAGTACAGATTTACAAATATAGTTACTATACTTGGTATTGGAAAAAAATACATTTAATATGTAAATAGATGAAACAAGGGTACTGAAAGTCTCCACTGAAGTATTAGTCTTAAATATATATATATTAAATACGTGCTCCAGGGGCACCTGGCTTGCTCAGTCAGTTAAGTGACTAATTCTTTGACTTTGGCTCAGGTCATGATCTCACAGTTCATGAGTTCGAGCCCCACATCAGAATCTGTGCTGACAGCACAAAGCCTGCTTGGGATTCTCTGTCCCCTCTCTCCCTGCCGCTCCCCTGCTCATGCTTGTGCACGTGCGCACACACTCTCTCTCTCCCCTGCACCTGTGTAGTTTAATTGTCAGCCAAAGATTTAAGCAGAACTTATGCCCAGATTTGGGGGCTCATCCTTTCTACGGTTCTATTGCTGCTGGGATTTCCCCATAAATTTCTACCTGCTCTGTCAGCTCCAAGCTCTGTTATCTAATAATTCAAGACAATAAAACTTCAGCTTTCTGCCACTACACCTACGCACGAGTCACAAAAGGCATTTGACCAACAAAAGCAAAAAAACTCACAAGTCTTAACCAGTGTATTTGTCTTTCAAGAACAGGCCCCTCTCATGCTTCTATTTAGTTGTGTGTTTTGTTTTTCGTTTTTTGTTAGACTTCCTGACCTCTGTCACCTCAAACTGGTAAGACTGTGGGGTTTCTGCCACATGAGATCCAGGGACTGGGGAAACTTCCTCAGACAAAAAAAAAAAGCTACAAACTTTGCAATGCTTACTCATTGCAGACATGGTCCTTTAAGGGTGACCTCTCGTTTCTACCTGCTTTTAATTACTTTCGATTGCCTTCATATAGTTTGTCTAGGTTTTCTAATTGTTATTCTCTGGGAAGGGTCACTCACTATTTCATTCTGCCATTATATGGAATTAGAAACCACATTACATACTTTTACATGCTTGAAATATTTCATAAAACATAATATGGTAAAACACATATATGTACACACACACCCTAATAATATCTTCCTGAATGTGCAGGGGTGATGCCTATGCTCATAATCTTGAATGCAGTAATGGTTTCACATGTACACACTACGTATTGAAGCTCATCCAACTGTAAACTTTGAATTTGTGTAGTCGATTTGTGTCAATTATACCTCAATAAAGCTTCAAAGAAAGGGGGGAGTTAAAAATCTCGATGACTGAAACGGTTTAAGTGATACATAAGTAGTACACTCCACAAACCTATGGCTATGGATTGGTATTTATAACTTAAGAAACATACTCTAGGGGTGCCTACGTGGCTCAGTCGATTAAGCATCTAGCTCTTGATTTCAGCTCACGTCGTGATCTCACGGTTCATGAGTTCGAGTCCCATGTTGGGCTCTGTGCTGAGAGCACAGAGCCTGCTTGGGATTCTCTCTCTTTCCCTCTCTCTCTGCCCCTCCTCTGCTCATTCTCTCTCTCTCTCTCAAAATAAAGAAATAAACATTTAAAAAAATAATGTAAAGAAACATACTCTAAAATTGAGAACCAGTAGGAATATGCAAGTTTTGTTTGTATCTAACAATCCGGTTTTCTGACAAGAACCTGTAAAATTCAGAATTATGTCAAATTTAGGAAAGAATACTGAGACTGTAACTATATCAAAGTTATGCCAGAGTTATTCATATCATTATTTGGGATTTAATTTTTCTTTATTTTAGAAGTTTTACAATTTGAATTGGAAATCTAACATAGTTATCAGGGAAAGGTTTTGCCAGCTTCTTTATATCCTTCTACACTGGGATGTAAGCTCAGTGAGAGCAGGAATATTTTCTGTTTTATTTATTGATGATTCCCTAGCACACACTAGCACTTGGCATACCGTAAGGGCCCAGAAATATTTTTTGAATTAATGAATTAAAAAGCGAAAATGTTACAAAATAATTTCAGAAAATCAAAGGAGTTCTCTGAGAGGTTTAAGGCAACAGAAATCAGTTTTGTCTAGAGTGGGAAAATACTAATCAAACGGTTCTTGGCAATTTGCTCCTGGAAAATAGATTTATAAGCTTTAAAAACATATACATTGTCTTTAAGACAGTGGATGCCATTTTTGACTCGTATATTTAGCATCCAGAAGCAGAAAATTTTAGACCTCAGGTAACAGAATTTAAACAATTTATAGAATCACTGTGCTTGGGATTGTTTTGTAATTATATACTACTGTTACATATCCACAACAATTATCTGCTATAATACATATCTACTGTTGAAAAGATAAAAATCCAGGAAAAATTATTCCAGTTAATCATTATAGAGACAAATTTTGACTCAGGTAAGAGGGCATGATAAAGTTGATTTGAATTCATCATTATTATATCTCCCTTGTTAAAACAGAAAATCTTTTTATTGAAATATCTTTTTATCTGGTAACATTTAACCTTTACCTTTATAGAATAACAAGTTTTTTCTAAATTTTTTTTAATGTTTTATTTATTTTTAGACAGAGAGAGACAGAGCATGAGTGGGGATGGGGCAGAGAGAGAGGGAGACACAGAATCCGAAGCAGGCTCCAGGCTCTGAGCTGTCAGCACAGAGCCCGACGTGGGGCTCGAACTCACTAACTGTGAGATTGTGACCTGAGCCGAAGTCGGACACTCAACTGACTGAGCCACCCGGGTGCCCCTATAATAACAAGTTTTAAAGACAACTGCCCTTCAACAATTGAGTGAGTAGGTTCTATCTGATATCTTATGTTTTAGGTTCTCTATCTTTATACTCACACAAAGCTCTCCTTATAATCCTATAAGTTCATTTATCCTGATTCTCCGGCAGACAATGATAAAAATGAGAAAAGACTCTTTAATGGAGCAAAAAGATTAAAGTAATCGCAGACTTGCCTGCCATAGCTATAATGATTTTTACTCCTACTTTTATTTATTTTTTATTATTTTTTTTATGTTTACTTTTTTTGAGAGAGACAAAGACAGAATGTGAGTGGCTTAGGGGCAGAAAGAGGGAGACGCAGATCCAAAGCAGGTTCCAGGATCTGAGCTGTCAGCACAGAGCCTGATGCGGGGCTCAAACTCACGAACTGTGGGATCATGACCTGAGCTGAAGTTGGACGCTCGAAGGACTGAGCCACCCAGGTGCCCCTTACTCCTACTTTTATAACTGAAAATAAATACTACACAAGAAAATTGTAAAATTTTTAAAAGAATTATTTTTTGACCATAGATGAAAAGGCTGACTTTCAAATAGTACTTGTTTTAAGTTAAACAAACAAACAAACAAACAAAAATCATTGACTTTTTACCCTGGAACCAGGGAGTTCAGGTAGGAATCTGCCACAACAGTCCCATTTAGAAGACAATTGACAACTGAATTAAGGTAGTGGCAGGTGGGGCATAAAGGGAAGGGGAGAGGGATTTCATAGGTTGAATGGACAGCCTAGACATTAACTGGATAGAAGAGGGATAGTGATTGGTAATGTTAATAAACTGATAAGAAATACAGAAAGCACAGTTGGAGCGAGAGAAGGTAATGAGTTTACTTTTGAATGTAGTGAGGGTACAGACAATTGAAAATTCAGCTGTAGTGATCAGGAAGGAGGCTGGAGGTACAGATCTGAGAGTTAGCAATGTACGGGCAGGGGTGGCATACATGAAATTATTGACAGAGAACACAAAAACAAGGTACTAATACTTCAGGAAAACCTCAAATCAAGAAGATGAGCAAAGAAAAAGAAACCAGGGGCGCCTGGGTGGCGCAGTCGGTTAAGCGTCCGACTTCGGCCAGGTCACGATCTCGCGGTCCGTGAGTTTGAGCCCCGCGTCAGGCTCTGGGCTGATGGCTCAGAGCCTGGAGCCTGCTTCCGATTCTGTGTCTCCCTCTCTCTCTGCCCCTCCCCCGTTCATGCTCTGTCTCTCTCTGTCCCAAAAATAAATTAAAAAACGTTGAAAAAAAAATTAAAAAAAAAAAAAGAAAAAGAAACCAAAAAAAATAGACTAAGAAGATGCCATGAAAGAAGTGGAAAGAGTCCACACCTCAGCGTGGGGTCTCAAAGTCAAGAGTAATAAAAATTTTAAGTAGAGAATAGTCAGTGAAGAGTCTATCGAAGGTGAGGCTTTGGGTACTCTGCTTTCAAGAAGGCTTTAACCTAGAGTGGCTTTAACAGTTGATGGAGTATCGGGATTGGAATATAGCTGGCAATGATTCTCTAGCATTCTGTAAGAATGGTAACACACTCCCCCTACCACTTGAGATCAAATTCTCTGAGCAATGAAAACACCACAAAGTAGGTAAATATACCACGTTATCATAGTTTGATGCCATGAGTTACTACTTTTCCATCTACGAATTTTCCATCTCTCAAATCCTGAGAAATTTTCAAGTGACTACCCCCAGTACTTAATTTCAGCTAATCCATCAGCCAATTCTGTCATTTCTCTCTGAAAATTAGTTCTGGACTCCAACTATGTCTCACTATATCCACTGCTACCACCCTGATCCAAGCCAGCATCGCCTCCAGCCTGTATTATTGCAACAGACTTTTAACTTGTCTCTGTTTTAGTCCTTGGCCCTTTATAGCTCTGTCTCCACACAACAGTCAAAATAATCTGTTGAAATATCTATCATATCATAGCACTCCTCTGTTTAAAACCTTCCAATGGCTTCCCATTTCCCACAGTCGGCAAAGTCCTTACAAAGGCCCACAGGGTGACCTCACACCCTGTTATTTTTCCTTTCTCCCACTTGATCCCAGGCCCATTGGCCTCTATGCTCTTCATTAACGCAGTGTTGTTCTCAAACTTTGATGTATATCAGAA
Source organism: Felis catus (assembly GCF_018350175.1). NCBI lineage: Eukaryota > Metazoa > Chordata > Mammalia > Carnivora > Felidae > Felis > Felis catus. The sequence goes on from NC_058374.1 coordinate 124,794,249, forward strand.
TCGCTGGTTAAAATACAGATTGCTGAACCAACCCCCAGAGTTTCTGATTCAGCAGCTTCTGGGTGGAGCCAAGATTTTGCATTTCCAACAAGTTGCCAACCAAAGTTGCTAACTTTGAGAACCACTGATCTAACATATCGACAGTCCTGCCTCTGGCCTTTAACACTGACTAGGCCATGCCTATCTCAAATTCTTAGCCTCAAAAAATAAAAGTACATCTGTGTTGCTTCCAGTTTAGAGCCATTATGAATAAAGTTGCTATTAACATTTTTTGACCAAAAAAATAAAAATAAAAAATAAAAGTAAAACACATTAGTATACGGAAAAGTAGTAACTCATGGCTTCAAGCTATGATAACATGGTATACTCATCTAGTTTATGGTATTTTCATTACTTAGAGAACTAGGTAATCTCTTCATTTTGCAACTCAAATATCTTAAAATCAGTGACAAAATTCCTGATCTGTGGAAGACATCAACTGCAGCCCTACCCCCCCAAAGAAAGGTGCAGCTAGCTCACTCAGCAAAGACATTGGTTGATACTCTCCTCCCATGGGCTCTGCTTCTAATCGGCTTTGGAGTTCCACTCTCTTAAATATGAACAAATAAATGTAACCAGACTTTTGATGGAAGTATCTACCATAAAATATAAATACCACAACAAAAAAAACTAAAGTTCAAATTAAAAGATTAAGATTAAATTCAGCTTTAGGCAGTATTAATGGTAATATGTGACCAAATTACACAGAAATTAATTTGCAGCAAATTCCTTTTTAAGCAGATTCTCCACAGCATGGCCTATTTCAAAACGGAGTGACATTTAAGCTATTATCTGAATCTAAACAAATACTGGAGAGTGCTCAAGAATGTTGCTTTTAGAAATATTTTCTTTGAGATAAGCTAGCCAAAATTTCAGTTTTCCGGGCTAAGTTATCAAGTTGCTTAAAAGTTTGGGTGCCTAACTATATTTATCAGAACAAAGTTCATTTTCCAACAAAATGAAACTAGAGCTACCTTTTAACTCTCATTGTAACGATTTTCTTTTCCTTTAACTGTTGCCAGTTCTGTTTTTTCAAGACCTCTTCTTTATTCCCCTGTCTTGCCAAGAAGCCTCTTGGATTGAGTTCTACCTTGCTGACCTACCGGTTCTTAAAACATAATGCAAATGTAGATCACTGGGAAAAGCTGGCAGACGGACCACACGTATATCATTTCACTAACTCTTAAAACATTGGTAAAACTACATAAAAGTTTTTTTTTTTTTTTAAGACAAAAGCTAGAGGTATAACGGACACACATTCCAAGTGTGAAAATCAATATTCAGCTAACACCAAGGCACTCCCCCCAATTATTTTTGGTTAGCATTTTACCTTCTGCCACCACAAGATGTTCCAAGGTCACTTTATACTTTTATGTTCCAGTCCAAAGAGGCTTCATTTCTATTATTCTCCAGTTCCTTTAATATTCAATCATTATAATGATGATATGAAAAATTATAGACTAAAGTGAATTTGCCCAAACAAATCTACCAAGGTCTGGCTAGTATCTGACTGGCTGATACCCCTAGACGTCTCTAGCTCACCAACTAATTACGGAAATAAGTAACAGGACTGTATCTTTAATACTTTAAAAAAATAACATGGGTGCCTGGGTGGTTCAGTCGGTTAAGCATCTAACTCTTAAATTCAGCTCAGGTCATGATCTCAGAGTCATGGGAACGAGCCCCGCATTGGGCTCCATGCTCAGCGTGGCTTAAGATTCTCTCTCTCTGCACCTCCCCAACTTGTGCACGCACGTTTTCTCTCTCTCTCTAAAATTAAAACATTAAGAGAAATAATAAATATCAAAGTTTTAAAATATTAAGTAACAAAAAATATGGTATATTGGTGCTAAGACCAAGCCCTCAGGAGAGCATCCTTGAGGAGGATGCAGAGGAGACTATCAGGTGTTTGTTACTGAGGTTATTTATTGGTTTTAAAACTCTTGACTCAGTTATCCTGTGCAAGTAAAAGGGAATGTTCTGGAATGTGAGGTATTCCATTATATTCTAGCTCTGTGTCTTCAGGAAAGTTACTCAACTGTTCTAAGCCTCAGTTCCTCCTCTATAAACAGGAATAATAGTGTTTATCTCATAGGGTTGCTATAAGATACCCTTGTAGGCAGTTAGTACAGTCCTGGCACCTTATGAGAGCACACTGATACCCAATATTTCATTATGGTCCTGGGCAGAGTTTAGCTATATGACCTTTCATATATAACAGGGAGCTTAGAAGGTTCCGTAGGGCATATGCAGCACTTTCTCTTAACTGAGCAAGCCAATAATGTTAATAAAACATTATTTAATGCCACGCATTTATCTCCTTTCCAAGCATCTTTTTTACTCAGGAAACCTTAGGGAACTTACAGTTGCCTGGGGGAGAAATGGGGGGACGGAAGGAACAGGAGAGAGTACTCCCATCACCAACACAGTTGTTCAGGCTTTAGATACACAAAATTTTCCCCCTAGTTCATAGATGGGTTCATTTGCTGTAGCTTTTTTTCTTTAATTTTTTTTTAACGTTTACTTATTTTTTGAGACAGGGAGAGACAGAGCATGAACAGGGGAGGGGCAGAGAGAGAGAGAGAGACACAAAACCTGAAACAGGCTCCAGGCTCTGAGCTGTCACCACAGAGCCCAACGCGGGGCTCCAACTCACGGACCGTGAGATCATGACCTGAGCCGAAGCCGGCCGCTTAACTGACTGAGCCATCCGGGCGCCCCTGCTGTAGCATCTTTAAACAAACAAACAAACAAACAAACAAACAAACAAACCCAACTTCATATACTAAAGGCAATGCAATTATAACACCTTTTGAAGGCTTAATTTTTGACTAACATTAAACGGGTAGATGGTTCACTGAAATGAACCTCACTAGTTATGTGATTTTAATCAACATAATTTGGTTGTACGATGGTGAAACTCCAACAAATGTTACAGTGAGAAAGTAATGCCCTTTTAGGCTTCTAAAATTAAATCAGAACCCTGTTAGTGGCAGTGTTTTTTTAAATGTTTAACCTTTCTGGATGACAATTTAGCATATGTAGCTAAGGCCTTGAAAGAATGCCTTTTTTTTTTTTTCTGAACAGTTTAATTACAATTCTAAAATTGCCCCAAAGAAATAAAAGAATGCAAAACTGTCTGTATAAAATTATTCATTATAACATTGTTTATAATAGCAAAACATCAGAAAGAGCCTATATATCCAAAAATAGATGCTAGACTAAACTATAGGAGAGCTATATAACAGAAAAGTACATAGCCAATAAAAATGACATAGGTGTATATTCATTGAGGTGGAAAGATGATCAGCATATATCTTAAAATGGATATCATAGATTTTAAGAGACAAAATATATGATTAATGTTCTTTTTTAGAATATACAGTATGTATCTACTCTGATATACCTAATGATGTATAAGTATAGATGGATCTATACCAAAATATTAATACATGACTATGTCTAGGTGGTTTTAAATTTTCTTCTTTATAATCTTTCCCTTTTCTTCAGTTTTTGCAATAAGTTTGTATTACTTTTATAATCACAAAAGGTATAAATACCAATCAACCAACCTTTGAACCATAAAGAATCTCAATATCTGATTTGTCGCATGTCTGAAGCACTGATGATAATTGCCAGAATGTCCTGGAGTAAAATGAGGCAAGTATACTACCTCAGGATAAATGAAGGTCTATAATTTGCAAATTAGCCAACCCAGAGAACTTTCAGGGTATCATATCAGGCATTAGCACTTATCATATCCCTGAGGTCCAGAAATTTATCAGATAGAGGAAAAAAAATTTTCCTGGTACAAATTCTCCTTCACAGAAAGAAACAGCATAGGTAATATATATACTTAGAAGTAGGAAAAAACTTACTGCAGTGGATAATCTGGATGCCAATGTCATTTCCAAGTTTCCTTTGAGACCAAGAAGTGCAGGAACTAAAATGAAAACTTCTGTTACCTTTTTGAACACCTCCCAGTGCTGCAAGAAAAAAACAAAAACAAAACAAACAGAATTTTCTGACACCCTGTCAAAAACACTTTAGATAAAGGACATTTCTAAAAATCTCCGCCATCTTTCCCAATGTTGCATCCACATGTTGAATGACAACACAAGTCATTTAATGAGTGAACATTTAGCTTAACCCTATTCTCCAGAGCTCTGGAGCCTTGAGTTGCTTTAGAAGATTTAGTTAAGTTGGGAATGATAGCCGATGCAGTCACTACATCCCCAAATAACTCTAGCTTGCCACACAAGTCTGATGCCCTTACATTTTGCTTTATCCCTTAATGAGGACAAGAGTCAGTGTAACCAGTAGTTAAGAGAACAGACCCAAGAACCAGAGCATTTGGATTTGAGTCTTGGTTCCAACACTAACTACAACAACTCCACAGGAAAATTACAGCAATATTATTATCTAATTTCACAGTTGAAGAAATAAAGATTCAGAGAAGTTCAATGATTTTCCCAAGGCCATAAGACGAGACCTAGATTGGACGTCAGGAGTTCTGAGTCATCCCATGTTGTGGTACCCATTTTAGGGTGTGAGGCAAGAGAGCATAGGATCATTTAAAAAGCACTAAATTGGAAATTAGAAAATTTGTGGTTCTAGGCATGGATCTGTCATAATCTAGCCACATAATCTTGGATGAGTCATGTGTCTTTTGGATTTCAATTTCTACTCTGCCCTGTCTAGCCCTTGCAAAAATACTTTCATGTTAATGAAAGTACATATTAAAGTACTTTATAAAGTGGAAAAAAAAACCCACACAAATCCCTTAATAGCAAAATCTGCTATTTTACTAATGCTATTAAGAGGTGACTGTGGCACTGAGAGACTTTATGGACTGAAAAAACAAAAACAATATTTGACATTCACTGATGGCTTGTTATGTGCCCAGACACTGTTCCTTAGGCTTACTCATTTAAGCTACAACAAACCTACGATAGGTACCATTCTTAAAAAATCAGACATAATTCAGGAGCACATTTTACCTAGGTTGTAATTTTAAGATACCTACCTATATGACTTAATTTTGGAAACACCAGAATACTATCCGAATATCTCTATCAGTCTAGTTCCTTCACGTCATCACAGATTGTATCTACTGGGATATACTTCTTTTGGTTACTCCCACCCTTTCCAAGTTCAATTCAAATCAAATACTCCCACGAGAAACCCTATGAAGTCACTAACACCTTAGCACTGATATAATAAGAACGAGCAATGATTGATTTCCTATCCCATGCCAAATAAATTCTACATTCTTTTCCCTACACCTGCAGAGGCATGTGTCTAGAAGTTCCCAAACTTTCTCAATTTTCATGGTACCCCTAGGCCAAAAGAAATACCCAACAGTCCTATTTATGAAGTAGTTGGTCCAAAAAACTTAGTGAATATTTACCTCCTAACAATTTACTAGCCATTTGTAGAAATAATACAATTATATTGAAAAAATAGTATTTTAGGTTATACCATCATAATTACTTATTAATTGGGTGTGTGTACCTGTGGGTCACTGCATGACTTCTCAAACTTGGAATTGGAAACTACCACCTTCATTTCTTGTTCTGTATTGGTTTTTGTGTGACACTTGCTTTTTTTCACAGCACCACTGAAAATCTAGTCATCAAGAGAAACGTTGTGTGATGTAATGTTGAAGTATTAAACCACCTTGAGTCTGTAAAGTGTCCAAGAGATGTCACTGTGTTTCCTTTAAATTTTTTTTAAAAATCCCACAGCAACCCTGGAGTGTCCAGAGACAGCACTTAGGATATATGATGAGGTTAGTGAGAAGTTGTGCAGAACTTTAGTCAAAGGGAAGGCTTCAGATACCTGGGTGAAATTCTGAGTCAATGACTTGTACTATGTAACTTGGGCAAAATTATGCTTTACTTTCTTCATCTAAAATAGGGACATTATTGAGGGGCACCTAGGTGGCTCAGTCAGTTAAGCATCTGACTTCAGCTCAGGTCATGATCTCATGGTTCATGAGTTCAAGACCCACGTCGGGCTCTGTGCTGACAGCTCGAAGCCTGGAGCCTGCTTCAGATTCTGTGCCTCCCTCTCTCTCTGCTCCTCCCCAGCTCACAGTCTATCTGTCTGTCTGTCTGTCTCTCTCTCAAAACTAAATAAGCATTTAAAAAAATAAATAAAATAGGGACATAATTGAACCTACCTCATATGGTTGTGCTTAGGACTGTACCTGTACATAGTAATGGATAGCAAATATTGAAAGTGTATTAGCTATATAACACCAAGATATATTACCAGTTAATTTCCTGGCAGGAGGTAATGCAGAAAAAAAAATTCATATACTTAAAAATTTTTGCCATAATAAAGACATGACCTCTGAGGCTATATATATATTTATGAATCCCTAAACTTCTCCACAAGAACTTGCCCTAAAGGAAATCAATGTCTAATCTTACCTAATTTTGGACTTCTGTCAACATCCAGAACCTCAGCGAAGTACTCACACAATCAAATGTAATGTCAGAGTGCTCGTACATATGCATTAGACTCAAAACCTAAAAATCTTTTAATGGCCAAGAGGAAAAACAAAATTGAAACTTAAAAAATAATAATAATTAAATAAGTTGAGGAATGATCCACAGAGTCCTAACTTTAATATAAACAGCAAAATTTTAGGGGTTCCTGGGTGGTTCAGTCAGTTAAGTGTCTGACTTCAGCTCAGGTTATGACCTCACCATTCCTGAGTTTGAGCCCTGCATCAGGCTCTCTGTCGTCAGTGCAGAGCCTGCTTTGGATTCTCTGTCTCCCTCTCTCTCTGCCCCTCCCCCCATAAATAAACATTAAAATACATAAATAAACCAAATAAACAGCAAAATTTTAAAAAGTCTAATTGGTAAAAGAAGTTGATGCAATTTTAAGAAACATACATACTCCAAATCTGGAGAAGTTTGGTTCTTATTTTGATTTAGTTAAAACTAAACCTATTCAGGGGCAACTAGGTGGCTCAGTCAGTTGAGTGTCCAACTTCAGTTCGGGTCATGATCTCATGGTTAGTGAGTTCAAGCCCCACATCGGGCTCACTGCTATCAGTGTAGAGCCTGCTTCAGATCCTCTGTCCCCCTCTCTCTCTGCCCCTCCCGCTCTCAAAAAATAAACCAAAACATAAAAAAAATTTAAACCCATTCACTTTCAGACATATGACAAAATGACCAATCTCATACATAATCAGATAAATGCGAAATAAAAGGTGATAAATTTTCATCTGTGAGATTGGTAAAGATCGAAAACTTGGATAACATTCCATTGGGAAGAGTATAAGGAAATAGGCACTCTATGACACTACTGGGGAGAATGTTAAAGTTTAACTTCTTTGGGGGAATTGGGCAACTTAAATATAAATATAAATATAAATATAAATATAAATATAAATATAAATATCTAAATATAAAATGAACATAATTTTCAACTCAAACCTCTACCTCAAGGAATTTATCCTACAAATAAATGTGAACGTGAGTTTAAATACATACATATGATGAATTTACTGCATCATTGTTCATAATAACAAAAGATTTGAGGCAACTGAAATCCCCCTCATTAGGTAACTTAGTAGAAATATAATATAAATATAAAATGATACATCCTTGCAATAGAGCATGACATAGCTGGAGAAGAATTTGGTAAATAAATCTTTGTGAACCTATATAAGGATAAACTAAGAAAAGCAAGGTGAACAGAAGCATTGTGTCTCTGGCAAATACACACACACACACACACACACACACACACACACACACACACCACACTTAATGTCTATTGAAGGAGGCACAGAACAAAAAGTAATGGTGCTAAGGAAGGGAATAGGAGAAAGGGACATACAGGCAGAGAGAGACTACTTTCTCCATTATATATTCTTTCATGCAGTTTAAATATGCTTTATCAAATATACAATTTCATTAAGCTTTTCATTTTGAAATAATTATATATTCACATGCAGTTATAAAAAAAAAAATTCAGAGAGATCCCCTGTACCCATTACCCAGTTTCCCCCAATGGTAACATTTTGCAAAACAACACTGAACCATATCACAACCAGGATATTAGCACTGAAGATACCACCACAAGGATCCCTCCTGCTGCCCGTTTATAGCCACATCCATTTCTCCCCACTCCCAACACCTTCTTAATCCCTGGCAAACACTAATCTTTCTTCATTCCATAATTTGGTCAATTCTAGAATGTTACACAAATGAAGTAAGTATAACCTTTTGGGGTTGGCTTTTTTCACTCAGCATAATGCTCCGAAGATTCATCTAGGATGTTGCATGTTGCAGGCAATACTTTGTTCCTTTTTGTTGAGGAGTAGTATTTCATCACATGGATTTACCCAAGTTTATTTAACCATTCAACTGTTGGGGCTGTATCCACTTCTTGGCTGTTATGAATAAGACAGCTACAAACAGTCATGTACAGGAATTGTGTGAATAGAAGTCTTCATTCTCTGAGATAAATGTTCAGGAATGCAATTGCTAGGTTATATGATGGTTAGCATTTAGTTTTAGGTAGTGTGTGGGTGTGGGTGTGTGTGTGTTTTTTAAGAAACTGTCAAGGTGTTTTCCAGAGTAGCTGCTCTATTTTAAATTCCCATCAGCAATGCATGAGTGATACCATTTCTCTACATGCTCAACAGCACTTCATATTTTTGCTATTTTTATTATAGCCACTCTGACAGGTGTGTAGTGATATCTCATAGAGATCCTCACTTGCATTTCCCTAATGGCTAAAGACGTCAAACATTTCATGTTTATTTGCCATCTATACACACTCTTTGGTGAAATGTCTCTATGTCTTTTGCCAGTTTTCTACATTTTTTTTAACTGTTTAGCTTTGAGAGTTCTTTATATAGTCGTATTTTGTCAGATATGTATTTGCAAATATTTTCCACTCTGCAAAGCTGCTTTTGATCCTTTTAACAAGGTCATTTAGGGGCGCCCAGGTGGCTCAGTAAGTTAAGCACCTGACTCTTGATTTTGGCTACGGTCATAATCTCATGGTTCGTGAGGTTGAGCCCTGCATCAGGCTCTGTGCTATGCTTGGGATTCACTCTCTCCCATTCTCTCTGCCCGTCCTGCTCTTCCTCTCTCCCTCCCTCCCTCCCTCCCTCTCTCTCTCTCTCTCTCTCTCTCTCTCTCTCTCTCTCTAATATATGTATAAAAAAATGTCAGTCACAGAGCAAAAATTTTATCCATTTTTCCTTTTTTGGATCCTGCTTTGGGTATTGAGTCTAAGAAATCTTTACCTAGCCCTAGATCCTGAAGGATTAGTGTCAATTCTGCTTAAGATATTAAAAATTTTTTAAATGTTTGTATTTATTTTTGAGACAGAGACAGACAGAGCATGAGCAGGGGAGGGGCAGAGAGAGAGACACAGAATCCGAAGCAGGCGCCAGGCTCTGAACTGACAGCACAGAGCACAGATGCGGGGCTCGAACTCACAGACCGTGATATCATGACCTGAGCCATGACCAGAGCTGTTCAAATTATCTATTTCATTTTGAGTTCATTGTGGTAGTTCTGTTTTTCAAGGAAGCAGTCCACTTTGCATAAGTTGTAAAACATACGAGTGCAGAGCTGTTTGTGGTATTCCCTCATTATCCTTCTGACATCTACAGGATCTATAGTGATATCTCCCATTTCATCCTGATAGTGGTAATTTGTCTTTTTTTTTTTTTTTTTTTTGGTCAGTCTTGCCACAGATCGTCAGTTTTAGTGATCTTTTCAAAGAACCATTCGTTTGAAACCATTGTTTCAAAGATTTTTCTCTATTGCTTTCCTGCTTTCAATTTCATCGATTTTTGCTGTTATCTTTATTATCTTCCTTCTGCTTGATTTGGGTTTATTTTGCTCATCTTTTTCTACGTTTGAGATGAGCGCTTCAATTATTAAGATTTCTTCCTTATTCTAATGTATGCATTTAGTTCTATAAATGTCCATCTCTGTATTGCTTTACCTGTGACTCACAAATTTTGATGTTACATTTTCATTTTCACTCAGTTCAATGTTTTGTTTTTGATTTTTTTTTTTGAGACTTCCCCTTTGACCATGGATTATCTAAACGTATGCTGTTTAGTTTCCAAGTATTACCATGGATTATCTAAACGTATGCTGTTTAGTTTCCAAGTATTTGGACTTTTTTTTTTTTCTTTCTGTTACTGATTTCTAGTTTGATTACATTGTAATCAGAGAACACAGTCTGAATGACTTCAATATTTTAAACTCGTTGAGGTTTGGTTTCTGGCCCGGGATATGGTCTCTCTTGGTATACGATCTGTAACAGTTTGAACAGAATGTGTGTTGCTGTTTTCAGGTGGAGTAGTCTGCAAATGTCAATTAGATCTCACTGGCTGGTGGCGTTGCTGAGTCCTTCTATATCCTTGCTGATTTTCTACCAAGTTGTTCTATCAATTATTGAGAGAAGGGTGTGGAAGACTCTGTGGATTTTTCTATTTCTCCTTTCAGTTCTATCACAGGCTGTCATTACTAGCTACCTAAATGAAAGTGCTGGCACTCTACGTGCCCTTCTCTAATATCACCCTGGCTGAAATGTTGGGGTATCTCACTGCTGCCTCTTCCCCGCCCAGGCTGATTGAGGTATAATTGAAAAAACTGTAATATATTTAAAATGTACAACACGATGAATTGATACACATACGCTCTGTGAAAAGTCCCTCCATCGAGTTAATTCACACATCCACCAACCCAAACTGTTACCTTTTCTTTGGTGAAAATGCTTAAGACCTACTCTCTTATTTAGAAATTATTATACAGTACAGTATTATCAACGATAGTCACCATGCTATACATGAAATCCTCAGAACTTATTCATCTTATAAGTGAAAGTTTGTACCTTTTAACCAATCTCTCTCCATTTCCTCCATCCCCCAGCAAGGATTATTCTGTTTCTGAGTTTGACTTTTTTTTTTTACTCCACATATAAGTGATACCATGCATATCCATCTTTCTCTATCTGGCATATTTTACTTAGCATAACACCCTCCATATACATCCATGTTGTTCATTAAAGCCTCTTGAGGTTGAAGTCTAAGCCCTGAACTGAACCTTTGCTGCCCTGGGTGTATAGGTGAGACCACAGTTCTTTCTGTCATGGTTGGCTAAAGCAGGACAATTCTTACCTACCAGGTTTCAATCTTGCTAGGCTGCCCGTTTCCTAGTCCTTTAGAGAGCAGGCCTTTCTTGTTGTCTGCATCTGTTGGCATTCCCAGGTTGTTGGCCTCTTTAGCTACATATCTGGGATATATGAAGCTAAAGGGGACTAGCCAGGCTGCTCTCTTCTTTCCATCTTTTACCGAATCTTCTTAGGTTTGTTTTATATCAAGTTTCCAGGATGTGTGTGTGTGTGTGTGTGTGTGTGTGTGTGTGTGTGTGTGTTTTGTTTTATCGGACTTAATGGGCAGGATAGGTAAAAGTTCATTTACTATAGCTTCCCGGAAGTGAAAGGCCATGTATTATTTTTTTTAATAACAACCAGAACCATTACAGCAGAGAGTGCTAGTGCCTTTCTGGGATCACAGCTATGTTAAAAGAGGTATTTTATCTTTAGTACAAACTCTAAAATTATAGCTATGCTTTATAAGGAGAGACAAACATGGTGATGCCTTCTTAGCTTTGTGATCCTGCCTTGATCCTGCCCCCTTACCTTCTCTTTGCCCATTTAAAACACTGGTATTGTGTCCACAAAACTTCACCAAAGCATCCCTTTTCTCTCTGACCGCTCTACTTTCCATATCAGGAAAATAACCCTAACTCAGAGTCCCAAGTTAGAAACACAACTTAGGTATTGCATCATTCTCTCTGAATTCCAAAACACACACTGTATTGGCAGTGTAGTAATAAATTAAGGAATACTTGAGAGCTATATTACCCTCTATTTCAAAAGAATATTTTCATCATTGCAAGAATACTGTCTTCATAAAACATAATAGGATCTCCCGGTTTGGCAGATATTAGCTTTCAATAATATTCTAATGATAAGTATAAATGTACCTAGGAATTACTAGTAGCTACAAAGGTATTAGTTCAGTTTGCTTAAATTTCTTTTAGATGGACGGGTAGCTAACATTAGCCTCATTTTATAGAATCTTTACATAATCCAGAGATTAAGTCTATGGACAATCCAAGATACACATATAGCATGTTATACAGAGAACAGGATTCATCCACAAGACAGGGCTCTGCTGTCTACTACCTGTATATTCTTGGGCAAATCACTTAAAACTATTTGCTTATTTTTAGCAAGGGAAGAAAAGCTTAGACTGGGTGCTTTCTAATATCTAGGGATATTTCCAGTTCTGAATCCTATAATTTAAAACTCTAAATTTGATTATCAAAATTCAGGAATCTGTATGACAAAGCAGAGTTTGCTTTATTTCATTCGTGCATTCATTCATTCCACAAGGAATTAATGAACGTCTACTCTATGTAAGGCATTAGTCTGGTCTTCTGGACTGGGCACTACTTAAGTGGGACCAAAGACTATGTGGCCTACCTATCCCGCCCAACTCCATTTACTAGTAGTAAGGGAACTTACATCACTTTATATTTGTGGTTCTCAAACTCAAGCCCGCATCAAAATCACCAGAAATGCTTGCAAAAACTGTTTGCTAGGTCCCACCCTAGATTTCTGATTCAGGGCTGGGATAGAGCCTAAGAATTTGTGTATCTAAATTCCCAGATGATGCTGATGCTGTGGTTCAGGGAGCACACTTTGCGAACCACTGACTCAGATAAACAGAAAGACCAAGGAGGAGCCAAGTCCTATATGTGAGGAGTCACTACACGCAAGGTTTTGTTCCTGCCTCTTCTGCACACTTTCCCATCTCCATTTGCCTTGAAACAACATCCACTCCCTCCTACTTAAGAAGCAGTTCAATTCCTATTCTTTGTGATTTTAGTGAAATTGCCAATCTGAGTGGCCATCTGTCCCCTGAGACAGAAGTGTAACTCAAACAGGGCTGATCATATTATCTCCCTAGTCACACTGACTGGTTCCAGGGGCAATTATTCCTTAGAATTTTCCAAACTGAAGACAGACAACAGCTCATTCTTTCCTTTTGTAAAACAAACTGAAAGTATATGACCCCACAACTATCAGGAGGTATATGCAACAGGAGAGAATGTGGGCAACAAACAAACCGGAAATTGAAATGAGAGATAGACAGAGAGAAGGTAATCATAAAATTAAGCCCCCAATCTAGTTATATCTCACGTAGGCTGTATACGTATTGTTCCCAGTTACCAAAGACAATGCATTCTTTTTTTTTTAATCACTTAAATTAACTGGATATATAGGTTTCAATTTCTCATAACAAAAAAGTTCTGACTCACAGACGTGATCCAAAATTAAGATATGTCCCCCATCAGTGAGGAGATAGTATAATAATTACAAACATGAGTTTTACAGTCAGCCAACTTGGGTTTAATTCAGCCACTTACCAGTTGTGTGAGCCCAGGCAAATAACTTAATATCTAAGCCTGGTACGTAAAACGGAAATAACATCACCTACCTCAGAGTCCTCCTGAACATCAGATAACTAATACGATATACTGACAAAGAACATTCAATAAATGTTATTTGTTAATATTACACCATTTACTGAACATTGATCTCCCAGGCACTATAATTGTGCTTCCCATGCTCTTTTACAAGTTCTTTAATTTGGGGCCCAGGATTAAGAAAGTGATATTGTAAATCACAAGCACACAAAGGTAGTTTAGGCTGAGACAAAGGCTTACTCCTTGGGGTAAGCTTGAATATGTAAAAAGAGCATTCTGTATCCCTACAGGTCTTTTTCGTACTTCAGTAGAATTCCTATAGCAGCACTCTCTTTACCTCTAAAGATACTTAAATATTCCGTCATACACTATAGCTACAATCTATGTATTGGCCACCTGTCACATATTAGAATATAAGAATACTGCCTTAAGACACTAATGGCTCTTTAACTCCTTATCTTGAATTTGATAATCCAGCTGAGGCAGCACACACATCAGCTCCTGCTATGGACCGAGTTGTGTCGCCCTCATAAATCATATGTTGAAACCCCAACCCCCAATGTGACTGTATTTGGAGATAGGGCTTATGAGGAGGTGACGAAGGTTACACGAAGTCATAAGAGCAGGGCTCTAATCTGGCAGGGCTGGTGCCTCTAATAAGAAGAGTAAGAGGCACCGGAGCCTGCTCTCTCCAGCATGTGAGGGCACAGAGAAGGCAGCCCTCTGCAAACCACAAAGAGAGCTCTTACCAGAAAGTGAATAGCCTGGGACCTTGACTCTGGACTTCCCAGCCTCCAGAACTGGAGAACTAAATGTCTCATGTGAAAGCCACCCAGTCTGTAGCATCTCATTATAGCAGTCCAAATAGACTAAGACAGCACCAAAGACAAACTTTACTATTTTAGTTGCATAAAACTGTCCCTAAACTCTATTACTTCAGAGGTATGTAGCCCTTAAAGGATTACAAAAGTTTCCACATGCATAAATTTATATAATGTATAGTGGTTAGGAGGACAGATATTGAATCTGGACCAAGATCCAACCTCAGCTCTATCACTTAATCACGAAGTATTTTATTTTACAAAACAGAGACAATAACACTTTCCTTATAGTTGTAAGGATTAAAATAAGATGATGTATGTAAAGGGGTTATGGTAGTGCCTAGCCTATAGCAAACCTTCAATAAATGGTGACTGTTAAACTTTTATTCAACAAGTATTTATTGAGAATCTACTCAACCTGCTAGGAATATAATGGTTAAAAATAAAAAAACAAAAACTTACCACACACAAAATGAAATAGAAAATTTTGATTAGCCCTGTGACTTCTAAAGAAACTCAAGTTGTAAATGAAAACATTCCCACACAGAAAATGGGAGGCCCAGATGCCTTCATCAGGGAATTATACCAAATACTTAGGAAAGAAACAATGACAAAGTGACATAAACCTTAACAAAGGAGGAAAAATGAGAACATTTTCAAATTCATTCACGACACTAGTACTACCTTAATGAAAACTGCCAATGACATTATGAGAAGGACAATTATGGGCTCATCTTACATATGAATTTAGATGCAAAAATCCCAATTCCAATTCCAATCAAAATATTAGCAAAATTAATCAGAATTCTAATCAAAATTAAAGAACAATAAATCATGACCAGGTTATACTTATTCCAGAAATGTAAGGTTGGCTTAATCAATATAATTCAAGGGGCGGCTGGGTGGCTCAGTCAGTTAAGCCTCCGACTCTTGATTTAGGCTCAGGTCATGATCTTACGGTTGTGAGATCAAGCCCCACATTGGGCTCCATGTGACAGGGTGAGCCTGCTTGGGATTTTCTCTCTCCCTCTCTCTCTCTCTCAAAATAAATAAATAAACTTAAAATAATAATAATAACCAATATGATTCAACACAGCAATAAATAAAGGAAAAAAATCATATGTTATCAATAAATAGAAAGTATATCGATGAAACTCAACACCCATTCATAATTTTTAAAACAAGCCTTAGCAAACTAAAAAAGAAACTTCCTTAATATGATAAAGAATATTACAAAAATCAACAACAAACACCATACTTCATGCTGAACTGTTGAAAGCTTTCTCTCTGAGATCTGGAACAAGATAAGCCTGCTTTCAGCACTTCTATTTTATAGTGCTTTGAAGGTCCTAGTCAGTACAGAATGGCACAAAAATAAATAAGTAAATAAAATATAAAATATATAAGGTTTAGAAAGAAATAATACTATCTTATTCACAGATAATATGGTGGTATGATGAAGTAATTCCGAAAGAATTACAGATAAATTATTTTTTTAATTTTTTTAATGTTTATTTTTGAGACAGAGAGAGACAGAACTTGAGTGGGGAAGGGGCAGAGAGAGAGGGAGACACAGAATCCAAAGCAACTTCCAGGCTCTGAGCTGTCAGTACAGAGCCCCATGCGGGGCTCAAACTCACAAACAGTGATATCATGATCTGAGCTGAAGGTGGATGCTTAACCGACTGAGCCACCCAGGTGTCCCAGATAAATTATTAATATTAGTGATTTTAGCAAAATTGCTAGATACAGAGTCAATAGATAACACACAAACATAAAATGAATTTTTTTTAAAGAACTATGCCATTTATAACAGCATAAAAAGTATCAAATAATTAGGAATGAGTCCAGCAAAAAATATAAAAGACTTGTGCTCAGAAACTATAAAACCTCAGAGAGGGAAATTAAAGATGACCTAAATAAATGGAGAGGGCTATTTCATGTACATGTATCAGAAGAGTCAGCATTATCAAGAATCAATTCTCCCCCTAATTATCTGTAGATTCAATGCAATCTGAATCACACCAAAACACCCCTTTGTTTTGTGTGGAAACCGACAAGTTTTTATACTAAAATGTACATTTAATGCAAAGGGAAAAGAATAACCAAAGCACTTTGAGGAAAAATATGGACAGAAAATTCTCTACTAGATATCAAGATAGTGTGATATTAATGCCAAGCAACATAAATACACCAAAGAAGCAGAATAGAGAGCCCAGAAACACATCTGCACATAAATGGGTACTTCATTGACAGCAAAGATTTTGGTTATGTAATAGTGCAGACACAACTGGAAGTCCATGTGGAAAGAAAAAAAAAAAAAAAACAATCCCTACCTCACACTCTCTATAAAAAATTATTCCAGGGAGAGAATGATCTAAATGTAAAAGGCAATGGGCGCCTGGGTGGCTCAGTTGGGTAAGCATCCAACTTCAGCTCAGGTCATGATCTCACGGTCCGTGAGTTCCAGCCCCACATCAGGCTCTGTGCAGGCTCTGTGCTGTCAGTTAGGAGCCTGGAGCTTGCTTTGGATTCTGTCTCCCACTCTCTCTGCCCCTCCCCCACTCATGCTCTGTCTCTCTCTACCAAAAAAAATGAATAAACATTAAAAAAATTAAATGTAAAAGGCAAAACAGCAAAGCTTTAAGAAGGCAATTAAAGAGAATACCTTAATTACCACAGAATATGGAAAGATTTCTCAAGCAAGAAACGAAAAGTACAAACCATGGAAAAGTAAGGGAAAAGGCACTATATCAAAATTAAGAATTTCTGCTCATCAAAACACACCATTGAGAAAGTAAAACGGTAAGCTGCAGCGGAAGGAAAGATATTTTTAATACATATAACTAAAGGGCTTGTATCCAGAATACACAAATAATTCTCAATAAATCAGTAAGAAAAAGGCAAATAATAAAATGGGCAAAAACCCTTTATCACTAATGTCCAAATAAATGATCAATAAACAACATCAGTCATGAGGGAAACCCCCATGATTTCCAATGCCAGAATTTCTAAAATTAAAAAGACTGTTGATACCTTGTGTAAACAGGAATACAGAGCAATGAGACTTCTCATACACAGCTAATTAATCTGTAAATCGGTACAATCATTTGACATATCTAAATTTAAATGCCTGGATATCCCAGGACACAGAAATTCCATTTCTATATATATATATATATATATATATATATATATATATACACACACACACACACACACGATAGAAACGCACGCACATGTGCACCCAGACTCTGGAAACACCAAAGAGCATCAATAGCAGAATGAATAAACTGTGATATATTCATAACTGGATTAGATATGACAATAAAAATAAATGAAATACAATTTCATAAAACTTACATAATGTTGAACAAAAAAACCAGACACAGAGGACTAGATACTCTATACTTCATTATATAAGGTTTTAGAAGAATTAAGTAAAACCAAACAATGGTGTTTAATGATGCACTTTTATAAAGACAAGGAAGCACTGATCACCTTTGGTGATGAGGAATAAAGGGCAGCAATCAGAAGGGAGCACAAAGAAAAGTACTGATAAGATTCTGTTCCTTGACCTGATAGTTATATGGTTGTGTCACAAAAATTCACTGAGTTGTACATTTTTGGTTTGTATACTCTGTATGTTAAATTTCACAATTAAAAAGTTTTAAAAAGCATATTTAAATTAAACCTTTCAAAACATTTGTTTTTATAATTTTTAACACTAAAGTTTAATATTACAAACTAATTATACATGTGCTGTTATCTCAAATAGTATCAAGAAATGAACATTACACCACAGGAATGTACACATAACCTATATAAATATTCCAATAAACTATACTCCAACACATCATTCTTATAGATGTATAGATGTTATCATTTTAGAGCTAATATTGAGTGTTTCTTCAGAATAATTGGTATATCAAGAAAAAAATATCAGGGCACCTGGGTGGTTCAGTGGATTAAGTGTCCAACTCTTGATTTCGGCTCAGGTCACGATCTCATGGTTTGTGAGTTCGAGCCCTGCATCGGGCTCTGTGCTGACAGCTCAGAGCCTGGAGCCTGCTTCAGATTCTGTGTCTCCATCTCTCTCTGCCCCTCCCCCACACACGCTCTGTCTCTCTCTGCCTCTCAAAAGTAAACAAAACTAATAAAAAAAAATTTGGGGGGCGCCTGGGTGGCGCAGTCGGTTAAGCGTCCAACTTCAGCCAGGTCACGATCTCGCGGTCCGTGAGTTCGAGCCCCGCGTCAGGCTCTGGGCTGATGGCTCGGAGCCTGGAGCCTGCTTCAGATTCTGTGTCTCCATCTCTCTCTCTGCCCCTCCCCCACACACGCTCTGTCTCTCTCTGCCTCTCAAAAGTAAACAAAACTAATAAAAAAAAATTTTTTTTTTTAAAAGACCTACCTGGAAAATCCACAAAATCTCCCCATCTCAATATCTTTAAATTAATTATACCTGCAAAGTTTCGTTTTTCCCAACATTTTTACTGATATATAATTAACATACAATGTTATATTAGTTTCAGGTGTACAATATGATTCCACAATTCTATACATTACTTAGTGCTCATCCTGATAAGCGTACTCTAAAATCCCTATCACCCATTTCACCCATTCCCTCACCCACCTTCCCCCTGGTAATCATCAGTTGTTCTCTATATTCAAGAGTGTTTTTTTATCTTTTTTTTTCTTTGTACATTTTGTTTCTTAAATTCCATGTATGAGTGAAATCATATTGTTTTTGTCTTTCTCGGACTTATTTCACTTAGCATCATATCCTCTAGGTCCGTCCATGTTGTTCCAAATGGCAAGATCTCATTCTTTTTCATGGCTGAGTAAGATTCCATTATATATACCACTTATTCTTTATCAATTCGTCTATTGATGAACACATGGGTTGCTTCCATGTCTTGGCTATTGTAAATAATGCTGCAATAAACACGGGGGTGCATATAACTTTCTGAATTAGTGTTTTAATTTTCTTTTGGTAAATAGCATCAATAATGGAATTACTGAATCATATGGTGTTTCTACTTTTCAATTTTTTAAGGAACCTCCATACTGTTTCCCACAATGCCTACACCAATTTGCATTCCCACGAATAGTGCATGAGAGTTCCTTTTTCTCCACATGCTCACCAATACTTGTTATTTCTTGTGTTTTGATGTTAGCCATTCTGACAGGTCTGAGGTGATATCTCATTGTGGTTTTCATTTGCATTTCCTTGATGATTACTGATGTTGACACTTTTTCATGTGTCTGTTGGCAATCTGTACATCTTCTTCAGAAAAATGTCTATTCAGGTACACTGCCCATTTGTTGGTATTCAGTTGTAGAAGTTCGTTATATATTTTGGATATTAACTCCTTATTGGATATATCATTTACAACTATCTTCTCCCATTCAGTTGCCTTTTGTTTTGTTGATGGTTTCCTTCACTGTGCAAAGAAGGCTCTTTATTTTGGTGTAGTCCCAATAGTTAAATTTTGCTTTTATTTCCCTTGTTTGAGGAGACATATCTAGAAAAATGTTTCTATGGCTGATGTCAAAGAAATTACTGCCTGTGCTTTCTTCTAGGAGTTTTATGGTTTCGGGGCTCACATTTAGGTCTTTATTCCATTTGAGTTCATTTTTGTGTATGGTGTAAGAAAGTGGTCCAGTTTCACTCTTTTGCATGTAGCCGTTCAGTTTTCCCAACACCATTTGTTGAAGAGACTGTCTTTTCCCCATTGTGCGTGCTTGCCTCCTTTGTCATAGATTAATAGACCATATAAGCATGGGTTTGTTTCTGGGCTCTCTACTCTGTTCCATTGATACAAGTGTCTATTTTTGTGCCAGTACCATTCTGTTTTTTCTTTTTTTTTTTTTTTAAGTAAACTTTATGCCCAATGTGGGGCTTGACCTCACAACCCCAAGATCAAGAGTTGCATGCTCCACCAACTGAGCCAGCCAGGTGCCCCGTTTTAATCAAAACAGCTTGTAGTATATCTTAAAATTTGGGATTGTGATACCTACCAGCTTTGTTCTTCTTTTTCAAGATTGTTTTGGCTATTCAGAGTCTTTGTGTTTCCACAAAAACTTGAGTACTATTTGTTCTAGTTCTCTGAAAAATGCTGTTGTCATTTTGGTATGGATTGCATAAGATTTGTAGGTTGCTTTAGGCAGTATGGACACTTTAACAATATTGGTTCTTCTAATCCATGAGCATGGACTATCTTTCCATTTGTTTGTGTCATCTTCAATTTCTTTCATCAGCGTCTTACAGTTTTCAGAGTACAGGGCTTTCACTTCCTTGGTTGTCTAATAATAGGTATTTTATTACTTTTGGTACAACTGTAAATGGGATTGTTTTTCTTAATTTCTCTGCTATTTCATTATGAATGTATAGAAATGCAACAGATTTCTGTATATGAATGTTGTATCCTGTGACTTTACTGAATTCATTTATCAGTACTAGAAGTTTTGGTGGAGTCAAGGGTTTTCTTTTTAATGGTTTTGTTTTTAATGTTTATTTATTTTTGACAGAGAGAGAGAGACAGAGCATGAGCGGGGGAGGGGCAGAGAGAGAGGGAGACACAGAATCAGAAGCAGGCTCTAGGCTCTGAGCTGTCAGCACAGAGCCTGACGTGGGGCTCAAACACACAGACCCTGAGATCATGACCTGAGCCAAAGTCGGATGCCCAACCGACTGAGCCACCCAGGCACCCCTCAAGGGTTTTCTATATATGGTATCATGTCGTCTTCAAATAGCGAATGTTTTACTTCTTCCTTACCAATTTGGATGTCTTTTATTTCTTTCTCTTGTCAGATTCCTTAAACACTTAATATAGTTTTTAAAAATTTTTTTTAATGTTTTTATTTATTTTTGAGACAGGAGAGAGAGAGCACGAACAGGGAAGGGTCAGAGAGAGGGAGACACAGAATCTGAAACAGGCTCCAGGCTCTGAGCTGTCAGCACAGAGCGCGACGCGGGGCTCAAACTCACGGACCTCGAGATCATGACCTGAGCCGAAGTCGGCCGCTTAACCGACTGAGCCACCCAGGCGCCCCTTAATATACTTCTTAACATGATTCTTTTTATATCCTTTCTCCAACTGATGGTGGAAATTATGTTCCTATTTATGTATGTTTTCCATTTAGATAAAAATATTATCTGTTGAAAGCTTTTTAGTGTCACAAACGACCTGAGATTTCTTTTAGGGAGCAAGCAATGAAAGACAAGGGCATGTTACCCTTTCTCTGACTGATGAATGAAAACTGACAGTAACAGAATGTCACATTTTAACAACTTACTACTTTAGAAAGATAATTATAGAATAGGTAATTCTGTAACCACACTACATTAAGAACTCCTAAAAACGATAAGTAGCATATACATTTTTAAAATGAACAACATACATAAAAGTAATTCACATAAGAAATATCCATAGAACAACTAAGAATGGTCAACAGACATATGAAAACACACTAAACATTAATAATAAAGAAGTTACTTTTTTTTAAAGGCTGCTAATTAAAATATGAAAACATTTTCCTATCAGTTGCCAAAAATGAAAAGGATCAAGAATGTTCAACATGGATTGATAAGGACATAGAAAAATGAAAGTACTTATATATTGAGAGGATTATAAACTGGCACAAACTTTTTGAGAGTCAATAGGACAGTGTCTAATAAAATTTTAAACATATACACCTACCCTAATTCCCAGCAATCCCATTTTTAAAATCTAGCCTATGAAAATAGTGTAAATATATTTCTAAGAGCATTCATTATACCACGAGCATGGGAGAGTGAATAAACTTTGGTATGTACATACAATGGAATATCAAGTTCTCATTTTAAAATGCAGAATATCTTTGTTACTAGTTTGGAAAAATATGTAAGATGTATTATTAAGCAATGAAAATAATTTGCAGATATATATGGCACTTCATTTTTATTTCTGAAGAAGAAACTGTGCTTGTGTATATATGAAAACATAGAAAAACATATGCAAGTAAACACAACCAATTCTGAACAACAGTAACCTCTGGAGGGGAAGGGAGTTTGGTCTGAAGAGGAAGAACAGGGAAGACTTTTTATCTTGTATTTAATACTCTGCATGGTTTTCATGCATTTTAACAAGTATATGATTTTATTCAAAAAGTAAAGAAGCATTTAAATATAACATTTATTGGGTTTTGCATTTAATTGATTTATCCATTTTGGGGTTGCTTTATTATTGTAATACTTTATGAAGGGTTACTTTACAATCAGAACAAGACCATTCTCTCAGAACTTGTAAAGGAAAACAAACACACACCTAGAAGTAGCAGATTCGCTGCCCGAGCCAGCATGGGTTCATTTCACTAAGGGATAAGGTAGATCTAAAGTAAATGTGTGAGATGAGTAACCCACCTAAAGCACCTAAAGCAACAAAGACGGTGAAGATAAAATGATAAACCCACCTGGACTATATCCAAAACCATGCCGGCTGAAACCGTTCCAAAACCAGCTAGCAAAAATGGCACAAGTATTTGCAGCGCCATGATGCCACTGGATTCCTTTGGTGACTTCTGGTTTACTTCCACAGTGGCATCTTCGTCGCCATCACTAGATGCAGCTTCATTCTGTAACATGGCAGCTGTTTCCGCAGCGTCCCTTGCATCACAGTAATTGTAGCTGGCATAGTCATCATACTTTGGGCTGCAGCCTGACGGTGCGTG
Source organism: Felis catus (assembly GCF_018350175.1). NCBI lineage: Eukaryota > Metazoa > Chordata > Mammalia > Carnivora > Felidae > Felis > Felis catus. Next base: position 124,817,374 of record NC_058374.1, read on the forward strand.
CCCACTGTTGCCATGAAAAGGCGGCTCTGAGAAACTGTGATACTCCATGTGCTGCTCAGATCGATTACTAAAAGTCTGGGCTGCAGCTGATAATCCCTCTTGCCAAATGCCATTGGTTTTTTTGTGCCTATCTTCCTGGTTTTTCTGGTAAATTACTGGAACCATACTCAACAATAAGTTTAAAAACTTATCAGATTGAATTGTATTTAAGCTTAAAGTCCAGTCTACAAAACCTCCTCCACTACTTGGACCACTACTTGTGTTACTGGTAATAGATCTTCCTTTACTATTAGTCATATTGTCATCACAAAAGACCCTGTACTCCTTAGATCTCAAGCTTCACAAACCATAGCAGGTAAAGTCAGAACCACACAAATGCTGGTTTAAATTAAGACGCTGACTTCATTTTGTAGGAAATAATGTTTCTACTAGTAAAAGATGTTTAGAAGGTCCACAGAGGGATTGGATCTGAAAAGAAGAAAACAAAATCATTTTTAAAAATCAGATTAACTATCTTCATACTTAAGATTCTCATAGAAAACACATGTTCTTTTTTTTTTAATTTTTTTTTTTTACATGTATTTATTTTTTGAGAGACATAGAGAGACAGAGCACAAGTTGGGGAGGGGCAGAGAGAGAGGGAGACACAGAATCGGAAGCAGGCTTCAGGCTCCGAGCTGTCAGCACAGAGCCCGACACAGGGCTAGAACTCTCAAACTGTGAGATCATGACCTGAGCCGAAGTCGGACGCTTAACCGACCGAGCCACCCAGGCGCCCCGAAAACACATACGCTCTTAAACCAACCCTAAGGTATAGGGACACTATACTTTGTGGCCTTAACACATACCCGTTTTGAGCCATACAACTACTTTGTACACAGAAAACAGTACCGGGCTGTTGTGCCCAATCTTTGTCAAAAGTTTCTCATCTTTGCATACTTAATGTAGCTGATACCTATGTAAAGTCATCAAATGTCCCTGCAGTCCTACAGTGGACAAATTTATTAAATAAAGTGATGGCTTCTATTACTCACAGGGAGGTCTCAAAATCAAATCATTACAACTCTTTACATACGTCAGTACGTAATAAAAGGTAAAGTATATGGCATCATGTTTTAAATAATAAACCGTGTAACTTTATTTACAACTTGAATAATATATATTTTACCACAATGTTATTTTTATTAAATATGAGGAGACAATGATAATTTTGCCATAAAAACATTTGGTAAATATCCTAAATACTGTTCAGGGCATTTATTTTACAAATACTTACTGAAAGATCTACTTTGCAAGCCAACCAAAAGAAAGCTTGTAATGCACTTATAACTGAATGCTCTTCTCACAAAGTCTGCTCTTTGTAGACTGCCCGGAGTAGAGCCAGCCCTCACAGGCTGGCCAGTGACCAAATTCTCTCTAAAGACTGAACGAAGAGACACAGACACAGCTGTAGCTGGTTTGAGAGTGACCGGCACTGAGCTGCAGGTTCATACCCTCCCCCCCCCCCCCACCAAAACGGCAGAGAGCCTAGGCGAACCGCTGCTGTCGTAGCTGCAGAGGCTTTCAGAGCAATCTACTGTAATGGGTCTAAAGGCCTCAGGTCAGAACACTCAGGCCTGCCTTATACTTGCAAGAGCATCAGAGATCAAGAAATCTGCACTTATTTGATAAGGGACAGATGACCCACTGCCCACCCACCAGGTGAGAGTAAGAATGATTGCTGCCCGTACTGCTGCTTTTAGTGAAAACTATTACATCTTTCAATATTTGTTTTCAATTCCTTAGAATGTCTATCTGCTCTCCTGGCATAGGAAAATCAACAGCAAGAAATGGCACACAGAAAAAGAGAAGGAGCTACGGAGGGGACAAGCAGGTGTGAGAGCCTGTCTCATCTACTCATCATTCACTCACTTTTCTTCCTTCCCTATTGTGACTGTGGAGGCTCTTGGAATTCCTACTGGGGAACATTTTCAAATAGATTCTAGGACTCCAGACCTCCTGACTCGGAATATCTGTTATTTGAGGCGTAAAAAGAAAGTAAAAAGATGTATATCTTTCTTTTTAAGCTCCCCAAGGGATTACAGTGCAGACTTCTTGTTGACTTGTCCTGAGAATCCAATGAGTAGATTAAGTACTAGTTGCTTTTTTTTTTTTTTTTTTTTTTTTTTTGCCACTCGCAGGTTGATCTGCATATAGAGAAAAGTCAGTGTTTAAAGACAATCAGTGTCCAGAGTAAAACCAATGTCGAGACTAAAGCAGAGGAGAAAACAAGTAGTCCCAGAAAGAGAAAGACAGGCAGAACAGCAGCCTGAAAACCCTTCATGTCGAGATGCTGAGCTGTACTTCTGGAACTTACGAGATTCCCAGCAGCCTTATATGAGAAGATTGAGCGGGGTTCTGTTCCTTCAACCTATTTGCCCCTTTTTATTTTTTTAAATATTTATTTATTTATTTTGAGAGAGAGAGAGAGAGAGAGAGAGAGAGAGAGAGAGAGACAGCACACACAAATGAGGTAGAATCAGAGAGAGACAGAGAGAGAGAGAGAGAGAGAGAGAGAGAGAGAGAGAGAGAGAGAGAAAATCCCATGCTGCTGCTTCGTGCTATTGGCACAGAGCCCAATACAAGGCTGGATCTCACAAACCATGAGACCAGGACCTGGGCCAAAATCAAGAGTGGGACACTTGACTGATTGATTGAGCCACCCAGGGGCCATTGCCCCTTTTTAAAGAGTGAGCATTTCACTGCCTCAAAGAGATCCTCAACTAAATAAAATATAAAACAAACCCCAAAGGGATTGAGTTTGAAGACAAATCTATTCTACTGAAGGGCCTGTGATGTATACAGGGAGTTTCTTCCTTTTGAAGTAGAATTATCAGGTTGATCAAAACAGAAATGTGGAGAAATGTAAATAAACCAGAAAGAAGGACGGTAGCATCTGTACCACCATCCAGTCACCCTAAAGTTCAGAAAACTCAAAATGTGTCCTTGGGAAACTCGACCAATTAACCCTAGATAGAAAAATAAAGGAGAGGGTAGGGGTGGGGAAGAGAGGAATTTCTCAAGACATCTCTGTTAGAATATTTTTACGGCTAAGCACAGTCTACACGGTGTTGGCCAAGAGCGATCCAGATGCAAAGACATGTCCAGCTCATACTTTTGTTCCTAATATTCTCATTTCTGCATAAGCTATTCAGAAACTGAGATGGAAAGATAGATACTCATCAGGGTCTCTGTTGACAGAGACCACGGAATAGGGCTGAAATCCAGCCCAAGCCTCCATTCTCAGGGCTACCTTTTTCTGTGAAGCACTGTACAAATTTCAGGGGCACCTGGCTCACTCAGCCAGTAGAGCTTGAGACTCTTGATCTCGGGGTCGTGAGTTCAAGCCCCACAATGGGTGTAGAGATCACTTTAAAATAAAAATTTATACAAATTTCCATTTCCTGCGTGAACACATTCTTCCTCTATTCCATGCAGTTCTGGTAGGTCTATCAATCAACAGTATCCTACCCTCCAGACTACATGATGACAAATGGTTTGAGCAGAACCTACTTCCTCTCCCAGAATTTCATGTGCAAGTAAAACTCTGGATTGTGAATAACTTGTTCCACAAGTGTTCCACAAGACAAGCAAACATGTCTAGTAAGTTTTAATTTAATAAATGAGTGATGTCTTGCAATACAAGTAATACAAGACACCAAACATCACATGATCACAACTGAGCCAATGGTTCTGAAATTCGCTCTGATATACCAGTGCTTTGGATTACAAGCATGTTCCCAGAACGAATTATGGTCACAAACCAAGGTTTTACTGTATTTTTTTTCTTACTATGTCCTGAGTGCCTACTGAATGCTGAGACTAACATAATTAACAAAATAGGCACCATTCTTGCTTCTAACAGATTTTACCTTGTAGTGGGGAGGAAAAGCAACCAGGTGAGCAAACAAATGAGATAATTTATGATAAAGGCTATAAAAGAGAGAGCTGATTTAACGAAGAGTGAGTAAGTTATAGGACTACCTTAATGTGGAAGGTCTCTGGGAGAGTTTACTCACTTCCCTTTGGAACAACATAATTCTGAAGCTGTCACTTCATCTTCCACCTCAAAAAGTCCCCTCTGCCACCACCACTATTAGTACCACTTGAAGGAAAGCCCGTCTACATTAGAAGAGGATCCACAGAGAGAATCAAAGCCAGGAGGTGAAAGGGTCCTGACAACATAATTAGAATGTCTATTTCATTTATTTTAAGCTCATTCCAGCGGTGTTGTTACCAATTATATGGGCCAATAACTCTTCGTTGCATAAGCTAGTCTGAGTGGTGTTTTTTGTCCTAACATCTTTTTTTGTTGTTGTTTAAGAATGCAATTTGGAAATAGTAGGGATTACCTTGTTACAGGCACATGCCGTGGACCACATATCACTATTTTGCACTGAGGAATATGTGTTTATTTTTATTTTCTCCTTCATTTTATCAAGTTAGTGACTGATCACCAGTTAGTCTAATGCTTGCTTACTGACAAGTTCCATTACCACTCTTAAAGACTCCTTAAACTTTTTTCTTTTAAAGAAATCACCTAGGGGCACCCAAGTGGCTCAGCTGGTTGAGCATCAGACTCTTGATTTCAGCTCAGGTCATAATCTTGCGGTTCATGGTGAAGCCCTGCATCAGGCTCCATGCTGACCACACAGAGCCTACTTGGGATTCTCTCTCTATCCCTCTCTCTCCAAATAAATAAATAAAATAAAGAACTCATGGAATAATGGATTACAATCGAAATACTTTGTGGTAGATTTAAAATGAGTGATGTACAGGGGCGCCTGGGTGGCGCAGTTGGTTAAGCGTCCGACTTCAGCCAGGTCACGATCTCGCGGTCCGTGAGTTCGAGCCCCGCGTCGGGCTCTGGGCTGATGGCTCAGAGCCTGGAGCCTGTTTCCGATTCTGTGTCTCCCTCTCTTTCTGCCCCTCCCCCATTCATGCTCTGTCTCTCTCTGTCCCAAAAATAAATAAACGTTGAAAAAAAAAAAATTTAAAAAAAAAAAAAAAAATGAGTGATGTACATATATGCCCCCAAATAAAAATTGGTTACTCTATATTGTTGTTTACCCATGAATGAGTAAAAACAAGTAAAAAATTTTAAAAATAAATAAAAGGAATTGGGCAAAGTTTCCCATAGCTTTAAGGTGCTTAAGTTAAAGAATGCCAGTGGAGATATTTATGGCTCATTCTTCAACTTCTTAGTAGATTATATTAATCTAGTATCAACCTAGATGAGAAGAAATAGTGTCTTTAGAACTTTAGTGGAGTGGCCGAGGCTTAAATTCTGAATTCTTGCTGTCAGTTATAAAGCGACAAACTCTAAGAAAAAATAATCCACTATTTTATTCACTAATGGCCAGTATTTCCACAAAACAGAAGTTTCAAATTAAAAAACAAAAAAATCAGCAGTAGAATACAAGTAGAATGATTAAAATTGTGGCCTGGGACTTTTTTTTTTTTTTTTCCAAAATTGCTAGATGAAAAATGCATATTTATCTATACTACTCATCTAACGTCAGTGAAGATATCAGGCATAATTCAAAAACCCTAGATTAAGTGGCTGCATCAAATACTGTTATTTAGCAGTTTTGTTCCAAAGACTCTTTAGGTGCTGAGCACAACCAACACAGGGACAATTCTATTTTAGTGCCTTAGATCCTTGTTACTCCAAGTATGGTTTATGGTCCAGCAGCACTGTCATCACCTGGGAGCTTGTTAGAAATGCAGGATCTCCGCTCTCATCCCTAGCCCAACCTGTGAATCAAAACCTGCACTTCTAATAGCATTCCCAAGTGATTTGTGTACACATGAAAGTTTGAGAAGTGTCTCCCAGTACATTCAAAAAAGAATCTGATTTACATTCATTACACTAAAAATTAGATGTTGTGAAACTTTCAAATGTGAACAAGGATGTGAGCACTGGTAATACATAAAACACTACTAGTGCAACTATAAACATTATACTGCCTTGGAAAACAATTGTTGTATGCTAAAATTAAAGATTCTATGCCCATTTCAGCAAATTCCACCCTAAGTTCATATCCTGGAGAGACTCATGCACAGTATACTAGAAGACACATAAAATAATATCCTTAGCAGCATCTTCATACTAGTAAAAATTGGAATTAACTCAAGAGAAAACATAAATTGTGGGATATTAATACAATGGAATATATGAAGAAGGGTAGGATATAATCACAAACTTCAAGAGAATGGGTATATTTGAGTACGTGGTATAAAAGCACACAGAGAGCTTCAAAGGTATTGGTTATATTTTTTCAGCTTGATAGTGGATATCTTTCTTACTGTTCTTTATTCATATAGACTACATGAATGCTTCAGTAAGAATGATATTGTAGATTTTATTTTACTCCCATTATTGCTGCCCTCCTATAAGAGAATTATCTCCACCCGTTGCCATGTTACTTGAAGGGACTGTAAGAGAATTCTACTTCCTCATCTCCACTGACAGCAGATTTGGCCATGTGACTTGAATTGGCCAATGGAATAAGAGCAGCAGCAACACCTACAAGCAGAAACAGTTCAGCTATGTCTCCTCTTCCATCTGTCATGAGAATGGCATGTCCTAGGTTAGTGCTACTTCTTCAGACTGGGTCCTGGGACAAAGACCCATGCAGAGCCCCAGCAACTGCGGCCAATACACGGTAACCCACAGGCAACATGTAAAGCGAGAGAGAAATAAAGCATTGTGGTTGAAAGTCATTGAGAGTTTGGAATTATTACTACAGCATGATCCGACAAAAGCTACCTAAAAGTAAGTATGTAGAAAAGGACCCTGACCCATAGATTCCTACCTATTTTAGTTGAGTCTCTGAGCACTTAAGGGTTCCATCTACAGTTAAAGAATTTTGTAACAATCGTTTGCAAACATTTAGATCTCATTAAACAGTCAAATTTCTCCCCAAATTTTACCAAAAACAATCTTTCCCACTTGATGGCTATTAGAATGGCCATCAACAGGACAAAAGATAACAAATGCTGACTAGGATTTGAAGAAAAGGTAACCTTTGTCCACTGCTGGCAGGATTGTAAATTGGTAGAGCTATTATGGAAAAAATATGGAGGATCCTCAAAGAATTAAAAATAGAACTACCATATGATCTAGCAATTCCACTTCTGGGAACATATCCAAAAGAATGATCTTTAGATCATTGAAAAGATATTTGTAGCCCTGTGTTCAGAGCAGCATTATTTACAATAGCCAAAACATGAAACAACCTAAGAGTCCACTGAAAGGTAAGTGGATAAAGAAGTTGTGGTGTGTGTGTGTGTGTGTGTGTGTGTGTGTGTGTGTACATAGTGGAATATTATTCAGCCATAAAAAATAAGGAAATCCTGCCATTTGCAACAACATGGATAAATCCTGAGGGCATTATGCTAAGTGAAATAAGGCAAAAAGAGAAACACAAATACCACATGATCTCATTTATATGTAGAATCATAAGAAAAAGAAAAGAAAAGAAAAGAAAAGAAAAGAAAAGAAAAGAAAAGAAAAGAAAAGAAAAAAGAAGAAAGAAAAGGACCCAAACTCAGAAAAAGGATCAGATTTGGGATAACCAGAGATGGGGCCAGGGGAAGAGAAGGGTGAATTGGAACAAAAAAGGTTACTGAGTACAAACTTCCTGTTATAAGATACACAAGTACTAGGGATATAATGTGCAACATGATGACTATAGTTTCCTCTGCTCTGTGACATATAAAAGTTGTTAAGAGAGTAAATCTTAACAATTCTTACCACAAGAAGGAATGGTTTTTTCCCTCATTTCTTTTTATTCTCTCTATATGGCTTGATGGATGTTAACTTACTATAGTAATTACTTCACAGTCTAAACTTTATGCTGTAAACCTGAAACTCACAGTGACATATGTCACTTATATCTCAATAAAACTGGAAAAAAATTAAATAAATATATATATAAAATTTTTAAAAAATTTAATGATCTTTTCTAAAAAATAAGCGTACATAATAATCTCTATCAAAATAACACCAGTATTCTTCACAGAGCTAGAACAAACAATCCTAAAATTTGTATGGAATCAGAAAAGACCCCAAATAGCCAAAGCGATCTTGAAAAAGAAAACCAAAGCTGGAGCCATCACAATCCCTGACTTCAAGCTGTATTACAAACCTGTAATCATCAAGACAGTATGGTACTGGCACAAAAACAGACACTCAGATCAATGGAACAGAATAGAGAATCCAGAAATGGACCCACAAACGTATGGCCAACTAATCTTTGACAAAGCAAAAAAGAATGGCCAGTGAAATAAAGACAATCTCTTCACCAAATGGTGCTGGGAAAACTGGACAGCAGCATGCAGAAAAATGAACCTGGACCACTTCCTTACACCATACACAAAAACAAACTCAAAATGGATGAAAGACCTAAACGTAAGACAGAAAGCCTCAAAATCCTCAAGGGGAAAGCAGGCAAAAACCTCTTTGACCTTGGCCGCAGCTACTTCTTACTCAACACATCTCCGGAGGCAAGGGAAACAAAAGCAAAAATGAACTATTGGACCTCATCAAAATAAAAAGCTTCTGCACAGCAAAGGAAACAATCAGCAAAACTAAAAGACAACCAACATAATGGGAGAAGATATTTGCAAATGATATAACAGATAAAGGGATAGCATCCAAAATCTATAAAGAACTTATCAAGCTCAACACCCAAAAAACAAATAATCCAGTGAAGAAATGGGCAAAAGACATGAATAGACACTTCTCCAAAGAAGACATCCAGATGGCCAACCGACACATGAAAAAAATGCTCAACATCACTCACCATCAGGAAAACACAAATCAAAACCACAATGAGATCACCTCACACCTGTCAGAATGGCTAAAACTCACAACTCAGTCAACAACAGATGTTGGTGAGGATGCAGAGAAAGAGGATCTCTTTTGCACTGCTGGTGGGAACACAAACTCTGGAAAACAGTATGAAGGTTTCTAAAAAAATTAAAAATAGAACTACCCTATGTCCCAGCAACTGCACTACTAGGTATTTATCCAAGGGATACAGTTGTGCTGTTTTGAAGGGCCACATGCACCCCAATGTTTATGGCAGTACTATCAACAATAACCAAAGTATGGACAGAGCCCAAATGTCCTTCAATAGATGAATGGATAAAAAAGATGTGGTATGTATATGTATATGTGTATATACTCAGCAACCAAAAAGAATGAAATTTTGCCATTTGCAACTATGTGGATGGAACTAGAGGGTATTATGCTAAGCGAAATGAGTCAGAGAAAGACAAATATCATAGGACTTGACTCATATGAGAAGCTGAACATACAAAACAGATAAACATAAGGGAAGGGAAGCAAAAATAATATAAAAACAAGGAGGGGGACAAAACATAAAAGACTCTTAAATATAGAGAACAAACAGAGGGCTGCTGGAGGGGTTGTGGGAGGGGGGATGAGCTAAATGGGTGAGGGACATTAAGGAATCTACTCCTGAAATCACTGTTGCACTATACGCTAACTTGGATGTATATTAAAAAATTAATTAATTAACTTTAAAAAATAACTGTACATTTTAACACCAAGAATGAAGAAGGGAGCAGTGCCTGGCTGGCTCAGCTGGAAGAACTTGATCTTGGAGTTGTGAGTTTGAGCCCCATGTTGGGTGTAGAGGTTACTTAAAATGAATAAATAAATTAAAACTTAGAAAAAATATTATATGGGGTGCCTGGGTGGCATAGTTGGTTGAGCATCTGACTTCAGCTCAGGTCATGATCTCGCAGTTCATGTGGGAGTTTGAGTCCCACATCGGGCTCTCTGCTGTCAGCACAGAGTCCGATTCGGACCCTCTGTCCCCCTCTCTCTGCCCGCGCCCCTACTCATATTCTCTCTCTCTCAAAAACAAACATCTAAAAAAATAAATACAATAATTAAAAAAAAAAAGAATGCATTAGAGACAAAATCTTAGACCAAAAGACAGCCTTTCCATTAAACACATTTAGATTAATGAAGAACTCACTCCATGTCCCCTATAAAAGTACTGTCATGGGACAGCACTGGTCTACAGAGTCACATCAGAGAACTTAACTTAAAGTTCAGAGAACTGACTTAAAGAAATATAAACTAATAATACCAGATACTCCTTATGAATTCAACTTTGGTCACAAAAATGAAAAACACTAGTTCAAATTGCTTGTTTTTAAAAGTTAGGTGGGGCGCCTAGGGTGGCTCAGTCGGTTAGGCGACCGACTTCGGCTCAGGTCATGATCTCGAGGTCCGTGAGTTCGAGCCCGGCGTCGGGCTCTGTGCTAACAGCTCAGAGCCTGGAGCCTGCTTCAGATTCTGTGTCTCCCTCTCTCTGACCCTCCCCCGTTCATGCTCTGTCTCTCTCTGTCTCAAAAATAAATAAACGTTAAAAAAAATTAAAAAAAAAAAGTTAGGAAAAGCAGCATATTGTATGTGTGTTGATTTACTGCAACATTATCTTGGAGAAAATCTGTTCCTGGTGCTGGAGGAGGCATTGTTTGATTGCAAAGGCTAAATGATACACTTGAAAAATCCAACAGAGCTGTGACTTACCAGGCCTGTCCTGTCTAATTACTAAGCAAGGCACTGAGAGCTTAATACTTTGTTATCTTCCCACAACAAAACTGTTTTGAGTTAATCTGTTACCAGCATTCTCACAGTTAGTCAAAAAATCTCAAAACTTGTCCATCAGGTGGGTATATTTATATAAATATATTTGTATAAATTGTATGTATTCGTATAGTGTGCATTCTGCTCCCTTCTGTTTTCTTTGACTATGTTTTCTGGTTAGTTATTCAAATGTAGGTAGTTACCACGGAGGATGTATTATGTGGTCAGTTAGTTTTCAGAGAGGTTAGGGCAGACCTCAGCTGACATACAAAATTATTTTCTAGTTTCATAAAAAATTTGGGTTCATTCTTTTGAATAATGCTCAGTAAGTACTTAATTGTTTAATTGTACAATCAGTTCATAAAGAAAGATCATGTCTAGTTAATTTGCTTTTTGCAGCACCTAGGCAACAAGTTGACTTTAAGTGTTTTCATTTTAAGATCTAAACCTGTGTAAACTTAAATCCTCACCAATTTCTCTCAATGATCAACTCCTTTCACTTAAGCAAAAATTATGTTTAAAAGTCTTTTAGATATCAGTTTCATGACCTGAACACCTCAGGTTCCCCATTTCTTATCCACAATTCCCTTTTCCTAAGGATTTGCCATCAAATCACCTTTCTCAGAGCTCATCCCCATAAGCTCTTAAACAATCATCCCTCTGGTTTTCTCATGTTCACCCCGACACCACTCCCTGCCATTTTGCTGTGACCTCATGCCAACTCCTCCTTCCTTGAACGCTCATCAGAACCTGGGAGGACACTCTAGTCCCATCTATGGGGATCACAGACCTTGACTACTGATTTGTACTGAAGAAGTCTCTTCTCATTTGAGCTAGCCCTGCCACTTTTACTGAAATCATTTCTCATTTTTAGCCCTTGATTTCATTAGCCCTTGATTTCATCCACTGGGCTCCCGATATCGCTTATTTTGGGTTCCTAATGTTTCACAATAACTCACTGCCTTCTACTAGATTACCAAACCCAGGTAAATTATTCGCTCTCCTCTAAACTTCCTTCATTCAATCCAATCTCCTTTATTCAGCTTTTCCACTTCTATACTTCCTACCAAATTGTTCCCAACAGCCAGGAACAATTCATCTCATTCAAAAGGTGATGATAAAAGTATACCACCTCAAAGAAATCTACCCCGGGGCACCTGGGTGGCTCAGCTGGTTAAGCGACCAACTCTTCATTTTGGCTAAGGTTATTGCTTCTCGGCCTTTTGGCCAAGATCAAGTGTTGATTTTGGCTCAGGTCATGATCTCACAGTTTATGAATTCAAGCCCGCATGTGGGGCTCTGTGCTGACAGCGTGAAGGCTGCTGGAGATTCTGTCTCTCCCTCTCTCTCCCTCTACCCCTCCCCCACATGCATGTGCTCTCTATCAAAATAAACACTTAAAAAAAAAACTACCCAAATTAATGTAGGATTAAAGGTACAGAGAGGAAAGAACAGTCAAAATTTATTGCCAACAATAATTAGTAATTTTCCTATCACAGTTTTAAAGAGAGAATTTAAAAAAAATTTTAAGTTTTTATGTTATTCTTTGAGACAGCATGCACGTGAGGGGGGCTAGTGGGGGGGAGAGCAGTGGGGAGGGGGGTGCGTAGCAAGAGACAGAGCAAGAGAGAGCGAGAGACAGAGAGAGAGAGAGAGAGGGAGAGACTCCCAAGCAGGGCTCAATCCCACGAACCTTGAGATCATGACCTGAGCTGAAATCAAAAGTGGGACGCTTAACTGACTGAGCCACCCAAGCGCCCTGGGAATTTTTCTTTTAAATGAAAGGTATCCATTTGGTCTCCCAATGCCAACTCTCACATGGTACAGATGACATGTTGTGTTTCTTATGATATCTGGCCCTCAAAAGGTAAAAAATCAATTTGCAATATAAAAGAAATCTCCAGAATTCCAAATGCACCCTCTTGGCTTGGCAGAGGTATATATTTCATGGTGTCCAGTTAAGAATGTAGAACTAGGGGGAAAAAAGCATATAAATGTCTTCTGCTCACATCCCGTAGCTAAACAAGGAAAAGGAACCATCCCACAGTAACAATTCTAAAGAATGAAGGTGAGCCCACTTAATAACTATCCCACAGGCTTTATAAGGGGTTAAGTCTCAAATTGGTCCAAACAACAGATGAGCTATAGTAATTTACATATCTCATAATTTTTATCATTGTTGAGCTCATTTAAAGGTAGTTGGAGGGGCCCCTGGGTGGCTCAGTTGGTTAAGCGTTGGACTTTTGATTTTGGTTCAGGTCATGATTTCATAATTGTGAGATCAAGCCCCATGTCAGGCCTGAGCATAGAGCGTGCTTAAGATTCTCTCTCTGCCTCGGCAGCAGGGGGGGGGGGGGGGGGGGGTTGGGGGGGGTGGCCTGGGTAGCTCAGTCAGTTGAGCATCCAACTTCGGCTCAGGTTACAAACCTGTGGTTCATGAGTGCAAGCCCCACGTTGGGCTCTGTGCTGACAGCTCAGAGCCTGAAGCCTGCTTTGGACTGTGTGTTTCCTTCTCTCTTTGCCCTTCTGCTGCTCATGCTCTCTCTCTCTCCCTCCCTCAAAAAATAAATAAACATTAAAAAAAATTTTTTAAATAAAATTAAAAAAAAATAAAAAAATATTCTCTTTCTCCCCCTCTGCCCCTGCCTCACTCTTTTTCTCTCTCTCAAAAAAAAAATAATAAATAAAATTTAAGAATGGTTTATTTAGAAGGATACATCAAAAATCAAGCTAATGATTCAACTAAAACATATCCCAGAGTTAAGCCATTTCTACTTACCGAGAAAATGTTGACAGAATAAATATGTGTGTCCAAAGAACTATGTGTATTGCATAAACAAAGTACAGTTTATTCTACCAAGTGCCATCAGTTAGATTACATCTAGTCCCTATCAAACCAACCAACTGAAAAATGAGGAAAAAATTCAACCATTTAACTAGATATTCTGATTAAATTCAGAGCAATACACAAATAGTTTTAATAACACAGGAAGCCAACTATTACCAAGAACATCAGTTAGTGCTACTGTTTGAAAAAACTAGCAAACAAGTTTAATCAGAGAACTCTGTTTTGAAGTTGAGAAAGCGCTTTTCAACAACAAAACAGTTTATTTCTCCTACTCTGTCTTCAACAGTTCTTACACGTATCTTATTCAAAAATTACCACTTAACACTCTCTCCTTCAATTGACAAGCTATTGACATTC